>NC_092341.1:123048750-124377500 GCF_046630445.1 Rutidosis leptorrhynchoides
TGATTTAAAACCCATAAACAAGATAAACACCATAAAACTGGATATACGCCGTCGTAGTAAAACCGGGGGCTGTTTTGGTTGGGATAATTAAAAGCTAAGAAGAACTTTGATTTAAAAGCTATACTTCTGTAAAAATAATTTTTCTTATGAACATGAAACTATATCCAAAAATCATGGTTAAACTCAAAGTGAAAGTATGTTTTTCAAAATGGTCATCAAGATGTCGTTCTTTCGACGGAAATGACTACCTCTTTCAAAAATGACTTGTAACTTGTATTTCCGACTATAAACTTATACTTTTTCTGTTTAGATTCATAAATTTAAGTTCAATATGAAACCGTGGCCACTGGAATCACTCAAAACGGATTAGAAACGAAGAAATGGCGAGTAAAACAAGATTGATAAAAACTACTCATTTTACCTACGTGAAAGTTAGTAATAAATCTATTCCAACTATAACCTAATCAACTTATATTGTATATTATGTAATCTTGAGATACCATAGACACGTATACAATATTTTGACCTATCATGTCGACCCATCTATATATATATTGCGAAATAACCATAGACACTCTATATGTGAATGTTGGAGTTAGCTATACAGGGTTGAGGTTGATTCCAAAATATATATATATATATATATAGTTTGAGTTGTGATCAATACTGAGATACGTATACACTGGGTCGTGGATTGATTCAAGATAATATTTATCGATTTATTTCTGTACATCTAACTGTGGACAACTAGTTGTAAGTTACTAACGAGGACAGCTGACTTAATAAACTTAAAACATCAAAATGTATTAAAAGTTTTGTAAATATATTTTGAACATACTTTGATATATATATGTATATATTGTTATAGGTTTGTGAATCAACCAGTGGCCAAGTCTTACTTCCCGACGAAGTAAAAATCTGTGAAAGTGAGTTATAGTCCCACTTTTAAAATCTAATATTTTTGGGATGAGAATACATGTAGGTTTTATAAATGATTTACAAAATAGACACAAGTATGCAAAACTACATTCTATGGTTGAATTATCGAAATCGAATATGCCCCTTTTTATTAAGTATGGTAATCTAAGAATTAGGGAACAGACACCCTAATTGACGCGAATCCTAAAGATAGATCTATTGGGCCTAACAAACCCCATCCAAAGTACCGGATGCTTTAGTACTTCGAAATTTATATCATATCCGAAGGGTGTCCCGGAATGATGGGGATATTCTTATATATGCATCTTGTTAATGTTGGTTACCAGGTGTTCACCATATGAATAATTTTTATCTCTATGTATGGGATGTGTATTGAAATATGAAATCTTGTGGTCTATTGTTACGATTTGATATATATAGGTTAAACCTATAACTCACCAATATTTTTGTTGACGTTTAAAGCATGTTTATTCTCAGATGAATACTAAGAGCTTCCGCTGTTGCATACTAAAATAAGAACAAGATTTGGAGTTCATGTTTGTATGATATTGTGTAAAAACTGCATTCAAGAAACTGATTTCGATGTAACATATTTGTATTGTAAACCATTATGTAATGGTCGTGTGTAAACAGGATATTTTAGATTATCATTATTTGATAATCTACGTAAAGCTTTTTAAACCTTTATTTATGAAATAAAGGTTATGGTTTGTTTTAAAAATGAATGCAGTCTTTGAAAAACGTCTCATATAGAGGTCAAAACCTCGCAACGAAATCAATTAATATGGAACGTTTTTAATCAATAAGAACGGGACATTTCAACAGTGACCGTCGCTAGTTCATACAAGTAGGTTGTCCTATTGAACTCAGATCTTGGGATCTACAGTCAACTGAGTTAGGTTTTCCTTCATATAAACTTAGCCTTTCATGGGCTTCAGTCCCATTCCCACACACGACTCATACATTAACTCTCTGCTTAAGCCTTTTTTCAGCGGATCCGCAACATTATCCTTTGACTTCACATAGTCAATAGTGATAATTTTTGTAAAGATTAGTTGTCGTACTTTATTATGTCTACGTCTCATATGTTTATTCTTACCATTACACATTGTAATATGAGCTCTACCAATTCACCGATTGGCTATTACAATTTATACATATGGCCGACACCGGCTTAGGCCATCTTGGTATATCCTCAATAAATTGACGTAGTCATTCTGCCTCTTCACCAGCTTTATCTAAAGCGATGATGTAGTGACCCGAACTTTTCCATGTTTATATATATTAATTGAGATTGATATTTACATGATTAAATGTTTCCAACATGTTAAGTAATCAAACTTGTTAAGACTTGATTAATTGAAATAGGTTTCATATAGACAATTGACTACCCAAGTTGACCGGTGATTCACGAACGTTAAAACTTGTAAAAACTATATGATGACATATATATGGTTATATATATAGTTAACATGATATTATGATAAGTAAACATATCATTAAGTATATTAACAATGAACTACATATGTAAAAACAAGACTACTAACTTAATGATTTTGAAACGAGACATATATGTAACGATTATCGTTGTAACGACATTTAATGTATATATATCATATTAAGAGATATTCGTACATCATAATATCATGATAATATAATAATTTAAAATCTCTTTTGATATTATAAACATTGGTTTAACAACATTTAACAAGATCGTTAACCTAAAGGTTTCAAAACAACATTTACATGTAACGACTAACGATGAGTTAACGACTCAGTTAAAATATATATACATGTAGTGTTTTAATATGTATTTATACACTTTTGAAAGACTTCAATACACTTATCAAAATACTTCTACTTAACAAAAATGCTTACAATTACATCCTCGTTCAGTTTCATCAACAATTCTACTCGTATGCACCCGTATTCGTACTCGTACAATACACAGCTTTTAGATGTATGTACTATTGGTATATACACTCCAATGATCAGCTCTTAGCAGCCCATGTGAGTCACCTAACACATGTGGGAACCATCATTTGGCAACTAGCATGAAATATCTCATAAAATTACAAAAATATGAGTAATCATTCATGACTTATTTACATGAAAACAAAATAACATATCCTTTATATCTAATCCATAAACCAACGACCAAAAACACCTACAAACACTTTCATTCTTCAATTTTCTTCATCTAATTGATCTCTCTCAAGTTCTATCTTCAAGTTCTAAGTGTTCTTCATAAATTCCAAAAGTTCTAGTTTCATAAAATCAAGAATACTTTCAAGTTTGCTAGCTCACTTCCAATCTTGTAAGGTGATCATCCAACCTCAAGAAATCTTTGTTTCTTACAGTAGGTTATCATTCTAATACAAGGTAATAATCATATTCAAACTTTGGTTCAATTTCTATAACTATAACAATCTTATTTCAAGTGATGATCTTACTTGAACTTGTTTTCGTGTCATGATTCTGCTTCAAGAACTTCGAGCCATCTAAGGATCCGTTGAAGCTAGATCCATTTTTCTATTTTCCAGTAGGTTTATCCAAGGAACTTAAGGTAGTAATGATGTTCATAACATCATTCGATTCATACATATAAAGCTATCTTATTCGAAGGTTTAAACTTGTAATCACTAGAACATAGTTTAGTTAATTCTAAACTTGTTCGCAAATAAAAGTTAATCCTTCTAACTTGACTTTTAAAATCAACTAAACACATGTTCTATATCTATATGATATGCTAACTTAATGATTTAAAACCTGGAAACACGAAAAACACCGTAAAACCGGATTTACGCCGTCGTAGTAACACCGCGGGCTGTTTTGGGTTAGTTAATTAAAAACTATGATAAACTTTGATTTAAAAGTTGTTATTCTGAGAAAATGATTTTTATTATGAACATGAAACTATATCCAAAAATTATAGTTAAACTCAAAGTGGAAGTATGTTTTCTAAAATGGTCATCTAGACGTCGTTCTTTCGACTGAAATGACTACCTTTACAAAAACGACTTGTAACTTATTTTTCCGACTATAAACCTATACTTTTTCTGTTTAGATTCATAAAATAGAGTTCAATATGAAACCATAGCAATTTGATTCACTCAAAACGGATTTAAAATGAAGAAGTTATGGGTAAAACAAGATTGGATAATTTTTCTCATTTTAGCTACGTGAAAATTGGTAACAAATCTATTCCAACCATAACTTAATCAACTTGTATTGTATATTATGTAATCTTGAGATACCATAGACACGTATACAATGTTTCGACCTATCATGTCGACACATCTATATATATTTCGGAACAACCATAGACACTCTATATGTGAATGTTGGAGTTAGCTATACAGGGTTGAGGTTGATTCCAAAATATATATAGTTTGAGTTGTGATCAATACTGAGATACGTATACACTGGGTCGTGGATTGATTCAAGATAATATTTATCGATTTATTTCTGTACATCTAACTGTGGACAACTAGTTGTAGGTTACTAACGAGGACAGCTGACTTAATAAACTTAAAACATCAAAATATATTAAAAGTGTTGTAAATATATTTTGAACATACTTTGATATATATGTATATATTGTTATAGGTTCGTGAATCAACCAGTGGCCAAGTCTTACTTCCTGACGAAGTAAAAATCTGTGAAAGTGAGTTATAGTCCCACTTTTAAAATCTAATATTTTTGGGATGAGAATACATGCAGGTTTTATAAATGATTTACAAAATAGACACAAGTAAGTGAAACTACATTCTATGGTTGAATTATCAAAATCGAATATGCCCCTTTTTATTAAGTCTGGTAATCTAAGAATTAGGGAACAGACACCCTAATTGACGCGAATCCTAAAGATAGATCTATTGGGCTTAACAAACCCCATCCAAAGTACCGGATGCTTTAGTACTTCGAAATTTATATCATATCCGAAGGGTGTCCCGGAATGATGGGGATATTCTTATATATGCATCTTGTTAATGTCGGTTACCAGGTGTTCACCATATGAATGATTTTTATCTCTATGTATGGGATGTGTATTGAAATATGAAATCTTGTGGTCTATTATTATGATTTGATATATATAGGTTAAACCTATAACTCACCAACATTTTTGTTGACGTTTTAAGCATGTTTATTCTCAGGTGATTATTAAGAGCTTCCGCTGTCGCATACTTAAATAAGGACGAGATTTGGAGTCCATGCTTGTATGATATTGTGTAAAAACTGCATTCAAGAAACTTATTTTGTTGTAACATATTTGTATTGTAAACCATTATGTAATGGTCGTGTGTAAACAGGATATTTTAGATTATCATTTTTTGATAATCTACGTAAAGCTTTTTAAACCTTTATTGATGAAGTAAAGGTTATGGTTTGTTTTAAAATGAATGCAGTCTTTGAAAAACGTCTCATATAGAGGTCAAAACCTCGCAACGAAATCAATTAATATGGAACGTTTTTAATCAATAAGAACGGGACATTTCAGTTGGTATCAGAGCGTTGGTCTTAGAGAACCAGAATTTTGCATTAGTGTGTCTTATCGAGTTTGTTAGGATGCATTAGTGAGTCTGGACTTCGACCGTGTTTACTTGAAAAATGATTGCTTAACAAATTTTGTTGGAAACTATATATTTTTAACATGTGAATATTATGTGATATATTAATCTCTTAACGCGTTTGATATTACGTGATAGATGTCTACCTCTAGAACAAGTCCCATTGACTCACCTAATAATAATGAAGAGTCAAATGTAAATTGGAATGATTCGTGGACTGATTCACAAGTTCCCGAAGAGGAACTGGAAGAAGAGTCGGAACCGGAAGAAGAATCGGAACCGGAAGAAGAATCGGAACCGGATGAAGAAATAGAACCGGTGGGGGAAATAATAAAACGGTTAAGTAAAAGAAAATCCTCAACCAACCGACCAAGGTTAATTATGGTCAATGGTGTTTCCGCCAAGGAAGCAAAATATTGGGAGGATTACCAATTCTCCGATGAATCGGATTCCGACGAGAATTCCGATGATGTTATAGAAATTACCCCAACTGAATTTAAAAAGGCAAAAGAAAATAATAAGGGAAAGGGCATAAAAATAGAGAAATCTAATTCCAACCCCGATGAACTTTATATGTATCGTCAACCCCCGAAGTCCTTAAGTTGTAACAATGACCCGGGAACCTCTAAACCACCAGGTTTTTCTAAACCAATGTGGACAACGACGGCTCGTATTAGGGGAACATCATATATCCCTAGAAACTTGGCAAAACGAACCAAAACCGAAGAAGAAGAAACGAACGAGTCGGAATAAGATAGTTGTATTCGTGTGGTGTAATATATGGAATATAGTGTTCTTATGCTTTATGATATATGTAAAAATTGCTTGTATTAATAAGTATTTTTTTTTTATGAATCTAACTCTTGTCTATTTTACAGTTTAAAAACACAAAATGGATAGACAACCCAATATTTTAAGAGACCTACCCGGAGACATGATTGATGAAATCTTGTCTAGAGTCGGCCAGAATTCTTCGGCACAACTATTTAAGGCGAGATCAGTTTGTAAGACATTCGAAGAACGTTCCAAGAATGTCTTGGTTTATAAGAGACTTTCGTTTGAAAGATGGGGGATATCACATTGGGAAACCCATAAGTTACGATGTGTTTACTTTGACGCATATATTGCGGGGAACCCAAATGCTATTTTACGCAACGGGTTAAGAAATTATTTTGACTCAATATATCCGAATATTGGACTTCGTGATTTAGAAAAAGCGGCTAACATGCAACATAAAGAAGCATGTTATGCTTACGGATTAGTAATGTTCGCTTCTCACCAAAGTGAGAACAAGAACATCGGGCTACAACTATTAAACAAAACGTTTCCACAAGTGACGGAGTCGGTAATTGGGGTAAGAAATGAGGTTTTTAGATTGTTACGGGACTGTTGGACATTACGTAACCCTCGTCCCTTTAACGACGTTACAACACGCTGTCTTATCAACGGCCATAACGGTTATGTTCCACAAGACCAAGGATGGGAAGTAGTCCTAGTAAAACCAGAATGCATGACTTGTTTCTGGACGTATGAATTACGTGTCTTTATTGCCTTTGCTGAACGACTTGTGTACTAGCTAGAATTATCTTCACAACCATCTTGTATCAAATTTATTGTGTGCTATATTTCATGCTATATGTAAAATAAGCGGTATTGTAAGTTTGTAAAATATTGTGTAAAAGTTTGAATGCGAAATATTATTACAATCAGTTTTTCATATAGAATTGTAGTAGTTGAATTGTATATTAGCTACTAAGTATGAACTTAACGGGTAGGTACTACCCGAATTTAAACTTATAAAACGCTAATATGAAGAAAAAGCTTTTATAAATGAGTTCATATTATGCTACGAGATACTATTGACTACTCTTAATATTCTGTATGATTAACTTGTTCCATTTGACTATTTTGAAGGAAATGGCACCGACTACTCGACACACCGTGAATATGAATGAAGAGGAATTCCGTACTTTTCTAGCTTCAAACATAGCCGCAGTACAGGCTGCGCTACATACCAACAATAACATTGGATCTAGCAGTACAGGAAATCGTGTAGGATGCACCTACAAAGAATTCACTGCCTGCAAACCTTTGGAATTTGATGGAACCGAAGGACCGATCGGATTGAAACGGTGGACCGAGAAGGTCGAATCGGTGTTTGCCATAAGTAAGTGTACTGAAGAGGACAAAGTGAAGTACGCTACGCATACCTTCACAGGTTCTGCATTAACATGGTGGAATACCTATCTAGAGCAAGTGGGACAAGACGATGCGTACGCACTACCGTGGTCAGCATTCAAGCACTTGATGAACGAGAAGTACCGTCCCAGAACCGAGGTCAATAAGCTCAAGACAGAACTTAGAGGGTTACGAACCCAAGGATTTGATATTACCACGTACGAAAGACGATTCACAGAATTGTGCCTATTGTGTCCGGGAGCATTCGAAGATGAGGAAGAGAAGATCGACGCGTTTGTGAAAGGATTACCGGAAAGAATCCAAGAAGATATAAGTTCACACGAGCCCGCCTCCATACAACAGGCATGTAGAATGGCTCACAAACTAGTGAACCAGATTGAAGAAAGAATTAAGGAACAGACTGCTGAAGAGGCCAATGTGAAGCAAGTCAAAAGAAAGTGGGAGGAAAACGGTGATAAGAATCACCAATACAACAACAACAGCAATTACAACAATAATCGCAACAATTATCCCAGCAATCGCAACATCAATCGCAACTACAACAAACGGCCCAACAACAACAACAACAACAGCAGCAACTACAACAATCATCCCAACAACAATAATAACCGCAACAACAACAACAATCAGAAGCAGCTATGCCAAAGGTGTGAAAAGTATCACTCGGGGTTTTGCACCAAATTTTGCAATAAGTGTAAAAGAAATGGTCATAGCGCGGCGAAGTGTGAGGTCTACGGACCAGGGGTTAATAGAACGAAAGGAACAAATGGTGTCGGAACGAGTAATGGTGGAGCAAGTAGTGTCGGAGCAAGTTATGCCAATGTAGTTTGTTATAAATGTGGAAAACCGGGCCACATCATTAGAAATTGCCCGAACCAGGAGAACACAAATGGACAAGGCCGCGGAAGAGTTTTCAATATTAATGCGGCAGAGGCACAGGAAGACCTGGAGCTTGTTACGGGTACGTTTCTTATTGACAATAAATCTGCTTACGTTTTATTTGATTCGGGTGCGGATAGAAGCTATATGAGTAGAGATTTTTGTGCTAAATTAAGTTGTCCATTGACGCCTTTGGATAGTAAATTTTTACTCGAATTAGCAAATGGTAAATTAATTTCAGCAGATAATATATGTCGGAATCGAGAAATTAAACTGGTTAGCGAAACATTTAAGATTGATTTGATACCAGTAGAGTTAGGGAGTTTTGATGTGATAATCGGTATGGACTGGTTGAAAGAAGTGAAAGCGGAGATCGTTTGTTACAAAAATGCAATTCGCATTATACGAGAAAAAGGAAAACCCTTAATGGTGTACGGAGAAAAGGGCAACACGAAGCTACATCTTATTAGTAATTTGAAGGCACAAAAACTAATAAGAAAAGGTTGCTATGCTGTTCTAGCACACGTCGAGAAAGTACAAACTGAAGAAAAGAGCATCAATGATGTTCCCGTCGCAAAAGAATTTCCCGATGTATTTCCGAAAGAATTACCGGGATTACCCCCACATCGATCCGTTGAATTTCAAATAGATCTTGTACCAGGAGCTGCACCAATAGCTCGTGCTCCTTACAGACTCGCACCCAGCGAGATGAAAGAACTACAAAGCCAATTACAAGAACTTTTAGAGCGTGGTTTCATTCGACCAAGCACATCACCGTGGGGAGCTCCTGTTTTGTTTGTCAAGAAGAAAGATGGTACATTCAGGTTGTGTATCGACTACCGAGAGTTGAACAAATTTACCATCAAGAACCGATACCCACTACCGAGAATCGATGACTTATTTGATCAACTACAAGGCTCGTCTGTTTATTCAAAGATTGACTTACGTTCCGGGTATCATCAAATGCGGGTGAAAGAAGATGATATTCCAAAGACTGCTTTCAGAACACGTTACGGTCATTACGAGTTTATGGTCATGCCGTTTGGTTTAACTAATGCACCAGCTGTGTTCATGGACCTTATGAACCGAGTGTGTGGACCATACCTTGACAAGTTTGTCATTGTTTTCATTGATGACATACTTATTTACTCAAAGAATGACCAAGAACACGGTGAACATTTGAGAAAGGTGTTAGAAGTATTGAGGAAGGAAGAATTGTACGCTAAGTTTTCAAAGTGTGCATTTTGGTTGGAAGAAGTTCAATTCCTCGGTCACATAGTGAACAAAGAAGGTATTAAGGTGGATCCGGCAAAGATAGAAACTGTTGAAAAGTGGGAAACCCCGAAAACTCCGAAACACATACGCCAGTTTTTAGGACTAGCTGGTTACTACAGAAGGTTCATCCAAGACTTTTCCAGAATAGCAAAACCCTTGACTGCATTAACGCATAAAGGGAAGAAATTTGAATGGAATGATGAACAAGAGAAAGCGTTTCAGTTATTGAAGAAAAAGCTAACTACGGCACCTATATTGTCATTGCCTGAAGGGAATGATGATTTTGTGATTTATTGTGACGCATCAAAGCAAGGTCTCGGTTGTGTATTAATGCAACGAACGAAGGTGATTGCTTATGCGTCTAGACAATTGAAGATTCACGAACAAAATTATACGACGCATGATTTGGAATTAGGCGCGGTTGTTTTTGCATTAAAGACTTGGAGGCACTACTTATATGGGGTCAAAAGTATTATATATACCGACCACAAAAGTCTTCAACACATATTTAATCAGAAACAACTGAATATGAGGCAGCGTAGGTGGATTGAATTATTGAATGATTATGATTTTGAGATTCGTTACCACCCGGGGAAGGCAAATGTGGTAGCCGATGCCTTGAGCAGGAAGGATAGAGAACCCATTCGAGTAAAATCTATGAATATAATGATTCATAATAACATTACTACTCAAATAAAGGAGGCGCAACAAGGAGTTTTAAAAGAGGGAAATTTAAAGGATGAAATACCCAAAGGATCGGAGAAGCATCTTAATATTCGGGAAGACGGAACCCGGTATAGGGCTGAAAGGATTTGGGTACCAAAATTTGGAGATATGAGAGAAATGGTACTTAGAGAAGCTCATAAAACCAGATACTCAATACATCCTGGAACGGGGAAGATGTACAAGGATCTCAAGAAACATTTTTGGTGGCCGGGTATGAAAGCCGATGTTGCTAAATATGTAGGAGAATGTTTGACGTGTTCTAAGGTCAAAGCTGAGCATCAGAAACCATCAGGTCTACTTCAACAACCCGAAATCCCGGAATGGAAATGGGAAAACATTACCATGGATTTCATCACTAAATTGCCAAGGACTGCAAGTGGTTTTGATACTATTTGGGTAATAGTTGATCGTCTCACCAAATCAGCACACTTCCTACCAATAAGAGAAGATGACAAGATGGAGAAGTTAGCACGACTGTATTTGAAGGAAGTCGTCTCCAGACATGGAATACCAATCTCTATTATCTCTGATAGGGATGGCAGATTTATTTCAAGATTCTGGCAGACATTACAGCAAGCATTAGGAACTCGTCTAGACATGAGTACTGCCTATCATCCACAAACTGATGGGCAGAGCGAAAGGACGATACAAACGCTTGAAGACATGCTACGAGCATGTGTTATTGATTTCGGAAACAGTTGGGATCGACATCTACCGTTAGCAGAATTTTCCTACAACAACAGCTACCATTCAAGCATTGAGATGGCGCCGTTTGAAGCACTTTATGGTAGAAAGTGCAGGTCTCCGATTTGTTGGAGTGAGGTGGGGGATAGACAGATTACGGGTCCGGAGATTATACAAGAAACTACCGAGAAGATCATCCAAATTCAACAACGGTTGAAAACCGCCCAAAGTCGACAAAAGAGCTACGCTGACATTAAAAGAAAAGATATAGAATTTGAAATTGGAGAGATGGTCATGCTTAAAGTTTCACCTTGGAAAGGCGTTGTTCGATTTGGTAAACGAGGGAAATTAAATCCAAGGTATATTGGACCATTCAAGATTATTGATCGTGTCGGACCAGTAGCTTACCGACTTGAGTTACCTCAACAACTCGCGGCTGTACATAACACTTTCCACGTCTCGAATTTGAAGAAATGTTTTGCTAAAGAAGATCTCACTATTCCGTTAGATGAAATCCAAATCAACGAAAAACTCCAATTCATCGAAGAACCCGTCGAAATAATGGATCGTGAGGTTAAAAGACTTAAGCAAAACAAGATACCAATTGTTAAGGTTCGATGGAATGCTCGTAGAGGACCCGAGTTCACCTGGGAGCGTGAAGATCAGATGAAGAAGAAATACCCGCATCTATTTCCAGAAGATTCGTCAACACCTTCAACAGCTTAAAATTTCGGGACGAAATTTATTTAACGGGTAGGTACTGTAGTGACCCGAACTTTTCCATGTTTATATATATTAATTGAGATTGATATTTACATGATTAAATGTTTCCAACATGTTAAGTAATCAAACTTGTTAAGACTTGATTAATTGAAATAGGTTTCATATAGACAATTGACTACCCAAGTTGACCGGTGATTCACGAACGTTAAAACTTGTAAAAACTATATGATGACATATATATGGTTATATATATAGTTAACATGATATTATGATAAGTAAACATATCATTAAGTATATTAACAATGAACTACATATGTAAAAACAAGACTACTAACTTAATGATTTTGAAACGAGACATATATGTAACGATTATCGTTGTAACGACATTTAATGTATATATATCATATTAAGAGATATTCGTACATCATAATATCATGATAATATAATAATTTAAAATCTCTTTTGATATTATAAACATTGGTTTAACAACATTTAACAAGATCGTTAACCTAAAGGTTTCAAAACAACATTTACATGTAACGACTAACGATGAGTTAACGACTCAGTTAAAATATATATACATGTAGTGTTTTAATATGTATTTATACACTTTTGAAAGACTTCAATACACTTATCAAAATACTTCTACTTAACAAAAATGCTTACAATTACATCCTCGTTCAGTTTCATCAACAATTCTACTCGTATGCACCCGTATTCGTACTCGTACAATACACAGCTTTTAGATGTATGTACTATTGGTATATACACTCCAATGATCAGCTCTTAGCAGCCCATGTGAGTCACCTAACACATGTGGGAACCATCATTTGGCAACTAGCATGAAATATCTCATAAAATTACAAAAATATGAGTAATCATTCATGACTTATTTACATGAAAACAAAATAACATATCCTTTATATCTAATCCATAAACCAACGACCAAAAACACCTACAAACACTTTCATTCTTCAATTTTCTTCATCTAATTGATCTCTCTCAAGTTCTATCTTCAAGTTCTAAGTGTTCTTCATAAATTCCAAAAGTTCTAGTTTCATAAAATCAAGAATACTTTCAAGTTTGCTAGCTCACTTCCAATCTTGTAAGGTGATCATCCAACCTCAAGAAATCTTTGTTTCTTACAGTAGGTTATCATTCTAATACAAGGTAATAATCATATTCAAACTTTGGTTCAATTTCTATAACTATAACAATCTTATTTCAAGTGATGATCTTACTTGAACTTGTTTTCGTGTCATGATTCTGCTTCAAGAACTTCGAGCCATCTAAGGATCCGTTGAAGCTAGATCCATTTTTCTATTTTCCAGTAGGTTTATCCAAGGAACTTAAGGTAGTAATGATGTTCATAACATCATTCGATTCATACATATAAAGCTATCTTATTCGAAGGTTTAAACTTGTAATCACTAGAACATAGTTTAGTTAATTCTAAACTTGTTCGCAAATAAAAGTTAATCCTTCTAACTTGACTTTTAAAATCAACTAAACACATGTTCTATATCTATATGATATGCTAACTTAATGATTTAAAACCTGGAAACACGAAAAACACCGTAAAACCGGATTTACGCCGTCGTAGTAACACCGCGGGCTGTTTTGGGTTAGTTAATTAAAAACTATGATAAACTTTGATTTAAAAGTTGTTATTCTGAGAAAATGATTTTTATTATGAACATGAAACTATATCCAAAAATTATAGTTAAACTCAAAGTGGAAGTATGTTTTCTAAAATGGTCATCTAGACGTCGTTCTTTCGACTGAAATGACTACCTTTACAAAAACGACTTGTAACTTATTTTTCCGACTATAAACCTATACTTTTTCTGTTTAGATTCATAAAATAGAGTTCAATATGAAACCATAGCAATTTGATTCACTCAAAACGGATTTAAAATGAAGAAGTTATGGGTAAAACAAGATTGGATAATTTTTCTCATTTTAGCTACGTGAAAATTGGTAACAAATCTATTCCAACCATAACTTAATCAACTTGTATTGTATATTATGTAATCTTGAGATACCATAGACACGTATACAATGTTTCGACCTATCATGTCGACACATCTATATATATTTCGGAACAACCATAGACACTCTATATGTGAATGTTGGAGTTAGCTATACAGGGTTGAGGTTGATTCCAAAATATATATAGTTTGAGTTGTGATCAATACTGAGATACGTATACACTGGGTCGTGGATTGATTCAAGATAATATTTATCGATTTATTTCTGTACATCTAACTGTGGACAACTAGTTGTAGGTTACTAACGAGGACAGCTGACTTAATAAACTTAAAACATCAAAATATATTAAAAGTGTTGTAAATATATTTTGAACATACTTTGATATATATGTATATATTGTTATAGGTTCGTGAATCAACCAGTGGCCAAGTCTTACTTCCTGACGAAGTAAAAATCTGTGAAAGTGAGTTATAGTCCCACTTTTAAAATCTAATATTTTTGGGATGAGAATACATGCAGGTTTTATAAATGATTTACAAAATAGACACAAGTAAGTGAAACTACATTCTATGGTTGAATTATCAAAATCGAATATGCCCCTTTTTATTAAGTCTGGTAATCTAAGAATTAGGGAACAGACACCCTAATTGACGCGAATCCTAAAGATAGATCTATTGGGCTTAACAAACCCCATCCAAAGTACCGGATGCTTTAGTACTTCGAAATTTATATCATATCCGAAGGGTGTCCCGGAATGATGGGGATATTCTTATATATGCATCTTGTTAATGTCGGTTACCAGGTGTTCACCATATGAATGATTTTTATCTCTATGTATGGGATGTGTATTGAAATATGAAATCTTGTGGTCTATTATTATGATTTGATATATATAGGTTAAACCTATAACTCACCAACATTTTTGTTGACGTTTTAAGCATGTTTATTCTCAGGTGATTATTAAGAGCTTCCGCTGTCGCATACTTAAATAAGGACGAGATTTGGAGTCCATGCTTGTATGATATTGTGTAAAAACTGCATTCAAGAAACTTATTTTGTTGTAACATATTTGTATTGTAAACCATTATGTAATGGTCGTGTGTAAACAGGATATTTTAGATTATCATTTTTTGATAATCTACGTAAAGCTTTTTAAACCTTTATTGATGAAGTAAAGGTTATGGTTTGTTTTAAAATGAATGCAGTCTTTGAAAAACGTCTCATATAGAGGTCAAAACCTCGCAACGAAATCAATTAATATGGAACGTTTTTAATCAATAAGAACGGGACATTTCAGATGAATTCTGATTCCATCGTGGATCTAGCAATAATCGTTTGTTTAGACGATTTCCACGATATCGCAACACTTCCAAGTGTGAATACATACTCACTTGTTACTCTGGAATCATTTGTATCAGATATCTGGTTCGCCATCAAAGTGACCGTTGATCACTGCAGGATATCTGTTATAATGCTACCAGTAATCCCGAGTACCGAAGTAACATAATCATACAACTCTAATGAGATGTACTTAGATTATTCGTGTATCTATTTAGCTTGCTTACAGCATATGCTAAGTCGGATCGAGTACAACTCATTAGATACATTAGAACGCGTTATCATGTATCATGTTCTTGATATCAAAATGAAAGACACCCCCACATTTCCAAGCTAACGTGTTGATCATTTTACACAACCAGCTAGGGTTACCGCTTATCATTCAAAGCTTCCCCCACATGTCTTGCAACTTGATATCATAATCATATATATATAATATGATTCTAATCAATGAAACGTTCAAATGCCCACACATAAGATTTACATCTTTTGTGATCCATATTTTAGCAGATTTGAGCAATTCTTAGTCATTTTCTAGGTTTGACCTAGAGACGTCGAATTTAGAAAACTTAACAAAAGTTTTGTACTCAAATTATATTTGTATCTGAATACTGATTAGGTAATTCAGATCTCAAGATAATAATAGAAGAAAGATTGACATCTTTATATTTATAATTATCTTCAATCTCATAATTTACATCATCAATGATGTTCACAATATACCAAATCCTTCTATTACTGAATGCCAACGATTTTGTCTTTAAATAATTCAACACAATGAAATATTAATTGTTAATTGATCTCCACATTTGATCATTATTAACAAGTCTAAATCTAGTATTCTATAGACTTCAAGTCCAAAGCATGAGAATAGAAGATGCATCATTCATATTCTCCATAGATTTTCCACAAGGAATGTCATAGCATATCTCTTGTATCATGACAAAATCGACTTCGCATACATAAACACTGTCTTAAATATACAATTTAAAAGGGTCTCAAATATCATGTAAATATTTTATACATTCCGTTTTAGTTCCTCTATAAGCATAATGTGTATGCCATATATCGAGGAAATTCCTTTAATTATATTAGTTCGTATTGAACTAGCTCATTAGGTGTCTCATCTTGAACACCTTCTCGTCTATCCTAGACGAACTTTCACGTTCATTATGTATGGAAATACATTTTCAAAGAATGAAATGTTTTTCGATGTTATTATCGAACCTTTGTGTATATCCAAAATCTTGGATTCATGCACAAGGAAGCGATAAACACTACAGTTTCAGCACATCCGATAAATATTATCTTTTGTACCTTAGGTAGTTGAATAACTACCTTTACTAGGCACCCCCACACTTTGAGGTACTCATATGATGGTTTTCTTTTCCACTATAAATCGTATGGGGTTTCATCCCTTTTCTTTTGGGGTATCTTATTTAAAAGATAATTTTCCAATAGGACAGCATCCCCCCACATTGTCTGGCTTACACCAGAACATGGCATTCACCATTTCTTTCAAGGTTCTATTCTTAAATTCAGCAGTTCCATTCGATTAGGGTGGTGCTGTGCATTCATGTTCAATGCCATTTTGTGAACCAAATTCAGCAAAATGTGCAACATATTCACCACCTCTATCACTGCAAACAACCTTGATTTTCCGTTCAAGTTGATTCTCAACTTCGTTTTTATAAGCAATAAATGAATCTATTGCTTCATCTTTACTTTTCAACAAGTAAATATAACAATACTTCGTCTATCATCGATAAATGAAATAAAGTATTCTTTTCCATTCATCGTTAGAATGGATCTCAAATCACACACATGAGTGTGGACCATACCAAGGGTTTTGGTTATTCGTTCAACCGATAAGAAAGATGATCTTGTTAATTTGACTTCAACACAAATTATTTATCGGGCATAACCCTTATGAACATACATTCCACTTTTAGTCAACATGACCTTTTTGCAGAATTCATTTTCGCAAAAATAATCTCATTGCCATTAATATCATCAATGGCAGCCTCATGATAACACACACATGACGGATAACCCTGGTATAAGTTCACCATTCCTTGATGTTAGAACAAACCAAGTTAACTTCAGAGATCATCTGAAATTTGAACTGAACTTAAACTGTTTCAACAAAACAAGTTGTTTCAGTTGCTAAGTTGTTAACGAAACAACAAGTACTACATGAACTGAACTAATTTGAGTTTTCAACTCAAAATTAAAGTTCTAGTTTATCGTGAACAAACTGAGTTAAATCAACCAAACATGTTTCAACTCAACTAGGTTAAACCAATCAGGTTTCAACCAAATAGGTAAACCGAGCAGGTTCAACCTAAACAAGTAAACCAAATAGGTTTAAACCCAACCGGATAAACCAAATAGGTTTCGACCCAAACAAGTAAACCAAACAGGTTTAAACTCAAACGGGTAACCAAACATGTATCACCTTAAAACCGTTTCAACTCAAACGGGTAAACCAACAGGTTTCAACCCTAACGATTAAACTAAACCAGGTTTTAACCCAAACGTTTAAACCAAACCAGGTTTTAACCCAAACGTTTAAACCAAACAAGGTTTTTCAACCCAATAGATTAAATCAAACAAGGTTTCAACCCAAACGGTTAAACCAAGCAAGGTTTCAACCCAAACGATTAAACCAAACAAGGTTTTAACCCTAACAGGTGAAACGAACATGGTTCAATCCAACTGGGTTAACCAAATGAGTTAAATAACCAAATAGGTTAAATAACCTAGCGGGTCAGAAACATCCCGCAAGCAGTCTTGAACCGGTCTGGAAAACAGTCCAGAAAGTTGTCCGGAAACAATCCGAAAACGGTTCGAAAACTGTTCAAGAACAGTTCAGAATACTGTCTGAAAACTGTCCTAATACACAATATAGAACGAATCGACCATATTATTCAAGACATAGTTTCGGCACAAGAAATCTGAATGATTACAATCATGAACCACGCTCGCATTTTGAGCATCATTTTCCCCTTCAACAACTTGGGAGCGGTTTCAGTCAAGAACCTCGCAAGGTTCAGTCAAGAACCTCGCAAGGTTCAGTCAAGAACCTCGCAAGGCTCAGTCAAGAACCTTGCAAGGCACAGTCAAGAAGCTCGCAAGGCACAGTCAAGAACCTCGCAAGGTTCAAGGTTCAACGTGGTCAGCTAAAAGAACATCTTTTACTACCAACTTTTAATGTCCACACCAGTGAACTTTTGAGGTCTTTCAGGAACCTCATCATGTACAATTTGTAACTTAAAATCATACTCACGTTCAATTTGTTCACAAATATATATTGTAACACAATTCGATAGCTTAACATCACAAGTTATAGTTCAAGTACCATAACAACAATAAGATGTCGACATATAAATATATGTTCTCGAACAAACAGATTAAATGTTTTATAATAGTACCAGATGTAACCAACCATCTAACCAATGGCAACAGCTATTCATAAAACCTTATGAAGAAGTAGCCCATTTATACTTTACAACTATTTCCATGAAAGCAAATCAAACCATGCTCAAGTTTAATTTAATATGCGAAGAATAAATTGCATCAGTTTAAAACACAATAATCAAATGAAACTGATCAAATTACACCGTATAATATATATTTAATATTATATATATCTCAATCTCATTCTCAATGTACCAAAAATATTTAATATATACAAAGTCGGTACGGTAAATGATGTGTTAAAACGTAACCTTTAAAATGTAGACAATATGCTTAATAATTAACACATAATACAAGCAACTAAAACCCGATCATGCAGTAACTAGCAAGTAAATTGACCAGTTCGATCCACAGGGAGAAGTTTGTTTTAAGGACTTCAAAAACAGTTAATTATTCTACGGAAAAGGGGAGTTTTAATTGTTGAATTACTTTTATAAATAACAGTAATTAAAATGAAATGAATAACGAGGATGAGAAGGCGGTGTTTACTTCAATGCTTGATAAATGATAGGGAATTGTTCTTTTGTACTTAAACCCATTATTATGTAGTTACAAGTAAATGGTTCTTATCAATCTCACAATATTCTATAAAACGAGAACTATAAACTTAGTAAATTCACATAAACCTTGTCATTAGTTCTTCTTTACCTATGTTTAATCAATAAGACTCTTCCTTGGTTAAATTCACATAAAACCTAGTTTATTAAGATCACTCTAAATAAACTACACTATTGTGAAATCTAGTTACCATTCAATTACCATCCTACACTCACATGTAGATGTCTAAATCACTAAGTGTTGAAGTACAAACCATGAACATTTATAAACTCACATAAACCAATTCATAACTTGTATAATTGAACTAGAGTAAATGGATACTTACAACAATGGATCTATGGAAGAACATAATTGATTTAGATTGATTAGATTAATTAGACCCAACCCGGTTAAACTCACGTAAAACCTAAATTACAACAATCACTTGAGGTAAATTCATGACTATGTAGTTCTAGTACTTATTCAATTACCGATCTAAACATATAGCAAAGTCGTCAATTAAGTATATGTTTACCCGTCTAGATTACTAAAAGTATTGAAGCATAGATTGTGTTCCTAGTATCACATGTAGTTAACAATCTATGTAATTGAAGGAAAGTACCAAACTAGCATAACTATGGTTCTTTTGGTTGGACATGGTAATTTAATCAATCAAACATCATAGTAACTTAAATAACATTAAAAGATAGAACAATCCCAAATCATAAATCTTACATTAAAGTAAACACACAAGGCTTTAGCCAATCATAATAATGAAGGTTACAACAATACAATCGAAACAATAGGAATTCATAATCTTATCACTAAAATAAATGAAACCGAGAGTACCTATCGTAGCGTATGTGAAATGCCCCGTCCTAATCTATCAGGACGAAGTCTTCAACAGTTGGTCCCATTGCGAGGTTCTGACCTCTATATGCCATAAACGACTCCATGTAATATGAGCAAATACACAGCGGAAGATTTCTTTCATACCTGAGAATAAACATGCTTTAAAATGTCAACCAAAAGGTTGATGAGTTCATAAGTTTATCATAAAATAATAAAAATTCTGTAATTTTGATAGACCACAAGATTTAAATGCTGCATGGTACAAATGGTCCCGAATCCTATACCCACCTGTAATGTACATGCGATATCTTTTAAATACAGTACACCTTTCTCGTGTACAAAAAAAATCATTTTTCATAAATCTTAGTAACCGTACACATATCTTGTGCACAAAAATAACATACACATAACCTGTGTAAAAAATCATTCTCTCGATACATAACATTCACTTTTCATTGCTTTCATAGCTTGGCTTGGTAACCGACCTTAACATATAATGCGCATAAATAATATCCCCAAAACAGAACATGTCGTCTGTATAATATATAAACCTCGAAGTACTAAACACCACGCCCACTAGTTCTTCCGTCTAGTGAACATTCTGGGTGGGGGTGTTAAACCCGGTAGCTACCTTTAGGATTCGCGTGAATTAGGCGTGCACTAATTCTTAAAATTAGTGATGTTCCCTAATTCTTAGGTTACCAAGCAATAATAATCAGGGAAACAATATTCATATCAATTGTGGCAATTATCACGTCCATATAATTCAATGGTGGCAATTATCACGTCCACATAATTCATTCGAGGAATGTTTTGCTTGTGTCTATCTCGTCAAACATTTATAAAAGCATTTCATGTATTAGCAGTTCAAAATGTATTTCAAAAGCATTTAATAAAGCAGTTGTAAAAGTAGCACATGTATTCTCAGTCCCAAAAATGTAAAGAGTAAAAGGCAATCAAATGAACTCACAATACTGTATTTTGTAGTAAAAATACATATGACGACATTGAACAATGCAGGGTTGGCCTCGGATTCACGAACCTATATCATTTATATATTTATTAATATATATAATCGTAATCGAACATATATATATATATATATATATATATATATATATATATATATATATATATATATATATATATATATATATATATATATATATATATATATATATATATATATATATATATATATATATATATATTATTGGTGATAAAATCTTTGTATTAATAACTTATGTATATTTTATTATTTAATTAAATGTATTCATTTTAAATGAAAATATTAATATAGTTAAATTAAATATACTTTTGTATGATTATCATTTGTTTGTTGAAATTAGTAATCATAATTATACTAAGATAATATTTGTAATGATAAAAATAATGATAATGATAATACTCATATTAATACTAAGGAAAATAATATTTAATAATTCTATTAAGGGTAATACTAATGATAGTTTTATTATTAAATCTTATAATAATGATAATAACAGTAGTTTCAAGTGAAAAATTTAATAGTAATGATAATACTTATAATAGTGATGGTATACATTATTAATCTTGTAACAATGATAATTTTGATAATGATCCTAATACTAACCTAAATGATAATTCTAATAATAATACTTATAATAATATTAGTAGAAAAAAATATTAATAATCTTAATATGAATACTAATAATGATAATAATTATAGTTATGATAATAATAATATTCATTTTAATGATAATAATATGTAATTACATTATTATAGTAATGCTAATAATTAACTTAACTATAATAACAATAATAACCATATTGATAATGATAATCATTCTAATAATAATAATTGTAATGCTAATACTAACACCTATAATAATAATAATGATAGTAATGATAATAACAATTGTAAGTATAATGATAACACTAATTTTATTGATAGTAATGATAATTCTAATCATAATAATAATAATAATAATACTTATGAGAATAATAATTATGATAATGGTTATAATAATTTTAATTATGATAATGATAATAATAATAGTTACAATACTAATAATAATTATAATACATACAATAATAGCAATAATTAATAATAACAATAATAATAATAACAATAATAATAATAATATAAATTTTAAAAATAGAAACTACCTTTAAAAAAAACATTTAAGAAAAAATAGCCCAAAGATGGGCTCGAACCCATGACCTCTGGTAAACACGCCAACACCCTTACCACTCGTCTGATTCTGTTTTCCTGGAATAATCTGTATTGATATAAATATAGCCCGTATTATTTTTTTAGTTCATCTTCTTCCCATTTTAAATTGAAAAATGACCAAGGATCATTACCAACTAATTAATAAATTACTAATTAGTTTTATGTTCTAATAGGAACTAGCAATTACTACAATATGGTTTGACCTCGTTTAATAACAGAAATAAATAAAAAAATTAGCAGCAGATACGTTTTTATTACCCATATAAACTCAAGATTCAATTCGTTATTTTAGGATGTTTTAGACTAAGTTTATAACATGAAAAATGTTTTTAATCGTTATTAGAAACTTTCTAGATAATCAATTTATCTTAAAACATCCGATTGAATTCGAATTTTGCCATGAACACAACGTTTGACTTTTTTGATAAATAACTTTGACTCGTAAATTCAAGCTTGATAATGTAAATTGAATCTTGAGATTTTCCAGATAGTTTAAGTATTTGAATTCTAACATATCTGCATTTCTAGATTTTAAAATTTGTTAAGAATAAAGCTTTTTAGAAAATTAACCTAAGAACAGGGGAAATACCTGTTGTTCTTCGCTTACTCTGATTAATTCGATTAATTTAGAAGTTGTTGTTGAGTTTCTGTGATTTGTACTTAATAATGTGAAGTTGTATGGTATAAATTTTCAACTGAATTGAATTTATATATAGCCAAAATAAACTTGACAATAAAAATTGTTCGTACGTAAAAAAATAAAAAAATTGGAGGAAGATGTCGATTGTTAACAGATTTGGATTCACTCATATATTTCAACACTGATTTGTACGACCAGACACAATCACCTACAGTTTTTGAAAACGATTTGAAACAGAATTCGTAATCAGATAGATTATCAGTATTTATATATATGTAAATATCGTATTTATATAAATATATATCTGAATATATATTTTTATCCATATATAACTGAAATTTATATATATTTATCTATATCTGTATATTTAATTTTGTATATAAATCTGTATTTTATGTAGGTGTATATATATGTATATATATATATATATATATATATATATATATATATATATATATATATATATATATATAATTATATATCTTGTTTATATATCTTTATATATATATATATATATATATATATATATATATATATATATATATATATATATATATATATATATCAAATTATTAACTTTTGAAACTAACAATTGTAAATATATTAATAGTATTAATAATTAATAATACTAATAATAATATTAATAATAATATTATTATTATTGATAAAGATGATGGTATGATAATATTAATACTAACAATAATGAGAATTTAAATAAATTTAATTTCTAATAATGATAATAATAAATGATAATTTTAATTACTAATAATATTAATTATGTATTGAAATCATATATATTTACATATTCAATTCAAATGATTAACTTGTTTACTATTATTTCAAATTATTATTTATACTTATTTTTATATATATATTTTTACATATCTATTTACACACAATCGTTCGTGAATCGTCGGGAGTGGTCGAAAGTAATTGAATATATGAACATCGTTTCAAAATTTTCTAGACTCAACATTACATACTTTGCTTATCGTATCAAAATCATATAAAGATTAAGTTTAAATTTAGTCGGAAATTCCCGGGTCATCACAGTATGATCCCTTCTTCAATCTTGATGCTCAAAAGGGTGAAGAACCCTTCAGAATGGCTGGAGAAAACCCCCTTCTCGGACTACTACTGATGTATATTGTGGTGTCTCAAATGTGTAACCAAAGCTCTTCTTAAATAGGCTCAAAAGTTAGGTAAAATGGCCAGAAATGCATCAGATGCGCCGCATCTAAAGGTGATGCGCCGCATCCCTTTATTTTTAGTGGTTTCCAGCTCGTTTTAGGACCCAGAACTGTCGGCAGGACCTCAGATGCGCCGCATTTAAAGCTGTCGGGACTATTTTGGCCTCAGATGCGCCGCATCTATAGCAGATGCGCCGCATCTGGTACTGTTTATTGGTAATTTTCCAATATGATGTTGTAGAGCTCTTCCAAAAAGTTGATGTGTTAAGATGTAACCTTTAAAATGTAGATAATATGCTTAATAATTAACACATAATACAGGCAACTAAACCCGATCATGCAGTAACTAGCAAGTAAATTGACCAGTTCGATCTACAGGGAGAAGTTTGTTTTAAGGACTTCAAAAACAGTTAATTATTCAAAGGAAAAGGGGAGTTTTAGTTGTTGAATTGCTTTGTAAATAACAGTAATTAAAATGAAATGAATAACGAGGATGAGAAGGCGGTGTTTACTTCAATGCTTGATAAATGATAGGGATTGTTCTTTTATAGTTAAACCCGTTATTATGTAGTTACAAGTAAATGTAAATGGCTTATATCAATCTCACAATATCTATAAACCGAGAACTATAAACTTAGTAAATTCACATAAACCTTGTCATTAGTTCTTTTTTACCTATGTTTAATCAATAAGACTCTTCCTTGGTTGAATTCACATAAAACCTAGTTTATTAAGATCACTCTAAATAAACTACACTATTGTAAAATCTAGTTACCATTCAATTACCATCCTACACTCACATGTAGATGTCTAAATCACTAGGTGTTGAAGTACTAGCCATGAACATTGATAAACTCACATAAACCAATTCATAACTTGTATAATTGAACTAGAGTAAATGGATACTTACAACAATGGATCTATGAAAGAACATAATTGATTTAGATTGATTAGAGTAATTTGACCCAACCCGATTAAACTCACGTAAAACCTAAATTACAACAATCACTTGAGGTAAATTCATGACTATGTAGTTCTAGTACTTATTCAATTACCGATCTAAACATATAGCAAAGTCGTCAATTAAGTATATGTTTACCCGTCTAGATTACTAAAAGTATTGAAGCATAGATTGTGTTCCTAGTGTCACATGTAGTTAACAATCTATGTAATTGAAGGAAAGTACCAAACTAGCATAACTATGGTTCTTTTGGTTGGACATGGTAATTTAATCAATCAAACATCATAATAACTTAAATAACATTAAAAGATAAAACAATCCCAAACCATAAATCTTACATTAAAGTAAACACGCAAGGCTTTAGCCAATCATAATAATGAAGGTTACAACGATAAAATCGAAACAATAGGAATTCATAATCTTATCACTAAAATAAATGAAACCGAGAGTACCTATCGTAGCGTATGATCCCTTCTTCAATCTTGATGCTCAAAATGGTGAAGAACCCTTTAGAATGGTTGGGGAAACCCCCCTTCTCGGACTATCACTGATCTATATTGTGGTGTATGTTTAGAATGAGTTTAGACCCTTTAAATAGCAAGAAAAGTAGGTATTTTAGCCTCCGATGAGCCGCATCTCTTTGTGATGCGCCGCATCACCTTCTCACCTACCACCCAGCTCACGTACATGTCATTTCCAGATCATTTTTGACGTTTTATACACAAATGCGCCACATCTAAAAGAGATGCGCCGCATCTGACCTTACTAATGCGCCGTATGCCTGTGAAACGCCGCATTTAATACTTTCGAACAAGAAAACTGCACAGATGCGCCGCATCCCTTTCAGATGCGCCGCATCCCTTAAGTAAAATGAGGAAATGTCTAAATGAAAGTTGTAGTGCTCTGAGTTATGGACGTCTGGGCTCCGGATTCACCTTTTTCGAGTACGTATGACCGAGTTATGGCCAGAACGGTGCAGGTGCGCAGAATCTTCTAAAATCAGCAATATTTTCCATAAATCTTCGCTTCAACACTCGCAATGGATTATACACACATTTTAACTTATTACAATACACAAGTACAACAATTACATACAAAATGATACAAAATCGGATCGAAATAACGACAACAAATATTTATAATTTTGGCGTTATCAAATCCCCACACTTAAACCTTGCTTGTCCTCAAGCAAGACTTACAAAAACTAAAATATATTACAATGAACACACACATTTCTGAAAACACATACGAATCACACTCACACTTTTTATTTATTTCACAATGTAACACACACACGCGTTTTGAGTATACACACCTTTGGAGTACACACGCGAATTGAAATCACACCAAAGTCGAAAGGTGGGTTTTAAAGTCCACATTTCTTGAAAATTTAGATCCTTAGGGAAATTAGGATCTTTGCGGAAAACCTTTGATATTTTGAAAAATAGTCATGTTAGTTTTTACACTAATCAAGTTTTCCGGTTTTAACCTCAAAGTCCGGTTGAGGGTAACTGAAAACTGAAGCCTCAGTTGGCGATTAGCAAGCTACTCGCCCCCATGATTGTAGTATCATGAAACTTGTAACCGGATGTCCTAAAAATGGTTTTACACAGTATAGTTCATAAAATAGCATAAGTTTTAGAAGAAACTATATCATGTCCAAATATCATTGGTGAACCATGAGTTTGCACACCTCAATTTGTTATGGCATATGTATGTTAACCGCAGTCAACATAGATGCGGTTGATCTTTACGGAGATCATCCATCTGGGGATTAGATTCATTAGTCTTAAAAGCTAATTTGCACTGTGCCCTCCATTGTATGAGACAGATCCATCTCATGGTTAGGATAAGTCTGACCACCAAAAACCCTGTTTGATGTTGAGGTGAGGTGGATTTCCAGCCGATGATATAGATGACTTTTCAAGATTTTTCGTCAACCTACGGTTGTTCTGGACTAAATCTTCTAACATAAGTTAGCAAGTGCATCATTTTGGAAGACTTGACTTCCTTAATTCAATGAGTATTGAATTTGATTTCCGATTCAACAAAGTACCATAGAATCCTTGCGCGAAGTATGTGATATAGCGTGTTGATCATTTCCTTAGTTGGCTATTTCTTGAGTCTTTTATACAAAATAAATTCATGCAAATGAATTTATAAAGTTAAAAAATTTTACATTTTAAGCCATTTTAAACCATGTTTTTGTAAAACCCACATTTTAAGCCATTTTAAACCATTTTTTTTGTAAAACCCGAAAGAATTTACTCCTTCCCCACACTTAAGATCATGTAATGCCCTCATTACACGAATTCAGAAAAATTGTAAAATTCAAGAAGGCAGATAGTATGAAAGAGATTTAATACTTTCTAGGCTTTAAGCCGAAGATCACGGGATGATGGCGCTGAATTGGCTGTCATGATAAGAACATCATCCATTCCTTAAAAGCTATCACAAACCAATCATCATGAAAGTATTTTGCTGAACTTCATGCCAGTCTTTGAAAATTGTAGCACATAGCACAATACTCATTTTATATGGTGCATATTTATTAATGAGTTGTGCACCAAACTTTACCCCTTCTTTTAACACCTAATGGGGTCATTCTTCCCCACACTTATCGGACGACATGTAAAATCAGTGGAAAAAGTTCCACGAATAAGTAACGTGAGCCAGTCATTAACCCCTCGGGTGGTATACAATATATATTATAATTCCTTTTTCAATTTCTTGAAAAAGGAATACCTAACCCGAGAGTCAACACATAACTCTCTCCTAAGTGCGGCTTGCAGCAAAAATTTTATTCTTTCAGGTGGATCATGTCCAAACGGATCATCTTTTAATATATTCCAAGTGCTAACCTCGTGAGGATATACAAATTCCACATGAGAAGGTGACTCCTCAAATGGTTCCAATATATTAGACTCCTCATCGTCGATGATCTTTGATGAATCCATTTCTTCGACCTCGGTAGTTAAAACGTCATCATCATCACTATCCCATGAATACCAACCTATCGCCCGCAATTCCCCTTCATCAATTCCTGGAAAAAGCATTGCAAACGTGGACATAACTGGGGTGGTAGGTGGTATAATAATGGTACGCTCAACACTTTCTACCTCGGGTATCTGCGTATTACCCCTCGAATCAGCTAGTGAATTAGCCGAAAAAGTATCCGGCTCCCTTTCTTTAATTTGCTGGAGTAGACAGCTCATGGTCCTCTGTAAACGCTCAATGGATTCTTGTTGGCCCGCTAGTGTTTCTTGCAAATTTTGGCTCCGTTCAGTCTCGTTTCTCATGAAGTCTAAAATTACATCTTCTAAATTCGACTGACTCTCCTCTCCTTCTTGAATTTGAAAGTGTTGTTGAGATGAATCTCAGGATGAGTTACCATCTTCATAATAATCCCATGGTTGGTCCATAGGGGTATAATGATACATAAGACTATCATCACACTCCTCGGGCATATAGTAACCTCCATAAGTCTCACAAACACCTCTTGGTTCCACCCTAGCTTCCCAAGAACCCATATACCAATCTTCATTCATACCCATGAAAACTGATGATTCACCTGATTGTTGGATATCATACATGGCTTTCGAAATCATATAATCATAACCAGCTAAATTATACCTGTAACCTAGCTGTAATCACACCACAAAAGAAAAACAAAACAAACAAAAAACAAAAATAAAGCAGGTAACTTTCGTGAAAATAACTTCCCACGAAAGGATCGAATAACTAAAAGTCTATTAAAATCTTTTAAACAAAACCGCTCCCCGGCAGCGGCGCCAAAAAGTTGATGTGTTAAGACGTAATCTTTAAAATGTAGACAATATGCTTAATAATTAACACATAATACAAGCAACTAAACTCGATCACGCAGTAACTAGCAAGTAAATTGACCAGTTCGATCCACAGGGAGAAGTTTGTTTTAAGGACTTCAAAAACAGTTAATTATTCTAAGGAAAAGGGGAGTTTTAGTTGTTGAATTGCTTTGTAAATAACAGTAATTAAAATGAAATGAATAACGAGGAGTTTTAGTTGTTGAATTGCTTTGTAAATAACAGTAATTAAAATGAAATGAATAACGAGGATGAGAAGGCGGTGTTTACTTCAATGCTTGATAAATGATAGGGATTGTTCTTTTATAGTTAAACCCGTTATTATGTAGTTACAAGTAAATGTAAATGGCTTATATCAATCTCACAATATCTATAAACCGAGAACTATAAACTTAGTAAATTCACATAAACCTTGTCATTAGTTCTTCTTTACCTATGTTTAATCAATAAGACTCTTCCTTGGTTGAATTCACATAAAACCTAGTTTATTAAGATCACTCTAAATAAACTACACTATTGTAAAATCTAGTTACCATTCAATTACCATCCTACACTCACATGTAGATATCTAAATCACTAGGTGTTGAAGTACTAGCCATGAACATTGATAAACTCACATAAACCAATTCATAACTTGTATAATTGAACTAGAGTAAATGGATACTTACAACAATGGATCTATGGAAGAACATAATTGATTTAGATTGATTAGAGTAATTAGACCCAACCCGATTAAACTCACGTAAAACCTAAATTACAACAATCACTTGAGGTAAATTCATGACTATGTAGTTCTAGTACTTATTCAATTACCGATCTAAACATATAGCAAAGTCGTCAATTAAGTATATGTTTACCCGTCTAGATTACTAAAAGTATTGAAGCATAGATTGTGTTCCTAGTGTCACATGTAGTTAACAATCTATGTAATTGAAGGAAAGTACCAAACTAGCATAACTATGGTTCTTTTGGTTGGACATGGTAATTTAATCAATCAAACATCATAGTAACTTAAATAACATTAAAAGATAAAACAATCCCAAACCATAAATCTTACATTAAAGTAAACACGCAAGGCTTTAGCCAATCATAATAATGAAGGTTACAACGATACAATCGAAACAATAGGAATTCATAATCTTATCACTAAAATAAATAAAACCGAGAGTACCTATCGTAGCGTATGATCCCTTCTTCAATCTTGATGCTCAAAAGGGTGAAGAACCCTTTAGAATGGCTGGGGAAACCCCCTTCTCGGACTACTACTGATCTATATTGTGGTGTATGTTTAGAATGAGTTTAGACCTTTTAAATAGCAAGAAAAGTAGGTATTTTAGCCTCCGATGCGCCGCATCTCTTTGTGATGCGCCGCATCACCTTCTCACCTACCACCCAGCTCACGTACATGTCATTTCCAGATCATTTTTGACGTTTTATACACAAATGCGCCGCATCTAAAAGAGATGCGCCGCATCTGACCTTCCGTATGCTTGTGAAACGCCGCATTTAATACTTTCGAACAAGAAAACTGCACAGATGCGCCGCATCCCTTGAGTAAAATGAGGAAATGTCTAAATGAAAGTTGTAGTGCTCTGAGTTACGGAAGTCTGGGCTCCGGATTCACCTTTTTTCGAGTACGTATGACCGAGTTATGGCCAGAACGGTGCAGGTGCGCAAAATCTTCTAAAATCAGCAATATTTTCCATAAATCTTCGCTTCAACACTCGCAATGGATTATACACACATTTTAACTTATTACAATACACAAGTACAACAATTACATACAAAATGATACAAAATCGGATCGAAATAACGACAACAAATATGTATAATTTTAGCGTTATCAGTAAAGCATACATATTTACAATGCATAACAAATTGCACCAAACTTCCATCTCATATGCTACGGTGCCTAGTTTATAATATTAAACTTGAATGAGACATTAACCAAACAAAAGCAGTTGTGATATATTATTTCGAACTAATAATATAAATCGAAAAACATCTATATAACAGTTTATACGGAAAAACAATCAACGGTCTCCATATAGCATACTTTAATCATCATATTATTGTTATCATGTATCCGCATACATTATCAATTTAAGAATAAAACGAAAAGTAGCATGCGGGTATAACGAAACGTTTCTTCTTAATTTCGTACAACATAAATAATCAATTTCATGATAATATATATACTCGGATACAGTTAAGACATATAAATGTATCAAGATATTGGCCAGATATAATAAGCATAACACATGGCACTAGTTATATTGCAATAAAATAGACATAGCATATCTATTTTACATTTATACCGATATAATATCACTCTGTATAAATTCCGTGTATAAATTTTGTTTCACGCAATCCAATCAAATTTTTAAAATCTACCGAATCACGCAATCACAATAGAAATACCGTAAATATGTTTCATGGTCAATATATGTGTATTCAAACCAATTAAATATAAACATATACATGTAATCATGATGTCACTGAGTAACATGTTAATAAACATAACTATGCATAAACATATACACCGTAAATAAATTATAATTATAATAAAATATGTTATACCATATTGAATATAAGTAACAGTAAACGAGATTTGATCACAAATCTAATTATCCAGAATTTATAATTTATAATAATTAATATAACATCAGCATACCGTTTGCAAATAAACTTCAAATATAAAGATCACATATTGTATAAATTGAACTATTATAATACGGAGTAACACTTTATATAATCAGTTTATCACAATAAAGTTATAGTTTTATAAAACCTCAGTTTCGTATTCAACGATTTTGTTTAAGTTTGTAGGAAATAGGTATACGAAACTGAAACTAGTAAATAAATCGTAACATATTACTCAATAAAATAATCAGATCATAAACATAAATAATAAAAAATCTGAATAAGAACGGAAAAAGATAGAACAATCTAACCGATTTGAAGGGTTGAACCGGGCTTGTGTTTGACACAATTCCCTTAAACAGATTCGACGTCTGTTCCCAGGGTACACCGGGTACACTGGCTCGAAGCAGCGTACTGCCGAACTTAAACACTTGCCTGAAAGGTAACCGGAACGGGGAGACCTTGTTGCGGCTGAGAGAAAAAAACAAATTGTGTTTGTGCTCTCTAGTTTTTAGTGTCTATTTCTACAAGCCTAAGACCTTTATTTATAGTGAAGACTGTAGCCTTAGGTTTGCTCTCACAACCGATGTGGGACAAAAACACTTATTCTTCAAGTTAATTTTGCACAAAACTAGCAAATTTGAGACTCGATATCTCATTCACCTTTAATCCGTTTTGGACACACTTTAGGTCGTTGTAAAGCCCCCGTCAAGGACTACAAAACCCACTAAATAATTATTAATATATATAAATCTATCATATATTAATTAGTGTCCAAAGTTGGTGAAAAACACACTTGTTTTTAACTAATTTTCCAACACATACATCAAATATCTAAATCTAAAGTTATACAACATAAAGAATACAAAAAAATAAGTTTGTTTGTTGTTCGTGTAGGATTATGAACAACGACCAATAATCGTTGTTCGGAAATTCACGTACAAGTTTTATGTATTAACGTATAAAGAAACTTTAGTAACAGGACATCGATAACAATAAGCATGAAGATTGAGATTTAACTTTAGAAGTAAGTGTTATTTTGATTTTCATTTAGATGTTTATTATGGAGGAAGTTTGTTCTGGTTTTTTGTTGATATGTTAAGCTTTTTATGTGATGACTTGAAATATGGGATTGGTCATAAACATTTATTTGTTGGTGTATTGAGAATGTTATTTGGCTTGGCTCCACTACTATTAATTTGATGTTGGCCATTGGTGATCAACTCTACCTTGTTATTTTGTTCATATTATAATTAATTAATATTACTGTATAATTTATGAGTAGTTATATACAATAACATGAGTAATAAATATATTTTATCATTATTACTTAAATGATAAAAATGACATGACATGTAATCAAACTTGTTAACCGTATTTGAAGAAAGGTATGTAAAATCGTAAAACAAAATAAGTGGATCAATAAGAAGTAGTTTGAATCGAGACTCTTTATTGCTCGCTCCGATTTCTCAGCCCTTATTCATCATCAGGTAACTATGCGTTAATTGTTAAATATGTGACTTTTGATCTTGACCGATTGTTTAGGGGTTTTGTATGTTTCTTGGTTTTTAGATTAGGGGTTTGTTTTGCTGGAACTATATGATGCAAATGATGATCTTGACGCTGAAATTTATCCTGAATCAAGAACCCAGCCAGGTTGGTTTACCTTATATCTACTTTTTACATGTCATGTGTTATTTATGGAAGCTTCTTATTAGTAACTTTTTTTTTTTTTTTTTTTTGAAAGGCAATGTTAGTGGTTAGAGTTAATTCACGAAAATCCCCCCCCCCCCGAGACTCGAACCCTGGTCTCCTCGAACACCATGTTAACATGGTGACCAATGAGGCAAAGCCCCATTGGCTTCTTATTAGTAACTTACAAGATGAATAAACAATTACTATTGTGTTTACTACCATAACTTTGTTTGAACCTAGAACTTACATTTAGTTTGTTTATGTGGTGTTGTTGTGAACGTTACCGATTTTTGTGTGGCCTATGTTGTTGGCCTCGTTTGCTTTGACTTATGATTTCTTTTCAATTGCAAGGCATAAATTCTGAAAATTTTCACTCTTTATTAATTAATCATTTGTCAATTAATGTTTGATTTAGCTGCTTTCAGCTCCTTTTACATGGATTGGCATGGGTTATACTTTTTTTTGTTTTGTTTTTGTTTTTGCTACTAATGATATACTTATACAATCCAATAGATGTTGAACAGGATCAGGTCATCAATGGCGCTGTCACACTGACACTACGCAAACAGAGCCCTCGGTATATTTAATATGAGTGAGTTACTAGTGAGTGTAAACAATTCAACAGCCTCAAATGAAGGGTGGGTGTTTCAACCAAATATGCTAATGGATGGTTATGTATACGTCTTTTGTTTAAAACACAATATATATATATATATATATACATATATATATATATATATATATATATATATATATATATATATATATATATATATATATATATATATATATATATATATATATATAAAAGAAACTAACTAATGGGCCAAAAGATGGTTTTAAAGGTCGACTTTTGGCACAAGTTGCATTCTTTTTGTCCAAATCGTCCAAGTGGCTTACTACTAGCTACTAAAATACAACAACCATCATCGATATTACGGTTTTTGTTAACTCTATTTGTGGTTTTCAAGTTTGTACCATAGACCAACATTTTGACTAATATGAGATTATGTTTATCATGAACCGCAGGTATGCAAATTCAACTTATGATCATATCTATATGTCTATCATAGGGTATCAGCCTTCGTGATACCGTCCCATCTAAACTATATCATAGATTGGTCATATGTGTTGGATAATTTGAATTTTGACGACTGTTATCATATGTTGCAAATTGTTAACCATTGTTTGGCCGACCAATGATATTTGCTGACTTTTTACGACAGTTTTGTCAAACTGTTTTCACAGCAAAATTTGTTAGATCAGTTTGATGATAGTCGGGTTTGCAGAATTTTTATGAAAGTGTGTCAATTATTAACTCAAGATGGTTTTGCCGGAGCAAAACATTACCCTTGACTATTTGTGTTGATGACCTCGTAACAATCGATTGGTGATAAAACTAAAGGTGGAATAAGGTATTATTTATTTTCTTACTGTATTTTGATCAGGTGATTTCCTGTATTTTATTAGAGCTTGGTTTATGGTGTAGGTTCTCATAAATTCATTGAGTTACGATTTTGATATTCATCAGTTTCTGCAATTTTTGTGTTCTTGAATCACTTATATATGCCAATGCCAATATTAGTGTTTACCTAGATTAGTTTCTCAGGGGCAATCTCACTTGTACACCAAACTTCACTTCACTGGCAACCTAACCTCCGGTGACAACAATACCACTTCCCTCTTTTTATCTTATTTTTATTTCTATATCTATCTATATGTGTTGTATTAGTCAAGTCATTTGAAACTTCAATATAACATATTATTATCATCCTCGGTTTGTTGATCTATTTACATCGGATTCCGGTTACCTGTTGTCATGCCGTGCTTGTTGAGAAAGATCCCAAGGAGTTGTGGAATGACGGTACTGCTCCAACGAAATCGTTGCCTCAGAATCCAGAGCAACTTACTCCCGCATCACCATCACCACCATGATTCAAATTAGCATTACTTAATTTCCTCTTATATTTAACTCCCGCATCACCATCACCACCATGATCATTATGATTATATTCTTCATTATCTACATGCAAGGCTAATTCCTCTTTATCACAACCAGAACACTTGATCAATTTACAAGAAAGCAATACCTGAGCAATCCTATCTCTCCTAACTTCAAACTCTTTTGGGCAATCAGAAGCAGCTAGCATTATAGCTCCTTCGATTATTTCGAATATGTTAGAATTAGCACTACAAAAATACACCCTCCAGTAATCCATCCTAATAAATGATCAAACCTATGAATAAAAAAAGAAACTTTAAATGATCAAAGCCAAGCCCTTAAATATAAAGCAACTTTTAATTCACCCCAGATATCAAAATTGAAACTTTAACCGATCCCAACTTAAAACCTCAGATTCTCAGCAAATTTGATTCAACCCAGGTATCAAATTCTCAAAAATGAATTACATGACTTCTACCCAAACTGTCGACGGTTCAGGCAGCACCATAAATCGTAATGGTGGCTAGTGGTGGCGTTCATGAACTAGGCTGGTTGTTGATGGTAGTGACGATTGATGGTGGCTAGTGGTGGTGTTCATGAACTATATACATATATAATTATATATAAATTATGATTGAGGTTGGATTCATATTGACCGTAAACAGATGCGGGTTATATATATATATGTTTTTTTTTATTTATAAATTTATAAATCAAAAGAATATGAATTGTAAGTTGCGTCGATGGTCCCTCGTTTATAATAAAAAAAGTAAGAAGACGAATTTACCCTCACATGTATGGCACATGTCAAGAGTTAACGGCCAATTTAGACGGCAGGAAGACGGAGGGACTCAGATTGCTAAATTATGCAATTAAAAGGACTCGTAAGGCCAAAAATAAACAAGAGGGACTCGGATTGCTGATTTTTGTATAAACAAAGGACCAACAGAGCAAAAAAGTCAGACTCGGATTACAATACATTCGGGGGACACAGACTAAAAAATTAACGTTTCTTAGTCTTCATCAGCAGGGGATTCCTTGAAGAAAGCGATAGCTTATTGTCTTCTGGCAGGCATGATAGTTTCTCACATCTATAGACAGAAGGAGGTTCCTTGAAGAAAGTGATAGAAGTCGGCAGCACAACTACAATGCAATCACCGCCGTCGTCGGCGATAAAGAAAAAAATTAATTAAGATGGGGAATATATAAGAAAAAGTAGAATAAGATAAAACTGGAAACATAAAAGCCAACAAAAATAAGAATACTCACGGGCGTCTTAAAAGGAAATGCGATGTCACCCATTGTCGTCTACAACACAATACATTGAATTCGAAAGAGTTAACACAATTAGGCAGGAAAGGCAGGGTTTATATGTAGTGATAATAGTGATAATAATATAAATAAAACAGTAACCATTAAAAAAAGTGTAATAGAATATTCAGTAAACTCACCGTTGTTTATAGGTTTCAATGGAATGGAATTTCTGTTTTAATAAATCAGTATCCCAATAATTCCAATAATAGTTGGCTACAATCAATTCAATTTGTTATTTGTTAATTTGTTAATAATTATTATAATTGTAATAATAATAATGGTAATAATAATAATAATAATAATAATAATAATAATAATAATAATAATAACAATAAGAATAATAATAATATATGCATGTGCGTATGTACCTCTCACTTCTATCACTACTTTGGAAACAATATCATGGGAGTCGACGAAATTGGTACCAAAAAACTGCTGACAATTCCAGAGATGCTGTTTCATAAATTCAAATATATCGTCACGAAACTCTTTCAAGTTGACGAAAAAGAAGTTGTAAACCTCATTCTCCGTCTTTTTGGTGAACAAGTTAACAACTTCTTCCATCATCAGGTGGATGAGACTTATTATCTCCAATTCGAAAGCAGCCTGAAATGAAAACACAAAGTTATGAAGCAAATTAATTAAATAATAATGATAATAATAATAAAAATAATAATAATAAAAATAAATCGGAACATGCTTCTTCTTTTAATTTACGTATACCTATAGGTATAGGTATAGGTATAGGTATAGGTATATATCATGACGGACGGATTCTGAACCTTAAAAAGATAAATCAAACCAAAATTCTAATAACTAGAAAAAGAATAGAATAGAATAGGAGGCGTACAATAATAAGTTGAATAGCATAGGACCGATAGACTTGTAGAAAATTGGAATTAAACTCATTCAACTTATCGATTCCTTCAGGAGCATAATCATCACCCAGGATCTTGCCACGTCCCTCACAAAACACCTTAACCATCAAAATGGTTGTGCTATTGCTTTCGACATCACTGATGGGAGAACCACCGTACATGTAACGTGTTCGGACCACTCTAGACTCACTTTTAAAGGGCTCGGCATCAATGGTTACCCCATCCGAACAAAGGATATGCAACTTATCGCAATCGCTATCTGCCCCTTGTTCTATAAACTCATGATGCTGTGCTACAATAAATGGAACAAACAATCAATCAATCCAAGTCTAGTTGATAATAATAATAATTTTGGTCTTACAACCCTTGGTTTCTAAAATCAGAGATAATTTTGAGGTTTGTCTTCAGGCATGGTATTTGGATGATGGCACTATTATTGGAGACACTTTGGTGGTGGGGAAGGTTTTGCATTTGATTATGGAGGATGGGCCTCATTTTGGGCTACATCTCAACGTTGAAAAAACAGAAATTTTCTGGCCTACGGAGGACCCTCGCAGCAGGCAAGTAGGTGTCTTTCCTCCTAATATTGCTCGGCCTTTAAATGGTGTTAAGTTGCTAGGGGCCCCCGCAACTTCCGATCTTGGTTTTAGTAGTGAACTGGTGATGCAAAGGGTGACCAAGTCCATTGCGCTTATGGATAAGGTTGCTAAGCTTGATGATCCTCAGTGTGAGTTGTTGTTGCTTAGGGCATGTACGGGAGTTTCTAAACTCTACTTTACCTTGCGTACTTGTCCTCCTAGTATATTTGAGGCGGCTCAACGCGCTTTCGATGAAGCCCTTCGATCTTCCTTGGAGCGTATTGTTACTACTTCAAGGCCTGGGTTTGGTGATTGGCAGTGGCGGCTGCATTTGGAGGGCTAGGTGTTTATTCTGCGGGAGATGTTCGTCATTATGCTTTTCTGGCTTCTCGATTACAGTCTGCTGGGTTGCAGACCAAGCTCTTACGTCATACGGGTATTGTTGGTCTTGGTCGTGCTTTTGAAGATGCATTGGGTCTGTTTAATAATACGGTTAGGTTTGATATTTTAGGTAATCCGAGTGAGGTCGCTGCCCCAATACTCATGAAGAAATTGGCAGATGTTTATTTCACAAAGGTTACCGCTTCTGCAGAAGATCACGGTTTCGTTATCTCCCCGACAATCGGCCTTATGGAAATCACAGCAGGGTGATCACACATCTGCTTGGCTAAGGGCAGTCCCTATTTTGGGGTTGGGTCAGACGATGAACGCAAAGACTTACCGATGTGTGTTGTGCTACCGGTTAGGTGTTCCATTGTTCTCTATCTCGATGGCATGCTCTGCCTGTTCAAGGGTTTTTACTGGGGATATTTTCGGGGATCACGCCGTGTCTTGTGCTGGTATGGTGGGTATTAAGCATCGACATAATATTGTTCGGGATTCCCTTGTTGATGTTTGTTATCGATATGGGATTTCAGCGAGAAAGGAGGTTGACATTGGGTTATCTGGAGGGAACGACAGGGCCCTCAGACCTGCAGATGTGTTACTTTATTCATGGGATTGTGGTCGCGATGTTTGAAACCTGATATGCTTTTTTCATGATGCCACTATTATCATGGCTGGCGGAGACAAAGGAAGAAATTATTGATCCTTTTTTTTTAACTAACTGGGATAGATGTGTTATGTAAAATGGATGGGACATCTTCTTATTCTAAGTAGCAATATTTTACTCATACTCAATTTCAATTTTTTTACATATCAACAACAGATAATGGCTTTTGCCAATTCGTTATGTCAATAATTTAGGTCAGCATTGCTTGCTCTATGTACAAGTTGTATTTCTATTAAGGTATAATCAAACCTAATAATAATACCTTTTTTTTAATGATTTTGCAATCATCAATTGCTGTTTTTCCTTTATCCTTTGCTCCATCACATATATTTGCATTTCTGCCACAATCAATCAAATCAATTTGTTCATACAAACATAATAATGAATTTTAACCTCCTTCAAACGATTAACTGGGATTTTAATTTATTGAAACAAATTATTGGTATATCAATCAAAGGTGAACTGAAAACTTTTCGATCGTTCCAAACAACAACAACAACAACAAAAACAACAAAAAAAACCTAAATCTTTCTGGTATATCAAGGACCGAATAGATTCAACAGAAAACTCTTTTCTATCAATCGTTCCTATAGAAACACAAAACTTTATATAGTTTTGGGGAATCGATTTCATGTGTTAGTTTTGAACGAATTAAAGGAACGTACCTGTCACTTATCCCGATTTCCATCTGTGACATATGTGTCACATTATATTGTTCGTCCTCATCATTATCATTGAACATATGTGTCATATTATATTGTTCGTCCTCATCATTGAAGTTAAAGTGATAGTATGTGGCAAAACGACTACAAAGAAATTGCATCAGTCGCCGATAAAGAAAAAAAAGTAAGTAAGATAGGAAATATATAAGAAAAAGTAGAATAAGATAAAACTGGAAACATAATCATCATAAAAAAGAATACTCACGTGCGTCTTAAAAGGAAATGCGCTGTTAGCCATTGTCGTCTACAATACATTATATTGAATTCAAAAGAGTTAACACAATTAGGCAGGCATGGTTTATATGTAATAATGTATGTAATTAAAACAGGAAGAAGAAAAAAAATATAAATGTAATAGTATAGTAAACTCACTGTTGATGATAGTTATCAAGGGAATAGAAACCCTTTTTTAATAAATCAGGATCCCAATAATTGTTGGCTGAAATAAATCAATTCAAATTATTAAATGTATGATGATGATGATGATGATGATGTTTAACAAACGTGATTAATAATTTATTGACAGAAGGGGGAGAGAGAGAGAGAGAGAGAGAGAGAAAGAGATAAGTACACATATACGCACGTAACTACCTCTCACTTGTTTGGAAGCAATAGCATTGGAGTCGAAGATATTGGTACAGAAAAACTCCTGACGCATTTCAAGTTCCTCTTTCATAGCATTAAATTTATCCTCATGATACTTTTTCAAGTTGACGAAAAAGAGGTTGTAAACCTCATCCTCCTCCCGCCTATCGATTGTGAGCAAGTGAACAACTTGATCCATCATCAGGTGGATGAGACTTATTATCTCCAATTCGAAAGCAGCCTGAAATGAAAAAAAGAAATTATGGTGGTTGCTAAGGCGTATGAGAAGAAGAAGAAAAAAAAAGGTCCAAAAATGGAACGAGCTTCTTCTTCTAATTAATGTGATTATAAATATTATTATTAATTATTTTATGTGTGTGTGTGTTGTAGTGACCCGAACTTTTCCATGTTTATATATATTAATTGAGATTGATATTTACATGATTAAATGTTTCCAACATGTTAAGCAATCAAACTTGTTAAGACTTGATTAATTGAAATATGTTTCATATAGACAATTGACCACCCAAGTTGATCGGTGATTCACGAACGTTAAAACTTATAAAAACTATATGATGACATATATATGGATATATATATAGTTAACATGATACTATGATAAGAAAACATATCATAAAGTATATTAACAATGAACTACATATGTAAAAACAAGACTACTAACTTAATGATTTTTAAACGAGACATATATGTAACGATTATCGTTGTAAAGACATTTAATGTATATATATCATATTAAGAGATATTCATACATGATAATATCATGATAATATAATAATTTAAAATCTCATTTGATATTATAAACATTGGGTTAACAACATTTAACAAGATCGTTAACCTAAAGGTTTCAAAACAACACCTACATGTAACGACTAACGATGACTTAACGACTCAGTTAAAATGTATATACATGTAGTGTTTTAATATGTATTTATACACTTTTGAAAGACTTCAATACACTTATCAAAATACTTCTACTTAACAAAAATGCTTACAATTACATCCTCGTTCAGTTTCATCAACAATTCTACTCGTATGCACCCGTATTCGTACTCGTACAATACACAGCTTTTAGATGTATGTACTATTGGTATATACACTCCAATGATCAGCTCTTAGCAGCCCATGTGAGTCACCTAACACATATGGGAACCATCATTTGGCAACTAGCATGAAATATCTCATAAAATTACAAAAATATGAGTAATCATTCATGACTTATTTACATGAAAACAAAATTACATATCCTTTATATCTAATCCATACACCAACGACCAAAAACACCTACAAACACTTTCATTCTTCAATTTTCTTCATCTAATTGATCTCTCTCAAGTTCTATCTTCAAGTTCTAAATGTTTTTCATATATTCTACAAGTTCTAGTTACATAAAATCAAGAATACTTTCAAGTTTGCTAGCTCACTTTCAATCTTGTAAGGTGATCATCCAACCTCAAGAAATCTTTGTTTCTTACAGTAGGTTATCATTCTAATACAAGGTAATAATCATATTCAAACTTTGATTCAATTTCTATAACTATAACAATCTTATTTCAAGTGATGATCTTACTTGAACTTGTTTTCGTGTCATGATTCTGCTTCAAGAACTTCGAGCCATCCAAGGATCCGTTGAAGCTAGATCAATTTTTCTCTTTTCCAGTAGGTTTATCCAAGGAACTTAAGGTAGTAATGATGTTCATAACATCATTCAATTCATACATATAAAGCTCTCTTATTCGAAGGTTTAAACTTGTAATCACTAGAACATAGTTTAGTTAATTCTAAACTTGTTCGCAAACAAAAGTTAATCCTTCTAACTTGACTTTTAAAATCAACTAAACACATGTTCTATATCTATATGATATGCTAACTTAATGATTTAAAACCTGGAAACACGAAAAACACCGTAAAACCGGATTTACGCCGTCGTAGTAACACCGCGGGCTGTTTTGGGTTAGTTAATTAAAAACTATGATAAACTTTGATTTAAAAGTTGTTATTCTGAGAAAATGATTTTTATTATGAACATGAAACTATATCCAAAAAATATGGTTAAACTCAAAGTGGAAGTATGTTTTCCAAAATGGTCATCTAGACGTCGTTCTTTCGACTGAAATGACTACCTTTACAAAAATGACTTGTAACTTATTTTTTCGACTATAAACCTATACTTTTTCTATTTAGATTGATAAAATATAGTTCAATATGAAACCATAGCAATTTGATTCACTCAAAACGGATTTAAAATGAAGAAGTTATGGGTAAAACAAGATTGGATAATTTTTCTCATTTTAGCTACGTGAAAATTGGTAACAAATCTATTCCAACCATAACTTAATCAACTTGTATTGTATATTATGTAATCTTGAGATACCATAGACACGTATACAATGTTTCGACCTATCATGTCGACACATCTATATATATTTCGGAACAACCATAGACACTCTATATGTGAATGTTGGAGTTAGCTATACAGGGTTGAGGTTGATTCCAAAATATATATAGTTTGAGTTGTGATCAATACTGAGATACGTATACACTGGGTCGTGGATTGATTCAAGATAATATTTATCAATTTATTTCTGTACTTCTAACTGTGGACAACTAGTTGTAGGTTACTAACGAGGACAGCTGACTTAATAAACTTAAAACATCAAAATATATTAAAAGTGCTGTAAATATATTTTGAACATACTTTGATATATATGTATATATTGTTATAGGTTCGTGAATCACCCAGTGGCCAAGTCTTACTTCCCGACGAAGTAAAAAATCTGTGAAAGTGAGTTATAGTCCCACTTTTAAAATCTAATATTTTTGGGATGAGAATACATGCAGGTTTTATAAATGATTTACAAAATAGACACAAGTACGTGAAACTACATTCTATGGTTGAATTATCGAAATCGAATATGCCCCTTTTTATTAAGTCTGGTAATCTAAGAATTAGGGAACAGACACCCTAATTGACGCGAACCCTAAAGATAGATCTATTGGGCCTAACAAACCCCATCCAAAGTACCGGATGCTTTAGTACTTCGAAATTTATATCATATCCGAAGGGTGTCCCGGAATGATGGGGATATTCTTATATATGCATCTTGTTAATGTCGGTTACCAGGTGTTCACCATATGAATGATTTTTATCTCTATGTATGGGATGTGTATTGAAATATGAAATCTTGTGGTCTATTATTATGATTTGATATATATAGGTTAAACCTATAACTCACCAACATTTTTGTTGACGTTTTAAGCATGTTTATTCTCAGGTGATTATTAAGAGCTTCCGTTGTCGCATACTTAAATAAGGACGGGATTTGGAGTCCATGCTTGTATGATATTGTGTAAAAACTGCATTCAAGAAACTTATTTTGTTGTAACATATTTGTATGGTAAACCATTATGTAATGGTCGTGTGTAAACAGGATATTTTAGATTATCATTATTTGATAATCTACGTAAAGCTTTTTAAAACCTTTATCTATGAAATAAAGGTTATGGTTTGTTTTAAAAATGAATGCAGTCTTTGAAAAACGTCTCATATAGAGGTCAAAACCTCGCAACGAAATCAATTAATATGGAACGTTTTTAATCAATAAGAACGGGACATTTCAGTTGGTATCAGAGCGTTGGTCTTAGAGAACCAGAATTTTGCATTAGTGTGTCTTATCGAGTTTGTTAGGATGCATTAGTGAGTCTGGACTTCGACCGTGTTTACTTGAAAAATGATTGCTTAACAAATTTTGTTGGAAACTATATATTTTTAAGATGTGAATATTATGTGATATATTAATCTCTTAACGCGTTTGATATTATGTGATAGATGTCTACCTCTAGAACAAGTCCCATTGACTCACCTAATAATAATGAAGAGTCAAATGTAAATTGAAATGATTCATGGACTGATTCACAAGTTCCCGAAGAGGAACCGGAAGAAGAGTCGGAACCGGAAGAAGAATCGGAACCGGATGAAGAAATAGAACCGGTGGGGGAAATAATAAAACGGTTAAGTAAAAGAAAATCCTCAACCAACCGACCAAGGTTAATTATGGTCAATGGTGTTTCCGCCAAGGAAACAAAATATTGGGAGGATTACCAATTCTCCGATGAATCGGATTCGGACGAGAATTCCGATGATGTTATAGAAATTACCCCAACTGAATTTAAAAAGGCAAAAGAAAATAATAAGGGAAAGGGCATAAAAATAGAGAAATCTAATTCCAACCACGATGAACTTTATATGTATCGTCAACCCCCGAAGTCCTTAAGTTGTAACAATGACCCGGGAACCTCTAAACCACCAGGTTTTTCTAAACCAATGTGGAAAACGACGGTTCGTATTAGGGGAACATCATATATCCCTAGAAACTTGGCAAAACGAACCAAAACCGAAGAAGAAGAAACAAGCGAGTCGGAATAAGATAGTTGTATTCGTGTGGTGTAATATATGTAATATAGTGTGCTTATGCTTTATGATATATGTAAAAATTGCTTGTATTAATAAGTATTTTTTTTATGAATCTAACTCTTGTCTATTTTACAGTATAAAAATACAAAATGGATAGACAACCCAATATTTTAAGAGACCTACCCGGAGACATGATTGATGAAATCTTGTCTAGAGTCGGTCAGAATTCCTCGGCACAACTATTTAAGGCGAGATCAGTTTGTAAGACATTCGAAGAACGTTCCAAGAATGCCTTGGTTTATAAAAGGCTTTCGTTCGAAAGATGGGAGATATCACATTGGGAAATCCATAAGTTACGATGTGTTTACTTTGACGCATATATTGCGGGGAACCCAAATGCTATTTTACGCAACGGGTTAAGAAATTATTTTTACTCAGTATATCCGAATATAGGACTTCGTGATTTAGAAAAAGCGGCTAACATGCAACATAAAGAAGCATGTTATGCTTACGGGTTAGTAATGTTCGCTTCTCACCAAAGTGAGAACAAGAACATCGGGCTACAACTATTAAACAAAACATTCCCACAAGTGACGGAGTCGGTAATTGGGGTAAGAAATGAGGTTTTTAGATTGTTACGGGACTGTTGGACATTACGTAACCCTCGTCCCTTTGACGACATTACAACACGCTATCTTATCAACGGCCATAACCGTTATGTTCCACAAGACCAAGGATGGGAAGTAATCCTAGTAAAACCAGAATGCATGACTTGTTTCTGGACGTATGAATTACGTGTCTTTATTGCCTTTGCTGAACGACTTGTGTACTAGCTAGAATTATCTTCACAACCATCTTGTATCAAATTTATTGTGTGCTATATTTCATGCTATATGTAAAATAAGCGGTATTGTAAGTTTGTAAAATATTGTATAAAAGTTTGAACGCGAAATATTATTATAATCAGTTTTTCATATAGAATTGTAGTAGTTGAATTGTATATTAGCTACTAAGTATGAACTTAACGGGTAGGTACTACCCGAATTTAAACTTATAAAACGCTAATATGAAGAAAAAGCTTTTATAAATGAGTTCATATTATGCTACGAAATACTATTAACTACTCTTAATATTCTGTATGATTAACTTGTTCCATTTGACTATTTTGAAAGAAATGGCACCGACTACTCGACACACCGTGAATATGAATGAAGAGGAATTCCGTACTTTTCTAGCTTCAAACATAGCCGCAGTACAGGCTGCGCTACATACCAACAATAACCTTGGATCTAGCAGTACAGGAAATCGTGTAGGATACACCTACAAAGAATTCACTGCCTGCAAACCTTTGGAATTTGATGGAACCGAAGGACCGATCAGATTGAAACGGTGGACCGAGAAGGTCGAATCGGTGTTTGCCATAAGTAAGTGTACTGAAGAGGACAAAGTGAAGTACGCTACGCATACCTTCACAGGTTCTGCGTTAACATGGTGGAATACCTATCTAGAGCAAGTGGGACAAGACGATGCGTACGCACTACCGTGGTCAGCATTCAAACACTTGATGAACGAGAAGTACCGTCCCAGAACTGAGGTCAATAAGCTCAAGACAGAACTTAGAGGGTTACGAACCCAAGGATTTGATATTACCACGTACGAAAGACGATTCACAGAATTGTGCCTATTGTGTCCGGGAGCATTCGAAGATGAGGAAGAGAAGATCGACGCGTTTGTGAAAGGATTACCGGAAAGAATCCAAGAAGATATAAGTTCACACGAGCCCGCCTCCATACAACAGGCATGTAGAATGGCTCACAAACTAGTGAACCAGATTGAAGAAAGAATTAAAGAACAGACGGCTGAAGAGGCCAATGTGAAGCAAGTCAAAAGAAAGTGGGAGGAAAACGGTGATAAGAATCACCAATACAACAACAACAACAATTACAATAATAATCGCAACAATTATCCCAACAATTGCAACATCAATCGCAACTACAAAAAAACGGCCCAACAACAACAACAACAACAACAACAACAGCAACTACAATAATCATCCCAACAACAATAACAACCGCAACAACATCAACAATCAGAAGCAGCTATGCCAAAGGTGTGAAAAGTATCACTCGGGGTTCTGCACCAAATTTTGCAACAAGTGTAAAAGAAATGGTCATAGCGCAGCGAAGTGTGAGGTCTACGGACCAGGGGTTAATAGAACGAAAGGAACAAATGGTGTCAGAACGAGTAATGGTGGAGCAAGTAGTGTCGGAGCAAGTTATGCCAATGTAGTTTGTTATAAATGTGGAAAACCGGGCCACATTATTAGAAATTGCCCGAACCAGGAGAACACGAATGGACAAGGCCGCGGAAGAGTTTTTAATATTAATGCGGTAGAGGCATAGGAAGACCCGGAGCTTGTTACGGGTACTTTTCTTATTGACAATAAATCTGCTTACGGTTTATTTGATTCGGGTGCGGATAGAAGCTATATGAGTAGAGATTTTTGTGCTAAATTAAGTTGTCCATTGACGCCTTTGGATAGTAAATTTTTACTCGAATTAGCAAATGGTAAATTAATTTCAGCAGATAATATATGTCGGAATCGAGAAATTAAACTGGTTAGCGAAACATTTAAGATTGATTTGATACCAGTAGAGTTAGGGAGTTTTGATGTGATAATCGGTATGGACTGGTTGAAAGAAGTGAAAGCAGAGATCGTTTGTTACAAAAATGCAATTCGCATTATACGAGAAAAAGGAAAACCCTTAATGGTGTACGGAGAAAAGGGCAACACGAAGCTACATCTTATTAGTAATTTGAAGGCACAAAAACTAATAAGAAAAGGTTGCTATGCTGTTCTAGCACACGTCGAGAAAGTACAAACTGAAGAATAGAGCATCAATGATGTTCCCATTGCAAAAGAATTTCCCGATGTATTTCCGAAAGAATTACCGGGATTACCCCCACATCGATCCGTTGAATTTCAAATAGATCTTGTACCAGGAGCTACACCAATAGCTCATGCTCCTTACAGACTCGCACCCAGCGAGATGAAAGAACTGCAAAGCCAATTACAAGAACTTTTAGAGCGTGGTTTCATTCAACCAAGCACATCACCATGGGGAGCTCCTGTTTTGTTTGTCAAGAAGAAAGATGGTACATTCAGGTTGTGTATCGACTACCGAGAGTTAAACAAACTTACCATCAAGAACCGCTACCCACTACCGAGAATCGACGACTTATTTGATCAACTACAAGGCTCGTCTGTTTATTCAAAGATTGACTTACGTTCCGGGTATCATCAAATGCGGGTGAAAGAAGATGATATTCCAAAGACTGCTTTTAGAACACGTTACGGTCATTACGAGTTTATGGTCATGCCGTTTGGTTTAACTAATGCACCAGCTGTGTTCATGGACCTTATGAACCGAGTGTGTGGACCATACCTTGACAAGTTTGTCATTGTTTTCATTGATGACATACTTATTTACTCAAAGAATGACCAAGAACACGGTGAACATTTGAGAAAGGTGTTAGAAGTATTGAGGAAGGAAGAATTGTACGCTAAGTTTTCAAAGTGTGCATTTTGGTTGGAAGAAGTTCAATTCCTCGGTCACATAGTGAACAAAGAAGGTATTAAGGTGGATCCGGCAAAGATAGAAACTGTTGAAAAGTGTGAAACCCCGAAAACTCCGAAACACATACGCCAGTTTTTAGGACTAGCTGGTTACTACAGAAGGTTCATCCAAGACTTTTCCAGAATAGCAAAACCCTTGACTGCATTAACGCATAAAGGGAAGAAATTTGAATGGAATGATGAACAAGAGAAAGCGTTTCAGTTATTGAAGAAAAAGCTAACTACGACACCTATATTGTCATTGCCTGAAGGGAATGATGATTTTGTGATTTATTGTGACGCATCAAAGCAAGGTCTCGGTTGTGTATTAATGCAACGAACGAAGGTGATTGCTTATGCGTCTAGACAATTGAAGATTCACGAACAAAATTATACGACGCATGATTTGGAATTAGGCGCGGTTGTTTTTGCATTAAAGACTTGGAGGCACTACTTATATGGGGTCAAAAGTATTATATATACCGACCACAAAAGTCTTCAACACATATTTAATCAGAAACAACTGAATATGAGGCAGCGTAGATGGATTGAATTATTGAATGATTACGACTTTGAGATTCGTTACCACCTGGGGAAGGCAAATGTGGTAGCCGATGCCTTGAGCAGGAAGGACAGAGAACCCATTCGAGTAAAATCTATGAATATAATGATTCATAATAACCTTACTACTCAAATAAAGGAGGCGCAACAAGGAGTTTTAAAAGAGGGAAATTTAAAGGATGAAATACCCAAAGGATCAGAGAAGCATCTTAATATTCGGGAAGACGGAACCCGGTATAGGGCTGAAAGGATTTGGGTACCAATATTTGGAGATATGAGAGAAATGGTACTTAGAGAAGCTCATAAAACCAGATACTCAATACATCCTGGAACGGGGAAGATGTACAAGGATCTCAAGAAACATTTTTGGTGGCCGGGTATGAAAGCCGATGTTGCTAAATACGTAGGAGAATGTTTGACGTGTTCTAAGGTCAAAGCTGAGAATCAGAAACCATCAGGTCTACTTCAACAACCCGAAATCCCGGAATGGAAATGGGAAAACATTACCATGGATTTCATCACTAAATTGCCAAGGACTGCAAGTGGTTTTGATACTATTTGGGTAATAGTTGATCGTCTCACCAAATCAGCACACTTCCTGCCAATAAGAGAAGATGACAAGATGGAGAAGTTAGCACGACTGTATTTGAAGGAAGTCGTCTCCAGACATGGAATACCACTCTCTATTATCTCTGATAGGGATGGCAGATTTATTTCAAGATTCTGGCAGACATTACAGCAAGCATTAGGAACTCGTCTAGACATGAGTACTGCCTATCATCCACAAACTGATGGGCAGAGCGAAAGGACGATACAAACGCTTGAAGACATGCTACGAGCATGTGTTATTGATTTCGGAAACAGTTGGGATCGACATCTACCGTTAGCAGAATTTTCCTACAACAACAGCTACCATTCAAGCATTGAGATGGCGCCGTTTGAAGCACTTTATGGTAGAAAGTGCAGGTCTCCGATTTGTTGGAGTGAAGTGGGGGATAGACAGATTACGGGTCCGGAGATTATACAAGAAACTACCGAGAAGATCATCCAAATTCAACAACGATTGAAAACCGCCCAAAGTCGACAAAAGAGCTACGCTGACATTAAAAGAAAAGATATAGAATTTGAAATTGGAGAGATGGTCATGCTTAAAGTTGCACCTTGGAAAGGCGTTGTTCGATTTGGTAAACGAGGGAAATTAAATCCAAGGTATATTGGACCATTCAAGATTATTGATCGTGTCGGACCAGTAGCTTATCGACTTGAGTTACCTCAACAACTCGCGGCTGTACATAACACTTTCCACGTCTTGAATTTGAAGAAATGTTTTGCTAAAGAAGATCTCACTATTCTGTTAGATGAAATCCAAATCAACGAAAAACTCCAATTCATCGAAGAACCCGTCGAAATAATGGATCGTGAGGTTAAAAGACTTAAGCAAAACAAGATACCAATTATTAAGGTTCGATGGAATGCTCGTAGAGGACCCGAGTTCACCTGGGAGCGTGAAGATCAGATGAAGAAGAAATACCCGCATCTATTTCCAAAAGATTCGTCAACACCTTCAACAGCTTAAAATTTCGGGACGAAATTTATTTAACGGGTAGGTACTGTAGTGACCCGAGTTGAAATATGTTTACATGATTAAATGTTTCCAACATGTTAAGCAATCAAACTTGTTAAGACTTGATTAATTGAAATATGTTTCATATAGACAATTGACCACCCAAGTTGATCGGTGATTCACGAACGTTAAAACTTGTAAAAACTATATGATGACATATATATGGATATATATATATAGTTAACATGATACTATGATAAGAAAACATATCATAAAGTATATTAACAATGAACTACATATGTAAAAACAAGACTACTAACTTAATGATTTTTAAACGAGACATATATGTAACGATTATCGTTGTAAAGACATTTAATGTATATATATCATATTAAGAGATATTCATACATGATAATATCATGATAATATAATAATTTAAAATCTCATTTGATATTATAAACATTGGGTTAACAATATTTAACAAGATCGTTAACCTAAAGGTTTCAAAACAACACCTACATGTAACGACTAACGATGACTTAACGACTCAGTTAAAATGTATATACATGTAGTGTTTTAATATGTATTTATACACTTTTGAAAGACTTCAATACACTTATCAAAATACTTCTACTTAACAAAAATGCTTACAATTACATCCTCGTTCAGTTTCATCAACAATTCTACTCATATGCACCCGTATTCGTACTCGTACAATACACAGCTTTTAGATGTATGTACTATTGGTATATACACTCCAATGATCAGCTCTTAGCAGCCCATGTGAGTCACCTAACATATGTGGGAACCATCATTTGGCAACTAGCATGAAATATCTCATAAAATTACAAAAATATGAGTAATCATTCATGACTTATTTACATGAAAACAAAATTACATATCCTTTATATCTAATCCATACACCAACGACCAAAAACACCTACAAACACTTTCATTCTTCAATTTTCTTCATCTAATTAATCTCTCTCAAGTTCTATCTTCAAGTTCTAAATGTTCTTCATATATTCTACAAGTTCTAGTTACATAAAATCAAGAATACTTTCAAGTTTGCTAGCTCACTTTCAATCTTGTAAGGTGATCATCCAACCTCAAGAAATCTTTGTTTCTTACAGTAGGTTATCATTCTAATACAAGGTAATAATCATATTCAAACTTTGATTCAATTTCTATAACTATAACAATCTTATTTCAAGTGATGATCTTACTTGAACTTGTTTTCGTGTCATGATTCTGCTTCAAGAACTTCGAGCCATCCAAGGATCCGTTGAAGCTAGATCAATTTTTCTCTTTTCCAGTAGGTTTATCCAAAGAACTTAAGGTATTAATGATGTTCATAACATCATTCGATTCATACATATAAAGCTCTCTTATTCGAAGGTTTAAACTTGTAATCACTAGAACATAGTTTAGTTAATTCTAAACTTGTTCGCAAACAAAAGTCAATCCTTCTAACTTGACTTTTAAAATCAACTAAACACATGTTATATATCTATATGATATGCTAACTTAATGATTTAAAACCTGGAAACACGAAAAACACCGTAAAACCGGATTTACGCCGTCGTAGTAACACCGCGGGCTATTTTGGGTTAGTTAATTAAAAACTATGATAAACTTTGATTTAAAAGTTGTTATTCTGAGAAAATGATTTTTATTATGAACATGAAACTATATCCAAAAAATATGGTTAAACTCAAAGTGGAAGTATGTTTTCTAAAATGGTCATCTAGACGTCGTTCTTTCGACTGAAATGACTACCTTTACAAAAACGACTTGTAACTTATTTTTCCGACTATAAACCTATACTTTTTCTGTTTAGATTCATAAAATAGAGTTCAATATGAAACCATAGCAATTTGATTCACTCAAAACGGATTTAAAATGAAGAAGTTATGGGTAAAACAAGATTGGATAATTTTTCTCATTTTAGCTACGTGAAAATTGGTAACAAATCTATTCCAACCATAACTTAATCAACTTGTATTGTATATTATGTAATCTTGAGATACCATAGACACGTATACAATGTTTCGACCTATCATGTCGACACATCTATATATATTTCGGAACAACCATAGACACTCTATATGTGAATGTTGGAGTTAGCTATACAGGGTTGAGGTTGATTCCAAAATATATATAGTTTGAGTTGTGATCAATACTGAGATACGTATACACTGGGTCGTGGATTGATTCAAGATAATATTTATCGATTTATTTCTGTACTTCTAACTGTGGACAACTAGTTGTAGGTTACTAACGAGGACAGCTGACTTAATAAACTTAAAACATCAAAATATATTAAAAGTGCTGTAAATATATTTTGAACATACTTTGATATATATGTATATATTGTTATAGGTTCGTGAATCACCCAGTGGCCAAGTCTTACTTCCCGACGAAGTAAAAAATCTGTGAAAGTGAGTTATAGTCCCACTTTTAAAATCTAATATTTTTGGGATGAGAATACATGCAGGTTTTATAAATGATTTACAAAATAGACACAAGTACGTGAAACTACATTCTATGGTTGAATTATCGAAATCGAATATGCCCCTTTTTATTAAGTCTGGTAATCTAAGAATTAGGGAACAGACACCCTAATTGACGCGAACCCTAAAGATAGATCTATTGGGCCTAACAAACCCCATCCAAAGTACCGGATGCTTTAGTACTTCGAAATTTATATCATATCCGAAGGGTGTCCCGGAATGATGGGGATATTCTTATATATGCATCTTGTTAATGTCGGTTATCAGGTGTTCACCATATGAATGATTTTTATCTCTATGTATGGGATGTGTATTGAAATATGAAATCTTGTGGTCTATTATTATGATTTGATATATATAGGTTAAACCTATAACTCACCAACATTTTTGTTGACGTTTTAAGCATGTTTATTCTCAGGTGATTATTAAGAGCTTCCGTTGTCGCATACTTAAATAAGGACGAGATTTGGAGTCCATGCTTGTATGATATTGTGTAAAAACTGCATTCAAGAAACTTATTTTGTTGTAACATATTTGTATTGTAAACCATTATGTAATGGTCGTGTGTAAACAGGATATTTTAGATTATCATTATTTGATAATCTACGTAAAGCTTTTTAAAACCTTTATCTATGAAATAAAGGTTATGGTTTGTTTTAAAAATGAATGCAGTTATTGAAAAACGTCTCATATAGAGGTCAAAACCTCGCAACGAAATCAATTAATATGGAACGTTTTTAATCAATAAGAACGGGACATTTCATGTGTACCTTTAAAATATAAATGAAACTAAAATTCTAATAACTAAAAAAAAAAAATTAGGAGGCGTACAATAATAAGTTCAAGAGCATAGGTGGACCCATAGGCTTTGTTAAAATTGGAATGAAACTCATGAGCAAGATGATTATCCTGGATCATCTTCTCGTAATCATTACCAAGGATCTAAGCACGTCCCTCACAAAACTCCTTAACCATCTTAATGGTGTTGCTATTGCTTTCGACATTTATGTCGGGAACATCGTTCAGGTAAAGGCGTAGGACCACTGGAGACTCAGTTTGAAAAGGCTGGGCATCAATGACTACCCCGTCCGAACAAATGAGATGCACCACGTTAATGTCTTTCCTAGCCATATAAGCATCGTTGATTTGTTTTATCTCATCAGGGGACGGCACTACAATCAATGGATCAATCAATCAAGTCAAAGTCAAGTTGTTAATAATAGATAAAAAGTAATAATCGATTTTTTTAAATCCAAATCCAATAGCAATAGCAATATTTATTTATTTTACACATCCTCAATTTCAATTTTTTTTTTTTTTTTTTTTTACATATCAACAACAACAACAACAGATAATGGAGTTTGCCAAATAGTTACGTGAATAATTTAGGTCAAACATTGCTAGGTAGCTCTATGTACAAGTTCTATTTCTATTAAGGTATAATAATCAAACATAATAATAATAATACTGTAAATAAATAAATAAATAAATACCCTCGAATTTCAATGGACTGCCTTGAAACTTTAATCCATCACACCTATTTGGATTTCTGCCACAATCAATCAATAAATAAATCAATCAATCAATTTGTTCATACAAAATAAAACTTTATACCTTTAAACTTTGATCGATCGATCGTTCCTATAGCTAGAAACAGAAAACTTTATAAAGTTTTGGAGAATCTATTTCATGTGTTTTGTTTGTTTAGAATCATCAATGAATGAATTAAAGGAACGTACCTGTTGTAACTATTACCGATTTCCATCTGTGAAATATTCATGAGGTCCATAGTGAAGAGTCTTGATCGATCGAACGATTTAGGGTTAGGTTTAAGGTGAATGAATGAAATAAGATTGAGATTTGAAATTGAAATAAGAAATAAGATAACCGTCTAGGGTTTTCTAATTGTCGAATAAATAGTTAAATGCTGACCTCACCTCACTTGTAGATTTCAGCTTATTGGCTAGGGCTAACCAAGTACTTTGGGCTAAATTGATTATTATATTTTTAACCTTTTAACAATCTATCTATCTATCTATCTATCTAATTTATTACTCGTATCTATCTTTTTTTTTTCTTTTCTTCTTTTTCCTTTTTTTTTTGAAAGGCGTATAAAAACCTTCATCAAAATTAACAAATATATATATATATATATATATATATATATATATATATATATATATATATATATATATATATATATATATATATATATATATATGAACATTTAAAAAAGACACTTCGTGATGAATGTTATTATTTAGGCGGGAAAACGATCGACAAAAATAACATTTAAGATAATATTGTTCGTGAAAATTGTGAACGTTTTTTCATGTTTTGTGAAGTAAAATTTAGCCCGATATATTGTTCGTCGATGGAAGTGATTCACATAGTTAGAAGCCTTATGGAGAAGTATAGGGAAAAGCAAAAGAACCTACACATGGCGTTCTTAGACTTGGAAAAAGCTTATAACTGTGTCCCGCATGAGCTGATTTGGAAGACTCTTAATGCTAGGGGAGTCCCAAGTAGATATATAAGATCTATTAGAGATATGTACGAGGGGGCGAAGACTCGTGTACGTACGACGGTAGGAAACACAGAGTTTTTCCCGGTAGAGGTTGGTTTACATCAGGGATCTGCCCTTAGCCCTTATCTTTTCGCTTTTATCCTAGACGAGTTGACTCATAGGATACAAGACAACATCCCATGGTGCCTGATTTTTGTAGTGACCCGAACTTTTCCATGTTTATATATATTAATTGAGATTGATATTTACATGATTAAATGTTTCCAACATGTTAAGCAATCAAACTTGTTAAGACTTGATTAATTGAAATATGTTTCATATAGACAATTGACCACCCAAGTTGACCGGCGATTCACGAACGTTAAAACTTGTAAAAACGACTTGACGATATATATATGGATATACATATGGTTAACATGAGATTATGATAAGTAAGTATCTCCATAAGTATATTAACAATGAGTTATATACATATAAACAAGACTACTAACTTAAGGATTTCGAAACGAGACATATATGTAACGATTATCGTTGTAACGACATTTAAATGTATATATATCATATTAAGATATATTAATATATCATAATATCATGATAATATAATAATTTAACATCTCATTAGATATAATAAACAATGGGTTAACAACATTAATTGAGATCGTTAACTTAAAGGTTTCAAAACAACACTTACATGTAACGACTAACGATGACTTAACGACTCCGTTAAAATGTATATACATGTAGTGTATTTAGATGTATTAAAATACTTTTGGAAGACTTCAAGACATATATCAAAACACTCATACTTAACGAAAATGGTTACAGTTACTTTCCCATTCTTTTCTTTCATCAAGAATTCTAGTCGTATTCTTACCCGTATTATACACAGCTTCAAAACGTACTTACTATGGGTATATACCAATAGGAACTAGCATGGGATTCCACTCTTGATTATGTCATGTATGACTAATCAATTTTAACTTCTACCATGAGCTAGTCAACTAACTAGAACTCCTTTTAACCCCACTCACCACTCACCAATTAACACTCATCATTCACTCCATTTCACTTCCAAATCTCTTTCTAATTCTCTCTCAACACACCCACACTATTATGAACGTATTTTTCCAGTAGTTAATCATCATCTTCATCAAAAATCACTTCAAGAATCAAGCTATAATCATCATAGGAAGAACACTTCAAGAATACTTCAAAAATCCCTTCAAGTTTACTAATTTACTTCCAAGCTTTCTAATCCATTCCAAGTAATCATCTAAGATCAAGAAACCTTTGTTATATACAGTAGGTTATCTTTCTTATTCAAGGTAATATTCATATTCAAACTTTGATTCAATTTCTATAACTATAAACTATCTTAATTCGAGCAAAAATCTTACTTGAACTTGTTTTTGTGTCATGATCCTACTTCAAGAACTTTCAAGCCATCCAAGATCCTTTGAAGCTAGATCATTTCTTGTCACTTCCAGTAGGTTTACCTACTAAACTTGAGGTAGTAATGATGTTCATAACATCATTCGATTCATATATATAAAACTATCTTATTCGAAGGTTTAAACTCGTAATCACTAGAACATAGTTTAGTTAATTCTAAACTTGTTCGCAAACAAAAGTTAATCCTTCTAACTTGACTTTTAAAATTAACTAAACACATGTTCTATATCTATATGATATGCTAACTTAATGATTTAAAACCTGGAAACACGAAAAACACCGTAAAACCGGATTTACGCCGTCGTAGTAACACCGCGGGCTGTTTTGGGTTAGTTAATTAAAAACTATGATAAACTTTGATTTAAAAGTTGTTATTCTGAGAACATGATTTTTATTATGAACATGAAACTATATCCAAAAATTATGGTTAAACTCAAAGTGGAAGTATGTTTTCTAAAATGGTCATCTAGACGTCGTTCTTTCGACTGAAATGACTACCTTTACAAAAACGACTTGTAACTTATTTTTCCGACTATAAACCTATACTTTTTCTGTTTAGATTCATAAAATACAGTTCAATATGAAACCATAGCAATTTGATTCATTCAAAACGGATTTAAAATGAAGAAGTTATGGGTAAAACAAGATTGGATAATTTTTCTCATTTTAGCTACGTGAAAATTGGTAACAAATCTATTCCAACCATAACTTAATCAACTTGTATTGTATATTATGTAATCTTGAGATACCATAGACACGTATACAATGTTTCGACCTATCATATCGACACATCTATATATATTTCGGAACAACCATAGACACTCTATATGTGAATGTTGGAGTTAGCTATACAGGGTTGAGGTTGATTCCAAAATATATATAGTTTGAGTTGTGATCAATACTGAGATACGTATACACTGGGTCGTGGATTGATTCAAGATAATATTTATTGATTTATTTCTGTACATCTAACTGTGGACAACTAGTTGTAGGTTACTAACGAGGACAGCTGACTTAATAAACTTAAAACATCAAAATATATTAAAAGTGTTGTAAATATATTTTGAACATACTTTAATATATATGTATATATTGTTATAGGTTCGTGAATCAACAGTGGCCAAGTCTTACTTCTCGACGAAGTAAAAATCTGTGAAAGTGAGTTATAGTCCCACTTTTAAAATCTAATATTTTTGGGATGAGAATACATGCAGGTTTTATAAATGATTTACAAAATAGACACAAGTACGTGAAACTACATTCTATGGTTGAATTATCGAAATCGAATATGCCCCTTTTTATTAAGTCTGGTAATCTAAGAATTAGGGAACAGACACCCTAATTGACGCGAATCCTAAAGATAGATCTATTGGGCTTAACAAACCCCATCCAAAGTACCGGATGCTTTAGTACTTCGAAATTTATATCATATCCGAAGGGTGTCCCGGAATGATGGGGATATTCTTATATATGCATCTTGTTAATGTCGGTTACCAGGTGTTCACCATATGAATGATTTTTATCTCTATGTATGGGATATGTATTGAAATATGAAATCTTGTGGTCTATTATTATGATTTGATATATATAGGTTAAACCTATAACTCACCAACATTTTAGTTGACGTTTTAAAGCATGTTTATTCTCAGGTGATTATTAAGAGCTTCCGCTGTCGCATACTTAAATAAGGACGAGATTTGGAGTCCATGCTTGTATGATATTGTGTAAAAACTGCATTCAAGAAACTTATTTTGTTGTAACATATTTGTATTGTAAACCATTATGTAATGGTCGTGTGTAAACAGGATATTTTAGATTATCATTATTTGATAATCTACGTAAAACTTTTAAACCTTTATTGATGAAATAAAGGTTATGGTTTGTTTTAAAATGAATGCAGTCTTTGAAAAACGTCTCATATAGAGGTCAAAACCTCGCAACGAAATCAATTAATATGGAACGTTTTTAATCAATAAGAACGGGACATTTCAGTTGGTATCAGAGCGTTGGTCTTAGAGAACCAGAATTTTGCATTAGTGTGTCTTATGTAGTTTGTTAGGATGCATTAGTGAGTCTGGACTTCGACCGTGTTTACTTGAAAAATGATTGCTTAACAAATTTTGTTGGAAACTATATATTTTTAACATGTGAATATTATGTGATATATTAATCTCTTAACGCGTTTGATATTATGTGATAGATGTCTACCTCTAGAACAAGTCCCATTGACTCACCTAATAATAATGAAGAGTCAAATGTAAATTGGAATGATTCGTGGACTGATTCACAAGTTCCCGAAGAGGAACCGGAAGAAGAGTCGGAACCAGAAGAAGAATCGGAATCGGAAGAAGAATCGGAACCGGATGAAGAAATAGAACCGGTGGGGGAAATAATAAAACGGTTAAGTAAAAGAAAATCCTCAACCAACCGACCAAGGTTAATTATGGTCAATGGTGTTTCCGCTAAGGAAGCAAAATATTGGGAGGATTACCAATTCTCCGATGAATCGGATTCCGACGAGAATTCCGATGATGTTATAGAAATTACCCCAACTGAATTTAAAAAGGCAAAAGAAAATAATAAGGGAAAGGGCATAAAAATAGAGAAATCTAATTCCAACCCCGATGAACTTTATATGTATCGTCAACCCCCGAAGTCCTTAAGTTGTAACAATGACCCGGGAACCTCTAAACCACCAGGTTTTTCTAAACCAATGTGGAAAATAACGGCTCGTATTAGGGGAACATCATATATCCCTAGAAACTTGGGAAAACGAACCAAAACCAAAGAAGAAGAAACAAGCGAGTCGGAATAAGATAGTTGTATTCGTGTGGTGTAATATATGTAATATAGTGTGCTTATGCTTTATGATATATGTAAAAATTGCTTGTATTAATAAGTATATTTTTTTTATGAATCTAACTCTTGTCTATTTTACAGTATAAAAACACAAAATGGATAGACAACCCAATATTTTAAGAGACCTACCCGGAGACATGATTGATGAAATCTTGTCTAGAGTCGGTCAGAATTCCTCGGCACAACTATTTAAGGCGAGATCAGTTTGTAAGACATTCGAAGAACGTTCCAAGAATGATTTGGTTTATAAAAGGCTTTCGTTCGGAAGATGGGGGATATCACATTGGGAAATCCATAAGTTACGATGTGTTTACTTTGACGCATATATTGCGGGGAACCCAAATGCTATTTTACGCAACGGGTTAAGAAATTATTTTGACTCAGTATATCCAAATATAGGACTTCGTGATTTAGAAAAAGCGGCTAACATGCAACATAAAGAAGCATGTTATGCTTACGGGTTAGTAATGTTCGCTTCTCACCAAAGTGAGAACAAGAACATCGGGCTACAACTATTAAACAAAACATTCCCTCAAGTGACGGAGTCGGTAATTGGGGTAAGAAATGAGGTTTTTAGGTTATTACGAGACTGTTGGTCATTACGTAACCCTCGTCCCTTTGACGACGTTACAACACGCTGTCTTATCAACGGCCATAACGGTTATGTTCCACAAGACCAAGGATGGGAAGTAATCCTAGTAAAACCAGAATGCATGACTTGTTTCTGGACGTATGAATTACGTGTCTTTATTGCCTTTGCTGAACGACTTGTGTACTAGCTAGAATTATCTTCACAACCATCTTGTATCAAATTTATTGTGTGCTATATTTCATGCTATATGTAAAATAAGTGGTATTGTAAGTTTGTAAAATATTGTGTAAAAGTTTGAACGCGAAATATTATTACAATCTGTTTTTCATATAGAATTGTAGTAGTTGAATTGTATATTAGCTACTAAGTATGAACTTAACGGGTAGGTACTACCCGAATTTAAACTTATAAAACGCTAATATGAAGAAAAAGCTTTTATAAATGAGTTCATATTATGCTACGAAATACTATTAACTACTCTTAATATTCTGTATGATTAACTTGTTCCATTTAACTATTTTGAAGGAAATGGCACCGACTACTCGACACACTGTGAATATGAATGAAGAGGAATTCCGTACTTTTCTAGCTTCAAACATAGCTGCAGTACAGGCTGCGCTATATACCAACAATAACCTTGGATCTGGCAGTACAGGAAATCGTGTAGGATGCACCTACAAAGAATTCACTGCCTGCAAACCTTTGGAATTTGATGGAACCGAAGGACCGATCGGATTGAAACGGTGGACCGAGAAGGTCGAATCGGTGTTTGCCATAAGTAAGTGTACTGAAGAGGACAAAGTGAAGTACGCTACGCATACCTTTACAGGTTCTGCGTTAACATGGTGGAATACCTATCTAGAGCAAGTGGGACAAGATGATGCGTACGCACTACCGTGGTCAGCATTCAAGCACTTGATGAACGAGAAGTACCGTCCCAGAACCGAGGTCAATAAGCTCAAGACAGAACTTAGAGGGTTACGAACCCAAGGATTTGATATTACCACGTATGAAAGACGATTCACAGAATTGTGCCTATTGTGTCCGGGAGCGTTCGAAGATGAGGAAGAGAAGATCGACGCGTTTGTGAAAGGATTACCGGAAAGAATCCAAGAAGATATAAGTTCACACGAGCCCGCCTCCATACAACAGGCATGTAGAATGGCTCACAAACTAGTGAACCAGATTGAAGAAAGAATTAAAGAACAGACTGCTGAAGAGGCCAATGTGAAGCAAGTCAAAAGAAAGTGGGAGGAAAACGGTGATAAGAATCGCCAATACAGCAACAACAGCAATTACAACAATAATCGCAACAATTATCCCAACAATCGCAACTACAACAAACGGCCCAACAACAACAACAACAACAACAGCAACTACAACAATCATCCTAACAACAATAATAACCGCAACAACAACAACAATCAGAAGCAGCTATGCCAAAGGTGTGAAAAGAATCACTCGGGGTTCTGCACCAAATTTTGCAACAAGTGTAAAAGAAATGGTCATAGCGCGGCGAAGTGTGAGGTCTACGGACCAGGGGTTAATAGAACAAAAGGAACAAATGGTGTCGGAACGAGTAATGGCGGAGCAAGTAGTGTCGGAGCAAGTTATGCCAATGTAGTTTGTTATAAATGTGGAAAACCGGGCCACATTATTAGAAATTGCCCGAACCAGGAGAACACGAATGGACAAGGCCGCGGAAGAGTTTTCAATATTAATGCGGCAGAGGCACAGGAAGACCCGGAGCTTGTTACGGGTACGTTTCTTATTGACAATAAATCTGCTTACGTTTTATTTGATTCGGGTGCGGATAGAAGCTATATGAGTAGAGATTTTTGTGCTAAATTAAGTTGTCCATTGACGCCTTTGGATAGTAAATTTTTACTCGAATTAGCAAATGGTAAATTAATTTCAGCAGATAATATATGTCGGAATCGAGAAATTAAACTGGTTAGCGAAACATTTAAGATTGATTTGATACCAGTAGAGTTAGGGAGTTTTGATGTGATAATCGGTATGGACTGGTTGAAAGAAGTGAAAGCAGAGATCGTTTGTTACAAAAATGCAATTCGCATTATACGAGAAAAAGGAAAACCCTTAATGGTGTACGGAGAAAAGGGCAACACGAAGCTACATCTTATTAGTAATTTGAAGGCACAAAAACTAATAAGAAAAGGTTGCTATGCTGTTCTAGCACACGTCGAGAAAGTACAAACTGAAGAAAAGAGCATCAATGATGTTCCCGTCGCAAAAGAATTTCCCGATGTATTTCCGAAAGAATTACCGGGATTACCCCCACATCGATCCGTTGAATTTCAAATAGATCTTGTACCAGGAGCTGCACCAATAGCTCGTGCTCCTTACAGACTCGCACCCAGCGAGATGAAAGAATTGCAAAGCCAATTACAAGAACTTTTAGAGCATGGTTTCATTCGACCAAGCACATCACCGTGGGGAGCTCCTGTTTTGTTTGTCAAGAAGAAAGATGGTACATTCAGGTTGTGTATCGACTACCGAGAGTTGAACAAACTTACCATCAAGAACCGCTACCCACTACCGAGAATCGACGACTTATTTGATCAACTACAAGGCTCGTCTGTTTATTCAAAGATTGACTTACGTTCCGGGTATCATCAAATGCGGGTGAAAGAAGATGATATTCCAAAGACTGCTTTTAGAACACGTTACGGTCATTACGAGTTTATGGTCATGCCGTTTGGTTTAACTAATGCACCAGCTGTGTTCATGGACCTTATGAACCGAGTGTGTGGACCATACCTTGACAAGTTTGTCATTGTTTTCATTGATGACATACTTATTTACTCAAAGAATGACCAAGAACACGGTGAACATTTGAGAAAGGTGTTAGAAGTATTGAGGAAGGAAGAATTGTACGCTAAGTTTTCAAAGTGTGCATTTTGGTTGGAAGAAGTTCATTTCCTCGGTCACATAGTGAACAAAGAAGGTATTAAGGTGGATCCGGCAAAGATAGAAACTGTTGAAAAGTGGGAAACCCCGAAAACTCCGAAACACATACGCCAGTTTTTAGGACTAGCTGGTTACTACAGAAGGTTCATCCAAGACTTTTCCAGAATAGCAAAACCCTTGACTGCATTAACGCATAAAGGGAAGAAATTTGAATGGAATGATGAACAAGAGAAAGCGTTTCAATTATTGAAGAAAAAGCTAACTACGGCACCTATATTGTCATTGCCTGAAGGGAATGATGATTTTGTGATTTATTGTGACGCTTCAAAGCAAGGTCTCGGTTGTGTATTAATGCAACGAACGAAGGTGATTGCTTATGCGTCTAGACAATTGAAGATTCACGAACAAAATTATACGACGCATGATTTGGAATTAGGCGCGGTTGTTTTTGCATTAAAGACTTGGAGGCACTACTTATATGGGGTCAAAAGTATTATATATACTGACCACAAAAGTCTTCAACACATATTTAATCAGAAACAACTGAATATGAGGCAGCGTAGGTGGATTGAATTATTGAATGATTATGACTTTGAGATTCGTTACCACCCGGGAAAGGCAAATGTGGTAGCCGATGCCTTGAGCAGGAAGGACAGAGAACCCATTCGAGTAAAATCTATGAATATAATGATTCATAATAACCTTACTACTCAAATAAAGGAGGCGCAAGAAGGAGTTTTAAAAGAAGGAAATTTAAAGGATGAAATACCCAAAGGATCGGAGAAGCATCTTAATATTCGGGAAGACGGAACCCGGTATAGGGCTGAAAGGATTTGGGTACCAAAATTTGGAGATATGAGAGAAATGGTACTTAGAGAAGCTCATAAAACCAGATACTCAATACATCCTGGAACGGGGAAGATGTACAAGGATCTCAAGAAACATTTTTGGTGGCCGGGTATGAAAGCCGATGTTGCTAAATACGTAGGAGAATGTTTGACGTGTTCTAAGGTCAAAGCTGAGCATCAGAAACCATCAGGTCTACTTCAACAACCCGAAATCCCAGAATGGAAATGGGAAAACATTACCATGGATTTCATCACTAAATTGCCAAGGACTGCAAGTGGTTTTGATACTATTTGGGTAATAGTTGATCGTCTCACCAAATCAGCACACTTTCTGCCAATAAGAGAAGATGACAAGATGGAGAAGTTAGCACGACTGTATTTGAAGGAAGTCGTCTCCAGACATGGAATACCAATCTCTATTATCTCTGATAGGGATGGCAGATTTATTTCAAGATTCTGGCAGACATTACAGCAAGCATTAGGAACTCGTCTAGACATGAGTACTGCCTATCATCCACAAACTGATGGGCAGAGCGAAAGGACGATACAAACGCTTGAAGACATGCTACGAGCATGTGTTATTGATTTCGGAAACAGTTGGGATCGACATCTACCGTTAGCAGAATTTTCCTACAACAACAGCTACCATTCAAGCATTGAGATGGCGCCGTTTGAAGCACTTTATGGTAGAAAGTGCAGGTCTCCGATTTGTTGGAGTGAAGTGGGGGATAGACAGATTACAGGTCCGGAGATTATACAAGAAACTACCGAGAAGATCATCCAAATTCAACAACGGTTGAAAACCGCCCAAAGTCGACAAAAGAGCTACGCTGACATTAAAAGAAAAGATATAGAATTTGAAATCGGAGAGATGGTCATGCTTAAAGTTTCACCTTGGAAAGGCGTTGTTCGATTTGGTAAACGAGGGAAATTAAATCCAAGGTATATTGGACCATTCAAGATTATTGATCGTGTCGGACCAGTAGCTTACCGACTTGAGTTACCTCAACAACTCGCGGCTGTACATAACACTTTCCACGTCTCGAATTTGAAGAAATGTTTTGCTAAAGAAGATCTCACTATTCCGTTAGATGAAATCCAAATCAATGAAAAACTCCAATTCATCGAAGAACCCGTCGAAATAATGGATCGTGAGGTTAAAAGACTTAAGCAAAACAAGATACCAATTGTTAAGGTTCGATGGAATGCTCGTAGAGGACCCGAGTTCACCTGGGAGCGTGAAGATCAGATGAAGAAGAAATACCCGCATCTATTTCCAGAAGATTCGTCAACACCTTCAACAGCTTAAAATTTCGGGACGAAATTTATTTAACGGGTAGGTACTGTAGTGACCCGAACTTTTCCATGTTTATATATATTAATTGAGATTGATATTTACATGATTAAATGTTTCCAACATGTTAAGCAATCAAACTTGTTAAGACTTGATTAATTGAAATATGTTTCATATAGACAATTGACCACCCAAGTTGACCGGCGATTCACGAACGTTAAAACTTGTAAAAACGACTTGACGATATATATATGGATATACATATGGTTAACATGAGATTATGATAAGTAAGTATCTCCATAAGTATATTAACAATGAGTTATATACATATAAACAAGACTACTAACTTAAGGATTTCGAAACGAGACATATATGTAACGATTATCGTTGTAACGACATTTAAATGTATATATATCATATTAAGATATATTAATATATCATAATATCATGATAATATAATAATTTAACATCTCATTAGATATAATAAACAATGGGTTAACAACATTAATTGAGATCGTTAACTTAAAGGTTTCAAAACAACACTTACATGTAACGACTAACGATGACTTAACGACTCCGTTAAAATGTATATACATGTAGTGTATTTAGATGTATTAAAATACTTTTGGAAGACTTCAAGACATATATCAAAACACTCATACTTAACGAAAATGGTTACAGTTACTTTCCCATTCTTTTCTTTCATCAAGAATTCTAGTCGTATTCTTACCCGTATTATACACAGCTTCAAAACGTACTTACTATGGGTATATACCAATAGGAACTAGCATGGGATTCCACTCTTGATTATGTCATGTATGACTAATCAATTTTAACTTCTACCATGAGCTAGTCAACTAACTAGAACTCCTTTTAACCCCACTCACCACTCACCAATTAACACTCATCATTCACTCCATTTCACTTCCAAATCTCTTTCTAATTCTCTCTCAACACACCCACACTATTATGAACGTATTTTTCCAGTAGTTAATCATCATCTTCATCAAAAATCACTTCAAGAATCAAGCTATAATCATCATAGGAAGAACACTTCAAGAATACTTCAAAAATCCCTTCAAGTTTACTAATTTACTTCCAAGCTTTCTAATCCATTCCAAGTAATCATCTAAGATCAAGAAACCTTTGTTATATACAGTAGGTTATCTTTCTTATTCAAGGTAATATTCATATTCAAACTTTGATTCAATTTCTATAACTATAAACTATCTTAATTCGAGCAAAAATCTTACTTGAACTTGTTTTTGTGTCATGATCCTACTTCAAGAACTTTCAAGCCATCCAAGATCCTTTGAAGCTAGATCATTTCTTGTCACTTCCAGTAGGTTTACCTACTAAACTTGAGGTAGTAATGATGTTCATAACATCATTCGATTCATATATATAAAACTATCTTATTCGAAGGTTTAAACTCGTAATCACTAGAACATAGTTTAGTTAATTCTAAACTTGTTCGCAAACAAAAGTTAATCCTTCTAACTTGACTTTTAAAATTAACTAAACACATGTTCTATATCTATATGATATGCTAACTTAATGATTTAAAACCTGGAAACACGAAAAACACCGTAAAACCGGATTTACGCCGTCGTAGTAACACCGCGGGCTGTTTTGGGTTAGTTAATTAAAAACTATGATAAACTTTGATTTAAAAGTTGTTATTCTGAGAACATGATTTTTATTATGAACATGAAACTATATCCAAAAATTATGGTTAAACTCAAAGTGGAAGTATGTTTTCTAAAATGGTCATCTAGACGTCGTTCTTTCGACTGAAATGACTACCTTTACAAAAACGACTTGTAACTTATTTTTCCGACTATAAACCTATACTTTTTCTGTTTAGATTCATAAAATACAGTTCAATATGAAACCATAGCAATTTGATTCATTCAAAACGGATTTAAAATGAAGAAGTTATGGGTAAAACAAGATTGGATAATTTTTCTCATTTTAGCTACGTGAAAATTGGTAACAAATCTATTCCAACCATAACTTAATCAACTTGTATTGTATATTATGTAATCTTGAGATACCATAGACACGTATACAATGTTTCGACCTATCATATCGACACATCTATATATATTTCGGAACAACCATAGACACTCTATATGTGAATGTTGGAGTTAGCTATACAGGGTTGAGGTTGATTCCAAAATATATATAGTTTGAGTTGTGATCAATACTGAGATACGTATACACTGGGTCGTGGATTGATTCAAGATAATATTTATTGATTTATTTCTGTACATCTAACTGTGGACAACTAGTTGTAGGTTACTAACGAGGACAGCTGACTTAATAAACTTAAAACATCAAAATATATTAAAAGTGTTGTAAATATATTTTGAACATACTTTAATATATATGTATATATTGTTATAGGTTCGTGAATCAACAGTGGCCAAGTCTTACTTCTCGACGAAGTAAAAATCTGTGAAAGTGAGTTATAGTCCCACTTTTAAAATCTAATATTTTTGGGATGAGAATACATGCAGGTTTTATAAATGATTTACAAAATAGACACAAGTACGTGAAACTACATTCTATGGTTGAATTATCGAAATCGAATATGCCCCTTTTTATTAAGTCTGGTAATCTAAGAATTAGGGAACAGACACCCTAATTGACGCGAATCCTAAAGATAGATCTATTGGGCTTAACAAACCCCATCCAAAGTACCGGATGCTTTAGTACTTCGAAATTTATATCATATCCGAAGGGTGTCCCGGAATGATGGGGATATTCTTATATATGCATCTTGTTAATGTCGGTTACCAGGTGTTCACCATATGAATGATTTTTATCTCTATGTATGGGATATGTATTGAAATATGAAATCTTGTGGTCTATTATTATGATTTGATATATATAGGTTAAACCTATAACTCACCAACATTTTAGTTGACGTTTTAAAGCATGTTTATTCTCAGGTGATTATTAAGAGCTTCCGCTGTCGCATACTTAAATAAGGACGAGATTTGGAGTCCATGCTTGTATGATATTGTGTAAAAACTGCATTCAAGAAACTTATTTTGTTGTAACATATTTGTATTGTAAACCATTATGTAATGGTCGTGTGTAAACAGGATATTTTAGATTATCATTATTTGATAATCTACGTAAAACTTTTAAACCTTTATTGATGAAATAAAGGTTATGGTTTGTTTTAAAATGAATGCAGTCTTTGAAAAACGTCTCATATAGAGGTCAAAACCTCGCAACGAAATCAATTAATATGGAACGTTTTTAATCAATAAGAACGGGACATTTCAATTTTCGCCGACGATATTGTATTAGTTTCGGATTCTCAGGATGAGCTTAACAGGAGGCTAGAGCAATGGAGGATCGCCTTAGAATCAAATGGCCTACGGATTAGCAGACTTAAATCGGAGTACCTTAGATGCGATTTCAAGGGGGCGAAGAGGAACACGACGATATAGTGGATATCAGAATTGGGGATCAGATTCTACCCCTGCAAGAGTCCTTTAGATATTTAGGCTCGATGCTTCACATTTCGGGAAGGATAGATGAGGGTGTGACGCATCGTATACGAGTAGGATGGTTGAAGTGGAGGGCTGCGAAAGGGGTGTTGTGCGACAAGAAGGTCCCACTTAAACTGAAAGGTAAATTCTTTAAGGTGGCAATTAGACCAGCCATGTTGTACGGATCAGAGTGTTGGCCAATGACGAAGGCCCAAGAGAGGAGGTTGGAGGTGGCAGAAATGAGGATGCTTAGATGGACGTGTGGTAAGACCATGCTAGATATGATACCAAATGGAGTTTTTAGGGAGAAATTGGAAGTTGGGAACATCATCAACAAACTTAGGGAAGGACGACTTAGATGGTTTGGACATGTTAGGAGGCGCCCACTTTTAGGCCCAGTTAGGAGAGTCGAGACCCTCGCCGTTGGCGGCGTAAGGAGAAGGGGTAGACCTAGACGTAGGATGGAGGATAGATTGAAGCTCGGCATGAAAGAGCTCCTACTGACGGAGGACATGACTTCTGATAGGAGCCTGTGGAGGAGTAGAATTAGAATTATTGAGTAGGTTATTTTTTTTTATTTTTTTTCATTGTGTTAGTTACTTTTATTATACAACTACATATATAACTATAACTAGATATTCAATAACCACACTATTTATACCCCTCTACATGGTTTATATGCCTTTGTATCTATGTATATGTTTTTAGGCTATATATATGTACCGATGTATATGTTTGTATCTATATATGTATCTATGTATCTAAGTGCATGTATTGGTGTATGTATGTTTGTCTGTCTTGTATCTGTACCTAGGTATATATATCTACGAATGTATCTATATGTATTTATGTTTAAGCATGAGTTTTTTTTTCATGCTTTCGTGTGGAATATATATATCGATGTGTGTGTCTGTGTGGGTGAGTATATATATATATGTGTGTGTATATATATATATATATATATATATATATATATATATATATATATAAATAATATATATATATATATATGTGTATATGTATATGTATATGTATATGTATATGTATATGTATATATTTTGTTTGTCTGTATGTCTACCTGAAATTAAATGGTTATGTGCACTATTTTATTCATGCTCTTTGCCCTACTGTTGTGCTTTACTGCTATATGTGTCCCCTTTATGGTTACTGTGTATGGTTGCTTCTTGCTAGGCGCTCATTACTCATATCATTTGCCCTCTCTATTTCGTTCTTATGAGCTTTTCGGGCCGGAGGTCCTTTAGGAAGCAATCTCTTTTGCGCTAGAGTAGAGGGAGGGACGACCTTATCTAGGCGCGGGTTCTATACCCGCGGGTGGAGTAGTGACTTCCTTCTAATCTAGGGTACGAAGAATGATTGTCTACACTCACCTCCCCCATACCCTACTTTCGTTGGATTGGGTATTGTTGTTGTTGTTGTGGTTTAGGGTTTGGTGTTTTGGGTAAACCGTTCGTGTTAAAAACTCAATCTAAATTCTAAATCTATATCCTAAATCTAAACCCTAAATCTAAACCCTAAACCCTAATATCTAAACCCTATAAAACCTAATATCTAAAACCTCAACATACGCTCGAAAAACACGATAATTGTTATATATTACTTCTTCGAGCGTTTTCCCGACAAAATAAAAACATTTATCACAAAGTGTCTTTATTAAATGTTTATATTTTCATCCAATCTATAATGTTCGTGAACAATTTTTTTTTAAAAAAACGAAAAAAATAAATAAATTTTGCTTCCCCCGATTGGTTACTTCCCCTAATGATTAGAACCAAAGCAAAATCAAAACACCTTGATTCTTGACCTTGTTAACTGCCAGCACAAGCAATGGAGATGAGCACCAATCTTCAATACTTGATTTCATTTTAGGAGATCTATAAGAAATCTACAGGTAAGAAAGTGAACGAACAGCAGCTAGGACGTCTTCATTGAGAATTCCAGATCTTCGCTCGGGAACGGCAACGACAACTCTATTTCTACACTTCCTAATCGCCCATAAAAGAACGTACGTTGGCCAAATTTATAATGTTACTTCTATTCAACCCAGGATTATAGTTCTCTGCACCTAGAGCATTTACATGCCATACCAAAATGGAACTCGACAACTTCCACCATGAAAGGAATTAGGAACCCTCTCCAAAATGGCAAAACTCGTCCATAACCAGTAAATAAGTGGTTGCAATCTTCGTCATGAGAGTGACAAAGGGAACATAAAGCTGACTCCAATGAGACACCTCGCCTAATTAGATTGTTCCTAGTTGGAAGTTTGTTTTGAGATAGTCGCCAAATAAAAACGTTGATCTTTTTCGGGAGGCATGAGACCCATTTGAAAGGTGCAGCAACACCAACATCAATATTTAGGATACAATCAGTAATGAGCTCAGTCATCCTCTTAACAAAAAAAATGACATTTTTGGGTGAATTTGCCAAACCCAATCGTGCTGAGAAGAACTTAATGGAGGGCCTCAGTTTACTGAAATCTCCAGCTCTTGTAATTCAGCTTCTGTTATTCCACGAATGTTCACCCATGTTATTGACTTACGAGCCAACGAGTTCCAAAGGATGTCACGCCTAAGGGATTCAAGGTTATGAAGAACTTACGATCCAACTAACCTGGTTAAATAAGCACACAAGTAAACTTCAAACAATCTGTAAAACAGTAGGTAATACATTCAACATTCGGATAAAACTTAAACTACATTTCAGGCAGGATTATTAGCAATAGAATCAAATTTAATCCTCGCCACACCGCCTTGCGTTTCGAGCCGCTTCCTAATAATCATTCCAAAATTTAATGGACTATTACGAACTAAACTAAGAGTTTCATCGGTCGTTGAACCTGTAGCCGGAGCGGCAGATGTATTACTTCGGCTATGGTGACCACTACCGGCGGATAAACGACCACCGGGAAGTGTAGCGAATGGACGTTAAACAGAAGAAGGTTGAAATGTAGAGTGGATATTCCGTTTAATTGGAGGACCGCCGCCGCAGCCATGACCGAAGTATTGGAACGTCAGGCAATGTAATTAATCAGATGGGAAAAAGGAAGGAATTGCTATGTTGCAAACCTGGAAACCGTCACTAGGAAAAGATGGGAAAGAATTTGGGAATTACGCAAAATACATTAAACCACACATGCTAATATGGAAACAAAATTAACATCCAATAATCCCTACACGATTAAATACTCAACCCTAGCAAACATTCTCCATTCATCTAATTTTCTCCTCACTCAAATTTGTCTTCCAAAAACAAGGTTTATAAATTTCCTCTCTTTTATTTCTTCATTTAAATTTAAATTACATCTACATATTTTGGTATCTTAGTTATGGGAAAAAATTTACATTATGTTGAACGTAAAGAAATTTATGCGCAATCGATTTGTTAGGATAAGAACATGTAATACGAATGTTCACGCCATGAACAATGATGCTTTTTTTAAATATGATGTTAATGTAAAAATGATGCGTTTTTACATGTAGGTACTAATTTTTGGTGAAAGTTGTAGGTATATGATAGAAAACTATTTGAAAGCAATGGCAATATTCAAATGTCATATTAACTATCAATTGCAATCCAATGTCGTTTGTTGAACAACAAGAATCTGAATCTCAAAAAAGTACGTGAGATAATTTTGCACATATTTAAAATGAAGGTAGAACGTATGATTGAAGGATTCAAAACTAATCGTGATTTTGGCGAGATTGAAACAGGTACTAATGGTGTATCCTATAGGCTACACGTATAAAAGCATCAGTATTATACGGAAGGAATGCTCGAAACGCATAAAAGACAGCAGTAATAGCACTTTTTATTAATAGCCATCCAGCGTTCTACAATTGTACCAGGCCGCCCAGTGTAAGCCCTGAAGGCAGCTTCTATGCTTAAGCCCTTAATTAAGCACGTGAGCAGCACTCATGCCACGCCAGCGCCAAGCTCAAGTCGGCTACGGATATTTTGCATAAATGAATCAACCATCATCTAACACGTGTATCCGTATATTATGGAGGATCTATGCCTATAAATAGACCCCTTGGGTCACTTCATTACACCATTCAGTCACTTGTGCCAGAGAACACACCTTCTCTCTCACACAATACTTTCTCACTCTAGAACTTCACCGCTTAGCAACAACACGCTAGACGGACCACTTCACAGTTTGGTCCCGGAAGATTGATAAGGCCACCCCACGGAGAACTCGTCCGTGATCCGGGTCTGCAGGGATTTATCCCGAGGGAAAACATTAATCGAGAACATATCCCACCACGCTGAGCAGTTCTAGTATTGTACTGGTATATATTATTAGCTAGCCGAAAAATAGTACCAACATATGACGCCATCCGTTCTAAAGAATCACTCAACCTTAATGAGCAAGAAATGCAACAAACACAGAGTAATCCCTGTTGAAGCAAATATGATACATAAATGGAAAGCCGGACAACGCAGAAAGGCAGAAACTTTAGAAGAGTGGAAACAACAGTTAATTGCATTTCCTTCATTGTTTGATACTAATCCGTCTGATGCTTCGGTTGTAATCGAAGCCAGAATTTCAAATTGTATTTTTGGAGGAATTTAAACTGGTACTGGGGCAGGAGCAGATATCATGTATGAACACTGTTTTGTACAATTGCTATAACGGGTAAAGGAAACAATAAAAGATACGTTTGTTCCATTAGAAAGTTTCGCTAATGAACCATCATGGTCAGAAGGAAGTATAACTTTGGAAGTAGTTTTGGGAAAGGCACCATATAAAAGAATAGCTCATATAGACTTTCTGGTAGTCAAAGCAAATTCACAATACAATGTTATTTTGGGGCAGTCTGCAATGATGACTTTAGGATCTGTATCATCAACAGTGCACGGAATGATCCCTACACCAGCTAGAGTAGCAACTCTATACGCAGAGCGGAGTCTATTGAATGTGCTCAAATAAGTCGAACAACTGTTAAGCCAATAATACATAATGATGGATCCATATCTCCAAATCCACTATTTCCAGAACAAAAAAATCATGATTTGAAGCACGTTAACAAAAGAAATCAAGAAAAAACTCCATAATATTTTAGCAACAAATTTGGATGTATTTGCATGGCAAGTTTCTGACATGACCGGAGTACCAAGAAGTGTAGTTGAACATAAGCTAAATGTAAATTCAAATATTCCACCAGTTTTCCAAAAGTGAAGAGATATGACTCTAGAACAAAGCAAGTTTCTCAGAGAAGAAGCTAGAAATTTGATGGATGCAAAAATCTTAAGAGAAGTTAAATATCAAACGTGGTAATGGTGTAATGGTGAAGAAGCCAGATTACACTTGAAGGATATGTGTCGATTTTACAGATATAAATAAGGCAAGTCCAAAGGATATCACCAGATTTTAATGGCAGCAAAAGATGAAGATAAAACAGCTTTTCACACGACGGATGGAATTTTCTGCTATACGAAAATGCCTTTTGGTCTGAAAAACGCTGGAACTACTTATTAGCGTGTTATTGACATGGTGTTTACAGAACAAATTGGCAGAAATGTGGAAGCTTATGTAGATGACATTTTCATCAAAAGCAGTACGGAAGAGAGAATGATCAGAGATATCCTTTAAACTTTTGATTCATTGCGAAAAATCAATATGAAGTTAAACCCCAAGAAATGTACTTTTGATGACAAGCTTGGACGAACCTTAAGATCATTTATATACATGATGTTGGTTAGTGATCTAATGATAATATTCAAATGTTAACCACTTTGTTTTGATGATGACACCAAGTCTTATGTGCTTAAAAAGCGTATAGAACAACACAAGTTCACGAGCCTACATGATCTCTAGCAAACGACCAATACACATAATAAATAAGTAAAAAGAGTCATTTGAAAAACTCTGGATGAGCATGGCTGGGTCCACGGTCAATCGCAGGTCAGACCGTGGATGCCCTGTACCTTGGTTTTGAGGAATAGGGTGCTCGGTCAACTCCACGGTCAACCGTGGGTCGACCGTAGTTTTCACCGTCTGAATTTTTGATCAAATAAAGTTTGACTACTTCGCGGCATCTATAATTTATAAAAATTGTTTCAACATACTTAGAATAGTTGCTCCCTTCATATCCAAATGAGTTTTGGTCACTAAAACGTTAATCTTGGTTAATCACACCTAATGACGTCTTAATGACATTTTAGCTTGTGATCAATGTGAAACACATAAGTGTTGCTAAAAGTCCTTTTGCAAAGTCATCATTTTTAAATCTAAAATAAATGTAGATATGATTAAGATGGTCATTAAAGTCCCAACTAAAGAGATGCTCTCCACTTGATTAATTATTATGCATTACTTACATGCTTAATAAGTGATTAGTGTAACTTCACAAAAGTCTTCATGTAAAACAAATGGGTCTTATTTGGAAGGTTGCAAGTAACCAATGAATGCATATACTTGCAATCAAATGTTGATAAAAGCCTTGAAGACTTGTGAAATGAAGTTTGGAAGCGTGTGGTTGTCAAATGATCAAAATTCTGCATTTGTCATAAAGAGAAATCAATGACATACTACTAGTACAATGGGACTTTCCTCTTTTAAGCCAATGTCAACTTCCAAGAATACATTCAAGATAAAAGGGGTAATGTAGGTCTTTTCATATGTTTTTGGCTTCTAATTTCGGCCATCCAATAAGGGAAAATGAAAAAGCTAAAGGTCTCAAATGGCTACAAATTTAAGGGTAAGAGAGCTGCACGGTCGACCCACGGTCGACTGTGAAGTGAGCTGCACGCATTCGGGTTTGAATTTCTCTTGCCTATAAAAGCCAAGCCTTGGAGCACTTGAAGACCCACCTCTTGCACTTACATTTTCATATATTTACTGATATCATTCAAATACTATTGTAATCTATTTAGAGTGATTCTAGAAAGAGTGATTGTAAACTTAGTTGTGAGTTTACTTGTAAACTATCTTTTTAAAGGGATCTAGAAGATAGTTGTGGTTTCACTAAGTTGGAGTATTAGGATTGATCGGTCCTTATTTAACACGATCATTTATGTTTAAATACGTTAAATTAACCATGTGTAAGTGAAAAAGGAGATATTTGATATGGTTTTATGTTTTACAAGCAAGAAAAGATATTGGTGCGAAATGTAGTACAAAACAGCGGTTAAAGGCGGATTATGGACAAGAATTAAGATGTGACGCCCTTTACAAAACCATCATGTATGATTCGTCAACAGCAGGATCCTTACACGGTCAAACGCTAAATGCCGTTTGAAAACCAGTTTTGCATTCATAAAAAGATAGTGTTTACAAAAGATAACGTGACCCAGAGGTCATTACAAAGCCATTATTCAAATAGCTTAATTTGCGAATGCAAGATAAAAGTTTCATGATTGAGACATCTCTAAGTAATGCAGCAAAAATCTAACACAGCAGGTCCATAACAGCAAGTCTATAACACCAAGACAGCAAGTCTAACAGGGGAAGCAACATCGTCTAAGCACCTGAGAAATACACGCTTAAAAAGTCAGCACGAATGTTGGTGAGCTATAGTTTGTTTGTAATCAGTAATGTAATGTAGGCCACGAGATTTCAGTGCTTCAACCAGCAGTTTAAATCAGTAATTCAAATCAGTATGATAAAGTATATGCTTATCCGTGGGCACTTGGTAACTAACTTAACGTAATATCACCCCCTAAAAGTACACTTGGCGAGTGCGTAAGTTTACGAAGTATTAAACACCCGTTAAATACTAGCCCGAGTGGGGATGTCAAACCCTATGGATCCATATCTAAGATTCGCGTTCACCGGTTCAAAGACCAATGACTAAACATTACCGAGCTAAGGGGAAAGTTTATGCCGTTGTATAACCCACACATATATAAAGTTTAAGTACTCGTGCCTAGTATGTAAAACATAAAAAGCGCATGTATTCTCAGTCCCAAAATAGTTAAAGTAAAAAGGGATGCTATAACTCACAGTGATAAAAGCGGTAAAGTCGATAATGAAAGTATGCAAGTAGTAAGTCGTCCGAAAGGTCGTCAACCTAAGTCAAAGGTCACTAAGTCAGTATGCTGTCCCAAAAATTTTTGAAAGTGCATAAATTAAGTTTAAGTGTCATCATCATCATCATTCATCATCGTAAAAGCTAAGCAAGTTTAACAAGTGTAGAGATCGAAACAATAGGCTGTCTTGGATCAGCTGCTACGACCTCTACGTAAATCGAAAAGACGCAAAATCAGTGGCTATGGCTCCGTATGGGATTCCTCTAGTTGCTGACCAATTTCCAGAACCAAAATCGTCTTCGTTTGACCGTGGTGACAGTTTAAGTGCGAGTAGCTCAGAAATTTTAGCACAACGTTACAAGGGTGTAGTGATTTTGAAAAGGCCATAAATCCCAAACCGTAACTTGGATTGAGACGAGTCTTAAATGGAAAGTCATCTAATCGAACCAGGATATCTGAAAATAAACTTTTCCAGTAGCATAGGAGCCTGACCATATCCCTAAAAATAGTAACAAGTGCTCCGGTGGGGTTCTTAGTGCTTGATGCTCATAACGGTTCTCATCCTTGATGCTTGTAGCTTCAAGTGTACAACTCGTTGATGGGTTAGCATCACCTTGACCAAGATACTACCATCAATACACAATATGTTAAGACCACGTAAGAACACAACTCATTTAAGAGTCTTAGATGGATGATGAACCAAGGTTACATCATATCCTTAGTCTTAACACAATTACAAGTTACATTTACAACTAAAGCTATAAACTTTACTTCAATCAAACAAGTATGAACATAATCTAAGTCAAATAAAATGATGGAATCCTAAGCTAGAGAGCTTGGATCCTTTTCACACAAGTTATAAGGTCACAAAGCTAGAAAGCTTGAACCTTTAGTGTTCTTGAAGACCTTGAAGCATAAAGCTTAGATCTTTAAGTTACATGAAGACCATAAACACAAGTTTTGATCTTTACAATAAAATAATGAGATCATAATTTAGAAAACTTAGATCCAACAAAAGATATGAAGATTCAAGCTAGTGTTGGGTTTTAACAAGTTCATAATACTTAAAACCTTTTAAGAATCTTATCAAAGCGGAAGCATGTTAATTACCATTTTAGAACTTGTATATCTTTAACCTTTTAAAGTTAAAACCCAATTAGGATCAAGTTGTGATATATACTTACAAACTACAAGATAGTAAGGAAGTTATACCTATTCCAAGCTAGGTAATGAATGATGAAGATGATGATGTTGAATGGAGCCTCAAATGGATGAAACCTCAAGTAGTTATACCCCAAGCTTATCACCAACACCTTGTACTTTGGTTAGGATTTGTTCACACTTGAATTTAACTTGCAAAAAAAATGAACCCTCTTTGCCTTCCAAAAGGCCACGGCCAAACAGCAGCTGAATGGGAGTTTTGGGCAGTTTTTTTTGAAGTCTTTTTGATGTGTTTGAATGTGTGTTGAGTCTCCAAGAAGTCCTAGTACATATGCACATGGGAATCCTTCAAGTAGCCACTCAAAATGCTAGTCAAATGCATGCATATTTGAGACTCCAATGCCACTCACTCAACAAGTAATATAGAATATGTTTTATAAAAGAATTAGTTTTTATAAAAGTTAGATTTTATAAAATCTAATTTATAAAACTTCCATATAATTTTATGTACATTTTTAATATATAAAGTCCATTTATATAAAATGTAACATAAACTTATTAATTATTTACCTATAAATAATTAAATCCAATATATATAAATTATTCCATAATTTATATATATATATACACATCAAGTAATATTTAAGAAAACCATCTTTCTTAAAGTTCAAGTGTTGCGTATTTGATCAATGAACCAATCGTTAAAATCAAATACGAATAAGGTGTCGGTAAGTTTGTTATTGGGTATGACCCGACTTGGATCACAACATATTCGCCACATTAATTAAATATGTCTCTCGGGCATACGAAAAACCTTCAATCTCCCACTTGCACGAGAAACATAAGAAATTAATGCAAGTGATGGATACAGCCTAACACACCGTCCATCACCCCTAATATGTTATGACTTTGTGCCATTCAATAACATCATCCCTTTCGAGCTCCCTACTCGAACTGATATATGTAGGTGAATCTTTCAATATATCCTTTTATCCTAGATGTCATGTTAAATCCAAGAGATACAGAGTGATCACTCTCTTATAGATTTAACTTTTCAGGCCTTAGGCATCTGACTCTCAACGAATAAGAGGAACAAATTCCATCTTGACTACATACGTCCTAGATATACACTTTGTAATATACCTGAGTTCTTCCTTATGTACTACCATGCTTTAGAATAGCAAAGGAAGGAATCAAGGAACAGTACTTGGTGAATATCCGAACCCAATATGTATCTCAGGTCAGAGGATACAATGATATTTGCCTTTACTCAAGATTACATGTGATCAACCACAAAGGCTCTATACAGTAATTCTTGAGAGCGGGTCTTCCAATATTTGTTTCCCACAAATATCTATGAACCTTGGTTGCAACCTTGCCCCACATTCAACCTATGAATGTATACCAATCCGAGTTCATAATAGTCTAAACCTCACACTTGTTCCCACAAATGTGATCGACTACGAAAATTTAGAATAATTGCTTATTCATGGATGAAATATGCAAAATAGGAACATAACTCAAATAAATTAACACCATAGTTATATTAATGAGTTTGAATAATTTCGTTCCGGTACAATACATAAAATAGATCATATCCAATCACTAGAATATCGAAGCCCTAATGCACAAACATGTCCCTCATGTTTTGGCCCATGTAAAAGCTTCGTGAGTGGATCCGCAACATTATGATTTGTATGAACTTTGCGAATACATATCTTTCCTTTTTCAACTTCATCCCTTATGTAGTTGAATCTCCGCTCAATGTGACGAGTCTTTTGATGGGCACGAGGTTCCTTGATTTGAGCAATCGCACCCTCGTTGTCACAAAAGATCTCAAGAGGGTCCTGAATGGAAGGGACCACTCCTAAGTCGTCGATGAATTTCTTCATCCATGAAGCTTCCTGTGCTGCCAATGAGGCGGCAATGTACTCCGACTCTGTAGTGGATAACGCAACAACCTCCTGTTTCGAACTCTTCCAAGAGACCGCACCACCATTTAACATGAAGACATAACCGGATTGTGATCGAGAGTCATCTCGATCAGTTTGGAAACTCGCGTCCACGTAACCTTTTACAGCGAGTTCCTCCTCACCAGACCCATATATTAGAAACATATCCTTAGTCCTCCTAAGGTATTTCAATATACTTTTAACAGCAATCCAATGACTATTTCCTGGGTTATTCTGGTATCTACTTGTCAAGCTTAGAGCGCATGACACATCCGGTCTAGTACATATCATTGTATACATGATAGACCCAATAGCAGATGCGTATGGGACTTTCTTCATTCTCTCTTGTTCATCTTTCGTGGCAGGACACTGAGATGAACTGAGAACGGTTCCCTTTTGAATAGGTACCAAACCTCTCTTAGAGTTTTCCATCTTGAACCTTTTCAAGATTTTATCAATGTATGTACTTTGACTTAAACCTATCAATCTCTTGGATCTATTCCTATAGATCCCTATCCCCAATATGTATTGTGCATCTCCAAGATCCTTAATGGAGAAGCAACTCTTTAGCCAAGTTTTGACTCCTTGCATTGTGGTAATATCATTCCCAAATAATAATATATCATCCACATATAGTACAAGGAACATGATAGTGCTCCCACTAGCTTTCTTATATACACAAGCTTCATCACCATTTTTAATGAAGCCAAATTTCTCGGCTTCCTCATTAAAACGATGATTCCACATTCTAGATGCTTGTTTCAATCCGTAGATTGACTTCTTTAACTTGCATACCCTTTTAGGATATTTTGGATCAACAAAACCTTCAGGCTGGACCATATAGACATCTTCCATAAGATATCCATTTAGGAAAGCGGTTTTGACATCCATTTGCCATATTTCATAGTCGTAGTGAGCAGCAATGGCAAATAATATCCTAATAGACTTTAGCATTGCCACTGGCGAGAAAGTTTCATCATAATCAACCCCTTGAGTTTGAGTGAAACCTTTTGCTACAAGTCTAGCTTTATATGTATCCAAGTTTCCATGTATGTCGGTTTTCTTCTGGAAAAGCCATTTGCAATCAACTAGCTTAGAGCTAGGAGGTTGCTCAACAAGTTCCCACACTTGGTTTTCATACATGGATTGCATCTCGGCGTTCATGGCATCCTGCCATTTATCTTTATCAATCCTTGATAAAGCATCTTCGTAGCTTGTCGGTTCATCCAAATCAACCGTATAGCAACCATCCACGAGAAACCCATATCTCTCGGGAGGATTACTAATCCTACTAGATCTTCGAACGTCTTGTGTACCTTGATCATCCACTTGATCATTTTCAACATCCTCATGTTGAGTACTAGTGCCAACCAATTGTGTATCATCGGCTTGATCTTGTACCTCTACAAGATCTATCTTCCTTTCACCATCACCTTCCATAAGGAACTTGGTTTCTAGGAATTCCGCTTTCCGAGCAACAAATACCATTTGCTCGGATAGATCATAGAAGTAATATCCCATGTCATCTTTGGGATATCCTATGAAGATACACTTTGTGGATCGAGCATGTAGCTTATTAGCTACATAACGCTTAGGATAAGCTTCACATCCCCATACTTTTAAGTATGATAGAGAAGGAGGTTTTCCAAACCACATCTCGTGAGGAGTTCGTTCCACTTTCTTGGTTGGGGCCATATTTAAAATACGAGCCGCGGAGCTTAGACAATAACCCCAAAATGATAGAGGTAACGAGCTTCTTGCCATCATAGATCGAACCATATCCATTAGGGTTCGGTTTCTCCTTTCGGAAACTCCATTAAGTTGGGGTGTTCCGGGAGGAGTAAGTTATGAGATAATCCCACAACTCCTAAGATGATCTTGGAAGGCATCGCTTAGGTATTCACCTCCTCTATCGGTACGTAGTACCTTAATTGTCTTATTGAGTTGATTTTGTACTTCGTTTTGATATTCTTTGAATGCTTCAAACGTTTAGTCCTTGTGTCTTAATAAGTAGACATATCCAAAACGACTAAAGTCATCAATGAAAGTAACAAAGTATCTTTCACCATTCCTAGTCATGGGTTTAAAGGGTCCACATACATCCGAATGTATTAATCCCAATAAATCTTTAGCCCTTTCATAGGTCCCTTTGAAAGGTGCTTTAGTCATCTTGCCTTGTAAACAAGATTCACATACTTCAAACGAATCTATTTCATTTGATTTCAAAAGTCCATTCCTTTGAAGTGTATGCATTCGGTTCTTGTTTATGTGACCAAGGCGACAATGCCATAAATAGGAATCACTCAAATCCCTTTTGAGTTTCTTGGTGCTTGTATGGTACATTGAGCTACTAGATGATGTGTCATCATGAACCAATTCATAAATTCCATTTGAAGGTGAAGCCTTGAAATAGAACACATTATCTAAATAAACGTGGATATCATCATTAACAAAATTAGGATTAAAACCACATTGTTTCAAACGAGAAATAGAAATAATGTTTCGACATAAGTCGGGTGCATACAAAACATCATTCAAAATAAGTTCCAAACCACTTGGAAGCTTTAACACAAAGTCTCCTTGAGCCTTCACTTGCACTTTGGCTCCATTACCCATGTAGAGACTTGATGTTCCCATTTGCTTGCTACTTCTTTTGAACCCCTGCAATGAATTGCAAATGTGAGTTCCACATCCAGTGTCTAATACCCATGTATTAGAAGAAGTAATACTAAGCTCTATATATACCATATATATATTACCTGAGGTTTGCCCTGCATCCCTCTTGTCCTTCAACTCCTTAAGATAAACCGGACAGTTTCGTTTCCAATGACCCATCTCACCGCAACCGAAACATGGGTCTTCCTTGGGGTTTGCCTTCTCGGCTACCTTTTGCTTCTTAGCCTTGTTGATGGTTGGGGTAACCATCTTCCCCTTCCCTTTGCCTTTATGGGCGGGTCCTTTTCTCTTAGCCACCTTTGGCTTAGAGGTGTTACCTTTGGATCCACCTTGATCGATTGCTAACACGGGTAAAGCCCTTTTACCCATGCTAGTTTCCGCCGTTCTAAGCATACCCTGAAGCTCACCTATGCTCTTATCCATCCCATTCATATTGTAATTAATTACAAATTGATCAAACCTTTTTGATAGGGAGTTAAGGATAAGATCGGTGGCTAACTCATTAGATATGTTTAGGTTAAGACGGTTAGCACGATCGATAAGGCTTTTCATCTTAAGTACATAAGATGAAACCGATTGGGTATCGTCCATACGACAAGCATGTAGCGCCCGAACCGTTTCGAATCGCTCGACACGCGCTTGTTGAAGGAACATCTCCTTCAATTGCGTTATCATGTCGTATGCACTATGATGTTCGAAATCCTTTTGGAGTTCGGGTATCATAGTCCCAAGCATTAAGCATGAGACTTGAAGGGAGTCGTGGCAATACTTATCGTAAGAGGCCATTGCCTCCACATCATTCTCATCCGGTTGATCGGGAATGGGGTCCTCAAGCACATACATTTTATCCTCTTGTTTGAGGACAATCCGAAGATTGCGGAACCAATCCATAAAGTTGGTATGGTTGAGTTTGTCTTTCTCTAAGAGAGACCTTAATGATAGGTGGTTTAGGTTAAGTGGTGCGTTTGGAATGTTGTTGTTGTTATTGGCGGCCATCTACAAAATTAACAAAGTTCGTTTAAGTATCGATTTTAATTTAACATTCAATACCCTTTAAATCAAATTGAATTATTAAATTCTAGAATCCAACGGTAAACCAAATTTCGGTTAGGTGACCTTTATCCTGCAATTTGATTTTAGCTAGGTAGTCAATAAATGACAATTGCAATCCATTTGCAACTTCTAGAGTATGGGATCATGCAATCCTTTTGCATGGCATATTTATCCCATCAACGCCTATTTGTTCCTCATGCTTCGGTGACCCTAAGTTCATGATTCCCAAATCAAGTCGTCCTACTTGTATAGACTTGTAAATTTAACATACATGTGGTTAGGTGACCTTTATCCCACAAGCATGCGAAATTTACCTTAATCATATTAGTTTGCTCATAATGGTTAGGTGACCTTTATCCCATCATGAGTTCCCTAATACTTTTAAGTGTCACACAATAGGATGGCGTTTAACTTGTTTACCTTGTTAGTGAAAGGGATTTTGAGTTTTCGTTAATTCTAGTTTGAGAAAACTTTTATACCATACACCAACATGCATTTAGTGCATGGTACTTATGAAAAACCATTTTCATGTCTTGTAATTAAACCAATTATATGATATAAACCATTTTATATATATATGATCCTTATCATGATCTTAATGACCGTTTATTAATGTCCTTTTAGCCATTTCAATTTAACCATTTTAAATTGTCGTTTTGCATGTGATTAACAACGTCTAATTTAACCAATTAAATTTTAGTTTTGTTTGTTGTTAACTTGTGTGATTAACTTGTAGCATACAAACATACAATCCACAATCATGTAAGAAATTAAAACAACCACGCATGCAAAACAAAGATGTTCACAATCTAGCCATTTTGGTAGGCATTTGTTTAGCCGAAAACAAATGCCACGGTTAAGGGGTTATAACACAAAGTTAGAGATTTCAAAATCTCCCACTCAATCTTGCATCCAAATGCTTCTTCTTGAGTTCTTCATCTTGCATCTTCATCTTTTACAAAAATATATCCTAATACATTTTTCTCTAAAAAATGAAAATACAACCTAATCTATTTTACATGCCAAACATAAAATAAATTACATAACCAAAATAATAAATATTACAACCAAATGAATGAATTAATTATTACATACCAAATGAATAATACAAATCATTCAAACACACATGCAATCAACACAAGGTCTAGGCATAGATTGTGAACATTAACATGCAACCAAAATATTACCAAATGGAAGAGTCCAAACCCACTTTTGAACCTTCAACAATTCGGCATCCTCCTTAAACCCACCCAAATCCAACAATTTTTTTGCATTCTTCTTTCATGCATGTACTTAGAATGCAAAGTTGATGGGATTTAAAGCAACAATTCGAAGCATATTTCAACAACTTCGGCTCTAGATACCATTGTTGGGTTTTAACAAGTTCATAATACTTAAAACCTTTTAAGAATCTTATCAAAGCGGAAGCATGTTAATTACCATTTTAGAACTTGTATATCTTTAACCTTTTAAAGTTAAAACCCAATTAGGATCAAGTTGTGATATATACTTACAAACTACAAGATAGTAAGGAAGTTATACCTATTCCAAGCTAGGTAATGAATGATGAAGATGATGATGTTGAATGGAGCCTCAAATGGATGAAACCTCAAGTAGTTATACCCCAAGCTTATCACCAACACCTTGTACTTTGGTTAGGATTTGTTCACACTTGAATTTAACTTGCAAAAAAAAATGAACCCTCTTTGCCTTCCAAAAGGCCACGGCCAAACAGCAGCTGAATGGGAGTTTTGGGCAGTTTTTTTTGAAGTCTTTTTGATGTGTTTGAATGTGTGTTGAGTCTCCAAGAAGTCCTAGTACATATGCACATGGGAATCCTTCAAGTAGCCACTCAAAATGCTAGTCAAATGCATGCATATTTGAGACTCCAATGCCACTCACTCAACAAGTAATATAGAATATGTTTTATAAAAGAATTAGTTTTTATAAAAGTTAGATTTTATAAAATCTAATTTATAAAACTTCCATATAATTTTATGTACATTTTTAATATATAAAGTCCATTTATATAAAATGTAACATAAACTTATTAATTATTTACCTATAAATAATTAAATCCAATATATATAAATTATTCCATAATTTATATATATATATACACATCAAGTAATATTTAAGAAAACCATCTTTCTTAAAGTTCAAGTGTTGCGTATTTGATCAATGAACCAATCGTTAAAATCAAATACGAATAAGGTGTCGGTAAGTTTGTTATTGGGTATGACCCGACTTGGATCACAACATATTCGCCACATTAATTAAATATGTCTCTCGGGCATACGAAAAACCTTCAGCTAGCAAGCTTGCATCTTGGTTGTTCTTGAAGATCTTGAAGCATAAAGCTTGGATCTTTAAGTTACATGAAGATTACAAACACAAGTTTGAATCTTTATAACAAAATAAAAAAATTAAAGTTGAAAGATATAGATCTACAAAGTAGGTGAAGATTCAAAGCTAGAAAGCTTGAATCTTCCATGTTCTTGAAGGATTCAAATCCAAGTTTGAATTTACAAGATGTAATCAAGATCAAAGCTAAAAAGCTAGACCCATGATGATGATGATGAATTCGTTAGAGAGAGAGAGAGGAAGAAGAAGAACAAAAATCAATACTTACACTATTTAGAGAGAGAAAGAACTAGAGAAAGAATTAGAGAGTGAGTGTGTGTGAATTACAAATGAAAGCAAGTGTAAAATGGATGGAATAAGGCTTGTATTTATAGGTGAATGAGGTGAGGGGAGGGGGGGTGGCCGTGATTTTCATGGGGGGGGGGGACAAGGGAGACCAACTTTTGCTTTTTGGTTAATGGTTGTCTAAAGTTGGTGCTTATGTTAGGATCCCATGCAACATTAATGATAATACTTGACATAAATGCTAGTATGTTCCCTCTAATAAATGGGCATTTGTCTTACATATTAATGGGTCACTAGCTATTAATAATTGGGCTAATTAAATAGTCCACTAACTAGTGTAGGGTGGCCTAAGGCCCAGCAAGGTAGAAAGTCCAACAAGACTAACTAGTAAGCATAAGTAAATTACTACGCGTAATTAAGCATCCAAAAACTCAAGTAATTATTATTATAAAATAATAATTAAGATTTCATAGTCATAATATTCTGATTACGAAAAAGTTAAACGTGTACGCAGTACGCAGTTTATTCGTAACGTCAAGTGACACTAACGGTCATAAAGGCTTCCGGTGATCAAGTTAAGTATCCTACGTACTTAAAGACACGTTTTAACATGTAAATAAAAGTAAACCACGTGTATTAAGATTTCAGAGTATAAGATAGCACAGTATGCATAAATACGCAGTTTCGCAAAAACACAAGGCACAAAAGCAAGTCGAAAAAGTCGGGTCGTTACATTACCCACCTGTTAATGGAAATTTCGTCCCGAAATTTGAGGAGTGACTAAAAATGGTACCGTATTTAAATAAGAAGTAGCGTATTCAAAGTTCTAAAAGTTCCGTGGGCTCAAAAGTGAGCTATTTACCTTGAAAGGTACTCGGGCGTGAGAATATGTATATGCTATTAATTAAGTCTCTTGTCCTAAGAGATCAACAAATTGATTTCGTTTCTTGCTATCATGAATATGTCATCCAAACATATAGCCACAAAAGGAAATATGATGTTTTTTAGCCTTACAGGCATCTTCAGTAAGCTGGATGCGTAAAATGCATCATGAATGTTACCAAACTCATCTAAAACATTGAACGCTTATGTCGCTATATAAAGCTGACTGATAGAATGGGAAACATGATGATCACAACATACTGCGTGTGAACTTATCCTTGGATGGAATGAAAGCACAGTTCCATAATGTAACTTTATCCTTTCAGTTACATGTTAAAGTTATGGTTAACATCAACTAGAACAACATATAGTTGCAACCAACGAAGGAAGGAATACGTAGAGTAACTTTAACAGCCCGACCTAATCCATCCGGACGAAGTCATCAACATTTGGTCCCATTGCGATGATCGACTCCAAGTAATGTCCTTAAAATGAGCAAATGCACAGCAGAAGACTTAATTCGTACCTGAGAATAAACATGCTTTAAAAAGTTAACATAAAGTTGTGAGATATAGGTTTGATGCTAGCAGCGTTATAACTATGGACCACAAGATTTCATATTCATAAACATAATACACTCGCAAGTGTATGTAAAGCATTCTAAGTGGTTGAGCACTTGGTAACCATACTTAACATTTAATCAACGTCGCATATTCCCTTTATTATGAAATCTTACTACACCGTACCAAGTGTAGCCTACAAAACGAAGTACTGTGCAACCGTTGAATACTGGTCGTCCAGTCCGGTTGGGGTTGTCAGGCCCGATAGATCTATCAACAGGATTCGCGTTTACAATACGACATGTAAATAGTAGTTACCAAGCTACAGGGAAGTATGCCAGTGGTACAACTCAACGTAGAATATTTTTTTTTATCACTTGTGTCCATAACGTAAATCATAAAATGCATGTATTCTCATCCCGAAATATTTAGAGTTTAAAAGTGGGACTATATACTCACCATACTGTATTTTGTAGTAAAAATACATATAACATCATTGAACAAGTGTAGGGTTGGCCCCGGATTCACGAACCTATATCATTTACATATATTAATACCTATAATAGTAATCGAACAAGTTTATAATATTTATTATAAAAGTATTATTATAGTTATGTTATATGTAGTAAATATGATTTTATATAATTAATAGTTATTTGATAAAATAATTTTGATAAATAATGAAGAGTTGTTTTATTTTACAATAATAATAACAATATTGATACTAGTATTAATAATAACAATGATAATATAAAATAATAATAATATTGTTGTTAAAATAATAATGATGATAATAATAATAATAACTTTGATAAAAATGATAATTTTTCTAATAGTGATAATAATAGTACTTTTAATAAAACTGATATTTTTAATAAAAATAATAATAATAGTAATTTTTAATACTAACAATACTAATAATGATAATATTTCGGTGGATCCAGAATTACCTGGATTCTTTGAATATAGGGTTTGATCCTTGTAATTGTCCTTGGTCTCCTTCTTGATTAGTTCAATTCGTTTTTCAGTACCAAATCTTCTATCGAACGTTCCCAACACTCCATTCTTTATCATCAAACTCTTGGCCAATTAGGCCATCTACAATTTTACTGTTTCCTCTGCATTTAATGCAGCCATATCTGAATCGTCGGTTATCATTCCGAGGTGGTTTCAAGAGAACTGTGTTTTTAGATGATTAAATGCTGATGGTAGTATGGTGGAATATAAAAGGTTCTCTGGTAACAATAAATGAACACGCATATATATAACAAGGTTATAATAAGGTTGTTTTGAACGAAAGGTCAAAGTTGTCTTGCTGGAGCTGTGACAAAATTGGCTACTTTGGAAAGGGATTGCAAGGTTATTTTGGGTAATAATAACACTAAAGGAATTAACACAGCTACGTGTTAAACGTTTACTCAGTTTTCGAGGGTTTTTCAGGTGCATAACTATATGCATCAATCTTTTCTTCCGTAGATGAAGTGCGGCTGGTTCATCCTCTCGATCGAGGTGTTTTCAAGAATCATGAAAGATTTGAACATGGATTGGAATCGTCAAGATTCAAATGAGGTTTAAGATGAAATCAAGTGGCAAACTTAAAGAATTGTTTAGTTTCATATGTTATAATCAATATTTTAATCCATTTTAATTGTTCAATAATGGCAGTCCTTAGTTGATAGTCCAATAATTGATTTATACATATATAATCTTAGAATTACCCAACGACGTATTGTATACGTATTGTCTTTGCATCAACCCAGAGACGTATTGTAGATGTATTGTCTTAGAATTAACTAAGACGTATTGTGTACGTATTGTCTTAGGATTTATCAAAACGTATTGTATACTTATTGTGTTAGGATGTACCAAATATTCGAATTAATAAATACGTATCATGACCCGTGTACAACTTATTGTCTCAGAATTAATCCGACGTATTGTGTACATGTGTCCCGATATTTAAAGTACGTAAAATAAATAACAGAAATTAAATGACGATAAATAAAATTGCGAGAATATAAATTGCGATAATTAAATTGCGATAAATAAAATGTAACCAGTTAGCTAGGAACAGTTAGCGTGGATACTTATCAATATTTCAATTAGTTAATTCGTTTGTTTCTAACAAATTTTATTTGTCCAATGTTTTCTTCATTATGCCACTTGTTGGATTCTGATAGGTCAATATCCAAATATGAAATTGAATTTGAATGGAAATAGTTGTTCTTTGGTGAACGGATATGTATATGTATGGATTTGAGCAGTATTTGTTAATGACCGCTGAATCAGAACTGAAGAGTGTACCGTGTAACTCATTAATGTGAATTCTAAATTTTCCTCGGGTATTACCTACCCGTTAAAATATTTTCATCATTAACAGTTGGTACAAAAGAATTTTTAATTACAATCTTTATGAAAATATACATATATATTTTCTTCAGATGTAATCATGGATTTAATGAGTCAATAAGATATTAAGCTCATTTGATTTATCGTTAATACTAGATTACATAATCCCCAGAACTTTAGAAATTACATAATAGCCATGTTGAGGGGAGATAATTGATGTAGAATGATATGTAGAATGAAGATAAAGTAGATAGATTGATACGTAGAACAATGATTATGCTCGAGGTACAAAATGAGATGTTGAGGCGTGTGATGTTGAAACTTGGGTTGTTGGTGGTACTGGTGTTGCCGATGGTGCTTGTAATCTTTGCACCATACGTTCCAAAGCCACTACTCGAGTGCGAAGCTCGTTGACTTCTTCTATTACACCGGGGTGATTTTCGGTTCGGATGAGCGGATAAATAAAATCTAGAATTTGATGTAGTATATAATCGTGGCGAGATACTCTAGAAATGAGAGAGAAAATGATGTTTCAGACTGGTTCGCCGGTAAGTGCTTCAGGTTCTTCACCCAGAGGTGAATTCGGTTGGTGGAAGGGATCACCTTCTTCTTGCCTCCAATGATAAAGTAAGCTAAGAACCCATCAGATAAATTGGGGACGGATGACTGGGTGATTCATTCTAGTGACGCTGCTTTCGGAACTTAGGTGAAACTCCATATCGGAATCCGAGGGACTTGAACTAGTGGTGAGTTCCATTTCATACGATTAGATAAAGGGTTTTCGATATGAAATGAGTTTTGGATATCGGATGATATTCTAATTACATAGAATACCTATACATAGTACAGGAGATCCCGTAGATTACGGAGGGAATTTTGGAAATGTGTCAGACAAAGTTTAATGTGATGGGATATGAATTCGTCTGTACAATGTCTATGCGATAATTGTAATAAGACGTGTCGAGACTGAAAATGATAAGTATATATATATATATCTTTCGACAAATGGTGGTAAGAGAACACTTTTAATATGCAGACCAGGTTCAAGTCTAGACTCATTAACATAACCTAACAACCACTAAGTCGAAGTCCAGACTCATTAATGCATCCTAACAACTCCTAGTTAGACACACTAATGCAAGACCTGGTTCGCTACGACCACCGCTCTGATACCAACTTTAACAACCCGTCTTAATCCATCCGGACGAAGTCATCAACATTTGGTCCCATTGCGATGATCGACTCCAAGTAATGTCCTTAAAATGAGCAAATGCACAGCGGAAGATTTAATTCGTACCTGAGAATAAACATGCTTTAAAACGTCAACATAAAGTTAGTGAGATATAGGTTTGATGCTAGCAGCGTTATAACTATGGACCACAAGATTTCATATTCATAAACATAATACACTCGCAAGTGTATGTAAAGCATTCTAAGTGGTTGAGCACTTGGTAACCATACTTAACATTTAATCAACGTCGCATATTCCCTTTATTATGAAATCTTACTACACCGTACCAAGTGTAGCCTACAAAACGAAGTACTGTGTAACCGTTGAATACTGGTCGTCCAGTCCGGTTGGGGTTATCAGGCCCGATAGATCTATTAACAGGATTCGTGTTTACAATACGACATGTAAATAGTAGTTACCAAGCTACTGGGAAGTATGCCAGTGGTACAACTCAACGTAGAATATATTTTTTTTATCACTTGTGTCCATAACGTAAATCATAAAATGCATGTATTCTCATCCCGAAATATTTAGAGTTTAAAAGTGGGACTATATACTCACCATACTGTATTTTGTAGTAAAAATACATATAACATCATTGAACAAGTGTAGGGTTGGCCTCGGATTCACAAACCTATATCATTTACATATATTAATACCTATAATAGTAATCGAACAAGTTTATATATTATTAGTGACTTAACTGTTATTTTAATTATGTTTTTCATTAGTAATCTAATTATTTACATTTATTAATATTTATTATAAAAGTATTATTATAGTTATGTTATATGTAGTAAATATGATTTTATATAATTAATAGTTATTTGATAAAATAATTTTGATAAATAATGAAGAGTTGTTTTATTTTACAATAATAATAACAATATTGATACTAGTATTAATAATAACAATGATAATATAGAATAATAATAATAATATTGTTGTCAAAATAATAATGATAATAATAATAATAATAATAACTTTGATAAAAATGATAATTTTTCTAATAGTGATAATAATAGTACTTTTAATAAAACTGATATTTTTAATAAAAATAATAATTATAGTAATTTTTAATACTAACAATACTAATAATGATAATATTTATACTAATACACATGTTAATAATAATAGTAATAACTCTAGTATTTATATATATATATATATATATATATATATATATATATATATATATATATATATATATATATATATATATATATATATATATATATATATGATACTTAGGTTAATAATAATAATAATCCTAATAACTAATAAATGTACTAATAATAATAACAATTAGAAATCTACCTCATTAAATCTGTCTTAAAAAAAAACGTCCCAGACAAGACTCGAACCCGGGACCTCTCGGTTAACCAAGACACAGCACTCCATACCATCCAGCTACGTTTGTTTTTCTGATAATATTACCCATTGAAATAAAGATAACCCGTATTACCATGTTCTTTCCTTCCTTCTTCTTTATATAATTCAATCGACCAGGAAACCCAAATCAATCCTAATTACTAGCTATTAGTATAGATTTAGTTATATAATTTGAAACAGAAACACTGAAAGTAGGGCTGAATCCAGATAACAGAAAAGATTAAAATAAAATAAAACAAATACAGCGGTTTAAATAAAATATGAACTCAAACCTCAAAATTCGACTTTTAGGATGTTTTACACCACGACCCCAACATGAAAACGATGTTAAATCCTCATTAGAAACTTTCCCAACCCTTAATTGATCCTTAAACCTCGAATTTAATTCAAATTTTGCGATGAACTAAAAGTTTGACTTTTATGTAAAATAACTTTGACTGTAAAATTCGAATCTAATATATATAATTGGTATTTCAAACTTTGCAGATAATTTAGGTTCAATATTCCTAACATATCTGCACTATTACATTTTGAAGATTTAATTGAATTCGAGGTATTACTAAAAAGTTATAACGGGCAGAAGACGAGTTATGTTCTTGCATTTTTCTGTTTGAGATTCAATTAAATAAAACTGTAAATGATCTTGCGAAATTGATAAGGATAGTGGTGTGTCGATACATCAATGAATCTGTCAATTATATATACAGAATGTGGTACTTGATTTTCTCAATCAGACAATTTAGAACAGGAAGTTATATAAAAATACAAATAAATCAATTTCAGTTTTCTCTGATTTGTACTGATGATTACGATAGGGAATATAAATTTAACACAGTATGACAATGATTTAAAAACTGACTTTGGATCTTATAAATATAAATACATATTTATCTATATTCATATATGTATTTTACTGTATTTATCTATATATATATATATATATATATATATATATATATATATATATATATATGTAATTATATTTCTTGTTTATATATTTGTATCTACATGTTAAATTCCTAATGTTTATAATTAACTAGTATTATTATATTAATATTATTAATAATACAAATAATAATAATAATAATAATATTATTAATAAAGAGACTAGTAATTATAAATAATAATAATATTATTACTTGCAATAAAAATGACAATAATAGTCTTATTAGTTATAATAATATTAAATTTATAAATGATAATAATAATAATAATATCCATAATATATTAATTTATATATATATATATCAAATTTTTGTATATATATATTTTTAAAAATATATTAATATTAATAATACAAATAATAATATTATTATTAACAATAATGTTAATATAATAATTATATTCAAACTTGTACTTTAATATAGTACAATTGATTAATTAGATTATATATCTTATGACAATATTTATTAGATATTGAATATTTTATATATATATATATATATATATATATATATATATATATATATATATATATATATATATATATATATATATATATATATATATATATATTACAATATAGTACCAATTATTAATAGGAATCATATATATATTCATATAGTTTTATCATAATGTCACATACATGTTTTATTATATCATATTTTATTTTACATTTTTAGTTCTAGCAATTAAACAGTATATCAATATTTCCAGTTATTATATATATATATATATATATATATATATATATACACACACATTCATTTAAGATTAATTGTTCATGAATCGTCGAGTATGGTCAAAGGTTAATTGAATATATGAAACAGTTCACAATTTTTGGGACTCAGCCTAACGGACTTTGCTTATCGTGTTAAAGATATTAAATCGTATCGAGAGTTTGGTTTAAAATTAATCGAAATTTTCCGGGTCGTGACAATAACCATATCAGTGTCGTAGATGTTTTAAGCAGTCCTTTTCCAAGAGGATAACAAGATTCCTAGATTCCTAAAGTATTCTACATTACATTTTCGAAAGAAATTCGCACGAAAGGTGTGATCTTTGAACCAGGGTGAATTCTTCGAGCGGTTTGTTCTGAATTTATCCTTATACTTAAGGGGATGTGCGGATGAGAAGATATGTGAACCCTTGGTCATAAAGAACGGTTTACTCTAAGTGAAAAAAATCTCAAAAATGATTCCTTGTACGTCAACCTACTGATTCATCGGCCCGCATTTTTGCCATGTCTAACCTTAAAAGGAACATTTTACGAGCGCAAAGACTTTCTAACAAATTTTATAAATCTGCCACCCAAAGTAGCTCAAGCATTTTTAACAAAGATTTTAATAGTAAGCTTCATCCCTGACAGAGAGCGAGAAGAAGTGTGGTCCCTATATGGTGTAGTCTAATACGAAAACCTTTAATAAAATCAACCGAGGAAGTTTTGAAAAACCTTTAAACGTTCGATGTGACAATATGAACAGAACGAAGTTCCTAGTAAATTTAGAAGTATGTATAACGTGTACCATTTTGCTCAAAACTATTTGTCTTAATTTAAACAACTCAACAGAGGAGCGATTTTTAAAGAATTTGGATGTATAACTTGGTATGTACTAACCAAAATAAGTAAGGGTAGATTTATACATATATGATTTTATAAATCGCATAAGTGACAGAAAAGTTTTTAGTACTTTCATTTGTCCATAAATCTCGTGAGAACCGCACAAATAAGCAACGTGTAAAAATTTTGAGAAACATAGTTTTTCGTATTTCAGAGGTTACGAGTTGAAAAAGATTGAGTGAAAAATCTTCGAATCGTCGGGTGACATGTTACTAGGTAATGAAAACTAATGAATTAAATGTAGTTTTGATAATTATCAGGACACAAGTCTTTGGGCCAAAAATGTTCACGTGCGAAGCCGTTGCTAAAAAGTGAGGTATGAAGGATAGAGAATGAGGATGAGAAGTTAATCGCTTCTTGACTTTGCAAAATGCCAAACAGGTTATGACTAATACTAGAGTCAGAATACTAATGGTGTTAATATCGCTAGATGAGAATCCCTTGGAATATGTCAGGACTTAGAGTTATGTAAGAAAGAGCATCGTTCCAACAGGTGTGGCAAATAGTATCCTTGGGGTGACGCAATAATTTTGAATGGTTTAAGTGTTAGTGGATGCTCGAAGGCTCTGCATGACATGATAGTAAGTGCCTTCATCACATATACACACACACATGAATCTCTAGGTTTCGACGGTTGTAAAGTCTTCAGGATGACTTGGATACGAATAAGCAACGAAAAATTTTATATAATAAGCAACGAAAATTTTATCGAAATCGTTTTAGGTGACAATGTAAGAAAAGAAACGAAGTTCTTAGTAAACTAGGGTTATGTATAACATGCACCATTCAAAGTAAAATATCTTTTGAATGAAAGATTTGGTTTGTAAAAATGAAAGTAAGATTTCATATGTCTTAGTCAAAAATAAGTAATTATTTACTTTATTTTATATAACATATACGATTTCAAAAATTTGCACGAATGGCAAATAAAATAAATTTACTTTTATAAAACTTTAAGGGGATCGTACCGTAAAATAGTGTGAGTAAAATTTTGGCAAACAAAATTTTCATATTTCGGAGGTTATAAGTTAGAAAAAGATTCATGAGTAAAAGATTTTTGAAAATTTTCGGGTGATATTTGAGCAAAAATGTTACGTGGTAATGAAAACTGTTGAGTTTAAATGTGGTTGATGACTATTATTAGGGCATAAGTCCTTCGACCAAAAATGTTTAAGTGTGAAGTTGTTGCTTATAAGTGAGATACGAATGGGAGAATATGAGGATGAGAATTTACCACTCATTGATTTTGGAAGATTTTGAACTGGTATGACTAATATCGAAGTAGGAAGGATGATGTTGTGATTATCATCGAATAAGAAATCTCTCGGAATAAGTTAGGATTCAGAGTTGCGTAAGAATGCGTATCAGATAAGATTCTTGGGTAGTCCTTAAGATAGAATTTGAATCACTGAAGTGACGGGATACAATTTCCTTTATGTATTGTTGTGCAAGTTTATCCATTGCATTGGTTTCTTTCATAACTAGAAAGTGAGCAGGTTTGGTGAGATGGTTAACAGTAACCTAGATAGTGTCATAACTGCCTACCGTTTTCGGTAGCTTCGTGATGAAATCCATTGTTATTCATTCCCATTTCCATTGTGGGATTTTGGGATGTTGAAGTAAACCAGATGGCTTTTGGTATTCGACTTTGACCTTTTGTGCCTTCATGCAACTAATAAGGTTTAGATTCGGCTACTTCTCTTCTCGTAAACTATTAATGGCTCACCATTCTCGCGAGGTATACGAATAATCTATAAATGGCTTTCGCTTTCATCCTTGAAAGCCAGTTCATTCCAACTATTTCATTCAAGCTTTCTAGCTTGATGAGTATTAAGTTAATCCTAAAGTCCATTCCAACTTTTACATCAAGCTTCCTAACTTGATGGGTGTTAGGTAAATCTTAAGGTTCATTCCAACCAAATCTTATTATACTGGTGTGAAAAACTCTATCAATCTTCTCAAATAACATCTGCTTGTGCGTAGGTAACTAATCCTTTCCAACTACAACTTTAAAACTTCCAAGTTTTGTTGACATGAGGTCATCTCCAAATGACCCACCTGTTAAATTTTAAGGTACTACCTTAAATTATTCATCTATCTTTGCCAGCTTACCATTTGCTTGTCCTATAGAATACTTAACCCTCATGGTTGTTAATGGATTATTAGTCATAACACTAAGGTCCTTAGATATAAGGTTTCTATCGCTCTAGTACTAAACAACTCCGAGACAATAGAACATTGTGACGAAACGTACCCTAACTAAAATCAGGATTCATGCGAGTCTCCATAGCTGAGATAACGATTGCTCTACCGCAAGTGAGTCCAAGGTTTTTCCTGTCTCAGAACTTTTTCCTTAAGTATCCAGGGTGTTTAAATCTATAACAAATTTTCGGGTTACAAATTCTGCAATCAAGGCCCTGCTTGTACAGTACCTGGGCTAAGTGGTTATTCTTTCCCTACCTCTAACAGACCATAATGCGTATACTTAAGTGGTTCCTACCAAAATTCCATTTGAATCACTTTATATTCTTTATATAGTAACATTGGGACTTTTGCATGATTTACTTCAATATAGTCACGCTGGCTTGGCGTTATTATATTGTACTAAATCGTACGTTCATTCCAATATCACTCTATATGGTCAATGTAACGTGATCACTTCAAGTTCTACTCAATTTCATCTAACGGTGCTTTATTTATGCTATCCTAAAACAAAATCTATATAATTAATCTCACGGTTTCTCGGTGTGGGTGCGTAGGTTCCGTAGGTCATGTATCAATGCCTAATTGTCCCGAAATTTCTTCAAAATGTTCGGGTTCAGGTAATGTCGTTAGGTTCCTTTCTAGAAATTCAATCTGGGTCTCGTGTCGAGTTGTACGTGTAACAAGTAGTAATACGATACGTCTTGAGGCAACTCCCAAGTCCCTGGGTACGTCTGAGCATCGGTAGAAGGCACTCTGACCTTGTGAAAGGAGATGTCCTCCCGACTTCTTCCAATGCCTAAGAGTGTTGGGGACCTAAGTCCAGAAGTGTCATTAGATCGTCGAGCAGCGATGAAGGATGAAAGAGATAGGTGACGGTCAAGAAAGCGTACGAGATACGAGTCATCTTTCAGAAATTGAACATCTTTCTAATGTTCATATGTTGTACGTGGCTAATTAGAGTGATCTCGGGGGTGCGGTTACTCCGGCAAGTCCTCACATATCTCTCCCTCCGAGGATCAACCTTAGTGGGCGTGTAATCCGAGGGGTATTTCTCCTAGATTGCGTGAAGTAATGTTTCGATCTCTGGAACGGTGGAACGATAGTAACATGTGGATTACAATACTAATCCTTAGGGTTAGATGAGCGGGAAAGGGTTCAGAAAAACATCTGAACTAGGAAGGATAAATTCTCCAAGTCGGTACAACGAAAAGCAGACGGGTAGCAAGCACGTAATCAGGCATAGTAACTACAGCAACCTAGATCGTCTACAGCAGTACATAGTATGGCAATAATAATAGTACTAAGTAGAAGTAACATGCAATCAAAAGCAGATAGTAGCATGCAGTAGCGAGAATAGCAATAGCTTACAACAAGTTCACATAGTAGTAAAAGGGAAGCGGTAGCATGCAGTAAGTTCATACAGCAGTAAAAGTAAGCAGTAGCATGCAGTAGTAATAAGCAGTAACATGAAGTAATATCTACCAGTAGCATGCAGCAGTTTCACAAAAACAAGTAAACGAGCAAGTTGAAGATTAGTCCTATTAGCGAATCCTACTCGACTAGGTCAAGACTCACTAATGCAACCTAATTCCCTACAACCAATGCTCTGATACCAAATGTGACGCCCCGTACAAAACCATCATGTAAGATTCATCAACAACAGGATCCTTACACGGTCTAACACTAAATGCTGTTTGAAAACCAGTTTTGCATTCATAAAAAGATAGTGTTTACAAAAGATAACGTGACACAGAGGTCATTACAAAGCCATTATTCAAATAGCATAAGTTGCGAATGCAAGATAAAAGTTTCATGATTGAGACATCTCTAAGTAATGAAGCGAAAATCTAACACAGCAGGTCCATAACAGCAAGTCTATAACACTAAGACAACAAGTCTAATAGCGGAAGCAACATCGTCTAAGCACCTGAGAAATACACGCTTAAAAAGTCAACACGAATGTTGGTGAGCTATAGTTTATTTGTAATCAGTAATGCAATGTAGGCCACGAGATTTCAGTGCTTCAACCAGCAGTTTAAATCAGTAATTCAAATCAGTATGATAAAGTATATGCTTATCTGTGGGCACTTGGTAACTAACTTAACGTAATATCACCCCCTAAAAGTACACTTGGAGAGTGCGTAAGTTTACGAAGTATTAAACACCCGTTAAATGCTAGCGCGACTAGCCCGAGTGGGGATGTCAAACCCTATGGATCCATATCTAAGATTCGCATTCACCGGTTCAAAGACCAATGACTAAATGTTACCGAGTTAAGGGGAAAGTTTATGCCGTTGTATAACCCATACATATATAAAGTTTAAGTACTCGTGCCTAGTATGTAAAATGTAAAAAGCGCATGTATTCTCAGTCCCAAAATAGTTAAAGTAAAAAGGGATGCTATAACTCACAGTGATAAAAGTGGTAAAGTCGATAATGAAAGTATGCAAGTAGTAAGTCATCCGAAAGGTCGTCAACCTAAGTCAAAGGTCACTAAGTCAGTATGCTGTCCCAAAAAGGTTTGAAAGTGCATAAATTAAGTTTAAGTGTCATCATCATCATCATTCATCATCGTAAAAGCTAAGCAAGTTTAACAAGTGTAGAGATCGAAACGATAGGCTGTCTTGGATCAGCTGCTACGACCTCTACGTAAATCGAAAATACGCAAAATTAGTGGCTATGGCTCCGTATGGGATTCCTCTAGTTGCTGACCAATTTCCAGAACCAAAATCGTCTTCGTTTGACCGTGGTGACAGTTTAAGTGCGAGTAGCTCAGAAATTACAGCACAACGTTACAAGGGTGTAGTGATTTTGAAAAGGCCATAAATCCCAAACCGTAACTCGGATTGAGACGAGTCTTAAATGGAAAGTCATCTACTAACCAGGATATATGAAAATCAAATTTTACAGTAGCCCAGGAGCCTGACCAGATCCCTAAAAACAGTAACAAGTGCTCCGGTGGGGTTCTTAGTGCTTGATGCTCATCACGGTTCTCATCCTTGATGCTTGTAGCTTCAAGTGTACAACTCGTTGATGGGTTAGCATCACCTTGACCAAGATTCTACCATCAATACATAATATGTTAAGACCAAGTAAGAACACAACTCATTTAAGAGTCTTAGATGGATGATGAACCAATGTTACATCATATCCTTAGTCTTAACACAATTACAAGTTACATTTACAACTAAAGCTACAAACTTTACTTCAATCAAACAAGTATGAACATAATCTAAGTCAAATAAAGTGATGGAACCCTAAGCTAGAGAGCTTGGATCCTTTTCACACAAGTTATAAGGTCACAAAGCTAGAAAGCTTGAACCTTTAGTGTTCTTGAAGACCTTGAAGCATAAAGCTTAGATCTTTAAGTTACATGAAGACCATAAACACAAGTTTTGCTCTTTACAACAAAATAATGAGATCATAAGTTAGAAAAATTAGATCCAACAAAATATATGAAGATTCAAGCTAGAAAGCTTGCGTCTTGGTTGTTCTTGAAGATCTTGAAGCATAAAGCTTGGATCTTTAAGTTACATGAAGATTACAAACACAAGTTTGAATCTTTATAACAAAATAACCAGATTAAAGTTGAAAGATATAGATCTACAAAGTAGGTGAAGATTCAAAGCTAGAAAGCTTGAATCTTCTATGTTCTTGAAGGATTCAAATCCAAGTTTGAATCTACAAGATGTAATTAAGATCAAAGCTAAAAAGCTAGACCCATGATGATGATGATGATGAATTCATGAGAGAGAGGAAGATGAAGAAGAAAAATCAATACTTACACTTTTTAGAGAGAGAAAGAACTAGAGAAATAATTATAGAGTGAGTGTGTGTGAATTACAAATGAAAGCAAGTGTAAAATGGATGGAATAAGGCTTGTATTTATAGGTGAATGAGGTGAGGGGAGGGGGTGGTGGCCGTGATTTTCATGGGGGGGGGGGGACAAGGGAGACCAACTTTTGCTTTTTGGTTAATGGTTGTCTAAAGTTGGTGCTTATGTTATGATCCCATGCAACATTAAGGATAATACTTGACATAAATGCTAGTATGTTCCCTCTAATAAATGGGCATTTGTCTTACATACTAATGGGCCACTAGCTATTAATAATTGGGCTAATTAAATAGTCCACTAACTAGTGTAGGGTGGCCTAAGGCCCAGCAAGGTAGAAAGTCCAACAAGACTAACTAGTAAGCATAAGTAAATTACTACGCGTAATTAAGCATCCAAAAACTCAAGTAATTATTATTATAAAATAATAATTAAGATTTCGTAGTCATAATATTCCGATTATGACAAAAGTTAAACGTGTACGCAGTACGCAGTTTGTTCGTAACGTCAAGTGACACTAACGGTCATAAAGGCTTCCGGTGATCAAGTTAAGTATCCTACGTACTTAAAGGCACGTTTTAACATATAAATGAAAGTAAACCACTTAAGATTTCAGATTATAAGATAGCACAGTACGCATAAATAAGCAGTTTCGCAAAAACACAAGGCACAAAAGCAAGTCAAAAAAGTCGGGTCGTTACATAAGAGATCGAAAAATGACCCAAAAATCAACACTGGCGTAAAATACGCCATTTTGGGCGTAAAATACGCCACAACTCAGGTCCGTTCAGAGCAGAAGTCAATTTCTGGCTTAAAAATACGCCCAGGCTGAATTACATTGGCGTAAAATACACCAGTACAATTTTTCTGGTGCCGGGAAATTCGAATTTTAGCTTTGTGATCAAGTTATCCAACCCCTATATAAAGGGAGCATTAGGGTTACGAAACCTACATTTTTTCCATCAGTTTTTGCAGCAGAGATCACTCCTAAACACATCAAAACACTCTCTAATCATCATTATTCAAGGATTTAAGCTAAGATTAAGGTATGTTTCATCATGCAATCTTCAAGAATCTCCATGATCATCATCACCAACATGCTTGGCTAATTTTCCTAACTTTATCCTTTCCATGAACAATTAACATATGTATGATTTCATTCAAGATTATGTGATTTGTGATGTTTTAATACTTTTGGATTATGATATTGTGAATCAAGTCAATTGTTAATTAATGCAAGGTTTATGTTTTGTTATTGCAAGTTAAATTATTGTGATTTAACAGTATGTTCTTGATCTAACTTAGTGTTAATTAGAATAGGGATAAAGACATGTTGTCTAGGTTTCATAGTTTAATCCCAAGATAATAGAATTAATGAACTCAAGAAGTATAGTCTTTGAGATTTGATCAACAATTGGTAAACATAATACTTGTTTGAATGAATACATGTTAGATTGGGATTTTGAAAGGATAAAGGCTTTACTCTCATTGTTTACATTTCAATACTCTTAATTGCAATCTAGTTTAAGTTTTAAGTTTTAAGTTTTAAGTAGTTGATTAATATTAGTAGTTTTTAGTTAAACCAACAAACCAATCTTGAAATTGCTTGCTAGTTAACCATAACTTCCGGTGGAACGAATCCTGCTTACCCTATCTAAGTAGAGTAATTAGGCTATTTTTGGTCGACCCTTCGACACCGATCAAATTTTGGCACCGCTGCCGGGGAGGTGTGCGCTTGATTGCAAGCTCTTATTTTATTGCTTTCGTGTTAAATTAGAAAAAACCATAAAAATTATAAAACCAATAAAATCCAAAAATAATGTTTTTTTTTTGCTTATTTTATTTTTGTCAGTTTTACGCTCGGTGTTCTTGTTTTTGTTGAAGTGCAGGTTAGTGTATGCAAACTCGGAGTTCGGGAGATCAAAATCTTAAGCCTTTAGACCCAGAAATCGAGAAATCTGCAAAAGCTAATCGAAAAGCTACAAGAATCTTAAAGGGCTCAACAGTGGCTTCAGCATCCACTCAACCATAGTTAGAGTCACATCTGATTGTTCCACCAAACTCTCTTAAATCAGATTCCGAAACTGAAGAGGAAGTTTTTGATCAACGAGACGAGATGACCGAATGACTAAGAGGGGTAGACACCTACTACCAATCGGGTGATTTTGAGGATCATTCACTCATTATTTATCCTGCACTGGCAAGAGGAAACACACGACGATTTGAGGTCCAACCTCAACTCATATCGATCTTGCCAACCTACCGAGGTATGGCTACCGAGGAACAATATAAACACATCACCGAGTTTAATGAGATATGTGCTACTAATCAGGTAAATGGTTTCGCTGATGATGAGGTACGTCTGCGATTATTCCCTTATTCACTTAAGGATAAGGCAAAACGATGGTTTCTCTCTTTACCCGTCCGAAGTATTAATACTTGGGCGGAAATGAAAAAATGATTTTTGGAGGAATTTTATCCCATAAGTAAAACTTCAGACATGCGTACGCAAATAAAATCTTTTAAACAATTACCGGGTGAATTATTTCATGAAGTGTATGAGCGTCTGAAGGAGTTACTTAGGGCATGCCCACACCATGAAATACCAAAGTGGGAATTGGTTAAAGTTTTCTATGATAGTTTGGATTCCCAAAACAGGCAATTTCTTTTGGCGGCTAGTGGTGGGGCATTTTTAATTCGATCTAGTGAGGACGAATGGACGTTCTTTGAACAGTTAAGCAAGGGTTCAAAAACCCAAGCTTCGGTTAATCGTAAACAACCCAGTACCTCCCGGGTGAATCATGTTTCCGACTTGGGTGGTTCATCTAGATACTTAGAGCAAGAATTAGATGATTTGAAAATGCTTATATTTAACAACCCAAACCAGGGTCTTACTTGTAATGTTTTGCAGGTTCAGGAAGTTTTTGAGATTGATGTGCGTAGAGGTATATACAAAATAGCTTATATTTTACTAGGAAATACTACTAAATACGATACAATTTTACACAAGTTATTTATTTATTTATAGAGTGGAAATACCTAAACCTTGCTACAACACTTATAGGCAGTGTACCTAATCGTACAGTAGTGTAGTTTTTAGTAAGTCCGGTTCGTTCCACAGGGAGCTAGCCAAGTTTAATTCTATATTTTTAAAACTATATTTGTATAAATATAAATATAAATATAAGTAGTATTATTATTATACAAGGGGATTTTTACAGTTTAATGACCGGTTTGTCGATTTTAAAACTTTAGTCGCAGTTAAAACCTAATGTAAAATATTAAAAATAAAAATAACTTAATTTAAAGCGTAAAGTAAATGACAATAATAAAATTGCGATAATTAAAAATGCGATAAATGAAATGACAGTAAATAAAATTTGCGATAATTAAAAAGTACGATAATTAAAAGTGCAATTAAATAAAATGACTGTAAATAAAAGTGCGATGAAATATGAAATAAAGGAATTATGCTTTTTTAAACTTCCGTAATCATGATGTTTGACGTGTTGATGTTAGTTTATTACCATGGGTTAATTGTCCTTTGTCTTGGATTATTCAATATGTCCATCTGGTTTTTGTCCATAACAGTCCATCAGTCATAAATATAAAGTGCGAGTGTCCTCGTCAAATTATCCTTATATCTGAAGTCAAATATTCCAACTAATTGGGGACTTAAACTATAATTACACCAATTTTCCTTGTATGTAATTCACCCCTGTTTTAATAAGTCCATTAACTATTAATCCATTCCCGTGTCCGGTTAAATGAACGATTTTTAGTACTTATAAATATCCCGCCCATCGTGTCCGATCGAGTGTATGTGGTTATTTATAATTACGTCCAATTGTAATTCTTTATATTAAATTTACGAACTATCATTCCATTAAACAAATATAAAGCCCATTAATAGCCCATAGTTCAATTTCCACAAGTGTTGTTCTTTTGTTCAAACCCCAATTATGGTACAAAGCCCAATTACCCCGTCTTTAATATTTAGCCTAACATCATGATTACTTCGATTTAAATAAGCATAATAATAACTTAGCTACGAGACATTAATTTAAAAAGGTTGAACATAACTTACAATGATTAATAATAGCGTAGCGTTACACGGACAGAATTTCGACTTACACCCTTACAACATTCGCTAACATACCCTTATTATTAAATTAAAATTAAAATTAAAATTAAAATTAAAATTATATATATATATATATATATATATATATATATATATATATATATATATATATATATATATATATATATATATATATATATATATATATATATATATATATATATATATATATATATATATATATATATTACGTGAGAGATAGAGAGAAAAAGGTGTATACATTCGACTGAATTCGTTGCTTTTTATAGGATGTGGCCTGATACTGTTCACCATGCGATCGTATGGCATTTGTGCCTTCTGGCCATGCAATCGCATGGCCTTCTTTTACAGCTCACATGCTTTTGTTTGTTTATTTGCCGACAGTTTATATATATAATATAATATATATATAATTTTAAGAATTATTTATATATTATATTATATTTATGTACATAGTTGACTTGTAATTTTTAGTCCGTTGCGTCGAGCATTGAGAGTTGACTCTGGTCCCGGTTACAGATTTTCGAACGTCCTTTCGTACTATTTAATATCTTGTACTTTGCGTTTTGCGGCTTGTACTCTTGTAATTTTTAGACGTTTCTCATCAATAATTTGAACCACTTTGATTGTACTTTGTACTTTTGAGCTTTTTGGTCGTTTGCGTCTTCAATTCGTCGAATCTGTATTTTGTCTTCACCTTTTATTATTTAAACTAATATCATTTGTAAATAGAACAATTGCAACTAAAAGTTTGTCTTTCTTGAGGGATAATGCTATGAAATATATGTTCGTTTTTAGCATTATCAAATATTCCCACACTTGAGCATTGCTTGTCCTCAAGCAATATAGTCTTGAAAAAAAAATAATACTAGAATCACTTCTTTATTCTTCACACTTTGTACATCAGTGATTTCTATACGGCGGTATGAACAATGGTAATAACATTGTGGTTTACAGTCCAACATGACTATAAAAATTTAGATCCTTTAGGAAATTGGATCTTTATGAAAACATTTGATCTTTTAAAAATAAAATCTAGCTTTTACCCTAGATCAGTTTTTCGGAATAACCCTTCACCGGTGTTTGCAAAATCTTTTTGTGGTGTTTGCAAAATCTTTTATCAATAATTTTATTATTAGTAATACTATTATTGTTATATTAATAATATTAATATATTTATACTTGTAATTAACAAAATTTACAAATTATATACATATAATAAGATTTATAAATGCAGATTCATATAAATACATATACATATTGCGAAGTACTATTACATATATATATAAGTACATATACAGGTATTTAGATATATAAAATACTGATATTTATATTTTAAATACATATAATTACTAATATACATATATAAATATGGATAAATATAAATTTAAATACTGAGTTCTGTTTGCAGTCATTGTCTAGGCTGAAAGTAATATATTTCCTTGTCTGAAATCTGTACCATTTGATTCCAGGTTAATAACAAAATAACAAAATCAGTTAAGACTCGTACGCCCTTTTTATTTCTTTATTTCTTCTTCGGTTTATGATTGCAAGTGTATCTAATCAATTAAGCTATCAAACAAAGTTCAATTGGGTCAAATGAGCTGTAAGGTTATTAACTATCCTCCATATAACTATTTGCAATCATGCTTTCAATAAAAAGAGAGAAATTAAAAATCAAATATCAAGAAAATGTCGAACCTGCTCTGTTCTTTTTTTTTTGTCAAGTCTCAAATTCGAATCCATTTTCAAAATGTGTAAATGCCATGTTGTTAGGATTATTTCATTTAAACTGCTTGCCAAGTTTCAAATTCTAATTGTTAGTATCGAACAAGAATTTTTGAGTGAAAGTTTTATAAACAAAAAGTCAAACTATTGTTCTTCATGAAAATTCATACTCGTTTTGATGATTCTGTTTCAATTGACAATTTAAAAAGTTTCTAAGAAGGAATTGAAGTCTATCTCATGTTATAAATATTATCTAAAACTATCTGGATTTCGAAAATTGATTATGAGTTATTTAAATGGTAACAGCGACGGTTTTAATTTTTCTTTTTCATTCTGATGGATTAATTCTGATTAAGTAGATGCACGAATTAATGAGTCTGTTTCGTTTAGAAGTCCAAAGCCAAAAATCGTGGGTTGTTGATTATGAATTAAGTGGTGCTAGTCGAATTGGAATGGTTGAAGAAGAAGATAGATATCGGTTTTAATATAAAAGTAATTGAAACTGTAATAAAAACAGAAAGAATGAAATGGAAGACTGGTTAAGTGTGTGTGTCGGGAAACGAGAGGTCTTGGGTTCGAGGTTGGACTGGAGCTGATTTTTTTAGAAGGCCTCTTAAAGGTTGAAATCTTTTATACTAAATTCTATTATTATTGTTGTTGTTGTTGTTGTTGTTGTTGTTGTTGTTGTTGTTGTTGTTGTTGTTGTTGTTGTTGTTGTTGTTGTTGTTGTTGTTGTTGTTGTTGTTGTTGCTGTTGCTGTTGCTGTTGCTGTTGCTGTTGCTGTTGCTGTTGCTGTTGCTGCTGTTGCTGTTGCTGTTGCTGTTGTTGTTGTTGTTGTTGTTGTTGTTGTTGTTGTTGTTGTTGTTGTTGTTGTTGTTGTTGTTGTTGTTGTTGTTGTTGTTGTTGTTGTTGTTGTTGTTGTTGTTGTTGTTGTTGTTGTTGTTGTTGTTGTTGTTGTTGTTGTTGTTGTTGTTGTTGTTGTTGTTGTTGTTGTTGTTGTTGTTGTTGTTGTTTAGAATACTTGTTATTATTACTAATACAAATATTATGAGGTTCATTATAAACATTAACACAATTTGTATTATTATCACTTTGTTATTAGTATTATCATTATTATTAATATTATTATTATTGGTAGAAAACTTATGATCTAGTTATTATTAATATTGTTATTATTATTATTACTAATATTACTATTATTAATATTATTATCGTTATGATTAGTATTATTATTATCATTCCAATCATTATTGTGGTTATTAAGCTTAATACTAATATTATTATTTTATGATTACTAATACTAAAGCTAAAATATTTTTTCTAATATATATTAACATTGATTTTTTTAATATTAAGTACTTATTTCAATTACTGAAAATAAATATATTTAAGTTATGATGAGTTATTATTATTAACATTATATATATTATCATTAATGAAATGATTAACATTATTATTATTATTAACATTACAAATACATATTACAAATATATTAATATAAAGTGTTAATACATAATATGATATTTCTAAACATCAATATAGCATATTTATCATAAATGATATATCGTATACTTTAAATCGGTTTTATATATAAATTTTAAGTATTTAATATGTATATAAATGAATATAACTAATAAATTTACTAATCTAAGAAGTATATTATTAATATAAATAGAAACTGGTTAATTGTCATCATGTGTTTTAATATAAATATACAAATGATATAGGTTCGTGAATCCGAGGCCAACCCTGCATTGTTCAATGTCGTCATATGTATTTTTACTACAAAATACAGTATTGTGAGTTCATTTGATTCCCTTTTACTCTTTACATTTTTGGGACTGAGAATACATGTGCTACTTTTACAACTGCTTTATTAAATGCTTTTGAAATACATTTTGAACTGCGAATACATGAAATACTTTTATAAATGTTTGACGAGATAGACACAAGCAAAACATTCCTCGAATGAATTATGTGGACGTGATAATTGCCACCAATGAATTATGTGGACGTGATAATTGCCACAATTGATATGAATATTTTTCCTGATTATTATTGCTTGGTAACCTAAGAATTAGGGAACATCACTAATTTTGAGAATTAGTGCACGCCTAATTGACGCGAATCCTAAAGGTAGCTACCGGGTTTAACACCCCCACCCAGAATGTTCACTAGACGGAAGGGCTAGTGGGCGTGGTGTTTAGTACTTCGAAGTTTATATGATTATTATACAGACGAGATGTTCTGTTTTGCGGATATTATTATGCGCATTATATGTTAAGGTTGGTTACCAAGCCAAGTTATGAAAGTAATGAAAAGAATGTTATGTATCGAGAGAATGATTTTATACACAAGTTATGTGTATGTTATTTTTTGTGCACGAGATATGTGTACGGTTACTAAGATTTATGAAAGATAATTTCGTACACGAGAAAGGTGTACTGTATTTAAAAGATATCGCATGTACATTACAGGTGGGTATAGGATTCGGGCACATTTGTACCATGCAGCATTTAAATCTTGTGGTCTATCAAAATGATGAATTTTATTATTTTATGATAAACCTATGAACTCACCAACCTTTTGGTTGACACTTGAAAGCATGTTTATTCTCAGGTATGAAAGAAATCTTCCGCTGTGCATTAGCTCATTTTAAGGATATTACTTGGAGTCATTCATGACATATTTCAAAAGACGTTGCATTCGAGTCGTTGAGTTCATCAAGATTATTACTAAGTCAATTATAGTTGGATATATTATGAAATGGTATGCATGTCGTCAACTGTCGATGTATTGAAAGTTTGTCTTTTAAAAACGAATGCAATGTTTGTAAAATGTATCATATAGAGGTCAAGTACCTCGCGATGAAATCAATTGTAATGTATTCGTCCGGATGGATTAGGACGGGTCGCTTCAGCAATGTCCCGTGACATGCTTTTGATTATGGTCTATATCGTGTCGGATGCAATTACTATCCTTTGTAGGAGCAATAGTAAAGATCACCCTATAGTTTTTCGGTCTGGCACAAATTCTGTCTTTGACCATGCTATGCAACCACCGTTCTTACGGTTGACACCCGATTTGGTTCAGGTGACCTAATGAATTCCAGGTGAATTCTTAGGATTTTACGTTCAATGGTAATGAACGCATTGAAAATGGGTTTTTCAGAAAACAAATCGGTTTGTAATTTTGATCAAAATATTTTCTCGTTCAAGCTCGAGTTTAGATATCATCGAATTCCATGAGTTTGAATTCTCAATCTTTAAGGACAATCTCAAGGATTGAGTAATATCAGGCTTAAAAGCTGATTTTTGATCTTTAAGGAGATTATCCTTTCTGGGGATCTGATTTATTAGTCTTATCAAGCTAATTTGCACGGCGCCCTCCCCATTTTACGAGATAGATCCTCTCATGGTTAGGATAAGTCTGACCACTTGGCGACCCTGTTTGATGCTGAGGTCCGTGGATTTCCAGCTGATTTTAGAGATGACTTTTCTAGATTTTTCGTCAACCTACAGCTGGTCTGGACGACAACTTCCTGACCTAAATCAGAAGCGCGTTTCTTTTTCAGAAGACTTTACTTCCTTTTAATAATGGAATTGATTCATCGTGTAGATCCATCTTTCTTTCAAATATATTACAATTTACCGGGTAAAACAGTTAATTTTGTCCAAAACAAAAGTATCTTCAATTATTTGTACAAAAATATGTGATATATGTTTAAATAACTTGGTAAATTTTTCCCACACTTGGCTTTTATTTTCCTTGCTTTGCCTTTTTATTGTCCTCTATTCCATTTTAAATGAATTCTAACATTTTGGGTTGTTTCTCAATTTATGTCCTTTCCGAGGTAACAATAATTTCGATGTTAACACCTAGTTTTATCGTTCATAAATATGTATAAACATGATTTTGAATTCATTTATTTGAAAATTTTGAAAATTTTTACTAGAATTGGGTAGTTAGTATATAAGACTAGGGCTGTTCTTTATTATCAGAGAGCACTAGATTCTAGTACAACTACTGCGTTACTAGTATTTTTAATGGTAACCAAGTGTTTAAATTAAAATTTTAAAAATCCGAAAGAATTTAACCCCTTCCCACACTTAAGATCTTGTAATGCCCTCATTTGCAAGAAATCAGTAATAAATTAAATTATTGAGGGTGATTAGCGTAGAAAAATGATTAAATTTTACCAAAGTTTCCAAACATATTGGCGTTTATTTGCTGAATGATAAATGGTGCACATCATTTATTCATTCCGTCTTGTTGTTACATCACATTTGTTTTTCGTTTTGTCGTCAAAATTAGTAGCTTTTGCTGAACTTAATGTCAGTCTTTGAAAATGCGCTGTTTTACCCTGTTGTGTACATGAAATAAAATACATACAATACAAATATAAACATGCATGGTAATTTGAAATGGGACTTAAAATCCCACTTTCAAATCAAATATGAAATATTAGTACCACATAATAAAAATATTAAACATTACATTAAAAGTATCACAATATTATATGTTTAAACATAAATAAATAAAAATAATAAAAAGATAAAAATCACCAACGGGAACTATATCAATCTGGATAGGGGTTCCAGTTCATATCGTCGGGTGGGTTCCACGGTTGGTTATAGGTGTACTGATAGGCCTGGTTAGGGTCGTAGAGAGTAAATGGTGGTCGCATATCGGGCTGGTGTGGAGGATAGTAAGCAGGTCGGGTCGGTACGTAGTTATTTGGTACCTGAGGTGATAGCTGGCTCATGATCTGATGCTGATGATAGTGCCATCTATCATGCTGTCGTTGCCTGGAATGCTCGTACACATTCTCGGCTTGCCACTGCTCGTACCGACTATGTCTATCCTGGTTTGTCATTTCTACCTCATCTATACGCTGGTAGACGTAAGTCATAGCCTCCCTAATGACATCCCTAATGTCATCCGCTTCCTCCATTTCCTCATCTGAACCTCTCTCTACCTGTGGATGACTACCATCATATGGTACTGCCTGATTGCGTCTGCTCTTTAATACCTTAGCACCCTAATAGACCTTCAATAATAAAGTGTCAACCTGTTCCCTACACACCATCAGTGGACCCCCTTGTTCCCTATCTACACTCAAATACTCTCCAATGAGAGTAACAAAAATACCTCCTCCTATTACTCCCCCGTCCTGTATTCCTGCCACCATTTTGGACAGATAAAAACCGACACAGTAGGGGATATTAACAAAGCTTCTCGTGTTTCGAATACACTTAAGGTAAAATAAGTCGTGTAAGGTCATCTTCTCCTTGTTTTTACCTCTTTGTGTAATCGAATTAGCTAAAAATCTATGTATAATACGTAGCTCTGCTTTGTTAATATCTAAATAGGAGTGTCTTCCTCCCAGCGTAAAAACATTATAATTTGACATAAGCCTCCAGACGGCGTCCGCGTCAAAATTCCTATCTACCCTTTCACCATGATAAATCAAATTCATACAATCAGGTAGTAGTAATTCATCAGGAGTGTAAATCTGTAAAGCCCTGGTCATGTCCAGCATGGACATCCTATACATCCTACGACCAAGTATAAATCTAAGAAAACTTCTATCATCTAACCTAACTACATCCGCATTAAGTGAAATAGTACTCATAAGCTCAACACACCATTCCTTATATACAGGCCTACGAATGGTGAATAAACATTCCCATTCGGGAAAAGAAGAGCTGCCATACCTTTGGATCAAATGCTGTCTAACTGAGTTAACTAGTTGGACCATTTACAAAGGCTCCCAATCGATTACCCTCGGCACTTCTACATTTTTCATAACCAGTTTAAATTTGTTACATTGATACGTCAGGTAATCTCTCCAACTTCGATCAAACCTCAAATTGGGATGCAACTGTTCTTCATGAATCGTTGGGTGTTCTATTATCGGATGAATCGGAAAAATTACGTAGGCATTAACATATTCTTGTTGCGGATCATAATATGGTACGTGTTGATCAGGTTGTTGTTGTTCCTGTTATTGCTCCTGTTCAGGTTCTGGTTCATATTGTGGCTCATATTGCATTTCTGGTTCAGGTTCTGGAGCAGGTTGCCTAGATGATAATGATGCACCATCAGTATCGGTATTTTTCTGCAAAACACATTAAACACAAAATTTGTGCATCCAAATATGCATTAGTGTTAGCAAAATAACAACTTGAAACAATTACAATAACATGTTTAATCAAAATTAAACTTATACACATTTTCACAATTTTTACAATTCTACACTTTTTCAAATAAGCATATATGAAAATGTTTACAAAGTTCATAAGCATTCAACTCGAATAACGTGTTAAAATAACCATTACTAGCAATTAAACAAGTTTCAAATGACATTTACATCAATTTAATCAAGTTCATGAATTTTAGACCTAAAAAGTCTACTTTAATTCTCAAAAATCATGTTTAGGATCAAAGTTTGGATCATTTAGCTACCTAAACATGTTACACTACTTAATTTAGCAATAATTCATGACAAAAATCGGCCATAACCTGTTTATATCAAAAAGCCCCAAATTGCTCAAGAACACGAACCCTAGATTCCTAAAATTTTTGAAGTTTTTGGCTTCAAATCATGTTAAATAGCATCAATCTAGGTTATACATGCATAATATACTAACAATTTAACTTTAATTACACTAGAAATTAACAAAATCAAATTAGGTAAATTATAGCTCAAGAACACTAAAAATCAAATTTAAAGAGGTTTAGGGGTGAAATCTTTACCTTCTTTGAAAAACTTCTGAACAATTTCATGATTAGAGCGGATTATAGCAAGAAATTTGGTTTATTTTGGTTAAAAATTGCGAATTTTTGAGTGATTTTGGGAGTATTTTCGGTTGTGTATGTGTGTGTTTGTGGGAAGAGCAGAACAGGTTGACTGATTTTGTTCCTGCACAGATTTTCTTGGCCATGCAACCGTATGGAAATGAAGGGGAAACCCCATACGATCGCATGGAGTCCGTTTTTTTTTTTAAACCTTAAACTAAGAAAACATAAATTAATAAATTTTAAAAATTTGTTTCTTTTAGAATGAGGGCATTTCGGATCGTTGTCTTAGTCCGCCTCTCAACAAAATTTAAAAATTTGTCATTTTTAAGCGCGGTTTTAAAAGCAAAGATTTTTGGGTTTTTTTAATGTTTTTGGCATACTTTAATTCAATAAGATTAAAAATAATGATAATAAAATTTCTCGTCCCGCCCTCGGGTAAAGCAATTTCGGTTCAACGACCTAGTTTTCAACTCACGACGAATTTTAAAATCATATTTTTAACTTAGTGAAATAAAGTAAATTTTTGTTTTTAAATTCACACCAAACTTAAATTTAAAATGCATAAAATTAAAAATTCATATTATTAAAATTAAAAATTCACACCAAACTAATATTATATTTTTGTTGTTATACATAGAAACTTATATTAAAAATATTAACTTTTAAAAATACTTAAAACCTTAAATATATTGATTTTAAAAAAAAGTTTACAATATTAATTTAATATTTATATATTAATTTTAAAAACATGGTAAAAATTAAAATTAAAAATCTTTTTGGTCTTTTATCCCACTTTAATCAATCAAATATTATCAAAAATATACGCCCCTCTTTTCGATAAAGTAATTTCGGTTCCATAACCTAGTTTTACTCCTGACGAATTTCTGAAATATTTTTGGATTGATTGATTAAAGATATTTATACCTTAAGAATAAACGGTAAATTTCGCAGTGATGTAATAAATTTTTGTATGATATAAATAATTTCGATTACGCATACCTAATTTTATTGAATACCAATTTAATACTTTATAGCGAACGATTCAGCGTTTATTATCAAAAGGTTAAAAGCAATAAAAATAAAAATAAAAACCGTACAAACTTACCTATGAGGAAGAATTCTCAGAGACCTGCTTTAGCTGACTCATAGGAGAGTCGCGTGATTTGATTTTTCATAGCTATGTAAGCGTAACCTCGATTCTTTAATATCTTTTCTTCTAAACATATAAACGATCCTTCTCTGCATAGAGTAACAAATTCGGTATTTGAATATGTTTGATTATTTGAACATTTACCTTCGTGTGACCATTTTCCGCATTTATGACATCTTTCAAGGTGTCGTGCTCTTCTTTTTGTTGCGGATTTTGATTTTCCTTTACCAAAATGTATCTTATGATGATCTTTCCTGAGTTCTTTTCTTACTCCGTCCATTTTGCCTCTTATGAATGATACCAGTTCACTCGAAAGGGTGTCATTATTACGTTTAGTAATCATAGTGTGTAGCATTAGACCATGGTTCAGATCAAAGGAATTCTTCATCTCGTAAAACCTAAAAAAATAAAAATTCAGAATGGAGGGAGAATACTAGTTCTTTAGGGTCTGCTAGGGAAAGACCATTCTGATTCCATTCTCGAGAACTACACGAAAACAGAATATCTAACTCTAACAGAAATATATATTACCCTAACAAGATTCGAACCTTCCCACACTTAGTTAGCTGTGGTGTCGAAATTGTGATTAACTTCATCTTCAACTTCCATTGGATTATCTATGTAATTTTTAACTCTGTGACCATTAACCTTAAATTCAACTCCATTTGAATTTATTAACTCTATTCTTCCGTACGGAAAAACTCTTTTGACTATGAATGGTCCAGACCATCTTGATTTCAATTTTCCAGGAAATAGCTTGAATCGTGAGTTGAAAAGAAGAACTCTGTCTCCTTCTTTAAATTCTTTTGAACTTCTGATTCTTTTATCATGCCATTTCTTCATTCTTTCTTTATAGATTAATGAATTTTCATATGCTTCATGTCTTAATTCTTCTAATTCGTTTAGCTGACTTAACCGTAAACGTCCAGCTTCATGTAAATCAAGATTACATGTCTTCAAAGCCCAAAATGCTTTGTGTTCAATTTCTACTGAAAGGTGACATGCTTTTCCATAAACGAGTTTGAAAGGTGTGGTTCCAATTGGAGTTTTGTAGGCTGTTCTAAAAGCCCAGAGTGCATCCTCCAATTTCATGGGCCATTCCTTCAGATTTGATCCTACGGTTTTCTCTAGAATACGTTTTAAAGCTCGGTTGGTATTTTCAACTTGTCCACTTGTTTGTGGATGATAAGCGGTTGAGATTTTATGAGTTACTCCATATCTTTTGAGAACTTTCTCAAGTTGATTATTACAGAAATGCGTACCCCGATCACTTATTAAAGCTTTCGGTGTTCCAAACCTTGCAAAAAGACGTTTTAAAAAGTTGACTACAACTCGTGCATCGTTAGTTGGGAGAGCTTGTGCTTCCACCCATTTAGATACATAATCAATGGCAACGAGAATGTAGAGATTATTATGAGATTTTGGAAATGGACCCATAAAGTCAATACCCCAAATGTCAAATACTTCACATACTTGAATGACATTTTGTGGCATTTCATCACGTTGACTTATTTTTCCGGCCCTTTGACAAGTATCGCAGGATTTACAAAGAAGGTGTGCGTCTTTGAAAATTGTAGGCCAATAGAATCCAGCATCGTAAACTTTTCTTGCTGTGAGCTGAGGCCCATAATGCCCTCCTGTTGGTCCTGTGTGACAATGGTTTAAGATTTGACTGGCTTCATCTCTGAATACGCATCGGCGTATTATTCCATCGGGATAACTTTTAAACAAATGTGGATCTTCCCAGAAATAATGTTTTATATCACTAAAGAATTTCTTTCGTTTTTGGTACGATAATCCTTTTTCAAGGAATCCACATACTAAGTAGTTTGCATAGTCTGCAAACCATGGAATTTCACTATAATCTATCTTCAATAGATATTCATCAGGAAAGTTGTCTTGTATGACCGATTCATTTAGGACTTCTAATTCGGGATTTTCAAGACGAGAGAGATGATCAGCGGTGAGATTTTCTGCTCCCTTTTTATCTCGAATTTCAATATCGAACTCTTGTAGGAGTAAGATCCAACGGATTAATCGTGGTTTAGCATCTTGTTTTGAAAATAGGTATCTAAGGGCAGAATGGTCGGTATAGACCACCGTTTTAGCTAGAACGAGATATGAACGAAATTTGTCAAAAGCAAAGACAATAGAAAGGAGTTCTTTTTTAGTAGTTGTGTAGTTTGTTTATGCTCCTTGTAACGTCTTACTAGCGTAATAAATAGGTTGAAATCGTTTTTCAATCCTTTGTCCTAAAACGGCTCCCATTGCAAAATCACTTGCATCGCACATTAGTTCAAACGGTAGATTCCAATTTGAAGTTATCATAATCGGTGCATTAGTGAGTTTTTCTTTAAGAATATTAAAAGATTTGATGCATTCATCCAAAAAGATGAATGGAGCATCTTTTTTTAGGAGTTTATTCATAGGAGTGGCAATTTTAGAAAAATCTTTTATGAATCGTCGGTAAAAACCGGCATGCCCTAGAAAACTCCTAACTCCTCTAACATTGGTGGGATGTGGAAGTTTAGCAATTACATCTACTTTAGCTCTATCCACTTCAATTCCTGCCTTTGAAATTTTATGACCAAGAAGGATGCCTTCTTTAACCATGAAATGGCATTTCTCCCAATTAAGAACTAGATTTGATTGTTCGTATCTAATAAGCATTCGTTCAAGATTAACTAGACATGATTCAAATGTATCACCGAAAACTGAGAAGTCATCCATGAAAACTTCCATGCATTCTTCTATCATGTTGTGAAAAATCGCCATCATGCACCTTTGAAAGGTTGCAGGGGCGTTGCAAAGTCCAAATGACATGCGTTTGTAAGCAAAAGTACCATAAGGGCACGTGAATGTGGTTTTCTCTTGATCCTTGGGTGCTATTGGAATTTGAAAGTATCCGGAAAAACTATCAAGAAAACAATAGTAACTATTTCCGGCTAATCTTTCCAACATTTGATCAACGAAAGGTAAGGGAAAGTGATTTTTTCTGGTGGCGTCATTTAATTTTCTATAATCAATACAAACACGCCATCCTGTTACAGTCCTAGTAGGAATAAGCTCATTTTTTTCATTTGTGATGACAGTCATGCCACCCTTCTTAGGTACGCATTGAACTGGGCTTACCCATGGACCATCAGAAATTGGATAAATTAAACCTGCATCTAGCAGTTTAATAATTTCTTTCTTAACAACATCTTGCATATTCGGATTTAGTCTTCGTTGGCGTTGCAAATACGTTTTATGACCTTCTTTCATGAATCTTCCATGCAATAGCTGGTTTATGAGCTTTTAGAACAGAAATGAGTTGAGATTTTTCATTTTCAGTAAGAGAAGACGATATTATTACAGGTAATTCATATTCACCATGTAAATAAGCGTATTCCAAATGGGTTGGAAGTGGCTTTAACTCTAATGTCGGTGGTTCTTCTATCGATGATTTATATCGATATCTGTCTTCTTCTTTTAGCATTTGAAGTTCTTCTATTGTTGGTTCATATCCATTAGCGATAAGTGTAGCTTACATTTCAGTTTCATCAATTGTTTCAGTTCCTTCTCCTAAAGAACATTATCCTGTTCCTTGTAATTATGAAAATTCTTCTAACAATTCTGCATGTGAATCTATAGTTTGAATATAATAACATGTATCAACTGCAGATTGCGGTTGTTGCATGGCTCTATCAACTGAAAAGGTAACACTCTCGTCCTCTATACTTAGGGTCAGTTTCTTACCGAACACGTCTATTATTGCTTTAGCCGTGTTTAAGAATAGTCTTCCTAATATGAGAGGAACTCGAGAATCTTCTTCCATGTCCAGAATAACAAAATCTACTGGAAATACTAAAGTACCAACTTTAACTAGCATGTTCTCCATTATCCCTCTAGGATATTTTACTGATCGATCGGCTAGTTGTATGCTTATTCGTGTTGGTTTCAATTCTTCGAGGTCTAGTTTAGTGTATAATGAATACGGCATTAAATTTATACTAGCACCTAAGTCTGCCAATGCTTCTATTGAACTAAGACTACCCAGAAAACATGGAATTGTGAAACTTCCTGGATCTGAAAGTGTTTATGGTATCTTATTCAATAGTACTGCAGAACAATTAGCATTCATTGTAACAGCCGAGAGTTCTTCCATTTTCTTTCTATTTGTGATTAGATCTTTCAAGAATTTAGCATATCTAGGCATTCCTGAAATCAAAATCAATGAAAGGAAGATTAACATTTATTTGTTTAAACATATCCAAAAATTTGGATTGCTCGGCTTGAAGTCTTTCTTTTCTCGTCTTACTCGGGTAAGGAAGTGGTGGTTGGTATGGTTTAACATAAGGTTTAGCCTTAATTGTGTTTTCTTCATTAACCTTTTCAACTACTGGTTCTGTTTCCTTATCTTGTTCAGATTGTGGTTCTTGTGGAGTAGGAATAGCGTCATCATAAATTACAGGTATTTCAGGTGGTTTAAGTGTAATACCACTTCTCGTGGTAATGGCTTTAGCTGTTTCATTCCGGGGGTTAGCATTTGTATCACTAGGTAGACTTCCCGGTTTTCTTTCACCTATCAACCTTACTAGATTGCTTACTTCTTGTTCCAAATTTTGGATAGAAGCTTGTTGATTTCTAAATACTTGAGCATTTTTTTCATTCGTTTGTTTCTGAGATGTGAAAAATTGAGTTTGAGATTCAACTAGTTTCGACATCATATCTTCTAAATTTGGCTTTTTATCATCGGTTTGTGGTGGTTTATTTTGAAAAATAGGTCTTTGCTGATTGTAAGTATTGTTGGATACTTGTTGATTGCTAGGACCTTGTTGGTTGTTGTATAGAACATTTCGGTTATAATTCTGATTTTGATTGTAGATTAGTCTTGGCGGTTGATAATCATTTTGATAATTATTTCCAGGCCTTTGGTTCATGTATGAAACATTCTCTCTTTGTTCCATTGTTTGTTCAATACTGAGACAATCTTTTGTCAAATGTGGTCCTCCACACTGCTCACAACTAATTCGTATTGAGTGAATATCTTTAGTGATCTTTTCCATTCGTCTCTCAACAGCATCTATCTTTGCAGAAATGGAATCAAAGTCATGGCTCGAATCGGCTCTAGCTGCTTTAGATGATCTAACGATATCTTTTTTTTGATGCCACTCATGTGAGTGGGAAGCAGTGTTATCAATAATTTTGTAAGCTTCAGTTGCGGTTTTCTTCATAATGGAACCACCAGCTGCTATATCGATGTCTTTTAGTGTAGTGATGTCGCATCCTTGGTAGAATATTTGTACTATTTGATAAGTGTCTAAACCATGTTGTGGACATCCTCTCAATAACTTTCCAAATCTTGTCCACGCTTCATATAAAGTTTCGTTTGGTTTTTGTGTGAACGTAACTATTTCTCCTTGAAGTCTCACGGCTTTAGATGCCGGAAAGAATTGTTTAAGAAATTTTTCAACTAAAACATCCCATATATCAATTGCCCCTTCAGGTAATGATTCTAACCAATCTTTGGCTTCTCCCTTTAAAGTCCAGAAAAATAACATGAGATAGATCTGTTCATCTTCCACTTCTCGGATTTTAAATAGAGTACATATCCTATTAAAAGTTCAAAGATTTTCATTTGGATCTTCCTTCGGCGCACCACTAAATTGGCATTGATTAGTTATCATGTGTAGGATTTGTCCTTTGATTTCATAATCTGGCGCATTAATGTCTGGTTGAGTAATTGCATGACCTTGGCCAGTGCATTTAGCTCTCATTCGGTCCTCCATACTTAGAGGTTCCAGATTTTCCATGATTGAATTTGTTGAATCTGAATCACTAGAGGATTCTGATTTAATGGTTTGTTTCTCGATAATCTCTGGATGAGTGATTAGTGGTTCCAGAGGAAATATTAGTGGTTCAGGATCTCTGAATTGTCCCTGAATATCCTCCGGATTCTCAATTGTGAGGTCGGGTTCAAAAAATGGATTATCGGAAATTTGAATTGGAGTACTTGGTCGACTAGATGACGATTCTAAAGAAAAATCAACGGCGACAATATTGGCTAGATGTCTTGATCGAGTTACAGGTGGTGAACGTATAAAAGGTGGTGAACGTTTTGCTCGGTGCATTCTCTGAATATCCTATTAGTTATAAAAAAATAAAAATTATATAAGTTATCAGACTTTTCTGATTTTACCCACGTTTCGGATAGCCAATAAATGCAGCAGGTAGCCAGGACCCTTTAAATCGGAAGCCCACAACTCAACACTAACAAATCCAACTATTACTACGAACCAGAAAATTTTGGATGTCTATCAATTTAACCACTTAAAAGAATTTTTCGTCGAAATTTAAAGAAATTTTAGAGAAGAAATAAAAAATTCTATGTCCTAAAAACTAGAGCGTCGAGAAATAAGAAAGAAAAAGAGTGCGTCGAAAAATAAAAGGTCGAAAAATAATAAGAAGAATATAGCTTGTCGAAACTTAAAAGTCTAAAAACTAAGAATTAAAAGTTACGTCTAAAGATATTAAAGCTTAAAAGGAAATCTATATCCAAAACGGCAATAACTTAAATAGTACTAAAATCTTAAAAACTAAAGCGACAAACAATGTCGTAAAATTCTAAAGCACCTAAATCTTAGTCTAAAGAAAAAGCACTTAAGGGATTTTACGGCAAAGCCTAAAAATCTAGAAATAAAAATAACTACGGCAAAATACTAGTTTAAAAACTAATTACGAACGATAAATATAAATATTACGAATAAACGATTAAAAAGATATAAATATAAAAATAAATTTAAATTTATAAAAATACAATTTTTATAAAAATATTATTTTTATATTATTTATTTTATAAAAATATCAATTTATAATTAATAAACTTAATTTAAAACTAAAAATACAAATAGAACTAAATAATAAAATATCTATACCCTAATTAGGGTTAATTAATAATTAATAATAATACACCGTAATTAATGCAGAAGTAGGTCAAACCTGGCGTGTCAGGTTATATCATGCGTTCGCATGAGTTTTGGCCTACGGGTCCATGCGGTCGTATGGCCCAAATATTCAGGTCACAAATTGGGCTGCTACAGTGTAGCCCGAATACAATTTTAATTATATATATATATATATATATATATATATATATATATATATATATATATATATATATATATATATATATATATATTTTTTTTTCTTTCTATTTTTAATTTATTTATATAAAATGAATAGAAACTTAATTTTTTAAAAACTAAAATAGAAATAGAAAAACTTTATATTTTAAACAAACTTTTAAAAATATATATATTTTGTTTTTCTTTTTATATTTTTGTATTTTTAATATTTAAAACGTATTTTTACAAAAGTAAATTAAAAATCTTTTTTTTTATATATATAGCATTGCGCTTTCGGCGTTTAAGCAGTCCCCGGCAGTGGCGCCAAAAATACTTGATGTGCGTAGAGGTGTATACGAAATAGCTTATATGTTACTAGGAAATACTATTAAATACGATACAATTTTACACAAGTCATTTATTTATTTATAGAGTGGAAATACCTAAACTTTGCTACAACACTTATAGGCAGTGTACCTAATCGTACAGTAGTGTAGTTTTTAGTAAGTCCGGTTCGTTCCACAGGGAGCTAGCCAAGTTTAACGCTATATTTTTAAAACTATATTTGTATAAATATAAATATAAATATAAGTAGTATTATTATTATAAAAGGGGGTTTTTATCGCTTAATGACCGGTTTGTCGATTTTAAAACTTTAGTCGCAGTTAAAACCTAATGTAAAATAATAAAAATAAAAATAACTTAATTTAAAGCGTAAAGTAAATGACAATAATAAAATTGCGATAATTAAAAATGCGATAAATGAAATGACACTAAATAAAGGTTGCGATAATTAAAAAGTACGATAATTAAAAGTGCAATTAAATAAAATGACAGTAAATAAAAGTGCGATGACATATGAAATATAGGAATTATGCTTATTTAAACTTCCATAATCATGATATTTGACGTGTTGATTTTAGTTTATTACCATGGGTTAATTGTCCTTTGTCCTGGATTATTCAATATGTCCATCTGGTTTTTGTCCATAACAGTCCATCAGTCATAAATATAAAGTGCGAGTGTCCTCGTCAAATTATCCTTATATCCGAAATCAAATATTCCAACTAATTGGGGACTTAAACTATAATTACACCAATTTTCCTTGTATGTAAGTCACCCCTGTTTTAATAAGTCCATTAACTATTAATCCATTCCCGTGTCCGGTTAAATGAACGATTATTAGTACATATAAATATCCCGCCCATCGTGTCCGATCGAGTGTATGTGGTTATTTATAATTATGTCCAATTGTAAATCTTTATATTAAATTAACGAACTATTATTCAATTAAACAAATATAAAGCCCATTAATAGCCCATAGTCCAATTTCCACAAGTGTCGTTCTTTTATCCAAACCCCAATTATGGTGCAAAGCTCAATTACCCCGTCTTTAATATTTAGCCTAACATCATGATTACTTCGATTTAAATAAGCATAATAATAACTTAGCTACGAGACATTAATTGAAAAAGGTTGAACATAACTTACAATGATTAATAATAGCATAGCGTTACACGGACAGAATTTCGACTTACACTCTTACAACATTCGCTAACATACCCTTATTATTATTAAATTAAAATTAAAATTAAAATTATAAATATATATATATATATATATATATATATATATATATATATATATATATATATATATATATATATATATATATATATATATATATATATATATATATATATATTACGTGAGAGATAGAGAGAAAAAGGTGTATACATTTGACTGAATTCGTTGCTTTTTATAGGATGTGGCCTGATACTGTTCACCATGCGATCGCATGACATTTGTGCCTTCTGGCCATGCGATCGCATGGCCTTCTTTTACAGCTCACATGCTTTTGTTTGTTTATTTGCCGACGGTTTATATATATAATATAATATATATATAATTTTAAGAATTATTTATATATTATATTATATTTATGTGCATAGTTGACTTGTAATTTTTAGTCCGTTGCGTCGAGCGTTGAGAGTTGACTCTGGTCCCGGTTCCGGATTTTCAAACGTCCTTTCGTACTATTTAATATCTTATAATTTGCGTTTTGCGGCTTGTACTCTTGTAATTTTTAGACGTTTCACATCAATAATTTGAATCACTTTGATTGTACTTTGTACTTTTGAGCTTTTTGGTCGTTTGCGTCTTTAATTCGTCGAATCTGTCTTTTGTCTTCACCTTTTATTATTTAAACGAATATCATTTGTAAATAGAAAAATTGCAACTAAAAGCTTGTCTTTCTTGAGGGATAATGCTATGAAATATATGTTCTTTTTTAGCATTATCAAAGATTTATGGAGACCCTTCTCACTTTGCATACGGATGTAGAAATGGGATTCCACCAGTAAATCAACAAATAGTGGAGGAACAAGTTAATGAGGTTCAGGGACGGAGATTTGATCCATACTCCAACACGTATAATCTGGGTTGGAGAAACCATCCTAATTTCAGTTGGAGCAATAACATTGCTTTAAATGCTAACCAAGGGAACCAACCAAGACCCCAAAACAACTTTCAAAACTAGGGTAACTTTCAGAACCAAGATAACTATCAAAGAAACTATCAAAATCCTTATCCCAACAACCGAAACCAAAACCAAAACAATTACCAAAATCAAGGCCAAAACCAAAATCAAAATCAAAACAATGCTCCACCCAATCAACCATCTAGCTCGGATGCCAAGATGGACGCGTTTATCTCCGAAATGCGGAAAATAGCGGAAGTACAAAATAAGTCGATTGGTGCATTGGCTAAGGAGATTGGTAATGTAGCGGAAAGTAAGGGAAATAGGGAACCAGGTACAATCCCAAGCTACACGGTTCTAAATCCGAATCATAAGGATCAGGGAAAAGGGTATAGTGTTAACATGGTAGGTACCTTGAGAAGTGGAAAGAAGTATGACAATAAGGTTGGTGAAAAAGAGATAGTGCAACAAGAGTCAAGTAAGTCTCCTATTGTTCTTGATGAGGATGAGGTAAGTGAAAATGATAATCATGGGAAGGGGACGAAAGATAAGGAACCAACTATTAATGAGACCGGGAAACCGGAGGCAGAATCATAAACCGTCCCATTTCCCAAGGCCTTAGAGTCCCCAAACCAATTCCCTTATAGGAAAAAGGGACCACAACCAGAGGACATGTGGGAAACATTTAAATAGGTTAAGATAAATTTACCCCTTCTCGATGCTATTAGGCAAGTCCCGTCGTATGCTAAATTTTTAAAGGACCTTTGCACTCAAAAGAGGAAGCAAAGGGCAACCTTGCCCAAAAAGGTGGAGCTAACCGAGCACCTAAGTGCGGTTGTTTCGGGTACACTCCTACCTGAATTTAAGGACCTGGGGACTCCATTGATAGCTGTGACTGTAGGAAACATGAATGTGAAAAAGGCGTTATTGGACATAGGAGCTAGCATCAATATTTTACCTTTTTGTCTAGTTGACTGATTTGAATTGGGTTTAATGAAAAGAACCGACATAATTATTCAACTAGCGGACCAGTCAATCAAAACGCCTAGGGGATTGTAACGACCCTGGATTTTCCAACGTTTAATTATTAATAATTTATTATTAATGCTTGTGTTTTAATAAACGTGTTCTTATACGTGTTACTTGTTACCGTATTTAACTTTTGATGGCCCAACTTGTCTTTGTGAAACACGTACTTTACACGAATAATATTTTGAATATTATTTACGTTCATGATTAATTATTATTAATCATTTTAATTAACTAATGATAGTAGTTAATTACTTGGGCTTATTTATTTAATTTGTTATATACTTGGGCTTTTATTAATGGACATGGACTTGGAAGCCCACCCTACTTTCTTAATGGAATAATTAGCCCATTATTATGCAAGTATTTCATTAATGATAAACTAGATTAATTATTGATATGTAAAGACTTGTTACTAGTATACTTACACATCTTTTCCATACCATTTAACTTTATTACTACTTCTAGCTCACACCATCTCCTCATATATGAAAGTTGGCTTTTGACCCTTCCCCTTTTGCTCCAAAAACCGTCGGCCAAGTGTGTAGGAGGGAGGAGTTCAAATTTTTTTTTGTGTTACTTATTCACTTGTATTCTTTCACTTTTACACACACTTCAAACTTACTTCTCTTTTCTCTCATTTTTCTCTCAAAATATTGTAAGTAACATGCTTTACTTTCCTTTATATATATATATATATATATATATATATATATATATATATATATATATATATATATATATATATATATATATATATATATATATATATATATATATATATATATATATATATTTATATATATATACATTTACTTGTTCTTTGTTTGTTGTTTACTTACTTGTTACTCGTTTATGTTAAAGATCAAGTTTTCTAACTTGTATCTTCATGTAATCTTGGTTATTTTCATCTTTGTTTGATGAAGAACCAAGAACAAGGATCTAAGTTTTATAACTTATATTTCTACACTTAAAATGTATAACATTTAAAGTTCATAAGTTTTAAAATCATACTTGTGTTCATGTTAGTAAACTTGAGGTTTACTTTCTTAATGATCCAAGCCTTGACTTGAATCTTCCTAAGTATGAACAACCATGAACTTTTACTTGTAAATTTAATTTATTTCTTTCTTTTGTAAGTACTTTAAAGTTGTGATGTGGTTAATTTGGTCAAGTATTACTAGTTAATCTTGATCTCATATTTCTTGAAACTAAAAGTTAACTTTGTAAGTTCAAGAACATGGAAGTATAACTTTCTAGTTATAACTTCATACACTTGTGTTAGATCTAAGTTTCTATAGCTTGTGGTCTTCCAAATTTTTTGTAAATAAGAGCTTATAAGCTTATATACATTTTACTAGTTGAAAATCTAAGTTTCATAACTTATGGTTTCATTAAAGTGAAGATCCAAGTTCTATAACTTAGGATCTAAATTAAGAACACTAGATCTAGACTTTCTAGTCTAGGATCTTTAAGATCTAGCTAAGATCTAAGTTCTACAACTTAAGATCTTGTTTATTTAGTTTACTTTCAAGTTTGTAGCTTAATATTACTATTAGAACTCATGTATGTGTCGGATCTAAGATCTTGATGTAACTTTGGTTCATCTAACTACTTACAACCCTTAATTGAGTTGTGCTACATATCTTAGACCTACACTAGTGTTATGATGGTCAAAACTTGGTTAAGATGATGCAAACACATTGATAATGCTAAAAACGAACATATATTTCATAGCATTATTCCTCAAGAAAGACAAGATTTTAGTTGCAATTGTTCTATTTACAAGTGATATTCGTTTAAATAATAAAAGGTGAAGACAACGGACAAATTCGACGAATTGAAGACGCAAACGACCAAAAAGTTCAAAAGTACAAAGTACAATCAAAGTGATTCCAATTATTGATAAGAAACGTCTCAGAATTACAAGAGTACATGATTCAAAATGCAAAGTACAAGATATTAAATTGTACGCAAGGACGTTCGAAAATCCGGAACTGGGACCAGAGTCAACTCTCAACGCTCGACGTAACGGACTAAAAATTACAAGTTAACTATGTATATAAATATAATATAATATATAATTAATTATATAAATTATATATAAATTATATTTATATAATAAAATGTCGGCAAACAAAGATCCAAAAGGTGTGAGTTGGATCCGATATCTCCGTGACTCGCGGAGTTCTAAGAGCAAATGGGCCGCGACTCGCGGAGCCCCAAATTCTAAAAATGCCTATAAAAGCTAACGCATTCTGAACGTTTTATATATCCTTTTATCAATCTCTCTATCAACGTATATATATATATATATATATATATATATATATATATATATATATATATATATATATATATATATATATATATATATATATTTTAATTTTAATTTTAATTTCAAATAATAAGGGTATGTTAGCGAATGTTGTAAGGGTGTAAGTCGAAATTCTGTCCGTGTAACGCTACGCTATTTTTAATCATTGTAAGTTATGTTCAACCTTTTTACATTAATGTCTCGTAGCTAAATTATTATTATGCTTATTTAATCCGAAGTAATCATGATGTTGGGCTAAAAATATTAAAATTGGGTAATTGGGCTTTGTACCATAATTGGGGTTTGGACAAAAGAACGACACTTGTGGAAATTAGACTATGGGCTATTAATGGGCTTTATATTTGTTTAACTAAATGATAGTTTGTTAATTTTAATATAAAGATTTACAATTGGACGTCCCTATAAATAACCATACACACTCGATCGGACACGATGGGCGGGGTATTTATATGTACGAATAATCGTTCATTTAACCGAACACGGGAATGGATTAATAGTCTATGGAATTATTAAAACAGGGGTGAAATTATGTACAAGGACACTTGGCATAATTGATAACAAAATATTAAAACCTTGGGTTACACGCAGTCGATAACCTGGTGTAATTATTAAACAAAGTATTAAAACCTTGTTACAGTTTAAGTCCCCAATTAGTTGGAATATTTGACTTCGGGTATAAGGATAATTTGACGAGGATACTCGCACTTTATATTTATGGCTGATGGACTGTTATGGATAAAAACCAGACGGACATATTAAATAATCCAGGACAAAGGACAATTAACCCATGGGGATAAACTAAAAATCAACACGTCAAACATCATGATTACGGAAGTTTAAATAAGCATAATTCTTTTATATCAAATTTAATTTCCTTTATTTTATATTTAATTGCACTTCTAATTATCGCACTTTTATTTATTGTCATTGTATTTAATTGCACTTTTAATTATCGTATTTTTAATTATCGCAATTTTATTTTATCGCACTTTTATTCATCGCAATTTCATTATCGTTATTTACTTTACGCTTTAAATTAAGTCTTTTATTTATTTAATATTTTACATTAGGTTTTAACTGTGACTAAAGTTTTAAAAATAGACAAACCGGTCATTAAACGGTAAAAACCCCCCTTTATAATAATATTATTACTTATATATATATTTGTATTTTTATAAATTAAAACTAATATAGCGTTAAGCTTTGTTTAAAAGATTCCCTGTGGACGAATCGGACTTACTAAAAACTACACTACTGTACGATTAGGTACACTGCCTATAAGTGTTGTAGCAAGGTTTAGGTATATCCATTCTATAAATAAATAAATATCTTGTGTAAAATTGTATCATATTTAATAGTTTTTCCTAGTAAAATATAAAGCTATTTCATATACACCTCGCAGAACATCAAGTATTTTTAGCGCCGCTGCCGGGGAACGCCGAAGCGAAACGCCACATAAAAAAAAAAATTTCTTGTTTAGTTTTTATTAGTTTTTGTAAAATATATACTTTTTAAATATAAAAAAAAAATATATAAAAAATCAAAAACCAAAAAAAAATAATATTTATAAATTTATTTTTAAGATTTTTATTTATAAAATTATAAGTATCTTTATTTTTATTTTAGTTTTTAAAATATAAGTTTTATTAAATTTATATAAATATATTAATTAAATTAAAAACAGAAAAAAATAGTTACGTTGAACCTGTCGAAACTTGACCTGTCTCTTTTGAACCTGCAATCTCCGCGACTTGCGGAGATATTGAACCGGGCCAACCGCGACTCGCGGAGCCGCCGTGTCAGGCCATCGACAGAAACCCTAAAACACATTTATTACGGAGTATTTATTATTATTATTAATTACTTAGTATTTAGGTTTTAATTAAAATAGTATTTAGTTTAAGTTTTAATTAATTGTAATATTAAAAGTTTTAATTAGTTTTAAATATATAAAAATTAATACTTTTATAAAATAATAAATATAAAAATCATATTTTTATAAAAATAAATAAATTTATCACTTTTTATATAATTTGATATTTCGTAACTTTTTAATCATTTAATCGTAATATTGTATATTTATCGTTCGTAGCTAGTGTTAAGTTTAGTTTTTCCGTAGCATATTATTTTTATTTATAGATTTTTAGGCTTTGCCGTAAAATCCCTTAAGTGCTTTTTCTTTAGACTAAGATCTAGGTGCTTTAGAATTTTGCGACGCCTTTTTAAGTTTTAGTACCTTTTTAAGTTATTGCCATTTGGGATATAGTTTTACTTGTAAGCTTTAATATTTTTAGACGCAACTTTTAATTTTTAAGTTTTTAGTTCCTTTTTAAGTTTCGACGCGCTTCTTTCTTATTTCTATTTTTCGACGCCTTTTACCTATGTATCAATTATCACTCCAATTAGTAATCTCAATTTTCAATTTTAATTTTAAGTTAGTGATAATAATAAGGTTGGGTTAGTTGAGTGTTTTAAAGTTTTGTAAGTCACTCTTTTTTTCCTTATTTCTCCAATTTTAATATCGACGCGCTCTTTTTCTTTCTTATTTCTCCAATTTTAATATCGACGCGCTCTTTTTCTTTCTTATTTCTCGACATTCTAGTTTTAGGACATAGATTTTTATTCTACTTCTTCTCTAAATTTCTTAAAATTACGAAAATTTATTTTAAGTGGTTAAATTGAAAGACATCAAAATTTTTTGGTTCGTAGTAATAGTTGGATTTGTACGTGGACCGGGTTATTGGAGCCAAACAGTACTCAATTATATTGAGACCAAAAGAATCCTGCCCCTCTGCTGCATCTTTTGGCTATTCGAAACGTGGGCAAAATCAGAAAAGTCTATTAATTGGATAACTTATATAATTTTTCTTTCTTTTTAAAAAACTAATAGGATATTCAGTGAATGCACCGAGCAAGACGTTCACCACCTTTTATGCGTTCACCACCTGTAACTCGATCAAGACATCTAGCTAATATTGTCGCCATTGATTTTTCTTTAGAATCGTCATCCAGTCGACCAAGTACTCCAATTCAAATTTCCGATAATCCATTTTTTGAACCCGATCTCACAATTGAGAATCCGGAGAATATTCAGGGACGATTCATAGATCCTGAACCATTAATTTTTCCTCCGGAACCACCAATCATTCAAACAGAGATTGTTGAGGAACGAACCATTAAATCAGAATCCTCTAGTGATTCAGATTCAACAAATTCAATCATGGAGAATCTGGAACCTTTAAGTATGGAAGACCGAATGAGAGCTAAACGCACTGGCCAAGGTCACGCAATTACTCATCCAGACATTAATGCGCCAGATTATGAAATCAAAGGACAAATTCTACACATGGTAACAAATCAATGCCAATTTAGTGTTGCGCCGAAGGAAGATCCAAATGAACATCTTCGTACCTTTAATAGGATCTGCACACTATTTAAAATCCGAGAAGTTGAGGATGAACAGATATATCTCATGTTATTTCCCTGGACTTTAAAGGGAGAAGCCAAAGATTGGTTGGAATCGTTACTTGAAGGGGCGATTGATACATGGGACATTTTAGTTGAAAAATTTCTTAAACAATTCTTTCCGGCATCTAAAGCCGTGAGACTTCAAGAAGAAATTGTTACGTTCACACAGAAGCCGAATGAAACTCTATATGAGGCATTGACGATATTTAGAAAGTTATTGAGAGGATGTCCGCAACATGGTTTAGACACCTGTCAAATAGTACAAATATTCTACCAAGGATGCGACATCACTATAAGGAAAGACATCGACATAGCAGCTGGTCGTTCTATTATGAAGAAAACCGAAACTGATGCTTACAAAATTATTGATAACACTGCTTCCACTCACATGAGTGGCACCAAGAAAAAGATATCGTTAGATCATCTAAAGCAGCTAGAGCCGATTCTAGCCATGACTTAGATTCCATTTCCGCAAAGATAGACGCTGTCGAGAGACGAATGGAAAAGATGACTAAGGATATACACTCAATACGAATTAGTTGTGAGCAGTGTGGAGGACCACATTTGACAAAAGATTGTCTCAGTATTGAACTAACAATGGAACAAAGAGAGAATGTTTCATATCTAAACCAAAGGCCTGGAAATAATTATCAGAATAATTATCAACCGCCAAGACCGATTTACAATCAAAACCAGAATTATAACCGAAATGTTCCATACAACAACCAACAAGGTCCTAGCAATCAACAAGTATCTAATAATACTTACAATCAGCAAAGACCTAATTTTCAAAACAAACCACCACAACCCGATGATAAAAAGCGAAATTTAGAAGATATGATGATGAAGCTAGTTGAATCTCAAACACATTTTTCACATCTCAGAAACAAACGAATGAACAAAATGCTCAAGCATTTAGAAATCAACAAGCTTCTATTCAAAATTTGAAACAAGAAGTAAGTAACCTAGCAAGGTTAATAGGTGAAAGAAAACCGGGAAGTTTACCTAGTGATACAAATGCTAACCCCCGGAATGAAACAGCTAAAGCCATTACCACAAGAAGTGGTACAACACTTAAACCACCTGAAATACCTGTAATTTCTGATGAAGCTATTCCTACTCCACAAGAACCACAACCTGATCAAGATAAGGAAAAAGAACCGGTAGTTGAAAAGGTTAATGAAGATAACACAGTTAAAGCTAAACCTTATGTTAAACCATACCAACCACCACTTCCTTACCCGAGTAAAATGAAAAAAGAGAAACTTGAAGCCGATCAATCCAAATTCTTGGATATGTTTAAACAGATAAATGTAAATCTTCCTTTCATTGATGTAATTTCAGGAATGCCTAGATATGCAAAATTCTTGAAAGATCTAATCTCAAATAGAAAGAAAATGGAAGAACTCTCGGCTGTTACTATGAATGCTAATTGTTCAGCAGTGCTGTTGAATAAGTTACCAAAAAAACTATCTGATCCAGGAAGTTTCACAATTCCATGTTTTCTGGGTAGTCTTAGTTCAATAGAAGCATTGGCAGACTTAGGTGCTAGTATAAATCTAATGCCGTATTCACTATACGCTAAACTAGACCTTGAAGAATTGAAACCAACATGAATAAGCATAAAACTAGCTGATAGATCAATAAAATATTCTAGAGGGATAATGGAGAACATGCTAGTTAAAGTTGGTACTTTAGTATTTCCAGTAGATTTTGTTGTTCTGTACATGGAAGAAGATTCTCAAGTTCCTCTCATATTAGGAAGACCATTTTTAAACACGGCTAAAGCAATGATAAACGTGTTCGGTAAGAAACTGACCCTAAGTATAGAGGACGAGAGTGTTACCTTTTCAGTTGATAGAGCAACGCAACAACCGCAATCTGCAGATGATACATGTTATTATATTCAAACTATAGAATCACATGCAGAATTGTTAGAAGAATTTCCAGAATTACAAGGAACAGGATAATGTTCTTTAGGAGAAGGAACTGAACCAATTGATGAAACTGAAATGTTAGCTATACTAATAGCTAATGGATATGAACCAACAAAAGAAGAAATTCAAATGCTAAAAGAAGAAGACAGATATCGATATAAATCATCGATAGAAGAACCTCCGACATTAGAGTTAAAGCCACTTCCAAATCATTTGGAATACGCTTATTTACATGGTGAATCTGAATTGCCTGTAATAATATCGTCTTCTCATACTGAAAATGAGAAATCACAACTCATTTCTGTGTTAAAATCTCATAAACTAGCCATTGCATGGAAGATTCATGATATTAAAGGAATAAGTCCTTCGTATTGCACACATAAAATCCTTATGGAAGAAGGTCATAATACATATGTGCAACGCCAACGAAGACTAAATCCTAATATGCAAGATGTAGTTAAGAAAGAAATTATTAAACTGCTTGATGCATGTTTAATTTATCCAATTTCTGATAGTCCATGGGTAAGCCCAGTTCAATGCGTACCTAAGAAGGTTGGCATGACTGTCATCACAAATGAGAAAAATGAGCTTATTCCTACTAGGACTGTAACAGGATGGCGTGTTTGTATTGATTATAGAAAATCAAATGACGCCACTAGAAAAGATCACTTTCCCTTACCTTTTATTGATCAAATGTTAGAAAGATTAGCCGAAAACAGTTACTATTGTTTTCTAGATGGTTTTTCCGGATATTTTCAAATTCCAATAGCACCCGAAGATCAAGAGAAAACCACATTCACGTGCTTATGGTACTTTGGCTTACAAACGCATGCCATTTGAACTTTGCAACGCCCCTGCAACCTTTCAAAGGTGCATGATGGCGATTTTTCACGACATGATAGAAGAATGCATGGAAGTTTTCATGGATGACTTTTCAGTCTTCGGTGATACATTTGAATCATGTCTAGTTAATCTTGAACGAATGCTTATTAGATGCGAACAATCAAATCTAGTTCTTAATTAGGAGAAATGCCATTTCATGGTTAAAGAAGGCATCGTTCTTGGACATAAAATTTCAAAGGAAGGAATTGAAGTGGATAGAGCTAAAGTAGATGTAATTGCTAAACTTCCACATCCCACCAATGTTAGAGGAGTTAGGAGTTTTCTAGGGCATGCCGGTTTTTACCGACGTTTCATAAAAGATTTTTCTAAAATTGCCACTCCTATGAATAAACTCATAGAAAAAGATGCTCCATTCATCTTTTCAGATGAATGCATCAAATCTTTTAATATTCTTAAAGAGAAACTCACTAATGCGCCGATCATGATAACACCAAATTGGAATCTACCGTTTGAACTAATGTGCGATGCAAGTGATTTTGCAATGGGAGCCGTTTTAGGACAAAGGATTGAAAAACGATTTCAACCTATATATTATGCTAGTAAGACATTACAAGGAGCACAAACAAATTACACAACTACTGAAAAAGAACTCCTTGCTATTGTCTTTGCTTTTGACAAATTTCGATCATATCTCGTTCTAGCTAAAACGGTGGTCTATACCGACCATTCTGCTCTTAGATACCTATTTTCGAAACAAGATGCTAAACCAAGATTAATCCGTTGGATCTTACTATTACAAGAGTTTGATATTGAAATCCGAGATAAAAAGGGAGCAGAAAATCTCGCAGCCGATCATCTTTCTCGTCTTGAAAATCCTGAATTAGAAGTTCTAAATGAATCGGCCATACAAGACAACTTTCCTGATGAATATCTATTGAAGATAGATTATAATGAAATACCATGGTTTGCAGACTATGCAAACTACTTAGTATGTGGATTCCTTGAAAAGGGATTATCGTACCAAAAACTAAAGAAATTCTTTAGTGATATAAAACACTATTTCTGGGAAGATCCACATTTGTTTAAAAGTTGTCCCGATGGAATAATATGCCGATGTGTATTCGGAGATGAAGCTAGTAAAATCTTAAACCATTGTCACACAGGACCAACAGGAGGGCATTATGGGCCTCAACTAACAGCAAGAAAAGTTTACGATGCTGGATTCTATTGGCCTACAATTTACAAAGACGCACACCTTCTTTGCAAATCCCGTAATGCTTGTCAAAGGGCCGGAAAAATAAGTCAACGTGATGAAATGCCACAAAATGTCATTCAAGTATGTAAAGTATTTGACATTTGGGGTATTGACTTTATGGGTCCATTTCCAAAATCTCATAATAATCTCTATATTCTCGTAGCCATTGATTATGTATCTAAATGGGTGGAAGCACAAGCTCTCCCAACTAACGATGCACGAGTTGTAGTCAACTTTTTAAAACGTCTTTTTGCAAGGTTTGGAACACCGAAAGCTTTAATAAGTGATCGGGGAACTCATTTCTGTAATAATCAACTTGAGAAAGTTCTTAAAAGATATGGAGTAACTCATAAAATCTCCACCGCATATCATCCACAAACAAGTGGACAAGTTGAAAATACCAACCGAGCTTAAAAACGTATTCTAGAGAAAACCGTAGGATCAAATCCGAAGGAATGGTCCATTAAATTGAAGGATGCACTCTGGGCTTTTAGAACAGCCTACAAAACTCCAATTGGAACCACACCTTTCAAACTCGTTTACGGAAAAGCATGTCATCTTCCAGTAGAAATTGAACACAAAGCATTTTGGGCTTTGAAGACATGTAATCTTGATTTACATGAAGCCGGACGTCTACGGTTAAGTCAACTAAACGAATTAGAAGAATTAAGACAAGAAGCATACGAAAATTCGTTAATCTATAAGGAAAGAACGAAGAAATGGCATGATAAAAGAATCAGAAGTTCAAAAGAATTTAAAGAAGGAGATAGAGTTCTTCTTTTTAATTCACGATTCAAGCTATTTCCTGAAAAATTGAAATCAAGATGGTCTGGACCATTCATAGTCAAAAGAGTTTTCCCATACGGAACAGTAGAATTAATAAATTCAAATGGGATTGAATTTAAAGTTAATGGTCACAGAGTTAAACACTACATAGATAGTCCGATGGAAGTCGACAACGATGTTAATCACAATTTCAACACCACAGCTAACTAAGTGTGGGGAGAATCAAGTCTTTTAAAGGATAATATGTATTTCTGTTAGAGTTAGATTTTCTGTTTTCGTGTAGTTCTCGAAAATGGAACCCGAATGGTCTTTCCCTAGCAGACCCTAAAGAACTAGTCTTCTCCTCCCATTCTGAATTTTTATTTTTTTAGGTTTTACGAAATGAAGACTTCCTGTGAACTAAACCATGGTCTAATGCTACACGCTTTGATCACTAAACGTAATAATGACACACTTCCGAGTGAACTGGTATCAGTAATCAGAGAAAAATTGGACGGAGTAAGAAAAGAATCCAGATGCGAAAATAATAAGTTACAATTTGGTAAAGGAAAATCAAAATCCGCAGCGAAAAGAAGAGCACGACACCTTGAAAAATGTCACAAATGCAGAAAATGGTCACACGAAGGTAAATGTTCAAATAATCAAACCTATTCAAACACCGAATTTGTTACTTTATGCAGAGATGGACCGTTCATATGTTTAGAAGAAAAAACATTATATGCTCGAGGTTACTCCTATGTAGCCATGGAAAATCAATTAGTCCGACTATCTTATGAGTGGGCTAGAGCATATCACTAAGAATACTATCTCACAGGTAAGTCTGTACAGTTTTTTTTTTAATTTTTATTTTTATTTTAACCTTTTGATAATAAACGCTAATTTGTTCGCTATAAAGTATTAAATTGGTATTCGATGAAATTAGGTCTTGCGACCGAAATTATTGATATCATACAAAAATTTATTACATCACTGCGAAATTTAACGTTTATTCTTAAGGTGTAAATATCTTTAATCTGATGGAATACCACATGTAAAACAATTCACAAAACCCATTATGTATATGTATATATTTCGGCCTAAAACATAGAGTAAGCGGAAGCAATTTCAAGTGTTTGCATGTATATTTTAACCTTTTAAATGTATTCCATTTCATAGATCTAGTCTTGAAAATATACTAAAATGTAAATAGAGCTAGTTTAGGGTTTATACCTTCTCCTAAAATGGAGGTTGAAGAAACAAGAAAATGGAGATGATGAAGAAGCTAGTTTCTCACTTGAAACCTCAAGCCTTTGATACCCACAAACCTTGAATCAACACCCTTCTTTGGTTAGGATTTTAGGACACTTATTAACTAGCAAAATCAAGCAAAGAACCCCTTGTTCTTACTCAAAGATATCGGCCAAGAATGGGAGAGGAGGAAGAGTGTTTTGCTAGTTTGAATTTGCAAGAGTAAAATGTGTGAAAAGATGCAAGACTTAATGATGATTAGGTGGAGTTTAATATAAGTTAATGTAAAGCATGGGAGCTCCCTAGGAACCCCCAAAACCGTCCCCTTCTCTCTCCCTTTTTTTTTTTTTTTTTTTGCTAAACATTTATATAACTTGTATTTATTTCCATGATACTTGCACCTTATATAATTTTATAAACCTTTTATAAAATTATACTTTATAAACCAATTATAAAATATAACACACATATAAGTTTAATCATAAATAATTAAACTTGCACCTATAATTATCCAAATAATTATTTCTTGCATTTTATATTTAGAAAACCAATTTCTAAAGTCTAAGTGTCAAATATTTATTTTAAAGATCCACTCATTAAAATAAATACATAAAAGTGTTGACGGTTTGTTATTGGGTATGACCCGACTTGGATCATAACATATTGGCCACAATAATTAATTATGTCTCTCGGGCATATGAAATACCTTCAATCTCCCACTTGCACGAGAAACATAAGGAATTAATGCAAGTGACGGATACCACCTAACGACCGTCCATCACCCCCAATGTGTTATGACTTAGTGCCATTCAATAACATCATCCCTTTCAAGTTCCCATCTCGAATATGATTAGGTGAATCTTTCAATATATCCTTTTGTCCTAGATGTCATGTCAAATCCAAGAGACATAGAATGATCACTCTCTTATAGATTTAACTTTATTAGGCCTTAGACATCCGACTCTCAACGAATAAGAGGGACAAATTCCATCTTGACTACATACGTCCTAGACACCACACTTAGTACCATACCTGAAGCCTCCCTTATGTACTACCATATTTCAGAATAGCGAAGGAAAGAATCAAGGCACAATATTCGGTGAATATCCGAACCCAATATGTGTCTCAGGTCAGAGGATATAATGATATTCTCCTTTACTCAAGATTACATGTGATCAACCACAAAGGCTCCATATAGCAAATCTTGAGAGCGGGTCTTCTAATATTTGTGTCCCACAAATATCTATGAACCTTGGTTGCAACCTTGCCCCACATTCACCATTTGAATGTTAACCAATCCAAGTTCATAATAGTTTAGACCTCACACTTGCTTCCACAAATGTGATCAACTACGGAATTTAGAATAATAGTTTATTCATGGATAAAATATGCAAAATTGGAACATGACTCATAATTAAATTAATACCATAATTATATTGATGAGTTTGAACTAATTCGATCCGTTACAATACTTAAAATAGATCAATTCCAATCACTAGAATATCGAAGCCCTAATGCACAAACATGTCCCTCATGTTTTGGCCCATGTAAAAGCTTCGTGAGTGGATCCGCAACATTTTGATCTGTGTGAACTTTGTGAATACATATCTTTCCTCTTTCAACCTCATTCCTAATGTAGTTGAATCTCCGCTCAATGTGACGAGTCTTTTGATGAGCACGAGGTTCCTTGATTTGAGCAATCGCACCCTCGTTGTCACAAAAGATCTCAAGAGGGTCCTGAATGGAAGGGACCACTCCTAAGTCGTCGATGAATTTCTTCATCCATGCAGCTTCCTGAGCTGCCAGTGAGGCGGCAATGTACTCCGACTCTGTAGTGGATAACACAACAACTTCCTGTTTTGAGCTCTTCCAAGAGACTGCACCACCATTTAACATGAAGACATAACCGGATTGTGATCGAGAGTCATCTCGATCAGTTTGGAAACTCGCGTCCACGTAACCTTTTACAGCGAGTTCTTCCTCACCAGACCCATATATTAGAAACATATCCTTAGTCCTTCTAAGGTATTTCAATATACATTTAACCGCAGTCCAATGACTATTTCCCGGGTTATTCTGGTATCTACTTGTCAGGCTTAGGGCGCATGACACATCCGGTCTAGTACATATCATTGCATACATGATAGACCCAATAGCAGATGCATATGGGACTTTCTTCATTCTCTCTTGCTCATCTTTTGTGGTAGGACACTGAGATGAACTGAGAATGGTTCCCTTTTGAATAGGTACCAAACCTTTCTTAGAGTTTTCCATCTTGAACCTTTTCAAGATTTTATCAATGTATGCACTTTGACTTAAACCTATCAATCTCTTGGATCTATTCCTATAGATCCCAATCCCCAATATGTATTGTGCTTCTCCAAGATCCTTAATAGAGAAGCAACTCTTTAGCCAAGTTTTGACTTCTTGCATTGTGGTAATATCATTCCCAAACAATAATATATCATCCACATATAGCACAAGGAACATTATAGAGCTCCCACTAGCCTTCTTGTACACACAAGCTTCATCACCATTTTTAATGAAGCCAAATTTCTTTGCCTCTTCATTAAAGCGATGATTCCACATTCTAGATGCTTGTTTCAATCCGTAGATTGACTTCTTTAACTTGCATACCTTTTTAGGATTTTTCGGATCAACAAAACCTTCGGGCTGTACCATATAGACATCTTCCTCAAGATATCCATTTAGGAAAGCGGTTTTGACATCCATTTGCCATATTTCATAGTCATAGTGAGCAGTAATGGCAAATAATATCCTAATAGACTTTAGCATTGCCACTGGCGAGAAAGTTTCATCATAATCAACCCCTTGAGTTTGAGTGAAACCTTTTGCTACAAGTCTAGCTTTGTATGTATCCAAGTTTCCATGTATGTCGATTTTCTTCTTGAAAAGCCATTTGCAATCAACTAGCTTGGAGCTAGGAGGTTACACAACAAGTTCCCAAACTTGGTTTTCATACATGGATTGCATCTCGGCGTTCATGGCTTCCTGCCATTTATCTTTATCAATCCTTGATAAAGCATCTTTGTAGTTTGTCGGTTCATCCAAATCAACCATATAGCAACCATCCACGAGAAACCCATATCTCTCGGGAGGATTACTAATCCTACTAGATCTTCGAACGTCTTGTGTACTTTGATCATCCACTTGATCATTTTCAACATCCTCATGTTGAGTACTAGTGCCAACCAATTGTGTATCATCGGCTTGATCTTGTACCTCTACAAGATCTATCTTCCTTTCACCATCACCTTCCATAAGGAACTTGGTTTCAAGGAATTCCGCCTTTCGAGCAACAAATACCGTTTGCTCGGATGGATCATAGAAGTAATATCCCATGTCATCTTTGGGATATCCTATGAAGATACACTTTGTGGATCGAGCATGTAGCTTATTCGCTACATAACGCTTAGGATAAGCTTCACATCCCCATACTTTCAAGTATGAAAGAGAAGGAGGTTTTCCAAACCACATCTCATGAGGAGTTCGTTCCACTTTCTTGGTTGGGGCCATATTTAAAATACGAGCCGCGGAGCTTAGACAATAACCCCAAAATGATAGAGGTAACGAGCTTCTTGCCATCATAGATCGAACCATATCCATTAGGGTTCGGTTCCTCCTTTCGGAAACTCCATTAAGTTGGGGTGTTCCGGGTGGAGTAAGTTGTGAGATAATCCCACAACTCCTAAGATGATCTTGGAAGGCATCGCTTAGGTATTCACCTCCTCTATCGGTACGAAGTACCGTAATTGTCCTATTGAGTTGATTTTGTACTTCGTTTTGATATTCTTTGAATGCTTCAAACGTTTCGTCCTTGTGTCTTAATAAGTAGACATATCCGAAACGACTAAAGTCATCAATGAAAGTAACAAAGTATCTTTCACCATTCCTAGTCATGGGTTTAAAGGGTCCACATACATCCGAATGTATTAATCCCAATAAATCCTTAGCCCTTTCATAAGTCCCTTAGAAAGGTGCTTTAGTCATCTTGCCTTGTAAACAAGATTCACATACATCAAACGAATCCATTTCATTTGATTTCAAAAGTCCATTCTTTTGAAGTGTATGCATTCGGTTCTTGTTTATATGGCCAAGGCGACAATGCCATAAATAGGAATCACTCAAATCCCTTTTGAGTTTCTTGGTGCTTGTATGGTATATAGAGCTCGATGATGCGTCATCATGAACCAATTCATAAATTCCATTTGAAGGCGAAGCCTTGAAATAGAATACATTGTCTTTAGAAACATGAATATCATCATCAATAAAATTAACAACGTAACCACATTGTTTTAAGCGAGAAATAGAAATAATGTTTCTACACAAATCCGGAGCATACAAAACATTTTCTAAAATAAGTTCCAATCCGCTTGGAAGCTTCAAAATAAAATCTCCTTGAGCTTTAACATGCACCTTTGCACCATTGCCCATATAGAGACTTGATGTTCCCGCCTTATGATCACTTCTTTTGAACCCCTGCAAAGAATTGCAAATATGAGTTCCACATCCCGTGTCTAATACCCATGTATTAGAAGAAGTAATACTAAGCTCTATATATACCATATATATATTACCTGAGGTTTGCCCTGCATCCCTCTTGTCCTTCAACTCCTTAATATAGACCGGACAGTTTCGTTTCCAATGACCCATCTCACCGCAACCGAAACATGGGTCTTCTTTGGGGTTTGCCTTCTCGGCTACCTTTTGCTTCTTAGCCTTGTTGATGGTTGGGGTAACCATCTTCCCTTTCGCTTTGCCTTGATGGGCGGGTCCTTTTCTCTTGGCCACCTTTGGCTTAGAGGTGTTACCTTTTGACCCACCTTGATCGATTGCTAACACGGGTAAAGCCCTTTTACCATGCTAGTTTCCGCCGTTCTAAGCATACCGTGAAGCTCACCTATGCTCTTATCCATCCCATTCATATTGTAATTAATTACAAATTGATCAAACCTTTTTGATAGGGAGTTAAGGATAAGATCGGTGGCTAACTCATTAGATATGTTTAGGTTAAGGCGGTTAGCACGATCGATAAGGCTTTTCATCTTAAGTACATAAGATGAAACCGATTGGGTATCGTCCATACGACAAGCACGTAGTGCCCGAACCGCTTCGAAATGCTCGACACGCGCTTGTTGGAGGAACATCTCCTTCAATTGCGTTATCATGTCGTATGCACTATGATGCTCGAAATCCTTTTGGAGTTCGGGTATCATAGTCCCAAGCATTAAGCATGAGACTTGAAGGGAGTCGTGGCAATACTTATCGTAAGAAGCCATTGCCTCCACATCATTCTCATCCGGTTGATCGGGAATGGGGTCCTCAAGTACATACGCTTTATCCTCTTGTTTGAGGACAATCCGAAGATTGCAGAACCAATCCATAAAGTTGGTATGATTGAGTTTGTCTTTCTCGAGGAGAGACCGTAACGATAGGTTGTTCATGTTAAGTGGTGCGTTTTGCATGTTGTTGTTGTTATTAGCGGCCATCTACAAAATTCAACAAAGTCCTTTTAAGTATCGATTTTAAATTTAATAAACAATACCCTTTTAATTTGTTTTATTAAATATTAGAATCCAACGATAAATCAAATTTCGGTTAGGTGACCTTTATCCCGTCATTTGATTTAGCTAGGTAGTCATAATGATAATTGCAATCCGTTTGCAACTTCTAAGTTATGGGATCATGCAATCCTTTTGCATGGCATATCAATCCCATCAACGCCTATTTGTTCCTCATGCTTCGGTGACCCTAAGTTCATGATTCCCAAATCAAGTCGTCCTACTTGTGTAAACATGTAGACTTAACATACAAGTGGTTAGGTGACCTTTATCCCACATGTATGCGAAGTGTACCTTATTCATATTAGTTCACTCATGACGGTTAGGTGACCTTTATCCCATCAAGAGATTCCTAATATGTCTAAGTGTTTCCACAAAAAGATGGCGTTTAACTTGTTTACCTTGTTTTAGTTAAAGGGATTTTATGTTTTCTACATTCTAGTTTTAGAAAATAAAATGCTATACACCAACATGCATTTGGTGTGTAGTGTTTTATGAAAAACCTATTTTCATGTCCTTTTAGTAAACCAATTACTAGTTATAAACCATTTCATTACCTTTTAAATAAACCATTTTATTTAGATCTAATAACCAATTATTAGTGTCATTTTGTTATGTTTTATTATAACCACTTATAATGTATTATGCAAGTGTTAACATGTGATAATCTTGTAGCAACCAATCATACAAACATACACAACATGCATAACAAAATATGTTCACAATCGGGAGCCATTTTGGTGGACATTTGTTTAGCCAAAAAACAAATGTCACCGGTAAGGGTAAAGGAAAGTAAGAGATTTTAAGAAAAATCTCCCACTTAATCTTGTAATCTTCAAGAGCTCCAACTTGTAACCTTCTTCTTGATTCTTCATTTTCTCTTTACAAAATTATATCCTAATACAATTTTTCTAGAAAATGAAATAACAACCTATTCTATTTTTACAAACAAATAGAATAAATTACATGAAAATTACAAGATTTACTTACAACTTATTACAAACCAAAATTACAAAATTATTACAAATTAATACAAACCATATGAATGAATGTTACAATCATGAATAACAACCAAATCATTCAAACATACAACCACATGGTCTAGGCTCGATTGTGAACAATAACATAACAACAAACTTGGCCAAACTTGAAGTCCCAAAACCCATTTTTGGGTTCAAAAATTCGGCCAAAACCAAAACCCCACCAAAACTCAAGATTTTTACATTCTACTTTCATGCATGTTAGTAGATTGTAAAACAAATGAGTTTTCTAGCCAAAAACAAGAAGCATATTAACAAGACTTTGGCTCTAGATACCATTGATGGAATACCACATGTAAAACAATTCACAAAACCCATTATGTATATGTATATATTTCGGCCTAAAACATAGAGTAAGCGAAAGCAATTTCAAGTGTTTGCATGTATATTTTAACCTTTTAAATGTATTCCATTTCATAGATCTAGTCTTGAAAATATACTAAAATGTAAATAGAGCTAGTTTAGGGTTTATACCTTCTCCTAAAATGGAGGTTGAAGAAACAAAAAAATGGAGATGATGAAGAAGCTAGTTTCTTACTTGAAACCTCAAGCCTTTGATACCCACAAACCTTGAATCAACACCCTTCTTTGGTTAGGATTTTAGGACACTTATTAACTAGCAAAATCAAGCAAAGAACCCCTTGTTCTTACTCAAAGAAATCGGCCAAGAATGGGAGAGGAGGAAGAGTGTTTTGCTAGTTTGAATTTGCAAGAGTAAAATGTGTGAAAAGATGCAAGACTTAATGATGATTAGGTGGAGTTTAATACAAGTTAATGTAAAGCATGGGAGCTCCCTAGGAACCCCCAAAACTGTCCCCTTCTCTCTCCCTTTTTTTTTTTTTTTTTTTTGCTAAACATTTATATAACTTGTATTTATTTCCATGATACTTGCACCTTATATAATTTTATAAACCTTTTATAAAATTATACTTTATAAACCAATTATAAAATATAACACACATATAAGTTTAATCATAAATAATTAAACTTGCACCTATAATTATCCAAATAATTATTTCTTGCATTTTATATTTAGAAAACCAATTTCTAAAGTCTAAGTGTCAAATATTTATTTTAAAGATCCACTCATTAAAATAAATACATAAAAGTGTTGACGGTTTGTTATTGGGTATGACCCAACTTGGATCATAACATATTGGCCACAATAATTAATTATGTCTCTCGGGCATATGAAATACCTTCATAATCAATCAACTCAAAATATTTCAAAAATTCGTCATGAGTTAAATTAGGTTATGGAACCGAAATTACTTTACCGAAAAGATGGGCGTATATTTTTGATAATATTTGATTGATTAAAGTGGGATAAAAGCCAAAAAGATTTTTAATTTTATTTTTACCATGTTTTTTTTAAAATTAATATATAAATATTAATTTAATATTGTAAACTTATTTAAAATTGTAAATATTTGAAAAATTAATATAAGTTTGTATGTATAAAAACAAAAATATAATTTAAGTTTGGTGTGAATTTTTAAAATATGAATTTTTAATTTTATGCATTTTAAATTTAAGTTTGGTGTGAATTTAAAAACAAAAATTTAGTTTATCTCATTAAGTTAAAAATACGATTTTTAAAATTCATCGTAAGTTGAAGACTAAGTCGTTGAACCGAAATTGCTTTACCCGAGGGAGGGACGAGAACTTTTATTATCATTATTTTTAATCTTATTGAATTAAAGTATGCCAAAAACATTAAAAAACCCAAAAATCTTTGCTTTTAAAACCGCGCTTTAAATTGACAAATTTTAAAATTTTGTCGAGGGACGGACTAGGACATCGTTCCGAAACGCCCTCATCCTAAAAAGAAACAAAATTTTTAAAATTCAATTAATTATAAGTTTTAATTAGTAAAAGGTTTTTATATAAAATATATATATATATATATATATATATATATATATATATATATATATATATATATATATATATATATATATATATATATATATATATATTAATGCCGCGACTCGTGGAGTTTGTAAGGTACAAACAACGTGACTCGCGGAAGTTGTAAAATCCAGAAAAAAATAAAACGCATCAAACAGACCAGCTCCTTCCCCATTTCCATTTTACTGCGAAAATACACACACAAACACATCCCAAATTCGCAATTTTTGGCCATTTTTCATCAAATCTTTCACAAAATCATGTTGAGAAGAATGCTATCAAGGAATTACTCAAGGAAAACGGTAAATTTCTACATCAAAACACCCTTTAATCCGAATATTTAGTGTTCTTGAGCAAATTTATACCCAATTCAATTTTGATGCTTTTTAGTGTAATTATGCTTAAATTGCTTATGTATTATGCTTGTATAACCTAGATTGATGCTATTTAACATGATTAGAAGCCTTAAACTTCAAATTTTGAGTAATTTAGGGTTTGTGTTCTTGAGCAATTTGGGGCTTTTTGATATAAATAGGTTATGGCCGATTTTTGTCATGAATTATTGCTAAATTAAGTAGTGTAACATGTTTAGGTAGTTAAATGATCCAAACTTTGAGCCTAAACATGATTTTTGAGAATTAAAGTGGACTTTTTCAAGTCTAAAATTCATGAACTTGATTTTTGAGAGATAATGCCATTTGAAACTTGTTTAATTACTAATAATGATTATTTTGACATGTTATTTGAGTTGAATGCTTATGAACTTGGCGAACATTTTCGTATATGCTTATTTGAAAAAGTGTAGATTTGATAAAAATATGAAAATGAGCATAAGTTTGATATAAATTGAACATGTCATTGTAATTATTTTGATTGATGATTTAGCTGACACTAATGCATATTTGGATGCACAAAAATTGTGTTTGATGTGTTTTGCAGACTGAAAGGGGTGAATCTTCATCCCAAGCTCGCATTGCTCCTCCTGAGAATGCGGAACAACAGGATGTTGATAACTATTACAAACAAGATATACCTCATCCAGTTATGACATTTTTAGATATGCACGTGGAAGATTTGCACCCGAACTTGAGATTAGACAGACGTTGGATAGATTATCCAAAATACTAAAGGGGCTTGCACACTCTTCATTCTAAAGCTGTTGAAGTACCTAGGGTAATAGAATGGGAACCGTTAGAAGCTGTAGGATTGGGCGAACGGATTAGAGAATTACTTACATAGAGATATGGTAATTCTACTTTTAACGATTGGGTACGATTATTCAACATGCGTAGACCTGTATATAAAGTATGGTGTGAAGAATTATTGTGTAGTATAGAAATAAATGATCGGGTAGCTACTTTAACCGATCGAACTTTTATTAGATTTTTGTTAGGAGGTTCGATGCGCCACATGTCTCTACTAGACATGGCTCAGGCCTTACGTATATATACGCCTGAGGAGCTAGCATCTGCCGATTGTCAAGGGTTGATATTAAATGGTAGGAAGATTGATGAAAATTTTGATACGCATAGTGTATGGAGTCAAATGACTAGCCATCACCGATTTAAAGGGGGAAATTACTCTTATCTTGATATTGATAGAGCTGAATTAAGAGTAATCCATAGGTTTCTAGCGAACTCGATTACACAGCGAGGTAAAAATAAGGAAAAGGTAAATGAACAAGATTTATTTTACCACATGTGTATTCAAGACCCACAAAGCGCTGTAAGTATACCTTATTGTGTGGGTTATTATTTATCGGCTATGGTTAGGGGGATGAGACCGCACAGTATAATAGGAGGTGGTATATTTATTACATTAATTGCTGAGTATCTCGATGTGGATATAAGTCGGGGGGGATTATTAATCGAAGAACCAGAACCCCACGATACAATTGGTTTAAATATATATCATGGTGCTAAGGTTTTGAAGAGGCGTAATAATGCCGCAGTACAATATAATGGAAGACATCCACAAGTTGAAAGAAATCAACAGCCAGGTAATGTGGGAGGGGGAAATGAAATGACAGAAATGCAAAGGTTTATAGCTTCACAAGAGTATGAAAATGCTAGACATCGAGCATTTGAAGATTGGCAAGTTCATCAAAACCACATCATAGCTCATTGCCAACATGTAGGTAGAAACTATATTCCTACTCCAAAGCCCGTATTTCCTCCCTGGTCTATAGAGATCCAACCACCGTATCCTACTTATAACCCAGCTGAAGCATTTTATAACACATACGGTTATGCATGGAACCCCTACTGGTATCAGTATTGAAATGTCCCGTTCTTATTGATTAAAAACGTTTCATATTAATTGATTTCGTTGCGAGGTTTTGACCTCTATATGAGACGTTTTTCAAAGACTGCATTCATTTTTAAAACAAACCATAACCTTTATTTCATAAATAAAGGTTTAAAAAGCTTTACGTAGATTATCAAATAATGATAATATAAAATATCCTGTTTACACACGACCATTACATAATGGTTTTCATAACAAATATGTTACATCGAAATCAGTTTCTTGAATGCAGTTTTTACACAATATCATACAAACATGGACTCTAAATCTTGTCCTTATTTTAGTATGCAACAGCGGAAGCTCTTAATAATCACCTGAGAATAAACATGCTTAAAACGTCAACAAAAATGTTGGTGAGTTATAGGTTTAACCTATATATATCAAATCATAATAATAGACCACAAGATTTCATATTTCAATACACATCCCATACATAGAGATAAAAATCATTCATATGGTAAACACCTGGTAACCGACATTAACAAGATGCATATATAAGAATATCCCCATCATTCCGGGACACCCTTCAGATATGATATAAATTTCGAAGTACTAAAGCATCCGGTACTTTGGATGGGGTTTGTTAGGCCCAATAGATCTATCTTTAGGATTCGCGTCAATTAGGGTGTCTGTTCCCTAATTCTTAGATTACCAGACTTAATAAAAAGGGGCATATTCGATTTCGATAATTCAACCATAGAATGTAGTTTCACGTACTTGTGTCTATTTTGTAAATCATTTATAAAACCTGCATGTATTCTCATCCCAAAAATATTAGATTTTAAAAGTGGGACTATAACTCACTTTCACAGATTTTTACTTCGTCGGGAAGTAAGACTTGGCCACTGGTTGATTCACGAACCTATAACAATATATACATATATATCAAAGTATGTTCAAAATATATTTACAACACTTTTAATATATTTTGATGTTTTAAGTTTATTAAGTTAGCTGTCTTCGTTAGTAACCTACAACTAGTTGTCCACAGTTAGATGTACAGAAATAAATCGATAAATATTATCTTGAATCAATCCACGACCCAGTGTATACGTATCTCAGTATTGATCACAACTCAAACTATATATATTTTGGAATCAACCTCAACCCTGTATAGCTAACTCCAACATTCACATATAGAGTGTCTATGGTTGTTCCGAAATATATATAGATGTGTCGACATGATAGGTCGAAACATTGTATACGTGTCTATGGTTTCTCAAGATTACATAATATACAATACAAGTTGATTAAGTTATGGTTGGAATAGATTTGTTACCAATTTTCACGTAGCTAAAATGAGAAAAATTATCCAATCTTGTTTTACCCATAACTTCTTCATTTTAAATCCGTTTTGAGTGAATCAAATTGCTATGGTTTCATATTGAACTCTATTTTATGAATCTAAACAGAAAAAGTATAGGTTTATAGTCAGAAAAATAAGTTACTAGTCGTTTTTGTAAAGGTAGTCATTTCAGTCGAAAGAACGACGTCTAGATGACCATTTTAGAAAACATACTTCCACTTTGAGTTTAACCATAATTTTTGGATATAGTTTCATGTTCATAATAAAAATCATTTTCTCAGAATAACAACTTTTAAATCAAAGTTTATCATAGTTTTTAATTAACTAACCCAAAACAGCCCGCGGTGTTACTACGACGGCGTAAATCCGGTTTTACGGTGTTTTTTGTGTTTCCAGGTTTTAAATCATTAAGTTAGCATATCATATAGATATAGAACATGTGTTTAGTTGATTTTAAAAGTCAAGTTAGAAGGATTAACTTTTGTTTGCGAACAAGTTTAGAATTAACTAAACTATATTCTAGTGATTACAAGTTTAAACCTTCGAATAAGATAGCTTTATATGTATGAATCGAATGATGTTATGAACATCATTACTACCTTAAGTTCCTTGGATAAACCTACTGGAAAATAGAAAAATAGATCTAGCTTCAACGGATCCTTGGATGGCTCGAAGTTCTTGAAGCAGAAGCATGACACGAAAACAAGTTCAAGTAAGATCATCACTTGAAATAAGATTGTTATAGTTATAGAAATTGAACCAAAGTTTGAATATGATTATTACCTTGTATTAGAATGATAACCTACTGTAAGAAACAAAGATTTCTTGAGTTTGGATGATCACCTTACAAGATTGGAAGTGAGCTAGCAAACTTGAAAGTATTCTTGATTTTATGAAACTAGAACTTTTGGAATTTATGAAGAACACTTAGAACTTGAAGATAGAACTTGAGAGAGATCAATTAGATGAATAAAATTGAAGAATGAAAGTGTTTGTAGGTGTTTTTGGTCATTGGTGTATGGATTAGATATAAAGGATATGTAATTTTGTTTTCATGTAAATAAGTCATGAATGATTACTCATATTTTTGTAATTTTATGAGATATTTCATGCTAGTTGCCAAATGATGGTTCCCACATGTGTTAGGTGACTCACATGGGCTGCTAAGAGCTGATCATTGGAGTGTATATACCAATAGTACATACATCTAAAAGCTGTGTATTGTACGAGTACGAATACGGGTGCATACGAGTAGAATTGTTGATGAAACTGAACGAGGATGTAATTGTAAGCATTTTTGTTAAGTAGAAGTATTTTGATAAGTGTCTTGAAGTCTTTCAAAAGTGTATGAATACATATTAAAACACTACATGTATATACATTTTAACTGAGTCGTTAAGTCATCGTTAGTCGTTACATGTAAATGTTGTTTTGAAACCTTTAGGTTAACGATCTTGTTAAATGTTGTTAACCCATTGTTTATTATATCAAAAGAGATTTTAAATTATTATATTATCATGATATTATGATGTACGAATATTTCTTAATATGATATATATACATTAAATGTCGTTACAACGATAATCGTTACATATATGTCTCGTTTCAAAATCATTAAGTTAGTAGTCTTGTTTTTACATATGTAGTTCATTGTTAATATACTTAATGATATGTTTACTTATCATAATATCATGTTAACTATATATATAACCATATATATGTCATCATATAGTTTTTACAAGTTTTAACGTTCGTGAATCACCGGTCAACTTGGGTGGTCAATTGTCTATATGAAACCTATTTCAATTAATCAAGTCTTAACAAGTTTGATTGCTTAACATGTTGGAAACATTTAATCATGTAAATATTAATCTCAATTAATATATATAAACATGGAAAAGTTCGGGTCACTACAGTACCTACCCGTTAATTAAATTTCGTCCCGAAATTTTAAGCTGTTGAAGGTGTTGACGAATCTTCTGGAAATAGATGCGGGTATTTCTTCTTCATCTGATCTTCACGCTCCCAGGTGAACTCGGGTCCTCTACGAGCATTCCACCGAACCTTAACAATTGGTATCTTGTTTTGCTTAAGTCTTTTAACCTCACGATCCATTATTTCGACGGGTTCTTCGATGAATTGGAGTTTTTCGTTGATTTGGATTTCATCTAATGGAATAGTGAGATCTTCTTTAGCAAAACATTTATTCAAATTCGAGACATGGAAAGTGTTATGTACAGCCGCGAGTTGTTGAGGTAACTCAAGTCGGTAAGCTACTGGTCCGACACGATCAATAATCTTGAATGGTCCAATATACCTTGGATTTAATTGTAGTGACCCGAACTTTTCCATGTTTATATATATTAATTGAGATTGATATTTACATGATTAAATGTTTCCAACATGTTAAGCAATCAAACTTGTTAAGACTTGATTAATTGAAATATGTTTCATATAGACAATTGACCACCCAAGTTGACCGGTGATTCACGAACGTTAAAACTTGTAAAAACTATATGATGACATATATATGGATATATATATAGTTAACATGATACTATGATAAGTAAACATATCATTAAGTATATTAACAATGAACTACATATGTAAAAACAAGACTACTAACTTAATGATTTTTAAACGAGACATATATGTAACGATTATCGTTGTAAAGACATTTAATGTATATATATCATATTAAGAGATATTCATACATGATAATATCATGATAATATAATAATTTAAAATCTCATTTGATATTATAAAAATTGGGTTAACAACATTTAACAAGATCGTTAACCTAAAGGTTTCAAAACAACACTTACATGTAACGACTAACGATGACTTAACGACTCAGTTAAAATGTATATACATGTAGTGTTTTAATATGTATTTATACACTTTTGAAAGACTTCAATACACTTATCAAAATACTTCTACTTAACAAAAATGCTTACAATTACATCATCGTTCAGTTTCATCAACAATTCTACTCGTATGCACCCGTATTCATACTCGTACAATACACAGCTTTTTGATGTATGTACTATTGGTATATACACTCCAATGATCAGCTCTTAGTAGCCCATGTGAGTCACCTAACACATGTGGGAACCATCATTTGGCAACTAGCATGAAATATCTCATAAAATTACAAAAATATGAGTAATCATTCATGACTTATTTACATGAAAACAAAATTACATATCCTTTATATCTAATCCATACACCAACGACCAAAAACACCTACAAACACTTTCATTCTTCAATTTTCTTCATCTAATTGATCTCTCTCAAGTTCTATCTTCAAGTTCTAAGTGTTCTTCATAAATTCCAAAAGTTCTAGTTTCATAAAATCAAGAATACTTTCAAGTTTGCTAGCCCACTTCCAATCTTGTAAGGTGATCATCCAACCTCAAGAAATCTTTGTTTCTTACAGTAGGTTATCATTCTAATACAAGGTAATAATCATATTCAAACTTTGGTTCAATTTCTATAACTATAACAATCTTATTTCAAGTGATGATCTTACTTGAACTTGTTTTCGTGTCATGATTCTGCTTCAAGAACTTCGAGCCATCCAAGGATCCATTGAAGCTAGATCCATTTTTCTCTTTTCCAGTAGGTTTATCCAAGGAACTTAAGGTAGTAATGATGTTCATAACATCATTCAATTCATACATATAAAGCTATCTTATTCGAAGGTTTAAATTTGTAATCACTAGAACATAGTTTAGTTAATTCTAAACTTGTTCGCAAACAAAAGTTAATCCTTCTAACTTGACTTTTAAAATCAACTAAACACATGTTCTATATCTATATGATATGCTAACTTAATGATTTAAAACCTGGAAACACGAAAAACACCGTAAAACCGGATTTACGCCGTCGTAGTAACACCGCGGGCTGTTTTGGGTTAGTTAATTAAAAACTATGATAAACTTTGATTTTAAAGTTGTTATTCTGAGAAAATGATTTTTATTATGAACATGAAACTATATCCAAAAATTATGATTAAACTCAAAGTGGAAGTATGTTTTCTAAAATGGTCATCTAGACGTCGTTCTTTCGACTGAAATGACTACCTTTACAAAAACGACTTGTAACTTATTTTTCTGACTATAAACCTATACTTTTCTGTTTAGATTCAAAAAATAGAGTTCAATATAAAACCATAGCAATTTGATTCACTCAAAACGGATTTAAAATGAAGAAGTTATGGGTAAAACAAGATTGGGTAATTTTTCTCATTTTAGCTACGTGAAAATTGGTAACAAATCTATTCCAACCATAACTTAATCAACTTGTATTGTATATTATGTAATCTTGAGATACCATAGACACGTATACAATGTTTCGACCTATCATGTCGACACATCTATATATATTTTGGAACAACCATAGACACTCTATATGTGAATGTTGGAGTTAGCTATACAGGGTTGAGGTTGATTCCAAAATATATATAGTTTGAGTTGTGATCAATACTGAGATACGTATACACTGGGTCGTGGATTGATTCAAGATAATATTTATCGATTTATTTCTGTACATCTAACTGTGGACAACTAGTTGTAGGTTACTAACGAGGACAGCTGACTTAATAAAATTAAAACATCAAAATATATTAAAAGTGTTGTAAATATATTTTGAACATACTTTGATATATATGTATATATTGTTATAGGTCCGTGAATCAACCAGTGGCCAAGTCTTACTTCCTGACGAAGTAAAAATCTGTGAAAGTGAGTTATAGTCCCACTTTTAAAATCTAATATTTTTGGGATGAGAATACATGCAGGTTTTATAAATGATTTACAAAATAGACACAAGTACGTGAAACTACATTCTATGGTTGAATTATCGAAATCGAATATGCCCCTTTTTATTAAGTCTGGTAATCTAAGAATTAGGGAACAGACACCCTAATTGACGCGAATCCTAAAGATAGATCTATTGGGCCTAACAAACCCCATCCAAAGTACCGGATGCTTTAGTACTTCGAAATTTATATCATATCCGAAGGGTGTCCCGGAATGATGGGGATATTCTTATATATGCATCTTGTTAATGTCGGTTACCAGGTGTTCACCATATGAATGATTTTTATCTCTATGTATGGGATGTGTATTGAAATATGAAATCTTGTGGTCTATTGTTACGATTTGATATATATAGGTTAAACCTATAACTCACCAACATTTTTGTTGACGTTTAAAACATGTTTATTCTCAGGTGAATATTAAGAGCTTCCGCTGTTGCATACTAAAATAAGGACAAGATTTGGAGTCCATGTTTGTATGATATTGTGTAAAAACTGCATTCAAGAAACTGATTTCGATGTAACATATTTGTATTGTAAACCATTATGTAATGGTCGTGTGTAAACAGGATATTTTAGATTATCATTATTTGATAATCTACGTAAAGCTTTTTAAACCTTTATTTATGAAATAAAGGTTATGGTTTGTTTTAAAAATGAATGCAGTCTTTGAAAAACGTCTCATATAGAGGTCAAAACCTCGCAACGAAATCAATTAATATGGAACGTTTTTAATCAATAAGAACGGGACATTTCAGTTGGTATCCGAGCGTTGGTCTTAGAGAACCAGAAGTTTTCATTAGTGTGTCTTATCGAGTTTGTTAGGATGCATTAGTGAGTCTGGACTTCGACCGTGTTTACTTGAAAAATGATTGCTTAACAAATTTTGTTGGAAACTATATATTTTTAACATGTGAATATTATGTGATATATTAATCTCTTAACGCGTTTGATATTATGTGATAGATGTCTACCTCTAGAACAAGTCCCATTGACTCACCTAATAATAATGAAGAGTCAAATGTAAATTGGAATGATTCGTGGACTGATTCACAAGTTCCCGAAGAGGAACCGGAAGAAGAGTCAGAACCTGAAGAAGAATCGGAACCGGAAGAAGAATCGGAACCGGATGAAGAAATAGAACCAGTGGGGGAAATAATAAAACGGTTAAGTAAAAGAAAATCCTCAACCAACCGACCAAGGTTAATTATGGTCAATGGTGTTTCCGCCAAGGAAGCAAAATATTGGGAGGATTACCAATTCTCCGATGAATCGGATTCCGACGAGAATTCCGATGATGTTATAGAAATTACCCCAACTGAATTTAAAAAGGCAAAAGAAAATAATAAGGAAAAGGGCATAAAAATAGAGAAATCTAATTCCAACCCCGATGAACTTTATATGTATCGTCAACGCCCGAAGTCCTTAAGTTGTAACAATGACCCAGGAACCTCTAAACCACCAGGTTTTTCTAAACCAATGTGGACAACGACGGCTCGTATTAGGGGAACATCATATATCCCTAGAAACTTGGCAAAACGAACCAAAACCGAAGAAGAAGAAATGAGCGAGTCGGAATAAGATAGTTGTATTCGTGTAGTGTAATATATGTAATATAGTGTTCTTATGCTTTATGATATATGTAAAAATTGCTTGTATTAATAAGTATTATTTTATGAATCTAACTCTTGTCTATTTTACAGTTTAAAAACACAAAATGGATAGACAACCCAATATTTTAAGAGACCTACCCGGAGACATGATTGATGAAATCTTGTCTAGAGTCGGCCAGAATTCCTCGGCACAACTATTTAAGGCGAGATCAGTTTGTAAGACATTCGAAGAACGTTCCAAGAATGTCTTGGTTTATAAGAGACTTTCGTTTGAAAGATGGGGGATATCACATTGGGAAACCCATAAGTTACGATGTGTTTACTTTGACGCATATATTGCGGGGAACCCAAATGCTATTTTACGCAACGGGTTAAGAAATTATTTTGACTCAATATATCCGAATATTGGACTTCGTGATTTAGAAAAAGCGGCTAACATGCAACATAAAGAAGCATGTTATGCTTACGGATTAGTAATGTTCGCTTCTCACCAAAGTGAGAACAAGAACATCGGGCTACAACTATTAAACAAAACGTTTCCACAAGTGACGGAGTCGGTAATTGGGGTAAGAAATGAGGTTTTTAGATTATTTCGGGACTGTTGGACATTACGTAACCCTCGTCCCTTTGACGACGTTACAACACGCTGTCTTATCAACGGCCATAACGGTTATGTTGCACAAGACCAAGGATGGGAAGTAGTCCTAGTAAAACCAGAATGCATGACTTGTTTCTGGACGTATGAATTACGTGTCTTTATTGCCTTTGCTGAACGACTTGTGTACTAGCTAGAATTATCTTCACAACTATCTTGTATCAAAGTTATTGTGTGCTATATTTCATGCTTTATGTAAAATAAGCGGTATTGTAAGTTTGTAAAATATTGTATAAAAGTTTGAACGCGAAATATTATTATAATCAGTTTTTCATATAGAATTGTAGTAGTTGAATTGTATATTAGCTACTAAGTATGAACTTAACGGGTAGGTACTACCCAAATTTAAACTTATAAAACGCTAATATGAAGAAAAAGCTTTTATAAATGAGTTCATATTATGCTACGAAATACTATTAACTACTCTTAATATTCTGTATGATTAACTTGTTCCATTTAACTATTTTGAAGGAAATGGCACCGACTACTCGACACACCGTGAATATGAATGAAGAGGAATTCCGTACTTTTCTAGCTTCAAACATAGCCGCAGTACAGGCTGCACTACATACCAACAATAACCTTGGATCTAGCAGTACAGGAAATCGTGTAGGATGCACCTACAAAGAATTCACTGCCTGCAAACCTTTGGAATTTGATGGAACCGAAGGACCGATCGGATTGAAACGGTGGACCGAGAAGGTCGAATCGGTGTTTGCCATAAGTAAGTGTACTGAAGAGGACAAAGTAAAGTACGCTACGCATACCTTCAAAGGTTTTGCGTTAACATGGTGGAATACCTATCTAGAGCAAGTGGGACAAGACGATACGTACGCACTACCGTGGTCAGCATTCAAGCACTTGATGAACGAGAAGTACCGTCCCAGAACCGAGGTCAATAAGCTCAAGACAGAACTTAGAGGGTTACGAACCCAAGGATTTGATATTACCACGTACGAAAGACGATTCACAGAATTGTGCCTATTGTGTCCGGGAGCATTCGAAGATGAGGAAGAGAAGATCGACGCGTTTGTGAAAGGATTACCGGAAAGAATCCAAGAAGATATAAGTTCACACGAGCCCGCCTCCATACAACAGGCATGTAGAATGGCTCACAAACTCGTGAACCAAATTGAAGAAAGAATTAAAGAACAGACTGCTGAAGAGGCCAATGTGAAGCAAGTCAAAAGAAAGTGGGAGGAAAACGGTGATAAGAATCACCAATACAACAACAACAGCAATTACAACAATAATCGCAACAATTATCCCAACAATCGCAACATCAATCGCAACTACAACAAACGGCCCAACAACAACAACAACAACAACAACAGCAACTACAACAATCATCCCAACAACAATAATAACCGCAACAACAACAACAATCAGAAGCAGCTATGCCAAAGGTGTGAAAAGAATCACTCGGGGTTCTGCACCAAATTTTGCAACAAGTGTAAAAGAAATGGTCATAGCGCGGCGAAGTGTGAGGTCTACGGACCAGGGGTTAATAGAACGAAAGGAACAAATGGTGTCGGAACGAGTAATGGCGGAGCAAGTAGTGTCGGAGCAAGTTATGCCAATGTAGTTTGTTATAAATGTGGAAAACTGGGCCACATTATTAGAAATTGCCCGAACCAGGAGAACACGAATGGACAAGGCCGTGGAAGAGTTTTCAATATTAATGCGGCAGAGGCACAGGAAGACCCGGAGCTTGTTACGGGTACGTTTCTTATTGACAATAAATCTGCTTACGTTTTATTTGATTCGGGTGCGGATAGAAGCTATATGAGTAGAGATTTTTGTGCTAAATTAAGTTGTCCATTGACGCCTTTGGATAGTAAATTTTTACTCGAATTAGCAAATGGTAAATTAATTTCAGCAGATAATATATGTCGGAATCGAGAAATTAAACTGGTTTAGCGAAACATTTAAGATTGATTTGATACCAGTAGAGTTAATGAGTTTTGATGTGATAATCGGTATGGACTGGTTGAAAGAAGTGAAAGCGGAGATCGTTTGTTATAAAAATGCAATTCGCATTATACGAGAAAATGGAAAACCCTTAATGGTGTACGGAGAAAAGGGCAACACGAAGCTACATCTTATTAGTAATTTGAAGGCACAAAAACTAATAAGAAAAGGTTGCTATGCTGTTCTAGCACACGTCGAGAAAGTACAAACTGAAGAAAAGAGCATCAATGATGTTCCCGTCGCAAAAGAATTTCCTGATGTATTTCCGAAAGAATTACCAGGATTACCCCCACATCGATCCGTTGAATTTCAAATAGATCTTGTACCAGGAGCTGCACCAATAGCTCGTGCTCCTTACAGACTCGCACCCAGCGAGATGAAAGAACTACAAAGCCAATTACAAGAACTTTTAGAGCGTGGTTTCATTCGACCAAGCACATCACCGTGGGGAGCTCCTGTTTTGTTTGTCAATAAGAAAGATGGTACATTCAGGTTGTGTATCGACTACCGAGAGTTGAACAAACTTACCATCAAGAACCGCTACCCACTACCGAGAATCGATGACTTATTTGATCAACTACAAGGCTCGTCTGTTTATTCAAAGATTGACTTACGTTCCGGGTATCATCAAATGCGGGTGAAAGAAGATGATATTCCAAAGACTGCTTTCAGAACACGTTACGGTCATTACGAGTTTATGGTCATGCCGTTTGGTTTAACTAATGCACCAGCTGTGTTCATGGACCTTATGAACCGAGTGTGTGGACCATACCTTGACAAGTTTGTCATTGTTTTCATTGATGACATACTTATTTACTCAAAGAATGACCAAGAACACGGTGAACATTTGAGAAAGGTGTTAGAAGTATTGAGGAAGGAAGAATTGTACGCTAAGTTTTCAAAGTATGCATTTTGGTTGGAAGAAGTTCAATTCCTCGGTCACATAGTGAACAAAGAAGGTATTAAGGTGGATCCGGCAAAGATAGAAACTGTTGAAAAGTGGGAAACCCCGAAAACTCCGAAACACATACGCCAGTTTTTAGGACTAGCTGGTTACTACAGAAGGTTCATCCAAGACTTTTCCAGAATAGCAAAACCCTTGACTGCATTAACGCATAAAGGGAAGAAATTTGAATGGAATGATGAACAAGAGAAAGCGTTTCAGTTATTGAAGAAAAAGCTAACTACGGCACCTATATTGTCATTGCCTGAAGGGAATGATGATTTTGTGATTTATTGTGATGCATCAAAGCAAGGTCTCGGTTGTGTATTAATGCAACGAACGAAGGTGATTGCTTATGCGTCTAGACAATTGAAGATTCACGAACAAAATTATACAACGCATGATTTGGAATTAGGCGCGGTTGTTTTTGCATTAAAGACTTGGAGGCACTACTTATATGGGGTCAAAAGTATTATATATACCGACCACAAAAGTCTTCAACACATATTTAATCAGAAACAACTGAATATGAGGCAGCGTAGGTGGATTGAATTATTGAATGATTACGACTTTGAGATTCGTTACCACCCGGGGAAGGCAAATGTGGTAGTCGATGCCTTGAGCAGGAAGGACAGAGAACCCATTCGAATAAAATCTATGAATATAATGATTCATAATAACATTACTACTCAAATAAAGGAGGCGCAACAAGGAGTTTTAAAGGAGGGAAATTTAAAGGATGAAATACCCAAAGGATCGGAGAAGCATCTTAATATTCGGGAAGACGGAACCCGGTATATGGCTGAAAGGATTTGGGTACCAAAATTTGGAGATATGAGAGAAATGGTACTTAGAGAAGCTCATAAAACCAGATACTCAATACATCCTGGAACGGGGAAGATGTACAAGGATCTCAAGAAACATTTTTGGTGGCCGGGTATGAAAGCCAATGTTGCTAAATACGTAGGAGAATGTTTGACGTGTTTTAAGGTCAAAGCTGAGCATCAGAAACCATCAGGTCTACTTCAACAACCCGAAATCCCGGAATGGAAATGGGAAAACATTACCATGGATTTCATCACTAAATTGCCAAGGACTGCAAGTGGTTTTGATACTATTTGGGTAATAGTTGACCGTCTCACCAAATCAGCACACTTCTTGCGAATAAGAGAAGATGACAAGATGGAGAAGTTAGCACGACTGTATTTGAAGGAAGTCATCTCCAGACATAGAATACCAATCTCTATTATCTCTGATAGGGATGGCAGATTTATTTCAAGATTCTGGCAGACATTACAGCAAGCATTAGGAACTCGTCTAGACATGAGTACTGCCTATCATCCACAAACTGATGGGCAGAGCGAAAGGACGATACAAACGCTTGAAGACATGCTACGAGCATGTGTTATTGATTTCGGAAACAGTTGGGATCGACATCTACCGTTAGCAGAATTTTCCTACAACAACATCTACCATTCAAGCATTGAGATGGCGCCGTTTGAAGCACTTTATGGTAGAAAGTGCAGGTCTCCGATTTGTTGGAGTGAAGTGGGGGATAGACAAATTACGGGTCCGGAGATTATACAAGAAACTACCGAGAAGATCATCCAAATTCAACAACGGTTGAAAACCGCCCAAAGTCGACAAAAGAGCTACGCTGACATTAAAAGAAAAGATATAGAATTTGAAATTGGAGAGATGGTCATGCTTAAAGTTGCACCTTGGAAAGGCGTTGTTCGATTTGGTAAACGAGGGAAATTAAATCCAAGGTATATTGGACCATTCAAGATTATTGATCGTATCGGACCAGTAGCTTACCGACTAGAGTTACCTCAACAACTCGCGGCTGTACATAACACTTTCCACGTATCGAATTTAAAGAAATGTTTTGCTAAAGAAGATCTCACTATTCCGTTAGATGAAATCCAAATCAACGAAAAACTTCAATTCATCGAAGAACCCATCGAAATAATGGATCGTGAGGTTAAAAGACTTAAGCAAAACAAGATACCAATTGTTAAGGTTCGATGGAATGCTCGTAGAGGACCCGAGTTCACCTGGGAGCGTGAAGATCAGATGAAGAAGAAATACCCGCATCTATTTCCAGAAGATTCGTCAACACCTTCAACAGCTTAAAATTTCGGGACGAAATTTATTTAACGGGTAGGTACTGTAGTGACCCGAACTTTTCCATGTTTATATATATTAATTGAGATTGATATTTACATGATTAAATGTTTCCAACATGTTAAGCAATCAAACTTGTTAAGACTTGATTAATTGAAATATGTTTCATATAGACAATTGACCACCCAAGTTGACCGGTGATTCACGAACGTTAAAACTTGTAAAAACTATATGATGACATATATATGGATATATATATAGTTAACATGATACTATGAAAAGTAAACATATCATTAAGTATATTAACAATGAACTACATATGTAAAAACAAGACTACTAACTTAATGATTTTTAAACGAGACATATATGTAACGATTATCGTTGTAAAGACATTTAATGTATATATATCATATTAAGAGATATTCATACATGATAATATCATGATAATATAATAATTTAAAATCTCATTTGATATTATAAACATTGGGTTAACAACATTTAACAAGATCGTTAACCTAAAGGTTTCAAAACAACACTTACATGTAACGACTAATGATGACTTAACGACTCAGCTAAAATGTATATACATGTAGTGTTTTAATATGTATTTATACACTTTTGAAAGACTTCAATACACTTATCAAAATACTTCTACTTAACAAAAATGCTTACAATTACATCATCGTTCAGTTTCATCAACAATTCTACTCGTATGCACCCGTATTCGTACTCGTACAATACACAGCTTTTAGATGTATGTACTATTGGTATATACACTCCAATGATCAGCTCTTAGCAGCCCATGTGAGTCACCTAACACATGTGGGAACCATCATTTGGCAACTAGCATGAAATATCTCATAAAATTACAAAAATATGAGTAATCATTCATGACTTATTTACATGAAAACAAAATTACATATCCTTTATATCTAATCCATACACCAACGACCAAAAACACCTACAAACACTTTCATTCTTCAATTTTCTTCATCTAATTGATCTCTCTCAAGTTCTATCTTCAAGTTCTAAGTGTTCTTCATAAATTCCAAAAGTTCTAGTTTCATAAAATCAAGAATACTTTCAAGTTTGCTAGCTCACTTCCAATCTTGTAAGGTGATCATCCAACCTCAAGAAATCTTTGTTTCTTACAGTAGGTTATCATTCTAATACAAGGTAATAATCATATTCAAACTTTGGTTCAATTTCTATAACTATAACAATCTTATTTCAAGTGATGATCTTACTTGAACTTGTTTTCGTGTCATGATTCTGCTTCAAGAACTTCGAGCCATCCAAGGATCCATTGAAGCTAGATCCATTTTTCTCTTTTCCAGTAGGTTTATCCAAGGAACTTAAGGTAGTAATGATGTTCATAACATCATTCAATTCATACATATAAAGCTATCTTATTCGAAGGTTTAAATTTGTAATCACTAGAACATAGTTTAGTTAATTCTAAACTTGTTCGCAAACAAAAGTTAATCCTTCTAACTTGACTTTTTAAAATCAACTAAACACATGTTCTATATCTATATGATATGCTAACTTAATGATTTAAAACCTGGAAACACGAAAAACACCGTAAAACCGGATTTACGCCGTCGTAGTAACACCGCGGGCTGTTTTGGGTTAGTTAATTAAAAACTATGATAAACTTTGATTTTAAAGTTGTTATTCTGAGAAAATGATTTTTATTATGAACATGAAACTATATCCAAAAATTATGATTAAACTCAAAGTGGAAGTATGTTTTCTAAAATGGTCATCTAGACGTCGTTCTTTCGACTGAAATGACTACCTTTACAAAAACGACTTGTAACTTATTTTTCCGACTATAAACCTATACTTTTCTGTTTAGATTCATAAAATAGAGTTCAATATGAAACCATAGCAATTTGATTCACTCAAAACGGATTTAAAATGAAGAAGTTATGGGTAAAACAAGATTGGGTAATTTTTCTCATTTTAGCTACGTGAAAATTGGTAACAAATCTATTCCAACCATAACTTAATCAACTTGTATTGTATATTATGTAATCTTGAGATACCATAGACACGTATACAATGTTTCGACGTATCATGTCGACACATCTATATATATTTCGGAACAACCATAGACACTCTATATGTGAATGTTGGAGTTAGCTATACATGGTTGAAGTTGATTCCAAAATATATATAGTTTGAGTTGTGATCAATACTGAGATACGTATACACTGGGTCATGGATTGATTCAAGATAATATTTATCGATTTATTTCTGTACATCTAACTGTGGACAACTAGTTGTAGGTTACTAACGAGGACAGCTGACTTAATAAAATTAAAACATCAAAATATATTAAAAGTGTTGTAAATATATTTTGAACATACTTTGATATATATGTATATATTGTTATAGGTCCGTGAATCAACCAGTGGCCAAGTCTTACTTCCCGACGAAGTAAAAATCTGTGAAAGTGAGTTATAGTCCCACTTTTAAAATCTAATATTTTTGGGATGAGAATACATGCAGGTTTTATAAATGATTTACAAAATAGACACAAGTACGTGAAACTACATTCTATGGTTGAATTATCGAAATCGAATATGCCCCTTTTTATTAAGTCTGGTAATCTAAGAATTAGGGAACAGACACCCTAATTGACGCGAATCCTAAAGATAGATCTATTGGGCCTAACAAACCCCATCCAAAGTACCGGATGCTTTAGTACTTCGAAATTTATATCATATCCGAAGGGTGTCCCGGAATGATGGGGATATTCTTATATATGCATCTTGTTAATGTCGGTTATCAGGTGTTCACCATATGAATGATTTTTATCTCTATGTATGGGATGTGTATTGAAATATGAAATCTTGTGGTCTATTGTTACGATTTGATATATATAGGTTAAACCTATAACTCACCAACATTTTTCTTGATGTTTAAAGCATGTTTATTCTCAGGTGAATATTAAGAGCTTCCGCTGTTGCATACTAAAATAAGGACAAGATTTGGAGTCCATGTTTGTATGATATTGTGTAAAAACTGCTTTCAAGAAACTGATTTCGATGTAACATATTTGTATTGTAAACCATTATGTAATGGTCGTGTGTAAACAGGATATTTTAGATTATCATTATTTGATAATCTACGTAAAGCTTTTTAAACCTTTATTTATGAAATAAAGGTTATGGTTTGTTTTAAAAATGAATGCAGTCTTTGAAAAACGTCTCATATAGAGGTCAAAACCTCGCAACGAAATCAATTAATATGGAACGTTTTTAATCAATAAGAACGGGACATTTCATTAATTTCCCTCGTTTACCAAATCGAACAACGCCTTTCCAAGGTGCAACTTTAAGCATGACCATCTCTCCAATTTCAAATTCTATATCTTTTCTTTTAATGTCAGCGTAGCTCTTTTGTCGACTTTGGGCGGTTTTCAACCGTTGTTGAATTTGGATGATCTTCTCGGTAGTTTCTTGTATAATCTACGGACCCGTAATCTGTCTATCCCCCACTTCACTCCAACAAATCAGAGACATGCACTTTCTACCATAAAGTGCTTCAAACGGCACCATCTCAATGCTTGAATGGTAGCTGTTGTTGTAGGAAAATTCTGCTAACGGTAGATGTCGATCCCAACTGTTTCCGAAATCAATAACACATGCTCGTAGCATGTCTTCAAGCATTTGTATCGTCCTTTTGCTCTGCCCATCAGTTTATGGATGATAGGCAGTACTCATGTCTAGACGAGTTCCTAATGCTTGCTGTAATGTCTGCCAGAATCTTGAAATAAATTTGCCATCCCTATCAGAGATAATAGAGATTGGTATTCCATGTCTGGAGATGACTTCCTTCAAATACAGTCGTGCTAACTTCTCCATCTTGTCATCTTCTTTTATTGGCAGGAAGTGTGCTGATTTGGTGAGACGATCAACTATTACCCAAATAGTATCAAAACCACTTGTAGTCCTTGGCAATTTAGTGATGAAATCCATGGTAATGTTTTCCCATTTCCATTCCGGGATTTCGGGTTGTTGAAGTAGACCTGATGGTTTCTGATGCTCAGCTTTGACCTTAGAACACGTCAAACATTCTCCTACGTATTTAGCAACATCGGCTTTCATACCCGGCCACCAAAAATGTTTCTTAAGATCCTTGTACATCTTCCCCGTTCCAGGATGTATTGAGTATCTGGTTTTATGAGCTTCTCTAAGTATCATTTCCCTCATATCTCCAAATTTTGGTACCCAAATTCTTTCAGCCCTATACCGGGTTCCGTCTTCCCGAATATTAAGATGCTTCTCCGATCCTTTGGGTATTTCATCCTTTAAATTTCCCTCTTTTAAAACTCCTTGTTGCGTCTCCTTTATTTGAGTAGTAAGGTTATTGTGAATCATTATATTCATAGATTTTACTCGAATGGGTTCTCTATCCTTTCTGCTCAAGGCATCGGCTACCACATTTGCCTTTCCCGGGTGGTAACGAATCTCAAAGTCGTAATCATTCAACAATTCAATCCACCTACGCTGCCTCATATTCAGTTGTTTCTGATTAAATATGTGTTGAAGACTTTTGTGGTCGGTATATATAATACTTTTGACCCCATATAAGTAGTGCCTCCAAGTCTTTAATGCAAAAACAACCGCGCCTAATTCCAAATCATGCGTCGTATAATTTTGCTCGTGAATCTTCAATTGTCTAGATGCATAAGCAATCACCTTCGTCCGTTGCATTAATACACAACCGAGACCTTGCTTTGATGCGTCACAATAAATCACAAAATCATCATTCCCTTCAGGCAATGACAATATAGGTGCTGTAGTTAGCTTTTTCTTCAATAATTGAAACGCCTTCTCTTGTTCATCCTTCCATTCAAATTTCTTCCCTTTATGCGTTAATGCAGTCAAGGGTTTTGCTATTCTGGAAAAGTCTTGGATGAACCTTCTGTAGTAACCAGCTAGTTCTAAAAACTGGCGTATGTGTTTCAGAGTTTTCGGGGTTTCCCACTTTTCAACAGTTTCTATCTTTGCCGGATCCACCTTAATACCTTCTTTATTAACTATGTGACCGAAGAATTGAACTTCTTCCAACCAAAATGCACACTTTGAAAACTTAGCGTACAATTCTTCCTTCCTCAATACTTCTAACACTTTTCTCAAATGTTCACCGTGTTCTTGGTCATTCTTTGAGTAAATAAGTATGTCATCAATGAAAACAATGACAAACTTGTCAAGGTATGGTCCACACACTCGGTTCATAAGGTCCATGAACACAGCTGGTGCATTAGTTAAACCAAACGGCATGACCATAAACTCGTAATGACCGTAACGTGTTCTGAAAGCAGTCTTTGGAATATCGTCTTCTTTCACCCGCATTTGATGATATCCGGAACGTAAGTCAATCTTTGAATAAACAGACGAGCCTTGTAGTTGATCAAATAAGTCGTCGATTCTCGGTAGTGGGTAGCGATTCTTGATGGTAAGTTTGTTCAACTCTCGGTAGTCGATACACAACCTGAATGTACCATCTTTCTTCTTGACAAACAAAACAGGAGCTCCCCACGGTGATGTGCTTGGTCGAATGAAACCACGCTCTAAAAGTTCTTGTAATTGGCTTTGTAGTTCTTTCATCTCACTGGGTGCGAGTCTGTAAGGAGCACGAGCTATTGGTGCAGCTCCTGGTACAAGATCTATTTGAAATTCAACGGATCGATGTGGGGGTAATCCCGGTAATTCTTTCGGAAATACATCGGGAAATTCTTTTGCAATGGGAACATCATTGATGCTCTTTTCTTCAGTTTGTACTTTCTCGACGTGTGCTAGAACAGCAGAGCAACCTTTTCTTATTAGTTTTTGTGCCTTCAAATTACTAATAAGATGTAGCTTCGTGTTGCCCTTTTCTCCGTACACCATTAAGGGTTTTCCTTTTTCTCGTATAATGCGAATTGCATTTTTGTAACAAACGATCTCTGCTTTCACTTCTTTCAACTAGTCCATACCGATTATCACATCAAAACTCCCTAACTCTACTGGTATCAAATCAATCTTAAATGTTTCGCTAACCAGTTTAATTTCTCGATTCCGACATATATTATCTGCTGAAATTAATTTACCATTTGCTAATTCGAGTAAAAATTTACTATCCAAAGGCGTCAATGGACAACTTAATTTAGCACAAAAATCTCTACTCATATAGCTTCTATCCGCACCCGAATCAAATAAAACGTAAGCAGATTTATTGTCAATAAGAAACGTACCCGTAACAAGCTCCGGGTCTTCCTGTGCCTCTGCCGCATTAATATTGAAAACTCTTCTGTGGCCTTGTCCATTCGTGTTCTCCTGGTTCGGGCAATTTCTAATAATGTGGCCCGGTTTTCCACATTTTTAACAAACTACATTGGCATAACTTGCTCCGACACTACTTACTCCGCCATTACTCATTCCGACACCATCTGTTCCTTTCGTTCTATTAACCCCTGGTCTGTAGACCTCACACTTCGCCGCGCTATGTCCATTTCTTTTACACTTGTTGCAAAATTTGGTGCTGAACTCCGAGTGATACTTTTCACACCTTTGGAATAGCTGCTTCTGATTGTTGTTGTTGTTGCGGTTATTATTGTTGTTGGGATGATTGTTGTAGTTGCTGTTGTTGTTGTTGTTGTTGTTGTTGGGCCATTTGTTGTAGTTGCTATTGATGTTGCGATTGTTGGGATAATTGTTGCGATTATTGTTGTAATTGCTGTTGTTGTTGTATTAGTGATTCTTATCACCGTTTTCCTCCCACTTTCTTTTGACTTGCTTCACATTGGCCTCTTCAGCAGTCTGTTCTTTAATTCTTTCTTCAATCTGGTTCACTAGTTTGTGAGCCATTCTACATGCCTGTTGTATGGAGGCGGGCTCGTGTGAACTTATATCTTCTTGGATTCTTTCCGGTAATCCTTTCACAAACGCGTCGATCTTCTCTTCCTCATCTTCGAACGCTCCCGGACACAATAGGCATAATTCTGTGAATCGTCTTTCGTACGTGGTAATATCAAATCCTTGGGTTCGTAACCCTCTAAGTTCTGTCTTGAGCTTATTGACCTCAGTTCTGGGACGGTACTTCTCGTTCATTAAGTGCTTGAATGCTGACCACGGTAGTGCGTAAGCATCATCTTGTCCCACTTGCTCTAGATAGGTATTCCACCATGTTAACGCAGAACCTGTGAAGGTATGCGTAGCGTACTTCACTTTGTCCTCTTCAGTACACTTACTTATGGCAAACACCGATTCGACCTTCTCGGTCCACCGTTTCAATCCGATCGGTCCTTCGGTTCCATCAAATTCCAAAGGTTTGCAGGCAGTGAATTCTTTGTAGGTGCATCATACACGATTTCCTATACTGCTAGATCCAAGGTTATTGTTGGTATGTAGCGCAGCCTGTACTGCGGCTATGTTTGAAGCTAGAAAAGTACGGAATTCCTCTTCATTCATATTCACGGTGTGTCGAGTAGTCGGTGCCATTTCCTTCAAAATAGTCAAATGGAACAAGTTAATCATACAGAATATTAAGAGTAGTTAATAGTATTTCGTAGCATAATATGAACTCATTTATAAAAGCTTTTTCTTCATATTAGCGTTTTATAAGTTTAAATTCGGGTAGTACCTACCCGTTAAGTTCATACTTAGTACCTAATATACAATTCAACTACTACAATTCTATATGAAAAACTGATTATAATAATATTTCGCGTTCAAACTTTTACACAATATTTTACAAACTTACAATACCGCTTATTTTACATATAGCATGAAATATAGCACACAATAAATTTGATACAAGATGGTTGTGAAGATAATTCTAGCTAGTACACAAGTCGTTCAGCAAAGGCAATAAAGACACGTAATTCATACTGAAGGTATTTCGTATGCCCGAGAGACATATCAAATTAATGTGGCTAACATGTTATGATCCAAGTCGGGTCATACCCAATAACAAGCTTACCAACACCTTATAAGTATTTAATCATAACGAATGGATCGTTAAATAAATACGCGACACTTGGATTTCAGAAAATCGGGTTTCTGAAATAATTTCACTTGAGATAAATTATTTGGATAATTTATATAATGAGGAATTAATTATTTAATTGGTTTAAATAATTATTTGTGTTTATATTTATAAAAGGGTTTATAAATATATATAAGTGTAAGTAACAAAATATGGGATCTTTTAATAAGTTTTATAAGAAAATGGAAGTAACATTTTTTTTTAAAAAACCACCCATATGGGACGGCTCATGGGGTTTTAAAGGGAATCCCATGCTTGCTATTTCTTGTTACTTGAAAACACACAACTCAATACAAGCATGCTTATTCATATAACCAAGTATTGACTCCTTTATTCAAGTAACTAATGCAAGATAGATAGAAACAAAGGGTAAAAAATTCTGCTCTCTCTAGGCATGCTGGCCGAACTGTTTTGAGGGAGAGGGAGAGGATTTTTCTTGCTAATCTTGCTCATCTAAGTGTCCTAAAATCCTAACCAAATAATAGAAGGTGTTGGTGATTAAAAGCTTGGGGTATGCTACACTTGAGGCTTCAAGTTAGAAGCTAATATTCATCACATTCATCTTCATCTTGAGCTGTAAAAGGGTGCTGCTGTCCGAATTTTACAAGGTAGAAAAGTGGGTATTCAAGCTAGATTAACAAGGGTGTTAAGGTTATAAAGTCTAGCTAACTTAAGGGTGGTGTTGGAGGATCAAAGGCTTGAAGTTCTACACTTTTGTTCATCATCCTACTACCATTTTGGACAGCCCTTAAACTTAGTTTTAAGGAGGTATAAACTCTATATTTTCTTGTTAATTAGTAAGCATAATATTCACAACTTGATCCAAGAAGGGATTTAACTTTAATTGGTTTAAAGATAACAAGTTTAAATTGGTAAATTACACGCTTCCGTTTATTATGATTGCAAAAGGTTTTAAGATATATGAACTTGTTAAATCCCAACAATGGTATCTAGAGCCGAAGTTGTTGAAATATGCTTCGCATTGTTGTTTAAAACCCACTATATTTGTAAACTACTAACATGCATGAATGTAGATTGCAAAAACACATGGGTTTGGGTGGGTATGTGATGTTGGCCGAATTTTAGGAGTCCCAAAAGAGGGTTTTGGGCTCTTCTATTTGGTTCAAATTTGGTTGTATGATGATGTTCACAATCGAAGCCTTGGCCTTATGTTTGGTTGGATGTTTGAATGATTTATATTTATTCATTCATTTGGTTTGTAAAATTAATTATTCATTTGGTATGTAATATTAATTTTGGCTATGTAATTTATTTTATATTTGCTATGTAAAATAGATTAGGTTGTATTTTCATTTTTTTTAGAAAAATGTATTAGGATACATATTTTGTAAGATGAAGATACAAGATGATGAATGAAGACTTGAAGAACACAAGTAGCATTTGGATGCAAGGTTAAGTGGGAGATTGGTAATCTCTTGCTTTGTGTTGAAACCCCTTAACCGGTGACGTTTGTTTTCGGCTAAACAAACGTCCACCAAAATGGCTAGATTGTGAACATACTTATTTTGCATGTGTGGTTGTTTGTATGATTATTGATTTGTATGTTTGGTTGATACAATTAATCACAAGATAACAACAAACAAAACGACAATTTAATTGGTTAAATTAGACGTACTAAGTACATGCAAAACGGCAATTTAAATGGTTAAATTAAAATAGCAACCAAAAACCTTAATAAATGGTTATTAAGAACAAGAAAAGGATAACGTATATAAAATGGTTTATATCAAGTAATTGGCTCAAATACAAAACATGAAATTGGTTTTTCATAAGTACCATACACTAAATGCATGTTGGTGTATGGCATAAAAGTTTTCTCAAACTAGAATTAACGAAAACTTAAAATCCCTTTTACAAACAAGGCAACAAGTTTAACGCCATCCTTTTGTGTGACACTTAGGCATATTAGGGAACTCATGATGGGATAAAGGTCACCTAACCATTATGAGCAAACAAATGTGATTAAGGTGAATTTCGCATGCTTGTGGGATAAAGGTCACCTAACCACTTGTATGTTAAGTTTACACGTTTACACAAGTAGGACGACTTGATTTGGGAATCATGAACTTAGGGTCACCGAAGCATGAGGAACAAATAGGCGTTGATGGGATAAATATGCCATGCAAAAGGATTGCATGATCCCATACCTTAGAAGTTGCAAAAGGATTGCAATTGTCATGGAATGACTACCTAGCTAAATCAAATGACGGGATAAAGGTCACCTAACCGAAATTTGGTTTACCGTTGGATTCTAAAATTTAATATGGATCAATTAAACTAAAAGGGTATTGATTGTTAAATTATAAATCAATACTTAAACAAACTTTGTCAAAATTTTGTAGATGGCCGCCAAATAACAACAACATTCCCAACGCACCAATCAACTTTAATAACCTATCATTGAGGTCAATCCTCGGAAAAGAAAAACTCAACCATACTAATTTCATAGATTGGTATCGCAATCTAAGAATTGTCCTCAAGGTTGAGGATATGGCGTATGTGTTGAAAGACCCTATGTTCTTAAAATGAAAAACTTATTGATCGATTGAACCGTCAAAATTGTAACATGTCTAATAAATTAGCCACGGACATTATCCTCAACTCTATGTCAAAAGGATTGACACATTCATGTTGAATTAAAACATAAATGGTTGGGATAAAAGCATTGGCAAATTACATTCCATGTTAAGACGGTTGAATTAAGCATAGGTAAAAGGGCTTCACCCGTGCTTATGATCAAAGAAGGTAGGTTTAAGAACAATTCCACTTCTAAGCCAAAGGTGGCAAAGAAGAAAGGATCCGCCTGCAAAGGCAAGGGCAAAGGAAAGGGAAGATGGTTACCCCAACCATCAACACTAAATGGCAAAAGGTTTCCAGACAAGCAAACCCCAAGGAAGATCCGTGCTTTGGTTGCGGTGTGATAGGTCTCTGGAAACGCAACTGCCCGGTCTACCTAAAGGAGTTGAATGCAAAGAGGGATGCAGGGCAAACCTCAGGTAATGTATACATGATATACGTTGAGCTTAGTATTACTTCTTCTAATACATGGGTATTAGACACAGGATGTGGAACTCATATTTGCAATTCATTGCAAGGGTTCATAAGAAGTAAACTAAATGCGGGAACAACAAGTCTCTACATGGGAAATGGTGCAAAGGTGCACGTAAAAGCTCAAGGAGACTTTGTTTTAAAGCTACCAAGTGGTTTGGACACGAAACATTATTTCTGTTTCCCGTTTAAGACAATGTGGTTTTAATCTTAATTTCATTAATGATGATATCCATGTTTCTTTGAATGATGTATTCTATTTTAAGGCCTCGCCTTTGAATGGTATTTATGAATTGGTTCATGATAACACATCATTCGATAGCTCAATATACCAAGCAAGCACCAAGAAACTCAAAATGGATTTGAGTGATTCCTACTTATGGCATTGTCGCCTTGGTCACATAAACAAGAATCGAATGCATACACTTCAAAAGAATGGCCTTTTGAAATCAAGTGAGCTGGATTCATTTGATGTATGTGAATCTTGTTTACAAGGCAAAATGACTAAAGCACCTTTCAAAGGGACCTATGAAAGGGCTAAAGACTTATTAGGATTAATACATTCGGATGTATGTGGACCTTTTAAGCCCATGACTAGGAATGGTGAAAGATACTTCGTTACTTTCATTGATGACTTCAGTCGTTTCGGATATGTCTACTTATTAAGACACAAGGATGAAACTTTTGAAGCAGTCAAAGAATATCAAAACGAAGTACAAAATCAACTCAATAAGACAATCAAGGTACTTCGTACCGATAGAGGAGGTGAATACCTAAGCGATGCTTTCCAAGATCATCATAGGAGTTGTGGGATTATCTCACAACTTACTCCACCCGGAACACCTCAGCTTAATGGAGTGTCCGAAAGGAGAAACCGAACCCTAATGGATATGGTTCGATCTATGATGGCAAGAAGCTCGTTACCTCTATCATTTTGGGGTTATTGTCTATGCTCTGCGGCTCGTATTCTAAATATGGCCCCAACCAAGAAAGTGGAACGAACACCTCATGAGATATGGTTTAGTAAACCTCCATCTCTATCATACTTAAAGGTATGGGGATGTGAAGCTTATCCTAAGCGTTACGTCCCTAATAAGTTGAATGCTCGATCCACGAAGTGTATCTTCATAGGATATCCCAAGGACGATATGGGATACTATTTCTATGATCCATCCGAGCAGAATGTATTTGTTGCTCGGAAGGCGGAATTCCTTAAAACTAAGTTCCTAATGGAAGGAAATAGTGAAAGGAAGATAGATCTTGAAGAGGTTCAAGATCAAGTAGATGATACACAATTGGTTGACACTAACACTCAACATGAAAATGTTGATAGTGATCAAATGGATGATCAAAATACACAAGACATTCGTAGATCTGGTAGGATTAGCAATCCTCCTGAGAGATATGGGTTTCTCATAGATGGTTGCTATACGGTTGATTTGGATGAACCAACAAACTACCAAGATGCTTTATCAAGGATTGATAAAGATAAATGGCAGGAAGCCATGAACGCTGAGATGCAATCCATGTATGACAACCAAGTTTGGGAACTTGTTACACAACCTCCTGGCTCTAGGCTAGTTGATTGTAAATGGCTTTTCAAAATGAAAACCGACATACATGGAAACTTGGATACATATAAAGCTAGACTTGTTGCAAAAGGTTTCACTCAAACTCAAGGGGTTGATTATGATGAAACTTTTTCGCCTGTGGCAATGCTGAAGTCTATCAGGATATTATTTGCCATTGCTGCTCATTATGATTACGAAATATGGCAAATGGATGTCAAAACTGCTTTCCTAAATGGATATCTTGAGGAAGATGTCTATATGGTTCAGCCCGAAGGTTTTGTCGATCCGAAATATCCTAAGAAAATATGCAAGTTAAAGAAGTCAATCTACGGATTGAAACAAGCATCTAGAATGTGGAATCATCGTTTTAATGAGGAAGCCGAGAAATTTGGCTTCATTAAAAATGGTGATGAAGCTTGTGTATACAAGAAAGCTAGTGGGAGCACTGTCATGTTCCTTGTACTATATGTGGATGATATATTATTATTTGGAAATGATATTCCACAAATGCAAGGAGTTAAGACTTGGCTAAGTAGCTGCTTCTCCATTAAGGATATTGGAGAAGCAAAATACATTTTGGGGATTAGGATCTACAGGGATAGATCCAGGAAATTGATAGGTTTGAATCAAAGCGCATACATTGAAAAGGTCTTGAAAAGGTTCAAGATGGAGAACTCTAAGAAAGGTTTGGTACCTATTCAAAGAGGAACGCTTCTCAATTCATCTCAGTGCCCCACCACAAAAGATGAACAGGAGAGAATGAAGAATGTCCCATACGCGTCTGCTATTGGGTCAATCATGTATGCAATGATATGTACTAGACCGGATGTGTCATGCGCTCTTAGCTTGACAAGTAGATACCAGAATAACCCAGGAAACAGTCATTGGATTGCTGTTAAAAGTATATTGAAATACCTTAGAAGGACTAAGGATATGTTTCTTATATACGGGTCTGGTGAGGAGGAACTCGCTGTAAAAGGTTACGTGGATGCGAGCTTCCAAACTGATCGAGATGATTCTCGATCACAATCCGGTTATGTCTTTACATTAAATGGAGGTGCGGTCTCTTGGAAGAGTTCAAAACAGGATGTTGTTGCCTTATCCACTACAGAGTCAGAGTACATTGCCGCCTCATTGGCAGCTCAGGAAGCTGCATGGATGAAGAAATTCATCGACGACTTAGGAGTAGTCCCTTCCATTCAGGACCCTCTTGAGATCTTTTGTGACAACGAAGGTGCGATTGCTCAAATCAAGGAACCTCGTGTTCACCAAAAGACCCGTCACATTGAGCGGAGATTCAACTACATAAGGGATGAAGTTGAAAAAGGAAAGATATGTATTCACAAAGTTCACACAGATCATAATATAGCGGATCCACTCACGAAGCTCTTACATGGGCCATAACATGAGGAACATGTTTGTGCATTAGGGCTTCGATATTCTAGTGATTGGTCATGATCTGTTTTAAGTATTGTACCGGAACGAAATTATTCAAACTCATTAATATAACTATGGAGTTAATTTATTTGAGTTATGTTCCTATTTTGCATATTTCATCCATGAATAAGCAATTATTCTAAATTTCCGTAGTCGATCACATTTGTGGGAACAAGTGTGAGGTTTAGACTATTATGAACTTGGATTGGTATACATTCATAGGTTGAATATGGGGCAGGGTTGCTACCAAGGTTCATAGATATTTGTGGGATACAAATATCGGAAGACCCGCTCTCAAGATTTACTGTATGGAGCCTTTGTGGTTGATCACATGTAATCTTGAGTAAAGGCGAATATCATCGTATCCTCTGACCTGAGATACATATTGGGTCCTAATATTCACCAAGTATTATGCCTTGATTCTTTCCTTCGCTATTCTGAAATATGGTAGTACATAAGGAAGAGCTCAGGTATAATACAAAGTGTGTATCTAGGACGTATGTAGTCAAGATGGAATTTGTCCCTCTTATTCGTTGAGAGTCAGATGTCTAAGGCCTGATAAAGTTAAATCTATAAGAGAGTGGTCACTCTGTATCTCTTGGATTTGACATGACATCTAGGATGAAAGGATATAATGAAAGATTCACCTAATCATATTCGAGATGGGAACTCAAAAGGGATGATGTTATTGAATGGCACAAAGTCATAACATATTAGGGGTGATGGACGGTGTGTTAGGCTGTATCCATCACTTGCATTAATTTCTTATGTTTCTCGTGCAAGTGGGAGATTGAAGGTATTTCGTATGCCCTAGAGACATATCAAATTAATGTGGCTAACATGTTATGATCCAAGTCGGGTCATACCCAATAACAAGCTTACCAACACCTTATAAGTATTTAATCATAACGAATGGATCGTTAAATAAATACGCGACACTTGGATTTCAGAAAATCGGGTTTCTGAAATAATTTCACTTGAGATAAATTATTTGGATAATTTATATAATGAGGAATTAATTATTTAATTGGTTTAAATAATTATTTGTGTTTATATTTATAAAAGGGTTTATAAATATATATAAGTGTAAGTAACAAAATATGGGATCTTTTAATAAGTTTTATAAGAAAATGGAAGTAACATTTTTTTTTTAAAAAACCACCCATATGGGAGGGCTCATGGGGTTTTAAAGGGAATCCCATGCTTGCTATTTCTTGTTACTTGAAAACACACAACTCAATACAAGCATGCTTATTCATATAACCAAGTATTGACTCCTTTATTCAAGTAACTAATGCAAGATAGATAGAAACAAAGGGTAAAAAATTCTGCTCTCTCTAGGCATGCTGGCCGAACTGTTTTGAGGGAGAGGGAGAGGATTTTTCTTGCTAATCTTGCTCATCTAAGTGTCCTAAAATCCTAACCAAATAATAGAAGGTGTTGGTGATTAAAAGCTTGGGGTATGCTACACTTGAGGCTTCAAGTTAGAAGCTAATATTCATCACATTCATCTTCATCTTGAGCTGTAAAAGGGTGCTGCTGTCCGAATTTTACAAGGTAGAAAAGTGGGTATTCAAGCTAGATTAACAAGGGTGTTAAGGTTATAAAGTCTAGCTAACTTAAGGGTGGTGTTGGAGGATCAAAGGCTTGAAGTTCTACACTTTTGTTCATCATCCTACTACCATTTTGGACAGCCCTTAAACTTAGTTTTAAGGAGGTATAAACTCTATATTTTCTTGTTAATTAGTAAGCATAATATTCACAACTTGATCCAAGAAGGGATTTAACTTTAATTGGTTTAAAGATAACAAGTTTAAATTGGTAAATTACACGCTTCCGTTTATTATGATTCTTAAAAGGTTTTAAGATATATGAACTTGTTAAATCCCAACACATACGTCCAGAAACAAGTCATGCATTCTGGTTTTACTAGGATTACTTCCCATCCTTGGTCTTGTGGAACATAACCGTTATGGCCATTGATAAGACAGCGTGTTGTAACGTCGTCAAAGGGACGAGGGTTACTTAATGACCAACAGTCTCATAATAACCTAAAAACCTCATTTCTTACCCCAATTACCGACTCCGTCACTTGTGGGAACATTTTGTTTAATAGTTGTAGCCCGATGTTCCTTTTCTCACTTTGGTGAGAAGCGAACATTACTAAGCCGTAAGCATAACATGCTTCTTTATGTTGCATGTTAGCCGCTTTTTCTAAATCACGAAGTCCTATATTCGGATATATTGAGTCAAAATAATTTCTTAACCCGTTGCGTAAAATAGCATTTGGGTTCCCCGTAATATATGCGTCAAAGTAAACACATCGTAACTTATGGATTTCCCAATGTGATATCCCCCATCTTTCGAACGAAAGCCTTTTATAAACCAAGACATTCTTGGAACATTCTTCGAATGTCTTACAAACTGATCCCGCCTTAAATAGTTGTGCCGAAGAATTCTGACCGACTCTAGACAAGATTTCATCAATCATGTCTCCGGGTAGGTCTCTTAAAATATTGGGTTGTCTATCCATTTTGTGTTTTTATACTGTAAAATAGACAAGAGTTAGATTCATAAAAAAAAATACTTATTAATACAAGCAATTTTTACATATATCATAAAGCATAAGCACACTATATTACATATATTACACCACACGAATACAACTATCTTATTCCGACTTGTTTGTTTCTTCTTCTTTGGTTTTGGTTTGTTTTGCCAAGTTTCTAGGGATATATGATGTTCCCCCTATTACGAGCTGTCGTTTTCCACAACGGTTTAGAAAAACCTGGTGGTTTAGAGGTTCCCGGGTCATTGTTACAACTTAAGGGCTTCGGGGGTTGACGATACATATAAAGTTCATCGGGGTTGGAATTAGATTTCTCTATTTTTATGCCCTTTCCCTTATTATTTTCTTTTGCCTTTTTAAATTCAGTTGGGGTAATTTTTATAACATCATCGGAATTCTCGTCGGAATCCGATTCATCGGAGAATTGGTAATCCTCCCAATATTTTGCTTCCTTGGCGGAAACACCATTGACCATAATTAACCTTGGTCGGTTGGTTGAGGATTTTCTTTTACTTAACCGTTTTATTATTTCCCCCACCGGTTCTATTTCCTCCTCCGGTTCCTCCTCTTCCGGTTCTGATTCTTCTTCCGGTTCTGATTCTTCTTCCGGTTCTTCTTCGGGAACTTGTGAATCAGTCCAATATATATTCGACTCTTCGTTATTATTAGGTGAGTCAATGGGATTTGTTCTAGAGGTAGACATCTATCACACAATATCAAACATGTTAAGAGATTAATATATCACATAATATATACATGTTAATAATATATAGTTTCCAACAAAAATGTTAAGCAATCATTTTTAAAGAAAACACGGCCGAAGTCCAGACTCACTAATGCATCCTAACAAACTCGATAAGATACACTAATGCAAATTTTCTGGTTCTCTAAGACCAACGCTCGGATACCAACTGAAATGTCCCGTTCTTATTGATTAAAAACGTTTCATATTAATTGATTTCGTTGTGAGGTTTTGACCTCTATATGAGACGTTTTTCAAAGACTGCATTCATTTTTAAAACAAACCATAACCTTTATTTCATAAATAAAGGTTTAAAAAGCTTTACGTAGATTATCAAATAATGATAATCTAAAATATCCTGTTTACACACGACCATTACATAATGGTTTTCAATACAAATATGTTACATCGAAATCAGTTTCTTGAATGCAGTTTTTACACAATATCATACAAACATGGACTCCAAATCTTGTCCTTATTTTAGTATGCAACAGCGGAAGCTCTTAATAATCACCTGAGAATAAACATGCTTAAAACGTCAACAAAAATGTTGGTGAGTTATAGGTTTAACCTATATATATCAAATCATAATAATAGACCACAAGATTTCATATTTCAATACACATCCCATACATAGAGATAAAAATCATTCATATGGTGAACACCTGGTAACCGACATTAACAAGATGCATATATAAGAATATCCCCATCATTCCGGGACACCCTTCGGATATGATATAAATTTCGAAGTACTAAAGCATCCGGTACTTTGGATGGGGTTTGTTAGGCCCAATAGATCTATCTTTAGGATTCGCGTCAATTAGGGTGTCTGTTCCCTAATTCTTAGATTACCAGACTTAATAAAAAGGGGCATATTCGATTTCGATAATTCAACCATAGAATGTAGTTTCACGTACTTGTGTCTATTTTGTAAATCATTTATAAAACCTGCATGTATTCTCATCCCAAAAATATTAGATTTTAAAAGTGGGACTATAACTCACTTTCACAGATTTTTACTTCGTCGGGAAGTAAGACTTGGCAACTGGTTGATTCACGAACCTATAACAATATATACATATATATCAAAGTATGTTCAAAATATATTTACAATACTTTTAATATATTTTGATGTTTTAAGTTTATTAAGTTAGCTGTCTTCGTTAGTAACCTACAACTAGTTGTCCACAGTTAGATGTACAGAAATAAATCGATAAATATTATCTTGAATCAATCCACGACCCAGTGTATACGTATCTCAGTATTGATCATAACTCAAACTATATATATTTTGGAATCAACCTCAATCCTGTATAGCTAACTCCAACATTCACATATAGAGCGTCTATGGTTGGTCCGAAATATATATAGATGTGTCGACATGATAGGTCGAAACATTGTATACGTGTCTATGGTATCTCAAGATTACATAATATACAATACAAGTTGATTAAGTTATGGTTGGAATAGATTTGTTACCAATTTTCACGTAGCTAAAATGAGAAAAATTATCCAATCTTGTTTTACCCATAACTTCTTCATTTTAAATCCGTTTTGAGTGAATCAAATTGCTATGGTTTCATATTGAACTCTATTTTATGAATCTAAACAGAAAAAGTATAGGTTTATAGTCGGAAAAATAAGTTACAAGTCGTTTTTGTAAAGGTAGTCATTTCAGTCGAAAGAACGACGTCTAGATGACCATTTTAGAAAACATACTTCCACTTTGAGTTTAACCATAATTTTTGGATATAGTTTCATGTTCATAATAAAAATCATTTTCTCAGAATAATAACTTTTAAATCAAAGTTTATCATAGTTTTTAATTAACTAACCCAAAATAGCCCGCGGTGTTACTACGACGGCGTAAATCCGGTTTTACGGTGTTTTTCGTGTTTCCAGGTTTTAAATCATTAAGTTAGCATATCATATAGATATAGAACATGTGTTTAGTTGATTTTAAAAGTCAAGTTAGAAGGATTAACTTTTGTTTGCGAACAAGTTTAGAATTAACTAAACTATGTTCTAGTGATTACAAGTTTAAACCTTCGAATAAGATAGCTTTATATGTATGAATCGAATGATGTTATGAACATCATTACTACCTTAAGTTCCTTGGATAAACCTACTGGAAAAGAGAAAAATGGATCTAGCTTCAACGGATCTTTGGATGGCTCAAAGTTCTTGAAGCAGAATCATGACACGAAAACAAGTTCAAGTAAGATCATCACTTGAAATAAGATTGTTATAGTTATAGAAATTGAACCAAAGTTTGAATATGATTATTACCTTGTATTAGAATGATAACCTACTGTAAGAAACAAAGATTTCTTGAGTTTGGATGATCACCTTACAAGATTGGAAGTGAGCTAGCAAACTTGAAAGTATTCTTGATTTTATGAAACTAGAACTTTTGGAATTTATGAAGAACACTTAGAACTTGAAGATAGAACTTGAGAGAGATCAATTAGATGAATAAAATTGAAGAATGAAAGTGTTTGTAGGTGTTTTTGGTCGTTGGTGTATGGATTAGATATAAAGGATATGTAATTTTGTTTTCATGTAAATAAGTCATGAATGATTACTCATATTTTTGTAATTTTATGAGATATTTCATGCTAGTTGCCAAATTATGGTTCCCACATGTGTTAGGTGACTCACATGGGCTGCTAAGAGCTGATCATTGGAGTGTATATACCAATAGTACATACATCTAAAAGCTGTGTATTGTACGAGTACGAATACGGGTGCATACGAGTAGAATTGTTGATGAAACTGAACGAGGATGTAATTGTAAGCATTTTTGTTAAGTAGAAGTATTTTGATAAGTGTATTGAAGTCTTTCAAAAGTGTATGAATACATATTAAAACACTACATGTATATACATTTTAACTGAGTCGTTAAGTCATCGTTAGTCGTTACATGTAAATGTTGTTTTGAAACCTTTAGGTTAACGATCTTGTTAAATGTTGGTAACCCATTGTTTATTATATCAAAAGAGATTTTAAATTATTATATTATCATGATATTATGATGTACGAATATCTCTTAATATGATATATATACATTAAATGTCGTTACAACGATAATCGTTACATATATGTCTCGTTTCAAAATCATTAAGTTAGTAGTCTTGTTTTTACATATGTAGTTCATTGTTAATATACTTAATGATATGTTTACTTATCATAATATCATGTTAACTATATATATAACCATATATATGTCATCATATAGTTTTTACAAGTTTTAACGTTCGTGAATCACCGGTCAACTTGGGTGGTCAATTGTCTATATGAAACCTATTTCAATTAATCAAGTCTTAACAAGTTTGATTGCTTAACATGTTGGAAACATTTAATCATGTAAATATCAATCTCAATTAATATATATAAACATGGAAAAGTTCGGGTCACTACAAGTATCAACCCTAGTTTATTTAGTTTTATTTATTTTATTTTTGTAATGTTACTACATTTAACACTTATGTTGATATTGTAATAGTTTTTATAATTTTCTAAATTTTATTATTAAATTTTAATAATTTTTGAATGTGGGGTAATATACCAAACTTCAAAAATATGTATATATGTTTGCAGTTTATCTTATGTACACAACAGGGTAAAACAACGCATTTTCAAAGACTGGCATTAAGTTCAGCAAAAGCAACTAATTTTGACGACAAGATGAAAAATAAATGTTATGTAACAACAAGACAGAATGAAAAAATGATATGCACCATTTATCATTCAGCAAACAAACGCCAATATGTTTGAAAACTTTGGTAAAATTTGATCATTTTTCTACGCTAATCACCCTCAATAATTTAAATTGTTACTGATTTCTTGCAAATGAGGGCATTGCAAGATCTTAAGTGTGGGAAGGGGTTAAATTCTTTCGGATTTTAAAATTTTTACTTTATATACTTGGTTACCATTAGAAATACTAGTAAAGCAGTAGTTGTATTAGAATCTAGTGCTCTCTGATAATAAAGAATAGCCCTAGTCTTATATACTGACTACCCAATTCTAGTAAAAATTTTTCAAAATTTTCAATTAAATGAACTCAAAATCATGTTTATACATATTTATGAACGATAAAACTAGGTGTTAACATCGAAATTATTGTTACCTCGAAAAGGACATAAATTGAGAAACAAACCAAACTGTTAGAATTCATTTAAAATGGAATAGAGGACAATAAAAAGGAAAATAAAAGCCAAGTGTGGGAAAATTTACCAAGTTATTTTAAACATATGTCACATATTTCTGTAACAAATAACTGAAAATACTTTTGCTTTGGACTAAACTAAAAAGTTTTACCCGATTTACTGTAAGAAAGATGGATCTACACGATGAATCAATTCCATCATTAAAAGGAAGTAAAGTCTTTCGAAAAAGAAACGCGCTTCTTGATTTAGGTCATGAAGTTGTCGTCCAGACCAGCTGTAGGTTGACGAAAAACCTAGAAAAGTCATCTCTAAAATCAGCAGGAAATCCACGGACCTCAGCATAAAATAGGGTCGCCAAGTGGTCAGACTTATCCTAACCATGAGAGGATCTGTCTCGTAAAATGGGGAGGACGTCGTGCAAATTAGCTGGATAAGACTAATGAATCAGATCCCAGAAAGGATAATCTCCTTAAAGATCAAAAATCAGCTTTTAAGACTGATATTACTCAATCCTAGAGATTGACCTTAAAGATTGAGAATTACAAACTCATGGAATTCAATGATATCTAAACTCGAGCTTGAACGAGAAAATATTTTGATCAAAATTTCAAACCGATTTGTTTTCTAAAAACCCATTTTCAATGCGTTCATTACCATTGAACGTAAAATTCTAGGAATTCACCTGGAATTCATTAGGTCACCTGAATCAAATCAGGTGTCAACCGTAAGAACGGTGGTTGCATAGTATGGTCAAAGACAGGACCTTGTGCCAGACCGGAAAATTATAAGGGTGAGCTTTACTATTGCTCCTACAAAGGATAGTAATTGCGTCCGACACGTTATAGACCATAATTAAAAGCATGTCACGGGACATTGCCTTAACAGTTGCTTGTTCAACGCTTTCCTTTACAACCGGACGGTAGTTTATCGAAAGGTAATATACGGAGCAAGTATACTGGACGTGTTGCTTTCCTAATACAAGGTTAGCAAGTGGGTAACACAAAACCATAAGTTTTGAGCTAAAATTTTCAAATCTGAAACCCACAAAAGCCACAAAAACATTTTGCATACACCGGTGAAGGGTTATTCCGGAAAACTTATCTAGGGTAAAAACTAGATTTAATTTTCAAAAGATCAAATGTTTTCATAAAGATCCAATTTCCTTAATGGATCTAAATTTTTATAGTCATGTGGGACTGTAAACCACATCGTTACTACCATTGTTTATACCACCATATAGAAATCACTGATGTACAAAGTGTGAAGAATAAAGAAGTGATTCTAGTATTTCAAGACTATATTGCTTGAGGACAAGCAACGCTCAAGTGTGGGAATATTTGATAATGCTAAAAACGAACATATATTTCATAGCATTATTCCTCAAGAAAGACAAGATTTTAGTTGCAATTGTTCTATTTACAAGTGATATTCGTTTAAATAATAAAAGGTGAAGACAACGGACAAATTCGACGAATTAAAGACGCAAATGACCAAAAAGCTCAAAAGTACAAAGTACAATCAAAGTGATTCCAATTATTGATAAGAAACGTCTCAGAATTACAAGAGTACAAGATTCAAAACGCAAAGTACAAGATATTAAATTGTATGCAAGGACGTTCGAAAATCCGGAACCGGGACCAGAGTCAACTCTCAACGCTCGACACAACGGACTAAAAATTACAAGTTAACTATGTATATAAATATAATATAATATATAATTAATTATATAAATTATATATAAATTATATTTATATAATAAAACGTCGGCAAACAAAGATCCAAAAGGTGTGAGCTGGATCCGATATCTCCGCGACTCGCGGAGTTCTAAGAGCAAATGGGCCGCGACTCGCGGAGCCCCAAATTCTAAAAATGCCTATAAAAGCTAACGCATTCTGAACGTTTTATATATCCTTTTATCAATCTCTCTATCAACGTGTATATATATATATATATATATATATATATATATATATATATATATATATATATATATATATTATATTTATATTTATATTTTAATTTTAATTTCTAATAATAAGGGTATGTTAGCGAATGTTGTAAGTGTGTAAGTCGAAATTCTGTCCGTGTAACGCTACGCTATTTTTAATCATTGTAAGCTATGTTCAACCTTTTTACATTAATGTCTCGTAGCTAAATTATTATTATTCTTATTTAATCCGAAGTAATCATGATGTTGGGCTAAAAATATTAAAATTGGGTAATTGGGCTTTGTACCATAATTGGGGTTTGGACAAAAGAATGACACTTGTGGAAATTAGACTATGGGCTATCAATGGGATTTATATTTGTTTAACTAAATGATAGTTTGTTAATTTTAATATAAAGATTTACAATTGGACGTCCCTATAAATAACCATATACACTCGATCAGACACGATGGGCGGGGTATTTATATGTACGAATAATCGTTCATTTAACTGGACACGGGAATGGATTAATAGTCTATGGAATTATTAAAACAGGGGTGAAATTATGTACAAGGACACTTGGCATAATTGATAACAAAATATTAAAACCTTGGGTTACAAGCAGTCGATAACCTGGTATAATTATTAAACAAAGTATTAAAACCTTGTTACAGTTTAAGTCCCCAATTAGTTGGAATATTTGACTTCGGGTATAAGGATAATTTGACGAGGATACTAGCACTTTATATTTATGACTGATGGACTGTTATGGACAAAAACCAGACGGACATATTAAATAATCCAGGATAAAGGACAATTAACCCATGGGGATAAACTAAAAATCAAAACGTCAAACATCATGATTACGGAAGTTTAAATAAGCATAATTCTTTTATTTCATATTTAATTTCCTTTATTTTATATTTAATTGCACTTCTAATTATCGCACTTTTATTTATTGTCATTGTATTTAATTGAACTTTTAATTATCGTATTTTTAATTATCGCAATTTTATTTTATCCCACTTTTATTTATCGCAATTTCATTATCGTTATTTACTTTACGCTTTAAATTAAGTCTTTTATTTATTTAATATTTTACATTAGGTTTTAACTGCGACTAAAGTTTTAAAAATCGACAAACCGGTCATTAAACGGTAAAAACCCCCTTTATAATAATAATATTACTTATATATATATATATATATATATATATATATATATATATATATATATATATATATTTGTATTTTTATAAATTAAAACTAATATAGCGTTAAGCTTTGTTTAAAAGATTCCCCGTGGATGAACCGGACTTACTAAAAACTACACTACTGTACGATTAGGTACACTGCCTATAAGTGTTGTAGCAAGGTTTAGGTATATCCATTCTATAAATAAATAAATATCTTGTGTAAAATTGTATCATATTTAATAGTTTTTCCTAGTAAAATATAAAGCTATTTCATATACACCTCGCAGAACATCACACATCAACGAGTTGTACACTTGAAGCTATACGCATCAAGGATGAGAACCGTGATGAGCATCAAGCACCAAGAACCCACTGGAACACCTTTACTTACTATTTCTGGAACTGATCAGTAACCTGGGCTACTGAAAAAGTTGATTTCCAGCTAGTTCGGTTCGAGTATATGATTTTCCGTTTAGACCTCGTCTTAATTCGAGTTACGGTTTAGGATTAATGGCCATCCGAAAGTCACTACACCCTTTTAACGTTGTGCTAAAATTTCTGACCTACTCGCACTTAAACCTTCGCCACGGTCAAATGAAGAAGAGTTTGGTTCTGGAAATTGGTCAGCCTCTAGGGAACTTATATATGGAGCCATGGCCACTGCTCTCTCCCCATTTCAGTTTGTATAGAGGTTGTGGCGACTGAACGAAGTCAGCCCTTGTTTCAAACCCCAGTCTTGACTTAAAACTTACTTTACACTTTTTGTTAAATGATGAATGATGATGGTACTAAAGACCTAATTTACATACTTTTAAACCTTTGGGAACGATTTACTGACTTAGTAACTTTTGACTTAGGTTGAGGACCTTTCGTACCAACCACTTGCTTACTTTTCCAGCGTGTCGACTTTTACTACTTTCCACTGTGAGTTATAGCATCCCTTTTTACTTTAACTATTTTGGGAACTGAGAATACATGCGCATTTTACGTTTTACATACTAGGCACGAGTACTTAAACTTTATATATGTGTGGGTTATATAACGGCATAAACTTTTCCCTTAGCTCGGTAACGTTTAGTCATTGGTCTTTGAACCGGTGAACGCGAATTTTAGATATGGATCCATAGGGTTTGACATCCCCACTCGGGCTAGTAGCGCTAGTATTTAACGGGTGTTTAATACTTCGTAAATATACGCAATCGCCAAGTGTACTTTTAGGGGGTGTTATTTACGTTAAGTTAGTTACCAAGTGCCCACGGTTATACATATACTTTTCATACTGTTGTAAAACACTGAAATCTCGTGGCCTACCTTACATTACTGTTATACTTAAACTATAGCTCACCAACCTTTGTGTTGACGTTTTTAAGCATGTTTTTCTCAGATGCTTAAGGTTTGGTTGCTTCCGCTGTAGTTATCATGCTTTGTAGACTCCCGCTGCGCTTATTAGAGATGTCTTCGCATGAAACGTTTATTTTGCATTCAAACTTTATTACTTTTGAACAATGAATTTGTAACGACCTATGGGTCACGTACTATTATTATCGCTTTCTATTCGCAGAAGCACACTATCGGTTGTTAAACATTTGACGTTGGATATGACATCACCTTTTCTTAATGAATGCAAAACTTATTTTAAAATAGCATATAGTGTTTGACCTTGTAATGATCCTGTTGTTGATGATCCGTACACGTTGATTTTGTACGGGGCATCACAGGGATATTAGAAGATGTGATAGTTAAAGTGGAGGATTTCTTTTACCCAGTTGACTTTGTTATGATGGATATTGAACCTAGGAATAGAGATGCCCAACCCACTATGGACGCCCGTTTTTGGCCACCATAAATTCTCACATTAATTGTCGAACGGGTGCTATGGACATATCATTTGGGAATAGCAAGATGAGGATTATTATCTTTAATTCTCTTCACACCCAAATGTCCAAGAATGCTATCAGGTAGATGTGATTGATGAATTAGTGGAAAAGCATACTTCTCACCTAATAACCAATGGCCTAGTAGAAATATTTTGCTTAGGTGATGAACAGGATGTTGAATGTGAAGAGGTTAAGGCAGTCGAATCAGCAGTAGCAAGTACAATGGATGCTAGGTTGCCACCGTGGACTCATAAATATGTGCCACTACCTAAGACCATTGATACTAATACAAGACCTTCACTAGAGTCACCACCGACCCTTGAGTTAAAACCCTTGCCTTCTCATTTGAAGTATGCATTTTTAGGTACTAACGGCACTTTGCCAGTTATTATTGCTTCAGATTTGACAGGTGTGCAGGAAAAAGCTTTAATGGAAGTGCTTCATAAGTATAAGGCTACGGTGGGATGGACTATAGCTAATTTGAAAGGTATAAGTCCCTCAGTGTGCATGCATCGTATTGTTACAGATCCGGAGGTTAAGCCTGCTCGTGATACGCAACGCAGGTTAAACCCTAATATGCAGGAAGTTGTAAAGAAGGAAGTTCTCAAGTGGTTAGATGCGGGGATTATTTTACCTATTTCAGATAGTCGGTGGGTAAGCCCCACGCAAATAGTGCCAAAGAAAGCTGGGATCACGGTAATGGAAACGGAAGAAGGAGAAAAGATTACAACTCATCCTGTGATGGGTTGGCGGGTATGTATTGATTACAGGAAGTTAAATGCTGCAACTTCAAAGGATCATTTTCCCTTGCCTTTTATTGATCAAATCATCAAAAAGTTGCCAGGTCAGAAATTCTTCTGTTTCTTAAATGGGTATTTTGGATATAACCAAATACCTATTCACCCTAATGACCAAGAAAAAACAACTTTTACTTGTCCTTATGGAGCTTATGCCTTTAGACGAATGCCTTTTGGTTTATGTAATGCACCTGCTACTTTTCAAAGGTGTATGATGAGCATTTTCTCAGAGTTAATAGGCGATGTAACACCGGCCAATTATTTTTTTTTTTTTATTTTTTTTATTTTTTTTTAACACAGCGGAAGACTTTTAAATTAAAATCACAACATTTAATACATCACAACAGAAATCCACATTATTAAGTTTAAGTTTACACGACGGTGTTACTTATTACAAAATACATGTTACAAAAGTCCACATCAGAGTTCACACGTCAAACATGTCTTCAATACTAGCACCCGTCCAAGCTAGCAGTACCTAAACCTGCAAGAGTGGAAATGTGGGGGATTAGCATAACGCTAAATGAATGGAATCTATCTAACAGATATAGCTTAAGCCACACACAAGCTATCTACTAACAACAACATATACTAACTACCAACTAGCATACTATAAGACAATACGAGGATCGGCGGCTTGTACGAGCACACGACTCTCAGCTGATCGGGCTTTAGTCTACCGATAGTCCCTGCTACTCAATTCACAGTATAGTTATCCAGATGCAGGGGATGCATCATTCACACTATACTCCATAATCAGTAGCCTATGGACCCAACCTCCCCTAGGCACGATTGACCTCATACGGACTCTAACCTCTCCTAGGCACGGTCTCGAGTCCCCAGTCTCCCTAGGCTCGACTGGTGCCATTCACACAGTGTACACATAATTTACACACAACATCAGGCATACAATATTATTCTTACATGAAAATCCCTACACTATGCATGTTAAAAGAGTCAATCACAATAGCATTATATGCTACTTAAACTCTATCCGAAGATAGACCCACTCACCGATTACTAGCTACAGCTCAGTTATCTTACTTCTGAGCTTCTTCCTTGTTCTTATCACCTGAGAACAACACAAACGAAGTCAATATACATATCTCAACCAATAGTATAATCAAATCATACTATAAACTAGGTCATAACATCATTTCACAAGTTCACAACGTAACTCCATTCACTATTGTCAAACAAGTACGTGAAAAACGGGATACACACGCCAAAACCTAATTTCCCACCCCAAAAACATTTTGATCCAGATTCTTAAAAGCTCATCATTGAAACCTATTATTCAATATGATTCCAACGATATTTGATTCATCAAAAACGGAGTTACAGTTTGAAAGTTATGACCAAAACAAATTTCTCAAAATGCTGAAAAGACACACTACCCAACTCGGTAGTGTGTGTCATAGACACTCGACCGAGTGTGTAGACACACGGCCGAATGAGTAGAGACACTCGACCGACTGTATTTTCAAAAGAAACACTACCGAGTGTGTAGACACATGACCTAATACAAAAGACACTCGATCGAGTGTGTACACACACGGCCCACCTCCAAAAGACACTCGACCGAGTGTGTTCTTGAGCTGCTGAAATTTGGAAAAGTGACGGGTTTGAGCCAAAAATCACCAAATCTCGACCATATACTCGTTTTAAAACTCAAAACTTATCACATCTTGTTTATAAAATCTTTTGGGACATAAACCCACAAATATTACATCAAAACAACAACAAATTGCACCAATTTGACATCAAAACCCACTTTGACAAAAACTTAACTTCAAACCCAATTTGACACAAATTTAGGTAATGAAAATGGATGATTCTTACCTTGTATGAATCAGTAAAACACAAAGAATCGATTTCTAACACAAATTAGACTTCAAATCGAGATTTAGTGAATTAGGGTCTAAGAGGAAGAAGAAGTTAGGTACGGGAGTGATTTTGGGGAAAAATCTAGAAAATGTGGAATGAAGCAAGTAATACCCACTTATTTGGGTTAAAACCCATACCCCATCACACACATGTATTTACCAGTTATCTGAAATCTTACGTACCTCGTTAGGCGACCCTAACAAAGTCCAAATTAAATAAACAAACCTGTTCTGTGACCCTTGTCACAAACTGGTCTTAACCAAATAATAAAATAACACTATTCACATAATTAAAATGAAAAGCATATAAAGCACATAATAAAATTCTAAGGGTAAAATAGTCCACTTACAACTAGCCCAGGTTTCAGTATGTTACAGACGAGTCTTTAGAAGTTTTCATGGATGATTTTTCAATATTTGGCAAGTCTTTTGAGTCGTGTTTAAATATGTTGGAAAAAGTTTTAAAGAGGTGCACCGATACCAACCTTGTCCTTAGTTAGGAAAAGAGCCACTTCATGGTAAGGGAAGGGTGGTTTTGGGACACATTGTATCTGAACAGGGATTTGAAGTAGATAGGGCAAAATTTCAACTTATTGCTACGTTACCTCCGCTGACTAATGTCAAGGGGGTAAGGTCGTTTTTGGGACATGCGGGTTTCTATCATAGGTTTATCAAAGATTTTAGCGTTATTTCTAAACCATTGTGTAATTTGTTATTAAAAGACGCACCATTTAATTTTGATGACCAGTGTATGGAGGCTTTTAATACCCTTAAACGTAAGTTGACTGAGGCACCCATTTTGCAATCGCCCGATTAGACCAAACCATTTGAAATTATGTGCGATGCTAGTGATTTTGCGACTGGGGTTGTTTTGGGTCAAAGGGTTGATAGGAAACCGGTTGTTATCTATTATGCTAGTAAGACGTTCTCGGATGCCCAAGTGAATTATACCACAACCGAGAAGGAATTATTAGCAGTAGTGTTTGCCTTAGACAAATTTAGATCGTATTTGTGGGGGTCTAAGGTAGTCGTCTTCTTAGACCATAGTGCCCTAAGACACTTGCTTGAGAAAAAAGAGTCTAAGCTGAGATTAATTAGGTGGATCTTGTTGCTACAAGAATTTGATTTGGAAATAAGGGATAAAAAGGGTATAGAGAATGTGGTAGCCGACCATTTATCTAGGATACCCTCGCCACCGTTTGACCCTGCTAAACCGATCCAGGAAAATTTCCCGGATTATTGTTTGTTTAGTGTTGTGCAGGTACCATGGTTTGTGCATATTGTTAATTACTTGGTGACTAACAAAGTACCGGAGCATTGGAACAAGTACAAGAGGGATTACTTTTTATTGCAGGTTAAGCATTATTTTTGGGAGGACCCAGTTCTTTATCGAATTGGACCTGATCAAATTGTGAGGAGATGTGTGGCGGAAGATGAGCATAAAGATATTCTAGCTCATTGTCATACTTTTGCATGTGGAGGACACTACGGAGTAAAGAAAACCGGGTACAAAGTACTCGACTCAGGTTTCTTTTGGCCTACTATTTTCAAATACACATGTGAGTATGTTAAAAATTGTGCTAGGTGTCAAAGAATGGGGGGAATCTATAAACGTAATGAAATGCGCATGAATCCAATTTTGGTTTGCAAAATTTTTGACGTCTGGGGCATAGATTTTATGGGACCCTTTCCACTGTCTTTTGGGTTTGAGTATATATTAGTAGCCGTTAAATATGTCTCCAAATGGTTGGAGGCTGAGGCCACTCGGACCAATGACCACAAAGTTGTCCTAAAGTTTGTTAAGAAAAATATTTTCTGTCGTCATGGTGTACCTAAGGCCATAATTAGTGATGGGGGTTCACACTTTAAGAACCCCCATTTTGCTAAACTTTTAAGGGATTATGGGGTAAATTACCGAATTGCTACGCCTTACCATCCCCAAACAAGTAGGCAAGTTGAGGTATCTAATAGGGAATTAAAAAGGATTTTAGAAAAAACCATAAATCCTAATCGCAAAGATTGGTCTTTAAGACTAGATGATGCGCTCTGGGCTTATCAGACAGCTTATAAAACCCCTATTAGTACTTCACCTTACCAACTTGTTTATGGCAAGGAATGTCACTTACCTGTTGAAATTGAGCATCGTGCAGCATGGGCCATAAAACAGGTGAACACGAACATAGATGAGGCAGGAAATGCGAGGAAGTTAGAATTGACAGCTTTAGAAGAACTGAGGCATGATGCATATGAAAGCTCAAAAATCTACAAAGAGAAAACAAAAGCGTTCCATGATAAGCAAATTATTAGGCGAACATTTGAGGTAGGCAAAGTGTGTGGTTGTTTAATTCAAGGTTAAAGTTATTTGCGAGGAAGTTGAGAAGTAAGTGGAGCGGTCCCTATGTTCTTACTAAGGTTACTCCGTATGGGGCAATTGAAATAAAAGATCCAAAAGGTGGGGAACCATTCTTAGTTAATGGACAACGATTGAAAATCGCTTTCGGTTTGTCACTTGATGATGCTAGGGTAGTTGAAACGACTCGGTTTGAACCTATGCAAGGTCATCAACTTAGGACAATTAGGGTGAATGAACCTAGGACATGGGACAGTAAAGATAGTGTTGACTCATGGCTTGATCAGAACGTTTCTATTAGTCATGTGCCCAATTATGTTAAGTGGGAAGATGATGGGCGATTTGATGGTGCGCCCGACGATGCGGTGTCCGAAGTTATTTCGGGTGAATGTTTTGATGACTTTCATGATGAGTTACCATTAGATGAAAATGCTAGAGGAAGACCGGCGATTCTTTGTCAAGAAGAGGATCCGGGAGAGATTTTGTTTGAACTAAGTATCATCGGGGTTCTACCCCATTTTGTTAAGAATCATGGTGAGTTTAAAGTGATTGCGGATTCGGGATCCTCAATCAACATTATGTCTTATGAGATGTACCGGCAGTTGTTTCATGCCAATTGTACTTTATGCTCTTCGGGTAAATCCGATGCGTCATTACATTCGGCAATAACACGAAATTTTCAGCATATGGGGTGCTTCGCAATGTAATGGTAAGTGTAAAAGGAGTCTTTCTTGAAGTACCATTCACCATTTTCGATATGCCAACGGATAAGGAGGTTCCTTTATTAGTGGGACGCAGTTTTATTGCTACTGCGGGTGGCAAAGTAGATCTTGCTGCAGGTGCTATCACTTTTGAAGGGGGAATGAAACATTTTGATTTTGCAATTCGGAGAACATGCGGTATCCTTCAGCTTATATAGTTGAGAGAGAATTCGAGGATGAGTATGTGATGAAAATTAGGGTAGAAGAGAGTGAAGCAAATAAGGAAGTTGTTGAGGACGTGGTTGATGATACGATATATATGAATGAGATCTATCAAAGTGTTGAGTGTGGGGGTATTCGACCCGATCAACGCTTAGATTCTGAGAAGAGTGAAGAGAATTCAAGCAAAGTTGAAAATATTTGTGTTAACACGACGAAGGAAGCACCGAAGTTAGATAAAGGACCGGATATAGATGTAGAAGAGATTCGTAAGACGCTTGAGAGTATGTGGGGTAAAAAGAATACGGAAAAATTCATGAACAACACCAAAACGTCTTTTGTTGATGATGAGGGTTGGACGATTGAAGTTGAGTATGTTAAGTCTAAACCACAATGTGAATTTAAGCCTCGTATAAAATATAGAGATTCGGGTGAGTTTTCGGTTATGTGTCAATTTAAAAAGAAGAAGACTTACTTGGCATTGTTAGATTCGGGTGCGAGTGTTAATATGATGCCGGCTAAAGTTGCAAAATCAATAGGCATCTGGGAGTTGGTTCGAACTAACACGAGTATCCGATTTGGGAATCAAACCTTTGATAACCCAATCGGGGTTGCAGAAGATGTCCTTTTTATTATTCACGGTATTGGTTATAAAGAAGATTTCTTCATTATGGAGTGTGAACTGGATAAAAACACTCCAATTGTGTTGGGACGAGGATTTCTAGCAACTGCAAGGATGTCACTAGATTTTGATATGGGGACGTTGATAATTAAAGATGAAGATAACATGATCACGCTCCATATGGAAGATGGATTCGGCTCTAGCAACAACGGGGCCGATGATCCGGACGAATGCTAATCCGGAAGAGGAGTCGAGTGAGCGACTCCAGCAAACAAATCCGCACACCTTTGTAAAGTTTGTAAGTTGTTAGGTGTTTATTTTGTTTTGTACATATGGGTGGGGCAAAGTACCATCTTCAAGGCCTAAAAATGGGATTGGTTTAAATGACTATCTCTAACTTTTGTGCCTTGAGGACAATGCAATGCTCAAAGTGTGGGAGGGGGGGTCAGGTTTTTTAGTCCCAAAAACGAGTCGTGCGAGAAAAATGTAAAAAACGGGAAAGTTAAAAATTTTTCAATACCTAAGTACTGGCGTATTTTACGCCATTTTTGGCGTAAATTGTTACTCGTGGCTCAGCACAAAATCCCAACTTGGGCGTAAAAATACGCCAGTTTTTACGTCAGGAATTGTGAAGGCGTATTTTACTCCATACTTGGCGTATTTTACGCCAGTGCAAAATTGGTGGTGCCAGTTTTAAGGGTTTAAAATGGAGAAAAATTAAATATATATATATATATATACTCCTCATGTGCAGCCATTAACCACGACCACCATCACTCTAAACCCTAATTTTTCATCATCTAAACAACAAATTGAAGCTTAAAACATCATCAATTCGTCATAACACTTCACAAAAACATCCAAATCTTTACAAAATCATTCAAATTGGGTGTTGATTCGTGTTCTTGACCAAAACCTAAGTTTTCAATTTTTGGGGTTTAATTCTTCAAGTATTCATTCAATTTAAGTATTTTAACATCAAGGTAATCATCATTCTTGTGTTTTTCATTGTTTTTGATTATCAATTTAGGGTTTTTGTTACTTTCTTGTTTATGTAATAGAGTTAATCCGAATTAATTATGTTTAAGCATTGTTTATGTTCTAGCTATTGTTACTTGTGCCTAAATATGTTAATAGGATATGTATGCATGATCAATTTGAAGGTTTAGGTTAAATCTTGTTGATTGCTTCCAAGTAGTTGACTAGGGTTGACTTTGACTGAGAATCGGTGATGTTTGTGATTAGAATGTGTGTCTTCAATGTTTAATGTTTAATTTAGTGATTGTTAAATGTTAATGTAAGATTGTTAGGTAATAAATTTTATAGATTTCTTTAGAATGGTGATTGCAATGTTATATGGTGTTCACTTGAAAAAGGGGGTTGATTAATAGTGATGATAATGCATAACATTTTGAAGTAAGAGTCTTGTGGTTAAATGAGGAAAATAAGGGGTTATAAAAGATTTATATGTTGATTTAGTGCATGAGGTTAGGATTTGCATGTATTGCTAAAAGTTCATAATGTGATATTTTAAGCAATAACATGTAATGTGTTTTATTTAAGTCCTAACGTTTTGTTGAGTTGTGTAATTGCAGAAAATGTTGAACAGGGGTAAAAGAAGCCGTAGCAATCAAGGAGAAACTCCAAATTGGATGGATAAGAAATGGTTAAGTGAATTACCCTATGAATGGCAAGTCCAATTGTATACTGAGAAGTAGGATCAACTTTTGAGAAACGCTTTTTGTGAAAGGTACATAACTGCAAGTGTGTGGAGAAAGTATGGGGTTTTTCAGGTACTTTCAGATTGGGGATGGGAAGCTGCAATTCAACCAGCTCAAATGGGTTTTCCGAGTACACAGCTGAATTGTTCTTGGGAAATGACGTATCCCACACAGGTGTTTAATTGGTTATCGACTTTAAAATGGATTCCGGGAGATAATTTTCCACGTACGTTGGTCCGAGAGGGTAAAGTGAGGAATTCTGTGATTCCAATGAGAATGGAAACCTTTAATCAGTTAGCACATCCCAACCTTCCATATGATGTGGGGATAAGAGTTGCGGGAAGGAACGGGTACGATTATCCGTCAACTAAAGAATTGTTTGAGGTTCCGGCTGATAGGTATGTTACTGTGGTGAAAACGCTGTTTCATGTTGATCGACACGATTTTGAGAACTTCGAGCTTTCAAGGAATAAGCTAAAAATTATTCCAAGGATATTGTCAATAGTGATTAATTTCAACATACTTCAAAGAAAAAGTGATCTCATGTTGGTTCGGATGAACGAGTTACCTTTGTTGTATGCCATGGTATCCAACTCTATGATACCTTCGTTACGATTGGTTATGATGATGTGGATTTGGGAGTGCCGAGAGTGTAGTGACCCGAACTTTTCCATGTTTATATATATTAATTGAGATTGATATTTACATGATTAAATGTTTCCAACATGTTAAGCAATTAAACTTGTTAAGACTTGATTAATTGAAATATGTTTCATATAGACAATTGACCACCCAAGTTGACCGGTGATTCACGAACGTTAAAACTTGTAAAAACTATATGATGACATATATATGGATATATATATATATATATATATTTAACATGATACTATGATAAGTAAACATATCATTAAGTATATTAACAATGAACTACATATGTAAAAACAAGACTACTAACTTAATGATTTTTAAACGAGACATATATGTAACGATAATCGTTGTAAAGACATTAAATGTATATATATCATATTGTTGAGTCCCCAAAATAATTAAGGATTTAATTATGACAAAACAATAATTATTTACACTAAAGTGTTATGTGCAGCCAGCACAAGTTTGTTTATGTATAGTCAGCTAATATAGCTGTGTCGAGTGTTTAGTATGCTGCTTAGTCTATCAGCACAAGGTAGAAATGTATTCTTCGAATCAGCACAGGATGTGCACCCAGCAAATCAAGAATATCAAGTGACTCAGCATATGAAGGACCAGTAAGTCTGGATATCAGCATACAACACAAGACAGCCATGCTCCATTACAAGCATGGTAGTTTCCCAGAGTGGTCTACATCAACGCACTATTCAATAGAAGTCGAAGACAAAGTTGAACAGAAAAGGACAGGAGTCGGCGGCTGACAAGTGACCTTACAAGACCACGTGGGAATGCAGAAGTGGAACGCATGTGCAGACATGTGTTATACTTTATTCATACCTAGGGAACACAACATTCCATTTGTTTAAATCAAATGGTAGTGCCAAACCGAATTGGTGTGTTCCTGCAAATAGCTACCTAAGAGGAAAGAAGGAGAGCACGCCTTCTGACACAATTGTCTCCACAAGTACAAGGCATCCAATGTACTAGTGGACAATAGATTAATTACACGGTTAATAGAACTACTATATATATTGTTGTATCCACTATTGTAAAATTGAGTGGTGTGGGTTTATCTGTTAGAGTCCAAACCGTGTAATAGCTTTAGTTTATCTCTTAGCTATAATCTAGGTAATCTGTATCAACCAACTATCATTTCCGCCAAGGATAGTTGTGATTCTTTCTGATTTAATCAATAAAGAATAACCGTTGAAAATTACCTGTGACTCTATCTTATTTACTACAGAATACTAAACATGTTTAACTAACTAGTTAATTAAGAAAAGAATTGTATTCCCCCCCCCTCTACAATACTCCTGTTGTTATTAAGGGACCAACAACTGGTATCAGAGCTTCAGTCTTGATAATTAATATCTTGGATCTGAATTCTCTTATGGCTTCGTATTCAAACTCAACTTACCTTGAGAATGGCTCATCTAACAGACCACCTAAGTTTGATGAAGATGAGTATGAAACCTGGAAGGCAAGGTTCATGCTCCATCTTGAGTCTGTGGATTCACTCATGCCTGGAATTGCCAAAGATGGCCCTTTCGTTCCCACTGAGACAGTTGGTAGTGCACCAGCAACAGCTGACACTCCTGCCATCCCTGAGAGAGAGGTTATTCTCACTCCCTCTAGATGGGATGATGAGGATAAACGTCGAGTTGGTCTTGACCCTAAAATCAGAACCCTGTTAGCCATAACTTTGCCTAACCCACTGTTCAAACTGATCAAGGGAAAAGAAAATGCTAAGCTTATGCTTGACTACCTAGATGTCACCTATGAGGGTATGGGAGAAGTTAGGCAGAACAGGATGATTGCTCTTAAAAGAGAATATGAAGTGTTCTTTGCCTATAAGAATGAAACCCTTAAACAAACCTTCATTAGGTTTAACTCTTTGATAGCAGACCTGACCACTTTAAATGTGACCTACACTGAATTTGAACAAGTGAACAAATTCATTGATGCACTGCCATGTAAATGGAAACCTGTTACTGACCCATTAAGAACCACACAGACCCTAAAGAACTTTAACCTGTCTTCTCTCTACAGTTCCCTTTGGAATCATGAGAAGGCAGAAGCCAAGTTTGAACTTAACATGAAAGAAAACTTTAGGTCTGCCCCCACCACTTCAAAATCATCTAAAAATGATGATGCTGCTCTTATTGCTGCTGCTAAATGGAAGAAAGCTCAAAAAGCTTTACTGGTTCAAAAGTTACTGGCAGAACAAGAGTCAGCTGATAGTGTTGAGGAAAGTGGTACTGGTTCTGAAGAAAGCAGTACAGATGAAAGTGATGTAGAAGGATTTGCTGAAGGTATGGCTCTGCTGGCTAGGCAGTTCAAAAGGTTCAATCGTAGTAGAACCAGCAAGTCATACAAAGGGAGCAAAAAGCCAAATGCTAGGTACAACAGCAAGTCAGTCAAGGGTCCTAAATCCGAGTGCTTTAATTGTGGGAAGGTTGGACATTTTGCTGCTGAATGCGTGTCCAAGAAACCTTCCACGTCACATGCTAACTCTTTCTCAAAAGCTGATAAGTACAAAAACAAGTACAAAGCTATGAAAGCTCAGATGAAGGAAAGTGCAAAGACTGACAAGAAGGGTAAACAGCCAGAAAAGGTTTTAGTTGCTGAACATCATGACTGGGATGAAGCCAGCACGTCCTCATCTTCTGATTGTGATACTGATGATGATGGTGCTGGTTATGCTACTGGTAAAAAGCTGTGTTTGATGGCCAAAGAGGTCGAGGAGTCTGATGAGGATGATGGTGGTAGTACGTTTTTGGCTGATATGAGGGAAGCTGATCAAAACAGAGATTCTCCTCAATGGAAAACTGAAATGATGTATAAGGTTGATAATTTTCGAACTTATACTGATGATGAAAAAGCTGAAATGTTTGACTACCTAAGAATTGATTTATGCAGAAGCTGCAAACGTGAAGAGAGTTTGAAATCTAATAACAAATCTTTAAATGAAAAACTCAAAGGCAAAAATGATGAAATTAAGATCTTAAAAGATACAATTTCCAAACTTGAAAAACAAAACTTTTCTTTAGAAACTCTTCACGTTGAGGCAGCAGAAGTCAAGACCCAGCTGGACAATCTCAAAAGAGTTGTTGCTTCATGGTGCACATCTGCTCAACGCACAGCTAAATATATTAACGAGCAGGTGCCTGCCCAAGTTCAAGCCTTCTTTGCTGGTGACTATGCTGCTGCTGCTGCTATTGCAGAAGTTACTTTCATGGACCCGATTCTTGAAACTGATCCTGAAGCTGTCTTGCCAAATACTTTTGCCAAGATAGTTGAAGGTAAAAAGGTTGTGACAAACAAATTTGTTAGACCTACTGTGTCCCCACCACCTGCCATGAAAGAAATTTTGGAGGATGAAGTTAGAGCAAGAGAAGCCAGTAACTCAATTGATGAGACTACTGACCCCTCAAGCATCCACTACATGACTCCGAAAGAAAGACGTATTAAAAGGGAAATCACTGAAAACAATTTGAGAAAAGTTAAACCAACTGATTCCCCTTCGTGTTCGAGTTCTACCAGTGCTAAGCCAGCTGATCACCCAGTAGCTGCAGACAAGCCAGTGAAACAAAATACTGGCAAATCCAAGGCAGCAGTTAAGATACCTACTGGTTCATCAGCATCAGAAGACAAGCCAGCAACTTCCCACGCTAACTTGTCAAATGATAAAGGAAAGACAGTTCGCCATGGTCATGGTACTGGTTCCAAAAGGAAAGCTACCCATAAGGGAAAAGCAAAAATTGACTCGACTGATGAGCTGTCTATCACTGAGATAATGACAGCCAAGCTTGACCAGCTAATTGAGGCAGTAACCAAAAGTCGACCCGATCCTACTGCCCCTATTAGATCTGTGCATGACTAGCCACAAAAGCCAAAAGTGAGAAAATGCTACAAATGTGGCAGCAAAGCTCACTTGGCTAACCAGTGTACTCAAACCCAAACCCCATCTGCTGCTTCTTCTAGCAAGCCAGTAGAAAAGAAGAAGTCATCAAAGGTGACTCCTTCAGAACCCATCCTTGGATGGGTTCCCAAAAAGAACTAATCTCTAAGTTATTGTGCAGGGCATTCAAAACAAGCAAATCTGGTATCTCGATAGTGGTTGCTCGAGACATATGACCGGAAGTAAGTCCCTGCTGATGGACTATCAGGAAAAGGATGGTCCAGTTGTTTCGTATGGAGATAATTCGTTGGGTTACACAAAGTGTTTTGGTACTTTGACAAATGGGAATGTCACGTTCTCAAATGTTGCGTATGTAGTTGGGCTTAAACATAACTTACTCAGCATAAGCCAACTGACAAGCAAGAATAAGATAGTCCAATTCAGAAAGAAAATTGGTACTATTTTTGATAAGACAGGGAAGCCACTGCTGACTGCAAAACGTCATGAAAACATGTATCAAATTGACATGAACACAGCAGTCACAACAACTGATACTTGTTTCTATTCGAAGGCAGCAGACAACCTGAAGTGGTTATGGCACAAGAGACTCTCACATCTCAACTTCAAAGATATTCACAAATTATCCAGTAGAAGTTTGGTGTCTGGGCTACCCACAATGTCTTATGTGAAGGACAGATTGTGTCCTGGTTGTGAAAAAGGGAAACATCACCATGCCTCGTTCAAATCAAAGCAAATCTCATCTGTTGAGAAACCATTTCACTTACTTCATATGGATCTATTTGGTCCAGTGAATGTGGCCAGCTGTAGTGGGAAGAAGTATACACTGGTTATTGTTGATGAATACTCGAGATACACTTGGGTGTTCTTTTTGAGGCAAAAGAGTGAAGCTGCTGATGAAATCATCAATTTTATCAAAAGAATGGAGCTTTTGAATGGGCAACTGGTGAAGCAACTAAGAAGTGATCATGGTACAGAATTCAGAAATGCTACATTAGAAGAATTTTGTGCTGACAAAGGTATTTCCCAAAATTTCTCTGCTGTGAGAACACCTCAGCAAAATGGTGTTGCAGAAAGAAGAAACAGAACTCTCATTGAAGCAGCAAGATCTATGTTGGCTGAGTCTGGGTTGAAGAATTCCTACTGGGCAGAAGCTGTGAATACTGCCTGTTTTACCCAGAATAGATCTCTTATTGTGAAAAGACATCAGAAAACTGCTTATGAAGTTCTCAAAGGAAGAAGACCCTCAATTTCATTTCTTCGTGTATTTGGCACTCCCTGTTACATTCTAAATAATAGGGATCAGCTGGGCAAATTCGATGCTAAAGCTGATGAAGGTATATTCCTTGGATATTCTAACATGTCAAAGGCATATAGGGTCTACAACAAAAGAAGGGGTTGTTTTGAAGAATCCATTAATGTTACATTCGATGAAACTGCCTCTGCTTCATCTTCTGATCGTGAAGATGAAGTGTTACTGTTTGAAGAGCCTACTCAGCAAGCTCTTGATGATGAAGAGCCAGCAGCACAACCCTCACCAATCCATGCTGCTGGGTTCTCTGATGATGAAATGGAACATTCTGTTCCATCTGTGTCTAAACCAAGTGGACCTACTGGCTCTACTGAAGTGCTGCAACTTGAGCCTAGGTCTGCTGGTTCTGAGAGATCACAAGCTGGTACTGATTCTACTGATATTGATCAGCAACCTTCTGTTGCTGCTCACTCATCTGAACCAGCTGATGTTCAAGATGCTGTGTGTTCTACAACCAGCTCACCTGTTCATAACACCAAATGGACAAGGGAGCATCCGATTGAGCAGATTATTGGTAATCTTGCGAGTGGTGTTAAAACACGGAGGCATGCAACCAACAACTTTTGTATGCATGTTAATTTTGTGTCTACCATTGAGCCCACGTGTCCTGAGGAAGCACTTCAAGATCCTAGCTGGGTTGGTTCAATGCAAGAAGAAATTACTCAGTTTGATAGGAACAAAGTGTGGACATTGGTACCTGAACCTGAGGATAAGACAAAGAAGATCATTGGTACTAAGTGGGTGTTTAAAAACAAGATGGATGAAGATGGTGTCGTTATCAGAAACAAAGCAAGATTGGTTGCTCAAGGGTTTAGACAGGAAGAAGGATTGGATTATGGGGAAACTTATGCACCAGTGGCTAGGATGGAAGCTATCAGATTGTTCTTAGCATATGCTGCTAGGATGAACTTTAGAGTATTTCAGATGGATGTTAAATCTGCATTTCTGAATGGGAAGCTGCAAGAAGAAGTTTATGTCAAACAGCCTCCTGGTTTTGTAAGCAGTAAATATCCAGACCATGTCTACAAGTTAGACAAAGCTCTTTATGGCCTTAAACAGGCTCCAAGAGCATGGTATGAGACACTTCATGTGTATCTCACTGGTATAGGTTTTAAAGTTGGAACAATTGATACCACTCTATTCTCAAAAGAGATAGATGGTGATCTCTTGTTGGTACAGATATATGTGGATGATATTATTTATGGTTCTAAAAATGAAAAACATTGTCAAGATTTTTCAAAACGTATGTCAAAGGCATATGAAATGAGTTTACAAAGAGATCTGCAATACTTTTTAGGATTGCAGATCAAACAACTTGATGATGGAATATTCATAAGTCAAGATAAATATATCAAAGATATGTTAAAGAAATTTGGTCTGACCTGTTTAAAAGATATAGGGACTCCAATGGCAGCATCCATTAAAATAGATGCTGATCCAAATGGTGAACCAGTCAATATCACTGAATATAGAGGTATGATTGGATCCCTACTTTATCTCACAGCCAGCAGACCAGATATTATGTTCGCCACATGTCTCTGTGCCAGATATCAAGCTGATCCTAAAGAGTCACACTTGCTGGCAGTAAAAAGAATATTCAGATACCTAAAAGGTACTGCTAAACGTGGTCTTTGGTATCCCAAAGACCAGGATTTTGTACTAATTGGGTATTCAGATGCTGACTTTGCAGGGTGTAAAATAGACAGGAAAAGTACTACTGGTGGGTGCCAGTTACTGGGTAGTAGGCTAGTCAGCTGGACAAGCAAAAAGAAAAATACTGTGTCCACATCTACTGCTGAGGCAGAATATGTCTCTGCTGGTAGTTGTACTGCTCAAGTACTGTGGATGCAAAGCCAGCTAAAGGACTATGGTGTTCATGTTACAAAAACTCCAATCTACTGTGACAACACTAGTGCAATTGCTATCACCAACAATCCTGTGATGCACTCAAGTACTAAGCACATCGATGTTCGGTATCATTTCATAAGGGATCATGTTCAAAAGGGTGATGTTGAGTTACATTTTATTTCTACAGACCAGCAATTAGCAGACCTATTTACAAAGCCATTAGATGAGAAACGTTTTAACTATCTCATCTCTGAGCTGGGTATGCTTGAGCTTTAAATAAAAAATAACTTTTGTTGGTGTGCTGGCTCTACAACGTGTAGGGCAAACCAGTAAGTCACATTTATTTACTTACTTCCTACATGTCAAACAACCAGCACAGCAAGGTCTTTTATATTTTGGTTACTTAAATGTTTTCAATGAAATAATAAATAGCTCTCCAAATTTAATGATTCCTTAAAACTGGAAACTCATTTACTTCCAATGATTTAAATTAAATTCATGACATATTAAATGTAACAAAAGTATTTTGTATTTAATACAAAAAATTATTTTTGAGGTTTTAAATCAATTTGTTTGAAATGAAATCTGATGCATTTAATGCTGTATGGGAGTAATGAGTGTTTAAGCCGTATAAATGTCATGTCAACAGTCTGTCTCCCCTTGAAAACGTGCCAGTCTGTCACATCTGCCCACGCGCCTGCAGATGACAGTAATTTTCTCTCTCCTGCACTTTTTCACCCAATCACAACGGATAAAAGTGTGTTTCATCTTACATAATAACCTTCGGTTATTCATTATTCAAAACACACACACTTTTACTCTCCAAACTTTTTCAATCTTCAATCTTCAAATCTTCATCCTACACTCATCAATGGCAGAACAACAACAGCAATCACCACGTGCTGCAAGCCAGCAAGAGGAATAATAGCAACAACAACCTCAAACAGTCGAACCACAACAGCAACCACAACCTGCCCCACAACCGGCACCGGCACCGGAGGAACCGGTGGTTCAAGAACACGTCGTTCAAGGACCACTGTTCAATCTCCACCCCAACCTGATTAGGGCTCCCAATGCACCTGATCACTCACTGATTCGCCTATCTAGAGGCAATGCTGCACATGCCCTCTCCATCCCGAAATCGAAGGTTAATAAAGGGTATGAGGCCCTCATCGAATACATCCGTCAATCACCTCTGGCAAGAGCCATCACCGGTGTACCTTCCCGATTCTATGCTGCCTGTTTGGCACGATTTTGGTATACTGCCACTGTTGCCACCACTCCCGACAACGTTCCATGTATTCGTGGCATGGTGACTGAAACCCTAAATTGCTCTGTCACCGTCAAAGCTATTAGACGTGCTCTTCAATTGCCCGGTGGACCATTTGTTGCTTCACCTACTAGTGACGAATTAAGAAGGGAGGTGTTGGAGACCATTGGGTTTGCTGGACCAGTGGCACATACACCGTTGAGAAAGCATATGCCACCTCTGTGGTACTACTTCTTTGGGTTGATGACTCAGTGCATGAGTCAAAAGTCAGGAAGCTTTGACCAATGCTCAGATTTTGAGCTCAAGCTTGGTCATGGGTTGTTGTTCAACAGGAACATCGATTACGCCCTTGAAATTTATTTGAGGCTAAGGGAAATGGTGACTGCTAGAGTAAGAACCAACTTGATTCCATTTCCACGATTCTTAAGCCTGGTATTTGAAAGTGAACTGGGTGAAGCTTATCAGCAAATTGCTGATCAATCATTTGAGGTCCCAGTAAAACATGGGGGTATGCCAAAGGATGTACCTGCTGCTCCATATGCTGAGTGGACACCAGCAATGAACGAGTATCTTGCTGCTCGTCGTGGAGCCACCCAATCGACTGCCTCTGGTTCTGCACCAGCTGAGGGGGAGGGTCCTCAGCGAAAGCCAGCAACGCGAAGGAAGCAGCCAGCTACCTCAACTAGTACAGCCACCGTCTCATACACTGGTAAAGCAGTAGTTGTATTAGAATCTAGTGCTCTCTAATCATAAAGAACAACCCTAGTCTTATATACTGACTACCCAATTCTAGTGTTGGAATCCGTTGCTCATCTATTTCTTGGTAACAGGCAAACCTAAGCGTGCTAAAGCTGGCTCCAAGCGAACCACAGGGGAGATTGCACCAGTCTCAGCTGATGCTCCTGCAAAGGATGTAGCTATGGAACCTGGTGCGTTTCTAGACCAAACAGCAGAACAATCTAACTTAATTGAAAATTTTTTAACTGCTGACTTGAAAAATGTTGAGGGAGTTAACGGTATAACCCTGGCTCCCAAGCTGACTGGTTTTAAAACTGGTGTCAAGAAGAGTAGCAACCCATACTCGTCTAACCAGGCACTTCCACATTTTTCTGAAATGAACTTATTGCAATACTCTCTGCTGACAGTACAACCAGCAGAGAACATAACTGACCCCCAAAGCAGGCTTGAGCTGGGTCTTCATCGTGTTGAACCAGCTCAGGTGACTGCACAGCCAGTATGTTACTCGGATACTGATAAGAGTCGCACTCCTACATCATTACCAGCCAGATCTCTTACACTATCTGGGTTAACATGTGTTGCCAATGAGTCAGCAGAGTCACCACTGTACTTACAGACACCTTCTTCTGTCTCATTCGAAGGGCTGACCAAATCACAAGTCTGTCCCCAGAGACCAAAAACAGATGCAATTGTTGAGTCAAATTTATTTGGTTCTACAGTTGCTAACATAACTTGTTCTATTGTTTCAGTTCTTAGCAGGGTAGATGAACAGGCAGAGGGGGAGCAAAATAAAGATGTTGTTATTCCTACCGGTGATATTGCTGCCTCTGCTACTGGTGTTGGTGCCACTGATTCTGTTACTGGTGGTGCTGATGCTGGTACTGTTGATTCTGCTACTGCTGGTGTGGAAGATGTTATCATGGAAGAATCTCCTGTTCTTGAGAAGGTTATTGACAATATTGTCAAGGATGTTCTTCTTGATGAACCTGTCACCCAGCCAAGAGTGGACTCTGCATTAATGTCTGATGAGCCTGCTGATTCTTCTGATTCTTCTACTATGGAACGTCAAGTTCTTACAGAATCTGCAGTTCGTCATCCTATTGGTCCAATTTTGGTTGCTACTGAACCAACTGCTGAGATGGAGTCTGAAACCATTCAGCCGAATGCAGCTAATGTTATTGTCATTCCTAGTTCTGATTCTGGTGCACAGGTTGCTGATGTTAAGGATGCTGGTACCTCTGCTGACACAACTACTGATTCGACTAAGGCTTCTGTTACTGAGGAAACAAAGCCATATGTTGTGCAGGTACCAGATCCAGATGAAGTTGTTCCTAACTTCATTTTTAAGGGAGCTTCAATCTCCCCCAAGATTGCTATGCTGGTCGATCATCTGACCATTGATCCCGAATCTGCAATAGTCTCAGCCAGCAGATTACCTCGTGAAGAGATGGTTGAGCTATTATCTCAGCTTGATAGACCAGCTAGAGAAGAAATTTATGAGAGGATAGCCCTGCTGGAGCAAATCAATGAACAGCCTTACTATCATGTTTTTGGTATGGCTCCAGCTGCTTCGCCATTTCCTGGTACATGGAGGCCTCTCAAGTTTGTCATCGATCCTACTACTGGTAAGTGTGTTATGCAAAATGTCCCTGATTCGCCAGTACCTTCTTCTTCCTCAGCTTCTTCCTCCTCATCTTCTTCTGATGAGGATGCTGATGAAGGTACTGGTAAGGGCGAACCAGTCATTCATGATAACGTGACTGGTTCCAAAGACAAACCAGTGGATCTTACTGATGACAATGCTGATAGTAATGCTGACAAGGATATCAGTGGTTCTAAGCCTTCGAGCGAAGGTAAAAACGATGGTGATCATGGTGATGAGTCAGCTCCTGACCTTCCATCTCCACCACCCCACGGTGATACTCCTCTGTTAGCTTGTGCTGACCAACCTTCAACCTCTGCATACTTAAAGTTCAATGCAGATGAGGTTGCTGATATTTCCACCTTTGCTGTCTATAAGACACTGCAAGGGATCACACCAAATTTGGAGGAAACTATTCGCAGAGCTATTGTTGATAGTGTCTCTGCTGCTGTCAGATCTGCTGGAGAGGCTGTTACAACTCCTATTGATCTTAAACTCCAGCAGGTGTGTGCTTTTGCTGATGTGGCAGTCGAAGCAATCACAAAGCACCACGAAGATGAAGAGGAGCTTGAAAGGCGAATTATCTCTCACAATGAGTACTGTGAAAATATCACCCGACTCCAAGCTGATTTGGATGCTGCTAACCGCAGAAATACTTTCTTAAATGAGGAGAACAGGGTGTTACACGAGAGATTGGAATCGCAGGAAGCTCAAATGGCTAACATGATTCCTGCTGCTGCCTATGTTCAGATAGTTGAAAACATGCAACGAATGGCTGCTCTGCAAGGTGATGTTCGGGCCATCGTTGAACAAATGGCTATGGGTGTAGCCAGGAATGAAGTTAGATCCTCCAATCTTCTGCTAAGACAATTTGGTGTGGATCCTGGTGCCCATCTTACTCCAGAGGTTGCTGAGTGGAATAATTTTGCCTTCTCTGCTCCTCAGTCAGACAGTGATCTTGATGCTACTGTCTCCCCTTCTATTCACCCTACTGCCCGTGCAGATGACAAAAAGGGGGAGAAAAAGTCCAAAAAGAAATCTAAAAAGAGAAAACAGTCTGAGGGGGAGCATGAACATGAAAAGGCTCCTAAACAACCCAGGAGAGATGGAGATGGTGATGGTGATGGTCAAGACACTGGCCCTAAGCCCAGCAACGCTCATACTGAAGTTGGTGGTGCACAGGCAACTGGTGGTACTCAACCCAGTGTGTCTGCCACACCAGTGGATGATATTGGTTCTGGTAGTAAGCCCAGTGATGTTTCTGATATGGCTGTAGCTGAAGCTTTTGTGCTGTCTCAATCTATTGAACGTAAAATGAAGAGGAAGTTAGAGAGACATCAAAAGCGACAGCAGGAACTAGATGATGCCTTCAATGCCAAGTTTGAGGCCTTTGCTGAACTTAAACGTCATAAGATTATGCACAGAAGATGGCTGAGTCCAAAAGGAATGGAAATCGATGATGACCTGACTGCCTTTGATAAACACAGAAAAGAGGCAAGAAAAAGAAATGCCAAGTTCATGGTCAAATACGACAAACAGAGGGCAAAGCTGTATGCACAGAGAGCAGAAAGAATTAGGAACATGACTCCTGCTGAGATGAAGGATTACCTTGATTCTACTGAGTCAACTGGTGGAGTTAGAGCTGATATTTTCATGAAATGGGTTGATGCTATGTTAGAAGCCAGCTCTACTCCTCAACCAGCATCTGCTGCTCAGCCAGCTACACAACAAACACAGCTAACAGAAACAATCATCCTTAATGATGATGATGTTATTAGACAGGGGAGCATCTTGCTATTGTTCCTTACCTGCCTCCTATTCAACCAGTATCGACACAAGAACCATCAGCTGAACCCAGGCCTATTGACAAATACAGGGTGAAATCTGCTCCTAGGGACAATCAGCCCCTGAGGAAAGGACCCCTATTCGAGGCAGCTGATGAAGGTACTGAAGTGGTTGAGCCAGCTGATACTAATCAGTCAGCTGGCATTGAAGACACAGCAAGGAGTGCTGTGATAGAAGACCCAGCCAGAAGTGTGCTGCTGGGTAGTACAAGTGTTGAAGACCCAGCAAAGTCGGTTGAGCTGGGTGCTAAACAAGTAGATGATGAAACGGTTGATCCTGCTGACTTCACAGTCTGGGGAAGAGACGGCCAAACATTTGTTTTATCTCCTCTTCCTCCCCAGATTCAAGTTTACTTTGACAGAACACAGGATAACCGGGTCAATCAGCATCCAGTTAGTTCATCTGGCAGCTATGAATCATCGATGTATCCTCCATCTTCCCCAAGGGTTCATGACAAACATATCACTTGGGAAGATGACTCAGTAACCCATGGTGAGCCGAACATCAGAAAAATGAACCCAGATGAAAGAGATGCCTACAGACTTCAGATCACTGTTCCAGAGTTGCTTGAACAAAGACAAATTGAACTTAATGAAAGAATTCGTCAAGTCAGGCTGCTGCATCATCCTCTTGATCAGCCACGCTATATTGCTGCACTAACCTTTGGCGTTGACATTAGGGTGTACTTGAATAACAGTGGTCTCAGGCTCTCCACTACTGATGAAAGAATTCATTTTGAAGATGCTCTCCAGCTGGGTATGGATATAAGGGAGTATTGTGCTGCCCTTAGTACTGAAGAGGGTAGAAAGATGGTTGAAGCAGTAAGATCCCTGAACATTTCTTATGATGATTATCTGATGGGTTTAGCTGCTGAAAGGGAAGCCAGAGAAGCTGCTGATGCTGAACTTGCTGAACGATCAAGGCTTCAGGATATTGAAGACAGATTGGCTGCTGACAAAAAGCAACAGGCTGAGTCCCTCAAACTAGCCAGAGCCATTGTCAAAGAACAGGATAAGGTTTTTGATAAGATAGAAGCTGCTGAGAAAGTACCTACCACTGCTCCTGTAGTACCTGATCACAATATTGAGTTTCCTGATACTTATTATAAGAGCAGGTATGGTAATGTGATGAATAGAAGATCTAATCCCTGCAGAATTATCAAGGTAAACAGAGGGACAAAAAGGGCTTTCAATGTTATCAGGGATAACAATGTTCAAGAAAGGATTAGTTTTGATGACTTAAGAACTCTTGGATTCAGTGAATGGATAGAAATCTTGGAGTATTTCATTGGTAAACGTGAGAGTGCTATCAAGAGTGCTCTTAAGACTGAACTCCAACAGCTGTTCAAGAAGGCAACTAAGTTTGGGAATGCACCAGTAGTTGATGTTGATGAATTTCTTGCTCAAAAGCCTAAAGGGAAGCAACCTACTGGTGAAGGACCAACTGGGAGAAGCCGAATTGTTCTACCTCCTTTCATCCCTGTTTTTGACCCTGCTGAATTACCTCTCCTGTTCCCTGAAGCCTGGAAGATTAAACAAGAGGAGCTATCTGATGAAGAAAGAGAAAGAGAAAGGGATAAAGATAGATAGTCTCCTATGTGCTTAACTTGTATCTTTTGTAATTTTCTTTTTATTACGAATTATCTTGTAATTATTGTATATATCTGATGTAATGTAAGTAAAGTGAGTTTATCTTCAAAATCATATCAAATTATAAGATATAGATAACTCATCAAAAGATCCCAAAACAAATTTAAAGGGACGAATTTACTGTCTACTCTCACTAGGTCCCTAAGTGCTGGCTTTAGTGTTTTCTCTTCAAGTCATAGGTTTTGTCATCATCAAATAGGGGGAGATTGTTGAGTCCCCAAAATAATTAAGGATTTAATTATGACAAAACAATAATTATTTGCACTAAAGTGTTATGTGCAGCCAGCACAAGTTTGTTTATGTATAGTCAGCTAATATAGCTGTGTCGAGTGTTTAGTATGCTGCTTAGTCTATCAGCACAAGGTAGAAATGTATTCTTCGAATCAGCACATGATGTGCACCCAGCAAATCAAGAATATCAAGTGACTCAGCATATGAAGGACCAGTAAGTCTGGATATCAGCATACAACACAAGACAGCCATGCTCCATTACAAGCATGGTAGTTTCCCAGAGTGGTCTACATCAACGCACTATTCAACAGAAGTCGAAGACAAAGTTGAACAGAAAAGGACAGGAGTCAGCGGCTGACAAGTGACCTTACAAGACCACGTGGGAATGCAGAAGTGGAACGCATGTGCAGACATGTGTTATACTTTATTCATACCTAGGGAACACAACATTCCATTTGTTTAAATCAAATGGTAGTGCCAAACCGAATTGGTGTGTTCCTGCAAATAGCTACCTAAGAGGAAAGAAGGAGAGCACGCCTTCTGACACAATTGTCTCCACAAGTACAAGGCATCCAATGTACTAGTGGACAATAGATTAATTACACGGTTAATAGAACTACTATATATATTGTTGTATCCACTATTGTAAAATTGAGTGGTGTGGGTTTATCTGTTAGAGTCCAAACCGTGTAATAGCTTTAGTTTATCTCTTAGCTATAATCTAGGTAATCTGTATCAACCAACTATCATTTCCGCCAAGGATAGTTGTGATTCTTTCTGATTTAATCAATAAAGAATAACAATTGAAAATTACCTGTGACTCTATCTTATTTACTACAGAATACTAAACGTGTTTAACTGACTAGTTAATTAAGAAAAGAATTGTATTCCCCCCCCCCCCCCCTCTACAATACTCCTGTTGTTATTAAGGGACCAACACATATTAAGAGATATTCATACATGATAATATCATGATAATATAATAATTTAAAATCTCATTTGATATTATAAACATTGGGTTAACAACATTTAACAAGATCGTTAACCTAAAGGTTTCAAAACAACACTTACATGTAACGACTAACGATGACTTAACGACTCAGTTAAAATGTATATACATGTAGTGTTTTAATATGTATTTATACACTTTTGAAAGACTTCAATACACTTATAAAAATACTTCTAATTAACAAAAATGCTTACAATTACATCCTCGTTCAGTTTCATCAATAATTCTACTCGTATGCACCCGTATTCGTACTCGTACAATACACATCTTTTAGATGTATGTACTATTGGTATATACACTCCAATGATCAGCTCTTAGCAGCCCATGTGAGTCACTTAACACATGTGGGAACCATCATTTGGCAACTAGCATGAAATATCTCATAAAATTACAAAAATATGAGTAATCATTCATGACTTATTTACATGAAAACAAAATTACATATCCTTTATATCTAATCCATACACCAACGACCAAAAACACCTACAAACACTTTCATTCTTCAATTTTCTTCATCTAATTGATCTCTCTCAAGTTCCATCTTCAAGTTCTAAGTGTTCTTCATAAATTCTACAAGTTCTAGTTACATAAAATCAAGAATACTTTCAAGTTTGCTAGCTCACTTCCAATCTTGTAAGGTGATCATCCAACCTCAAGAAATCTTTGTTTCTTACAGTAGGTTATCATTCTAATACAAGGTAATAATCATATTCAAACTTTGGTTCAATTTCTATAACTATAACAATCTTATTTCAAGTGATGATCTTACTTGAACTTGTTTTCGAGTCATGATTCTGCTTCAAGAACTTCGAGCCATCCAAGGATCCGTTGAAGCTAGATCTATTTTTCTCTTTTCCAGTAGGTTTATCCAAGGAACTTAAGGTAGTAATGATGTTCATAACATCATTCGATTCATACATATAAAGCTATCTTATTCGAAGGTTTAAACTTGTAATCACTCGAACATAGTTTAGTTAATTCTAAACTTGTTCGCAAACAAAAGTTAATCCTTCTAACTTGACTTTTAAAATCAACTAAACACATGTTCTATATCTATATGATATGCTAACTTAATGATTTAAAACCTGGAAACACGAAAAACACCGTAAAACCGGATTTACGCCGTCGTAGTAACACCGCGGGCTGTTTTGGGTTAGTTAATTAAAAACTATGATAAACTTTGATTTAAAAGTTGTTATTCTGAGAAAATGATTTTTATTATGAACATGAAACTATATTCAAAAATTATGGTTAAACTCAAAGTGGAAGTATGTTTTCTAAAATGGTCATCTAGACGTCGTTCTTTCGACTGAAATGACTACCTTTACAAAAACGACTTGTAACTTATTTTTCCGACTATAAACCTATACTTTTTCTGTTTAGATTCATAAAATAGAGTTAAATATGAAACCATAGCAATTTGATTCACTCAAACCGGATTTAAAATGAAGAAGTTATGGGTAAAACAAGATTGGATAATTTTTCTCATTTTAGCTACGTGAAAATTGGTAACAAATCTATTCCAACCATAACTTAATCAACTTGTATTGTATATTATGTAATCTTGAGATACCATAGACACGTATACAATGTTTCGACCTATCATGTCGACACATCTATATATATTTCGGAACAACCATAGACACTATATATGTGAATGTTGGAGTTAGCTATACAGGGTTGAGGTTGATTCCAAAATATATATAGTTTGAGTTGTGATCAATACTGAGATACGTATACACTGGGTCGTGGATTGATTCAAGATAATATTTATAGATTTATTTCTATACATCTAACTGTGGACAACTAGTTGTAGGTTACTAACGAGGACAGCTGACTTAATAAACTTAAAACATCTAAATATATTAAAAGTGTTGTAAATATATTTTGAACATACTTTGATATATATATATATATATATATATATATATATATATATATATATATATATATATATATATATATATATATATATATATATATATATATATATATTGTTATAGGTTCGTGAATCAACCAGTGGCCAAGTCTTACTTCCCGACGAAGTAAAAATCTGTGAAAGTGAGTTATAGTCCCACTTTTAAAATCTAATATTTTTGGGATGAGAATACATGCAGGTTTTATAAATGATTTACAAAATAGACACAAGTACGTGAAACTACATTCTATGGTTGAATTATCGAAATCGAATATGCCCCTTTTTATTAAAGTCTGGTAATCTAAGAATTAGGGAACAGACACCCTAATTGACGCGAATCCTAAAGATAGATCTATTGGGCCTAACAAACCCCATCCAAAGTACCGGATGCTTTAGTACTTCGAAATTTATATCATATCCGAAGGGTGTCCCGGAATGATGGGGATATTCTTATATATGCATCTTGTTAATGTCGGTTACCAGGTGTTCACCATATGAATGATTTTTATCTCTATGTATGGGATGTGTATTGAAATATGAAATCTTGTGGTCTATTATTATGATTTGATATATATAGGTTAAACCTATAACTCACCAACATTTTTGTTGACGTTTTAAGCATGTTTATTCTCAGGTGATTATTAAGAGCTTCCGCTGTCGCATACTTAAATAAGGACGAGATTTGGAGTCCATGCTCATATGATATTGTGTAAAAACTGCATTCAAGAAACTTATTTTGTTGTAACATATTTGTATTGTAAACCATTATGTAATGGTCGTGTGTAAACAGGATATTTTAGATTATCATTATTTGATAATCTACGTAAAGCTTTTTAAACCTTTATTGATGAAATAAAGGTTATGGTTTGTTTTAAAATGAATGCAGTCTTTGAAAAACGTCTCATATAGAGGTCAAAACCTCGCAACGAAATCAATTAATATGGAACGTTTTTAATCAATAAGAACGGGACATTTCAGTTGGTATCCGAGCGTTGGTCTTAGAGAACCAGAATTTTGCATTAGTGTGTCTTATCGAGTTTGTTAGGATGCATTAGTGAGTCTGGACTTCGACCGTGTTTACTGGAAAAATGATTGCTTAACAAATTTTGTTGGAAACTATATATTTTTAACATGTGAATATTATGTGATATATTAATCTCTTAACGCGTTTGATATTATGTGATAGATGTCTACCTCTAGAACAAGTCCCATTGACTCACCTAATAATAATGAAGATTCAAATGTAAATTGGAATGATTCGTGGACTGATTCACAAGTTCCCGAAGAGGAACTGGAAGAAGAGTAGGAACCGGAAGAAGAATCGGAACCGGAAGAAGAATCAGAACCGGATGAAGAAATAGAACCGGTGGGGGAAATAATAAAACGGTTAAGTAAAAGAAAATCCTCAACCAACCGACCAAGGTTAATTATGGTCAATGGTGTTTCCGCCAAGGAAGCAAAATATTAGGAGGATTACCAATTCTCCGATGAATCGGATTCCGACGAGAATTCCGATGATGTTATAGAAATTACCCCAACTGAATTTAAAAAGACAAAAGAAAATAATAAGGGAAAGGGCATAAAAATAGAGAAATGTAATTCCAACCCCGATGAACTTTATATGTATCGTCAACCCCCGAAGTCCTTAAGTTGTAACAATGACCCGGGAACCTCTAAACCACCAGGTTTTTCTAAACCAATGTGGAAAACGACGGCTCGTATTAGGGGAACATCATATATCCCTAGAAACTTGGCAAAACGAACCAAAATCGAAGAAGAAGAAACAAGCGAGTCGGAATAAGATAGTTGTATTCGTGTGGTGTAATATATGTAATATAGTGTGCTTATGCTTTATGATATATGTAAAAATTGCTTGTATTAATAAGTATTTTTTTTTATGAATCTAACTCTTGTCTATTTTACAGTATAAAAACACAAAATGGATAGACAACCCAATATTTTAAGAGACCTACCCGGAGACATGATTGATGAAATCTTGTCTAGAGTCGGTCAGAATTCTTCGGCACAACTATTTAAGGCGAGATCAGTTTGTAAGACATTCGAAGAACGTTCCAAGAATGCCTTGGTTTATAAAAGGCTTTCGTTCGAAAGATGGGGGATATCACATTGGGAAATCCATAAGTTACGATGTGTTTACTTTGACGCATATATTGCGGGGAACCCAAATGCTATTTTACGCAATGGGTTAAGAAATTATTTTGACTCAATATATCCGAATATTGGACTTCGTGATTTAGAAAAAGCGGCTAACATGCAACATAAAGAAGCATGTTATGCTTACGGATTAGTAATGTTTGCTTCTCACCAAAGTGAGAACAAGAACATCGGGCTACAACTATTAAACAAAACGTTCCCACAAGTGACGGAGTCAGTAATTGGGGTAAGAAATGAGGTTTTTAGATTGTTACGAGACTGTTGGACATTACGTAACCCTCGTCCCTTTGACGACGTTACAACACGCCGTCTTATCAACGGCCATAACGGTTATGTTCCACAAGATCAAGGATGGGAAGTAATCCTAGTAAAACCAGAATGCATGACTTGTTTCTGGATGTATGAATTACGTGTCTTTATTGCCTTTGCTGAACGACTTGTGTACTAGCTAGAATTATCTTCACAACCATCTTGTATCAAATTTATTGTGTGCTATATTTCATGCTATATGTAAAATAAGCGGTATTGTAAATTTGTAAAATATTGTGTAAAAGTTTGAACGCGAAATATTATTATAATCAGTTTTTCATATAGAATTGTAGTAGTTTAATTGTATATTAGCTACTAAGTATGAACTTAACGGGTAGGTACTACCCGAATTTAAACTTATAAAACGCTAATATGAAGAAAAAGCTTTTATAAATGAGTTCATATTATGCTACGAAATACTATTAACTACTCTTAATATTCTGTATGATTAACCTGTTCCATTTGACTATTTTGAAGGAAATGGCACCGACTATTCGACACACCGTGAATATGAATGAAGAGGAATTCCGTACTTTTCTAGCTTCAAACATAGCCTCAGTACAGGCTGCGCTACATACCAGCAATAACCTTGGATCTAGCAGTACAGGAAATCGTGTAGGATGCACCTACAAAGAATTCACTGCCTGCAAACCTTTGGAATTTGATGGAACCGAAGGATCGATTGGATTGAAACAGTGGACCGAGAAGGTCGAATCGGTGTTTGCCATAAGTAAGTGTACTGAAGAGGACAAAGTGAAGTATGCTACGCATACCTTCACAGGTTCTGCGTTAACATGGTGGAATACCTATCTAGAGCAAGTGGGACAAGACGATGCGTACGCACTACCGTGGTCAGCATTCAAGCATTTGATGAACGAGAAATACCGTCCCAGAACCGAGGTCAATAAGCTCAAGACAGAACTTAGAGGGTTACGAACCCAAGGATTTGATATTACCACGTATGAAAGACGATTCACCGAATTGTGCCTATTGTGTCCAGGAGCATTCGAAGATGAGGAAGAGAAGATCGACACGTTTGTGAAAGGATTACCGGAAAGAATCCAAGAAGATATAAGTTTACACGAGCCCGCCTCCATACAACAGGCATGTAGAATGGCTCACAAACTAGTGAACCAGATTGAAGAAATAATTAAAGAACAGACTGCTGAAGAGGCTAATGTGAAGTAAGTCAAAAGAAAGTGGGAGGAAAACGGTGATAAGAATCACCAATACAACAACAACAGCAATTACAACAATAATCGCAACAATTATCCCAACAATCGCAACATCAATCGCAACTACAACAAACGGCCCAACAACAACAACAACAACAACAACAACAACAACTACAACAATCATCCCAATAACATTAATAACCGCAACAACAACAACAATCAGAAGCAGCTATGCCAAAGGTGTGAAAAGTATCACTCGGGGTTCTGCACCAAATTTTGCAACAAGTGTAAAAGAAATGGTCATAGCGCGGCGAAGTGTGAGGTCTACGGACCAGGGGTTAATAGAACGAAAGGAACAAATGGTGCCGGAATGAGTAATGGCGGAGCAAGTAGTGTCGGAGCAAGTTATGCCAATGTAGTTTGTTATAAATGTGGAAAACCGGGCCACATTATTAGAAATTGCCCGAACCAGGAGAACACGAATGGACAAGGCCGTGGAAGAGTTTTCAATATTAATGCGGCAGAGGCACAGGAAGACCCGGAGGTTGTTACGGGTACGTTTCTTATTGACAATAAATCTGCTTACGTTTTATTTGATTCGGGTGCGGATAGAAGCTATATGAGTAGAGATTTTTGTGCTAAATTAAGTTGTCCATTGACGCCTTTGGATAGTAAATTTTTACTCGAATTAGCAAATGGTAAATTAATTTCAGCAGATAATATATGTCGGAATCGAGAAATTAAACTGGTTAGCGAAACATTTAAGATTGATTTGATACCAGTAGAGTTAGGGAGTTTTGATGTGATAATCGGTATGGACTGGTTGAAAGAAGTGAAAGCAGAGATCGTTTGTTACAAAAATGCAATTCGAATTATACGAGAAAAAGGAAAACCCTTAATGGTGTACGGAGAAAAGGGCAACACGAAGCTACATCTTATTAGTAATTTGAAGGCACAAAAACTAATAAGAAAAGGTTGCTATGCTGTTCCAGCACACGTCGAGAAAGTACAAACTGAAGAAAAGAGCATCAATGATGTTCCCATTGCAAAAGAATTTCCCGATGTATTTCCGAAAGAATTACCGGGATTACCCCCACATCGATCCGTTGAATTTCAAATAGATCTTGTACCAGGAGCTGCACCAATAGCTCGTGCTCCTTACAGACTCGCACCCAGCGAGATGAACGAACTGCAAAGCCAATTACAAGAACTTTTAGAGCGTGGTTTCATTCGACCAAGCACATCACCGTGGGGAGCTCCTGTTTTGTTTGTCAAGAAGAAAGATGGTACATTCAGGTTGTGTATCGACTACCGAGAGTTGAACAAACTTACCATCAAGAATCGCTACCCACTACCGAGAATCGACAACTTATTTGATCAACTACAAGGCTCGTCTGTTTATTCAAAGATTGACTTACGTTCCGGGTATCATCAAATGCGGGTGAAAGAAGATGATATTCCAAAGACTGCTTTCAGAACACGTTACGGTCATTACGAGTTTATGGTCATGCCGTTTGGTTTAACTAATGCACCAGCTGTGTTCATGGACCTTATGAACCGAGTGTGTGGACCATACCTTGACAAGTTTGTCATTGTTTTCATTGATGACATACTTATTTACTCAAAGAATGACCAAGAACACGGTGAACATTTGAGAAAGGTGTTAGAAGTATTGAGGAAGGAAGAATTGTACGCTAAGTTTTCAAAGTGTGCATTTTGGTTGGAAGAAGTTCAATTCCTCGGTCACATAGTGAACAAAGAAGGTATTAAAGTGGATCCGGCAAAGATAGAAACTGTTGAAAAGTGGGAAACCCCGAAAACTCCGAAACACATACGCCAGTTTTTAGGACTAGCTGGTTACTACAGAAGGTTCATCCAAGACTTTTCCAGAATAGCAAAACCCTTGACTGCATTAACGCATAAAGGGAAGAAATTTGAATGGAATGATGAACAAGAGAAAGCGTTTCAGTTATTGAAGAAAAAGCTAACTACGGCACCTATATTGTCATTGCCTGAAGGGAATGATGATTTTGTGATTTATTGTGACGCATCAAAGCAAGGTCTCGGTTGTGTATTAATGCAACGAACGAAGGTGATTGCTTATGCGTCTAGACAATTGAAGATTCACGAACAAAATTATACGACGCATGATTTGGAATTAGGCGCGGTTGTTTTTGCATTAAAGACTTGGAGGCACTACTTATATGGGGTCAAAAGTATTATATATACCGACCACAAAAGTCCTCAACACATATTTAATCAGAAACAACTGAATATGAGGCAGCGTAGGTGGATTGAATTATTGAATGATTACGACTTTAAGATTCGTTACCACCTGGGGAAGGCAAATGTGGTAGCCGATGCCTTGAGCAGGAAGGACAGAGAACCCATTCGAGTAAAATCTATGAATATAATGATTCATAATAACCTTACTACTCAAATAAAGGAGGCGCAACAAGGAGTTTTAAAAGAGAGAAATTTAAAGGATGAAATACCCAAAGGATCGGAGAAGCATCTTAATATTCGGGAAGACGGAACCCGGTATAGGGCTGAAAGGATTTGGGTACCAAAATTTGGAAATATGAGAGAAATGGTACTTAGAGAAGCTCATAAAACCAGATACTCAATACATCCTGGAACGGGAAGATGTACAAGGATCTCAAGAAACATTTTTGGTGGCCGGGTATGAAAGCCGATGTTGCTAAATACGTAGGAGAATGTTTGACATGTTCTAAGGTCAAAGCTGAGCATCAGAAACCATCAGGTCTACTTCAACAACCCGAAATCCCGGAATGGAAATGGGAAAACATTACCATAGATTTCATCACTAAATTGCCAAGGACTGCAAGTGGTTTTGATACTATTTGAGTAATAGTTGATCGTCTCACCAAATCAGCACACTTCCTGCCAATAAGAGAAGATGACAAGATGGAGAAGTTAGCACGACTGTATTTGAAGGAAGTCGTCTCCAGACATGGAATACCAATCTCTATTATCTCTGATAGGGATGGTAGATTTATTTCAAGATTCTGGCAGACATTACAGCAAGTATTAGGAACTCGTCTAGACATGAGTACTGCCTATCATCCACAAACTGATGGGCAGAGTGAAAGGATGATACAAACGCTTGAAGACATGCTACAAGCATGTGTTATTGATTTCGGAAACAGTTGGGATCGACATCTACCGTTAGCAGAATTTTCCTACAACAACAGCTACCATTCAAGCATTGAGATGGCGCCGTTTGAAGCACTTTATGGTAGAAAGTGCAGGTCTACGATTTGTTGGAGTGAAGTGGGGGATAGACAGATTACGGGTCCAGAGATTATACAAGAAACTACCGAGAAGATCATCCAAATTCAACAACGGTTGAAAACCGCCCAAAGTCGACAAAAGAGCTACGCTGACATTAAAAGAAAAGATATAGAATTTGAAATTGGAGAGATGGTCATGCTTAAAGTTGCACCTTGGAAAGGCGTTGTTCGATTTTGTAAACGAGGGAAATTAAATCCAAGGTATATTGGCCCATTCAAGATTATTGATCGTGTCAGACCAGTAGCTTACCGACTTGAGTTACCTCAACAACTCGCGGCTGTACATAACACTTTCCACGTCTCGAATTTGAAGAAATGTTTTGCTAAAGAAGATCTCACTATTCCGTTAGATGAAATCCAAATCAACGAAAAACTCCAATTCATCGAAGAACCCGTCGAAATAATGGATCGTGAGGTTAAAAGACTTAAGCAAAACAAGATACCAATTGTTAAGGTTCGATGGAATGCTCGTAGAGGACCCGAGTTCACCTGGTAGCATGAAGATCAGATGAAGAAGAAATACCCGCATCTATTTCCAGAAGATTCGTCAACACCTTCAACAGCTTAAAATTTCGGGACGAAATTTATTTAACGGGTAGGTACTGTAGTGACCCAAACTTTTCCATGTTTATATATATTAATTGAGATTGATATTTACATGATTAAATGTTTCCAACATGTTAAGCAATTAAACTTGTTAAGACTTGATTAATTGAAATATGTTTCATATAGACAATTGACCACCCAAGTTGACCGGTGATTCACGAACGTTAAAACTTGTAAAAACTATATGATGACATATATATGGATATATATATATATATATTTAACATGATACTATGATAAGTAAACATATCATTAAGTATATTAACAATGAACTACATATGTAAAAACAAGACTACTAACTTAATGATTTTTAAACGAGACATATATGTAACGATTATCGTTGTAAAGACATTTAATGTATATATATCATATTAAGAGATATTCATACATGATAATATCATGATAATATAATAATTTAAAATCTCATTTGATATTATAAACATTGGGTTAACAACATTTAACAAGATCGTTAACCTAAAGGTTTCAAAACAACACTTACATGTAACGACTAACGATGACTTAACGACTCAGTTAAAATGTATATACATGTAGTGTTTTAATATGTATTTATACACTTTTGAAAGACTTCAATACACTTATCAAAATACTTCTAATTAACAAAAATGCTTACAATTACATCCTCGTTCAGTTTCATCAATAATTCTACTCGTATGCACCCGTATTCGTACTCGTACAATACACAGCTTTTAGATGTATGTACTATTGGTATATACACTCCAATGATCAGCTCTTAGCAGCCCATGTGAGTCACCTAACACATGTGGGAACCATCATTTGGCAACTAGCATGAAATATCTCATAAAATTACAAAAATATGAGTAATCATTCATGACTTATTTACATGAAAACAAAATTACATATCCTTTATATCTAATCCATACACCAACGACCTGTAACATCCCGCATTTTTCCGTTAAATTATTTTAACGCCCGTCTTTTTTTTTAAAAATATCCTTCGTAACTAAATTCGTATCCTCCGTTAGCTAACATTCTTAATATTTTTCCGTTATTGGATTTTAACATCCTCCGTTAATACGCGTTTTAAAATATTCCGTTTAGGTAATTCCCGCACCCGACTACAAACTCAAGGGACTAAAATTGACACGGGGCAAACTAGTTGACTAGGTCAACTAGTCCACCCCAATCACCACCATTCAACCATCCCCCTCTTTCTCTCTTTCTCTCTAGCAAGAACACACACACATTTACCAAATTCATTCAATCATCATCTAAATTCGATCTAGGAGGCTTACAACAAAATAAATTACATATTCGTGATCCTCTCTTCATCCTCTTCATTTTGGTACCAACTTCATCTCGTTTGGGTTCCATTTCTAAAACTCTAGATTTCTCTAAATTCGTGTTTTTGACTTGAAATGGTGTTAGTTAGTGTCTATGGCTCATTGTGATGTCGTGTATATGATTATTATGCTCGATCTCGTTGTTTTAGTGTAACTAGCATGAACTTGAATTTTGGTGTGTTGTTCTTGAATTTTGGATGATCACATGTTGTTAGATGTTAAAAGTTCATGTTCTAATTGTGTTCCTAGTATCACTAGCTTCAATTTGATGTGTAGGTTGCATGAGAAAACTCCATAAACTTGATTAGTGATTTTTGGTGAATTTGGGTTAGGGTTTGATAAGCTTGAAATGAATAGATGATATATTGAATGCCATGAATTATTGTTAGTAAGTAGTTAGTTGTATTGTATGCTCGATTACCTACAAAACGGCGTGTTGTATGTATGCATTAAATGCCCGAATCATAAATGTGCACTTATCAAATTCGAGTATTGAATGTGTGCATTAATCGATCATTTATTTTGGAAAGCCGATTGTTACAAATAATGTTTTTGGTTGGTGAAATATACTTAGTTGTGTTCTTTGTCAAATTACCTTTCCAACGATATAAGGTGCGAGTTCTAAGAGTTAGCGGTTTGTAATTTATGCTTGAAAGAGTTTTGATTTGGGACTTGAACAATTGAGACTGACCAGGTACCAGCGCACGGCCAATGCCGCGGCGCGGCCAGCTTATGTCGCGGCGCGACATAAGCCGTGGTCAGGTTCTGACCACCATGTCCAAATTACGAAAAATGTTTGGCATACTATGGACCTCCGATTCACATGAAACTTGTTCTAACATGCTCATATATGATTAAAAACCTCAGAAAAATAGTTCGGGACCCGACCCGAACATGTTGACTTTTTCGTTGACTTTGACCCGACCAAGTTGACTTTTAATCAAACTTAACCAAATATTTGTGCAATCGTTCTAACATGTTTTTATACTTGTACCTTGCATGAAACATGACAATTTGATTCACATGCTATTATGATCGAGCCTTAACGAGCCATAGGACTAATTGAACATCTTTGACCTATCGTGTTTACCGTTATTGATACAACCTATTGTTTAGGTCAAGATTAGCATTGTTCTTTGCACACGTTTACTTGTTGAAGTACTTTACTACTCGTGCACTCAAGGTGAGATCATAGTCCCACTTTTACTCTTTTTGAACTTACATTTGGGATGAGAAAACATAAACATTTCTTTACTAAGTGAACACAAGTACAGGAAAACAAACATTCTACATACGAGTTTAGAACAAAATCCTCAATTCGATTATCATTAGTTACACTTGCCGGGTGTAAGCGAGAAATTATGTTGTATGGATCCATATGGGTTTGACAAACCCTCATTCAAACGGTTCGCTACCGTTTACGAATGAAATATATTTTCGAGAAACAGTGTATGTTCTAGCACTAAGTGATGGGGTTCAATGGGAGAAATGTTAAGCATTGATAATTGGGTGCTCGTGAAACAACTTTTGGAATGGTTAACTATTAATTCGATGTTGCAAATCTTGTGGTTCGATCTACTTATTTACTCACTTACTTACTTAAACCTATGATTTCACCAACGTTTTCATTGACAGATTTCTATGTTTTTCTCAGGTCTTTGAACGATATGTGTTACATGCTTCCGCTCATTATTTTGATACTTGCTTTGGATGTCGAGTATTTATGCATACATGGAGCATCTTTTGGCTACTTTTAAATTGTGTCGCATAGGTTTCATTTGTACTTATAACTTTGTAACGTAACTTTTGGATGAACAATTCTTGTAAACTAGGGAACACTCTTTACTTTTGCAATGAATGCGACATATTTTGGTCAAACGTTATTTTAAAGACTTATGACCACGTAACGGGACCTAAGTAGTCGGCGCCGTCAAATGACAATTTTGTCGGGTCGCTACACGACCAAAAACACCTACAAACACTTTCATTCTTCAATTTTCTTCATCTAATTGATCTCTCTCAAGTTCTATCTTCAAGTTCTATCTTCAAGTTCTAAGTGTTCTTCATAAATTCTACAAGTTCTAGTTACATAAAATCAAGAATACTTTCAAGTTTGCTAGCTCACTTCCAATCTTGTAAGGTGATCATCCAACCTCAAGAAATCTTTGTTTCTTACAGTAGGTTATCATTCTAATACAAGGTAATAATCATATTCAAACTTTGGTTCAATTTCTATAACTATAACAATCTTATTTCAAGTGATGATCTTACTTGAACTTGTTTTCGTGTCATGATTCTGCTTCAAGAACTTCGAGCCATCCAAGGATCCGTTGAAGCTAGATCCATTTTTCTATTTTCCAGTAGGTTTATCCAAGGAACTTAAGGTAGTAATGATGTTCATAACATCATTCGATTCATACATATAAAGCTATCTTATTCGAAGGTTTAAACTTGTAATCACTAGAACATAGTTTAGTTAATTCTAAACTTGTTCGCAAACAAAAGTTAATCCTTCTAACTTGACTTTTAAAATCAACTAAACACATGTTCTATATCTATATTATATGCTAACTTAATGATTTAAAACCTGGAAACACGAAAAACACCGTAAAACCGGATTTACGCCGTCGTAGTAACACCGCGGGCTGTTTTGGGTTAGTTAATTAAAAACTATGATAAACTTTGATTTAAAAGTTGTTATTCTGAGAAAATGATTTTTATTATGAACATGAAACTATATTCAAAAATTATGGTTAAACTCAAAGTGGAAGTATGTTTTCTAAAATGGTCATCTAGACGTCGTTCTTTCGACTGAAATGACTACCTTTACAAAAATGACTTGTAACTTATTTTTCCGACTATAAACCTATACTTTTTCTGTTTAGATTCATAAAATAGAGTTCAATATGAAACCATAGCAATTTGATTCACTCAAAACGGATTTAAAATGAAGAAGTTATGGGTAAAACAAGATTGAATAATTTTTCTCATTTTAGCTACGTGAAAATTGGTAACAAATCTATTCCAACCATAACTTAATCAACTTGTATTGTATATTATGTAATCTTGAGATACCATAGACACGTATACAATGTTTCGACCTATCATGTCGACACATCTATATATATTTCGGAACAACCATAGACACTCTATATGTGAATGTTGGAGTTAGCTATACAGGGTTGAGGTTGATTCCAAAATATATATAGTTTGAGTTGTGATCAATACTGAGATACGTATACACTGGGTCGTGGATTGATTCAAGATAATATTTATCGATTTATTTCTGTACATCTAACTGTGGACAACTAGTTGTAGGTTACTAACGAGGACAGCTGACTTAATAAACTTAAAACATCTAAATATATTAAAAGTGTTGTAAATATATTTTGAACATACTTTGATATATATATATATATATATATATATATATATATATATATATATATATATATATATATATATATATATATATATATATATATATATATATATATATTGTTATAGGTTCGTGAATCAACTAGTAGCCAAGTCTTACTTCCCGACGAAGTAAAAATCTGTGAAAGTGAGTTATAGTCCCACTTTTAAAATCTAATATTTTTGGGATGAGAATACATGCAGGTTTTATAAATGATTTACAAAATAGACACAAGTACGTGAAACTACATTCTATGGTTGAATTATCGAAATCGAATATGCCCCTTTTTATTAAAGTCTGGTAATCTAAGAATTAGGGAACAGACACCCTAATTGACGCGAATCCTAAAGATAGATCTATTGGGCCTAACAAACCCCATCCAAAGTACCGGATGCTTTAGTACTTCGAAATTTATATCATATCCGAAGGGTGTCCCGGAATGATGGGGATATTCTTATATATGCATCTTGTTAATGTCGGTTACCAGGTGTTCACCATATGAATGATTTTTATCTCTATGTATGGGATGTGTATTGAAATATGAAATCTTGTGGTCTATTATTATGATTTGATATATATAGGTTAAACCTATAACTCACCAACATTTTTGTTGATGTTTTAAGCATGTTTATTCTCAGGTGATTATTAAGAGCTTCCGCTGTCGCATACTTAAATAAGGACGAGATTTGGAGTCCATGCTTGTATGATATTGTGTAAAAACTGCATTCAAGAAACTTATTTTATTGTAACATATTTGTATTGTAAACCATTATGTAATGGTCGTGTGTAAACAGGATATTTTAGATTATCATTATTTGATAATCTACGTAAAGCTTTTTAAACCTTTATTGATGAAATAAAGGTTATGGTTTGTTTTAAAATGAATGCAGTCTTTGAAAAACGTCTCATATAGAGGTCAAAACCTCGCAACGAAATCAATTAATATGGAACATTTTTAATCAATAAGAACGGGACATTTCAGAGAGCAATTGAAACAAAGGGCGGTGATCCCTTATATGCGGTTCTTGTCATTCTTTTTGTGGAGAAATGGAGGGATTTCAATTAATCCCAAAGGAAAAAGGGAAGAGACTAAGAAAGTAAAGGAAAAGGTCCCCGGGCTTGAGTTTATGATGCAAGGGGATGGTTTTGTAATTGAGAATCCAGTGCACATAGAGCGGTATACTTTTGGAGTAAAGGATGATGATCTTCCTGAGGAGGAAGAAGATTATAATTCAGCGGATTCATTTGAGCGGGTTACGCGAGCTGTGGAGGATATGGATGATATGGTTGATCCGGATTATAACCTTTAAGGTGAGGGAACGAGTAGAGGTAGGAGATATATTCAAGTAGATGAACAAAGGTGGGCTAAGATGGAGGAGCAACAAAGTACCCTTCTGAAATGTCCCGTTCATATTGATTATAAATGTTCCATATTAATTGATTTCGTTACGAGGTTTTGACCTCTATATTAGACGTTTTTCAAAGACTGCATTCATTTTTAAAACAACCATTACCTTTATTATTATCTATAAAGGTTTAAAAAGCATTACATAGATTATCAAATAATGATAATCTAAAATATACCGTTTACACAAGACCATTACATAATGGTTTACAATAAAAATATATTACATCAAAGTAAGTTTCTTGAATGCAGTTTTTACACAATATCATACAAGCATGAACTCCAAATCTTGTCCTTATTTTAGTATGCAATAGCGGAAGCTCTTAATAATCACCTGAGAATAAACATGCTTAAAACGTTAACAAAAATATTGGCGAGTTATAGGTTTAACCTATATATTATCAAATCATAATAATAATAGACCACAAGATTTCATTTTTATAACACATCTCATATCAGGCATTTCGCAAACTGCATAGAGATAAAAATTCATTCATATGTTGAACACCTGGTAACCGACGTTAACTTAATGCATAGAATATCCCCAAAACAGAACCTCTCGTCTGTATAATAATCTCGAAGTACTAAACCATCCATAACCTGAATGGGGGTTGTTAAGCCCAATAGATCTATCTTTAGGATTCACGTCAATTAGAGGCCATTTCCCTAATTCTTAGGTTACCAGAGTTGAAGGGCGACATTCGGTTTAATAATCCAACCATAGAATGTAGTTTCGCATACTTGTGTGTATTTTGTAAAACATTTATAAAACTGCATGTATTCTCATCCCAAAAATATTAGATTTTAAAAATGGGACTATAACTCACTTTCACAGATTTTTCCTTCTTCGGAGATAAGTCTTGGCCACTGGTCGATTCACGAACCTATAACAATATGTACATATACATCAAAGTATAATCGAAATATATTTACAACATTTTTTATTACGTTTTAATTATTTAAGTTTATTCAGTTAGCTGTCCTCGTTAGTAACCTACAACTAGTTGTCCACAGTTAGATGTACAGAAATAAATTAATACATATTATCTTGAATCAATCCACGATCCAGTGTATACACGCCTCAGGCTAGATCACAACTCAAAGTAAATATATTTTTGGAATCAACCTCAACCCTGTATAGCTAACTCGAGCATTACCGCATATAGAGTGTCTATGGTTGTTCCAAATAATATATATACATGGGTCGACATGATATGTCAAAACATTGTATACGTGTCTATGGTATCCCAAAATTACATAATATATGTTTGAATACATGTATAATACAATATAAGTTAGCTAGGATATGATTAATATAGATTTGTTACCAATTTTCACGTAGCTACAACAAGTAAAATTATCCAATCTTGTTTTACTCATAATTTCTTCGTTCTAAATCCGTTTTGAGTGAATCAAATTGCTATGGTTTCCTATTGAACTCTAATTTTTGAATCTAAACATAAAAATATAGGTTTATAGTCAGAAATATAAGTTACAAGTTATTTTTGTAAGAGGTAGTCATTTCAGTCGAAAGAACGACGTCTTGATGACCATTTTGAAAAACATACTTCCACTTTGAGTTTAACCATGATTTTTGGATATAGTTTCATGTTCATAAGAAAAATTATTTTCCCAGAAGAACAACTTTTAAATCAAAGTTTATCAAAGTTTTTAATTATCAAACCCAAAACAGTCCGCGGTGTTACTACGACGGCGTATGTCCGGTTTTACGGTGTTCATCGTGTTTCCAGGTTTTAAATCATTAAGTTAGCATATCATATAGATATAGAACATGTGTTTAGTTGATTTTAAAAGTCAAGTTAGAAGGATTAACTTTATTTGCGAACAAGTTTAGAATTAACTAAACTATGTTCTAGTGATTACAAGTTTAAATCTTCGAATACGATAGTTTTATATGTATGAATTGAATGATGTTATGAACATCATTACTACCTTAATTTTAGTAGGTAAACCTACTGGAAATGATAAAAATGGATCTAGCTTCAAAGGATCCTTGGATGGCTTGAAAGTTCTTGAAGCAGAATCATGACACAAAAACAAGTTCAAGTAAGATTTTTACTCGAATTAAGATAGTTTATAGTTATAGAAACTGAATCAAAGTTTGAATATGAGTATTACCTTATATTAGAATGATAACCTACTGTAAACAACAAAGATTTCTTGAGGTTGGATGATCACTTTACAAGATTGGAAGTGAGCTAGCAAACTTGAAAGTATTCTTGATTTTATGAAATTAGAACTTATAGAATTTACGAAGAACACTTAGAACTTGAAGATAGAACTTGAGAGAGATCAATTAGATGAAGAAAATTGAAGAATGAAAGTGTTTGTAGGTGTTTTTGGTCGTTGGTATATGGATTAGATATAAAGGATGTGTAATTTTGTTTACTTGTAAAAAGTCATGAATGATTTGTAATATGTTTTGTAATTTTATGAGATATTTCATGCTAGTTACCAAATGATAGTTCCCACATGTTTAATGAGTCATTAAGGGCTGCTAATAGTTGATCATTGAAGTGTATATACCAATAGTAAGTACATCTAGAAGCTGTGTATTGTATGGGTACGAATACGGGTGCATACGAGTAGAATTGTTGACAAAAATGAATGAGAATGTAATTGTAAGAATTTTTGATAAGTAGAAGTATTTTGATATGTGTCTTGAAGTCTTTCAAAAGTGTAAGAATAAATCTTAAAACACTACATGTATATAAATTTTAACGGAGTCGTTAAGTCATCGTTAGTCGTTACATGTAAGTGTTGTTTTGAAACCTTTAAGTTAACGATCTCATTTAATGTTGTTAATCCATTGTTTATTATAAATAATGAGATGTTAAATTATTACATTATAATGATATTATGATGTATGAATATCTATTAATATGATATATATACATTAAAATATCGTTACAACGATAATCGTTACATATATATCTCGTTTCGAAATCCTTAAGTTAGTTGTCTTGTTTTTACATATGTAGTTCATTGTTAATACACTTAGTGATATTTTTAATTGTAATTTATCATGTTAAACATTGTGTATCAATATCTTAATATGATTCATATGTATTTAGTAAGACGTTGTTATAACGATAATCGTTATATATATCGTTTCATGTTTCTTAATTCAATAGTCTCATTTTATGTGTATAACTCATTGTTAATATACCTAGTGATATACTTACATATCATAACTGAAGGTTTTTCGTATGCCCGAGAGGCATATTTAATTAATGTGGCTAATATGTTATGATCCAAGTCGGGTCATACCCAATAACAAGCTTACCGACACCTTAATCGTATTTAATCTTAATGAATGGATCATTAAATCAATACGCGACAATTGGATTTTAGAAAATCGGTTTTCTAAAATATTATTACTTGAGATAAATTATTTGGATAATTTATATGATGAGGATTTAATTATTTATAGGTTTTAAATAATTAAGTTGTGTTATATTTTATAAAAGGGTTTATAAAAAGAAAGTAACTTAACAAATATCTTGTTTTATAAAAAAAAAAACTGCATTTTATAAAACCCATGATGGGTGGCGGTTTTGGCATGCCCAAGAGGTCTTACCCATGCTATTTTGTTACTTTTAAGATGACACAACACAACACCACATACACATTCTTAACTAGTCTACCCATGCATTGACTCAAGTAATACAAGAATACATGCAAAAACACTCTCTTTTCTTCACTTACTGCATTCTGGTCGAAATTTGTAGCTAGAAGAGAGAGTCCTTGAGCTTGTTTGGAAGCTTATCTTCAAGTGTCAATAAATCCTAACCATAGTATTAGGTGTTGGTGTAAAGTTTGGGGTATAACCACATGAGGTTTCATTGTTTTGAGGCTTCATTCATCATCATTCTTTCAACTTGCTGCTGTCCAGAAAATTGGGTGCAAAAGGAAAGAGCTTTGAGCTTGTTCAAACGTGATTAAGGGTCTTAAATACCTTATAAGTTTAAGGGTGGTGTTGGTGCATCAAAAGCTTGGGCGTTTACACAAATTGTTCATCTTCTTGTTCTTCAAACTCACCCTCAATTAACTTGAGGAGGTAATACATCTTACTTCTTAATATATATATATATATATATATATATATATATATATATATATATATATATATATATATATGTATATATATATATATGTATATATATATATATATATGTATATATATATATATATGTATATATATATATATATGTATATATATATATATATATGTATATATATATATATATGTATATATATATATATATATATATATATATATGTATATATATATATATATATATATATATATATATATATATATATATATATAAGTATCTATCCATGACTTGATATTAATATGGAATTTAACTTAACTGCTTAACATGTTAACATGAACTTTACATATTGCTTCCGCTTGTTTTAACTACATTAAATTGGTTTAATGATTTAGTTAACTATAAGAACATGTTGTTAATGAAACTTGTTAAATTCCATCAATGGTATCTAGAGACGAGGTCTATGGATTATACTTCTTATATTGTCTTTAAACCCACTATATTTTCATTCCAAGTACATGCATGAAAATGTAATACAAAAATTGTCGGGTTTGGGTGGGTATCTAATTTTGGCCGAAAATTTGGAGACCCAAAATGGGTTTTGGGTGCTTCCATTTTTTCATATTTTGTTGTATGTAAATGTTCACAATCAATGCCTAGACCTTGTGTTTGTTTGATTGCATGTTTAATGATTATTTATTATTCATTTGGTTTGTAATAATATTTATTCAATTGGTTTGTAATAATATTATTTTAGTTATGCAATATATTTTATATTTGGTATGTAAAATAGATTAGGTTGTATTTTCATTTTTTAGAAAAATGTATTAGGATATATTTTGCAAAATGATGAAGATAATGAAGACTTGAAGAACACAAGAAGAAGCATTTGGATGCAAGATTAAGTGGGAGATTTAAAATCTCCTGCTTTGTGTTATAACCCTTACCGGTGGCATTTGTTTTCGGCTAAACAAATGTCTACCTAATTGGCTTGATTGTGAACATATTTATTTTGCATGCATGGTTGTTTTTTGTATGATTGTGGATTGTATGTTTGTATGCTACAAGTTAATCACACAAGTTAACAACAAGCAAAATGGCAATTTAATTGGTTAAATTAGACATTAATAAACGACATGGAAAATGTCAATTTAAATGGTTAAATTAAAAATGGCTAAAAGGACATTAATAAACGGTTATTAAGGACATGATAAGGATTATATATAAAATGGTTTATATCAAGTAATTGACTAAAATTACAAGACTTGAAAATGGATTTCAAATAAACCATACACTAAATGCATGTTGGTGTATGGCATAAAAGTTTTCTTAAACTAGAATTAATGGAAACTTAAAATCCCTTCTATTAACAAGGTAAACAAGTTAAACGCCATCCTTTTGTGCAACACTTAAAAATATTAGGGAACTCATAATGGGATAAAGGTCACCTAACTGTTATGAGCAAACTAATATGATTAAGGTGAATTTCGCACACTTGTGGGATAAAGGTCACCTAACCACTTGTATGTTAAATTTACACGTTTACACAAGTAGGATGACTTGATTTGGGAATCATGAACTTAGGGTCACCAAAGCATGAGAAACAAATAGGCGTTGATGGGATAAATATGCCATGCAAAAGGATTGCACGATCCCATAACTTAGAAGTTGCAAAAGGATTGCAATTGTCATACAATGACTACCTAGCTAAATCAAATGACGGGATAAAGGTCACCTAACCGAAATTTGGTTTACCGTTGGATTCTAAAATTTAATAAATATCAATTGGATTTAAAGGGTATTGATTGTTAAATTAAAATTAATACTTAAACAACTTTGTTAAATTTTGTAGATGGCCGCCAATAACAACAACATTCCAAACGCACCAATCAACTTTAACAACCTATCGTTGAGGTCAATCCTCGAAAAGGAAAAACTCAACCATACGAACTTCATGGATTGGTTTCGCAATCTAAGAATTGTCCTCAAACTAGAGGATAGGGCGTATATGTTAGAAGACCCCATTCCCGATCAACCGGACGAGGATGATACGGAAGGCATGGCTTATTGGGAGAAATATTGCACCGATTCGGTGCAAGTTTCTTGCCTCATGCTTGGGACTATGATACCTGAACTCCAAAAGGATTTTGAGCATCATAGTGCATATGACATGATCACACAGTTGAAGGAGATGTTCCTTCAACAAGCTCGTGTCGAGCGCTTCAAAACGGTTCGAGCACTTCATGCATGTCGGATGGACGACTCCCAATGCGTTTCATCTTATGTCCTTAAGATGAAAAGCCTAATTGATCGAGCGAACCGTCTAAACTGCAACGTGTCTAATGAATTAGCCACGGACCTTATCCTTAATTCCTTGTCAAATAGGTTTGACACATTTGTAATGAATTACAACATGAATGGATGGGATAAGAGCATTGGCGAATTACATGCCATGCTTAAGACGGCCGAAGCGAGCATGGGTAAAAGGGCTTCACCCATGTTTATGATCAATGAAGGCGGGTCCAAAAACAATAACACTTCTAAGCCGAAGGTGGCTAAGAGGAATGGACCCGCTTACCAAGGCAAGGGCAAGGGAAAGTGGAAGATGGTTACCCCAACCAACAATAACAAGAAGCAAAAGGTTGCCGGAAAAGCTAACCCCAAGGAAGATCCGTGCTTTGGTTGCGGTGAAATGGGTCACTGGAAACGCAACTGCCCGGTCTACCTTAAGGAGTTGAAGGAAAAGAGGGATGCAGGGCAAACCTCAGGTAATGTATATATGGTATACATTGAGCTTAGTATTACTTCTTCTAATACATGGGTATTAGACACAGGATGTGGAACTCATATTTGCAATTCTTTGCAGGGGTTCAAAAGAAGTAATCAAGATGCGGGAACAACAAGTCTCTTCATGGGAAATGGAGCAAGGGTGCAAGTGAAAACTCATGGAGACTTTGTTTTAAAGCTTCCAAGTGGTTTGGAGCTTATTTTGAAAAATGTTTTGTATGCACCCGATTTATCACGAAACATTATTTCTGTATCTCGTTTGAAACAATATGGTTTTAATCTTAATTTCATTAATGATGACATCCATGTTTCTTTAGATAATGTGTTCTATTTCAAGGCTTCGCCTTCGAATGGTATTTATGAATTGGTTCATGATGACACATCATACAATAGCTCAATGTTCCATGCAAACACCAAGAAACTCAAAATGGATTTGAGTGATTCCTACTTATGGCATTGTCGCCTTGGTCACATAAACAAGAATCGAATGCATACACTTCAAAAGAATGGACTTTTGAAATCAAATGAACTAGACTCGTTTGATGTATGTGAATCTTGTTTACAAGGCAAAATGACTAAAGCACCTTTTAAAGGGACCTATAAAAGGGCTAAGGACTTATTGGGATTAATACATTCGGATGTGTGTGGACCCTTTAAGCCCATAACTAGGAATAGTGAAGGATACTTCGTTACTTTCATTGATGACTTTAGTCATTTCGGATATGTCTACTTATTAAGACACAAGGACGAAACTTTTGAAGCATTCAAGGAATATCAAAATGAAGTACAAAATCAACTCAATAAGACAATCAAGGTACTTCGTACCAATAGAGGAGGTGAATACCTAAGCGATGCTTTCCAAGATCATCTTAAAAGCTGTAGGATTATCTCGCAGCTCACTCCTCCTGGAACACCCCAACTTAATTGAGTTTCCGAAAGGAGGAACCGAACCCTAATGGATATGGTTCAATCTATGATGGCTAGAAGCTCGTTTCCTCTATCATTTTGGGGTTATTGTCTATGCTCCGCTGCTCGTATTCTAAATATGGCCCCAACCAAGAAAGTGGAATGAACTCCTCATGAGATGTGGTTTGAAAAACCTCCATCTCTATCATACTTAAAGGTATGGGGATGTGAAGCTTACCCTAAGCGTTACGTCCCTAATAAGTTGAATGCTCGATCCACGAAGTGTATCTTCATAGGATATCCCAAGGATGATATGGGATACTATTTCTATGATCCAACCGAGCAAAATGTATTTGTTGCTCGAAAGGATGAATTCCTTGAAACTAAGTTCCTAATGGAAGGAAATAGTGAAAGGAAGATAGATCTTGAAGAGGTTCAAGATTAAGCAGATGATACACAATTGGTTAACACTAGCACTCAACATGAAAATGTTGAGAATGATCAAATGGATGATTAAAGTATACAAGGCGTTCGCAGGTCTGGTTGGATTAGTAATCCTCCTGAGAGATATGGGTTTCTCATGGATGGTTGCTATGTGGTTGATTTGGATGAACCAACAAACTACCAAGATGCCTTATCAAGGATTGATAAAGATAAATGGCGGGAAGCCATGAACGCTGAGATGCAATCCATGTATGACAACCAAGTTTGGGAACTTGTTGAACAACCTACTGGCTCAAGGCTAGTTGATTGTAAATGGCTTTTCAAAATGAAAACCGATATACATGGAAACTTGGATACATATAAAGCTAGACTTGTAGCAAAAGGTTTCACTCAAACTCAAGGGGTTGACTATGATGAAACTTTTTCGCCTGTGGCAATGCTAAAGTCTATTAGGATATTACTTGCCATTGCTGCTCATTATGATTATGAAATATGGCAAATGGATGTCAAGACCGCTTTCCTAAATGGACATATTGAGGAAGATGTCTATATGGTTCAGCCTGAAGGTTTTGTTGATCCGCAATATCCTAAGAAGGTATGCAAGTTAAAGAAGTCAATCTACGGATTGAAACAAGCATCTAGAATGTGGAATCATCGTTTTAATGAGGAGGCCAAGAAATTTGGCTTCATTAAAAATGGTGATGAAGCTTGTGTATACAAGAAAGCTAGTGGGAGTACTATCATGTTCCTTGTATTATATGTGGATGATATATTATTATTTGGAAATGATATTCCGGCAATGCGAAGAGTTAAAACTTGGTTAAGTAAATGCTTCTCCATTAAGGATCTTGGAGAAGCACAATACGTTTTAGGGATTGGAATCTACAGGGATAGATCCAAGAAACTGATAGGTTTGAATCAAAGTGCATACATTGAAAAGATCTTGAAAAGGTTCAAGATGGAGAACTCTAAGAAAGGTTTGGTACCTATTCAAAAGGGAACACTTCTCAGTTCATCTCAGTGCCCCACCAGGAAAGATGAACAGGAGAGAATGAAGAAAGTCCCGTACGCATCTGCTATTGGGTCAATCATGTATGCAATGATATGCACTAGACCGGACGTGTCATGCGCTCTTAGCCTGACAAGTAGATACCAGAATAACCCAGAAAACAGTCATTGGATTGCTGTTAAAAGTATATTGAAATACCTTAGGAGGACTAAGTATATGTTTCTAATATATGGGTCTAGTGAGGAGGAACTCGCAGTAAAGGGTTACGTGGATGCGAGTTTCCAAACTGATCGAGATGATTCTCGATCACAATCCGATTATGTCTTCACATTAAATGGAGGTGCGGTCTCTTGGAAGAGTTCAAATCAGGATGTTGTTGCATTATCCACTACAGAGTCGGAGTATATGTAATGACCCGGACTTTTTCGATCGATCTATACTTATAAGATTAATATTTACATAAATTAAACCTTACCAACATGATAAGCAATCCAAATTGTTGAGACTTATGTTTTTGAAAAGAGTTTTACACAACGTTTGACCGTCTAGTTGACCGATGATATCACGAACTATATAACATATGATAATTATACGTTTGTGTATATATATGTATATATACATATTTAACATGATCTAAGGATGTTGTAATACCTCATTTTGTATTAATAACAATAAGTTATAAGTATATTTTGAAACTACTAACTTAAGTTTTCAAAACAATAACCATACGTAACGTTATTTGACATAAATACTTATGACCTATAATGTTTATACATATATCGTATATGTAATGTATTTAATCACTTTTAAGGACTTAAATACATAAAACAATATAAGTGTATTCACAAAAGATAGCTATATTTGAATCCTCGTTCCGTTTTCACAAGATTTCTATACGTATATCTAGAGTATATGTACTCGTATCATACCTAGCTTCTATACATATTTACTATTGGTATATACACATCAAATCACCACCAACCAGCCCTTGTTCATGCCTTATGTATAAGGTAACTACTTTGTTATCTAGTATGACTAATTATACAAGAAAACAACCTAAAATCTTGTCTTTGTTCATCATAAATCACGCCACCACCATCATTTATACATGGATCCATTTTCAATTTTTGATACATCATTTCTTTAGCTAAACACACACACTTACTAGCCTCATGTATCTCTAAGAACTCCAGCAAAAATCCTCTCAAGAATCACCTTAAACACCACCATAACAAGATCAAACAAAAACACTACAAAAATACAACTTTCAATTCAAGTTTATGTCTTAAGTTGCTTCCAAACTTTCATCCAATTCCATCACTCTTTTGGTTCTAGGTTTTTACTCCTCTTTCACAGCAATCTTGTCCAAGTAACTTAAGGTAGTAACTTTGTTCATAACCTTATTCGATTCATATATATATAGCTATCTTATTTTATGGTATACAATTTTAACAACAAGAACATAGTTTGAATGATTTCAAACTTGTTTGCAAACTAAATAGATCCTTCTAACTTAAATTTTAAAATACTTCAAGACCTGTAATATATCATAAATATATGTTAATTTAACAAGGTATAACTTGGTTTTTCAAAGAACACCTTAAAAACTGAATTTACGACGTCGGAGTGCAACCGGGGGCTGTTTTGGGTTGGATAATTAAAAACTATTTTGAACCTTGAATTGGAGGTTTATTTTCTGGAAAAATGATATTTACTATGAATATGATAACACATAAAAATTTCATGATTTAACTCAAAGTATAAGTATTTTTAGAAAAATAATCATTTAATGTTGTTTGCATAAGGGAAAATGTTTAACTTCATAAGTTTCACCAAAGTTTGACCTATGACCTGTGATTTCGAATACAAACTAAGGTATTTACAGTTCATATTCTTAAAGAAGGACCCGATCCAAGGAAGTGGCAAGTTGAACCAACGAAAACGGAGTTGTAACGAAGAAACTATGACCAAAACAAGATCGGATATCCAACACTAGTTTAGCCACGAAAATAATTGGAGAAAAATTAAATAAATCACATCTTTCTAAAATAACATGATATTTTATATATATGTACTCATAATTTAATTTTATATATTTCAGGATCACCCGTAAACAACACGAGAAGATTAATCATAAGACCTCATGTACGTACGCAACACGTCATTTGACAACACCGGTACTTTATGTACGCAACACGTCATTTGACAACACGGTACCGTGGGTCAAGATTAATCCCGACCAATACGAATACGATGGGAGTTTTATTTATTTCGATGGGGGTTTTATTTATTTATTAAACACCTAAATATGAACCATTAAAAATTGAATTGCTAACTACGGACTAAGAAGACATTAAAAGTATTACAAGTATATATATGTGACGATTGTTTAAAATGAAAATATATTGATAAATTATATATGGATAGGTTCGTGATATCAACCGGAGACCAAGTCAAAATATATATATCTTCAAGGCAAAAGTGAGTATATAGTCCCACTTTTAAACTCTAAATATTTCGGGATGAGAATACATGTATTTTATGTTTTACGATATGGACACAAGTAACTGAAAAATATATTCTACGTTGAGTTGTACCACTGGCATACTTCCCTGTAGCTTGGTAACTACTATTTACAGCGGTATTGTAAACGCGAATCCTGTTGATAGATCTATCGGGCCTGACAACCCCAACCGGACTGGACGACCAGTATTCAACGGTTGCACAGTACTTCGTTTCGGTGACTACACTTGGTACGGTGTAGTAAGATTTCATAATAAAGGGAATATACGACGTTGATTAAATGTTAAGTATGGTTATCAAGTGCTCAACAACTTAGAATATTTTTATTGAAACGTTTATATATGAAATCTTGTGGTCTATATTTATAACGCTGCCGGCATTAAACCTATATCTCACCAACTTTATGTTGACGTTTTAAGCATGTTCATTCTCAGGTGATAATTAGAAGTTTCCGCTGCAACATGTTGAATTTAAGCAAGATCTTGAGTATGCATATTTGTGTCAAAAATAAAACTGCATATCGGAGGATTTGTAATGTAAAATATGATAGAAATCGTATTGTTATCATCACATGTAAAGTTTGTAAGTCTAAGATTATCGCTAAACGATAATCATCTTTTTATTGTCTAAAGCTTGTATTAAAATAAGAGTTATGGTTTGTAATGTAAAATAAATGCAGTTGTTCTTTTAAAAATGTCGCATATAGAGGTCAATACCTTGCAATGAAATCATACGTTATCTAACTCGTTCTTATGGTTAAGGACGGGTTATGACATGTGGTATCAGAGCAGTGGTCTTAGCGAACCAGGTTTGCATTAGTGTGTCTAACTGATAAGTCGTTAGGATACATTAGTAAGTCTGGACTTTGACCGGGTCTGATTTAAAAACCATTGCTTATCATTGTTGGTTAAAATTTATATGTAAATATTATGTAGTACTAATGGGTTAGTTGTTGTGTGATAGATGTCGGGCTCAAAACTTGTTATCACATTCAGCGACTCCGAACCAGAATCTTCAGATGGTGTTCCAGTCATTAACCTATCCGATGACGAAAATAATATCTTTGGGGAAGACTCACAAATTCCGGATGAACCGACTATAGAGAACTCGGAAAGTGAACCCGAGGAGGAAATTGAACCCGAGGAAGAAATACAGGAAATTACGAAAGACAAGTTCGAACTAGGAAAGAAACGAAAGGCTAATGAATTAGAAAATTCAAATCCCGAGTTTAGTGAGGATGATGTGGCACCAACTCCACTAGACACTACCACCCCTATTCCCGCTATTCCTATTCGTTCTATCCCGGCATCCAGTTCGTCAGCCCAACAGCCAAAATATAGGGAGACACCGCCAAAATATAGGCAGACAGCCAGGATAAGCGTTAAGCGATTCTTTAAACCTAAACGTCCTAGAAAATAGACCAAACGATGCGCTGCCGTATTAAACCATGGGATCATATAATGTTTTGTAAAATATCATTAGTGTGGTTTGCTTAATGTTCGATGTAAGATAAGCATATGTAAAATAGTGAAGTATGAAATGCAATAATTTTCCATGGTTAAGTATTATTTAGATGGTAGTAATTGGTTCTGTACTAAGCTATTAAGTATGGACATTAACGGGTAGGTACTACCCTAGATATAATTATAAAACGCTAATAAGAAGAAAAGGCTTTTATAATAATACCTGGTTCATATTATTAATAAGCTATAATGTACTGTAAATATACACTACATCTATAATATTCCATGTGAATAATTATTTTCTTTTCATTCTTATAGAAGAATATGGCGCGATTGAATCGAATGACGGAACAAGAAGTCGAGGAATTCATCAACCAGCGAGTGAACGACAGAATGTTATGGGTCGAGGCTGCAAGAGCTGCTGCAGTTAACCCAAATCCTCGTGTAGGATGCACCTACAAAACTTTTCAAGCTTGCAAGCCCTCATCATTCAGTGGAACAGAAGGACCGATCGGTTTAACCCGGTGGATAGAAAAGATGGAGACTGTGTTTAAAATCAGTGGTTGTGTTGAAAAGGACATGACCAAGTATGCATCGTGCACTTTACAAGATAGTGCACTCACGTGGTGGAAAAATTATGTGAAGGCTGTAGGAGGAGATGTAGCTTATGATACTCCATGGGAAGAATTCAAAATAATGTTAATCAACGAGTATTGTCCAAGGAACGAGGTTAGGAAGTTGGAAGATGAATTACGAAGCCTGAAGGTTGTTGGTACTGAAATCACCAACTACAATCAGTGATTCATGGAATTAGTTTTGCTATGTCCTGAATTGGTTCCAACCAAAGAACGGAAGATTGAAATGTACAAAGATGGTTTGCCCAAAAAGGTCAAGGCAAATGTTACAGCATCGAAACCTAAGACAATTCATGAAGCTATAACCATGGCAAACAAGCTAATGGATCAGGTCATCATGGATAAGAAAGTATCCAATACTGATGTGAAGGTATCAGGTAACAAAAGAAAGTGGAATGGAAATTATGGTCGAGGTAACCAACAACAATCTTTTAAGAAACAAGAAATCACGCAAGGTGCGGGTAGTGGTTTAAGCTTTGGTTACAAAGGACAAAATCCTTTATGTAACCGATGCCACAAACATCACTCTGGCTACTGTAATGTGGTATGCAACAAATGTAATCGAAAGGGTCATCTTGCTGAAGATTGTAGGGCTCTCGTTACAAATACAAATGGTATCAAGACTCCTGCCACCAATGCAAATAGAACTGCTTTGGCTACCATTACTTGTTATGGGTGTGGAAAACAGGGTCATTATAAGAGCCAGTGTCCGAATCCAGAGAAGAATAATGGATCTGCACGAGGAAGAGCATTTGTTATTAATGCTAGAGAGGCGTGTGAAGACCCGGAGCTTGTTACTGGTACGTTTACCATTAATAACTTATCCGCATCTATTATATTTGATACTGGTGCTGATAGAAGTTACGTGTGTAGAGACTTTCACGCTATATTGAATTGTTCATCATTACCTCTAGATGCTAAGTACATGATTGAGTTAGCTAATGGTAAACTAATTAAAGCCGATAAAATTTGCCGTGATTGTAAAATAAATTTAGCCGGAGAAACATTTAAGATTGATTTGATACCCGTAGAATTAGGAAGTTTTGATGTAATAGTCGGCATGGACTGGATGTCCAAAGTAGGAGCTGAAGTTGTATGTGCCAAGAAGGCAATTCGCATTCCTTGTAAAGATAAAATGCCGGTGATGATTTATGGAGAGAAGGGTAACTCAAAGCTAAAACTCATTAGCTATTTGAAAGCCAAGAAGTGTTTAGAAAAGGGATGTTATACTATTCTAGCACATGTTAATAAAGTCGAAAAGAAAGAAAAAGAGAAGTGCATCAATGACGTGCCTGTGGCAAGAGATTTTCCTGAAGTATTTCCGGAAGAGTTGCCGGGATTACCTCCATTTAGATCTGTAGAATTTCAAATAGATCTTGTACCAGGAGCTGCACCGGTTGCCCGTGCTCCATATAGACTTGCACCGTCCGAGTTAAAAGAACTTCAGAGTCAGTTAAAAGAATTACTGGATCGTGGATTCATACGACCAAGTACTTCACCGTGGGGAGCTCCAATTTTATTCGTCAAGAAGAAAGACGGATCTTTCCGAATGTGTATAGACTATCGTGAATTAAATAAGTTAACTATCAAGAATCGTTATCCACTACCGAGAATTGACGATTTATTTGATCAACTCCAAGGATCATGTGTGTACTCGAAAATTGACCTAAGATCGGGCTATCATCAATTACGCGTCAAAGAAGAAGATATACCGAAAACTGCTTTTCGGACACGTTACGGTCATTACGAATTTTTGGTCATGCCGTTTGGATTGACGAATGCGCCAGCTGTATTCATGGACCTCATGAATCGAGTTTGTAGTCCATATTTAGATAAGTTTGTTATTGTTTTCATTGATGACATTCTTATCTATTCCAAGAGTGAGCAAGAGCATGAGCAGCATTTAAGGTTGATATTAGAGTTGTTGAGAAAAGAACAACTATATGCTAAATTTTCTAAGTGTACTTTTTGGTTGAAAGAAGTGAAATTTCTTGGCCACGTTGTTAGTAGCAAAGGAATTCAGGTTGATCCAGCAAAAATTGAAGCCATTGAAAAATGGGAGACTCCTAAGACACCAATGCAGATACGCCAATTTTTGGGTTTAGCCGGTTATTATAGAAGGTTTATTCAAGATTTTTCCCGAATAGCTAAGCCGTTGACAGCGTTAACGCAAAAAGGGAAGAAATATGAATGGACTTCTGAGCAGGAGAGTGCATTTCAATTACTGAAAAAGAAGTTGACTACGGCGCCTATTTTATCGTTACCAGAAGGGAACTTTGATTTTGAAATATATTGTGACGCTTCGCGACAAGGTTTTGGTTGCGTTCTTATGCAACGGAAGAAAGTTATTGCATACGCATCCCGACAATTGAAGATTCACGAGCGGAATTATACGACGCATGATCTAGAACTGGGAGCAGTCGTGTTTGCATTGAAGATATGGAGACACTACTTGTATGGGGTTAAATGCACTGTGTTTACTGATCATAAAAGCCTTCAACATATTTGTAACATCCCGCATTTTTCCGTTAAATTTATTTTAACACCGTCTTTTTTTTTTAAAAAATAATATCTTTCGTCATTTAATTTGGCATCTTTCGTTAACTAACGTTCATAATATTCTCGTTATCGGATTTTAATATCTTCCGTTAATACGCGTTTTAAAATATTCCGTTTAGGTATTTTCCGCACCCGACTACAAACTCGAGGGACTAAAATTGACACGGGGCAAACTAGTTGACTAGGTCACCTAGTCCACCCCAATCACCACCATTCAACCATCTCCCTCTCTCTCTCTCTTTCTCTCTAGCAAGAACACACCCAATTTCCAAATTCATTCAATCATCATCTAAATTCGATCTAGGAGGCTTACAACAAAATAAATTACATATTCGTGATCCTCTCTTCATCCTCTTCAATTTGATACCAACTTCATCTCATTTGGGTAACTTTCTAAAATCACTAATTTTATGTGTTCTTGAGATTTTTGAGTTATAAAGTTGTTAATTAGTGTCTATGGCTCATTGTGATGTCGTGTATGTAATTTGTATGCTCGATTCGTTGTTTTTGGTGTAACTAGTTCAATATGAAAATTACTTGCTAAATCCTTGATTTTGGATGATCAAATGTTGTTAGATTGTTAAAGTGCATGTTTTAAAAGTGTTACTAGTATCATTAGCTTCGTTTTGATGCGTAGGTTGATTAAGAAAACTTCAAAAACCCGATTATTGATTTTTGTGAATTTTGGTTAGGGTTTGTTAGACTTTGAAATGAACTTTTGATGCGTTGAATGCTTGTTAATGTTGTTAGTAAGTGTTTAGATGCAATGTATGCTCAATTACCTTCGAAACGGCATATCGTATGTGTAAATGGGATTCCCGAATCATAAAATACGTTTTACGAACTTGAAACTTTGAAAATAAACCTTTCTTGATAAATTGACGAGTTTTCGGTTATTGTAATTGATGTTTTTGCTTGTGAAAGGTAGTTAGTTGTATTCCTCGTCAAAATACCTTTTCGACGATATATGATAGGCATTATAAGTGTTTGCGGGTCAAGAGTTGGGTTGGAAAATGTTTTGGTTCGTGACTTGGACCATTTTTCTGCAAACTGCATGATTCCCAGGTATTACGCGCCGCGCATTTACCCGCGCGCCGCGCAGAATCAGAGATCCCAGATGTTTGCCTTCGTGGTTAAGTTCTGACCAGAATTTACACTTGGGCGCGCGCCGCGCAACCCATTGCGCGCCGCGCATATGCCGAGCTCATTTTTGTTTTTATTTTTCCTTTCACAAAATGTTTCCCGCTTAACCGTAACTCCGATTAACATGAAACTTGGCCATTCTGCTCATAAATGATTTCTCATCATGGGAAAATTGTCGGATACCCGACCCGACCCCGTTGACCTTGACTTTGACCAAGTTTGACTTTTAGTCAAACTTAACCAAACAATTATACGATCGTTCTAACATGCTTAGTTACTTGTATCGTGCATGAAACTTGACTAATTGATTCACATGCTACATAATCGAGTCGTAACGAGCCATAGGACTAATTGAACATCTTTGACCGTTTGTGTTTACCGTTATTGATACAACCTATATGTTTAGGTCAAGACTAGCTTTGTCTTTGCACGCGTCTACTTGTTGAAGTACTTTATTAACTCTTGCGCTCAAGGTGAGATCATAGTCCCACCTTTTCAACAACTTTTATACTTTTAAATCGTGGGCTGAGAAAACATATACTTTGTTACATCTTGTACTACTTACTTTTATGTTTTGAACACAAGTGTGAAAACAAACATTCCACGTGCGAGTTAGAACAAAAATGCCTCAATTCGATTATCATTAGTTACACTTGCAGGGTGTAAGCGAGAACTTATATTGTGTGGCCATACGGGTTTAACAAACCCTCATTCGGACGGTTCGCTACCGTTATGCGGATGAAATATATTTTTGTGTTTTAGTGCGGGTTCTAGCACTGTGTGATGGGGTAACGTTGGTTAAGTTTTGATAATTGAGTGCTCGCGTATAACAACACTTTTGGAATGCAAATGATTTGGATAATCTACGTTATGGAAATACAAAATCTTGTGATTCAAAAACAACGTTTAATACTTACTAAACCTATGATTTCACCAACGTTTTCATTGACAGATTCTTCTATGTTTTTCTCAGGTCTTGCACGATATGTGATACATGCTTCCGCTCACTATTTGATACTTGCATTGGATGTCGAGTATACATGCATTACTTGGAGCGTCTTTTGACTTTACTTTAAACCGTGTCGCCTAGATTTCAAATGTACTTATAACCTTGTAACTCAACTTTTGGTTGAACAATTCTTGTAAACTTTGAAAACAATCTTTATTTTGAAATGAGGGTGACATATTTTGGTCAAACATTGTCATAAAGACTTATGACCAGGTAATGGGACCCACGTAGTCGACGCCGTCACTTGACGATTTGTCGGGGTCGCTACAATATTTTTGATCAAAAACAGCTGAACATGAGGTAATGTAGGTGGGTCGAGTTAATAAACGACTATGATTTTGAAATTCGTTATCATCCCGGGAAAGCGAATGTGGTGGCTGACGCACTAAGCAGAAAGGAACGAGAACCAATTCGAGTACGAGCGATGAACATAAAAATTCGCATGAATCTCAACTCACAAATCAAAGAAGTTCAACGAGAAGCACTTACTAAAGAAAATATAGGAAATGAAATAATGAAGAAGTATGAGAAGCAACTCGTTATACGGGAAGATGGAATTCGATATTTTGCAAATCGTATTTGGGTACCGAAGTTGGGTGGATTAAGGAAGTTGATATTGAACGAGGCACATAAGACAAGATACTCGATACATCCTGGAGTGGGAAAGATTTACCAAGATCTTAAGACACATTATTGGTGGCCTAATTTAAAGACAGATGTTGCAACATATGTTGGGGAGTGTTTAACTTGTTCCAAAGTCAAAGCAGAACACCAGAAGCCGTCAGGGTTACTTCAACAACCAGAAATCCCAGAATGGAAATGGGATGGTATTACCATGGATTTCATCACGAAGTTACCAAAGACTGCCTGGGGATACGACACCATTTGGGTAATTGTTGATCGTCTTACCAAATCTGCACATTTCTTGCCTATAAAGGAAACGGATAGAATGGAGAAATTATTACGATTATATATAAAGGAAATAGTTTCAAGGCATGGAATACCTATTTCCATTATATCTGATCGTAATAGTAGATTTACCTCAAAGTTCTGGTAATCACTACAGGAGGCACTAGGAACTCGTTTGGATATGAGTACCGCATATCATCCGCAAACCGACGGGCAGAGTGAAAGAATAATTCAGACTCTTGAAGACATGCTCAGGGCATGTGTGATCGATTTTGGAAACGGATGGGATAAATATCTACCATTAGCAGAATTCTCGTATAATAATAGTTATCATGCGAGCATTAAAGCTGCGCCATTCGAAGCATTGTACGGAAGGAAGTGTAGATCTCCTATTTGTTGGAATGAAATAGGAGATCGACAATTAACTGGTCCCGAGATCATACACGAAACGACTGAGAAGATAGTACAAATCAAGGAGAGATTGAAAACAGCCCGTAGTCGACAAAAGAGCTACGCCGATGTCCGAAGGAAACCATTAGAGTTTCAGATCGGTGACATGGTTATGCTAAAGGTGTCACCTTGGAAAGGTGTAATACGTTTCGGTAAAAGAGGTAAACTGAACCCAAGATATGTAGGCCCGTTCAAGATCATCGAACGCATTGGACCAGTAGCTTATCGACTCGAGTTACCGCAACAACTCGCCAGAGTACATAATACATTTCACATCTCGAACCTTAAAAATTGTCTTGCAAAGGAAGACCTCACCATTCCTCTTGAAGAAATTCAAGTTGACGAGAAACTATAATTCATAGAAGAACCAATCGAGATCATGGACCGTGAAGTTAAACGGCTCAAGCAGAGCAACATACCGATCGTTAAAGTTTGTTGGAATGCACGAAGAGGTCCCGAGTTTACTTGGGAGCGAGAGGATCAAATGAAACAAAAATACCCGCATTTGTTTCCCGATGACGCAAAATAGGTACGATTTTAAAATTTCGGGACGAAATTTATTTAACGGGTAGGTACTGTAATGACCCGGACTTTTTCGATCGATCTATACTTATAAGATTAATATTTACATAAATTAAACCTTACCAACATGATAAGCAATCCAAATTGTTGAGACTTATGTTTTTGAAAAGAGTTTTACACAACGTTTGACCGTCTAGTTGACCGATGATATCACGAACTATATAACATATGATAATTATACGTTTGTGTATATATATGTATATATACATATTTAACATGATCTAAGGATGTTGTAATACCTCATTTTGTATTAATAACAATAAGTTATAAGTATATTTTGAAACTACTAACTTAAGTTTTCAAAACAATAACCATACGTAACGTTATTTGACATAAATACTTATGACCTATAATGTTTATACATATATCGTATATGTAATGTATTTAATCACTTTTAAGGACTTAAATACATAAAACAATATAAGTGTATTCACAAAAGATAGCTATATTTGAATCCTCGTTCCGTTTTCACAAGATTTCTATACGTATATCTAGAGTATATGTACTCGTATCATACCTAGCTTCTATACATATTTACTATTGGTATATACACATCAAATCACCACCAACCAGCCCTTGTTCATGCCTTATGTATAAGGTAACTACTTTGTTATCTAGTATGACTAATTATACAAGAAAACAACCTAAAATCTTGTCTTTGTTCATCATAAATCACGCCACCACCATCATTTATACATGCATCCATTTTCAATTTTTGATACATCATTTCTTTAGCTAAACACACACACTTACTAGCCTCATGTATCTCTAAGAACTCCAGCAAAAATCCTCTCAAGAATCACCTTAAACACCACCATAACAAGATCAAACAAAAACACTACAAAAATACAACTTTCAATTCAAGTTTATGTCTTAAGTTGCTTCCAAACTTTCATCCAATTCCATCACTCTTTTGGTTCAAGGTTTTTACTCCTCTTTCACAGTAATCTTGTCCAAGTAACTTGAGGTAGTAACTTTGTTCATAACCTTATTCGATTCATATATATATAGCTATCTTATTTTATGGTATACAATTTTAACAACAAGAACATAGTTTGAATGATTTCAAACTTGTTTGCAAACTAAATAGATCCTTCTAACTTAACTTTTAAAATACTTCAAGACCTGTAATATATCATAAATATATGTTAATTTAACAAGGTATAACTTGGTTTTTCAAAGAACACCTTAAAAACTGAATTTACGACGTCGGAGTGCAACCGGGGGCTGTTTTGGGTTGGATAATTAAAAACTATTTTGATCCTTGAATTGGAGGTTTATTTTCTGGAAAAATGATATTTACTATGAATATGATAACACATAAAAATTTCATGATTTAACTCAAAGTATAAGTATTTTTAGAAAAATAATCATTTAATGTTGTTTGCATACGGGAAAATGATTAACTTCATAAGTTTCACCAAAGTTTGACCTATGACCTGTGATTTCGAATACAAACTAAGGTATTTACAGTTCATATTCTTAAATAAGGACTCGATCCAAGGAAGTGGCAAGTTGAACCAACGAAAACGGAGTTGTAACGAAGAAACTATGACCAAAACAAGATCGGATATCCAAAACTAGTTTAGCCACGAAAATAATTGGAGAAAAATTAAATAAATCACATCTTTCTAAAATAACATGATATTTTATATATATGTACTCATAATTTAATTTTATATATTTCAGGATCACCCGTAAACAACACGAGAAGATTAATCATAAGACCTCATGTACGTACGCAACACGTCATTTGACAACACCGGTACTTTATGTACGCAACACGTCATTTGACAACATGGTACCGTGGGTCAAGATTAATCCCGACCAATACGAATACGATGGGAGTTTTATTTATTTCGATGGGGGGTTTTATTTATTTATTAAACACCTAAATATGAACCATTAAAAATTGAATTGCTAACTACGGACTAAGAAGACATTAAAAGTATTACAAGTATATATATGTGACGATTGTTTAAAATGAAAATATATTGATAAATTATATATGGATAGGTTCGTGATATCAACCGGAGACCAAGTCAAAATATATATATCTTCAAGGCAAAAGTGAGTATATAGTCCCACTTTTAAACTCTAAATATTTCGGGATGAGAATACATGTATTTTATGTTTTACGATATGGACACAAGTAACTGAAAAATATATTCTACGTTGAGTTGTACCACTGGCATACTTCCCTGTAGCTTGGTAACTACTATTTACAGCGGTATTGTAAACGCGAATCCTGTTGATAGATCTATCGGGCCTGACAACCCTAACCGGACTGGACGACCAGTATTCAACGGTTGCACAGTACTTCGTTTCGGTGATTACACTTGGTACGGTGTAGTAAGATTTCATAATAAAGGGAATATGCGACATTGATTAAATGTTAAGTATGGTTATCAAGTGCTCAACAACTTAGAATATTTTTATTGAAACGTTTATATATGAAATCTTGTGGTCTATATTTATAACGCTGCCGGCATTAAACCTATATCTCACCAACTTTATGTTGACATTTTAAGCATGTTCATTCTCAGGTGATAATTAGAAGCTTCCCCTGTAACATGTTGAATTTAAGCAAGATCTTGAGTATGCATATTTGTGTTAAAAATAAAACTGCATATCGGAGGATTTGTAATGTAAAATATGATAGAAATCGTATTGTTATCATCACATGTAAAGTTTGTAAGTCTAAGATTATCGCTAAACGATAATCATCTTTTTATTGTCTAAAGCTTGTATTAAAATAAGAGTTATGGTTTGTAATGTAAAATAAATGCAGTTGTTCTTTTAAAAATGTCGCATATAGAGGTCAATACCTCGCAATGAAATCATACGTTATCTAACTCGTTCTTATGGTTAAGTACGGGTTATGACAGTATATTGCCGCCTCATTGGTAGCTCAGGAAGCTGCATGGATGAAGAAATTCATCGACGACTTAGGAGTAGTCCCTTCCATTCAGGACCCTCTTGAGATCTTTTGTGATAACGAAGGTGCGATTGCTCAAATCAAAGAACCTCGTGCTCATCAAAAGACCCGTCACATTGAGCGGAGATTCAACTACATAAGGGATGAAATTGAAAAGGGAAAGATATATATTCGCAAAGTTCACACAGATCTAAATATAGCGGATCCACTCACGAAGCTCTTAAATGGTGCAAAACATCAAGGGCATGTTAGTGTATTAGGGCTTCGATATTCTAGTGATTGGTTGTGATATGTTTTATGTATTGTAACGGAACGAAATTATTCAAACTCATTAATATAATTATGGCATTAATTTATTTTGATTTATGCTCCTATTTTGCATATTTTATCCCTGAATAAGTAATTATTCTAAATTCCGTAGTCGATCACATTTGTGGGAACGAGTGTGAGGTTTAGACTATTATGAATTTGGATTGGTATACATTCACGGGATGAATGTGGTGCAAGGTTGCAACCAAGGTTCATAGATATTTGTGCGATACAAATATTGGAAGACCCGCCCTCAAGATTTACTAAATAGAGCCTTTGTGGTTGATCACATGTAATCTTGAGTAAAGGCGAATATCATTGTATCCTCTGACCTGAGATACATATTGGGTTCGGATATTTACCAAGTATCATGCCTTGATTCTTTCCGTCGCTATTCTGAAATATGGTAGTTCATAAGGAAGAGCTTAGGTATAATGCAAGGTGTATATTTAGGACGTATGTAGTCAAGATGGAATTTGTCCCTCTTATTCATTGAGAGTCAGATGTCTAAGGCCTAATAAAGTTAAATCTAGAAGAGAGTGATCACTCTGTATCTCTTGGATTTAACATGACATCTAGGACGAAAGGACAGAATGAAAGATTTACCTATTCATATTCGAGATGGGAACTCGAAAGGGATGATGTTATTGAATGGCACAAAGTCATAACATATTGGGGGTGATGGACAGTCGTTAGGTGGTATCCATCACTTGTATTAATTTCTTATGTTTCTCATGCAAGTGGGAGATTGAAGGTTTTTCGTATGCCCGAGAGACATATTTAATTAATGTGGCTAATATGTTTTGATCCAAGACGGGTCATACCCAATAACAAGCTTACCGACACCTTAATCGTATTTAATCTTAATGAATGGATCATTAAATCAATACGCGACACTTGGATTTTAGAAAATCGGTTTTCTAAAATATTATTACTTGAGATAAATTATTTGGATAATTTATATGATGAGGATTTAATTATTTATAGGTTTTAAATAATTAAGTTGTGTTATATTTTATAAAAGGGTTTATAAAAAGAAAGTAACTTAACAAATATCTTGTTTTATAAAAAAAAACTGCATTTTATAAAACCCATGATGGGTGGCGGTTTTGGCATGCCCAAGAGGTCTTATCCATGCTATTTTGTTACTTTTAAGATGACACAACACCACATACACATGCTTAACTAGTCTACCCATGCATTGACTCAAGTAATACAAGAATACATGCAAAAACACTCTCTTTTCTTCACTTACTGCATTCTGGACAAAATTTGTAGCTAGAAGAGAGAGTCCTTGAGCTTGTTTGGAAGCTTATCTTCAAGTGTCAATAAATCCTAACCATAGTATTAGGTGTTGGTGTAAAGTTTGGGGTATAACCACTTGAGGTTTCATTGTTTTGAGGCTTCATTCATCATCATTCTTTCAACTTGCTGCTGTCCAGAAAATTAGGTGCAAAAGGAAAGAGCTTTGAACTTGTTCAAAGGTGATTAAGGGTCTTAAATACCTTACAAGTTTAAGGGTGGTGTTGGTGCATCAAAAGCTTGGGCTTTTACACAAATTGTTCATCTTCTTGTTCTTCAAACTCACCCTGAATTAACTTGAGGAGGTAATACATCTTACTTCTTAATATATATATATATATATATATATATATATATGTAAGTATCTATCCATGACTTGATATTAATATGGAATTTAACTTAACTGCTTAACATGTTAACATGAACTTTACATATTGCTTCCGCTTGTTTTAACTACATTAAATTGGTTTAATGATTTAGTTAACTATAAGAACATGTTGTTAATGAAACTTGTTAAATTCCATCAATAACATCATGTTAACTATATATATATATATATATATATATATATATATATATATATATATATATATATATATATATATATATATCCAAATATATATCATCATATAGTTTTTACAAGTTTTAACGTTCGTGAATCGCCGGTCGACTTGGGTGGTCAATTGTCTATATGAAACTCATTTCGATTAATCAAGTCTTAAAAAATTTGATTGCTTGACATGTTGGAAACATTTAATCATGCAAATATAGTTTTCATTTAATATATAATCATGGAAAAGTTCGGGTCACTACAGTACCTACCCGTTAAATAAATTTCGTCCCGAAATTTTAAGCGGTTGGAGGTGTTGACGCATCTTCTTTAAATAGGTGAGGGTATTTCAGCTTCATCTAATCTTCACACTCCTAGGTGAACTCGGGTCCTCTACGAGCATTCCATCGAACCTTAATAATTGGTATCTTGTTTTGCTTGAGTCTTTTAACCTCACGATCCATTATTTCGACGGGTTCTTCAATGAATTGTAGCTTTTCATTAATTTGGATTTTGCCTAACGGAATAGTGAAATCTTCTTTAGCAAAACATTTCTTCAAATTCAAGATGTGGAAAGTGTTTATGCACAGCCGCAAGTTGTTGAGGTAACTCAAGTCGATAAGCTACTGGTCCGACACGATCAATAATCTTGAATGGTCCAATGTACCTTGGATTTAGTTTCCCTTGTTTGCCAAATCGAACAACGCCTTTCCAAGGTGAAACTTTAAGCATGACAATCTCCCCAATTTCAAATTCTATATCTTTTCTTTTATTGTCCGCGTAACTCTTTTGTTGACTTTGGGCGATTTTCAATCGTTGTTGAATTTGGATGATCTTGTCGGTAGTTTCTTGTATTATCTCCGGACCCGTAATCTGTCTATCCCCCACTTCACTCCAAAAAATTGGAGACCTGCACTTTCTTCCATAAAGTGCTTCAAACGGCGCCATCTCAATGCTCGAATGGTAACTGTTGTTGTAGGAAAACTCTGCTAATTGTAGATGTCGATCCCAACTATTTCCAAAATCAATAACACATGCTCGTAGCATGTCTTCAAGCATTTATATCATCCTTTCACTCTGCCCATCAGTTTGTGGGTGATAGGCAGTACTCATGTCTAGACGAGTCCCTAATGCTTGTTGTAACGTCTGCCAGAATCTTGAAACAAATCTGCCATCCCTATCAGAGATGATAGAGATGGGTATTCCATATCTGGAGATGACTTCCTTCAAATATAATTGAGCCAACTTCTCCATCTTATCATCTTCTCTCATTGGCAGGAAGTGTGCTGATTTTGTGAGATGATCGACTATTACTCAAATAGTATCAAAACCACTTGCAGTCCTTGGCAATTTAGTGATGAAATCCATGGTAATGTTTTCCCATTTCCATTCCGGGATTTCAGGTTGTTGAAGTAGACCTGATGGTTTCTGATGTTCAGCTTTGACCTTAGAACACGTCAAACATTCTCCTACGTATTTAGCAATATCGGCTTTCATACCCGGCCACCAAAAGTGTTTCTTGAGATCTTTGTACATCTTCCCCGCTTCGGGATGTATTGAATATCTCGTTTTATGTGCTTCTCCAAGTACCATTTCTCTCACATCCCCAAACTTTGATACCCAAATTCTGTCATCCCTATACCGAGTTCCGTCTTCCCGAATATTAAGATGTTTCTCTGATCCTTTGGGTATTTCATTCTTTAAATTTCCTTCTTTTACAACTCCCTGTTGCGCCTCCTTTATTTCAGTTGTAAGGTTAGTACGAATTATTATATTCATAGCTTTTACCCATATAGGTTCTCTGTCCTTTCTACTCAAAGCGTTGGCTACTACATTCGCCTTATCCGGGTGGTAACGAATCTCAAAGTCATAATCATTTAACAATTCAATCCACCTACGCTGCCTCATGTTCAGTTGTTTCTGATTAAATATATGTTGAAGACTTTTGTGGTCGGTATATACAATACTTTTGACCCCATATAAGTAATGCCTCCAAGTCTTTAATGCAAAAACAATAGCGCTCAATTCCAAATTGTGAGTCGTATAGTTTTGCTCGTGAATTTTCAATTGTCTAGACACATAAGCAATTACTTTCGTTCGTTGCATTAATATACAACCGAGGCCTTGCATTGAGTCGTCACAATATATCACAAAATCATCATTCCCTTCAGACAATGAAAATATAGGTACTGTAGTTAGCTTTTTCTTCAACAATTGAAACGCTTCCTCCTGTTCATCCTTCCATTCAAATTTCTTTCCTTTATGCGTTAATGCAGTCAAGGGTTTTGCCATTTTGGAAAAATCTTGGATGAATCTTCTGTTGTAACCAGCCAATCCTAAAAATTGGCGTATATGCTTTGGAGTTTTCGGGGTTTCCCAGTTTACAACGGTTTCAATCTTTGCCCGATCAACCTGAGTACCTTCTTTGTTCACTACATGTCCGAGGAATTGAACTTCTTTCAACCAAAATGCACACTTTGAAAACTTAGCGTACAGTTTTTCTTTCCTCAACAAATCCAGCACCTTCCTCAAATGTTCTTCGTGCTCTTGATCATTCTTTGAGTAAATAAGTATGTCATTGATGAATACAATGACAAACTTGTCAAGATATGGTCCACACACTCTGTTCATGAGGTCCATGAACACAGCTGGTGCGTTAGTCAAACCAAACGGCATAACCATAAACTCGTAATGACCGTATCGCGTCTTGAAAGCAGTTTTTAGAATATCATCCTCCTTCACCTGCATTTGATGATATCCAGAACGTAAATCAATCTTCGAATAAACTGACGAGCCTTGTAGTTGATCAAATAAATCGTCGATTCTCGGTAGTGGGTAACGGTTCTTGATGGTAACTTTGTTCAGTTCTCGGTAGTCGATACACAACCTGAATGTACCATCTTTCTTTTTGACAAAAAAAAGGAGCTCCCCACGGTGATGTATTTGGTCGTATGAAACCACGCTCTAAAAGTGTAGTTGGCTTTGGAGTTCCTTCATTTCACTAGGTGCGAGTCTGTATGGAGCACGAGCTATTGGTGCAGCTCCTGGTGGGAGATCTATTTGAAATTCAACAGATCGGTGTGGAGGTAGTCCCTGTAATTCTTTCGAAAATACATCGGGAAATTCTTTTGCGACGGGAACATCATTGATGTTCTTTTCTTCGGGTTTAACTTCTTCGATGTGTGCTAGAACGGAATAGCAACCTTTTCTTATTAGTTTTTGCGCATTCAAATTACTAATAAGATTTAGCTTCGCATTGCACTTTTCTCCGTACACCATTAAGGGTTTTCCTTCTTCTCGTACAATGCAAATTGCATTTTTGTAACATACGATCTCTGCTCTCTCCTTTTTCAACCAGTCCATGCCGATTATCACATCAAAACTCCCTAACACTCTACTGGTATCAAATCAATCTTAAACGTTTCGCTAACCAGTTTAATTTCTCGATTATGACATATCTTATCTACTATAATTAATTTACCGTTTGCTAATTCGAGTAAAAATTTATCATCCATAGGCATCAATGGACAACTTAATTTAGCACAGAAATCCTTAATCATATATCTTCTATCCGCACCCGAATTAAATAAAACATAAGCAGATGTATTGTCAATAAGAAACGTACCCGTAACAAGCTCCGGGTCTTCCTGCGCTTCAACTGCATTGATGTTGAAGACTCTTCCTCAGCCTTGCCCATTATTATCCCCCTGATTTGGACACATATTTTTGTAATGACCCTTCTTCTCGCATCGGAAATAGGTAATGTCGGCATAACTTGTTCCGACATTATTTGTTCCCTTAGCCATTGATCCATAGATTTCGTTCTTTGTTGCACCATGGCCCTTTCTATTACACTTAGAACACGCTGCTGTACAGAGCCCAGTTGGATGGTATCCTTCACACCTCTGGCAGAGTTTTTGCCTCTTGTTGTTATTGTTGGGATTGTTGTTGTTGCGGTTGTTATTGTTGTTGAAAAGGTTGTTGTAGTTGTTATTGTTGTTGGGATGGTTGTTGTAGTTGTTGTTGTTGAAACGGTTGTTGTAATTGCTGTTGTTGGGATTGCGATTGATGTTGCGGTTGTTGGGATAGTTGTTACGATTTTGATTGTGATTGTTGTTGTATTGGTGACCCTTGTCACTGGTTTCCTCCCACTTTCTCTTGAGTTGTTTCGTGTTGGCTTCTTCTGTAGTGACCCGAACTTTTCCATGTTTATATATATTAATTGAGATTGATATTTACATGACTAAATGTTTCCAACGTGTTAAGCAATCAAACTTGTTAAGACTTGATTAAATGAAATAAGTTTCATATAGACAATTTATCAACCAAGTTGACCGGCGATTCACGAACGTTACAAAATTGTGAAAACTACATGTTGTGGTATATATAGACATATATATATGGTTGACATGAGATTATGATGAGTAAGTATCTCACTAAGTATATTAACAATGTGTGATATACATAAGAAATGAGATTACTAAGTTAAGAAACTCAAAATGATATATATAACGATTATCGTTATGATAACATCTACTAAATACATATGTATCATATTAAGATATTAATACACTATATTTAACATGATAAAATGATATTTAAATATATCATTAAGTGGGTTAACAATGAACTACATATGTAAAAACAAGACTACTAACTCAAGAATTACGAAACGAGACTTATATGTAACGATTATCGTTGTAACGATATTTTAATGTATGTATCATATTAAGAGATATTCATACATCATAATATCATGATAATATAATAATTTAACATCTCATTTGATATAATAAACATTAGGTTAACAACATTAATTGAGATCGTTAACTTAAAGGTTTCAAAACAACACTTACATGTAACGACTAACGAAGACTTAACGAATCCATTAGAATGTATATACATGTTGTGTTTTGATATGTATTCTTACACTTTTGAAAGACTTCAAGACACATATCAAAGTACTTCTACTTAACAAAAATGCTTACAATTACATCCTAGTTCAGTTTCATCAACAATTCTACTCGTATGCACCCGTATTCGGACTCGTACAATACACAGCTTTTAGATGTATATACTATTGGTATATACACTCCAATGATCAGCTCTTAGCAGCCCATGTGAGTCACCTAACACATTTTGGAACCATTATTTGGCAACTAGCATGAAATATCTCATAAAATTACAAAAATATTAGTAATCATTCATGACTTATTTACATAAAAACAAAATTACATATCCTTTATATCTAATCCATATACCAACGACCAAAAACACCTACAAATACTTTCATTCTTCAATTTTCTTAATCTAATTGATCTCTCTCAAGTTCCATCTTCAAGTTCTAAGTGTTCTTCATAAAGTCCATAAGTATAGTTTCACAAAAATCAAGAATACTTCCAAGTTTGCAAGTCTACTTCCAAGCTTTCTAATCCATTCCAAGTAATCATATAAGATTAAGGAACCTTTGTTATTTACAGTAGGTTATCTTTCTAATTCAAGGTAATATACATATTCAAACTTTGATTCAATTTCTACAACTATAACAATCTTATTTCGAGTGAAAATCTTACTTGAACTTGTTTTCGTGTCATGATTCTGCTTCAAGAACTTTCAAGCCATCCACGGATTCTTTGAAGCTAGATCTATTTTTCTCATTTCCAGTAGCTTTATCCAGAAAACTTGAGGTAGTAATGATGTTCATAACATCATTCGATTCATACATATAAAGCTATCTTATTTGAAGGTTTAAACTTGTAATCACTAGAACATAGTTTAGTTAATTCTAAACTTGTTCGCAAACAAAAGTTAATCCTTCTAACTTGACTTTTAAAATCAACTAAACACATGTTCTATATCTATATGATATGCTAACTTAATTATTTAAAACCGGAAAACACGAAAAACACCGTAAAACCGGATATACGCCGTTGTAGTAACACCGCGGGCTGTTTTGGGTTAGTTAATTAAAAACTATGATAAACTTTGATTTAAAAGTTGTTCTTCTAGGAAAATGATTTTTCTTATGAACATGAAACTATTTCCAAAAATCATGGTTAAACTCAAAGTGGAAGTATGTTTTCCAAAATGGTCATCTAGACGTCGCTCTTACTGAAATGACTACCTTTACAAAAATGACTTGCAACCTATAATTCCGACTATAAACTTATACTTTTTCTGTATAGATTCATAAACTTAAGTTCAATATGAAACCATATCAATTGGATTCACTCAAAATGGATTTAAATTGAAGAAGTTATGGGTAAAACAAGATTGGATATTTTTTGATTATTTTAGCTACGGGAAATGTTTAGCAAATCTATACAAATCATATCCTAGCTAACTTATATTGTATTATACATGTATTTTAATATATTATGTAATCTTAGAATACCATAGACACGTATGCAAATGTTTTGACATATCATATCGACCCATGTATATATATTATTTGGAACAACCATAGACACTCTATATGCAGTAATGTTGGAGTTAGCTATACAGGGTTGAGGTTGATTCCAAAAATATATATACTTTGAGTTGTGATCTAGCCTGAGACGTGTATACACTGGGTCGTGGATTGATTCAAGATAATATATATCGATTTATTTCTGTACATCTAACTGTGGACAACTAGTTGTAGGTTACTAACGAGGACAGCTGACTTAATACACTCAAATCTTTAAAACGTAATAAAAATGGTTGTAGTTATAGATCATACTTTGATATATATGTACATATTTGTATAGGTTCGTGAATCGATCCGTGGCCAAGTCTTATTTCCGAGGAAGGAAATATCTGTGAAAGTGAGTTATAGTCCCACTTTTAAAGTCTAATATTTTTGGAATGAGAATACATGCAGGTTTTATAAATGATTTACAAAATAGACACAAGTACGTGAAAATACATTCTATGGTTGAATTATCGAAATCGAATATGCCCCTTTTTATTAAGTCTGGTAATCTAAGAATTAGGGAACAGACACCCTAATTGACGCGAATCCTAAAGATAGATCTATTAGGCCTAACAAACCCCATCCAAAGTACGGATGCTTTAGTACTTCGAAATTTATATCATATTCAAAGGGTGTCCCAGAATGATGGGGATATTCTTATATATGCATCTTATTAATGTCGGTTACCAGGTGTTCACCATATGAATGATTTTTATCTCTATGTATGAGATGTGTATTGAAATATAAAATCTTGTGGTCTATTGTTACGATTTGATATATATAGGTTAAACCTATAACTCACCAACATTTTTGTTGACGTTTAAAGCATGTTTATTCTCAGGTGAATACTAAGAGCTTCCGCTGTTGCATACTAAAATAAGGACAAGATTTGGAGTCCATGTTTGTATGATATTGTGTAAAAACTGCATTCAAGAAACATATGTCGATGTAATATATTTCTATTGTAAACCATTATGTAATGGTCGTGTGTAAACAGTATATTTTAGATTATCATTATTTGATAATCTACGTAATGTTTTTAAAACCTTTATTGATAAAATAAAGGTTATGGTTGTTTTAAAAATGAATGCAGTCTTTGAAAAACGTCTCATATAGAGGTCAAAACCTCGCAACGAAATCAATTAATATGGAACGTTTATAATCAATATGAACGGGACATTTCATCTTCGGCCGCATGTTCTTTAATTCGTTCCTCAATTTGGTTTATGAGTTTGTGAGCCATTCGACTTGCCTTTTGTATGGAGGAGGGCTCGTGTGAACTTATATCCTCTTGGATCCTTTCCGGTAACCCCTTCACAAACGCATCGATCTTATCTTCTTCATCTTCGAACGCTCTTGGACACAATAGGCACAATTCTGTGAATCATCGTTCGTAGGTGGTAATGTCGAATCCTTGTGTTCGTAAACTTTTAAGCTCTACTTTGAGCTTATTGACCTCGTTTCTGGGACGGTACTGCTGAGTCAACAGATGTTTGAATGCTAACCATGGTAGTGCATATGCAGCATCTTGTCCCACTTGCTCTAGATAGGTATTCCACCATGTTAACGCAGTACCTGTGAAGGTATGCGTAGCGTACTTTACTTTGTCTCCTTCAGTACACTTGAAATGTCCCGTTCATATTGATTATAAACGTTCCATATTAATTGATTTCGTCGCGAGGTTTTGACCTCTATATGAGACGTTTTTCAAAGACTGCATTCATTTTTAAAACAACCATAACCTTTATTTTATCGATAAAGGTTTAAAAAGCATTACGTAGATTATCAAATAATGATAATCTAAAATATACCGTTTACACACGACCATTACATAATGGTTTACAATAAGAATATATTACATCAAAAATAAGTTTCTTGAATGCAGTTTTTACATAATATCATACAAGCATGGACTCTAAATCTTGTCCTTATTTTAGTATGCAACAGCGGAAGCTCTTAATAATCACCTGAGAATAAACATGCTTAAAACGTCAACATAAATGTTGGTGAGTTACAGGTTTAACCTATATATTATCAAATCATAATAATAGACCACAAGATTTCATATTTCAATATACATCCCATACATAGAGATAAAATTCATTCATATGGTGAACACCTGGTAACCGACATTAACAAGATGCATATAAGAATATCCCCTATCATTCTGGGAAAGCCTTCAGACATGATAAAAATGAATTCGAAGTACTAAAGCATCCACTACTTTGGATGGGGTTCGTTAGGCCCAATAGATCTATCTTTAGGATTCCCGTCAATTAGTAGATCGGTTTACTAGTTCTTAGGTTACCAAGCAAAAGGGGCATATTCGGCTTCGATCATTCACCCATATAATGTAGTTTCAATTACTTGTGTCTATTTCGTAAAATATTTATAAAACTGCATGTATTCTCATCCCAAAATATTAGATTTTAAAAGTGGGACTATAACTCACTTTCACAGATTTTTACTTCGTTGGGAAGTAAGACTTGGCCACTGGTCGATTCACGAACCTATAACAAATATGTACATATATATCAAAGTATGTTCAAAATATATTTACAACATTTTTAATACGTTTTAATGTTTTAAGTTTATTAAGTCAGCTGTCCTTGTTAGTAACCTACAACTAGTTATCCACAATTAGATGTACAGAAATAAATCGATATATATTATCTTGAATCAATCCACGATCCAGTGTATACACATCTCAGGTTAGATCACAACTCAAAGTATATATATTTTTGGAATCAACCTCAACCCTGTATAGCTAACTCCAACATTACTGCATATAGAGTGTATATGGTTGTTCCAAATAATATATATAGATGGGTCGATATGATATGTCAAAACATTTGCATACGTGTCTATGGTATCCCAAGATTACATAATATATTATAATACATGTATAATACAATATAAGTTAGCTAGGATATGATTAATATAAATTTGTTACCAATTTTCACGTAGCTACAACAAGCAAAAATATCCAATCTTGTTTTACCCATAACTTCTTCATTTTAAATCCGTTTTGAGTGTTTCAAGTTGCTATGATTTTATATTGAACTTAAGTTTATGAATATAAACATAAAAAGAATAAGTTTATATTCGGAAATACAGGTTACAAGTCGTTTTTGTAAAGGTAGTCATTTCAGTCGAAAGAATGACATCTAGATGACCATTTTGGAAAACATACTTCCACTTTGAGTTTAACCATGATTTTTGGATATAGTTTCATGTTCATAAGAAAAATAATTTTCCCAGAAGAAAAACTTTTAAATCAAAGTTTATCATAGTTTTTAATTAACTAACCCAAAAAAGCCCGCGGTGTTACTATGACGGCGTATATCCGGTTTTACGGTATTTTTCGTGTTTTACAGTTTTAAATCATTAATTTAGCATATCATATAGATATAGGAAATGTGTTTAGTTGATTTTAAAAGTCAATTTAGAAGGATTAACTTTTGTTTGCGAACAATTTTAGAATTAACTAAACTATGTTCTAGTGATTTCAAGTTTAAACCTTCGAATAAGGTAGTTTTATATATATGAACCGAATGATGTTATGAACATCATTACTACCTCAGGTTTTGTGGATAAACCTACTGGAAATGAGGAAAATAGATCTAGCTTCAAAGGATCCTTGGATGGCTTGAAAGTTCTTGAAGCAGAATCATGACACGAAAACAAGTTCAAGTAAGATTTCCACTAGAAATAAGATTGTTATAGTTATAGAAATTGAATCAAAGTTTGAATATGAGTATTACCTTGTATTAGAAAGATATCTTACTGTAAATAAGAAATATTTCTTGAGGTTGGATGATCACTTTACAAGATTGGAAATAAGCTAGCAAACTTGGAAGTATTCTTGATTTTATGAAACTAGAACTTATAGAATTTATGAAGAACACTTAGAACTTGAAGATAGAACTTGAGAGAGATCAATTAGATGAAGAAAATTGAAGAATGAAAGTATTTGTAGGTGTTTTTGGTCGTTGTTATATGGATTAGATATAAAGGATGTGGAATTTTGGTTACTTGTAAATAAGTCATGAATGATTACTAATATATTTGTAATTTTATGAGATATTTCATGCTAGTTGCCAAATGATGGTTCCCACATGTGTTAGGTGACTCACATGGGCTGCTAAGAGCTAATCATTGGAGTGTATATACCAATAGTACATACATCTAAAAGCTGTGTATTGTACGAGTACGAATACGCGTGCATTCGAGTAGAATTGTTGATGAAACTGAATGAGGATGTAATTGTAAGCATTTTTGTTAAGTAGAAGTATTTTGATAAGTGTCTTGAAGTCTTTCAAAAGTGTATGAATACATATTAAAACACTACATGTATATACATTTTAACTGAGTCGTTAAGTCATCGTTAGTCGTTACATGTAAATGTTGATTTGAAACCTTTAAGTTAACGATCTTGTTAAATGTTGTTAACCCAATATTTATTATATCTTATGAGATGTTAAATTATTATGTTATCATGATATTATGATATATTAATATATCTTAATATGATATATATACATTTAAATGTCGTTACAACGATAATCGTTACATATATGTCTCGTTTCGAAATCCTTAAGTTAGTAGTCTTGTTTTTACATATGTAGTTCATTGTTAATATAAATAATGACATGTTTACTTATCATTTATCATGATTAAACATAGTGTAACAATATCTTAATATGATTCATATGTAATTAGTAAGACGTTGTTATAACGATAATCGTTATATATATCATTTCGAGTTTCTTAATTCAATAAACACAATTTTATGTATATAACTCATTGTTAAAATACCTAATGAGATACTTACTTATCATAATTTCATGTTAACTATATATATAATCATAGATATGTCATCATATAGTTTTTACAAGTTTTAACGTTCGTGAATCACCGGTCAACTTGGGTGGTCAATTGTCTATATGAAACCTATTTCAATTAATCAAGTCTTAACAAGTTTGATTGCTTAACATGTTGGAAACACTTAATCATGTAAATATCAATTTCATTTAATATATATAAACATGGAAAAGTTCGGGTCACTACTGTACCTACCCGTTAAATAAATTTTGTCCCGAAATTTTAAGCAGTTGGAGGTGTTGACGTATCTTCTGGAAATAGGTGAGGGTATTTCTTCTTCATCTGATCTTCTCATTCCCAGGTGAACTCGGGTCCTCTATGAGCATTCCATCGAACCTTAACTATTGGTATCTTATTTTGTTTAAGTCTTTTAACCTCACCATCCATTATTTCGACGGGTTCTTCGATGAATTGAAGTTTTTCGTTGATTTGGATTTCGTCTAACAGAATAGTGAGATCTTCTTTAGCAAAAAATTTCTTCAAATTCGAGACGTGGAAAGTGTTATGTACAGCTGCGAGTTGTTGAGGTAACTCAAGTCAGTAAGTTACTGGTCCGACACGATCAATAATCTTGAATGGTCCAATATACCTTGGATTTAATTTCCCTCGTTTACCAAATCGAACAACGCCTTTCCAAGGTGCAACCTTAAGCATGACCATCTCTCCAATTTCAAATTCTGTATCATTTCTTTTAATGTCGGCGTAGCTCTTTTGTCTACTTTAGGCGGTTTTCAACCATTGTTAAATTTGGATGATCTTCTCGGTAGTTTCTTGTATTATTTTCGGACCCGTAATCTGTCTATCCCCCACTTCACTCCAACAAATTGGAGACCTGCACTTTCTACCATAAAGTTCTTCAAACGGCGCCATCTCAATGCTTGAATGGTAGCTGTTGCTGTAGGAAAATTCTGCTAACAGTAGATGTCGATCCCAACTGTTTCCAAAATCAATAACACATGCTCGTAGCATGCCTTCAAGTGTTTGTATCGTCCTTTCGCTCTGCCCATCAGTTTGTGGATGATAGGCAGTACTCATGTCTAGACGAGTTCCTAATGCTTGCTGTAATGTCTGCCAGAATCTTGAAATAAATCTGCCATCCATTGGTATTCCATGTCTGGAGACGACTTTCTTCAAATACAGTCGTGCTAACTTCTCAATCTTTTCATCTTTTCTTATTGGCAGGAAGTGTGCTGATTTGGTGAGACGATCAACTATTACCCAAATAGTATCAAAACCACTTGCGGTCCTTGGCAATTTAGTGATGAAATCCATGGTAATGTTTTCCCATTTCCATTTCGGGATTTCGGATTGTTGAAGTAGACCTGATGGTTTCTGATGCTCCGCTTTGACCTTAGAACACGTGACGATTCCCCTACGTATTTAGCAACATCGACTTTCATACCTGGCCACCAAAAATGTTTCTTGAGATCATTGTACATCTTCCCCGTTCCAGGATATATTGAGTATCTGGTTTTATGAGCTTCTCTAAGTACCATTTCTCTCATATCTCTAAATTTTGGTACCCAAATTCTTTCAGCCCTATACCGGGTTCCGTCTTCCCAAATATTAAGATGCTTCTCCGATCCTTTGGGTATTTCATCCTTTAAATTTCCCTCTTTTAAAACTTCTTGTTGCGCCTCCTTTATTTGAGTTGTAAGGCTAGTGTGAATCATTATATTCATAGCTTTTACTCGAATGGGTTCTCTGTCCTTTCTGCTCAAGTCGTCGGCTACCATATTTGCCTTCTCCGGGTGGTAACGAATCTCAAAGTAGTAATCATTCAACAATTCAATCCACCTACGCTGCCTCATATTCAGTTATTTCTGATTAAATATGTGTTGAAGACTTTTGTGGTCGGTATATATAATACTTTTGACCCCATATAAGTAGTACCTCCAAGTCTTTAATGCAAAAACAACCGCGCCTAATTCCAAATAATGCGTCGTATAATTCTGTTCGTGAATCTTCAATTGTCTAGACGCATAAGCAATTACTTTCGTTCGTTGCATTAATACACAACCGAGACCTTGCTTTGAGGCGTCACAATATATCACAAAATCATCATTCCCTTCAGGTAATGACAATATAGGTGCAGTAGTTAACTTTTTATTTAACAATTGAAACGCTTTCTCTTGTTCATCTTTCCATTCAAATTTCTTCCCTTTATGCGTTAATGCAGTCAAGGGTTTTGCTATTCTGGAAAAGTCTTGGATGAACCTTCTGTAGTAACCAGCTAGTCCTAAAAACTGACGTATGTGTTTCGGAGTTTTCGGGGTTTCCCACTTTCCAACGGTTTCAATCTTTGCTGGATCCACCTGAATACCTTCTTTGTTTACTATGTGACCGAGGAATTGAACTTCTTCCAACCACTATGCACTCTTTGAAAACTTAGCGTATAGTTTTTCTTTTCTCAGCAACTCTAGCACTAGTCTCAAATGTTCTTCGTGCTCTTGATCATTCTTCGAGTAAATAAGTATGTCATCGATGAAAATAATGACAAACTTTTCAAGATATGGCCCACACACTCGGTTCATGAGGTCCATGAACACAGCTGGTGCGTTAGTAAATCCAAACGGCAAAACCATAAACTCGTAATGACCGTAACGGGTCCTAAAAGAAGTCTTTGGAATATCATCCTCCTTCACCCGCATTTGATGATATCCAGAACGTAAATCGATCTTCGAATAAACAGACGAGCCTTGTAGTTGATCAAATAAGTCGTCAATTCTCGGAAGTGGGTAGCGGTTCTTGATGGTAAGTTTGTTCAACTCTCGGTAGTCGATACACAACATGAATGTACCATCTTTCTTCTTGACAAACAAAACAGGAGCTCCCCATGGTGATGTGCTTGGTCGAATGAAACCACGCTCTAAAAGTTCCTGTAACTGACTATGTAATTCTTTCATTTTGCTGGGTATGAGTCTGTATGGAGCACGAGCTATTGGTGCAGCTCCTGGTATAAGGTCTATTTGAAATTCAACGGATCGATGTGGGGGTAATCCCGGTAATTCTTTCGGAAATACATCGGGAAATTCTTTTGAAACGGGAACATCACCGATACTCTTTTCTTCAGGTTTAACTTCCTCGATGTGTGCTAGAATAACAACCTTTTCTTATTAGTTTTTGCACCTTCAAACTACTAATAAGATTTAATTTCGAGTTGTTCTTTTCTCCGTACACCATTAAAGGTTTTCCTTTTTCACGCATAATGCGAATCGCATTTTTGTAACAAACGACCTCTGCTCTCACCTTTTTCAACCAGTCCATGCCAATTATTACATCAAAACTCCCTAACTCGACTGGTATTAAATCAATTTTAAACGTTTCATCCCCCAGTTTAATTTCTCTCTCCCGATATATATTATCTGCTGAAATTAATTTACCGTTTGCTAATTCGAGTAAAAATTTACTATCCAAAGGCGTCAATGGGAACTTAATTTAGCACAAAATTTTCTACTCATATAGCTTCTATCCGCACCTGAATCAAATAAAACATAAGCAGATTTATCGTCAATAAGAAACGTACCCGTAACAAGCTCTGGGTCTTCCTGTGCTTCTGCCGCATTAATATTGAAAACTCTTCCACAGCCCTGCCCATTAGTATTCCCCTGATTTGGGCAATTTCTAATAATGTGGCCCGGTTTTCCACATTTATAACAAACAGCGTTGGTATTACTTGCTCCGACACTATTCGTTTCGGCATTACTTGTTTCGACATTATTTGTTCATTTAGTTATTTTAAACTTTGGTTCGTAGATTTCACACTTTGTCGCGCTATGACCATTTCTTTTACACCTGTTGCAAAATGTCGTGCAAAACCCCTGATGATTTTCTTCACACCTATGACATGGATGTTTTTAGTTTTTGTTGCCGTTGTTGTTATTGAGGTTGTTGTTGGGATTGTTATTGTTGTTGAAACGGTTGTTGTAGTTGTTGTTGTTGTTGTTGTTGTTGTTATGATGTTTGTTGTAGTTATTGTTAGGATTGCAGTTATTGTTGCGATTGTTGTTGCGGTTGTTGGGATAGTTGTTGAGATTGTGGTTGTAATTGTTGTTGTTGTTGTTGTACTGGTGACTTTTGTCACCGTTTTCCTCCCACTTCCTCTTGAGTTGTTTCATGTTGGCTTCTTCGGCCACTTGCTCTTTAATTGTTCCCTCAATCTGATTTATGAGTTTATGAGCCATTCGACTTGCCTTCTGTATAGAAGCGGGCTCGTGTGAACTCACATCTTCTTGAATCCTTACTGGTAACCCTTTTACAAACGCGTCGATATTCTCTTCTTCATCTTCGAATGCTCCCGAACACAATAGGCACAACTCTGTGAATCGTCGTTCATATGTGGTAGTGTCGAACCCTTGTGTTTGTAACTCTCTAAGTTCTGCCTTGAGTTTATTGACTTCGTTTCTAGGACGGTACTGCTCGTTCTTCAATTGCTTGAATGCCGACCTCGGTAGTGCGTAAGCAGCATTTTGTCCTACCTGTTCAAGATAGGTGTTCCACCATGTTAACGCAGTACCTGTGAAGGTATGCATAGCGTACTTAACTTTGTACTCTTCGGTACACTTACTTATGGCAAACACCGATTCGACTTTCTCGGTCCACCGTTTCAATTCAATTGGTCCTTCGGTTCCATCAAATTCCAAAGGTTTGCAGGAAGTGAATTCTTTGTAGGAGCATCCTACACGATTTCTTGCGCCTTTAGCTGCATTGCTAGATTTAGAGTTATTGTTGGTATGTAGCGCAGCCTGTACTGCGGCTATGTTTGCAGCAAGAAAGGTACAAAATTCCTCTTCGCTCATATTCATGGTGTGTCGAGTAGTCGGTGCCATTTCCTTCAAAATAGCCAACTGAATCGAGTTAATCATACAGAATATTAAGAGTAGTCAATAGTATTTCGTAGCATAATATGAACTCATTTATAAAAGCTTTTTCTTCATATTAGAGTTTTATAAGTTTAAATTTGGGTACTACCTACCCATTAAGTTCATACTTAGTAGCTAATATACAATTCAATTACTACAATTCCATATGAAAAACTGATTATAATAATATATCACATACAAATATTCTTCAAACTTACAACTTCGCTATATTATATATAACATGAAATATAGTACACTATGATACAGGACAGTTTTGAAGATAAATCTAGTTAATACGCAAGTTGTTTAGTAAAGGAAATAAAGACACGTAATTCATAAGTCCAGAAACAAGTCATGCATTCTGGTTTTACTAAGACGACTTCCCATCCTTGGTCTTGTGGAAAATAACCGTTATGACCATTGGCTAGGCAGCATGTTGTAATGTCTTCAAAAGGACGAGGGTTTCGTAATATCCAACAGCCTCGTAATAATCTAAAAACCTTGTTTCTCACCCCAACTACTGAATCCGTTACTTGTGGGAAGGTTTTATTTAAAAGTTGCAATCCGATGTTCTTTTTCTCACTTTGGTAAGAAGCGAACATCACTAATTCGTAAGCATAACATGCTTCTTTATGTTGCATGTTAGAAGCTCTTTCTAATTCACGAAATCCTATGTTGGGATATGTTGAGTCAAAATAGGTTCTTAACCCGTAGCGTAAAATTGCATTTGAGTTCCCCGCATTTAATGCTTTAAAGAAAACACGGCGTAACTTACGGTCTTCCCAATGTAATATACCCCACCTATCAAAGGAAAGCCTTTTATAAACTAAGGCATTTCCGGAAAGTCTTTCAAATGTTTGACAAGTTAATTTCGCCATAAGTAAATGTGCTGATGAATTCTGACCGACTCTAGACAAGATTTCCTTAATAATATCCTCTGGTAGGTCTTCTAAAATATTCGGTTGTCTACCCTTAACGTCCATTTTGTTTTTATACTGTAAAATAGACAAGGATTAGATTCATAAAAGATAATTAACAAACAATACAAGCAATTTTTACATAGAACATAAAAGTACAAGCACACTACAATACATATAATACACAACATGATTACAACCCGCTAATCTGAATCACTGGTTTCTTCTTCTTCGGACTTGGTTCATTTTCTTAATTTTCTAGGAATATATGGTGTTCCTCTAATACGAGCTGTCGTTTTCTATAATGGTTTAGAAAAACCTGGTGGTTTAGAGGTTCCCGGGTTATTATTACATTTTAGGAAATACGGATGTTGTCGATACATATAAAGTTCATCGAGGTTGGAATCGGGTTTCTCTATTTTTATACCTTTTCCCTTCTTATTTTCTTTCGCTTTATTAAATTGGGTCAAGTTAATTTCTATAACATCATCGGAATCCTCATCGGGATCCGATTCATCGGAAAATTGGTAATCTTCCCAATATTTTGCTTCCTCGACGGAAACACCATTGACCATTATTAACTTTGGTCCGTTGGTTGATGATTTTCTTTTATTTAATCAATTTACTATAGGTATCAATATTTCTTCCTCCGGAATGTAACACCCCGTTTTTCCCGTACATGATTTTACAAGTGTATCGCGTATGTACGATAGGTGTACGAAGGAATTGAGACATGTTCGTGCGTTAAAGTTCTTGTATGCAAAATGTGATCAGACCAAGTTAAAGGTCGAGGCGCGGAGGACTGGGTCGCAGTGCGACATTACAAACAAATCAAGATCAGGAGGCATGGTAAGGAAGGCACCAGACCACGCCTTGAGTCGCGGCGCGACAAGGCACGTCGTGGCGTGGTATTTCACTGGTTTCAATTTCAGGAAGCTCGACAAACAAGCATTAAAACACGCGTATTCTCGCGGCACGACGAAGAGGGCCGCGGCGCGGCATTCTGGGCGAGCTGGTACCAGATTTGCAATTTTAAAGGAGATTCGAGGGCATTTTGGTCATTTCGCGTATGTGCCAGATTTGGGATCTTAAATCCCATCCATTCATTTGATTTATCTTTTTCTTTTCCATTTTCTTTCTCACTTTCCTCTCAAAACATAAATACTTCAAATCACTCAAGTGGGATTTTGGAAAGGAAGATTCGGGTTTTGATCGAAGGCGTAAGAGGTAACTTTGTTCTCCTCGTTCTTAGCTACAAGGTGATACTAACGGTAAGCCCTAACTCCGAATTTTATTTTCGTGTTCTTCATCCAAACTTATGGTTTTTGATTGTATGTTCATAAATGGAACCCATTTAGTTGTTAATTGAAGATTAACACCAAGATTCGGATTATTGTTGTTATTGGCGGGTTTTGGGTTTGATGAGCAAGTGTAAGCTTGTAAGACTAGTAAATGGTGTATAATCACTAGTGTTAGTGGTTATAGAAGTGTTGGAACTCTTTTGGGTGTGTTTGGTTGACTAATTTTGAAATGGGTCAAAATTAGGGTTTTGGTGTCAAATTGGGCAAGACAAGTTTTTAACGCTTGTGTTCGGGTTTAATTGGCTTATTAGGACCATTGTCACTAGTGTTAGCGATTATTGGTTAGTTTGGGCGCGGTTTGAGCTTGAAAGTGCAATTGGGTCGAAATTGCACTAGTTGTCGATTTGGGTTGGTTTGTAAATCCTCCCTAATTGTGTTATTTGTTATGTGATAATGGAATAGGTACATTCCATTAGCGAGTTGCGGATTGTTCGGTTGCATTCATCAAGGCGACAAGGTGAGTGTTAATATCCTATATGCATATGTATGTGTAGGATGGGTGCGGGTCGGGTGAAGGGGTTCTCGTTTATAGAGATCATTTCTCATATAGGTGGAATTGTTGGACTTGTGTATAGGTCGAATTGGCACGGTTGTGCGTTTTGGTTGACCACCTTGGCGAGGTGCACACTTTGTGTGTACGTTATCACATGGGCGTGTGATGTGGATTATATAACCCCAATGGCGAAGGGTTAATATTGTGATGTGGATTATATAACCCCAATGACAAAGGGTTAATATTGTGAGTGGAATAATTGTATGCGTAGGTATATAATGTATCTATTTGTTGTAGCGTGAAATGTGAAGTGTCGAGGTGCTAAGACACCACATTGCACGTGACGAGTGAAGTGTCAAGGTGTTAAGACGCCACTCGGAGTGAAGCATCGAGGTGTTAAGATGCCACTCTAAGTAATTGACGGGTGAAGCATCGAGGTGTTAAGATGCCACTCGGGGTGAAGCATCGAGGTGTTAAGATGCCACCTAGGAGTGAAGTGTCGAGGTGTTAAGACGCCACTCCGTAAAGTAAAGAGTAAGGTGTTAAGATGCCACTCGGGCTGAAGTACTGAGGTGTTAAGGTGCCACCCTAGGGTTTAGTGATACGAGGTGTTAAGTACACTAAAGGATGTTATGAACACCGATGGCATTTTCGCGAGCACCATTCCCTCGTTCGATTGGTTAACCATGGTTATTGTGTTGTGAGCGTGAGCATATTATATTGTTCGAGTTATATATATATATATATTGTATACGTATAATGTTGTATTGTCGTGATGTAGCTAACCCTCCGGGTGTAGTTTATTGGCGTTGTTCACATCGACGTTGGTGAACTTATCTTATTGATGGTATTATTAGCTTGTTGCTTAGTGATCATACGGTATGCTTAGATTTGCTTGCCTTTATGCTTGGATGCTCCGGTATGCGGTATTTGTTTATTTATGTGGCATGTCCATTTTATGCATATGTATATATGTATGTAGTATATTTTCACTCACTAAGCGTTAGCTTACCCTCTCGTTGTTTACATTTTTATAGATTTGCATGGAGGAGGTGGCTCGGGTAAGCATGGGGACTAGTAGACTCGCGTAGTTTGCTTTAGAAGTGTGCTTTTGGAGTTATTAGGATTGGGTAGCGTATTCCCAATCACCATGCTCGTTCGGATATTTAAACTATGTATTAAATGTTTTAAGGCTTATTGAACTCATTGTTGTGTTAAAGATGTTTTTGGAAACATAAATGGGACCTAAATATTAATGTATTAAAGAAAAAAAATTTATGGGCCGGTTTAAATACGGGTTAGGTCGTTACAAGTGGTATCAGAGCATGGTCTAAGGGATTTAGGTGACTTGAGATAGGTGCCTAGACTTAGACTTTTGTGTGCGCTAAATTTTGTGCGGGACTTGTAGGATTACGGGTCGGAATGGGTTATTAGTTAGTGCCTTGTTTGTAGGTGGACTAACGTGTATATTAGTAATGCGGATATTATTAATGTACTATTGTGATGTGATAATAATTCTTGCGTGTGTTTATATAACGTAGAATTTTGTTTGCGTTTGCATATATCATCGAGCTAAGCGGTCGTTGTACTAACGAGTCGATACGGCGTGTATGCGTAATAAGGACTTGCAAACCTTATTACGGGTGCAAATCGTGTCAAATAAGTGATGTACGACGACTGTTTAGCAAGATGGAGCGGTATTGTGTGTGTCCTTTATACGTTCGTGATCTAATCACTTTGCATTCCTTAGAATGGCGACGGAAAACGGGATCGAGACGAACGATTTGGAGTTTAACGCTTTCGAGAAGAAATGGATAGGAAGTATTCTGAATTTCGGGGTAATAGTGAAATGGAGCGTTGTCTTAAGAGCTTCATGAGGACTAAACCCCCGATGTATGATGGGAAACCAGATCCTTTGGTAAGCACCGCCTAGATCTCGAATGTCGAAGGGTGTTTTCGCACTATTGAATGCCCTCCCGAGAAAAAGAAGAGACTCGCTACTAGTTTGTTGCGGGGTAGGGCGAAGGATTGGTTGGATGGTAAGATTGATCTTGTCGGTGGTGAAACGTTTATGGCTTTATCGTGGGACGAATTTAAGGAGAAATTCTTCGAGGAGTTCCAGACTTCAGCCGATTTGTGAGAGTTGCGTAATGAGTTGCGAAATTTGTGACAAGGATCTATGGATTTGAATACTCTCAAGACGACCTTTATCGCGAAGGCTCGTTTTTTGCCCGGAGTATTTGGGGAATGATCATTTGTTGATGCAAGATTTCTATCGAACCTTGAATATTGACTTGAAGAGTAAGATTAGCAGAGTTCAGGCAAAACTGTTTGCGGAGTTATTCGCCGCGGCTAGATATTTCGAGTCGTATTCGCGATCGAAGGTTGGTGAGCCTTCAAGTGAGAGACGGGTTATTTCTTATGGTGCTCCAAGTAAGAGGACTAAGGGTCCGAGCGTGAGCACGTATGGTGCACGGATGGGTATATCGGATTCTAGTGCGTCTAGGTGTTACAATTGTGGCGTGAGGGGTCACAAGTCCTGGGAATGTCCGGTGCCAAAGGGTGATGGCACGGTATGCTTCAATTGCCAAGAAGAAGGACATCGTAAGTCAGAATGTCCCGAGTTAGCGGGGACGGGGGCGGCAAGGAGACGTTAAGGTACGTTTCGTTTTAATAAATATGTCCTTTGATTATTTATTATGTTCCGTTTGAGTTGGTGTATGTTAAATGCATCGTGTGGTGCATGTTATCGTCATGGGTGACGTTCCTAATGGAAGTACCCTATGGTGACGTTTTGATTGTTGGGCGAAGGGCGTAAGACTTGGTGCAACCAAGCATTCCTTAGTATTGGGAAATGTTTCAACCAATCCATGTGTGTGGGCTTTGGTGTTCGGATGTTAGAGCGTGTTCGCTCTCGTGTTGAAGTTGATGAACCGTGAGGTTCGTCGGGTGGATGAACCTTTGAGATCGAGTGTTTGATCTCGATGTATGTTGGTAAAGGAGTCTACGTGACGCGACATTAGGTGCCTCTTTTATACCTACTAGCATGGTGTTCGACTCTGATTATGTTGCGGTTACATTGTACTTAGGGTACTGAAGTGAAACCCTTAGTTACATGAGTGACTGGGTGAAGTTTGACAAGCTATAGCAATTGGATGATTACGAGAGTAGAGTTGTGTAATTTGCGGTACACTTTTCGTTCAAAGTGTTTAAGGATTGGTTGAAATCCTTCGTGTGCTCAAGATTGGAGCAAGATATGGTGATGGGAAGCGTGAACCCAATTTTTAGAAAAGTCTACCCTTGGTAGCGTTGTACGGGTGTACAAATTGTGGTTATGGGACATAATTCCAAGTGGGGGAGTTACACTCCCGCACGAGGAGGTTTTGGTTGGAGATTTCGGATGACGCTTTTAGTAAATCCGAAAGTTGTGTTGGGACCTAGTTTTAGTCGATTTGTGGTAGAGTACAATTTTGGTTAAATTGTACTTATGATTTTTGGATTTGGAAATTATCACCGAGGTGGTAATGTGGTAAATTTCGTTGAGAGATAATGGACGTGTTTGGCGAGCAAGGTGAAATCCCTCGGTTAAGGGATGTGTGTGTCGGATTCTCTTTTAGAGAATTATTGTTTTGTACCTATGTTCGATATAGGAGGTTCTTGCTCGATTGTGTGGATGGTTAGTGGTATCCGTTAGGGTTCACTATAGTGTAACAGAACGCGATGTTGCACTACTCGTTGTTCGAGGCTAAAAGTGCGTATGTGATTGGTGAAGCATGACCGTTCGGGGTCCGCTGACTTCATCATGGGAGTAGTGATATATCAGTGAAGCATGACCGTTGACGGGGTCCGCTGACTTCATCCGGTGTTGAGTGATCTATCGGTTGTTTTATACACCGATGGTGGGATCGTGAGGACCATATTGTGTGATTAGTGATGCGATAGCCGTGTTTTGCTCACATGTTGTTACAGGTGTGACAATAGTCGATTTTGTACACCTTAGGATTAGCGTTACCATAGTCGTTTTGGGCGCTTTTGGTTTTAGCTGTTGCTTATGATGTTAGGATAGTGGCGTATTGGTTGTATTGCGCACTACAAAGGATGTTTAGTGGTAAGTGTAATCCGTAAAGATTCATGTGGTTCGATCTTCAATGTTCGGATTGTTGACTTTAGGTTGAGACGTGTTCACTTTTACCATTGTACTTGGTATGGTACACTAAAGGGTTGATATCTCAGTACGAGATTGGTGGAGTTTTTCCCGATAAGAGGGATTGACCAAGTTTGAGTGCTCGGATTTATGGACTTGATAAATCGCGAATGACGATTTAGTTGTTAAGGGTGACTCTATGAGAAGAATTACCTAGAGGAGTTGGAAGGATACGTGGCAGATTTGCGTATTCTAAGTGATCGTTATAGACTTCGGATGTCGCGTGTATTGCACAGCTCGAAATGCGTGCAAGTGTGTAATTAGTTAATGAATTAATCTTCGGGTTAATGAGGGATGTGTTGGAAGTCGGTTTGGAACGATTGTTTGGGAACCATCGAGTGTAAGTTCGATTTGGTTAAGTGATTAGAATCACGAGGACGTGATCGAATCTAAGTGGGGGAGAGTTGTAACACCCCGTTTTTCCCCGTACATGATTTACAAGTGTATCGCATATGTACGATAGGTGTACGAAGGAATTGAGACATGTTCGTGCGTTAAAGTTCTTGTATGCGGTATTTCATTGGTTTCAATTTTAGGAAGCTCGACAAACAAGAATTAAAACACACGTATTCTCGCGGCGCGATGAAGAGGGCCGCGGCGCGGCATTCTGGGCGAGCTGGTACCAGATTTGAAATTTTAAAGGAGATTCGAGGGCATTTTAGTCATTTCACGTATGTGCCAGATTTGGGATCTTAAATCCCATCCATTCATTTCATTTATCTTTTTCTTTTCCATTTTCTTTCTCACTTTCCTCTCAAAACATAAATACTTCAAATCACTCAAGTGGGATTTTGGAAAGGAAGATTCGGGTTTTGATCGAAGGCGTAAGAGGTAAATTTGTTCTCCTCGTTCTTAGCTACAAGGTGATACTAACGGTAAGCCCTAACTCCGAATTTTGTTTTCGTGTTCTTCATCCAAACTTAGGGTTTTTGATTGTATGTTCATAAATGGAACCCATTTAGTTGTTAATTAAAGATTAACACTAAGATTCTGATTATTGTTGTTATTGGCGGGTTTTGGGTTTGATGAGCAAGTGTAAGCTTGTAAGACTAGTAAATGGTGTATAATCACTAGTGTTAGTGATTATGGAAGTGTTGGAACTCTTTTGGGTGTGTTTGGCTGACTAATTTTGAAATGGGTCAAAATTAGGGTTTTGGTGTCAAATTGGGCAATACAAGTGTTTAACGCTTGTGTTCGTGTTTAATTGGCTTATTAGGACCATTGTCACTAGTGTTAGCGATTATTGGTTTGTTTGGGCGCGGTTTGAGCTTGAAAGTGCAATTGGGTCAAAATTGCACTAGTTGTCGATTTGGATTGGTTTGTAAATCCACCCTAATTGTGTTATTTGTTATGTGATAATGGAATAGGTACATTCCATTGGCGAGTTACGGATTGTTCGGTTGCATTCATCAAGGCGACAAGGTGAGTGTTAATATCCTATATGCATATTTATGTGTAGGATGGGTGCGGGTCGGGTGAAGGGGTTCTCGTTTATAGAGCTCACTTCTCATATAGGTGGAATTGTTGGACTTGTGTATAGGTCCAATTGGCACGATTGTGCGTTTTGGTTGACCACCTTGGCGAGGTGCACACTTTGTGTGTACGTTATCACATGGGCGTGTGATGTGGATTATATAACCCCAATGGCGAATGGTTAATATTGTGATGTGGATTATATAACCCCAATGACGAAGGGTTAATATTGTGAGTGGAATAATTGTATGTATAGGTATATAATGTATCTATTTGTTGTAGTGTGAAATGGGAAGTGTCGAGGTGCTAAGACACCACGTTGCACATGACGAGTGAAGTGTCGAGGTGTTAAGACGCCACTCGGAGTGAAGCATCGAGGTGTTAAGATGCCACTCTAAGTAATTGACGGGTGAAGCATCGAGGTGTTAAGATGCCACTCGGGGTGAAGCATCGAGGTGTTAAGATGCCACCTAGGAGTGAAGTGTCGAGGTGTTAAGACGCCACTCCGTAAAGTAAAGAGTGAAGCATCGAGGTGTTAAGATGCCACTCGAGGTGAAGTACCGAGGTGTTAAGGTGCCACCCTAGGGTTTAGTGATACGAGGTGTTAAGTACACTAAAGGATGTTATGAACACCGATGGCATTTTCGCGAGTGCCATTCCCTCGTTCGATTGGTTAACCATGGTTATTGTGTTATGAGCGTGAGCATATTATATTGTTCGAGTTATATATATATATATATATATATATATATATATATATATATATATATATATATATATATATATATATATATATATATATATATATATATATATATATATATATGTATATGTATATGTATATTATATACGTATAATGTTGTTTTGTCGTGATGTAGCTAACCCTCCGGGTGTAGTTTATTGGCGTTGTTCACATCGACGTTGGTGAACTTATCTTATTGATGGTATTATTAGCTTGTTGCTTAGTGATCGTACGGTATGCTTAGATTAGCTAGCCTTTATGCTTGGATGCTCTGGTATGCGACATTTGTTTATTTATGTGGCGTGTCCATTTTATGCATATATATGTATGTAGTATATTTTCACTCACTAAGCGTTAGCTTACCCTCTCGTTGTTTACATTTTTATAGATTTGCATGGAGGAGGTGTCTCTGGTAAGCATGGGGACTAGTGGACTCGCGTAGTTTGCTTTAGAAGTGTGCTTTTGGAGTTATTAGGATTGGGTAGCGTATTCCCAATCACCAAGCTCGTTCGGATATTTAAACGATGTATTAAATGTTTTAAGGCTTATTGAACTTATTGTTGTGTTAAAGATGTTTTTGGAAACATAAATGGGACCTAAATATTAATGTATTACAATAAGAATATATTACATCAAAAATAAGTTTCTTGAATGCAGTTTTTACATAATATCATACAAGCATGGACTCTAAATCTTGTCCTTATTTTAGTATGCAATAGCGGAAGCTCTTAATAATCACCTGAGAATAAACATGCTTAAAACGTCAACAAAAATATTGGTGAGTTATAGGTTTAACCTATATATTATCAAATCATAATAATAGACCACAAGATTTCATATTTCAATATACATCCCATACATAGAGAAAAAATTCATTCATATGGTGAACACCTGGTAACCGACATTAACAAGAGCATATACGAATATCCCCTATCATTCCGGAAAATCCTTCGGACATGATAAAAATGAATTCGAAGTACTAAAGCATCCGGTACTTTGGATGGGGTTCGTTAGGCACAATAGATCTATCTTTAGGATTCTCGTCAATTAGTATATCGGTTTACTAATTCTTAGGTTACCAAGCAAAAGGGGCATATTCGGCTTCGATCATTCACCCATATAATGTAGTTTCAATTACTTGTGTCTATTTCGTAAAACATTTATAAAACTGCATGTATTCTCATCCCAAAATATTAGATTTTAAAAGTGGGACTATAACTCACTTTCATAGATTTTTACTTCATCGGGAAGTAAGACTTGGCCACTGGTCGATTCACGAACCTATAAAAAATATGTACATATATATCAAAGTATGTTCAAAATATATTTACAACATTTTTAATACGTTTTAATGTTTTAAGTTTATTAAGTCAGCTGTCCTCGTTAGTAACCTACAACTAGTTGTTCACAATTAGATGTACAGAAATAAATCGATATATATTATTTTGAATCAATCCATGACCCAGTGTGTACACGTCTCAGGCTAGATCATAACTCAAAGTATATATATTTTTGGAATCAACCTCAACCCTGTATAGCTAACTCCAACATTACTGCATATAGAGTGTCTATGGTTGCTCCAAATAAGATATATAGATGGGTCAATATGATATGTCAAAACATTTGCATACGTGTCTATGGTATCCTAAGATTACATAATATATTAGAATATATGTATAATACAATATAAGTTAGCAATGATATGATTAATATAAATTTGTTACCAATTTTCACGTAGCTACAACAAACAAAAATATCCAATCTTGTTTTACCCATAACTTCTTCGTTTTAAATCCGTTTTCAGTGTTTCAAGTTGCTATGGTTTCATATTGAACTTAAGTTTATGAATATAAACAGAAAAAGAATAAGTTTATAGTCGGAAATACAGGTTATAATTCGTTTTTGTAAAGGTAGTCATTTTAGTCGAAAGAACGACGTCTAGATGACCATTTTGGAAAACATATTTCCACTTTGAGTTTAACCATGATTTTTGGATATAGTTTCACGTTCATAATAAAAATCATTTTCCCAGAAGCACAACTTTTAAATCACAGTTTATCATAGTTTTTAATTAACTAACCCAAAACAGCCCGCGGTGTTACTACGACGGCGTATATCCGGTTTTACGGTGTTTTTCGTGTTTTCCGGTTTTAAATCATTAAGTTAGCATATCATATAGATATAGGACATGTGTTTAGTTGATTTTAAAAGTCAAGTTAGAAGGATTAACTTTTGTTTGCGAATAAGTTTAGAATTAACTAAACTATGTTCTAGTGAATTCAAGTTTAAACCTTCGAATAAGGTAGTTTTATATATATGAATCGAATGATGTTATGAATATCATTACTACCTAAAGTTTTGTGTATAAACCTACTGGAAATGAGAAAAATAGATCTAGCTTCAAAGGATCCTTGGATGGCTTGAAAGTTCTTGAAGCAGAATCATGACACGAAAACAAGTTCAAGTAAGATTTTCACTCAAAATAAGATTGTTATAGTTATAGAAATTTAATCAAAGTTTGAATATGAGTATTACCTTGTATTAGAAAGATATCTTACTATAAATAAGAAAGATTTATTGAGGTTGGATGATCACTTTACAAGATTGGAAGTAAGCTAGCAAACTTGGAAGTATTCTTGATTTAATGAAACTAGAACTTATAGAATTTATGAAGAACACTTAGAACTTGAAGATAGAACTTGAGAGAGATCAATTAGATGAATAAAATTAAAGAATGAAATTGTAGGTGTTTTTGGTCGTTGGTATATGGATTAGATATAAAGGATGTGTAATTTTGTTTACTTGTAAATAAGTCATGAATGATTACTAATATTTTTTGTAATTTTATGAGATATTTCATTCTAGTTGCCAAATGATGGTTCCCACATGTGTTAGGTGACTCAAATGGGCTGCTAAGAGCTAATCATTGGAGTGTATATATCAATAGTACATACATCTAAAAGCTGTGTATTGTACGATTACAAATACGGGTGCATACGAGTAGAATTGTTGATGAAACTGAACGAGGATGTAATTGTAAGCATTTTTGTTAAGTAGAAGTATTTTGATAAGTGTCTTAAAGTCTTTCAAAAGTGTATGAATACATATTAAAACAATACATGTATATACATTTTAATTGAGTCGTTAAGTCATCGTTAGTCGTTACATGTAAATGTTGATTTGAAACCTTTAAGTTAACGATCTTGTTAAATGTTGTTAACCCAATGTTTATTATATCTAATGAGATGTTAAATTATTATATTATCATGATATTATGATATATTAATAGAACTTAATATGATATATATACATTTAATTGTCGTTACAACGATAATCGTTACATATATGTCTCGTTTCGAAATCCTTAAGTTAGTAGTCTTGTTTTTACATATGTTGTTCATTGTTAATATACATAATGACATGTTTACTTATCATTTATCATGATTAAACATAGTGTAACAATATCTTAATATGATTCATATGTAATTAGTAAGACATTTTTATAACGATAATCGTTATATATATCGTTTCGAGTTTCTTAATTCAATAAACACAATTTTATGTATATAATGTGACAACCCGGAAATTCCCAACCAAATTTAAACTTTAATCTTTATATGTTTCCGACACGATAAGAAATATTTGTTAAGTTAAATTTCAAGAATTTTAAACTATGTTCATACATTCATTCAACCTCGACCAAGTTCCAACGATTCACGAACCATTAAATGAATATGATTATATATGTATATGTGTATATATATTATAACTTGAAACGTAAACAAAATATTAGATTAAATACTTTATATGATTGTATCTGTTTCAAAATATTTATCAATGGAATTAGAAGATAAGATCAAATGATTGAATTATCAGATATATTGAATTATGATTACAAGTCTCTGTTGAAAGGCCCACGTTGATTTGAGAAATCTTTCCATTTTAACAATATTCGGAAAATGGTAAAGTGATTTATAAATAAGAACAAATTGTCAATCATTGAGAACTAGACAAAGGATAGTGGAAGATTGAATCTCATAAAGACTCGATTGATCTATTTAGTTTCAAACGTACAAAAACGTTTTCAGTTTAAAAAGAACTTTATTATTAAAACGTATATAACTTTTATAAATATCTAGAACCACTTTTGACAACTCATTACTTAACTAGTATGATAAAGATAACGATATTTATATTTTATTTTATTAAATATATATAACGATTTAAATTAATATTATATATTTATACGCGTATTATACGTACATAGTTTTATACTTTTACTATACTTAAACTTTACCTTTACTTTATTTTTACTTTACTTTAACTTTAATAATTTACTTTAATAATTCATACTTTAATAATTCACTTTAATAATTCATACTTTAATAATTCATTTTAGTAATTCATACTTTAATAATTCACTTTAATAATTCATACTTTAATAATTTACTTTAATAATTCATACTTTAATAATTCAAAAATCTATTATAAATAGAATTCAATATGTTTCATTATTTCATAGAAACTTGAAAATATTTTTCTCTAAACTCTCTCAATCGATTTACATATATATATATATTTACTCCGTATTATTTCAAGATATTATTAGTATACATAAAATATTACGACGGAGTGCTGTCCGAGTGATTTCGAAATTGTTTTTCGAGTGGGATAGGATTAAGGAAATTATGGGTTATAGCTATAGAGGTGATTGAGTATGGTTCATGGGTATGCTCGTGAGGTCAATATAGTGTTTATCATTTCCGTTGCGTCTACGTACCTTTCCTGCAATATTGAATCTCAATATTGATACGTGAGTACTCATAATTTAACTTTTACATACTAATAGTGTATCCCTGACTAGTGCTCGAGTATTTAGGATTATGCATGCTTGTACTTTTGATATATTGCCATTAGACAGGTTAGGTTGAATGTTGAATTAGTTACACTTGCGGTTGAGATAAGGTATAAGATATGCATGTCCTTGGAAAGCTAGCGAAAAATTAAGAACTTTTCTTTTAGATATCGAATGGTTTCGATGAACGTATTAGAAGTTATAATCAATTGAATTTTCGATATTTTTATTAAAAATGATTATTGTTATCGTCGTTTTTATCGTCGTTCTAGTTTTATCTTATTATTATCATTATTATTATCTTTATCAATAAAAGGGATTTATCATTAAAAATTGTTATTTTTTTTTATTATTACTATCGTTATTATCGTTAAAGTTATAATTAGTATTATTATTATTATCCAATTATTATTATTATTATTATTATTATTATTATTATTATTATTATTATTATTATTATTATTATTATTATTATTATTATTATTATTATTATTATTATTATTATTATTGGTATTATTATTATCATTATTAATATATATATCATTATTTAAAAATGGTTATTGTTATTGTTATTATTATTATTACTATATTATCATTAAGATAATTATTAGTATTATCGTTAATAATGTTATAGTAACTATCATTATTAATATTAGTGTAATTAAAAAAAATATTTGTAACACCTAATTATTTTGATTACTATTATTATCATTATTATGAACACGATATAAAAGACGATTAAAAGCTATTAAACGAAACGATTAGGAAATAATGGGTAAGAGTAACATGATGAAATTAAAATATCATAAGATATTGATTTAGATAAAATTATCGTTCTTATTATTTTTATCATTACTATTATTATTAAAAGTATCGTTAGTATTAAAACTATCATTTTAACAAAAATTATTATTTTAATAGAAATGTCATTGTTACTATAAAATATCATTATTATTATTATTTTAAATAGAATTATTATTTTAAAGATAATATTAAAAATTATCGTAAATATTAAAGTTATCATAATTAGAATTATCGTTTTATCATAACGTCATCTTAGTAATTATAAATATTGATATTTTTATAATAATAATTATTATTACAAAATAATACAACTTTTACTTACTATCATTATAGATATTATTTTATAAAATAAATATGTGATACAAACATATTTTACTACGTGTAATAACTTAATTTAATAATACCTATCTTATCTTTATGATATTAAATGAACCCTATAAATTTTATTACTTAATATATATAAAAGTATATTTTATTATATAAATTTAATATAAAATTTTATTTATTAATAAATAAATTATATTATTTACTCTAATAAATCTTTTAAAAATATTTAGAAATATAAAACAACGATATTTAAACTATATATTAATCATGTATAGATTTTTGGAAATTATTTTGAGTCAAATTTACTTTTGTTGACTTTTGCATATTAGTCTCGAGCATTAGGATTGTGGTACACTATGACTTGACCTAATTTGTTAGACAAATATTGACCAACACATAAATATATATAATTAATTTAGGTTCGTGAATCCGAGGCCAACCTTGCACTTGTTCAATGACGTTATATGTATTTTTACTACGAAATACAGTATGGTGAGTTTCATTTGCCTTTTTACCCTTTATATTTTTGGGACTGAGAATACATGCGCTTTTATAAATGTTTGACAAAAAAGACACAAGTAATTGAAACTACATTCTATGGTTGAATTATCGAAATCGAATATGCCCCTTTTTATTAAAGTCTGGTAATCTAAGAATTAGGGAACAGACACCCTAATTGACGCGAATCCTAAAGATAGATCTATTGGGCCTAACAAACCCCATCCAAAGTACCGGATGCTTTAGTACTTCAAAATTTATATCATGTCCGAAGGAGGATCCCGGAATGATAGGGGATATTCTTATATGTATCTAGTTAATGTCGGTTACCAGGTGTTCACCATATGAATGATTATTTTTGTCTCTATGCATGGGACGTATATTTATGAGAACTGGAAATGAAATTCTTGTGGTCTATTAAAATGATGGAAATAAATGATTATGATAAACTAATGAACTCACCAACCTTTTGGTTGACACTTTAAAGCATGTTTATTCTCAGGTGTTAAAGAAATCTTCCGCTGTGCATTTGCTCATTTTAAAGATATTACTTGGAGTCTTTCATAGCATATTTCGAAGAACGTTGCATTCGAGTCATTGAGTTCATCAAATATTATTATTAAATCAATTTATAGTTGGATAGTGGATATTATGAAATGGTATGCATGCCTGTCAATTTTCGATGTAAAGAAAGATTGTCTTTTAAAAACGAATGCAATGTTTGTAAAATGTATCATATAGAGGTCAAATACCTTGCAATGTAATCAACTATTGTAAATCGTTTATAATGTATATGAACGGGTCCTTTCAGTTGGTATCAGAGCGGTGGTCTTAGCGAACCAGGTCTGCATTAGTGTGTCTAACTGATAAGTCGATAGGATGCATTACTGAGTCTGGACTTCGACCGTGTCTGCATGTCAAAAGTTTTGCTTATCATTTTGTGTCGAAAATTAACTACTTATCATCCTCAGGAAATTACCTGCTTATCATTTTTAGTCTAAGACACGTCTTGCTGCATTGATTGCATGAATAGTGTATAGACAAAAATTCATATCTTAGCATATCTGCTAAATCATATCTTATCGTATCTGTTACTTTAACCTTTGCCTGACATATCCCGCAAAGTCCTCCGTAATCTACGAAATCTTTTGATCTATATATATATATATATATATATATATATATATATATATATATATATATATATATATATATATATATATATTCTATGTAATTAGAATACCATCCGTTAGCCAAAATCATTTCATATCGAAAAAAAAAATCCTTTATCCAATCGTACGAAATGGAATTCGTCATCAGTTCAAGTCACTCAGATTCCGAAATGGAATCCCATTCAAGATCTGAAAGCAGTGTGACCGGAATAGATCAACCAATCAGTCATCACCTATTCTGGATGAATTGGGGATGGGTTCGTAGCCTCCTCAATCATTGGAGACAAGAAGAAGGTGATCCCTTCCATCCACCACATTGCCCTCTTGATAAAGAACCTGAAGCACTTACCGGTGAACCTGTCCGAAACACCATGTTCTCGCTCATTTCCAGAGTATCTCGTCACGATTATATATTACATCAAATTTTAGATTTTATTTATCCGCTCGTCCGAACCGACAATCACCCCGGTGTAATAGAAGAAGTCAACGAGCTTCGCGCTCGGGTAGTGGCTTTGGAGAATATGGTGCAGAGATTACAAACACCAGCAGCAGCATCAGCAGCATAACCAGTACCACCATCATCAACGCCAACAGTACCATTACCACCTCTAACCATAACTGCGTCGTAAACCTCAACTTCACAATCTGTCCCACGAGCATCAACATCATACGCACCATAGATACCAAGGAGTACCAACAACAATAACTGACGAAGTATTAATTCATAACTTCATTGGAGAAACATTCCGCGGCGATTATGTAATCTCTAAAGTCTTAGAGATTATCTAATCTAGCCCTAACCATAAATTAGTTAAGCGAACCAAAAATGATAGAAGGAAGAGTAGAAACCCTGACAAAAATGGTGTGTGATTAACAAGCTAAACTTGCTTTACCAACAGCATCAGCAGTACCGTCAGAGTTACCAGCATCGTCAGTACAGTCAACATCCGAATCAACAACACCGATAACATCACAAACTCCGTCAGTTCAAGAATCACTGTGGACATCATTACGAATCAATAACGTGTATATTGTATCAACGAGTTATGAAGAATTAACTCATTCCCTCTGAAGAAATTATATGTATATTATATATATAAATATTTTGAAATAAATCTTTCCGTGCTAAACTATTGTGTGTGAATCTTAACTACTCGGTTAATTCATATTACAAATATGCAATAATGTACGTCCTTCGATCGCAACTTAACCAGCGTTAACTACAATCTCTGTCGCAATTCAACAAATTCTAATTCATAATAAATCAAGTATATATTTGATTTTACACTTTCATCATCGATGTACCCGAAACTTTTCAGATAACATTATTCATACTTTGCGAAATTCACAAGAATTCCACGAACCGAACATCATACATCAATAAATAACGAAGTATTGATTCATAATTTCAATGTCATTAAAGAAATACTGCGTAAAAGTTATGTACTTTTTAAAGCCTTTAGGGATTATTAAATTCTAGTTTCAACCGTAAATCAAATGAGTTTAATTTAACATTAACTCATTAAATCTATGTTACATCTGAAGAAAATATACATATATATATTTTCATAAAGACTGTAATAAAATTCTTTTGTACAAAATATTAATTGTGAAATTTTTTTTTAACGGGTAGGTAATACCCGAGAGATATATAAATTCACAAATAATATATTACATTCTTCGAATCTGATTCAGCAAATCATCCATTATACTCCCTACTTTCACAACAATATACATTCTATTATAGAAATTAAAACAACCATACTCATTCAAAATTTAATTACATATTCTGATTTGAAATCTCAAAATTCAACTCGAGATATGACCAAAATCATCACTCTTAGATCCTTACATCTTTCACAAGCTATATTTTGACTTCAAAACTATGTTAGAACATCAAATGTATGTTAACGATTACAATCTGTGTTCAAACCCTTCAAAAATTTCTGAAGACACTTCGAATGATGAGCAATCGAGATGATGATCCAACCACATGTTACCCACAGTTATGTACCTGAAAAACTCTTGAAACCAAAGTAAAAGTTTAAACAACGTATCTGCGTCAGATTCTTTGGCATTTATTAGCAAAAATAACTTTGTGACTCCTATTCAAAGTAGCCAGTTTTGTCACAGCTCCAGCAAGTCAACTTCAACTTTTCAGTCAGACTAACCTTATTATAACCTTGAGATATACACCATCGTTACCAGGGAACCTTTTACATTCCACCACATTATTAGCAGATGTACCAACAACTTCATTACCCTTTGACTTTAGCCTCTCCAAAAAGTCATTATAATTATTTATTGAAACCCCATCATTTACTAATTCGCATCTTGTAATGAGAATTGCCATACGAATCATTGGGAATTAGCAATCAGTATTTTGAAATCTCGCAGCATGTCTACGCCAACAGTTATATGTGTATATATAACGTCTATCTTCTGGACTTAATTTGAATGTGAAGTTTCTGAAAAACACTCCGAACTAAAAATTGGTTCTCCGAAAATGGAAAAAATGCTGATGAAGCAGCAAAAACTAAAAACGACTTTAAACGGTAAAAGCTGGATGATAATGATGAAGTGTGCTGGCAAAGCGCAGAAAAAGAAAGTTTTGGAACTGGAAAACGGATTGAGCAAAGTAGGAAGGAGGCTTTGGACAAATTACAAAGACTGAACCTGACTTCAAAGGATCCAAATGATTCAGTACCTGCTGAAGTCATTAACGAATACCTTGCTCCTGACTCTAAACCCCTGCAGACAATATTCTTCATCATCCTCTGATATTAGAAATTCTAAAATATCATCATATCTTTCATTATAAATATCCTCCATATTTCTGAAGATATTTTCTTAATTTTTCTTATTTGAAATCATTTACCTCTTCGCACTATCTGTATTACATCATAAAAGAAACTATTTTAGTTTCTAAATTCTGAAACATTCAAGTTTAAAATAGGAATATTTTGAAGTAGTGTTGGGAACTGAAGCATGAATTAGTATAATATAATGACACTTGATCAACGTGATTATATTAAAGTAAGTCATGCTGAGTTTCTAAATGGAGCGTGATGATTCACAGATCATAATATCATCATGTGCCATGTTATACGACTCTTGTATTCTATTTAACCTCTAAAATATCAAGAAAATATTTCTTGATGATTCGGCCTTTTCCAAGGTATTCTAGTAATTTGACAAGTCAAGATCGTGCCATCATAATTTCCTTCCTAGAACATTAACAATGTTCATTCCGAAATTCATATCTGTGAATTCTGGACCATTACAAGCGGTGCTTAATCGCAAGAAGAAGAAACAAAAGGACAAAACTTCAAAATAGAAATTGGGGTATAAATTGCAGCAAATAAAAGAGAGCATTAACTGTGAATGATAATGATTATAGAGGACAGAAGCAGAGACTTTGAAATATAAGGGAACATATAAAGCCCAACGATAAACAAAAAATTATAAACCATATATATCGATGCATATAGCAATATAAAGACACGAGAGAACTAGAAACACTATAAACCCAAGAGTATAGTAGAAGTAAATAGATTCTTCTGGCGGTAGATGAAAAAGAAGAATGACCGATATAAAAGTTAGAAGTATATCGAGAATCAGAACTGGATGGAGCATATTGATGAATACTTTAAAATATGAGTTGAGGGGGAAAGAATAGAAGGTGATGAAACATGACTAGGAACTTAGAAATTAACAGATTTAACTCACACAATGGCGGAATAAGTGAATCAAACCCTCTAGTGAATAGGTTAAGTTTTTTTTTGATTAATTTAGTCAAACCACAACTAAATCAAGTGTGATTAGATCAACACCTAGAGCTATTATTCACTACCTGGGTGACTTGGACTGAGAGAAAATCGGAGGAGCTCACTAGATCTGAGTGTGTGTAACAAATGAGAGGCTTAACCTAAAATGAAGAACATAAGACTTTATATACCCCTGATGTTGACTCACCCATACGATTCATTCATCACACGTACGAGTTGGCTTCATCAGCCGTACGGGTGATCACTCACTCGTGTCTTCTCATTTAGGTTGTAATTGTGACTTAGCTCAGCATCAACCGTGCGTATGAGCCTGTCAGCCATACTAGTGAGGCTTCACTTGTACGTCTGACTAAGTCTAACATAGTCAAACATCTAAATCTCGTTCCTGCAGTTCTTGTAACCACATACAAACACGGATAGGATAATAACGAGCAATCATGGTGGCCTATAAACTGTTGTACCTGCAATGGACGTGGGTAGATGTCTAGGGACTTGCATAAAATGCATCAACAGAAGGTGTGAGTTGTAAGGAAACGAAGGAGGTGAATTTATAAGAAAATCTCCGACAGAACAATTAAAATGGACGATCGCATTTAAAGCGGATCCTAATTCCCTTGATTACCGGAGAGTCAAATCTTATTAAGAAGATTTTCTTTAAATCCCTTGAAATATGGGAATCAATCATATCTACGTCAAATGATAAGATGAATCTACACTTACTCATTTCACTCTTCTATGTTAGCTTCATTCGTACTCTTCATATAAATGGATTGTTTATCCAAATTATTCGCTGATGATAAAACTCTAATTTTCAGCCCGTATGCATCATGAAAACATACTTATTATCATTCACGACCTTTCCACTCAAATTTTGGGACGAAATTTCTTTAACGGGTAGGTACTGTGACAACCCGAAAATTTTCAACCAAATTTAAACTTTAATCTTTATATGTTTCCGACACGATAAGCAATATTTGTTAAGTTAAATTTCAAGAATTTTAAACTATGTTCATACATTCATTCAACCTCGACCAAGTTCCAACGATTCACGAACCATTAAACGAATATGATTATATATGTATATGTGTATATATATTATAACTTGAAACGTAAACAAAATATTAGATTAAATACTTTATATGATTGTATCTGTTTCAAAATGTTTATCAATGGAATTAGAAGATAAGATCAAATGATTGAATTATCAGATATATTGAATTATGATTACAAGTCTCTGTTGAAACGCCCACGTTGATTTGAGAAATCTTTCCATTTTAACAATATTCGGAAAATGGTAAAGTGATTTATAAATAAGAACAAATTGTCAATCATTGAGAACTAGACAAAGGATAGTGGAAGATTGAATCTCATAAAGACTCGATTGATCTATTTAGTTTCAAACGTACAAAAACGTTTTCAGTTTAAAAAGAACTTAATTATTAAAACGTATATAACTTTTATAAATATCTAGAACCACTTTTGACAACTCATTACTTAACTAGTATGATAAAGATAACGATATTTATATTTTATTTTATTAAATATATATAACGATTTAAATTAATATTATATATTTATACGCGTATTATACGTACATAGTTTTATACTTTTACTATACTTAAATTTTACCTTTACTTTATTTTTACTTTACTTTAACTTTAATAATTCACTTTAATAATTCATACTTTAATAATTCACTTTAATAATTCATACTTTAATAATTCACTTTAATAATTCATACTTTAATAATTCACTTTAATAATTCATACTTTAATAATTCACTTTAATAATTCATACTTTAATAATTCACTTTAATAATTCAAAATTCTATTATAAATAGAATTCAATAGGTTTCATTATTTCATAGAAACTTGAAAATATTTTTCTCTAAACTCTCTCAATCGATTTACATATATATATTTACTCCGTATTATTTCAAGATATTAGTAGTATACATAAAATATTACGACGGAGTGCTGTCCGAGTGATTTCGAAATTGTTTTTCGAGTGGGATAGGATTAAGAAAATTATGGGTTATAGCTATGGAGGTGATTGAGTATGGTTCATGGGTATGCTCGTGAGGTCAATATAGTGTTTATCATTTCCGTTGCGTCTACGTACCTTTCCTGCAATATTGAATCTCAATATTGATACGTGAGTACTCATAATTTAACTTTTACATACTAATAGTGTATCCTTGACTAGTGCTCGAGTATTTAGGATTATGCATGCTTGTACTTTTGATATTGCCATTAGACAGGTTAGGTTGAATGTTGAATTAGTTACACTTGCGGTTGATATAAGGTATAAGATATGCATGTCCTTGGAAAGCTAGCAAAAAATTAAGAACTTTTCTTTTAGATATCGAATGGTTTCGATGAACGGATTAGAAGTTATAATCAATTGAATTTTCGATATTTTTATTAAAAATGATTATTATTATCGTCGTTTTTATCGTCGTTCTAGTTTTATCTTATTATTATCATTATTATTATCTTTATCAATAAAAGGGATTTATCATTAAAAATTGTTATTTTTTTTATTATTACTATCGTTATTATCGTTAAAGTTATAATTAGTATTATTATTATTATCCAATTATTATTATTATTATTATTATTATTATTATTGGTATTATTATTATTATCATTATTAATATATATATCATTATTTAAAAATGGTTATTGTTATTGTTATTATTATTATTACTATATTATCATTAAGATAATTATTAGTATTATCGTTAATAATGTATAGTAACTATCATTATTAATATTAGTGTAATTAAAATAAATATTTGTAACACCTAATTATTTTGATTACTATTATTATCATTATTATGAACACGATATAAAAGACGATTAAAAGCTATTAAACGAAACGATTAGGAAATAATGGGTAAGAGTATCATGATGAAATTAAAATATTATAAGATATTGATTTAGATAAAATTATCGTTCTTATTATTTTTATCATTACTATTATTATTAAAAGTATCGTTAGTATTAAAACTATCATTTTAACAAAAATTATCATTTTAATAGAAATGTCATTGTTACTATAAAATATCATTATTATTATTATTTTAAATAGAATTATTATTTTAAAGATAATATTAAAATATATCGTAAATATTAAAGTTATCATAATTAGAATTATCGTTCTATCATAACGTCATCTTAGTAATTATAAATATTGATATTTTTATAATAATAATTATTATTACAAAATAATACAACTTTTACTTACTATCATTATAGATATTATTTTATAAAATAAATATGTGATACAAACATATTTTACTACGTGTAATAACTTACTTTAATAATACCTATCATATTATCTTTATGATATTAAATGAACCCTATAAATTTTATTACTTAATATATATAAAAGTATATTTTATTATATAAATTTAATATAAAATTTTATTTATTAATAAATAAATTATATTATTTACTCTAATAAATCTTTTAAAAATATTTAAAAATATAAAACAACGATATTTAAACTATATATTAATCATGTATAGATTTTTGGAAATTATTTTGAGTCAAATTTACTTTTGTTGACTTTTGCATATTAGTCTCGAGCATTAGGATTGTGGTACACTATGACTTGACCTAATTTGTTAGACAAATATTGATCAACACATAAATATATATAATTAATTTAGGTTCGTGAATCCGAGGCCAACCTTGCACTTGTTCAATGACGTTATATGTATTTTTACTACGAAATACAGTACGGTGAGTTTCATTTGCCTTTTTACCCTTTATATTTTTGGGACTGAGAATACATGCGCTTTTATAAATGTTTGACAAAATAGACACAAGTAATTGAAACTACATTCTATGGTTGAATTATCGAAATCGAATATGCCCCTTTTTATTAAAGTCTGGTAATCTAAGAATTAGGGAACAGACACCCTAATTGACGCGAATCCTAAAGATAGATCTATTGGGCCTAACAAACCCCATCCAAAGTACCGGATGCTTTAGTACTTCGAAATTTATATCATGTCCGAAGGAGGATCCCGGAATGATATGGGATATTCTTATATGTATCTAGTTAATGTCGGTTACCAGGTGTTCACCATATGAATGATTATTTTTGTCTCTATGCATGGGACGTATATTTATGAGAACTGGAAATGAAATTCTTGTGGTCTATTAAAATGATGGAAATAAATGATTATGATAAACTAATGAACTTACCAACCTTTTGGTTGACACTTTAAAGCATGTTTATTCTCAGGTGTTAAAGAAATCTTCCGCTGTGCATTTGCTCATTTTAAAGATATTACTTGGAGTCTTTCATAGCATATTTCGAAGAACGTTGTATTCGAGTTATTGAGTTCATCAAAGATTATTATTAAATCAATTTATAGTTGGATAGTGGATATTATGAAATGGTATGCATGCCTGTCAATTTTTGATGTAAAGAAAGATTGTCTTTTAAAAACGAATGCAATGTTTGTAAAATGTATCATATAGAGGTCAAATACCTCGCAATGTAATCAACTATTGTGAATCGTTTATAATGTATATGAACGGGTCCTTTCATATAACTCATTGTTAAAATACCTAATGAGATATTTACTTATCATAATATCATGTTAACTATATATATAATCATATATATGTCATCATATAGTTTTTACAAGTTTTAACGTTCGTGAATCACCGGTCAACTTGGGTGGTCAATTGTCTATATGAAATCTATTTCAATTAATCAAGTCTTAACAAGTTTGATTTCTTAACATGTTGGAAACACTTAACATTGTAAATATCAATTTCATTTAATATATATAAACATGGAAAAGTTCGGGGCACTACAACACTTACTTATGGCAAACACCGATTCAACCTTTTCGGTCCACCGTTTCAATCCGATTGGACCCTTGGTTCCATCGAATTTCAAAGGTTTGCAGGCAGTGAATTCTTTGTAGGAGCATCCTACACGAGTTCCTGTGGAATTTCTTCCACTGCTAGAACCAGAGTTATTGTTGTTATTATGCATTGCGGCTTGTACCGCAGCTATGTTCGCAGTAATAAAGATACCGCATTCTTCCTCACTCATATTCATGGTGTGTCGAGTAGTTGGTGCCATTTCCTTCAAAAATAGCCAAAAGAAATAAGTTAATCATATAGAATATTAAGAGTAGTCAATAGTATTTCGTAGCATAATATGAACTTATTTATAAAAGATTTTTTCTTCATATTAGCGTTTTATAGTTTTAATTCGGGCAGTACCTACCCGTTAAGTTCATACTTAATAGCTAATATACAATTCAACTACTACAATTCTATATGAAAAACTGATTATAATAATATTTCGCGTTCAAACTTTTACACAATTTTTTTTACAAACTTACAATACCGCTATTTTACATATAGCATGAAATATAGCACACAATAACTTTGATACAAAACAGTTGTGACAACAATCCTAGTTAATACGCAAGTCGTTCAGCAAAGGCAATAAAGATAAGTAATTCATATGTCCAGAAACAAGTCATGCATTCTGGTTTTACTAGGACTATTTCCCATCCTTGGTCTTGTGGAACATAACCGTTGTGGCCATTGATAAGACAGCATGTAGTGACATCGTCAAAAGGACGGGGATTACGTAATGCCCAACAGCCCCGTAACAATCTAAAAACCTTGTTTCTCACCCCAACTACCGAATCCGTCACTTGTGGGAAAGTTTTATTTAACAATTGTAATCCGATGTTCTTTTTCTCACTTTGGTGAGAAGCGAACATCACTAACCCGTAAGCATAACATGCTTCTTCATGTTGCATGTTAGCAGCTATTTCTAACTCACAAAGTCCTATGTAGGGATATGTTGAATCAAAATAAGTTCTTAACCCGTAGCGTAAAATTGCATCTGGGTTTCCCGCATTTAACGCTTTAAAGAAAACACGGCGTAACTTACGGTCTCCGCAATGTGATATACCCCATCGTTCAAAGGAAAGCCTTTTATAAACTAAGGCATGCTTGGAACTTTCATCAAATGTTCTACAAACTAATTTCGCCGTAAATAATTGTGCCGACGAATTCTGACCGACTTTAGACATAATTTCATCAATCATGTCCTCGGGTAGGTCTTTTAAATTTTTTGGCCGTCTATCCTTAACATCCATTTTTGTTTTTATACTGTAAAAATAGATGTGGGTTAGATTCGTAAAAGATAATTAACAGACAATACAAGCAATTTTTACATAGAACATAAAAGTACAAGCACACTACAATACATATATTACACAACATGCTTACAACCCTCTAATCTGAATCACTGGTTTCTTCTTCTTCGGAGTTGGTTCTTTTTCCTAATTTTCTAGGGATATATGATGTTCCCCTAATATGAGCCGTCGTTTTCCACAATGGTTTAGAAAAACCTGGTGGTTTAGAGGTTCCCGGGTTATTGTTACGATATAGGAAATACGGATGTTGCCGATACATATAGAGTTTATCGGGGTTGGAATCAGGTTTCTCTATTTTTATACCTTTTCCCTTATTGTTTTCTTTTGCTTTTTCAAATTGGGTCAGGGTAATTTCTATAACATCATCGGAATCCTCATCGAGATCCGATTCATCGGAAAATTGGTAATTTTCCCAATATTTTGCTTCCTCGATGGAAACACCATTGACCATTATTAACCTTGGTCCGTTGGTTGAGAATTTTCTTTTATTTAACTAAGTTCCCAATATATATTCGACTCTTCATTATTATTAGGTGAGTCGATGAGATTTGTACTAGAGGTAGACATCTATCACACAATACCAAACATGTTAAGAGATTAATATATCACATAATATTTACATGTTAATAATATATATAGTTTTCAACAAAAAATGTTAAGCAATCGTTTTTAAAGAAAAAATATACGGTCGAAGTCCAGACTCACTAATGCATCCTAACAAACTTGATAAGACACACTAATGCAAATTTTCTGGTTCTCTAAGACCAACGCTCGGATACCATCTGAAATGTCCCGTTCATATTGATTATAAACGTTTCATATTAATTGATTTCGTTGCGAGGTTTTGACCTCTATATGAGACGTTTTTCAAAGACTGCATTCATTTTTAAAACAACCATAACCTTTATTATTATCTATAAAAGTTTAAAAAGCATTACGTAGATTATCAAATAATGATAATCTAAAATATACTGTTTACACACGACCATTACATAATGGTTTATGATAATGCTAAAAACGAACACATATTTCATAGCATTATCCTTCAAGAAGACAAGCTTTTAGTTGCAATTGTTCTATTTACAAGTGATATTCGTTTAAATATTAATGGGTGAAGACAAAAGACAGATTCGACGAATTGAAGACGCAAATGACCAAAAAGCTAAAAAGTACAAAGTACAATCCAAGTGGTTCAAATTATTGAGAAACACAAAGTACAAGATATTAAATCGTAAGAAAAGGAGTTCGAAAATCCGGAACCGAGACATGAACCAATTTTCAGCGCGCGACGCAACGGACCAAAAATTACAAGTCAACTATGCACAAGAATATAATATAATATATAATTAATTATATATATATATATTATTATATATTATAATTATACGCAGCCCATGTTTTGGATTTAAACTATGAGCTGGATTCCAGACCTCCGCACTCGCGGAGCTTTGATGAAGAAAACCTCCGCACTCGCGTAGCTCAACAGTGAAACGTGGGCTTATAAAAGGCCGCGCATTCTGATCGATTCATTACCCCTTTTTCTATCTATCTATCTATGATATATTTATATTTATATTTTATAATTTTAATTTTAATTTAAGTTTAATAATAATAAGGTTATAGTGGCGAATGTTTTAAGTTTGTAAGTCGAAACTCTGTCCGTGTAACGCTACGCTATTAATACTCATTGTAAGTTATGTTCAACCTTTTTAAATTAATGTCTCGTAGCTAAGTTATTATTATGCTTATTTAAGCCGAAGTAATCATGATGTTGGGCTAAATATTAAAGACGGGGTTATTGGGTTTTGTACCATAATTGGGGTTTGGACAAAAAAAAAGGACACTTGTGAAAATTAGACTATGGGCTATTAATGGGCTTTATATTAACTAAACGATACCTCGTTAATTTAATATAAAGGTTACAATTTAACGTATCTATATATAACCACATACGCTTAATTGGGTACGATGGGCGGCATATCTATAAATACCAATAATTGTTTATTTGACCGGACACGTGGATGGATTAATAGTTAATGGACTTATTAAAATAGGGGTGGATTACATTCAAGGGTAATTGATGTAATTGTTAACAAGGTAGTAAAACCTTGGACTACACGCAGTCGATAACCTGGTGTATTCATTAAACAAAGTATTAAGACCTTGTTACAGTCGAATCCCCAATTAGTTGGAATATTTGACTTCGGGTATAAGGATAATTTGACGAAGATCCTCGCACTTTATATTTATGACTGATGGACTATTATGGACAAAACCATATGGACATATCGAATAATTCAGGACAAAGGACAATTAACCCATGGTAATAAACTAAAATCAACATGTCGAACATCATGATTACGGAAGTTTAAATAAGCATAATTCCTTTATTTTATATCTTATCGCACTTTTAGTTATCGTACTTTTTAATTTTCGCAATTTTATTTATCGTCATTTTATTATCGCACTTTTAATTATCGCAATTTTATTAGCGTCATTTACTTTACGCTTTAAATTAAAGTTATATTTATTTTTAATATTTTACATTAGGTTTTAATTGTGACTTAAGACATAAAATCGACAAACCGGTTACTAAACGGTAAAAACCTCCTTTTTATAATAATAATACTACTTATATATATATATATATATATATATATATATATATATATATATATATATATATATATATATATATATATATATATATATATATATATATATATATATATATATATATATATTATATTTATATAAAAATATAGTTTAAAATAAAATATAGCGTTAAACTTGGCTAGCTCCCTGTGGAACGAACCGGACTTACTAAAAACTACACTACTGTACGATTAGGTACACTGCCTATAAGTGTTGTAGCAAGGTTTAGGTATATCCACTCTATAAATAAATAAATAACTTGTGTAAAATTGTATCGTATTTAATAGTATTTCGTAATAAAAATATAACTATTTCGTATACACCTCGCATAACATCAAGTATTTTTGGCGCCGCTGCCGGGGAACACTTGAAATGTCCCGTTCTTATTGATTAAAAACGTTCCATATTAATTGATTTCGTTGCGAGGTTTTGACCTCTATATGAGACATTTTTCAAAGACTGCATTCATTTTTAAAACAAACCATAACCTTTATTTCATAAATAAAGATTTAAAAAGATTTACGTAGATTATCAAATAATGATAATCTAAAATATCCTGTTTACACACGACCATTACATAATGGTTTACAATACAAATATGTTACATCGAAATCAGTTTCTTGAATACAGTTTTTACACAATATCATACAAACATGGACTCCAAATCTTGTCCTTATTTTAGTATGCAACAGCGGAAGCTCTTAGTATTCACCTGAGAATAAACATGCTTTAAACGTCAACAAAAAATGTTGGTGAGTTATAGGTTTAACCTATATATATCAAATCGTAAAAATAGACCACAAGATTTCATATTTCAATACACATCTCATACATAGAGATAAAAATCATTCATATGGTGAACACCTGGTAACCGACATTAACAAGATGCATATTTAAGAATATCCCCATCATTCCGGGACACCCTTCGGATATGATATAAATTTCGAAGTACTAAAGCATCTGGTACTTTGGATGGGGTTTGTTAGGCCCAATAGATCTATCTTTAGGATTCGCGTCAATTAGGGTGTCTGTTCCCTAATTCTTAGATTACCAGACTTAATAAAAAGGGGCATATTTGATTTCGATAATTCAACCATAGAATCTAGTTTCACGTACTTGTGTCTATTTTGTAAATCATTTATAAAACCTGCATGTATTCTCATTCCAAAAATATTAGATTTTAAAAGTGGGACTATAACTCACTTTCACAGATTTTTACTTCGTCGGGAAGTAAGACTTGGCCATTGGTTGGTTCACGAACCTATAACAATATATACATATATATCAAAGTATGTTCAAAATATATTTACAACACTTTTAATATATTTTGATGTTTTAAGTTTATTAAGTCAGCTGTCCTCGTTAGTAACCTACAACTAGTTGTCCACAGTTAGATGTACAGAAATAAATCGATAAATATTATCTTGAATCAATCCACGACCCAGTGTATACGTATCTCAGTATTGATCACAACTTAAACTATATATTTTTTGGAATCAACCTCAACCCTGTATAGCTAACTCCAACATTCACATATAGAGTGTCTATGGTTGTTTCGAAATATATATAGATGTGTCGACATGATAGGTCGAAACATTGTATAAGTGTCTATGGTATCTCAAGATTACATAATATACAATACAAGTTGATTAAGTTATGGTTGGAATAGATTTGTTACCAATTTTCACGTAGCTAAAATGAGAAAAATTATCCAATCTTGTTTTACCCATAACTTCTTCATTTTAAATCCGTTTTGAGTGAATCAAATTGCTATGGTTTCATGTTGAACTCTATTTTATGAATATAAACATAAAAAGTATAGGTTTATAGTCAGAAAAATAAGTTACAAGTCATTTTTGTAAAGGTAGTCATTTCAGTCGAAAGAACGACGTCTAGATGACCATTTTAGAAAACATACTTCCACTTTGAGTTTAACCATAATTTTTGGATATAGTTTCATGTTCATAATAAAAATCATTTTCCCAGAATAATAACTTTTAAATCAAAGTTTATCATAGTTTTTAATTAACTAACCCAAAACAGCCCGCGGTGTTACTACGACGGTTTAAATCCGGTTTTACGGTGTTTTTCGTGTTTCCGGGTTTTAAATCATTAAGTTAGCATATCATATAGATATAGAACATGTGTTTAGTTGATTTTAAAAGTCAAGTTAGAAGAATTAACTTTTATTTGCGAACAAGTTTAGAATTAACTAAACTATGTTCTAGTGATTACAAGTTTAAACCTTCGAATAAGATAGCTTTATATGTATGAATCGAATGATGTTATGAACATCATTACTACCTCAAGTTCCTTGGATAAACCTACTGGAAATGAGAAAAATAGATCTAGCTTCAAAGGATCCTTGGATGGCTTGAAAGTTCTTGAAGCAGAATCATGACACGAAAACAATTTCAAGTAAGATTTCCACTCGAAATAAGATTGTTATAGTTATAGAAATTGAATTAAAGTTTGAATATGATTATTACCTTGTATTAGAAAGATAACCTACTGTAAGTAACAAAGGTTTCTTGATCTTGGATGATTACTTGGAATGGATTTAGAAAACTTGGAAGTAAACTTGCAATCTTGGAAGTATTCTTGATTTTATGAAACTAGAACTTTTGGAATTTATGAAGAACACTTAGAACTTGAAGATAGAACTTGAGAGAGATCAATTATATGAAGAAAATTGAAGAATGAAAGTGTTTGTAGGTGTTTTTGGTCGTTGGTGTATGGATTAGATATAAAGGATATGAAATTTTGTTTTCATGTAAATAAGTCATGAATGATTACTCATATTTTTGTAATTTTATGAGATATTTCATGCTAGTTGCCAAATAATGGTTCCCACATATATTAGGTGACTCACATGGGCTGCTAAGAGCTGATCATTGGAGTGTATATACCAATAGTACATACATCTAAAAGCTGTGTATTGTACGAGTACGAATACGGGTGCATACGAGTAGAATTGTTGATGAAACTGAACGAGGATGTAATTGTAAGCATTTTTGTTAAGTAAAAGTATTTTGATAAGTGTATGGAAGTCTTTCAAAAGTGTATAAATACATATTAAAATACTACATGTATATACATTTTAACTGAGTCGTTAAGTCATCGTTAGTCGTTACATGTAAGTATTGTTTTGAAACCTTTAGGTTAACGATCTTGTTAAATGTTGTTAACTCAATGTTTATAATATCAAATGAGATTTTAAATTATTATATTATCATGATATTATCATGTATGAATATCTCTTAATATGATATATATACATTAAATGTCTTTACAACGATAATCGTTACATATATGTCTCGTTTAAAAATCATTAAGTTAGTAGTCTTGTTTTCACATATGTAGTTCATTGTTAATATACTTAATGATATGTTTACTTATCATAATATCATGTTAACTATATATATATATATATATATATATATATATATATATATATATATATATATATATATATATATATATATATATATATATATATATATATATATATATATATATATATATATATATATATATCCATGTATATGTCATCATATAGTTTTTACAAGTTTTAACGTTCGTGAATCACCGGTCAACTTGGGTGGTCAATTGTCTATATGAAACCTATTTCAATTAATCAAGTCTTAACAAGTTTGATTTCTTAACATGTTGGAAACATTTAATCATGTAAATATCAATCTCAATTAATATATATAAACATGGAAAAGTTCGGGTCACTACAGTACCTACCCGTTAAATAAATTTCGTCCCAAAATTTTAAGCTGTTGAAAGTGTTGACGAATCTTCTGGAAATAGATGCGGGTATTTCTTTTTCATCTGATCTTCACGCTCCCAGGTGAACTCGGGTCCTTTATGAGCATTCCATCGAACCTTAACAATCGGTATCTTGTTTTGTTTAAGTCTCTTAACCTCACGATCCATTATTTCGACGGGTTCTTCAATGAATTGAAGTTTTTCATTGATTTGGATTTCGTCCAACGGAATAGTGAGATCTTCTTTAGCAAAACATTTCTTTAAATTTGAGACGTGGAATGTGTTATGTACAGCCGCGAGTTGTTGAGGTAGCTCCAGTTGGTAAGCTACTGGTCTGACACGATCTATAATCTTGAATGGTCCAATGTACCTTGGATTTAGTTTCCCCCGTTTACCAAATCGAACAACGCCTTTCCAAGGTGAAACCTTAAGCATGACCATTTCTCCAATTTCAAACTCTATATCTTTTCTTTTACTGTCCGCGTAGCTCTTTTGTCGACTCTGGGCGGTTTTCAATCTTTGTTGAATTTGGATGATTATCTCGGTAGTTTCTTGTATTATCTCCGGACCCGTAATCTGCCTATCCCCCACTTCATTCCAACAAATCGGAGACCTACACTTTCTACCATAAAGTGCCTCAAATGACGCCATCTCAATACTAGAATGATAACTGTTGTTGTAGGAAAATTCTGCTAACGGTAGGTGTCGATCCCAACTATTTCCGAAATCAATAACACATGCTCGTAGCATGTCTTCAAGCGTTTGTATCGTCCTTTCGCTCTGCCCATCAGTTTGTGGATGATAGGCAGTACTCATGTCTAGACGAGTTCCCAATGCTTGCGGTAATGTCTGCCAGAATCTTGAAATAAATCTGCCATCCCTATCAGAGATAATAGAGATTGGTATTCCATGTCTGGAGACGACTTCCTTCAAATACAGTCGTGCTAACTTCTCCATCTTGTCATCTTCTCTTATTGGCAGGAAGTGTGCTGACTTGGTGAGACGATCAACTATTACCCAAATTGTATCATAACCACTTGCAGTCCTTGGCAATTTAGTAATGAAATCCATGGTAATGTTTTCCCATTTCCATTCCGGGATTTCAGGTTGTTGTAGTAGACCTGATGGTTTCTGATGTTCAGCTTTGACCTTAGAACATGTCAAACATTCTCCTACATATTTAGCAATATCGGCTTTCATACCTGGCTACCAAAAATGTTTCTTAAGATCCTTGTACATCTTCCCCGTTCCAGGATGTATTGAGTATCTGGTTTTATGAGCTTCTCTAAGTACCATTTCTCTCATATCTCTAAATTTTGGTACCCAAATTCTTTCAGCCCTTTACCGGGTTCCGTCTTCCCGAATATTAAGATGCTTCTCCGATCCTTTGGGTATTTCATCCTTTAAATTTCCCTCTTTTAAAAATCCTTGTTGCGCCTCCTTTATTTGAGTAGTAAGGTTAGTGTGAATCATTATATTCATAGATTTTACTCGAATGGGTTCTCTGTCCTTTCTACTCAAGGCGTCGGCTACCACATTTGCCTTCCCCGGGTGGTAACGAATCTCAAAGTCGTAATCATTCAACAATTCAATCCACCTACGCTGCCTCATATTCAGTTGTTTCTGATTAAATATGTGTTGAAGACTTTTGTGGTCGGTATATATAATACTTTTGACCCCATATAAGTAGTGCCTCCAAGTCTTTAATGCAAAAACAACCGCGCCTAATTCCAAATCATGCGTCGTATAATTTTGCTCGTGAATCTTCAATTGTCTAGACGCATAAGCAATCACCTTCGTCCGTTGCATTAATACACAACCGAGACCTTGCTTTGATGCGTCACAATAAATCACAAAATCATCATTCCCTTCAGGCAATGACAATATAGGTGTCGTAGTTAGCTTTTTCTTCAATAATTGAAACGCCTTCTCTTGTTCATCCTTCCATTCAAATTTCTTCCCTTTATGCGTTAATACAGTCAAGGGTTTTGCTATTTTGGAGAAATCTTGGATGAATCTTCTGTTGTAACCAGCCAATCCTAAAAATTGACGTATATGCTTCGGAGTTTTTGGGGTTTCCCACTTTTCAACGGTTTCGATCTTTGCCGGGTCCACCTGGATACCTTCTTTGTTCACTATGTGACCGAGGAATTGAACTTCTTCCAACCAAAATGCACACTTTGAAAACTTAGCGTACAGTTTTTCTTTCCTCAATACTTCTAGCACTTTTCTCAAATGTTCTTCGTGCTCTTGATCATTCTTTGAGTAAATATGTATGTCATCGATGAAAACTATGACAAACTTGTCAAGATATGGCCCACACACTCAGTTCATAAGGTCCATGAACACAGCTGGTGCGTTAGTCAATCCAAACGGCATAACCATAAACTCGTAATGACCATAACGCGTCCTAAAAGCAGTTTTTGGAATATCATCCTCCTTTACTCGCATTTGATGATATCCAGAACATAAATCGATCTTCGAATAAACCGATGAGCCTTGTAGTTGATCAAATAAGTCGTCAATTCTCGGCAGTGGATAACGGTTTTTGATGGTAAGTTTGTTCAACTCTCTGTAGTCAATACACAACCTAAATGTACCATCCTTCTTCTTGACAAACAAAACAGGAGCTCCCCATGGTGATGTGCTTGGTCGAATGAAACCACGTTCTAATAGTTCTTGCAGTTGGCTTTGCAGTTCTTTCATCTCGCTGGGTGCGAGTCTATAAGGAGCACGAGCTATTGGTGCAGCTCCTAGTACAAGATCTATTTGAAATTCAACAGATCGATGTGGAGGTAGTCCCGGTAATTCTTTCGGAAATACATCGGGAAATTCTTTTGCGACGGGAACATCATTGATGCTCTTTTCTTCAGTTTGTACTTTCTCGACGTGTGCTAGAATAGCATAGTAACCTTTTCTTATTAGTTTTTGTGCCTTCAAATTACTAATAAGATGTAGCTTCATGTTGCCCTTTTCTCCGTACACCATTAAGGGTTCTCCTTCTTCTCGTATAATGCGAATTGCATTTTTATAACATACGATCTCTGCTTTCACCTTCTTCAGCCAGTCCATGCCAACTATTACATCAAAACTCCCTAACTCTACTGGTATCAAATCAGTCTTAAATATTTCGCTACCCAGTTTAATTTCTCGATTCCGGCATATATTATCTGCTGAAATTAATTTACCGTTTGCTAATTCGAGTAAAAATTTACTATCCAAAGGCGTCAATGGACAACTTAATTTAGCACAAAAATCTCTACTCATATAGCTTCTATCCGCACCCGAATCAAATAAAACGTAAGCAGATTTATTGTCAATAAGAAACGTACCCGTAACAAGCTCCGGGTCTTCCTGTGCCTCTGCCGCATTAATATTGAAAACTCTTCCGCGGCCTTGTCCATTCGTGTTCTCCTGGTTCGGGCAATTTCTAATAATGTGGCCCGGTTTTCCACATTTATAACAAACTACATAGGCATAACTTGCTCCGACACTACTTGCTCTGCCATTACTCGTTCCGACACCATTTGTTCCTTTCGTTCTATTAACCCCTGGTCCGTAGACCTCACACTTGGCCGCGCTATGACCATTTCTTTTACACTTGTTGCAAAATTTGGTGCAAAACCCCGAGTGATACTTTTCACACCTTTGGCATAGCTGCTTCTGATTGTTGTTGTTGTTGCGGTTATTATTGTTGTTGGGATGATTGTTGTAGTTGCTGTTGTTGTTGTTGTTGTTGTTGTTGTTGTAGTTGTTGTTGTTGTTAGGCCGTTTGTTGTAGTTGCGATTGATGTTGCGATTGTTGGGATAGTTGTTGCGATTATTATTGTAATTGCTGTTGTTGTTGTATTGGTGATTCTTATCACCGTTTTCCTCCCACTTTCTTTTGATTTGCTTCACATTGGCCTCTTCAGCCGTCTATTCTTTAATTCTTTCCTCAATCTGGTTCACTAGTTTGTGAGCCATTCTACATGCCTGTTGTATGGAGGCGGGCTCGTGTGAACTTATATCTTCTTGGATTCTTTCCGATAATCCTTTCACAAATGCGTCGATCTTCTCTTCTTCATCTTCGAACGCTCCCGGACACAATAGGCACAATTCTGTGAATCGTCTTTTGTACATGGTAATATCAAATCCTTGGGTTCGTAACCCTCTAAGTTCTGTCTTGAGCTTATTGACCTCGGTTCTGGGGCGGTACTTCTCGTTCATCAAGTGCTTGAATGCTGACCACGGTAGTGTGTAAGCATCATCTTGTCCCACTTGCTCTAGATAGGTATTCCACCATGTTAACGAAGAACCTGTGAAGGTATATGTAGCGTACTTCACTTTGTCCTCTTCAGTACACTTACTTATGGCAAACACCGATTCGACCTTCTCGGTCCACCGTTTCAATCCGATCGGTCCTTCGGTTCCATCAAATTCCAAAGGTTTGCAGGCAGTGAATTCTTTGTAGGTGCATCCTACACGATTTCCTGTAGTGCTAGATCCAAGGTTATTATTGGTATGTAGCGCAGCCTGTGCTGCGGCTATGTTTGAAGCTAGAAAAGTACGGAATTCCTCTTCATTCATATTCACGGTGTGTCGAGTAGTCGGTGCCATTTCCTTCAAAATAGTCAAATGGAACAAGTTAATCATACAGAATATTAAGAGTAGTTAATAGTATTTCGTAGCATAATATGAACTCATTTATAAAAGCTTTTTCTTCATATTAGCGTTTTATAAGTTTAAATTCGGGTAGTACCTACCCGTTAAGTTCATACTTAGTAGCTAATATACAATTCAACTACTACAATTCTATATGAAAAACTGATTATAATAATATTTCGCGTTCAAACTTTTATACAATATTTTACAAACTTACAATACCGCTTATTTTACATATAGCATGAAATATAGCACACAATAACTTTGATACAAGATAGTTGAGAAGACAATTCTAGCTAGTACACAAGTCGTTCAGCAAAGGCAATAAAGACACTTAATTAATATGTCCAGAAACAAGTCATGCATTCTGGTTTTACTAGGACTACTTCCCATCCTTGGTCTTGTGGAACATAACCGTTATGGCCGTTGATAAGACAGCGTGTTGTAACGTCGTCAAAGGGACGAGGGTTACATAATGACCAACAGTCTCGTAATAACCTAAAAACCTCATTTCTTACCCCAATTACCGACTCCGTCACTTGTGGGAACGTTTTGTTTAATAGTTGTAGCCCGATGTTCTTTTTCTCACTTTGGTGAGAAGCGAACATTACTAACCCGTAAGCATAGCATGCTTCTTTATGTTGCATGTTAGCTGCTTTTTCTAAATCATGAAGTCCTATATTCGGATACATTGAGCCAAAATAATTTCTTAACCCGTTGCGTAAAATAGCATTTGGGTTCCCCGCAATATATGCGTCAAAGTAAACACATCGTAACTTATGGGTTTCCCAATGTGATATCCCCCATCTTTCAAACGAAAGTCTCTTATAAACCAAGACATTCTTGGAACGTTCTCCGAATGTCTTACAAACTGATTTCGTCGTAAATAGTTGTGCCGAAGAATTCTGACCGACTCTAGACAAGATTTCATCAATCATGTCTCCGGGTAGGTCTCTTAAAATATTGGGTTGTCTATCCATTTTGTGTTTTTATACTGTAAAATAGACAAGAGTTAGATTCATAAAAAAAATACTTATTAATACAAGCAATTTTTACATATATCATAAAGTATAAGCACACTATATTACATATATTACACCATACGAAAAAAACTATCTTATTCCGACTCGCTCGTTTCTTCTTCTTCGGTTTTGGTTCGTTTTGCCAAGTTTCTAGGGATATATGATGTTCCCCTAATACGAGCTATCGTTTTCCACAACGGTTTGGAAAAACCAGGTGGTTTAGAGGTTCCCGGGTCATTGTTACAACTTAAGGGCTTCGGGGGTTGACGATACATATAAAGTTCATCGAGGTTGGAATTAGATTTCTCTATTTTTATGCCCTTTCCCTTATTATTTTCTTTTGCCTTTTTAAATTCAGTTGGGGTAATTTCTATAACATCATCGGAATTCTCGTCGGAATCCGATTCATCGGAGAATTGGTAATCCTCCCAATACTTTGCTTCCTTGGCGGAAACACCATTGACCATAATTAACCTTGGTCGGTTGGTTGAGGATTTTCTTTTACTTAACTGTTTTATTATTTCCCCCACCAGTTCTATTTCCTCCTCCGGTTCCTCCTCTTCCGGTTCTGATTCTTCTTCCGGTTCTGATTCTTCTTCCGGCTCTTCTTCGGGAACTTGTGAATCAGTCCAATATATATTCGACTCTTCGTTATTATTAAGTGAGTCAATGGGATTTGTGCTAGAGGTAGACATCTATCACACAATATCAAACATGTTAAGAGATTAATATATCACATAATATATACATGTTAATAATATATAGTTTCCAACAAAAATGTTAAGCAATCATTTTTAAAGAAAACACGGTCGAAGTTCAGACTCACTAATGCATCCTAACAAACTCGATAAGACACACTAATGCAAATTTCTGGTTCTCTAAGACCAACGCTCGGATACCAACTGAAATGTCCCGTTCTTATTGATTAAAAACGTTCCATATTAATTGATTTCGTTGCGAGGTATTGACCTCTATATGAGACGTTTTTCAAAGACTGCATTCATTTTTAAAACAAACCATAACCTTTATTTCATAAATAAAGGTTTAAAAAGCTATACGTAGATTATCAAATAATGATAATCTAAAATATCCTGTTTACACACGACCATTACATAATGGTTTACAATACAAATATGTTACATCGAAATCAGTTTCTTGAATGCAGTTTTTACACAATATCATACAAACATGGACTTCAAATATTGTCCTTATTTTAGTATGCAACAGCGGAAGCTCTTAGCATTCACCTGAGAATAAACATGCTTTAAACGTCAACAAAAAATGTTGGCGAGTTATAGGTTTAACCTATATATATCAAATCGTAACAATAGACCACAAGATTTCATATTTCAATACACATCCCATACATAGAGATAAAAATCATTCATATGGTGAACACCTGGTAACCGACATTAACAAGATGCATATTTAAGAATATCCCCATCATTCTGGGACACCCTTCGGATATGATATAAATTTCGAAGTACTAAATCATCCGGTACTTTGGATGGGGTTTGTTAGGCCCAATAGATCTATCTTTAGGATTCGCGTCAATTAGGGTGTCTGTTCCCTAATTCTTAGATTACCAGACTTAATAAAAAGGGGCATATTCAATTTCGATAATTCAACCATAGAATGTAGTTTCACGTACGTGTGTCGATTTTGTAAATCATTTATAAAACCTGCATGTATTCTCATCCCAAAAATATTAGATTTTAAAAGTGGGACTATAACTCACTTTCACAGATTTTTACTTCGTCGGGAAGTAAGACTTGGCCATTGGTTGGTTCACGAACCTATAACAATATATACATATATATCAAAGTATGTTCAAAATATATTTACAACACTTTTAATATATTTTGATATTTTAAGTTTATTAAGTCAGCTGTCCTCGTTAGTAACCTACAACTAGTTGTCCACAGTTAGATGTACAGAAATAAATCGATAAATATTATCTTGAATCAATCCATGACCCAGTGTATACGTATCTCAGTATTGATCACAACTCAAACTATATATATTTTGGAATCAACCTCAACCCTGTATAGCTAACTCCAACATTCACATATAGAGTGTCTATGGTTGTTCCGAAATATATATAGATGTGTCGACATGATAGGTCGAAACATTGTATACGTGTCTATGGTATCTCAAGATTACATAATATACAATACAAGTTGATTAAGTTATGGTTGGAATAGATTTGTTACCAATTTTCACGTAGCTAAAATGAGAAAAATTATCCAATCTTGTTTTACCCATAACTTCTTCATTTTAAATCCGTTTTGAGTGAATCAAATTGCTATGGTTTCATGTTGAACTCAATTTTATGAATATAAACAGAAAAAGTATAGGTTTATAGTCGGAAAAATAAGTTACAAGTCGTTTTTGTAAAGGTAGTCATTTCAGTCGAAAGAACGACGTCTAGATGACCATTTTAGAAAACATACTTCCACTTTGAGTTTAACCATAATTTTTGGATATAGTTTCATGTTCATAATAAAAATCATTTTCCCAGAATAACAATTTTTAAATCAAAGTTTATCATAGTTTTTAATTAACTAACCCAAAACAGCCCGCGGTGTTACTACGACGGCGTAAATCCGGTTTTACGGTGTTTTTCGTGTTTCCAGGTTTTAAATCATTAAGTTAGCACATCATATAGATATAGAACATGTGTTTAGTTGATTTTAAAAGTCAAGTTAGAAGGATTAACTTTTATTTGCGAACAAGTTTAGAATTAACTAAACTATGTTCTAGTGATTACAAGTTTAAACCTTCGAATAAGATAGTTTTATATGTATGAATCGAATGATGTTATGAACATCATTACTACCTCAAGTTCCTTGGATAAACCTACTGGAAATGAGAAAAATAGATCTAGCTTCAAAGGATCCTTGGATGGCTTGAAATTTCTTGAAGCAGAATCATGACACGAAAACAATTTCAAGTAAGATTTCCACTCGAAATAAGATTGTTATAGTTATAGAAATTGAATTAAAGTTTGAATATGATTATTACCTTGTATTAGAAATATAACCTACTTTAAGTAACAAAGGTTTCTTGATCTTGGATGATTACTTGGAATGGATTTATAAAACTTGGAAGTAAACTTGCAATCTTGGAAGTATTCTTGATTTTATGAAACTAGAACTTTTGGAATTTATGAAGAACACTAAGAACTTGAAGATAGAACTTGAGAGAGATCAATTAGATGAAGAAAATTGAAGAATGAAAGTGTTTGTAGGTGTTTTTGGTCGTTGGTGTATGGATTAGATATAAAGGATATGAAATTTTGTTTTCATGTAAATAAGTCATGAATGATTACTCATATTTTTGTAATTTTATGAGATATTTCATGCTAGTTGCGAAATGATGGTTCCCACATGTATTAGGTGACTCACATGGGCTTGCAAGAGCTGATCATTGGAGTGTATATACCAATAGTACATACATCTAAAAGCTGTGTATTGTAAGAGTACGAATACGGGTGCATACGAGTAGAATTGTTGATGAAACTGAACGAGGATATAATTGTAAGCATTTTTGTTAAGTAGAAGTATTTTGAGAAGTGTATGGAAGTCTTTCAAAAGTGTATAAATACATATTAAAACACTACATGTATATACATTTTAACTGAGTCGTTAAGTCATCGTTAGTCGTTACATGTAAGTATTGTTTTGAAACCTTTAGGTTAACGATCTTGTTAAATGTTGTTAACCCAATGTTTATAATATCAAATGAGATTTTAAATTATTATATTATCATGATATTATCATGTATGAATATCTCTTAATATGATATATATATACATTAAATGTCTTTACAACGATAATCGTTACATATATGTCTCGTTTAAAAATCATTAAGTTAGTAGTCTTGTTTTTACATATGTAGTTCATTGTTAATATACTTAATGATATGTTTACTTATCATAATATCATGTTATATATATATATATATATATATATATATATATATATATATATATATATATATATATATATATATATATATATATATATATATCTATATATATGTTATCATATAGTTTTTACAAGTTTTAACATTCGTGAATCACCGGTCAACTTGGGTGGTCAATTGTCTATATGAAACCTATTTCAATTAATCAAGTCTTAACAAGTTTGATTGCTTAACATGTTGGAAACATTTAATCATGTAAATATCAATCTCAATTAATATATATATAAACATGGAAAAGTTCGGGTCACTACAACACTAAAACGCCGAAGCGAAATGCCATATATATATATATATAAAGAGATTTTCATTAAGTATTAATCTATTTTTGTAAAAATATAAGTTTTAAATATTAAAAACAAAAATATAAAAACATAAAAAAAAAATCTATATCTATATTTTTAAGTTTATTAAAAAGTTTATATTTTTATTTATTGTGAAAAGTTATGAAAAAAAAACTAATAAGTAATTTTTAATATAAGTTTTATTTAAATTACATTTTATATAAAATAAAAACAGAAAATAAAAAAAAATTAAAATCTGAACCAGCGTAATTTGGGCCTGCAGCTCACTTGAACCTGCATCCTCCGCACTCACGGTAATTTTGGGCAGCTAGTATCCGCACTCGCGGAGCTGTCTGACAGCTGCAACCTCAGACTGCATTAATTACGTTTTAGGGTTTTAATTTAATTATTATTATTATTAATTTACCTAATTAGGGTTTATGTTTAATATTAATTAGTTTTAGTTTAATTAAATTTGTATTTTTAAGTATTAGTTAGTTTTATTACTTATAAAAAAATTAATACTTTTATAAAATAATAATATAAAAATAGTATTTCTGTAAAATTGTATTTTTATAACTTTAAGCCTATTTTTATATTGTGTATATTTTTAATCGTTTAATCGTAATTTATATATTTATCGTTCGTAACTAGTTTTAAACTTAGTATTTTGCCATAGTAGCTCTAGATTTTTAGGCTTTACCGTAAAATCCATTAAGTGCTTTTTCTTTAGACTAAGATTTAGGTGCTTTAGAATTTTGCGACGCCGTTTTAAGATTTTAGTACTTTTTAAGTTATTGCCATTTTGGATATAGAATTCCTTTTAAGCTTTAATACCTTTAGACGTAAGTTTTAATATTTAGTTTTTAGACTTTTAAGTTTCGACGCTGCATTTTATTATTTTTCGGCCTTTTATTTTTCGACGTTTTTCAACGCGCTCTTTTTCTTTATTATTTCTCGACACTCTAGTTTTTAGGACATAGAATTTTCTTTATTTTCTTTAAAATTCGACGAAAAATTATTTTAAACGGTTAAATTGATAGACATCCAAAATTTTCTGGTTCGTAGTAATAGTTGGATTTGTTAGTGGCGAGTTGTGGGCTTTCGATTTAAAGGGTCATGGCTACCTGCTGCATCTATTGACTATTTGAAACGTGGGCAAAATCAGAAAAGTCTATTAATTTGATAACTTAAATTATTTTTATCTTTATAACTAATAGGATATTCAGTGAATGCACCGAGCAAAACGTTCACCACCTTTCATACGTTCACCACCTGTAACTCGATCAAGACATCTAGCCAACATTGTCACCGTTGATTTTTCTTAAGAATCGTCATCAAGTCGACCAAGTACTCCAATTCAAATTTATGATAATCCATTTTTTGAACCCAACCTCACAATTGAGAATCCGGAGGATATTTAGGGACAATTCAGAGATCCTGAACCACTAATCATTCCTCCTGAACCACAAATTACTCATCCAAAGATTGTCGAGGAAGAAACCATTAAGTCAGAATCCTCTAGTGATTCAGATTCAACAAATTCAATCATGAAAAATCTAGAACCTCTAAGTATGGAAGACCGAATGAGGGCTAAACGCACTGGCCAAGGTCACGCAATTACTCAACCAGACATTAATGCGCCAGATTATGAAATAAAAGGACAAATCCTACACATGGTACCAAATCAATGCCAATATAGTGGTGCGCTGAAGGAAGATCCAAACGAACATCTTCGTACCTTTAATAGGATTTGTACTCTATTTAAAATCCGAGAAGTGGAGGATGAACAAATATATCTCACGTTATTTCCCTGGACTTTAAAGGGAGAAGCCAAGGATTGGTTAGAATCGTTACCTGAAGGGGCGATTGATACATGGGATGTCTTAGTTGAAAAATTTCTTAAACAATTCTTTCCGGCATCTAAAGCCGTGAGACTTCAAGGAGAAATAGTTACGTTCATGCAAAAGCTAAATGAAACTCTATATGAGGCATGGACAAGATTTGGAAAGTTGTTAAGAGGATGTCCACAATATGGTTTAGACACTTATCAAATAGTACAAATATTCTCTCAAGGATGCGACATCACTACAAGAAAAGACATCGATATAGCAGCTGGTGGTTCCATTATGAAGAAAACCGCAACTGAAGCTTACAAAATTATTGATAACACTGCTTCCCACTCACATGAGTGGCATCAAGAAAAAGATATCGTTAGATCATCTAAAGCGGCTAGAGCCGATTCTAGCCATGACTTTGATTCCATGTCCGCAAAGATAGATGCTTTCGAGAGACGAATGGAAAAGATGACTAAGGATATTCACTCTATACGAATTAGTTATGAGTAGTGTGGAGGACCACATTTGACAAAAGATTGTCTCAGTATTGAACAAACAATGGAACAAAGAGAGAATGTTTCATACATGAACCATAGGCCTGGAAATAATTATCAGAATAATTATCAACCGCCAAGACCAAATTACAATCAAAACCAGAATTATAACCGAAATGTTCCATACAACAACCAACAAGGTCCTAGCAATCAACAAGTATCCAACAATCATTACAATCAGCAAAGACCTATTTTTCCAATTAAACCACCACAAACCGATGATAAAAAGCCAAATTTAGAAGATATGATGTCAAAGCTAGTTGAATCTCAAACGCAGTTTTTCACATCTCAGAAACAAACAAATGAACAAAATGCTCAAGCATTTAGAAATCAACAAGCTTCTATCCAAAATCTGGAACAAGAAGTAAGCAACCTAGCAAGGTTGATAGGTGAAAGGATATCAGAAAGTCTACCTAGCGATACAAATGCTAACCCCCAGAATGAAACAGCTAAAGCCATTACCACCAGAAGTGGTATTACACTTAAACCACCTGAAATACCTGTAATTTTGGATGACTCTATTCCCACTCCACAGGCACCACAACCTGAACAAGATAAGGAAATAGAACCGGTAGTTAAAAAGGTTAATGAAGATAACACAGTTAAAGCTAAACCTTATGTTAAACCATACCAACCACCGCTTCTTTACCCGAGTAAAATGAGAAAAGAAAGACTTGAAGCCGAGCAATCCAAATTCTTGGATATGTTTAAACAAATAAATGTAAATCTTCCTTTCATTGATGTGATTTCAGGAATGCCTAGATATGCTAAATTCTTGAAAGATCTAATCACAAATAGAAAGAAAATAGAAGAACTTTCGGCTGTTAGTATGAATGCTAATTGTTCTGCAGTGCTGTTGAATAAGATACCAGAAAAATTATCAGATCTAGGAAATTTCACAATTTCATATTTTCTGGGTAGTCTTAGTTCAATAGAAGCATTGACAGACTTAGGTGCTAGTATAAATTTAATGCAATATTCATTATACACTAAACTAGACCTTGGAGAATTGAAACCAACAAGAATAAGCATACAACTAGCAGATCGATCAGTAAAATATCCTAGAGGGATAATGGAGAACATGCTAGTTAAAGTTGGTACTTTAGTATTTCCAGTAGATTTTGTTATTCTGGACATGGAAAAAGATTCTCGAGTTCCTCTTATATTAGGAAGACCATTTTTAAACACGGCTAAAGCAATAATAGACGTGTTCGGTAAGAAACTGACCATAAGTATAGAGGACGAGAGTGTTACCTTTTCTATTGATAGAGCCATGCAAAACCGCAATCTGCAGATGATACATGTTATTATATTCAATATATAGATTCACATGCAGAATTGCTAGAATAATTTTTAGAATTACAAGGAATAGGAGAATGTTCTATAGGAGAAGGAACTGAACCAATTGATGAAGCTGAAATGTTAGCCGCACTCATGGCTAATGGATAGGAACCAACAACAGAAGAACTTCAAATGCTAAAAGAGGAAGACAGATATCGATACAAATCATCGATAGAAGAATCACCGATATTAGAGTTAAAGCCACTTCCAAACCATTTGGAATATGCTTATTTACATGGTGAATCTGAATTAACTGTAATAATATCGTCTTCTCTTACGGAAAATAAAAAATCTCAACTCATTTCTGTGCTAAAAGCTCATAAACCAGCTATTGCATGGAAGATTCATGATATTAAAGGAATAAGTCCTTCGTATTGCACACATAAAATCCTTATGGAAGAAGGTCATAAAACGTATGTGCAATGCCAACGAATACTAAATCCTAATATGCAAGATGTTGTTAAGAAATAAATTATTAAACTGCTCGATGCAGGTTTAATTTATCCAATCTCTGATAGTCCATGGGTAAGCCCAGTTCAATGCGTAACTAAGAAGGGTGGCATGACTGTAATCACAAATGAAAAACATGAACTTATTCCTACAAGGACTGTAACGGGATGGCGTGTCTGTATTGATTATAGAAAATTAAATGACGCCACCAGAAAAGATCACTTTCCCTTACCTTTCATTGATCAAATGTTGGAAAGATTAGCCGGGAATAGTTACTATTGTTTTCTTGACGGTTTCTCCGGATATTTTCAAATTCCAATCGCACCCGAGGACTAAGAGAAAACCACATTTACGTGCCCATATGGTACTTTTGCTTACAAACGCATGCCATTTAGACTTTGCAACACCCCTGCAACCTTTCAAAGGTGCATGATGGCGATTTTTCACGACATGATAGAAAAATGCATGGAAGTTTTCATGGATGACTTTTCAGTCTTCGGTGATACATTTGAATCATGTCCAGTTAATCTTGAACGAATGCTTATTAGATGCGAGCAATCAAATCTAGTACTTAATTGTGAGAAATGTCATTTCATGGTTAGAGAAGGCATCGTTCTTGGTCATAAAATTTCAAAGGAAGGAATTGAAGTGGATAGAGCTAAAGTAGATGTAATTGCTAAACTTCCACATCCCACTAATGTTAGAGGAGTTAGGAGTTTTCTAGGGCATGCCGGTTTTTACTGACGTTTCCTAAAAGATTTTTCTAAAATTGCCACTCCTATGAATAAACTCCTAGAAAAGGATGCTCCATTCATCTTTTCTGATGAATGCATTAAATCTTTTAATATTCTTAAAGAAAAACTCACTAATGCGCGGATCATGATAACTCCAAATTGGAATCTACCATTTGAACTCATGTGCGATACAAGTGATTTTGCAATGGGAGCCGTTTTAGGTCAAAGGTTTGAAAAACGATTTCAACCTATTTATTACGCTAGTAAGATGTTACAAGGAGCACAAACGAATTACACAACTACTGAAAAAGAACTCCTTGCTATTGTCTTTGCTTTTGACAAATTTTGTTCATATATCGTTCTAGCTAAAACGGTGGTCTATACCGACAATTCTGCTCTTAGATACCTATTTTCGAAACAAGATGCCAAACTACGATTAATCCGTTGGATTTTACTCTTACAAGAGTTCGATATTGAAATCCGAGATAAAATGGGAGCAGAAAATCTCGCCGCTGATCATCTTTCTCGTCTTGAAAATCCCGAATTAGAAGTTCTAAATGAATCGGCCATACAAGATAACTTTCCTGATGAATATCTATTGAAGATCGATTATAATGAAATTCCATGGTTTGCAGACTATGCAAACTATTTAGTATGTGGATTTCTTGAAAAAGGGTTGTCGAACCAAAAATGAAAGAAATTCTTTAGTGATATAAAACACTATTTCTGGGAAGATCCACATTTGTTTAAAAGTTGTCCCGATAGAATAATCCGTCGATGCGTATTCGGGGATGAAACCAGTCAAATATTAAACCATTGTCACACAGGACTAACAGGAGGGCATTATGGGCCTCAACTTAAAGCAAGAAAAGTTTACGATGATGGGTTCTATTGGCCTACAATTTTCAAAGATGCACACCTTCTCTGTAAATCCTGTGATGCTTGTCAAAGGGCCAGAAAAATAAGTTAACGTGATGAAATGCCACAAAATGTCATTCAAGTATGTGAAGTATTTGACGTTTGGGGTATTGACTTTATGGGTCCATTTCCAAAATCTCATAATAATCTCTATATTCTCGTTGCCATTGATTATGTATCTAAATGGGCGGAAGCACAAGCTCTCCCAACTAACAATGCACGAGCTATAGTCAACTTCGTAAAACGTCTTTTTGCAAGGTTCGGAACACCGAAAGCTTTAATAAGTGATCGGGGTACTCATTTTTGTAATAATCAACTTGAAAAAGTTCTTAAAAGATATGGAGTAACTCATAAAATCTCAACCGCTTATCATCCACAAACAAGTGGACAAGTTGAAAATACCAACCGAGCTTTAAAACGTATTCTAGAGAAAACTGTAGGATCAAATCCGAAGGAATGGTCCATAAAATTGGAGGATGCACTCTGGGCTTTTAGAACAGCCTACAAAACTCCAATTGGAACCACACCTTTCAAACTCATTTACGGAAAAGCATGTCACCTTCCAGTAGAAATTGAGCACAAAGCATTTTGGGCTTTGAAGACATGTAATCTTGATTTACATGAAGCCGGACGTCTACGGTTAAGTCAACTAAACGAATTAGAAGAATTAAGACATGAAGCATATGAAAATTCATTAATCTATAAGGAAAGAACGAAGAAATGGCATGATAAAGGAATCAGAAGTTCAAAAGAATTTAAAGAAGGAGACAGAGTTCTTCTTTTCAATTCACGATTCAAACTATTTCCTGGAAAATTGAAATCAAGATGGTCAGGACTATTCATAGTCAAAAGAGTTTTCCCATATGGAACAATAGAGTTAATAAATTCAAATGGGATTGAATTTAAGGTTAATGGTCACAAAGTTAAACATTACATACATGGTCTGATGGAAGTTGACAGTAAAGTTAATTACAATTTCGATACCACAGCTAACTAAGTGTGGGAAAATTCGAGTCTTTTTAAGGATAATATATATTTCTGTTAGAGTTAGATATTCTGTTTTCGTGTAGTTCTCGAGAATGAAATCCGAATGGTCTTTCCCTAGAAGACCCTAAAGAACTAGTCTTCTCCCTCCATTCTGAATTTTTATTTCTTTTAGGTTTTACGAGATGAAGAATTCCTTTGATCTGAACCATGGTCTACTACTACACGCTATGATTACTAAACGTAATAATAACACTTTCCCGAGTGAACTGGTATCATTCATAAGAGGCAAAATAGACGAAGTAAGGAAAGAACTCAGGAAAGATCATGATAAGACACATTTTGGTAAAGGAAAATTAAAATCCGCAACAAAAAGAAGAGCACGACACCTTGAAAGATGTCATAAATGCGAAAAATGGTCACACGAAGGTAAATGTTCGAACAATCAAACATATTCAAATACCGAATTTGTTACTCTATGCAGAGAAGGACCTTTCATATGTTTAGAAGAAAAGTTATTGAAGAATCGAGGTTACACTTATGTAGCTATGGAAAACCAAATCACACGACTCTCCTATGAGTCGGCTAAAGCAGGTCTCTGAGAATTATTTCTCATAGGTAAGTATGTACAGTTTTTATTTTATTTTATTGCTTTTAACCTTTTGATCATAAACGCTGAATCATTCGCTATAAAGTATTAAATTGATATTAAATAAAATTAGGTATGCGAAACCGAAATTATTGATATCATACAAAAATTTATTACATCACTGCGAAATTTACCATTTATTCTTAAGGTATAAATATCTTTAATCAATCAATCCAAAATATTTCTGAAATTCGTCAGGAGTAAAACTAGGTAAAATAGCCGAAATTACTTTACCCAAAAGAGGGGCGTATATTTTTGATAATATTTGATTGTTTAAAGTGGGATAAAAGACCAAAGAGATTTTTAATTTATTTTTACCTTGTTTTTAAAATTAATATATAAATATTAAATTAATATTGTAAATCTTTTTAAATCAATATATTTAAGTTTTTAAATATTTTAAAAATTAATATTTTCAATATAAAGTTTGTAAAATTAATGTATAAAAATATTAATAATATTAATATGAATTTTTAATTTTATGCATTTTAAATTTAAGTTTGGTGTGAATTTAAAAACAAAAATTTACTTTATTTCATTAAGTTAAAAATTTGATATTTAAAATTCGTCGTGAGTTGAAGACTAGGTCGTTGAACCGAAATTGCTTTACCCGAGGGCGGGACGAGAAATTTTGTTATCATTATTTTTAATCTTACTGATTTAAAGTATGCCAAAAACATTTAAAAAACCCAAAAATCTTTGCTTTTAAAACAATCGCTTTAAAAATGACAAATTTTAAATTTTGTCGAGGGACGGACTAGGTAAACATACCGAAACTACCTAAAGTAAAAGGAAACAAAATTTTAAAAAATTATTCATTTAAATTGTTTTAATAAATAAATATTTAAAAAAATAATAATAAAAAATTTATGTATGTTTGTATTTTATCTTATGTACAAAACAGGGTAAAACAACGCACTTTTAAAGACTGGCATTAAGTTCAGCAAAAGCTATTAATTTTGACGACAAAACGAAAAACAAGTGTGATGTAACAACAGACGGAATGAACAAATGAAGTGCACCATTTATCATTCAAAACAAACGCCAATATGTTTGAAAACTTTGGTAAAATCTTAATCATCTTTTTACGCTAATCACACTCAATAATTTAAATTGTTACTGATTTCTTGCAAATGAGGGCATTGCAAGATCTTAAGTGTGGGAAGGGGTTAAATTCTTTCGAGTTTTTTTTAAATATTTTTTTTAATTTAAACACTTGGTTACCATTAAAAATACTAGTAACGCAGTAGTTGTATTAGAATCTAGTGCTCTCTGATAATAAAGAACATCCCTAGTCTTATATACTGACTACCCAATTCTAGTAAAAATTTTCAAAATTTTTAAATAAATGACTACCAAGTTATTTAGAACATATTTCACATATTTTGTACAAGCTTATTGTAGGTACTTTTGTTTTGGACAATACTAATAAGTTTTACCCGATTTACTATATTATATTTGAAAGAAAGATGGATCTACACGATGAATCAATTCTATCATTAAAAGGAAGTAAAGTCTTCCGAAAAAGACACGCGCTTCTTGATTTAGGTCAGGAAGTTGTTGTCCAGACCAGTTGTAGAGTCTACGAAAAACCTTGAAAAGTTTTCTTGAAAATCAGCTGGAAATCCACTGAAATGCCCCGTTCATATTAATTATAAACGTTTCATATTAATTGGTTTCTTTGCGAGGTTTTGACCTCTATATGAGACATTTTTCAAATCTTGCATTCGTTTTTAAAAACAACCATAACCTTTATTATTGAATAAAGGTCTTAATGACATAATTTAGATTGTCTATCAAAGACAATCTCCACAATTAAATAAGTTTTTACACAACCCATTACAATATGATCAAATATATTACCACAACACTCCGAATGCAAGTTTAAACAATATAAACAATTATGCCGACTCCAAATCTTGACCTTGGGTTGGCATATGACAGCGGAAGCATTTTTAATATTCACCTGAGAATAAACATGCTTAAAACGTCAACAAAAAAATGTTGGTGAGTCATAGGCTTAATTTCTATATAATAATCATAACATTTAATAAGCCACAAGATTTCATTTAATTAAATGCGCAGGATCATTACAACTGCAAAAATCATTCATATGATGAGTCGCCTGGTAACCGACCTTAACATAGAGCGCTTAAGATATCTGGCATCATACATTCCACTATTCAAATGTATGACAAGAACCCTTCGAAGTACTAAATCATTTCCACTATTCGAAAATGGGGGTGGTTGGTGCCCGTAGATCTACCTTTAGGATTCGCGTCAATTAGTGTTTTTCACTAATTCTTAGGTTACCAAGCATAATAATAATAAGTACAGATATCCGGTATAATAAAATAATCGTAGAATTTAGTTCCATGAACTTGTGCTTATTTTGTAAAACATTTATAAATTTTGCATGTATTCTCATCCCAAAATAATTTAGATAGTAAAAATGGGACTATAACTCACTTGTGATGATTTCCGAATAGATGGTGATAAGACTTGGCCTTTTGAAAAATTCACGAACCTAATAATAATATTCTTGTGTCAAGATATATATATATAATTAATATTCCATACTTATAATACTTGTGATAATTTTAATTGTCCATTGTTAGTAGTCTAACGTTCGAAGTCCAATAGTCCAATAGTCCAATAGTCCAATAGTCCAACAGTATAAATATATATATAAATATAAATGCGTATATTGTATTAGAATTCACTAACACTATAATATATTGTCTTAATATAATAAGACACATAATATGTATATTGTCTGAAGCAATCCGTGACCCATTGTATACATGTCTCAGGCTCGATCACAACTCAAAGTATATAATATTTTGGAATCCACTTCGACCCACAGCTAACTCGAAATTACTGCCAATGGTGTCTTATAGTTCGCTCCAATAATATATATAGAAGAAATCAAAATGATATGTCAAAACACTGTATACGGATCCACGGTGATCAAGTCATATATATATATATATATATATATATATATATATATATATATATATATATATGGTGTCTTACGATCTTTATTAAGACTATAATATATTGTCGTAGAACTTAATCACAACTATTATAAATAGTATTTCCATAAGTTCGGGAACAAGACATGTATAAATACATGTAGGATACAAGATAAGTTAGCTAGGATAAGGTTAGCATCCATTTTTATAAATCATGTCCGTAGCTAAAAATTAAGAAAAATATCCAATTTTGTTTTACCCAAAATTTTCTTCGTTACAAATCCGTTTTGAGTGATTCGAGTTGCCATGGTTTCGTATCGAACTCAACATTATTAATCTTAACAGAAAAAGTATAGGTTTATAGTCAAAAATACAGCTTAGGTGTCAAATAAGAGAAGATAGTCATATCCGTCGTAAGAATGACATCTTGATGACCCTTTTGAAAAACATACTTCCACTTAGAGTTTAACCATGGATTTTGGATATATTTCATATCCATATAAAATAAGATTTTTCACCAAAGGAAATCTTTTAATTCAAAGTTTAAGATAGGTTTTTAAAATTAGACCCAAAACAGCCCCCGATGATGTATGACGGCGTATGTTCAGTTTTAAGGTGTTCTTCATGTTTACAAGTTTTATATCCTTATGTTAGCTTGACATACTATCATAATACATGTGTTGAAGTATTTTAAAAGTCAAGTTAGAAGGATTAAATTTATTTGTGAACAAGTTTAGGATTAATCTAAACTATGTTCTTGTTGTTGTAAGTTATAAACTCATAATAAGATAGCTATATGGATATGAATCGAAAAAGATTATGAATAAGGTGACTACCTCAAATTAAATGAAAAAAGTTGCTGAGAAAATAAGATGATAATCTTGTGATCAAAGATATCCTTGATGGCTTGTAATCCTTGGATTAGAATCATAGAATGAACAAAAGTTCGAATAAGATTTCTATCTTGAATTAAGATAGTTATAAGTATATGAATTGAACCAAAGCTTATATATGACTCTTACCTTGATAAAGAGGAGTAGATAAGTTAACAAAGTGTTCTTAAAGCTAGTTTATGATCAAAGTGAATGAAGATTTTCTAGTACTTGAAGTATGTGTGTTTAAAGAGTGTTTAAAGAGTAAGAAATGGAGAGAATACTTGGAGTTCTTGTGTGTGAGTATTATGAGAGTGAAGGTAAGTTAAATAGATAATATGAATGAGTAAAAAGAGTGTTAAAAGTCATGGTTCATGCATATGGTTAAGAGACTTTATCAAAATTTGGAATATAGCATAATAATGCAAACTAGAAGTTAAATGTTAGTTCCCACAAGTATCCATCATGTTTATCCTTGTCTTGTAACTCATAGGGCTGCTAAGGAGGCTATAATTGGTATTTCATATTGGTATATACTCATAGTATTTAAGTATGGAAGCTGGGTATGATACGGGTATAAATACCGAATGAATACGAATAGAATTCTTGATGGAATTGAATGAGATTATGAGTATAGCTATCTTTGTTGAGTATAAGTATGTTAGTATATATGTTTAAGTCCTTCGAAAGTGTATTAATACATATTAATACAATACATATACATGCATTTTAATTTAGAAGTTTTTACAACGTTAATCGTTATATATATATATATGTATATAATCTTGAAGTCTTTAAGTTAGTAATCTCATTTTATGTATATAACCAATTGTTATTATATGTAATGAGATACTTAAATATCATTTTATCAAATCATAAGTATATATATATATATATATATATATATACATATATATATATATATATATATATATATATATATATATATCCATATATACATCATTATATAATTATTTCGATTTATGACGTTCGTGAATCGTCAGACAAATTGGGTGGCCAAACATTTGTATAAAATTCATTTCAAATAACCAAATATTAATGAGTTTGATTACTTAACATGTTGGAAACATTAATTATGTAAATATTAATCTTCTATATATTAGCGGAAAAATCCGGGTCGTTACATTACACACCCGTTAAATTAAATTTTGTCGCGAAATTTAGAATTGTACCTAGTTAACGTGCGATATCGGGAAACAAATGTGGGTACTTCAGCTTCATTTGGTCTTCTCATTCCCAAGTAAATTCAGGTCCTCTACGAGCATTCCATCGAACCTTAACGATTGGTATCTTACTTTGTTTGAGTCGTTTGACCTCACGATCCATAATTTCGACGGGTTCTTCGATGAAGTTTAGTTTCTCGTCAATCTTAATTTCATCTAACGGGATAATGAGATCTTCGGTAGCTAGGAATTTCTTCATGTTCGAAACATGAAAGGTGTTGTGACTCTTTTCTAATTGTGGAGGTAGCTCAAGTCGATAGGCCACCGGCCCAATGCGTTTTTCAATCTTGAATGGCCCAATGTATCTTGGGCTCAATTTCCCCCGCTTTCCAAAACGAATAACACCTTTCCAAGGTGATACCTTAAGCATAACTATATCACCCTGCTCAAACTCTAAAGGTTTTCTCCTAACATCTGCATAGCTTTTTTGTCGACTCCGGGCTGTTTTCAATTGTTGTTGAATCTGAATGATTTTATCGGTGGTTTCTTGGATAATTTCTGGACCTGTAATCTATTTATCCCCCACATCACTCCAACAAATCGGAGACCTGCACTTCCTACCATAAAGTGCCTCGAATCGTGCCGCCTCAATACTAGAATGGTAGCTGTTATTGTAGGAAAACTCAGCTAATGGTAGATGTCGATCCCAACTGCTTCCAAAATCAATAACACATGCTCGTAGCATGTCTTCGAGTGTCTGAATTATCCTTTCACTCTGCCCATCAGTTTGTAGATGTTAGGCAGTACTTAAATCTAGACGAGTTCCTAACGCTTCATGTAATGCCTGCCAGAATCTGGAAGTAAATCTGCTATCACGATCAGAGATAATAGAGATTGGTATACCATGTGTAGAAATAACTTCTTTCAGGTATAATCTTCCTAATTTCTCTATACCATCCTCTTCTTTTATTGGTAGAAAGTGTGCTGACTTAGTAAGACGATCGACTATGACCCAAATCATATCATAACCACATGCGGTTCTCGGTAACTTAGCAATGAAATCCATGGTAATATTTTCCCATTTCCATTCTGGGATTTCAGGTTGTTGGAGTAGACTCGATTGTTTCTGATGTTCAGCTTTGACTTTAGAACAATTCAAACTTGCTCCTACATATGTGGCTATATCGGCCTTCATTCCTGGCCACCAAAAGTTTCTCTTGAGGTCTTGGTACATTTTCCCCGCTCCGGGATGTATTGAATATCTGGTTTTATGTGCTTCATCTAGTACCACTTTCCTCAAATCCCCATTCTTTGGTACCCAAATTCTTTCAGCTAAATACCTGGTTTCGTCTTTCCGAATATTAAGCTGTTTTTCTAATCCTTTGGGTATTTCCTTTCCAAAAATTTCTTCCTTCAAAACCTCCTGTTGTGCCTCTTTTATTCGAGTAGTAAGATTAGTATGAATAATCATGTTCATAGCTTTTACTCGAATAGTTTCTCTTTCCTTTCGACTCAAGGTATCGGCTACCACATTCGCTTTTCCCGGGTGGTAACAGATTTCACAATCATAATCATTTAGCAGCTCAACCCACCTACGCTGCCTCATATTTAGTTGCTTTTGATTTAAAATATGTTGGAGACTTTTGTGGTTGGTGTATACGATAAACTTGACCCCATATAGATAATGTCTCCACATCTTTAATGCAAAAACAACGGCGCCCAATTCCAGATCATGTGTGGTGTAGTTTTGTTCATGAATTTTGAGTTGTCGAGAAGCATATGCAATCACCTTCTTCCATTGCATAAGAACACATCCAAAAACCATTCTTGATGCATCGCAGTAGATAACAAAATCTTCCATTCCGTCAGGTAACGATAGAATAGGTGCCGTAGTCAACTTCTTTTTTAACAATTGGAAGGCACCCTCTTGTTCGGAAGTCCCTTCATACTTTTTCCCCTTGTGTGTCAAGGCAGTTAAAGGTTTGGCTACTCGGGAGAAATCTTGAATAAATCTCCTATAATAACCGGCTAAACCCAAAAATTGACGTATTTGCGTTGGAGTTTTCGGGGTTTCCCAATTTTTGATTGCTTCGATCTTGGCGGGATCAACTTTGATTCCATTACTACTGACTACGTGGCCAAGAAATTGTACTTCATTTAACCAAAAAGCGCACTTAGAAAATTTTGCATAAAGTTGTTCTTTTCTTAACAACTCTAATACAAGTCTCAAGTGTTGTTCGTGTTCTTGGTTATTCTTCGAATAGATAAGAATGTCATCAATAAAGACAATAACAAACTTATCTAAATATAGACTACTGAAAGGACCCGTTCATATACATTATAAATGATTCACAATAGTTGATTACATCGCGAGGTATTTGACCTCTATATGATACATTTTACAAATATTGCATTCGTTTTTAAAAGACAAACTTTCTTTACAACGAAAGTTGACGGCATGCACACCATTTCATAATACATCCAACTATAATTGACATAATAATAATCTTGATGAACTCAATGACTCAAATGCAACGTCTTTCAAAATATGCCATGAATGACTCCAAGTAATATCCTTAAAATGAGCTAATGCACAGTGGAAGATTTCTTTAATACCTGAGAATAAACATGCTTTAAAGTGTCAACCAAAAGGTTGGTGAGTTCATAGGTTTATCATAACAATCATTTCAATATATTAATAGACCACAAGATTTCCGTTTATAAATATATGTACACTCACAAGTGTATAAAAGTATTCTATAAGTTGTAGGCACCCGGTAACAAGCCTTAACGTTCATGTTTTACCCTCTGAAGTACATATCTATTTATATATAACGGTTCGTGAATCGTCGGAATTTGGTCGAGGTTATAATGAATGTATGAACACAGTTTAAAATTCTTGAGATTTAACTTAACAAACTTTCCTTATCGTGTCGGAATAATATAAAGATTAAAGTTTAAATTTGGTCGGAAATTTTCGGGTCGTCACAATACCTACCCGTTAAAGAAATTTCATCCCCGAAATTTGATAGAGGTCGTCATGACTAACAATGAGAATGTTATTATAACGATTATAGAGTTTTATCATTTTCAAGAAGAATGGATAAAATAATTCGATTACTCGAAGCGTGTGAGTGAAGTTATCGTAAATGAATGAAATAAGATAATAGTGATTCGTCGTATCTTTTGACGTCATCACGATTGATCTCCGAAAAGAAAATCTTTGTAATCTATATTGGATTTGATTATTTGGCGATTAAGGAAATTATGATCCTCTTCGAATTAATGCAATAATCCATTTTGATTTCTCTGTCAGATATTTCACTATAAATCCACCTCATTTGTTTTCTTACAACTCACACCTTCTCAACTTATATTTTAAAGTATTTGTCAATATGCTTCATCCAGTGCTGATTCTTGATATACTCCTCACTTTCATATCTGTCGTTCTTCTTTTTCATCTGCCTCCGAAAGAATCTATTTACTTCTACTATACTCTTGGTTTTATAGTGTTTTTAGTTCTTCCGTGTCTTTATATTGCTATATGCATTAATATATACGGTTTTTGATTTCTGGGTTGTTGTTGGGTTTTATATCTTCCCTTATATTTCAAAGTCCTTGCTTCTTCTATAATCATTGTCATCCACACTTAATGCTCTCTTCTATTTGCTATGATTTATACTCCCATTTCTAGTTCGGAGCTTTGTCCTTTCGTTTCTTCTTCTTGTGATTAAGCACCGCTTGTAATGGTCCAGAATTCGCAGATATAAATTTCAGAATGAACATTGTTAATGTTCTAGGAAGGAAATTGTAATGGCACGATCTTGACTTGTCAAATTACCAGAATACCTCGAAAAAGCCCGAATCATCAAGAAATATTTTCTTGATATTTAGAGATCAAAGAGAATACAAGAGTCGTGTAACATAGCACATGATGACGTTATGATCTGTGAATTATCATGTTCCATTTAGAAACTCAGCATGAATTACTGTAATATAATCACGTTGATCAAGTGTCATTATATTATACTAACTGATGCTTCAGCTCCCAACACTTCTTCAAGAATATTCCTATTTTAAACTCGAATGTTTCAGAATTTAGAAACTAAAATAGTTTCTTTTATGATATAATACAGATAGCGCGAAGAGGTAAATGATTTCAGATAAGAATAATTATAAAAATATCTTCAGAAGTATGGATGATATTTATAATGAAAGATATGATGATATCTTAGAATGTCTAATATTAGAAGATGATGAAGGATATTATCCGCAGGGGTTTAGAGTCAGGAGCAAGGTATTCGTTAATGACTACAGCAAGTACTGAATCATTTAGATTCTTTGAAGGCAGGTTCAGCCTTTGTGATTTGTCCACAGCCTCCTTCATACTTTGCTCAATCCGTTTTCCAGTTCCAAAGCTTCTCTTTTTCTGAGCTTTGCCAATATACTATCCTTTATCATCCAACTTTTTACTGTTACGGTCGTTTACAGTTTTTGCTGCTTCATCAGCATTTTTCAAAATTTCGAGAACTGGTTCGCAGTTTAGGGTGTTTTTCAGAAATTTCTCATTCAAAGAATGTAAGTCTTGGAGGTAGACGTTGTGTGTATATGTAATTGTTGATGTAGACATGCTACGAGGTTTCAAAATACTGATTGCTGATTCTCAATAATTGGTATGGCAATTCTTGTTATAAGGTACGAATGAGTATATGATAGGGTTTCGATAATTATAATGATTTTTTTTTTTTGAAAGTCAAAGATCAGTGAAGTTGTTGGTAAGTTTATTGCTAATGTGGTAAATATAAATGATTCCCCGGTAACGTTGGTGAAAGGGCAACGTATCTATCGAGGTTATAATAAGACTGTTTTGATTGAGAAGTCGAAGTTAACTTGCTGGAGCTGTGACAAAACTGTCTATTTTGAAACGGAATTGAAAAGTTATTTTAGCTAGTAAATGCCAAAGGGTCTAACACGGATACGTGTCGAACTATGACTTGGGTTTTGAGAGTTTTTCAGGTGTATAACTGTGGGTAACATGTGGTTGGATCATCATCTCGATTGTTCCTTAGTTGAAGTGTCTTCAGGAATTTCGAAAGGTTTGAGCACATATTGTAATCGTTAATACATATGATGTTCTAACATAGTTTTGAAGTCAAAGTATAGCTTTGAAAGATATAGGAATCTAAGAGTGATGATACTGGTTATATTTCGAATTGAATTATGCGATTTCAAAATCAGAATATGTAATTGAATTTGAATGAGTATGATTGTTTTGATTTATATGAAAGAATGGATATTATTGTGAAAGTAGGGAGTATAGTTGATGATTGCTGAATCAGTTTCGAAAAATGTAATATATTAATTGTGAATTTATATATCTCTCGGGTATTACCTACCCGTTAAAAAAATTTTCACAATTAATATTTTGTACAAAAGAAGTTTATTACAGTCTTTATGAAAATATATGTGTATATTTTCTTTAGATGTAATATAGATTTAATGAGTTAATATTAAATTAAACTCATTTGTTTTATGGTTGGAACTAGAATTGAGTAATCCTAAAACTTTATAAATTGCATAAGTATTTCTTCAATAATATTGAAATTATGAATCATTACTTTGTTATTTGTTAGTTTTCATGAAATTCTTGTGAACTTCGCAAGGTACGAATGATGTTATTTGAAAAGTTTCGAGTACATCGATGATGAAAGTGTAAAATCAAACATATATTCGAATAATACACTTGATTTATTATGAATTGGATTTTTATTGAATTGAGACAGAGATTGTAATTAACGATGGTTAAGTTGCGGACGAAGGACGTACATCATTGCATATTTGTAATATGAATTAACTGAGTAGTTAAGATTCACACATAATAGCTTAGTACGGGAAGATTTATTATGGTTTAAAAATTTATACATATAAATCTTTCGATTGGAAATGAGTTAATACTTCATAACTCGTTGATACAATATATTTGTTGTTGATTCGTAATGATGTCCACAATGATTCTTGAACTGACAGAGTTTGTGATGTTACAGGTGTTGTTGATTCTGACGATACTGACGGCACTGACTGTGTTGATGATGCTACGGTCATGTTGATGCTGTTGGTAAAACAATTCTAGCTTGTAAATCGTACACCATTTTCGATCAAAGTTTCTACTCTACCATCTCCGTTCACTCATCCGATTTACGGTCAGAATTAAATAATCTCTAAGATTTTGGAGACTACATAACTGCCGCAGAGATATCTCTTTAATGAAGTTTATGAATTAATACTTCATCGTTTGTTGTTGTTGATATTCCTGGATATTTACAGGGCGTATGACGTTGATGTTTGAGATACAGATTGTATTGTTGCGGTGTGGGATGTGGATGTTGTTGTTGGTGGTGGTGATGGTACGGTTGGTGTTGCTGATGGTGGTACTGTTTATGCTGCTAGTGCTGCTGCTGGTGTTTGTAACCTTTGCACCATATTCTCCAAAGCCACTACCCTGTAGCGACCCGACCAAATCGTCATTGACGGCGTCGTCTACTTAGGTCCCGTTACGTGGTCATAAGTCTTTAAAACAACGTTTGACCAAAAGATATGTCGCCTTCATTTCAAAATAAAGATTGTTTCAAAGTTTACAAGAATTGTTCAACCAATAGTTAAGTTACAACGTTATAATACGAATGAAATCTAGGCGACACGGTTTAAGTAAAGTCAAAAGACGCTCCATGAAATGCACGTATACTCGACATCCAATGCAAGTATCAAATAATGAGCGGAAGCATGTATCATGTATCGTTCAAGGACCTGAGAAAAACATAGAAATCTGTCAACGAAAACGTTGGTGAAATCATAGGTTTAAGTAAGTAAGTACAAGTGAACCACAAGATTTGCATCAATGAAATAATAGTAATACATTCCAAAAGTTTGTTTCACGAGCACCCAATTATCAATGCTTAACATTTCCTTCCATTGAACCCCATCACTTAGTGCTAGAACATACACTGTTTCTCGAAAATATATTTCATTCGTAAACGGTAGCGAACCGTTTGAATGAGGGTTTGTCAAACCCATATGGATCCATACAACATAAGTTCTCGCTTACACCCGGCAAGTGTAACTAATGATAATCGAATTGAGGATTTTGTTCTAAACTCGTATGTAGAATGTTTGTTTTCCTGTACTTGTGTTCACTTAGTAGAAGAAATGTTTATGTTTTCTCATCCCAAATGTAAGTTCAAAAAGAGTAAAAGTGGGACTATGATCTCACCTTGTATGCACGAACCAAAAAGTACTTCGACAAGTAAACGTGCAGTAACAATGCTAGTCTTGACCTAAACAAATATGTTGTATCAATAACGAAAGTCACGAGGGGTCAAAGTTGTTCAATTAGTCCTATGGCTCAATACGACTCGATTACGAAGCATGTGAAGCAAATAGTCAAGTTTCATGCAAGGTACACGTATAGAAACAAGTTAGAAAGATTACATAAGTAATTGGTCAAGTTTGATTAAAAGTCAAACTTGGTCGGGTCAAAGTCAACGAAGAAGTCAACACGTTCGGGTCGGGCCTCGAACGAATTTTCTGAAGTTTTTAATCATATATAAGCATGTTGGAACAAGTCTCATGTGAAACGGAGGTCTAGAACGTCCCAAACATTTTTCGTTAAATGACAACCAAAACAGCCCACTTTAGGCTTATGGGACGGCGTCCCAAAAGGCCTAGACGGCGTCCCACTTTGAAGGGCAAGACGGCGTCTTGGACCCCTAGACGGCGTCTAGGTTTGAAAGTCAGGACGTCGTCCTGGGTATTGGGACGGCGTCTTGGCTTGTTTCCAGACCTGGTTGCTGAAACTCCTAAGTGCACGAGTCCAAACATAAACCAACACAAATTACAACCCGCAAACATTCAAGACATGTATTTTATATCACCGGAAAGGTATTTTGACGAGGAACACAACTATGCACTTATCATCAATCAAACTTTCGCATACAACAACCAAAAATCGCATTTAGTGACCCTCATTCAATGCATATAAGTCATAAATGCTATTTAATGATTCGGTAACCAAAAGACATGAACAATATGCCGTTTCGAAGGTAATTAAGCATACAACACAACCTAACACTTATAATTAACACTTCATGTCATTTAATGCTTCAAAATCCATTCCTAGTTCATGAAACCCTAACCAAAAGTTACCAAATTTCATAATCAAGTTTAAGAGGTTTCTTTGATCAATCTTTACATCATAATGAAGCTAGTAACACTAGGAACAAGATTAAAACATGAAGTCTTAGCATCTAACAACACATGAACACTTAAAACTCAAGATTAAGCATGTTAACTTTCCATATGAACTAGTTACTCCAAAATATCAAAAACGAGCATACAAAACACATAAACAAACTAGACTTGAGCCATAGATACTAATTAACAAACTTATAACTTAAAAATCTCAAGAACACAAAGATTAGTGATTTAGAAAGTTACCCAAAATTGATGAAACCGGTATGAAATCGAAGAGGAGATCACGAGGAGTTCAAATATGTATTTTGTTTGGCAAGAAGACCACTAGCTCGGTTTTGGATGATGAATCTTTGTTCTTGAAGTTGAGAGGAAAAGTTGAAGTATTAAGAAATTGGAAGAGATGAATGAATGGATAGAATGAGAGTTTGACTCTTTGACCTAGTCACAAGTTTCAACATTTGGCAAGATTGGTCCCTCAACTTAAATCGGGTGCGGGAATTACCTAACAAGATAATTCAAACGCATATTAACGAGATGTGTTATAAACATCTAACGGAACTTAAATAGTTAAACGGAAAAGTTGACGGAAAAAGGCGGGATGTTACATTACCTACACCTTAAAAGAAATTTCGTCCCGAAATTTAAGCAGGCGTTGTAGTCGTTGTTTCTTCCTCGGAATCTGACGGTTCCGGAATCGGGAATAGATGCGGGTGCTTCTTTCGCATTTGGTCTTCTCTTTCCCAAGTAAACTCGGGTCCCCTTTTGGCGTTCCATCGGACCTTAACAATCGGGATCCTGCTTTGTTTTAATTCCTTTTCGACGTAGTCCACAATTTCAACCGGTTCCTCCACAAAATGGAGTTTGTCATTAATAGTAAGTTCCTCGAGAGGGACGACGATATCGGGCTCGGCAAGACACTTCTTCAAGTTAGATACATGGAAAGTAGGATGAACGGAGCTTAGTTGAGGCGGAAGGTTTAAACGATACGCGACGGTTCCAACACGCTCTAAGATCTCGAAAGGACCAACATACCGCGGATTTAGTTTCCCACGTTTCCCAAAACGAATGACACCTTTCCAAGGTGCGACTTTTAACATGACGCGATCACCGACTTGAAATTCGAGGTCCTTGCGTCTCTTATCGGTATAGCATTTTTGACGACTCCGGGCCGTCCGAAGCCTATCTCGGATTTGAAGAATCTTCTCGGTGGTTTCGTGAATGAGTTCGGGCCCGGAAATTTGCACGTCACCTACTTCGGCCCAACAAAGAGGAGAGCGGCATTTTCGGCCATATAATGCTTCAAACGGTGCGGCCTTAATACTCGCGTGATAACTATTGTTATAAGAGAACTCGGCGAGAGGTAAGTGCTTGTCCCAAGCTTTGCCAAAATCGACCACACAAGCTCGGAGCATATCTTCCAAGGTTTGTATCGTACGTTCACTTTGCCCATCGGTTTGAGGATGATATGCGGTGCTCATGTCCAAACGCGTTCCCAACGCTTCTTGTAACGTACGCCAAAATCTAGAGACGAAACGACCATCTCTGTCGGAGATAATCGATAAAGGTACGCCGTGTCGGGCTACAATCTCCTTAATGTAAAGTCGTGCAAGTTTCTCCATTTTGTCGGTTTCTTTCATGGCGAGGAAGTGCGCGGATTTGGTGAGGCGATCGACAATGACCCAAATAGTATCATAACCGCCCGACGTTTTCGGTAATTTGGTGATAAAATCCATCGTGATCATTTCCCACTTCCATTGCGGGATCTCGGGTTGTTGGAGTAATCCGGACGGTCTTTGGTGTTCGGCTTTGACTTTAGCGCAAGTCAAACATTTGGCAACATATCTAGCAACTTCCTTTTTGATGTTCGGCCACCAATATTGTTCTCTAAGGTCGTGGTACATCTTATTGGCACCGGGGTGAATCGAGTATCGTGACTTATGGGCTTCATCTAAAATAAGGCTTCGTAGATCCCCATAACTAGGCACCCAAATTCTTCCGGCGAAATGTCGGAGTCCGGTTTCTTTAACTTCGAATCGAGAGGTGAGGACGTTCAAGTGTTCGAGAGAGATGTTTTCATCCTTGAGAGCCTCATCTTGGGCTACCCGAATTTGGCTATTAAGGTTGGTGTGAATGGTGATGTTTAAAGCTCGGACACGGAGAGGCACCGCTCTTTCTTTTCGGCTTAAGGCATCGGCTACTACATTTGCCTTCCCGGGATGGTAACGAAGCTCGCAATCGTAATCGTTTAAGGTTTCAATCCACCTTCGTTGTCTCATGTTTAGTTGCTTTTGATCGAAAATGTGTTGGAGACTTTTGTGGTCGGTAAAGATAGTACTCTTGGTTCCATAAAGATAGTGTCTCCACATTTTAAGTGCAAAGACAACGGCTCCGAGTTCGAGATCATGCGTCGTGTAGTTTCGTTCATGAATTTTGAGTTGTCGAGAAGCATAAGCAATGACTTTCGTTCGTTGCATCAATACACACCCAAAACCATGTTTTGAGGCATCGCAATATACAACAAAGTCATCATTGCCTTCGGGAAGTGACAAGATAGGAGCGGTGGTTAGCTTCGTTTTCAAGATTTGGAATGCGGATTCATGTTCGGTCGCCCAAATGAATTTCTTTCCCTTGTGAGTTAATGCGGTTAGAGGACGTGCAACCAAAGAGAAATTTTCGATGAATCTACGATAGTACCCGGCGAGACCCAAAAATTGACGAATGTGAGTAGGAGTAGTAGGAGTCTCCCATTTGCTAATGGCTTCGATTTTCATTGGATCGACTTTAATACCTTGGTCACTTACAACATGACCAAGAAATTGAACTTCCTTTAACCAAAATTCACACTTGGAGAATTTGGCATAGAGTTGTTCTTGTCTTAAAAGTTCAAGCACAAGTCGGAGGTGTTCCTCGTGTTCTTCTTCGCTTTTTGAATAGACTAAAATATCATCGATGAACACGATAACGAATTTGTCAAGATACGGTTTGCACACGCGGTTCATAAGATCCATGAACACCGCCGGTGCGTTAGTGAGACCAAATGGCATGACAAGGAATTCATAACTACCGTAACGGGTCCGGAAAGCGGTTTTGGAGACATCTCCCCCCTTAACCCTTAATTGATGATAACCCGAGCGGAGATCGATTTTCGAATATACACAAGACCCTTGTAGTTGATCAAAGAGGTCATCGATGCGAGGAAGAGGATATCGGTTCTTAACCGTCAATTTATTTAGTTCACGATAATCAATGCACATTCGTAGGGATCCGTCTTTCTTTTTAACAAACAAAATCGGAGCGCCCCAAGGTGAATGGCTAGGTTGGATAAAACCACGATCAAGTAGTTCTTGGATTTGACTTTGCAATTCTTGTATTTCGGATGGAGCGAGTCTATATGGTGCACGTGCTACGGGTGCGGCTCCCGGAATAAGATCGATTTGGAATTCAACCGGTCGATGAGGCGGAAGACCCGGCAATTCGTCGGGAAATACATCGGAATAGTCACTAACAATTGGCACATCATCGATGTGCTTCTCATCGGACTCGACTTTCTTAACGTGAGCAAGGATCGCAAAACAACCCTTACGGAGTAGTTTTCTAACTTTAACACACGAAACGAGGTTGAGTCCGGTGCAACTCTTATCGCCATAGACGATCAAAGGTTCACCATTCTCGATAGGAATTCGGATTGCGTTAAGATCACAAAGAATGTGAGATTTCGTTTTGACTAACCAATTCATACCGATTATTACATCAAAGCTTCCTAGTTCCATGGGTATCAAGTCAATTTCAAATTCCTTACCCAAAATGTTTAACGTACACCCCCGGTAATATGTGTTGGCACTTAATAGTTTCCCGTTAGCCACTTCAATGGTATAAGTGGTATCTAATGGAAGAGGTGGAGTGCTAAAAGAATGAGTCAAAGTCTTGGATACAAAGCATTTATCGGCACCCGAATCGAATAAAAAGGAGACATAAGAATTGTTGAGAAGAAACGTACCCGTGACTAGTTCAGTGTCATCCCGGGCTTCCTCGGTGTTGATGTTGAAAGCTCGGCCGCGCGTATTGGTATTATCTTTCCTTTTCGGGCATGCATTTCTATAATGACCCGTTTGACCACATTCGTAACAAGTGCCCGTCTTTGGTGCATTGGGCCACTTTCGAGCAACGGGAGTGGCACTTTTACAATCGTTGGCCTTATGACCAACTCCTTGGCACCGGTGGCAAATTAACTTGCCACATTCACCAAAGTGATGTTTGTTGCATTTGTTGCAAAGAGGTAGATTCCCGGCATAACCCTTCTTGCCGTCGGAAGTGAAAGATTTCTTGGCAAAGTTGTTGTTGCTTGATTGGGAGGGTTCCCACTTTCTTTTGTTGCCGCCCGATTTATCCTCGGCCTTAGGTGCCGGAACTACGATTTCGTCAACCGTTTCAATTAGTTGGCGAGCCATGTTCATAGCGGCTTGATGAGTAGTGGGTTTGGATGACATCACCCCTTGTTTGATGCTTTTTGGAAGACCGAGCATGTAGAGCTCAATCCTTTGAGATTCGGGGTTAACGAGATTAGGACACATCAAGGATAGTTCGGCGAAGCGTTGATTATAAGCTTTAAGATCGTTTCCGACCGCTTTCAAAGCTCTTAGTTCTTCCTCAAGCTTTCGGGTTTCTTCGCGCGGAAAATATTCAACAATCATCTTTTCCTTTAGATCGGCCCAAGAGAGGGCATGAGCTTCATCGGTACCCACCGATTGAACATAGGTGTTCCACTATGTTAGAGCAATTCCGGAGAAAGTGTGAGTGGAGTATTTGACCTTGTCTTGGTCCCGACAACCGCTTATGCTAAAGACGGCTTCCGTTTGCTCAAACCATCGGGTGAGCACGACCGGTCCCCCGGTTCCATCAAAAGTGTGAGGTTTGCACCCCATGAAAGCTTTATAGGAGCATCCCTCGTTTGAGTTTCCGGCTCCATTGTTGTTGTTATTGTTGTTGTTGTTGTGGTTGTTATTATTATTGTTGTTGGATGAGTGACCGGCCATGGCCGCATCTACGGCGGTTGCTATCATCCGTTCGAGAGCTTGTTCGGGAGTTTCATTGCGGCGTACACGACGAGGAGCCATTGTTCCTTCAAGACACAAGAATATCATTGATTAGTATTCTCAATAATACTAACCGTGATATAGAATAAAGATAAAGAGAAGTTTTTCCTCGACTCGCCTTAAATTCTTTATGTCATAATGTCGGAACGTTCATATGAGTCACCGTAATATAATCCCGGAAATTATATTACCCTGATTCATATGTGCATTCGACATCATTTCATATAGTCAAGGTGGCGTGTCAATCAAATTAAACAACGTGAGATTAAGATGAACTAAGAGTAGATATGAGTAGAAGCGTTCGAGTATAAATGCACAAGTAGTCAAGTAATTCCTACTTCAAGTCTATATGCCGGTTGTAGTCTAGACTCACCAATGTACCCTATGACTCGGGGTCGACACCAATGAACTCTAAATCCCTACAACCAACGCTCTGATACCATCTGTAGCGACCCGACCAAATCGTCATTGACGGCGTCGTCTACTTAGGTCCCGTTACGTGGTCATAAGTCTTTAAAACAACGTTTGACCAAAAGATATGTCGCCTTCATTTCAAAATAAAGATTGTTTCAAAGTTTACAAGAATTGTTCAACCAATAGTTAAGTTACAACGTTATAATACGAATGAAATCTAGGCGACACGGTTTAAGTAAAGTCAAAAGACGCTCCATGAAATGCACGTATACTCGACATCCAATGCAAGTATCAAATAATGAGCGGAAGCATGTATCATGTATCGTTCAAGGACCTGAGAAAAACATAGAAATCTGTCAACGAAAACGTTGGTGAAATCATAGGTTTAAGTAAGTAAGTACAAGTGAACCACAAGATTTGCATCAATGAAATAATAGTAATACATTCCAAAAGTTTGTTTCACGAGCACCCAATTATCAATGCTTAACATTTCCTTCCATTGAACCCCATCACTTAGTGCTAGAACATACACTGTTTCTCGAAAATATATTTCATTCGTAAACGGTAGCGAACCGTTTGAATGAGGGTTTGTCAAACCCATATGGATCCATACAACATAAGTTCTCGCTTACACCCGGCAAGTGTAACTAATGATAATCGAATTGAGGATTTTGTTCTAAACTCGTATGTAGAATGTTTGTTTTCCTGTACTTGTGTTCACTTAGTAGAAGAAATGTTTATGTTTTCTCATCCCAAATGTAAGTTCAAAAAGAGTAAAAGTGGGACTATGATCTCACCTTGTATGCACGAACCAAAAAGTACTTCGACAAGTAAACGTGCAGTAACAATGCTAGTCTTGACCTAAACAAATAGGTTGTATCAATAACGAAAGTCACGAGGGGTCAAAGTTGTTCAATTAGTCCTATGGCTCAATACGACTCGATTACGAAGCATGTGAAGCAAATAGTCAAGTTTCATGCAAGGTACACGTATAGAAACAAGTTAGAAAGATTACATAAGTAATTGGTCAAGTTTGATTAAAAGTCAAACTTGGTCGGGTCAAAGTCAACGAAGAAGTCAACACGTTCGGGTCGGGCCTCGAACGAATTTTCTGAAGTTTTTAATCATATATAAGCATGTTGGAACAAGTCTCATGTGAAACGGAGGTCTAGAACGTCCCAAACATTTTTCGTTAAATGACAACCAAAACAGCCCACTTTAGGCTTATGGGACGGCGTCCCAAAAGGCCTAGACGGCGTCCCACTTTGAAGGGCAAGACGGCGTCTTGGACCCCTAGACGGCGTCTAGGTTTGAAAGTCAGGACGTCGTCCTGGGTATTGGGACGGCGTCTTGGCTTGTTTCCAGACCTGGTTGCTGAAACTCCTAAGTGCACGAGTCCAAACATAAACCAACACAAATTACAACCCGCAAACATTCAAGACATGTATTTTATATCACCGGAAAGGTATTTTGACGAGGAACACAACTATGCACTTATCATCAATCAAACTTTCGCATACAACAACCAAAAACCGCATTTAGTGACCCTCATTCAATGCATATAAGTCATAAATGCTATTTAATGATTCGGTAACCAAAAGACATGAACAATATGCCGTTTCGAAGGTAATTAAGCATACAACACAACCTAACACTTATAATTAACACTTCATGTCATTTAATGCTTCAAAATCCATTCCTAGTTCATGAAACCCTAACCAAAAGTTACCAAATTTCATAATCAAGTTTAAGAGGTTTCTTTGATCAATCTTTACATCATAATGAAGCTAGTAACACTAGGAACAAGATTAAAACATGAAGTCTTAGCATCTAACAACACATGAACACTTAAAACTCAAGATTAAGCATGTTAACTTTCCATATGAACTAGTTACTCCAAAATATCAAAAACGAGCATACAAAACACATAAACAAACTAGACTTGAGCCATAGATACTAATTAACAAACTTATAACTTAAAAATCTCAAGAACACAAAGATTAGTGATTTAGAAAGTTACCCAAAATTGATGAAACCGGTATGAAATCGAAGAGGAGATCACGAGGAGTTCAAATATGTATTTTGTTTGGCAAGAAGACCACTAGCTCGGTTTTGGATGATGAATCTTTGTTCTTGAAGTTGAGAGGAAAAGTTGAAGTATTAAGAAATTGGAAGAGATGAATGAATGGATAGAATGAGAGTTTGACTCTTTGACCTAGTCACAAGTTTCAACATTTGGCAAGATTGGTCCCTCAACTTAAATCGGGTGCGGGAATTACCTAACAAGATAATTCAAACGCATATTAACGAGATGTGTTATAAACATCTAACGGAACTTAAATAGTTAAACGGAAAAGTTGACGGAAAAAGGCGGGATGTTACATTCCCGAGCGCGAAGCTCGTTGACTTCTTCTATTACACCGGGGTGATTGTCGGTTCGGACGAGCGGATAAATAAAATCTAGAATTTGGTGTAGTATGTAATCGTGACGAGATACTCTAGAAATAAGAGAGAAAATGGTGTTTCGGATAGGTTCGCCGGTAAGTGCTTCAGGTTCTTCGCCAAGAGGGCAATGTGGTGGATGGAAGGGATCACCTTCTTCTTGTCTCCAATGATTAAGGAGGCTACGAACCCATCCCCAATTCATCCAGAATAGATGATGACTAATTGGTTGATCCATTCCGGTCACACTGCTTTCGGAACTTGAGTGGGATTCCATTTCGAAATCCGAGGGACTTGAACTAATGACGAATTCCATTTCATACGACTGAATAAAGAATTTTTCGATATGAAATGATTTTCCGGCTATCGGGTGGTATTCTAATTATATAGAGCAAAAGGTTTCGTAGATTAAGGAGAAATTTACAGAATATGTCAGGCAAAGTTTATAGTAACAGATACGCTAAGATATAAATTTTGTCTATACACTATTCATGCAATCAATGCAATAAGATGTGTCTAGACTAAGAATGATAAGCAGGTAATTTTCGACAAAAATGATGAGCAAAACTTTTGACATGCAGACACGGTCGAAGTTCAGACTCACTAATGCATCCTAACGACTATCAGTTAGACACACTAATGCAGACCTGGTTCGCTAAGACCACCGCTCTGATACCAACTGAAAGGACCCATTCATATACATTATAAACGATTCACAATAGTTAATTACATCGCGAGGTATTTGACCTCTATATGATACATTTTACAAACATTGCATTCTTTTTTAAAAGACAAACTTTCTTTACAACGAAAGTTGACGGCATGTACACCATTTCATAATACATCCAACTATAATTGACATAATAATAATCTTGATGAACTCAATGACTCGAATGCAACGTCTTTCAAAATATGCCATGAATGACTCCAAGTAATATCCTTAAAATGAGCTAATGCACAGCGGAAGATTTCTTTAATACCTGAGAATAAACATGCTTTAAAGTGTCAACCAAAAGGTTGGTGAGTTCATAGGTGTATCATAACAATCATTTCAATATATTAATAGACCATAAGATTTCCGTTTATAAATATATGTACACTCGCAAGTGTATAAAAGTATTCTATAAGTTGTAGGCACCCGGTAACAAGCCTTAACGTTCATGTTTTACCCTCTGAAGTACACCAGATCAGGTGTGTTTAAATAACCTTGAAGTACTAAAGCATCCTATAGTTAGGATGAGGTTTGTCAGGCCTAATAGATCTATCTTTAGGATTCGCGCCTACCGTACATAGACAAGTAGTTTAATGTTACCAAGCTAAGGGTATATTTCTGGTTTAAACCCACGTAGAATTAGTTTTAGTACTTGTGCCTATTTCGTAAAACATTTATAAAAACAGCGCATGTATTCTCAGTCCCAAAAATATATATAAAAGGGAGCAAATGAAACTCACCATACTGTATTTTGTAGTAAAAATACATATGACGACATTAAACAAGTGCAAGGTTGGCCTCGAATTCACGAACGTATCAATATTGAGATTCAATATTGCAGGAAAGTACGTAGACGCAACGGAGATGATAAACACTAGATTGACCTCATGAGCATACTCATGAACCATACCCATCACCTCCATAGCTATAACCCATAATTTCCTTAGCTTCGACTCATTAAAAAAAAACTATTTTGAAATCACTCGGACAGCACTCCGTCGTAATATTTTATGTATACTAATAATATCTTGAAATAATACAGAGAAAATATATATATATATATATATATATATATATATATATATATATATATATATATATATATATATATATATATATATAAATCGATAGAGAGAGTTTAGAGAAATATATTTTCAAGTTTCTATGAAATAATGAAACATATTGAATTCTATTTATAATAGATTTTTGAATTATTAAAGTGAATTATTAAAGTATGAATTATTAAAGTGAATTATTAAAGTATGAATTATTAAAGTGAATTATTAAAGTATGAATTATTAAAGTGAATTATTAAAGTGAATTATTATAGTGAATTATTAAAGTGAATTATTAAAGTATGAATTATTAAAGTGAATTATTAAAGTTAAAGTAAAGTAAAAGTAAAAGTAAAAGTAAAGTAAAGGTAAAGTTAAAGTATAGTAAAAGTATAAAAACTATGTATGTATAATACGCGTATAAATATATATAATATTAATTTAAATCGTTATATATATTTAATGAAATAAAATATAAATATCATTATATTTATTATACTGGTTAAGTAATGAGTTGTCAAAAGTGATTCTAGATATTTATAAAAGTTATATACGTTTTAATAATAAAGTTCTTTTTAAACTGAAAACGTCTTTGTACGTTTGAAAATAGATTAATAGAATATTATGGAAACCAATTCTCCACTAACTTTTGTCTAACTTTCGTAAATGACACTTTTTGTTTTTATTTATAAATAGCTTTACAAATTATTCTGAATATCGTTAAGAGGAATAGATTTTCTCAAATCATAGTGGACCTCTCAATAGAGACTTGTAATCATAATTCAATGTTTCTAATAATTCAATTATTTAATATATTTTTTTTAATTTCGTCGAAAAATCATATTGAAAAAATACGTTCATGTAAAGTATTATACGTTTAATACTTTATTAATATTCTCAAGTTATAATATATATATATACATATACATATCTATTTATATATAACGGTTCGTGAATCGTCGAAATTTGGTCGAGGTTATAATGAATGTATGAACACAGTTTAAAATTCTTGAGATTTAAGTTAACAAACTTTGCTTATCGTGCCGGAATAATATAAAGATTAAAGTTTAAATTTGGTCGGAAATTTTCGGGTCGTCACAACTACATACTCGGTGCATGAGATCCATGAAAACTGCGGGTGCATTGGTTAGACCGAATGGCATAACCATGAATTCGTAATGGCCATAACGAGTTCTGAAGGCTGTTTTTGGTATATCGGCTTCTTTAACCCTCAGTTGATGATAACCCGATCTTAAGTCAATTTTGCAGTATACGCTCGAACCTTGGAGTTGATCAAATAGGTCGTCGATTCGGGGTAAAGGGTATCGGTTTTTGATGGTTACTTTATTCAGCTCACGGTAATCGATACACATGCGAAAAGACCCATCTTTCTTTTTAACGAACAAAATTGGAGCTCCCCATGGTGACGTACTCGGTCGGATAAAACCACGTTCGAATAATTCTTGTAACTGACTTTGTAATTCTTTCATTTCGGTGGGCGCAAGTCTATATGGAGCACGAGCTATTGGTGCAGCTCCTGGTACAAGATCTATTTGAAATTCAACGGATCGGTGTGGAGGTAGTCCCGGTAATTCGTCCGAAAACGCCTCAGGAAATTCTCTTGCAACAGGAAAGTCATCGATTTTCTTTTCTTCTTTTTCAACCTTCTCGACGTGTGCTAGTATGGCATAGCAACCTTTTCTTCTTAGTTTGCCTTCAAACTACTAATAAGATTTAATTTGGCATTACCCTTTTCTTCGTACACCATTAAGGGTAACCCGTTTTCTCTCGGAATGCGAATCGCCTTCTCATGACAAACAACTTCGGCTTTCACCTTGGACATCCAGTCCATTCCAATAATTATGTCGAAGCTTCCCAATTCCACCGGTATTAAATCAATTGCAAACGTTTCGCTAACTAAACTAATTTTTCGATTTCGGCAAATTTTATCAACCTTAATTAGTTTACCGTTTGCTACTTCAACTATACACTTTTTATCCAAAGGCGTTAACGGGCAATTTAATTTGGCATAAAATTCTCTACTCATATAACTTCTATCGGCACCTGATAATGCTAAAAACGAATATATATTTCATAGCATTATCCCTCAAGAAAGACAAGCTTTTAGTTGCAATTGTACGATTTACAAGTGATATTCGTTTAAATAATAAAAGGTGAAGACAAAAGACAGATTCGACGAATTGAAGACGTAAACGACCAAAAAGCTCAAAAGTACAAAGTACAATCAAAGTGGTTCAAATTGTTGATGAGAAACGTCTCAAAATTACAAGAGTACAAGACGCAAAACGCAAAGTACAAGATATTAAATTGTATGCAAGGACGTTCGAAAATCTGGAACCGGGACCAAAGTCAACTCTCAACGCTCGACGCAACGGACTAAAAATTACATGTCAACTATGCACATAAATATAAAATAATATTTAAATAATTCTTAAAATTATTTATATATTATATTTATTTATAAAAACCGTCGGCAGAAGAAACAAGCTCATGTGAGCTGGAAAAGTAGGCCATGCGATCGCATGGCATGGCAGTTATAAAGCCATGCGATCGCATGGTGAATAGTACCAGGCCACATTCCTATAAAAGCACGCTCTGGTCGACTGAAATATATATCCATCCTATCTCTCTATCTATAAACGTATATATATATATTTTAATTTTAATTTTAATTTTAATTTCTAATAATAAGGGTATGTTAGCAAATGTTGTAAGGGTGTAAGTTGAAATTCTGTCCGTGTAACGCTACGCTATTTTTAATCACTGTAAGTTATGGTTAATGTTATTTTTAAATTAATGTCTCGTAGCTAAGTTATTATTATGCTTATTTAATGCCGAAGTAATCATGATGTTGGGCTTAATACTAAAATTGGGTAATTAGGCTTTATACCATAATTGAGGTTTGGACAAAAGAACGACACTTGTGGAAATTAGACTATGGGCTATTAATATTTTTTATATTAACTAAACGATACCTCGTTAATTTAATATATAGACTTATAATTTGACGTATTTATATATAACCACATACGCTTGACTGGGCACGGTGGGCGGGATATCTATAAATACCAATAATTGTTCATTTTACCGGACACGGAACTGGATTAATAGTTAATAGACTTGTTGAAACAGGGGTGGATTACATTCAAGGGTAATTGGTGTAATTGTTAACAAAGTAGTAAAACCTTGGTCTACACGCAGTCGATAACCTGGTGTATTCATTAAACAAAGTAATAAGACCTTGTTACAATTCGAATCCCCAATTAGTTGGAATATTTGACTTCGGGAATAAGAATAATTTGACGAAGACTTTCGCACTTTATGATTATGATTGATGGACTATTATGGACAAATCCGTATGGACATATCAAATAATCCAGGACAAAGGACAATTAACCCATGGTAATAAAACTAAAATCAACACGTCAAACATCATGATTACGAAAGTTAAAATAAGCATAATTTATATATTTCATATTTAATTGCACTTTTAATTATCGCACTTTTATTTATTGTCATTTTATTTAATTGCATTTTTAATTATCGTACTTTTTAATTATCGCAATTTTATTTTATCGCACTTTTATTTATCCCAATTTCATTATCGTTATTTAGTTTATGCTTTAAATTAAGTCTTTTATATATTTAATATTTTACATTAGGTTTTAACTGCGACTAAAGTTTTAAAATCGACAAACGGGTCATTAAACGGTAAAAATCCCCTTTTATAATAATAATACTACTTATATATATTTTTGTATTTTTACAATTATAAGTTAAAAATATAGCGTTAAGCTTGTTTAAAAGATCCCTGTGGAACGAACCGGACTTACTAAAAACTACACTACTGTACGATTAGGTACACTGCCTATAAGTGTTGTAGCAAGGTTTAGGTATACCCATTCTATAAATAAATAAATATCTTGTGTAAAATTGTATCGTATTTAATAGTATTTCGTTGTAAAAATAATAATATTTTCATATACACCTCGCATAACATCAAGTATTTTTGGCGCCGCTGCCGGGGAAAATTCTTGCTTAAACGCCTAAAGCGCAACGCTAAATATATATATAAAAAAAGATTTTTATTAATTTTTAGTTTACTTTTATAAAAATACTCTTTTGTAAAAATACGTTTTAAATATACAAAAATATAAAAAGAAAAAAAAAACAAAATTTATATATTTTTAAGAGTTTGTTAAATATTTAAGTTTTATAAAGTTTCTTTATTTTTATTTTTAGTTTGTAAAAATATAAATTTTATTTAAATATTTTGTATTAATATAAAACAGAAAACTGAAGAAAAAAAAATTTACTCGGCCCGTACTGTAGCAGCCCATATACTGGCCCGAAACCCTAGCCCATGCGATCACATAAGCCCGAAGGCAAATTTTCATGCGATCGCATGAGGGTACCTGACACGCCAAGTTGGACCATCAAACAGCAATTATTACGGGGTAATTATTAATTATTATTATTAAAACCCTAATTAGGGTTTAGTATTTTATTAATTAGTTTAGTTTTTATTTAATTTGTATTATTAAGTTTAATTAGTTTAATTAAATATAAAAATTAATAGTTTTATAAAATAAATAATATAAAAATAATATTTTTATAAAAATTTTACTTTTTATAACTTTAAGATTATTTTTATATTTTGTAACTTTTAATTTATTTTAGCGTAATATTTGTATTTTTCGCTCATATTTAGTTTTAAGATATAGTTTTTGCCATAATTATTTTTATTTCTAGATTTTTAGGCTTTGCCGTAAAATAACTTAAGTGCTTTTTCTTTAGACTAAGATTTAGGTGCTTTAGAATTTTGCGACGCCGTTTTTTATATTTTAGTACCTTTCTAAGTTATTGCCATTTGGGATATAGTATTTCTCTAAGCTTTAATATTTTTAGACGTAACTTTTAATTCTTAGTTTTTAGTTCCTTTTTAAGTTTCGACGCACTACATTCTTATTTTTATGTTTCGACGCCTATTATTTTTCGACCTTTTATTTTTTTCGATGTTTTTCGACGCGCTCTTTTTCTTTCTTATTTCTCGACATTCTAGTTTTTAGGACATAGAATTTTCTATTTCTTCTCTAAAATTTCAAAACAAAAAATTATTTTAAGTGATTAAATTGATAGACATCCATTTTCTGGTTCGTAGTAATAGTTAGATTTGTTAGTGGCTGAGTTGTGAGCTTCCGATTTAAAGGGTTCTGGCTCCCTGCTGCATCTATTGGCTATTCGAAATGTGGACAAAAGTAGAAAAGTCTATTAATTTGATAAATTAAATAATTTTTATCTTTTATAACTAATAGGATATTCAGTGAATGCACCGAGCAAAAGGTTCACCACCTTTTGTACGTTCACCACCTGTAACTCGATCAAGACATCTAGCAAATATTGTCACCTTTGATTTTTCTTTAGAATCGTCATCCAGTCAACCAAGTACTCCAATTCAAATTTCCGATAATCTATTTTTTGAACCCGACCTCACAATTGAGAATCCGGAGAATATTCAGGGACAATTCATACATCCTGAACCATTAATCTTTCCTCCGGAACCACCAATCATTCAAACAGAGATTGTTGAGGAACAAACCATTAAATCAGAATCCTATAGTGATTCAGATTCAACAAATTCAATTATGGAGAATCTGGAACCTCTAAGTATGGAAGACCGAATGAGAGCTAAACGCACTGGCCAAGGTCACGCAATTACTCAACCAGACATTAATGCGCCAGATTATGAAATCAAAGGACAAATCCTACACATGGTAACTAATCAATGCCAATTTAGTGGTGCACCGAAGGAAGATCCAAACGAACATCTTCGAACCTTTAATAGGATCTGTACACTATTTAAAATCCGAGAAGTGGAGGATGAACAGATCTATCTCATGTTATTTCCCTGGACTTTAAAGGGAGAAGCCAAAGATTGGTTAGAATCGTTACCTGAAGGGGCGATTGATACATGGGATATTTTAGTTGAAAAATTTCTTAAACAATTCTTTCCGGCATCTAAAGCTGTGAGACTTCAAGGAGAAATAGTTACGTTCAAGCAAAAGCCAAATGAAACTCTATATGAGGCGTGGACAAGATTTGGAAAGTTATTAAGAGGATGTCCGCAACATGATTTAGACACTTGTCAAATAGTACAAATATTCTACCAAGGATGCGACATCACTAGAAGGAAAGACATCGATATAGCAGCTGGTGGTTCCATTATGAAGAAAACAGCAACTGACGCTTACAAAATTATTGATAACACTGCTTCCCACTCACATGAGTGGCACCAAGAAAAAGATATCGTTAGATCATCTAAAGCAGCTAGAGCCGATTCTAGCCATGACTTAGATTCCATTTCCGCAAAGATAGATGATGTCGAGAGATGAATGGAAAAGATGACTAAAGATATTCACTTAATACGAATTAGTTGTGAGCAGTGTGGAGGACCTCATTTGACAAAAGATTGTCTTAGTATTGAACTAACAATGGAACAAAGAGAGAATGTTTCATACATAAACCAAAGGTCTGGAAATAATTATCAGAATAATTATCAACCGCCAAGACCAATCTACAATCAAAACCAGAATTATAACCGAAATATTACATACAACAACCAACAAGGTCCTAGCAATCAACAAGTATCTAACAATACTTACAATCACCAAAGACCTATTTTTCAAAACAAACCACCACAAACCGATGATAAAAAGCCAAATTTAGAAGATATGATGTCAAAGTTAGTTGAATCTCAAACTCAATTTTTTACATCTCAGAAACAAACCAATGAACAAAATGCTCAAGCATTTAGAAATCAACAAGCTTCTATTCAAAATCTGGAACAAAAAGTAAGCAACTTAGCAAGGTTGATAGGTGAAAGAAAACTGGAAAGTCTACCTAGTAATACAAATGCTAACCCCCGGAATGAAACAGCTAAAGCAATTACCACAAGAAGTGTTATTACACTTAAACCACCTGAAATAACTGTAATTTCTGATGAAGCTATTCCTACTCCACAAGAACCACAACCTGAACAAGATAAGGAAAAAGAACCGGTAGTTAAAAAGGTTAATGAAGATAACACAGTTAAGGCTAAACCTTATGTTAAACCATACCAACCACCACTTCCTTACCCAAGTAAAATGAGAAAAGAGAGACTTGAAGCCGAGCAATCCAAATTCTTGGATATGTTTAAATAAATAAATGTTAATCTTCCTTTCATTGATGTGATTTCAGGAATGCCTAGATATGCTAAATTTCTGAAAGATCTAATCACGAATAGAAAGAAAATGGAAGAACTCTCTGCTGTTACAATGAATGCAAATTGTTCTGCAGTGCTTTTGAATAAGATACCAGAAAAATTATCAGATCCAGGAAGTTTCACAATTCCATGTTTTCTGGGTAGTCTTAGTTCAATAGAAGCATTGACTGACTTAGGTGCTAGTATAAATTTAATGCCGTATTCACTATACGCTAAACTAGACCTTGGAGAATTGAAACCAACACGAATAAGTATACAACTAGCCGATCAATCAGTAAAATATCCTAGAGGGATAATGGAATGCTAGTTAAAATTGGTACTTTAGTATTTCCAGTAGATTTTGTTATTCTGGATATGGAAGAAGATTCTCGAGTACCTCTCATATTAGAAAGACCATTCTTAAACACGGCCAAAGCAATAATAGACGTGTTCGGTAAGAAACTGACCCTAAGTATAGAGGACGAGAGTGTTACCTTTTCAGTTGATAGAGCAATGCAACAACTGCAATCTGCAGATGATACATGTTATTATATTAAAACTATAGATTCACATACAGAATTGTTAGAAGAATTTCCAGAATTACAAGGAACAGGAGAATGTTCTTTAGGAGAAGGAACTGAACCAATTGATGAAACTGAAATATTAGCTACACTAATGGCTAATGGATATGAACCAACAACAGAAGAAATTCAAATGCTAAAAGAGGAAGACATATATCGATATAAATCATCGATAAAAGAACCACCGACATTAGAGTTAAAGCCACTTCCAAACCATTTGGAATATGCTTATTTACATGGTGAATCTGAATTACCTGTAATAATATCGTCTTCTCTTACTGAAAATGAAATATCTCAACTCATTTCTATGTTGAAAGCTCATAAACCAGCTATTGCAAGGAAGATTCATGATATTAAAGGAATAAGTCCTTCGTATTGCACACATAAAATCCTTATGGAAGAAGGTCATAAAACCTATGTGAAACACCAACAAAGACTAAATCCTAATATGCAAGATGTTGTTAAGAAAGAAATTATTAAACTGCTAGATGCAAGTTTAATTTATCCAATTTCTGATAGTCCATGGGTAAGCCCAGTTCAATGCGTACCTAAGAAAGGTGGCATGACTGTCATCACAAATGAGAAAAATGAGCTTATTCCTACTAGGACTGTAACAGGATGGCGTGTTTGTATTGATTATATAAAATTAAATGACGCCACCAGAAAAGATCACTTTCCCTTACCTTTCATTGATCAAATGTTGGAAAGATTAGCCGGAAATAGTTACTATTGTTTTCTTGATGGTTTTTTCGAATATTTTCAAATTCCAATAGCACCCGAAGATCAAGAGAAAACCACATTCACGTGCCCTTATGGTACTTTTGCTTACAAACGCATGCCATTTGGACTTTGCAACGCCCCTGCAACCTTTCAAAGGTGCATGATGGCGATTTTTCACGACTTGATAGAAGAATGCATGGAAGTTTTCATGGATGACTTTTCAGTCTTCGGTGATACATTTGAATCATGTCTAGTTACTCTTGAACGAATGCTTATTAGATGCGAACAATCAAATCTAGTTCTTAATTGGGAGAAATACCATTTCATGGTTAAAGAAGGCATCATTCTTGGTCATAAAATTTCAAAGGAAGGAATTGAAGTGGATAGAGCTAAAGTAGATGTAATTGCTAAACTTCCACATCCCACCAATGTTAGAGGAGTTAGGAGTTTTCTAGGGCATGCCGGTTTTTACTGACGTTTCATAAAAGATTTTTCTAAAATTGCCACTCCTATGAATAAACTCCTAGAAAAGGATGCTCCATTTTTCTTTTCGGAAGAATGCATTAAATCTTTTAATATTCTTAAAGAAAAACTCACTAATGCGCCGATCATGATAACTCCAAATTGGAATCTACCATTCGAACTAATGTGCGATGCAAGTGATTTTGCAATGGGAGCCGTTTTAGGACAAAGGATTGAAAAACGATTTCAACCTATTTATTATGCTAGTAAGACGTTACAAGGAGCACAAACGAACTATACAACTACTGAAAAAGAACTCCTTGCTATTGTCTTTGCTTTTGACAAATTTCAAACATATCTCGTTCTAACTAAAACGGTGGTCTATACCGACCATTCTGCTCTTAGATACCTATTTTCAAAACAAGATGCTAAACCAAGATTAATCCGTTGGATCTTACTCTTACAAGAGTTTGATATTGAAATCCGAGATAAAAAGGGAGCAGAAAATCTCGCCGCTGATCATCTTTCTCGTCTTGAAAATCCTGAATTAGAAGTTCTAAATGAATCGGCCATACAAGACAACTTTCCTGATGAATATCTATTGAAGATAGATTATAATGAAATTCCATGGTTTGCAGACTATGCAAACTATTTAGTATGTGGATTCCTTTAAAAAGGATTGTCGTACCAAAAATGAAAGAAATTCTTTAGTGATATAAAACACTATTTCTGGGAAGATCCACATTTGTTTAAAAGTTGTCCCGATGGAATAATACGCCGATGTGTATTCGGAGATGAAGCTAGTAAAATATTAAACCATTGTCATACAGGACCAACAGGAGGGCATTATGGGCCTCAACTTACAGCAAGAAAAGTTTACGATGCTGGATTCTATTAGCCTACAATTTTCAAAGACGCACACCTTCTTTGCAAATCCTGTGATGCTTGTCAAAGGGCTGGAAAAATAAGTCAACGTGATGAAATGTCACAAAATGTCATTCAAGTATGTGAAGTATTTGACATTTGGGGTATTGACTTTATGGGTCCATTTCCAAAATCTCATAATAATCTTTACATTCTCGTTGCCATTGATTATGTATCTAAATGGGCGGAAGCACAAGCTCTCCCGACTAACGATGCACGAGTTGTAGTCAACTTTTTAAAACGTCTTTTTGCAAGGTTTGGAACACCGAAAGCTTTAATAAGTGATTGGGGTACTCATTTTTGTAACAATCAAATTGAGAAAGTTCTCAAAAGATATGGAGTAACTCATAAAATCTTAACCGCTTATCATCCACAAACAAGTGGACAAGTTGAAAATACCAACCGAGCTTTAAAACGTATTCTAGAAAAAACCGTAGGATCAAATCTGAAGGAATGGTCTATGAAATTGGAGGATGCACTCTGGGCTTTTAGAACAGCCTACAAAACTCCAATTGGAACCACACTTTTTAAACTTGTTTACGGAAAAGCATGTCATCTTCCAGTAGAAATTGAACACAAAGCATTTTGGGATTTGAAGGCATGTAATCTTGATTTACATGAAGCCGGACGTCTACGGTTAAGTCAATTAAACAAATTAGAAGAATTGAGACATGAAGCATACGAAAATTCATTAATCTATAAGGAAAGAACGAAGAAATGGCATGATAAAAGAATCAGAAGTTCAAAAGAATTTAAAGAAGGAGACAGAGTTCTTCTTTTCAATTCACGATTCAAACTATTTCCTGGAAAATTGAAATCAAGATGGTCTGGACCATTCATAGTCATAAGAGTTTTCCCATATGGAACAGTAGAATTAATAAATTCAAATGGGATTGAATTTAAAGTTAATGGTCACAGAGTTAAACATTACATAGATAGTCCAATGAAAGTTGACAACGAAGTTAATCACAATTTCAACACCACAGCTAACTAAGTGTGGGGAGAATCAAGTCTTTAAAGGATAATAAGTATTTCTGTTAGAGTTAGATGTTCTGTTTTCGTGTAGTTTCCGAGAATGGAATCCGAATGGTCTTTCCCTAGCAGACCCTAAAGAACTAGTCTTCTCCCCCCATTCTGAATTTTTATTTTTTCTAGGTTTTACGAGATGAAGACTTCCTGTGAATTAATCCATGGTGTAATGCTACACGCTTTGATCACTAAACGTAATAATGACACCCTTCCAAGTGAATTGGTATCATTAATCAGAGGTAAATTGGACGGAGTAAGAAAAGAATCCAGGAACAAAAATAATAAGTTACAATTTGGTAAAGGAAAATCAAAATCCGCAGCGAAAAGAAGAGCACGACACCTTGAAAGATGTCACAAATGGGGAAAATGGTCAGACGAAGGAAAATGTTCGACGAATCAGACATATTACAATACCGAATTCGTTACTTTATGCAGAGATGGACCGTTCATATGTTTCGAAGAAAAAACATTGAATGCTCGAGGTTACGCCTATGTAGCTATGGAAAACCAATTATTCCGACTATCTTATGAGTGGGCTAAAGCAGGTCACTAAGAATTCTATTTCACATGTAAGTATGTACAGTTTTTATTTTTATTTTTATTACTTTTAACCTTTTGATAATAAACGCTAAATCGTTCGCTATAAAGTATTAAATTGGTATTCAATAAAATTAGGTTTTGCGACCGAAATTATTGATATCATGCAAAAATTTATTACATCACTGCGAAATTTACCGTTTATTCTTAAGGTATAAATATCTTTAATCAATCAACCCAAAATATTTCAGAAATTCGTCAGGAGTAAAACTAGGTAATATAGCCGAAATTACTTTACCGAAAAGAGGGGCGTATATTTTTGATAATATTTGATTGATTAAAGTGGGATAAAAGACCAAAAAGATTTTTAATTTTATTTTTACTTTGTTTTTAAAATTAATATATAAATATTAAATTATTATTGTAAAATTTTTAAATCAATATATATTTAAGTTTGTAAATATTTGAAAAAATTAATATTTTTAATATAAGTTTGTATGTATAAAAACAAAAATATAATAAAAGTTTGGTGTGAATTTATAATTTTCATAATATGAATTTTTAATTTTATGCAATTTAAATTTAAGTTTGGTGTGAATTTAAAAACAAAAATGTACTTTATTTCGCTAAGTTAAAAATTGATTTCTAAAAATTCGTCGTGAGTTGAAGACTAGGTCGTTGAACCGAAATTGCTCTACCCAAGGGAGGGACGAGAACTTTTATTATCATTATTTTTAATCTTATTGAATTAAAGTATGCCCAAAACATTAAAAAATCCAAAAATCTTTGTTTTTAAAACTGCGCTTTAAATTGACAAATTTTAAAATTTTGTCGAAGGACGGACTAGGACAACGATCCGAAACGACCTCATCCTAAAAAGAAACAAAATTTTAATTTTTATTTAATTATATGTTTTAATAAGTATAAGGTTTTTAAATTAAAAAAAAAAGGTAAAAAGTACTGTACCCGGACCCCATGCGATCGCATGGGGTTTGCACTGCAACTCCATGCGATCGCATGGAGCTGGAATCTAGGCCAGAAACATAAAACCCAACGAGTTCTGCTTCTGTCTCCATAACACATACACACAAAACACGAACCTACTCCCAAATCACCTCTAAATCCATCATTTTAACACCAAAATTCACCAAATTTCTTGCTACAATCCGCTCTAAACATGAATTTGATAAGGAGTTTATCAAAAAGGGTAAAAAATTTCTCTCCTAAACCTCTTTAAATTTGATTTTTAGTATTCTTGAGCTATAATTTTTCTAATTTGATTTTGTTAATTTCTAGTGTAATTAGAGTTAAATTGTTAGTATTTTATGCATGTATAACCTAGATTGATGCTAATTAACATGATTTGAAGCCAAAAACTTCAAAATTTTTAGAAATCTAGGGTTTGTGTTCTTGAGCAATTTGGGGCTTTTTGATATAAACAGGTTATGGCCGATTTTTGTCATGAATTATTGCTAAATTAAGTAGTGTAACATGTTTAGGTAGCTAAATGATCCAAACTTTGATCCTAAACATGATTTTTTAAGATTAAAGTGGACTTTTTAGGTATAAAATTCAGGAACTTGATTAATTTGATATAATTGCCATTTGAGACTTGTTTAATTGTTAGTAATGACTATTTTGACATGTTATTTGAGTTAAATTCTTATGAACTTTGTATACATTTTCATAAAGGCTTATTTGAAAAAGTGTAGAATTGTAAAAATTGTGAAAATGTGTATAAGTTTAATTTTGATTTAACATGTTATTGTAATTGTTTCAATTTGTTATTTTGCTAACACTAATACATATTTGGATGCACAAATTTTGTGTTTAATGTGTTTTGCAGAGATTTAGTAATACTGATACTGGAGGTTCATCATCATCATCTAGACGACCTGCTCCAGAATCTAAACCTGAAATGCAATATGAACCTGAACCGGAGCAACAACAGGAACCACAACAACAGCCTGATCAACACGTACCTTATTATGATCCGCTACAATTTGTTGATGCCTTCACAGTATTTCCGATGCATCCACCAGTAGAATACCCAACAATTCCTGAACACACGTTGCATCCTAATCTGAGATTCGATAGAAGCTGGAGAGATTACCCATCATATCAAAGTAACAAATTCAAACTGCTACCGAAAAATGTAGAGGTGCCAAGAGTAATCGATTGGGATCCTTTGGAAAGGGTCCAACTAGCTAACCGAGTTAGACTCCATCTGATCTAAAGGTATAGCAGTTCTTCTTTTCCCGATTGGGAACGTCTATTCACCATTCGTAGGCATGTATATAAGGAATGGTGTGTTGAGCTCATGAGTACTATAGCGTTAAATGTAGATGTAGATAGGTTAGATGATAGAAGTTTTCTTAGGTTTATACTTGGCCGTAGGATGTACAGGATGTCCATGCTGGATATGGCCAGGGCATTACAGATTTACACTCCTAGTGAATTGCTACTACCCGATTGTATGAATTTGATTTATCGTGGTGAAAGGGTAGATAGGAATTTTGACGCGAACGCCGTTTGGAGGCGTATGTCAAACTATAATGTTTTTACACTGGGAGGAAAACACTCCTACTTACATATTAACAAAGCCAAGCTTCGTATAATTCATAGATTTTTGGCTAACTCGATTACACAGAGAGGTCACAACAAGGAGAAAATGACCTTACATGATTTATTTTACCTAAAGTGTATTCGAGACCCAAGAAGCTTTGTTAATATCCCCTACTGTGTTGGTTTTTATTTGTCAAAAATGGTGGAAGGAATACAGGAAGGGGGGATTATAGGAGGAGGTATTTTTGTTACTCTCATTGGAGAGTACTTAGGTGTAGATAAGAACCAAGGGGGTCCACTTTTGGAATGTAGGGAACAGATTGAGCCTTTAGGATTGAAGGTTTATGCGGGTGCTAAGGTATTAAAGAGTAGACGAAATCAGGCAGTACCCTATGAAGGTAGTCATCCTCAGGTAGAGAGAGTTTCAGATGAGGAAATGGAGGAAGCAGATGACATTAGAGATGTCATTCAGGAGGCTATGACTGATGTCTACCAGCGTGTAGATGAGGTAGACATGACAAACGCGGAGAGATTTAGTCGGATGGAGTAGTGGCAAGCCCAGAATGATTACGAGCATTCCAGGTAACGACAGCATGATAGATGGGACTATCATCAGCGTCAGATTATGAGCCGGCTGTCACCTCAGGATCACTACGTCCCGACCCAACCCGCTTACTATCCTCCACATCAGCCCGAGATGAGATCGCCATTTACTCTCTACGACCCTAACCAGGCATACCAGTACACCTATCACCAACCATGGAACCCGGATGACGACATGAACTGGAACCCCTATCCAGATTGATTTAGTTCCGGTTGGTATTTTTATGATTGTTATCTTTTAATTATTTTTATTTAATTATGTTTAAACATAATATATTGTGATACATTAATGTATTGTTTAATATTTTTATTATTTTGTACTAATATTTCATATTTGATTTGAATGTGGGATTTTAAGTCCCATTTCAAATTACCATGCATGTTTATATTTGTATGTATGTATATTGTCAATTGTACACAACAGGGTAAAACAGCGCATTTTTAAAGACTGGCATTAAGTTCAGCAAAAGCTAATACTTTTGACGACAAAACGAAAAACAAATGTGATGTAACAACAAGACGGAATGAACAAATGATGTGCACCATTTATCATTCAGCAAACAAACGCCAATATGTTTGGAAACTTTGGTAAAATTTAATCATTTTTCTACGCTAAACACCCTCAATAATTTAAATTGTTACTGATTTCTTGCAAATGAGGGCATTGCAAGATCTTAAGTGTGGGAAGGGGTTAAATTCTTTCGGATTTTTAAAATTTTAAATTTAAACACTTGGTTACCATTAAAAATACTAGTAACGCAGTAGTGTATTAGAATCTAGTGCTCTCTGATAATAAAGAACAGCCCTTGTCTTATATACTGACTACCCAATTCTAGTAAAATTTTTCAAAAATTTTCAATTAAATGAACTCAAAATCATGTTTATACATATTTATGAATGATAAAACTAGGTGTTAACACCGAAATTATTGTTACCTCGGAACGGACATAAATTAAGAAACAAACCAAAATGTTAGAATTCATTTAAAATGGAATAGAGGACAATAAAAAGGAAAAAAGGAAAATAAAAGCCAAGTGTGGAAAAAATTTACCAAGTTATTTTGAACATATATCACATATTTTTGTACAAATAACTGAAGATACTTTTGTTTTGGACAAAATTAAATGTTTTACCCGGAAAACTGTAATATATTTGAAAGAAAGATGGATCTACACGATGAATCAATTCCATCATTAAAAGGAAGTAAAGTCTTCCAAAAAAGACACGCGCTTCTTGATTTAGGTCATGAAGTTGTCGTCCAGACCAGCTGTAGGTTGACGAAAAATCTAGAAAATTCATCACTAAAATCAGCTGGAAATCCACGGACCTTAGCATCAAACAGGGTCGCCAAGTGGTCAGACTTATCCTAACTATGAGAGGATCTGGCTTGTAAAATGGGGAGGACGCCGTGCAAATTAGCTTGATAAGACTAATGAATCAGACCCCCAGAAAGGATAATCTCCTTAAAGATTAAAAATCAGCTTTTAAGCCTGATATTACTCAATCCTAGAGATTGACCTTAAAGATTGAGAATTACAAACTCATGGAATTCAATGATATCTAAACTCGAGCTTGAACGAGAAAATATTTTGATCAAAATTACAAACCGATTTGTTTTCTGAAAACTCTATTTTTAATGCTTTCATTACCATTGAACGTAAAATCCTAGGAATTCACCTGGAGTTCATTAGGTCACCTGAACCAAATCAGGTGTCAACCGTAAGAACGGTGGTTGCATAGTATGGTCGAAGACAGGACCTTGTGCCAAACCGAAAAATTATAAGGGTGAGCTTTACTATTGCTCCTACAAAGGATAGTAATTGCATCCGACACGTTATAGACCATAATTAAAAGCATGTCAGGGGACATTGCCTTAACAGTTGCTTGTTCAACGCTTTCCTTTACAATCGGACGGTAGTTTATCGAAAGGTAATATACGGAGCAAGTATACTGGACGTGTTGCTTTCCCAATACAAGGTTAGCAAGTGGGTGACACAAAACCGCAAGTTTTGAGCTAAAATTTTCAAATCTGAAACCCACCAAACCCATAAAAACAATTTGCAAACACCGGTGAAGGGTTATTCCGGAAAACTTATCTAGGGTAAAAGCTAGATCGTATTTTCAAAAGATCAAATGTTTTCATAAAGATCCAATTTCCTTAAGGATCTAAATTTTTATAGTCATGTGGGACTGTAAACCACATCGTTACTACCATTGTTTATACCGCCATATAGAAATCACTGATGTACAAAGTGTGAAGAATAAAGAAGTGATTCTAGTATTTTTATTTCAAGACTATGTTGCTTGAGGACGAGCAACGCTCAAGTGTGGGAATATTTGATAATGCTAAAAACGAACATATATTTCATAGCATTATCCCTCAAGAAAGACAAGCTTTTAGTTGCAATTGTTCTATTACAAGTGATATTCGTTTAAATAATAAAAGGTGAAGACAAAAGAAAGATTCGACGAATTGAAGACGCAAACGACCAAAAAGCTCAAAAGTACAAAGTACAATCAAAGTGGTTCAAATTATTGATGAGAAACGTCTCAAAATTACAAGAGTACAAGACGCAAAACGCAAAGTACAAGATATTAAATTGTACGCAAGGACGTTCGAAAATCCAGAACCGGGACCAAAGTCAACTCTCAACGCTCGACGCAACGGACTAAAAATTACATGTCAACTATGCACATAAATATAATATAATATTTAAATAATTCTTAAAATTATTTATATATTTTATTTATTTATAAAAACTGTCGGCAGAAGAAACAAGCTCATGTGAGCTGGAAAAGTAGGCCATGCGATCGCATGGCCTGGCAGTTATAAAGCCATGCGATCGCACGGTGAATAGTACCAGGCCACATTCCTATAAAAGCACGCTCTGGTCGACTGAAATATATATCCATCCTATCTCTCTATCTATAAACGTATATATATATATATATTTTAATTTTAATTTTAATTTTAATTTCTAATAATAAGGATATGTTAGTGAATGTTGTAAGGGTGTAAGTCAAAATTCTGTCCGTGTAACGCTACGCTATTTTTAATCACTGTAAGTTATGGTTAATGTTATTTTTAAATTAATGTCTCGTAGCTAAGTTATTATTATTCTTATTTAATGCCGAAGTAATCATGATGTTGGGCTAAATACTAAAATTAGGTAATTGGGCTTTGTACCATAATTGGGGTTTGGACAAAAGAACGGCACTTGTGGAAATTAGACTATGGGCTATTAATGGGTTTTATATTAACTAAACGATACCTCGTTAATTTAATATATAGACTTATAATTTGACGTATTTATATATAACCACATACACTTGACTGGGCACAGTGGGCAGGATATCTATAAATACCAATAATTGTTCATTTTACCGGACACGGAACTAGATTAATAGTTAATAGACTTGTTGAAACAGGGGTGGATTACATTCAAGAGTAATTGGTGTAATTATTAACAAAGTAGTAAAACCTTGGTCTACACGCAGTCGATAACCTGGTGTATTCATTAAACAAAGTAATAAGACCTTGTTACAATTCGAATCCCCAATTAGTTGGAATATTTGACTTCGGGAATAAGAATAATTTGACGAAGACTTTCGCACTTTATGATTATGACTAATGGACTATTATGGACAAATCCGTATGGACATATCAAATAATCCAGGACAAAGGACAATTAACCCATGGTAATAATACTAAAATCAACACGTCAAACATCATGATTACGGAAGTTTAAATAAGCATAATTTATATATTTCATATTTAATTGCACTTTTAATTATCGCACTTTTATTTATTGTCATTTTATTTAATTGCATTTTTAATTATCGTACTTTTTAATTATCGCAATTTTATTTTATCGCACTTTTATTTATCACAATTTCATTATCGTTATTTAGTTTATGCTTTAAATTAAGTCTTTTATATATTTAATATTTTACATTAGGTTTTAACTGCGACTAAAGTTTTAAAATCGACAAACCGGTCATTAAACGGTAAAAACCCCCTTTTATAATAATAATACTACTTATATATATTTTTGTATTTTTACAATTATAAGTTAAAAATATAGCGTTAAGCTTGTTTAAAAGATCCCTGTGGAACGAACCGGACTTACTAAAAATTACACTACTGTACGATTAGGTACACTGCCTATAAGTGTTGTAGCAAGGTTTAGGTATATCCATTCTATAAATAAATAAATATCTTGTGTAAAATTGTATCGTATTTAATAGTATTTTGTTGTAAAAATAACACTATTTTCATATACACCTCGCATAACATCAGCACCCGAATCAAATAAAACATAAGCAGGTGTATTGTTGATAATAAACGTACCCGTTACAAGCTCCGGGTCTTCCAGTGCTTTCTCCCCATTAATGTTGAAGGCTCTCCCACGGCCTTGCCTATTTCCATTCCTGCACTGGTTTATGGTATGGCCCGGTTTTCCACATCCATAGCAAACATCGCCGTTATTATTTGTTCCGGCATTATTTACTCCTTTGTTTCTATTTGGTCCGTAGACTTCACACTTTGCCGCAATATGGCCATTCCTATTACACTTGGTACATAATTCTCTACAAAACCATTCCGGATGAAACGTATCACACCTGGGGCATATAGTTCTTTGCCTATTGTTGTTGTTGTTGTTGTTGTTGTTGTTGTTGTTGTTGTTGTTGTTGTTGTTGTTGTTGTTGTTGTTGTTGTTGTTGTTGTTGTTGTTGTTGTTAGGTTTATTGTTGTTGAGTCGTTTGTTGTTGTTATTGTTGTGATTGGGATTGTTGTTGTTGTTATTATTATTGGGATGGTTGTTGTGGTTATTGTTACGGTTGTTGTGATTATTGTTGTTGTTGGGGTGGTTGCGATTGTTGTTGTAGTTGTTGTTTTGATTGTTGTTGTTGTACTAGTGACCCTGATCACTGCTTTCCTCCCACTTTCTTTTTCCCTGTTTCATTATGGCCTCCTCGGCCGCTTCTTTCTTTATCCTTCCTGTAATTTAGCTTATCAATTTGTGGGCTATACAGCTCGCTTTCTGCATTGTTGCAGGGTCGTTAGCACCTACATGCTCTTGGATTCGTTCCGGCAACCCTTTTATTAATGCTTCAATTTTTGCTTCTTCGTCCTCAAATGCTCCAGGACACATTAAAGCCAGTTCATTGAAACGTCGCTCGTAGGAAGTGACATCTAACCCTAGGGTTGTCAGTGCTTTAAGCTCTGCCTTGAGCTTGTTGATTTCGGTTCTAGGACAGTACTCTTCCGTCATCATGTGCTTGAAAGCGGACCATGGAAGTGCGTAGGCGGTATTGTGTCCTACGTAATCCATGTAGGTTTTCCACCATGTCAAAGCAGTACCCCTGAAATTATGTGTGGCATACTTAACTTTATCCTCTTCTGCGCAGTTGTTGATTGCGAACACGGCTTCAACCTTCTCTGTCCACCACTTTAGTCCAACGGGTCCTTCAGTTCCTTCAAACTCATTGGGTTTGCAGGCCATAAAAGCTTTGTAGGAACATCCTACCCGGTTGGCATTGTTTTCTCCACTGCAGGAACCCGATTGGTTATTGTTGTTCATTGCATTCACCACTGCAGCCATATTTGCAGCGAAAGCTTGAAGTTCTTCTATGTTCAATTGTTGTTGTCTAGTAGCTGGAGGAGCCATTTCCTTCAAAAATAGCCGACTGATTTAATCATATAGAATTTTAGAAGTAGCCGAAATGTATTTTGTAGCTTAATATGAACTTATTATTATAAAAGCCTTTTCTTTATATTAGCGTTTTATAACTATAATAATGTTCATACTTAGCAGCTAACACACAAATTAACTACTGAAATTCTAATATGAAAAACTATGGTAATTTATTACGTTACTACGTAATAATAAGTTGTAATAATAATAATAAACCTTCCATGCTTATTCTTATTATTATACAATCATAAGGAAAATTACATTGCGAATTTTCTTACAAACTTAAACACACAATATAATACATATTATACAATGTATGGAATACAGGATAGCTGCCGATGGTTCAAGAACGGCGAGATTTCTTAGATGTTGAAGTTATTTCTTTCTCGGCCAAACGTTTGGATTTTCGTTTGGATAGTTCTTTTTTCAATTCCTCCCAATTGGTTCTTTCGGCTAATTGTTTGGGAGCAAAACCAACAGTCGTTATACGAGCGGTCATTTTATAAACTGGTCTCTTAGGTGGTTCAGGTGGATGATCACAAACATTTTGGGTCATAATAGGTTCATCGGGTTTGGGATCCGGTATAACAGCCAAAGATTTTCCCAAATCACGTTGTGGTTCGGTAATTTCCACAACTTCTTCAGGATCCTCTTCTTCGGGTTCCTCTTCAGGATCTTCTTCTGGATCCTCTTTTGGAACCTCTACTGGCAATTGTGAATCTTCCCAATTTTCCCAAAAATTTTCAACTTTAATGGTAGCACCAAAAGTTAACTTTTCCGTTGGTTCATAAGTCGTATGCTTTGACTCAGCCTCCGAATCACTTGATAAGTAAATGAAATCTGAATCACTAGAGATGCTTATATGATCGGATGAAGTCATCTATCACATAATAGCAGGCACGTTAAGAGAATGATATATCTTATAATATTTATATGTTAATAATCTTATGTTTCCAACAATTATATTAAGCAATCATTTTTAAAATAATTACGGTCGAAGTCCAGACTCACTAATGCATCAAAAATCAGTTAGACACACTAATGAAAAATTTTCTGATTCTCTAAGACCAACGCTCGGATACCAACTGAAATGCCCCGTTCATATTAATCATAAACGTTTCATATTAATTGGTTTCTTTGCGAGGTTTTGACCTCTATATGAGACGTTTTTCAAATCTTGCATTCATTTTTAGAAACAACCATAACCTTTATTATTGAATAAAGGTCTTAATGACATAATTTAGATTATCTATCAAAGACAATCTCCACAATTAAATAAGTTTTTACACAACCCATTACAATATATATATATATATATATATATATATATATATATATATATATATATATATATATATAATTAATATTCCATACTTATGATACTTGTGATAATTATAATTGTCCATTGTTAGTAGTCTAACGTTCGTAGTCCAATAGTCCAATAGTCCAATAGTCTAATAGTCCAATAGTATAAATAAATATATAAATATAAATACGTATATTGTGTTAGAATTCACTAACACTATAATATATTGTCTTAATATAATAAGACACATAATATGTATATTGTCTGAAGCAATCCGCGACCCATTGTATACATGTCTCAGGCTCGATCACAACTCAAAGTATATAATATTTTGGAATCCACTTCGACCCACAGCTAACTCGAAATTACTGCCAATGGTGTCTTATAGTTCATTCCAATAATATATATAGAAGAAATCAAAATGATATGTCAAAACTCTGTATACGGATCCAAGGTGATCAAGTCATATATATATATGGTGTCTTACGATCTTTATTAAAACTATAATATATTGTCGTAGAACTTAATCACGACTATTATAAATTGTATTTCCATAAGTTCGGGAACAAGACATGTATAAATACATGTAGTATACAAGGTAAGTTAGCTAGGATAAGGTTAGCATCCATTTTTATAAATCATGTCCGTAGCTAAAAATTAAGATAAATATCCAATTTTGTTTTACCCATAATTTCTTCGTTACAAATCCGTTTTGAGTGATTCGAGTTGCCATGGTTTTGTATCGAACTCAAAATTATTAATCTTAATAGAAAAAGTATAGGTTTATAGTCGAAAATACAGCTTAGGTGTCAAATAAGAGAAGATAGTCATATCCGTCGTAAGAACGACATCTTGATGACCCTTTTGAAAAACAGACTTCCACTTAGAGTTTAACCGTGGATTTTGGATATATTTCATATCCATATAACATAAGATTTTTCACTAAAGGAAATCTTTTAATTCAAAGTTTAACATAGGTTTTTAAAATTAAACCCAAAACAGCCCCCGATGATCTATGACGGCGTATGTTCAGTTTTAATGTGTTCTTCGTGTTTACAAATTTTATATCCTTATGTTAGCTTGACATACTGTCATAATACATGTGTTGAAGTATTTTAAAAGTCAAGTTAGAAGGATTAAATTTGTTTGTGAACAAGTTTAGAATTAATCTAAACTATGTTCTTGTTGTTGTAAGTTATAAACTCATAATAAGATAGCTATATGGATATGAATCGAAAAAGATTATGAATAAGGTGACTACCTCAAATTAAATGAACAAAGTTGCTGAGAAAATAAGATGATAATCTTGTGATCAAAGATATCCTTGATGGCTTGTAATCCTTGGAGTAGAATCATAGAACGAACAAAAGTTCGAATAAGATTTCTATCTTGAATTAAGATAGTTATAAGTATATGAATTGAACCAAAGCTTATATATGATTCTTACCTTGATAAAGAGGAGTAGATGAGTTAACAAAGTGTTCTTGAAGCTAGTTTATGATCAAAGTGAATGAAGATTTTCTAGTACTTGAAGTATGTGTGTTTAAAGAGTGTTTAAAGAGTAAGAAATGGAGAGAATACTTGGAGTTCTTATGTGTGAGTATTATGAGAGTGAAGGTAAGTTAAATAGCTGATATGAATGAGTAAAAAGAGTGTTAAAAGTCGTGGTTCATGCATATGGTTAAGAGACTTTATCAAAATTTAGAATATAGCATAATAATGCAAACTAGAAGTTAAATGTTGGTTCCCACAAGTCTTCATCATGTTTATCCTTGTCTTGTGACTCATAGGGCTACTAAGGAGGCTATAATTGGTATTTCATATTGGTATATACTTATAGTATTTAAGTATGGAAGCTGGGTATGATACGGGTATAAATACCGAATGAATACGAATAGAATTCTTGATGGAATTGAATGAGATTATGAGTATAGCTATCTTTGTTCAGTATAAGTATGTTAGTATATATGTTTAAGTCCTTCAAAAGTGTATTAATACAATACATATACATACATTTTAATTTAGAAGTTATTACAACGTTAATCATTATATATATATATATATATATATATATATATATATATATATATATATATATATATATATATATATATATATATATATATATATATATATATATAATCTTGAAGTCTTTAAGTTAGTAATATCATTTTATGTATATAACCAATTGTTATTATATGTAATGAGATACTTAAATATCATTTTATCAAATCATAAGTATATATATATCCATATATACATCATTATATAATTATTTCGAGTTATGACGTTCGTGAATCGTCAGACAAACTGGGTGGCCAAACATTTGCATAAAATTCATTTCAAATAACCAAATCTTAATGAGTTTGATTACTTAACATGTTGGAAACATTAATTATGTAAATATTAATCTTCTATATATTAGCGGAAAAATCCGGGTCGTTACATCCACGGACCTCAGCATCAAACAGGGTCGCCAAGTGGTCAGACTTATGTTAACCATGAGAGGATCTGTCTCATACAATGGGGGCACCGTGCAAATTAGCTTATAAGACTAATGAATCAGATCTCCAGAAAGGATAATCTCCTTAAAAGATCAAAAATCAGCTTTTAAGCCTGATATTACTCAATCCTTGAGTTGACTTTAAAGATTGAGAATACAAACTCATGGAATTTAATGATATCTAAACTCGAGGTTGAACGAAAAAATATTTTGATCAAATTACAAACCGATTTGTTTTCTGAAACCCTATTTTCAATGCGTTCATTACCATTGAACGTAAAATCCTAAGAATTCACCGGAATTCATTAGGTCACCTGAACCAAATCGGGTGTCAACTGTAAGAACGGTGGTTGCATAGCATGGTCGAAGACAGGACCTTGTGCCAGACCGAAAAACTATAGGGTTATCTTTATTATTGCTCCTACCAAGGATAGCAATTGCATTTGACACGTTATAGACCATAATCAAAAGCATGTCACGGGACATTGCCTTAACAGTTGCTTGTTCAACGCTTTCCTTTACAACCGGACTGTAGTTTACCGAAAGGTAATATACGAAGCAAGTATACTGGACGTGTTGCTTTCTTAATACAAGGTTAGCAAGTGGGTGACATAAAACCGCAAGTTTTGAGCTAAAATTTTCAAATCTGAAACCCACAAAACCCAAAAAAATAATTTGTAAACATCGGTGAAGGGTTATTCTGGAAAACTTATCTAGGGTAAAAGCTAGATTGAATTTTCAAAAGATCAAATGTTTTCATAAAGATCCAATTTCCTTAAAGATCTAAATTTTTATAGTCATGTGGGACTGTAAACCACATCGTTACTACCATTGTTCATACCGCCGTATAGAAATCACTGATGTATAAAGTGTGAAGAATAAAGAAGTGATTCTATTAAAGTTATATTCAAGTTCTATATTGCTTGAGGACAAGCAATGCTCAAGTGTGGGAATATTTGATAATGCTAAAAACGAACACATATTTCATAGCATTATCCTTCAAGAAAGACAAGCTTTTAGTTGCAATTGTTCTATTTACAAGTGATATTCGTTTAAATATTAATGGGTGAAGATAAAAGACAGATTCGACGAATTGAAGACGCAAATGACCAAAAAGCTAAAAGTTACAAAGTACAATCCAAGTGGTTCAAATTATTGATGAGAAACGTCTAAAAATTACAAGATTACAAGCCGTGAAACACAAAGTACAAGATATTAAATCGTACGAAAAGGCGTTCGAAAATCCGGAACCGAGACATGAACCAACTCTCAGGCGCGACGCAACGGACCAAAATTTACAAGTCAACTATGCACAAGAATATAATATAATATAATATAATATATAATTAATTATATATATTATTATATATTATAATTATACGCAGTCCACGTTTTGGAATTAATCTATGAGCTGGATTCCAGACCTCCGCACTCGCGGAGCTTTGATGAAGAAAACCTCCGTACTCGCGGAGCTCAACAGTGAAACGTGGGCCTATAAAAGGCCGCGCATTCTGATCGATTCATTACCCCTTTTTCTATCTATCTATCTACGATATATTTATATTTATATTTTATAATTTTAATTTTAATTTAAGTTTAATAATAATAAGGTTATAGTGGCGAATGTTTTAAGTTTGTAAGTCGAAACTCTGTCCGTGTAACGCTACGCTATTAATACTCATTGTAAGTTATGTTCAACCTTTTTAAATTAATGTCTCGTAGCTAAGTTATTATTATGCTTATTTAAGCCGAAGTAATTGTGATGTTGGGCTAAATATTAAAGACGGGGTTATTGGGCTTTGTACCATAATTGGGGTTTGGACAAAAGAACGACACTTGTGGAAATTAGACTATGGGCTATTAATGAGCTTTATATTAACTAAACGATACCTCGTTAATTTAATATAAAGGTTACAATTTAACGTATCTATATATAACCACATACGCTTAATCGGGTACGGTGGGTGGGATATCTATAAATACCAATAATTGTTCATTTGACCGGACACGGGGATGGATTAATAGTTAATGGACTCATTAAAACAGGGGTGGATTACATTCAAGGGTAATTGGTGTAATTGTTAACAAAGTAGTAAAACCTTGGACTACACGCAGTCGATAACCTGGTGTATTCATTAAACAAAGTATTAAGACCTTGTTACAGTTCGAATCCCCAATTAGTTGGAATATTTGACTTCGGGTATAAGGATAATTTGACGAAGATCCTCTCACTTTATATTTATGACTGATGGACTATTATGGACAAAACCATATGGACATATCGAATAATCTAGGACAAAGGACAATTAACCCATGGTAATAAACTAAAATTAACACGTCGAACATCAAGCTTACGGAAGTTTAAATAAGCATAATTCCTTTATTTTTATATCTTATCGCACTTTTAATTATCGTACTTTTTAATTATCGCAATTTTATTTATCCTCATTTTATTTATCGCACTTTTAATTATCGCAATTTTATTATCGTCATTTACTTTACGCTTTAAATTAAAGTTATATTTATTTTTAATATTTTACATTAGGTTTTAATTGTGACTTAAGACATAAAATTGACAAACCGATCACTAAACGGTAAAAACCCCCTTTTTATAATAATAAGACTACTTATATATATATTTATATTTATATACAAATATAGTTTAAAATAAAATATAGCCCCCTGTGGAACGAACCGGACTTACTAAAAACTACACTACTGTACGATTAGGTACACTGCCTATAAGTGTTGTAGCAAGGTTTAGGTATATCCACTCTATAAATAAATAAATAAATTGTGTAAAATTGTATCGCATTTAATAGTATTTCGTAATAAAAATATAATATTTCATATACACCTCGCATAACATCAGTTTACAATAAAAATATATTACATCAAAATAAGTTTGTTGAATGCAGTTTTTACACAATATCATACAAGCATGGACTCCAAATCTTGTCCTTATTTTAGTATGCAACAGCGGAAGCTCTTTATAATCACCTGAGAATAAACATGCTTAAAACGTCAACAAAAATGTTGATGAGTTATAGGTTTAACCTATATATTATCAAATCATAATAATAATAGACCACAAGATTTCATTTTTATAACACATCTCATATCAAGCATTTCGCAAACTGCATAGAGATAAAAATTCATTCATATGTTGAACACCTGGTAACCGACGTTAACTTAATGCATAGAATATCCCCAAATCAGAAACTCCCATCTGTATAATAATCTCGAAGTACTAAACCATCCATAACCTGAATGGGGTTGTTAAGCCCAATAGATCTATCTTTAGGATTCGCGTCAATTAGGGGCCATTTCCCTAATTCTTAGGTTACCAGACTTGAAGGGCGATATTCGGTTTAATAATCCAACCATAGAATGTAGTTTCGCATACTTGCGTCTATTTTGTAAAACATATATAAAACTGCATGTATTCTCATCCCAAAAATATTAGATTTTAAAAATGGGACTATAACTCACTTTCACAGAATTTTCCTTCTTCGGAGATAAGACTTGGCCACCGGTCGATTCACGAACCTATAACAATATGTACATATACATTAAAGTATGATCGAAATATATTTACAACATTTTTTATTACGTTTTAATGATTTAAGTTTATTCAGTTAGCTGTCCTCGTTAGTAACCTGCAACTAGTTGTCCACAGTTAGATGTACAGAAATAAATTAATATATATTATCTTGAATCATTCCACGACCCAGTGTATACACTCCTCAGGCTAGATCACAACTCAAAGTATATATATTTTTGGAATCAACCTCAACCCTGTATAGCTAACTCGAGCATTACCGCATATAGAGTGTATATGGTTGTTCCAAATAATATATATACATGGGTCAACATGATATGTAAAAACATTGTATACGTGTCTATGGTATCCCAAGATTACATAATATATGTTTGAATACATGTATAATACAATATAAGTTAGCTAGGATATGATTAATATAGATTTGTTACGAATTTTCACGTAGCTACAACAAGTAAAATTATCCAATCTTGTTTTACCCATAACTTCTTCGTTCTAAATCCGTTTTGAGTGAATCAAATTGCTATGGTTTCCTATTGAACTCTAATTTATGAATCTAAACAGAAAAATATAGGTTTATAGTAGGAAATATAAGTTACAAGTCATTTTTGTAAGAGGTAGTCATTTCAGTCGAAAGAACGGCGTCTTGATGACCATTTTGAAAAACATACTTCCACTTTGAGTTTAACCATGATTTTTGGATATAGTTTCATGTTCATAAGAAAAATTATTTTCCCAGAAGAACAACTTTTAAATCAAAGTTTATCATTGTTTTTAATTATCAAACCCAAAACAGTCCGCGGTGTTACTACGACGGCGTATGTCCGGTTTTACGGTGTTCATCGTGTTTTCAGGTTTTAAATCATTAAGTTAGCATATCATATAGATATAGAACATGTGTTTAGTTGATTTTAAAAGTCAAGTTAGAATTATTAACTTTATTTGCGAACAAGTTTAGAATTAACTAAACTATGTTCTAGTGATTACAAGTTTAAATCTTCGAATAAGATAGTTTTATATGTATGAATTGAATGATGTTATGAACATCATTACTACCTTAATTTTAGTAGGTAAACCTACTAGAAATGAGAAAAATGGATCTAGCTTCAAAGGATCCTTGGATGGCTTGAAAGTTCTTGAAGCAGAATCATGACACAAAAACAAGTTCAAGTAAGATTTTTACTCGAATTAAGATAGTTTATAGTTATAGAAATTGAATCAAAGTTTGAATATGAGTATTACCTTGTATTAGAATGATAATCTACTATAAACAACAAAGATTTATTGAGGTTGGATGATCATTTACAAGATTGGAAGTGAGCTAGCAAACTTGAAAGTATTCTTGATTTTATGAAACTAGAACTTATAGAATTTATGAAGAACACTTAGAACTTGAATATAGAACTTGAGAGAGATCAATTATATAAAGAAAATTGAAGAATGAAAGTGTTTGTAGGTGCTTTTGGTCGTTGGTATATGGATTATATATAAAGAATGTGCAATTTTGTTTACTTGTAAAAAGTCATGAATGATTTGTAATATGTTTTGTAATTTTATGAGATATTTCATGCTAGTTGCCAAATAATGGTTCTCACATGTTTAATGAGTCATTAAGGGCTACTAAGAGCTGATCATTGAAGTGTATATACCAAGAGTAAGTACATCTAGAAGCTGTGTATTGTACGGGTACGAATACGGGTGCATACGAGTAGAATTGTTGACGAAAATGAACGAGAATGTAATTGTAAGCATTTTTGATAAGTTGAAGTATTTTGATATGTGTCTTGAAGTCTTTCAAAAGAGTAACAATACATCTTAGAACACTACATGTATATACATTTTAACGGAGTCGTTAAGTCATCGTTAGTCGTTACATGTAAGTGTTGTTTTGAAACCTTTAAGTTAACGATCTCATTTAATGTTGTTAATCTATTGTTTATTATAACTAATTAGATGTTAAATTATTACATTATCATGGTATTATGATGTATGAATATCTCTTAATATGATATATATACATTAAAATATCGTTACAATGATAATCGTTACATATATGCCTTGTTTCGAAATCCTTAAGTTAGTAGTCTTGTTTTTACATATGTAGTTCATTGTTAATACACTTAGTGATATGTTTAATTGTCATTTATCATGTTAAACATTGTTTATCAATATCTTAATATGATTCATATGTATTTAGTAAGACGTTGTTATAACGATGATCGTTATATATATCGTTTCGTGTTTCTTAATTCAATAGTCTCATTTTATTTATATAACTCATTGTTAATATACCTAGTGATATACTTACATATCATAACATCATGTTAACTATATATATCCAAATATATATCATCATATAGTTTTTACAAGTTTTAACGTCCGTTAATCGTCGGTCGACTTGGGTGGTCAATTGTCTATATGAAACTCATTTCAATTAATCAAGTCTTAACAAATTTGATTGCTTGACATGTTGGAAATATTTAATCATGCAAATATAGTTTTCATTTAATATATAATCATGGAAAAGTTCGGGTCACTACACATTCTTGATGCAGCTAGGGCTCAGATTTACTTGACTGAGCGATATCAGCAGGATGTGTTTGAAAGGGAAATCTGAAGGAGTCAATATGAGGATATGTTGTAACATTGGCCGGTGACGCAGTACTATAAGTCGATTGATTACACGACCTACTCTTCTGGGTTTGCATCAGGTGTGGAGTATGTGAATCCACCTGCACCATCTGTAGCACCTCCATTGTTTTATCAGCAACCCACGCCACTACCACCAGATATGGAGAGAGCTGGAGATGAAGGCAGGAAGTCGGTGTTTGACATGGCACCGTTATCAAGGAGCTTATTTGATAGTATATTTGATCCTGATCCCCGAATGGGATGAGCCTCTCTGATTTTAATCAGGTCCTGTACTCCGTCTGTAATAACATATACACTTTTATTTTCTTTTATTTTTCTTATTTTATTTTTCTTATTTTATTTTATTTTATTTTAAGTAGTTAAATGAACTTTGTGGGTATGTTCACTGTAAGCCCTCACGAGACAAAACTCGTCCACCCGAGGGAGTCGGGTGGTTTAAAGTGGGATCCCTCCGAAAGTGGGCTAGTTAGCTTTTATGTTTTCTTTTATTTTTGTTTTGTAAGAATAAAGTTGGATGGAAGGAACGTGATTGTGTGATGAAATGGGAGTTAGTGTACTTATCACAATGGTATTAGGAAGTTGCTTTTAATCCCGGGTAATATTGTTCTTTTTCTTCTTTCTCTTTGTTTAATTTCCTCACTTTTGTCTAAAATAACTTTTAAACATGCATACGAGGACGTAGCATGACTTAAGTATGGGGGGGGGGGGGGGAGGAAGGAAATTTGCACATTTGGCCTAGCTTGAAAATGTTTGTTGTTCAAAGGATTTATGAAATAAATGGTTTTAATTGCCTGGGTGGTAAATTTTTAATTTTAAGGCTATAATTGAGATGTTGACCCATGAGAGTACCCATAGTGACTAAGAATTAACTTGAAATTTGGGACTTGGCCGGTGAGGAATGATAGTGTTAGGCATTTGACCTTGTTGACCTTGACTAGTTAACTTTAAGGAATATACTCTTGTGGAGAAAAGAAAGGTTGAAAATGAGATTCCATTGTTGTATGCTAGGTAGCAAGAATGATAAAGAAGCACTTTAGGATTTTCTTTTTAAGCCATTTTTTTTATTTGGTAGCCAGTCTACCCAGGTCGTTAGTACACACTTGTGTGCTAGAATCAATTAGTGACCATTAGCATCCTAAAACTTTAGAATATAAAAAAAAAACCAACTTCCCATTCCTACCCTTATTTTTTGTTTTTGGTTATTGATGTTGAATCTAATCTTACTTTATCCTGTTTAGATTTGGTAACATTAGGTGGCAACGCAACTCATTTTTACTAAGACATAATTGGTTTAAATTAGCATGGCAATTATAACTAGCTATTATGCTATAGTGTTTTTGGCTTTTTAATTAGTTTGACTCAGAGTGGTTTCCTAGGTTCCACAATGGATTCCACTATTTACTCACTAGTATGAAAGTGCATAATAATGATGATAGTCACCAATGCAACACTTGTAGAGTTTACTCTTCCCTAGGCGAAGGTCGAAAGGGGGTACTTTATATCACAAGCTATGACAATGATATTCACCACACCCAACAACCATCAGCTACATTACATACATATATCTATATATCATTGTCACCATCACCACACATTCACAATTACATCCCAAATGTTCTTGAGATGTTATATGCTGTGTGCTATCATGAAAAAAAAGGGGAGGAAGTGAAAGAGACGAATTTAAAAATTATATGCCAAAAATTGTGAAACGATTGCCATAAAAAGCATGGACTACTGAGGCATATAAAAAAAATGATGAAAAAAAAGAGTAGAAGAAGAGTATGCCAAAAATTGTGAAACGAGTGCCTTATAAAGCATGGACCACTGAGGCATAAAATTCGTTCTCATTGAAATGTCAAGGCGGAAATGCAATACTCCTTATAAATTCACAAAAGTATCTGCACCTTTCATGAGATGCCTCGTACAAATGAGCAATGTAACCAAAATCCATCTCATCAAGCTTGTGGTATGGGGTATTTCCAATTAGACTTAGGGGGTTCATTAGTGTTGGGACTTAAAATCTATACACTTAGTACTAGTGTAGACAAGGGCATGAGTTTGGCTAGTTGAAAAGTTAAGGAGGACAAAAACACAAACATATGCATGATTCTAGTCCTAGTTGACATTCCAAATTAAACTAATTTATCTTTGTACGAATGAGGGTTACGTTAAAATTTCTAAACCTTATAAAGTTTGATTGGTTCGAAATTCGTAACCACTTTTACACCAATTTCTATTTGAGTCATGACTACCCATATGCAATCACTCCGGATGTAATTTAACCCACTTTGTGTTTCTTTTGACATGCTACTTAGATACATTTATGTTGTTGTTAAAAGAGTAAGTGTGGATCATGGAAGTTGTGAAATATAATCGTTTAACTTAGTTCTAAGTGTTGATCTATTTGATGATTCGGGGAAATGACTGAGGTTTATGGTGATATGACTAGCGTTGGAATTGTTGAACTAAGGAAATATTTTGTGAGGAAAGTTTATGATTAATGTATTAGAGGTTGAAGATTGTTTGAGGTTTTGAGTGATTGGCCCGTATTGTACTTACATCTCGATTAATAGTTAATCTTGTTTGCGGAAAGTTATTTGAGTTAATACCACCTAGGTGTTGTTGTTTTGGTAGTTAAAAACAGATTTGCTTGAGGACAAGCAAAAGCCAAGTGTGGGGGGTTTGATCGGTCCTTATTTGACACGATCATTTATGTTTAAATACGTGAAATTAACCATGTGTAAGTGAAAAAGGAGATACTTTGATATGGTTTTGTGTTTTACAGGCAAGAAAAGATATTGGTGCGAAATGTAGTACAAAACAGCGGTTAAAGGCGGATTATGGACAAGAATTAAGAGATCGAAAAATGACCCAAAAATCAACACTGGCATAAAATACGCCATTTTGGGCGTAAAATACGCCACAACTTAGGTCCGTTCAGAGCAGAAGTCAATTTCTGGCGTAAAAATACTCCCAGGCTGAATTACATTGGCGTAAAATATGCCAGGACTGGCGTAAAATACGTCAGTACAATTTTTTTTGGTGCCGGGAAATCAAATTTTAGCTTTGTGATCAAGTTATCCAACCCCTATATAAAGGGAGCATTAGGGTTACGAAACCTACACTTTTTCCATTAGTTTTTGCAGTAGAGATCACTCCCAAACAAATCAAAACACTCTCCAATCATCATTATTCAAGAATTCAAGCTAGGATTAAGGTGTGGTTCATCATGCAATCTTCAAAAATCTCCATGATCATCATCACCAACATGCTTGGCTAGTTTTCCTAACTTTATCCTTTCCATGAACAATTAACATATGTATGATTTCATTCAAGATTATGTGATTTGTGATGTTTTAATACTTTTGGATTATGATATTGTGAATCCAGTCAATTGTTAATTAATGCAAGTTTTATGTTTTGTTATTGCAAGTTAAATTATTGTGATTTAACAGTATGTTCTTGATTCAACTTAGTGTTAATTAGAATAGGGATAAAGACATATTGTCTAGGTTGCATAGTTTAATCCCAAGATAATAGAATTAATGAACTCAATAAGTATTGTCTATGATATTTGATCAACAATTGGTAAACATAATACTTGTTTGAATGAATACATGTTAGATTGGGATTGTGAAAGGATAAAGGCTTTACTCTCATTATTTACATTTCAATACTCTCAATTGCAATCTAGTTTAAGTTTTAAGTTTTAAGTAGTTGATTAATCTTAGTAGTTTTTAGTTAAACCAACAAACCAATCTTGAAATTGCTTGCTAGTTAACCATAACTTCCCGTGGAACGAATCCTGCTTACCCTATCTAAGTAGAGTAATTAGGCTATTTTTGGTCGACCCTTCAACACCGATCAAGAATCTTGTGGTAAGAGAATTTGGTGATTGTGAATTCTTCAAAGGGACGTTAGGGTTCATAAATTGCGGCTTATCGAGGAGCTAGTGTTGTATCCGGACACTCCACCGAGTTTGGAGTTTCGTAGTGAAACAAAATTTCAATTCGTTAGAATTGAGGAGTGGATTAAGGAAGATTAGTCAACATCCTCCCGAACCACTATAAGTCTATGTGTTTGTTCTCTTATCCCTTATCTTTGTATTTACTTTACTTGTGAACAAACAACACAAATCACACTATAGTTATCTCAAGTTCTAGATCAAAAAACTTAGTAAAAATCAACTAAGTAACTATTCACCCCTCTAGTTACTTACAATTGGTATCAGAGTAGTTGCTCTAAACGTTTTGCTAAAATGATCATTTTAAAGCCAAAAATAATTTTTGCAAACTTTTGATTTAAATATCATGGAACAAAAATTTGAGAACTTAAGCTATAGTGAAGGTTCTTCTATGCAAAGACCTCCACTACTTGAGAGTGAAGGATTTTGCTATTGGAAATAACGATTTGAAACTTATGTCCGTACAAAAGACACAGATGTTTGGAAAATCATTGCTAAGGGTGATTATGTTCCATTTCAACTTAGTGAAGATAGGAAAACTAAAATAATCATACCCGAAGATAGTTGGTCCAAAGAAAATAAAACAGATGTAGGGAAAAACTATGAAGCTAAACTAGTCCTATTTAATGCTTTGCCTAGTAAAGAATATGAAAGGGTTTTTATCTTTAAAAGTGCAAAGGAAATATGTGATAGTTTAATAATTTCTCATCAAAGAAATGTGCAAGTCATTGAAAATAAAATTGAACTACTTGTAGCTCAATATGAACAACTTGTTATCTTGGATGATGAGAAAATTGATGTTGCTTATTCTAGATTTAACAATATGTGTTCAAGTTTAAAAGCTCTAAGTACTATCTACACGAACAAGCGATATGTTCAGAAATTCTTAAGAGCATTGCCCTCAAAATGGAGACCTAAAGTGACGGAATAGATGAGTCAAAGAATTTGGAAAAATTGTCTCTTGATGAGCTCATTGGAAATCTCAAAGTCCATGAGGTCATCCTAGACAAAGATGAAGAAGTGGACACAGTCAAGAAAGAAAAGAATAAGTCAATTACCTTAAAAGCCAAAGCAATTGAAGAAGGTGAATACGAAGAGGATGAAGATGATATCCTAAACGATGATGAACAACTTGCATTCATTGTTCGATCATTCAAAAAATTATACCGAAGACCCGGGAATCACGTCCGACCTCTAATGGATTCAAAGAAGGCACCTTTTGATTCCAAGAAGAAGTTTGTGAGGAAATATTTTGGATGTGGTGACCCAAATCATTTGATAAGTGAATGTCCCAAAAGAAAGAACAATAATGCATTTCTTGGAGGTGCATGGGATGATGAAGAAAATGAAACACAAGAAGAAGGAAAGGAAACATGTCTCATGGCCATTGAACCACCAAGCTCGGAAGGAGATGATGAAGCATGCCTAGTCGGAAAAATTGACAACAAGGTTCTTCCAAACTATTTTGAATTTAATATTGATAAGTTCATTAAACTATGTGATTTAAGTGGTAGAGTTAGCACTAGTAATACTAACCTAAAAAGGGGAAATAACTTACTTAAGTTAGAAGTTTCTAGACTCGAAGAAAGAATCACTAACTCACAAGAATGACTTACTTGTGATGATCTAAACATGAAAATAAATCACTTAACAAAATGGTCAAACTACTTGAAAACAAAATTAAGTTTTCAATATATGATAAAAGTGGTAAGGTATTAGAAGACATTTTAAGTGCTCAAAGGTCAAGCAATAACAAACAAAGGTTGGGTTTTAAAGAATGTTCTCTCAAAATAAAATCATCAAAACAACAACCTATAGTGTTTTTTAAGTCTCAAGGTAGGCCAAAAATCACAGTAGTTCGGTGGTCGAAGTACGGCAAAGCCGTGGAGTCGATCGCAAGCCAATCTTCAAAAATAGGGGTTTCTCAAAAAGAAGAAATTAAACAATTCAAGCCATATAAGAAGAATCCATTAGAAAGAAAAACTAATCACTCAAGAAATCCTAGAAATAAAGTTTTTAAAACTAGGTCACAACTCAAAAGAAATCACAACACTAAAATTGTGAAAAGATGGGTTATAGTAGGAATTTTTGATGCTAATAATCTCGGACCCAATAAAAATTGGGTACCAAAGTTATTAATCAACAAAATATAGGTTTGCCTAAATGGCGTTGTACAAGAAGAAGATTGGATAATAGATAGTGGATGTACAACGCACATGATGGGAAACAAACACTTCTTTACAAAGTACAAAGAATATAACGGTGGTGACTTAATCTTTAGTGGAGATGTACGAGGTAAAATCGTCGGTAAAGGTAACGTCACTGATTATAAAATTACTCTTGAAGATGTCTTGCATATCAAGAACCTAAGTTTTAATTTTCTAAGTGTTGATAAAATATGTGACAAAGGCTATAACATGACATTCATTAAATCCTCATCACATATAACTAAAGATGGTAAAAAGGTTATAAATAGAATTAAGAAAAAGGGCCTTTACACATGCAAACTAAATGACTTTAAACAATTAGATATTTGTCTCACTTCCATTCATGACACTACCAATTTGTGGCATAGGAGACTTGGGCATGCTAATATGAAAATAATTCACAACATACCTCCTAAAGAAATGGTTAGAGACCTACCTAAGCTAAAATATTAAAGTCATTTTTGTGATGCATGTAAAGTAGGAAAACAAATCCATTCTAGTCATAAACCTAATAACTTCATTTCAACTAAAAGATATCTAGAACTTCTACATATGAATTTGTTTGGGCCATCATCCGTCCAAAGTTATTAGTGGAAGTTTTACACTTTGGTAATCATTGATGATTTTCCTAGATATACATGGACATTATTTCCTAAAATACAAAAATGAGGCATTTGAAAGATTCATAATTTTTGCTACAAAAATACAAAACTTGCTTGGATGTACGATTGTCACCATACGAACGGATCATGGAAGAGAATTTGATAATGATGCCCAATTTGGAGTCTTTTGTGATTTACATGGAATTTCTCATAATTTCTCGGCTCCTCGCACTCCTCAATCAAATGGGGTTGTTGAGAGGAAAGCCGAACTCTTCAAGAAATGAGTTAAATAATGTTAAATGAACAATCAATTCCTCAAAATTTTTGGTGTGAAGTCGTAGCAATTCTACTTATATTCAAAATAGAGTTCTACGCCTTCAATGGATAAGACACCCTATGAAATTATAAACGGTAGGAAACCTACCGTAAGTCACCTTAGGGTATTTGGGTGCAAGTGTTTCATCTTAAACAAAAAGGAATACCTAACAAAATATGAACCTAAAGCCTATGAAGGAGTATTCCTAGGATATTCGTTAGAGAGTAAAGCCTATAGAGTTCTAAATAAATATACGAATGTCATAGAAGAGTCATTAGATGTCACATTCGATGAAACTCCTCCACCTAAGTCCAAATCACTAGTATATGATGATGTGGTTGAACAAGAAGCCATTGTGATTAGACAACCCAAAATGAGTCTAAAGAAGCTGAAGAAACAAATGAGAAAGAATCTTATTTGGAAAATGACCCTAGCAAAGATAATCTAGAACCTACAACCAACCTTAAACATATTAAGGATCATCCAATAAAATAAGTCATAGTAGATATCAACACTAGAACCACACGATTACAATTCTTCAACCTACTTGCAAACTATGCATTCATCTCCCAAATAGAACCCAAAAACGTTAAGGAAGATTTATTAGATGAGAGTTGGGTGGAAGCCATGCAATAGGAATTAAATCAATTCCAAAGGAGTGATGTATGGGATTTGGTTCCCTTACCTAGTGAGCATAATATCAGAGGAACCAAATGGGTATATAGGAACAAACTAGACGAAGATGGGAAGGTTGTTAGAAATAAAGGTAGGTTGGTCGCTCAAGGGTATAGCCAACAAGAATGAATTGATTATGATGAAACCTTTGCTCTTGTAGCTAGAATATAGTCCATTATAATAATTCATGCATATGCATGTGCTAAGAACTTAAAACTTTATCAAATGGATGTCAAAAATGTTTTTCTAAATGGTGTCTGATATCGGCTAAAAAGTCACATTTTACCTCGGTATTAAGGTCCAAAAATAATAAAGTTCTAAACGTTATGGCCAAAATAATCACTTTGTCAGTTAATTTGGTAGATTTAGGAATTACAAAGGCGGTGAAAAAAGAATCAAGTACAACGGAGCTAAAACGAAGATTCTAGAGCGAAAACGGTTTAAGACAAGTTACGACCCCAGAAACCAAGTTACGATCCTGGGAACGAACAAAACGATCCAAGTAAAACAGCAAGACCAGGGAAGCAAACGGCATACCATACGGCCTGCCAGCCGGCATGCCCACATCACAAATGGCTTGCCTGGCACCAGGCATTGAAAACGGCGTGCCTGGCACCGGGAATTGAAAACGGCTTGCCCTTGGTACCGGCCTCCAAAAACGGCCTACCAGCCGGCTTGCCAAATGGCCTACCAGCCGGCCTGCCAGCCGTCCTTCCTACCGTCCTACCTGCCATCCTACCTGCCGAACTACTTGCCAGTTTTATTTACAACTTTGCTATCAAGCTTTCCTATAAATAGGTGGCACATCCCACCATTTCAACACACACCTTCTTCACTTCTCTCTCTAAAATATCTCTCTCTAAAATATCTCTCTATTATTGCTCTCTAGTGATCAATAGGAGATTAGTTCTCTCTCTACTTTCTCTCTCTAGATTCTAGAGAGAGAAAAGTACAGAGATTAGGAAAATAATTATCTCTCTATTGTCACTCTCTAGTGATCAATAGGAGATTAGTATGTAGTTACTAGTAGAAGCTATCAAGCATTGTAACGCTAGGGATATTATGAAGAGATACAAGTATTATTCTGCCAACAGTATTCAGTAATATCTATCCTTTCTTTTATTAATTTAATATAATATTCTTGTTCGATGTTTGTGATTTATTAATATTAGAAATGCTTGTTGCCATGATGTATGAGTAATTACTTGATTGTTTGCCATTATTTAATAATGTTAGTTAGGGATGATTATTATTTTGTACTCGCTTTCTGTCTATGATATTAAACCTCGTTATTATCGTCCTTCCACCAATAAACGTGCTTAAAACCTTTTATAAAGTCGAAAATTATAAGATAATTAATTATCTGTGTTTATACATTGGTCAAGGTTTGAACTCATCGGAAATACTACAAAGTACATGGGGAATTACCATAGGACCAGATCAAGACATCAGTCATGAGTATAATACTCAAGGAAATAACATTGCAACAGTAGAGTACAGTGTTGATGTGTTATAGGATCACTTGAGCATGGTCAAGGTTAGAAGCTATGAAACCACTATAAGTGTAGTACATGGTGGATAACTAAGGGATTTATTGGGTAGATTTAAGTAAGGGCTGGTTTAAGTCATAAATGGGAATTTAATGCACTACAATACAAACTAAGCTTATAAATCTTTAAGGATGACTGAGAACTATCAGAGGTTCTAATTTGTCTACAAACCTTAGATTTTACCAAACCATTGACAGAATGGAATTCGAAACACAATCTTAACCACTCACTTGGGTGATACACTAAGGTGTTAAGAAAGGTTGGTGATGCTCGTTTAATAAACATACTTTACTCATTTATATTTATTCTCAAATGTGGACTCAACTATATGACAAGCATACGAGAAACAATGACTCGGTAGTTGCCATTAGTAAGTTTTCCATTTAAGGTTTATCCCAAGAGAGCGGTAGTTGCTAGTTGAATCGATGAAAACTCATAATCATCCTAAATTGTGTTTGATTGGGGGGTTTTGAAGTTGAGATATTAAGAAAACTATTGCAAATTAAACTAAGAACTAGAAACGATTAAATAATTATCAATATTAAAAGCATGCACACTTGCTTAATCTACTTGAAGCATTCTGATTGTTCTTTTATTCACTTAAGATCTAATTGTGTTCAAACTTTGGACTAGTATCCCTACTAGATATTATTGTGATCAAATCAATACTTGCAAATTCCCATAAGCTTATATCAATTGATCTAGTCAAATCATTCAATTATCACAAGTACTTAGCCTAGGTTAAAGTCCCCTAAAACCCTTTAGTAATCAAAATCCCTTAAGAGAACCAAACTTCACTATGTTGACTAAGGACCAATTGAAAATCAATCCAAACCAAGACCTCAATCCCTTGAAAGCTCTAATTTGATTGTCTAGATCACCTAAGTGTTGAAGTACAAGTTGCTTCACTAATAAAATCTCTAATAGAAGCTACACAACTCATATAATCAAAGAAAAGTCCAAAACAAGCATAACAAAGGATCTTTTGGCTAATTCTAATGACAAATCACAATCATCAACAATAGATTCAACTAAACACAACCATCACTCATCAATATGAACAATCCTTAGCTATCAAGCTTCATAAACAAGTGTACATAATAAAATCTAGCCAATCATGGCTAGAACAAGATCAATACAAGTGATAAGAGTAAATCTAAGCATTATTAAGCAATAGACAAGAGTATATTGTACCAAACTTATGAAATTTACAAATAAGCTAAATGAAGAAGATGAAGATGATGAAGAACAAGCCCTATATCTTGCTTCAATCTATAAATCCTTGATGTAGAATGGAAGAATGGATGGAAACTTGATGAAAAACTTAATAAAATAGCTATGAAACCCTAAATTGATCAGCCACCACGCACTAGTTACTATTCTATTAAATGTTTATGAAGTTAATAAGAGAAAACCCTCATCATATTCTATTTATACTCTTCAAAATTCTGCCCAGAAATTACAGAGGAATGTCGTTCCTCTTTTAGGAACGTCGTTCCTCTTTTAGGAACGTCGTTCCTCTTTTAGGAACGTCGTTCCTCTTTTAGGAACGTCGTTCCTTGGCTCAAAATGAGGAACGTCGTTCTTCTTTGCAATGAACGTCGTTCCTGAAACCCTATCTAAATTCCAACTTTTTATGTTTTCAAATCCTTTGTATTTTCCTAGGTAGAATGCCGCTCTTGTCTTTGGAACGGTGTTCTTGTTGTTGAAATGACGCTCTTAAATGATGGAACATCGTTCATGTTGCCAGGATGCGCACTTTGCAGTTTTCTTGATACATTTGCACACTTTGGTCAATTTTACACCAAATTCACACTTAGAACTATTATAGCACTCAGAACGCGATTAAACCCAAGATTATAACATTTAGAGCACTTTGGACATGAAAAACGAGTGAAACGAGGTAGATATTACGTGAGAAACATAGCGTGGATGAGCAATATCAGCTGGATATTATATACATATGGCTATGCAACTTTATTCCTGCGCCCAAGGTATGCATTGCATCCAAGATGGGCCGCTTATATCCTTAAACCGGATAAAGCGTCGGGAGTTGAGCATAGTTCATCCGATCAGAATCACGATAGCCTAATTTCTCGTGACATGCTAATCGAGAAATCAATTTGTAGGGAATCTAGTGCTTACACCAAGGTATATCTCTCTAATGAGTGTCTCGCAATCATCCCGACACTACGTTATCTTAAATCATGGTGAACCACGTCTTCTATGTCCTTAGCTATTGCTCAACTCCCAACTATAGCCTTTATACAATTTGATATTCCGGATAAAAGTGGTGTCTAGAATAAACCGGTTGAACTTGGTTGTTGGATTTTTGAACAGTCGCCAATTTATTAGGACTAAAAGGATCATGCCTCTCCACAAAAGGTGTACATGGCCACTAGTCTTGGATACTAAATTGTGTACAAACCCAATCTTAATTACTAAATTATCTGAATAAGTTTTGTTTCAAATTCGACCGCTCAAGGAACGACCCTAGGTCATATTTGCCCTTGCTAACCCATAGGAATGAATAATAGATTTAGGCCCAATAAAATATAAATTTAAAACTCTGTTGATAAGTTTGTATCAACACCTTATGACCTAAGGACACCGCATAAATAAACCGTCCGATTAAGGCATATCATAGGTAGAGTTAATTTTTGGCGCCGCTGCCGGGGAGCGGTAGTACGATTGGGAGCCTGTTTACATTAGTTAGTTTTTAAGAGACCCTTTTAACTGAGACTAGCTTTGTCAGAAGTTACTAGTTTACCACAGTTAGGTTAGATAATATTAGCTTAATTTAGATTAATTAAAAAGTTTAAAATGGACTTCCTTATTAGTGAACCTTTAGGATGGTTTAACCTACTTAGACCGCTAAGAATTCTTCCGACACATCCTTTCTTCTATCCGATATCATACATTGTACCCATCCGACGAGATCCACACTTACCTGCACATAGTTCGACGATGGCCGCACGCATCACTCTCACTGACATCACCAAACCCTCGTTAGAAGGATGAGGAGGATCGATACTCTATCCAGAGGTTAACAGAGCGTCTTTTGTGCTTAAGCATAACATCATACAACTCATTCACAACCATTTCCAGTTCCATGACTTACCAATTGATGATCCCAACTCTCACTTAGACATATTCCTCTCTTTATCTAACTCATATGAGCAAAATTAGGTTAAACAAGATGTAGTTCGTCTGCATCTGTTCCCCTATTCCTTAACTCTTCATGTAAAAACCTGGTTCGAGGGGTTAGAACCCAACTCTATCACCTCATGGGAGGAAATAGCAACAACTTTCTTAATCAAGTACTTTCCCCTATCAAAACAAATCAGACTTAGGAGTGATATCGTAAAATGTTAACAAGCATACGATGAATTACTCTACACTGCATGGGAAAGATTCAAACATTTGCTTCGAAGATGCCCGAACCACCATCTTAAGAGCTCTGTTCAAATTTTAACCTTCTACAACGGTCTGAATCTGAACAACAAGTCTACTCTTGATGCTGTTTCTCAAGGTAATTTCATGAACTTCACTGCTGACGAGACCTGAAGATTGATCGAGTAGATTACTATACACCATCACGATTGGAACACGGAAGAGCACATTTCATCAGCAACACTTCTTTCCGCCTCCGATCCTATAGAAAATAAAACCATCAAATTTCTCTCAGACAAATAGAAAACCTCACCAAAGAAGTCGGAGAGCTAAAGAAGCTTCCGCAACATGTGTCTCAAGTACAATTATGCCAGAATTGTACTGACCCACATCTGGCCAAGGTATACAAGGCTGAATGTGAGGACTCTATTGCCTACTCCGATAAGATCCTAGCTCATCCGCACAACCAACCTACCAAACCAACTACCCCACCAGAGACAAGTCCAGATGATGTCCTACTGCGAATCATCAACATGATCACAGCAAGATAAGACGCAACTGACTTAGTCATGACTAATCACTTGAGTAGTCTTGAAAAACAAATAAGCCAGCTAAATCAACGTCTCGATTCTCTGGGTTTTCCTAAAAATGACTCAAAGGTGGCACATAGCCAACCTTCCGTTTCTTCTAAGGTGAAGAAACTAACTAATACCCGTTCGGTAGTAGTCATTGAGTCATCACCTAAACCTACTGGGAAAGCACCCATTCCATTCCGGGCCGTCTCAAGCAAAGACACAACAAGATGAAATCTTTCAAGCTTGATGGTAAATTTTTGGACACTGTGTCTGAAAATCCTCATAGTAAGAAGTATTTTAGGAAACTCCTATCAACCAATGATAAGGTACCCAAAGTACCCAATGTCCCGCTGAACGCGGATTGTTCAACCATTCTCTTAAATACTCTTCCTGAAAAACTAGGGATACCAGACGATTTACCCTTCCTTGTTCTATCTACTAATCACCAATCTGGTACTATCTATTCTCTCGCTGACCTTGGTGCCATCATTAATCTCATGCCCTACTCACTATTCCAGAGACTCGAAATTGAAAACCTTAACCATACCAAAATGAGCATCCAGCTAGCTGACCAATCCATTAGATATCCTAAGGAAATAGCTGAGAACGTCATAATTAAGGTCGATAAATTCCTTTTTCCAACCGACTATGTGGTTATGGATTTTAAAGAAGGCGTGAAAACCCCTATCATCTTAGGAAGGCCTTTCATGAATATAGCCAAAGCGATCGTTGATGTTTATTCACGGACTATCACCTTCGGAGCCCGTGGAGAAGAGGTCACTTTCACGATCGACGAGTCTGTATGTCCTTCTAATGGAAACGGCGAAATAAATACCATCTCCACTAGGAAAGTTACCTTCTATCCTGAGAATGAAGAGAAGAAGATAGAAGTAGAAGACAAGAAGAATAACCACTCCACACCAACTCAATCTTCACTCCCACCTTATTTTGATCTTTTAATGACTGGAGAGGATTTCTTTCTAGAAGAACTCTCTGAACCAATTATACTTGAAGCTCCCGACCAGAGTGACAAGGAGATGGATGAAGAAATTGAAATGGAGAGCTCAGATAAGAAGAAAGAGATGGAGGATTCTAGCACCGAAGTAATTGTTAATGTTGCTACCATATTGGAGACGTCAATGGACATCGTACCACCTCCATCCTTAGAGTACAACATTATGACCAACCTAAAGTCGCAAAGAAGAAAGACGGGTTTTGCGTCAGGGTTACCCTATAAATCATCACTCAAATACATAATGACATACACATCATTGAGTGATGAGGAATTCTTTGACCATCCCGCACAAATCAAGGAGGTAAAATAAGTTGATAGCTTTGTTATACCTCAAGTTAAATAAAGCATTCATTTCAAAATACCTTCTCCTCTAATTGGACATACCTTATTCTATGTCCGCTTCAATCCCATCGGTATGTTCCAATATTACCTCTTGTGTCTACTGATGGATGCAAGGGAGCCACCTAGATTTCCTGAGAAATAAGGCTAGAGTTAGGCTCGTGACTCGAACAAAAACAAGCGCTTCTCGAGAGGCAATCCGTGTGTTTATTTTTCTATAGCTTTAGTAGTAGTTAGATTAGGATAATTAAGTTAATTGAACAAGTGAAAAGTGAATCTTAAAATAAAATTTTCAACATTTCTTAGGATGAATTCACTTCTCCTACTTGTCTTGGGCTTAAGTGAATTAATTGCTACATTATATCAAAAGTCTTAAAATTAAAAGCAGTCAACACTTTAAGTGTTGGATTAAGCTTTTCAGTCATACACTGATTTGTTGAATTTTCAAAAATCTAATTTTGAAACCCTCAAGTTTTCAAATAACTTTTTCATCAAAACACAAATTGGTGAATCTATGGCCTAAAGCTTAATCACCTGTCTAGGTTTGATCTTTTCCATTTTTACAAGTAAAAGACAGTTATTAATGCCTGTGGTGGAGGCTCTTTAAATAATGATGAAACGACAAGGAAACCCATTGATTATTTCATTGCAAGTTATTGGTGGATGGTGTGTATGGAGGATGTGAACGCCCCAATGAGCTCGAGTACACTTCAAGAAGACCAATTCGAATCCAGTAAAAGATGGTTCTGACTCAGTCTGCCTTCAGATCCTTAGCTCACAGCCGCACCCAAGGGGTGTAATTCATTTCTCTCTATTGGTTTATTTATTTTACTTTGTTATATCCTTAAACTATACTGTATCCTAAGCTTATCACTAAGTGTGGGATTCTAAACCAATATTGAGCTTAGATACATTTTTTAATATGTTCAAACTATAAGTGTGGTGATGCGTGTGGAACAATACATCATTTACCCTCACAATTTATACAAGATTCAAATATTACAAAGAAACACACAACTATCGAGCACTTAGAACCCGGTTATTATAACACTTAATGTAAGTATCCTTATCAAGTTTATCCCAAAAGAGCGGTATAAGTTGAATAATTGAAACTATTAATTGTCCAAGGGTTTGTTTGATTGGGGGTTTTGAGATTGATTTTAACTATCAACTAAACATGCTCAAATAAAAAAACTTAAACTTAGCGATTATAACTAGCAACAAGTAACAAGTATTGAGATCTAAATCAATTAACAAAGAGTGTTCACTTACCTAATCCTCTCTATATTTGGATTGCCTTAATTTACCCAAATTGATATCGCATTAGTTGTTTGAACTATTAGTTATTTAGTATTACTACCAAACCTTAATCAAATTATACTTTTGCAAACTCACATAAGCATGGTATCCTAAGATCAGTTTAAGTATGAGTTGGTTATTGAGATTATGCTTGGGTTGAAATCACTTAAAACCCTTCAACTATCAAAATCACTTAAGATAGTCGAACACCACTATATTGAACAAAGGCCAATTGAAAACCAACTTAGATTAAGAACACAATCACTTGAAATCCCTATTCTAGTTGTCTAGATCACCTAAGGTGTTGAAGCACAAATTGATTCACTTCTCAAATCCCTAAGAGAGCTACTCAATCTATGTAATCAAAGTAAAACCTATATCAAATCATAGCAATGGAACTCATAGCTAACACAATAACACTTGCTCATGTATTTTCATTCAAAACAACTTTATTCAATTGATTAAGGGCTAATCCTATGCATTAGAGATTCATAGATAAACAAACACAAACAAATTAGCCAAGCATGGCTAAGATTACATTAATAATAAGCATAGAAACACAAATAAACATCATCTTGAGTGATTACAAGTAATTAGTTCAAAACTAGATAAAGAAAAGTGAAGATTACAACCTAAAATGCAAAAAGATGAAGATCTAGAGCTAAACTATGATACAACTTGAGCTTGCTTTCTTCAATTCACCTTCAAACTCTAATGGATGATGAAATTAGGGTTTTATGTGTGAAAATCGCACTAAAAAATGCAGCTCTCTTTATAATGACCTCCTCTCTTTCCTTTTATAGTGTTGAAAATTCTGGGCTGAATCAGCGTCAGGAGCGCCACTTTTGACTTAGGAGTGGTGCTTTTGGCTTAGTTTCAGGAGCGACGCTTTTGAATTTAGGTGTGGCGCTTTTCATGCTAGGAGCGGCGCTTTTGGAAATTAAGAACGGTGCTTCTGGCTACTGGTGGAAATTAGTGCCAAAACGTGTATAAGAGTGCCGCTTTTCACTAAAGTGCGGAACTTTTGATCATCAGGAGCGGCGCTCCTTTACTAGGTGCGGTGCTTTTAGAGCTGAATTCTGCACTTGTCATTTTCTTTGCAACTTTTGATTAGGATTTGGTCAATTTTACACCAAATTAGGCTTTTAGCCTTGAATCGACACTTTAGTGCAGAAAAACAACTTTCGGGCCCAACGATCCTAAAAAATGAATGAAATGAAGGAGACATTGCAAGATAAAACGTGTATAATTGGAGCAATATCAAACCCCTACATTTGAACCTTGCTGGTCCTAAAGCAAGCAAATCAACAAAACAAGACTTGGAGCATAGCCTCTAGCGAATGTGAATAAGCTAACGATAATGACCAAAGTGCAAAAGTTGAGCATTTAAGGATACCTCTTTTGAATATGCACTTGGAAGGCTCGAATATCTCCAAAATCTTGCACTTGCTAAGAACCAAGTATTCATCTTCTCTTCTTCTTCTACTACTAGCACAAGCTCAATGCAACTGATATGACTACTAAGATACGGCCAAAACAGACGGTTTTATTCGTGCGGTGTCATTAGGCTGTAAGACGTCAGATTCAGTTTGATCAAGGTAGTACACAGTGGTTTCTTTATTTATATTGTGCGGGGCCTAAATTTACTTTTAACTTTCCCATATAAAAACCTGAAAAAGGCTGAAGAAATCTGCCCGAGATCGTAGGGACTCTGATATCGGCTAAAAAATCACGTTTTCACCCCAGTATTAAGGCCCAAAAACAAGAAATATTCGAACTTTATTGGCAAAATATCCACTTCATTGGTTAGAATTGAAGAACAAGTAATTACGAAGGCGGTGAAAAAAGAATCAAGAGAATCAGAGCTAAAACGAAGATTCTAGAGCGAAAACGGTGAAAGACAAGAAATCAAGTTACGATCCAGGAAAATCACGCTGACCAGTCCCACAAACAGCTTGCCATACGGCTTGCCAAACGACCTACCAGTATGGCAAACGGCTTGCCAAACGGTCAGAGTAAATGGGCCCGATAAACGGCTTGCCTGATCAAACGGCCTCCAAAAACGGCCTGCCAAACGGCCTGCCAGCCGTTTGCAGGCAAAAATCTTGTTTATTTAAAGGGTCTTTGTCATTCATTCCAACACACACTTCAATTCACATCTTTCTCTCTCTTGTACAATATTAGTCATACTCTCAAGGCCTTAGACTCCGTGTGGGAAACCTAGTACCCGAAGAAGAACGCCGAAGATTGTATTAGGAGCGGTCTGGAGTCTTGAAGTTGTCACTTTTGTATTCGGAACTCGTTTAATCTACTGGTACATCTATATCTTATCTTTATATAATGTCTTCTATCATTATGTTATGTGATATTGTTGCCATGATTAGAGAGTAGTTATCTTTAGTGTATGCTATGATGTAAGCCGCTATAATGCCGAAATAATATTATGGTCTGTGTATGATGTTGAAATGCTTTTCGATTATGCTTTAAACTCAATCGCTTTTCCAACTAATAGAACGTAGTTATAGGCTCTGTTATTGGGAAGTCACGAACCCCGATTCAGAGTACACTATCTGTGTCACCCCTTGGTAAGAGAAGTCTATCGGATACAACGTAATATCAATTGAGGCACATCGGTTGTAGTAAGTCTATCAAGCTTTGGATTCCGACTAAGGACTCTTTCGTAGTGAAACATCTGACTAGACCCTTAGTACATTGTCGGTCCCAGACCATGCTAGTGTAGTCACCAAGCATATAAACTTCGTACGTGCACGCTGAAGCACAGCGGTTGTTGTAAGCTGTACCTCTGCTAAGTAAGGCCATGGAACCCGGTTAGTGTTGACTAGTACACTGCACCATAATGCGGACTCAAGCATTGCACCCCACTTGAGGGATTCTTAGTTAATTAAGGAACTGTTTGTTTAGACACATAGAGGAATGGACCATTAGAATAACCCACTGCACCATAACGCGGACTCAAGCATTGCACCCCGCTTGAGGGATTCTTAGTTAATTAAGGAACTGTTTGTTTAGACACATAGAGGAATGGACCATTAGGATAACCGAACGTGTTCATGGAAGTCAGCTTGACTTGGCCATGGTGTTCTTTATGGCTGAACTCTTTTTAAGGGCCTAACTATCTTTTAAACCAATCATTAACAAAAGCATTGAAACACATCACGTCTCTCGGATATAGTAAACCATGTATTCTATTATACTTAAAAAAGTTTAGATCACTGTGGAATGTTAATATGTCACCCAACCGAGTCACTCAATTGGATGAGCCGTCTGAATGTGTATGCCTGTAGTCAGACTGCATGGGCATCGGGGGTAAGGGACGTTGCTGTCTATTCAGAATCTTCAGGCCTAACGCAGTACCCAGTGACATGTCTTATGACAGGGGCGTTTAGGACCACTGTAATGAATACAAGGCCTCTGCCTATTCATGAGCTAGCATTCCATAATCTCGGGAGAATAACTGATGAAGTCATAGTATGCAATCACTTTAACCTTATCTGAATTACAAATTTTATCGCATTTACTTTATCTGTCTTATAATTTAGAAAATACCAAAATTAAGTAACCACTACTCCTTCCTAACTATCTTAGGCTTAAATATAGGTTCGATTCTACTGATATCTCAAAAATAAGACTCTAGGTCATAATTCCCTTACTCATACTAAGGACTAGTATGATTTAGGCCCCTCTAAATATAAATTTAAAACGGTACCCCTCCCCCGAGTGGCTGATTCTGGCGCTCTGCGGCCGGACGACACCGCGAGAATAAAACCCGTCCGTTTCGGCCATATCAAGGGAGAAGCTAGTTTTTGGCGCCGCTGCTGGGGAACTGGTATCAGGCAATCCTGCTCTCTATCAAACTTATTCACAAGCATTTAGTCGTGTCTAAGAAATACAATTATACACGAACTTGGTTGTTGGATTTTCCGAACAGTCGCCAATTATATTGGGACCAAAAGGATCCTGCCTCTCCGTAGTCGACCTGGCCACATGGTTTGTTGAATAGTTCGTGTGGAGCTCTGTTACCGAAATACCAGGGAATCAGTAGCCAGAACCAAAAACATATTCAACCACAGGATTGTTAGATTAATTTAGATTACATTAGATTACATTAGAATTAGACTACCTTAGACAAGTTTAGCTTACTCTAGATTACTTTAGAATTTAGTTTATTTACGAAAAATTAAAAACAAAAAAAGGCATTCCCAGTGTATGACCCAAACCCGATCTAGACCAGGGCCGTTGTTATTCGTACATTATCCATACACAATAATCTCTAAATCACTCAAGGAAGCACGAATCAGAAATCGAATGGCGTTACGCATTACTTTAGCAGAAAATACCAAACCCTCGATTGAAGGTTGAGGAGGACCAATCAGATTTCCAGAGATTCAAGGACACTCATTCGAGTTAAAACATTACATCATCCAGCTCATCCAGAATAGCTGTCAGTTTCATGGATTACCGAATGACGATCCTAATTCACACCTAGATAAATTCATATCTCTTTCGACCTCCTACAAATAGCTAGGGAGAAATGTCCCGTTCATATTGATTATAAACGTTCCATATTAATTGATTTCGTCGCGAGGTTTTGACCTCTATATGAGACGTTTTTCAAAGACTGCATTCATTTTTAAAACAACCATAACCTTTATTTTATCGATAAAGGTTTAAAAAGTATTACGTAGATTATCAAATAATGATAATCTAAAATATACCATTTACACACGACCATTACATAATGGTTTACAATAAAAATATGTTACATCAAAATAAGTTTCTTGAATGCAGTTTTTACACAATATCATACAAGCATGGACTCCAAATCTTATCCTTATTTTAGTATGCAATAGCGGAAGCTCTTAATAATCACCTGAGAATAAACATGCTTAAAACGTCAACAAAAATGTTGGTGAGTTATAGGTTTAACTTATATATCAAATTATATTAATAGACCACAAGATTTCATTTTTCATAATACATACAGGAACACTCATCTGTATAAAAATAATTCATATAAAGAACACCTAGTAAGCGACATTAACAAATGCATATAGAATATTCCCAAATATACAGGTACACTCATCTGTATATAAAAATTGAAGTACTAAAGCATCCATAACCTGGATGGGGTTCGTTAGGCCCATAGATCTATCTTCAGGATTCGCCTCAATTAATGGTGACATGACCCGTCCTAATCCATCCGGACGAAGTCCACATCGATTATAAACGATTCACAAAAGTTAATTACATCGTGAGGTACTTGACCTATATGTGATACATTTTACAAACATTACATTCGTTTTTAAAAGACAAACTTTCATTTACATCGAAAGTTGACGGCATGCATACCATTTCATAATATATCCAACTATAATTGAATTAATAATAATCTTGATGTACTCAACGACTCGAATGCAACGTCTTTTGAAATATGTCATGAATGACTCCAAGTAATATCTCTAATATGAGCAAACGCACAGCGGAAGATTTCTTTCATACCTGAGAATAAACATGCTTTAAAGTGTTAACCAAAAAGTTGGTGAGTTCATAGGTTTATCGTAAACAATAAAGTTCATCATTTTGATAGACCACAAGATTCAAATGCAGTACACCTATCTCGTGTACGAAACCATTTTTCATAATGCTTAGCAGAGTAGGTTCATATCCTTTTCTCCCCCGTAGGTTGCCTCGCGATTTTTAAATAATCATGCACAAATCTCGTGCAAAAAACTAATACACATAACCTGTGTATAAAATTCATTCTCTCGATACATAACATTTATTTCGATTTCATTACTCAACATGGTAATCAACCTTAACATATAATGCGCATAAATAATATCCCCAAAACAGAACCTCTCATCTGTATAACATATAAACTTCGAAGTACTAAACACCACGCCCACTAGCTCTTCCGTCTAGTGAACATTCTGGGTGGGGGTGTTAAACCCGGCAGCTACCTTTAGGATTCGCGTGAATTAGGGCCATACCCGATTCTAATTCTTAGGTTACCAGGCAATGATAATCAGGGGAAAATATTCACATCAGTTGGTGGCAATTATCGTGTTCACATAATTCAATAATAATCCACAGAACTTCTGTCTGCATAATAATTCATTCGAGGAATGTTTTGCTTGTGTCTATCTCGTCAAACAGTTATAAAAGCGTCTCATGTATTCGTAGTTCAAAACATATTCAAAAGCATTTAATAAAGCAGTTGTAAAAACAGCGCATGTATTCTCAGTCCTAAAAATGTAAAGAGTAAAAGGGAATCAAATGAACTCACCCTACAATATTTTGTAGTAAAAATATTCATACGACGATACTGAACAATGCAGGGTTGGCCTCGAATCCACGAACCTATATCATTTGTGTATTCATTAATATATATAATCGTAATCGAATAAATATATATTATTATTATTAGTGATATAATTTTTATATTAATAAATTATTTATTTCATTAATTATATTCATTTCATAAAAATATTTATATAGTTAAGTTATGTGTATTAAATATATTTTTATATAGCATCGTTTGTTTGTTAAGTTAATGATAATACTAAAATAATGATATTAGTAACATTAATAATATTAATAAAAATGTTAATTTTAATAAAATGCAAATTTTAAGGTTGATAGATTTTTAATAAAATTAGAACTGATAATATCAAATAACATGATACTTTTAATATAACAATCCTACTTATTACTGAAAACTTTTGATAATAATAATAATCTTAATAATAATGATAATAATACTAAAATATTGATTTAACCATAATGGTACTAAATTTTAAACTTAATGATAGTACTAATATTAATACTAATAATAATACTACTGATAATAATAATAACTAAAATAGTAATTTTACTGCTGGTGTAGTTTTGATAATAATATTAGTAATAACCATAATAATAATAATAATAATAATAATAATAATAATCATAACTGTAATTGTAATCATGATAATGATAATAATTGATAACTAATACCTTTTGTAGTAAAAATAATAATAACCACGATACTTAATGATAATACTAATAACATCAATAATGATAATATTATTAATCAAATTAATGATAATAATAATAATCATACTACTTATATAATTGATAATAATGTAAACTATATTAATATAAATCATGGTATCCATAATAATAATCAACATGATAACCATAACTAATGATAATAATAATAATAATAATAATAATAATAATAATAATAATAATAATAATAATAATAATAATAATAATAATAATAATAATAATAATAATAATAATAATAATAATAATAATAATAACAATAACAATAATAATAATAATAATAATAATAATAATAATAATAATAATAATAATAATAATAATAATAATAATAATAATAATAATAATAATAATAATAATAATAATAATAATAAAGAAAATGAGACTACCTTAAGGGAGACTTCAAAAAAAATAAGCCGAGAATCGAACTTGAGACCACTCGTTAACCCGACCCCCTACTTAACCATTACTCTGCCGGTTGTATTTCTGATTAAACTGGTATCTATTTTCATTTAACCCATTTTCTGTTTTCATCTCCTTCTCCAAAAATCGATTCGATTAGAAGTCATTTAATAACCAAAATAATGATTACAAAACCTGATTTATATTATGGGATTGAAACAGAAACTGATGCATCATTTTTACTTTGCATTAACAGAATCAAATAAAAGTAAATAAGCCGTAACAGTAAAATTAGATGATGAACAACCTTGAATTCGATTTTTGAGATATAGATCGTTTTAGCTCCAGATTTCTAAATAAAAAAGGCTTGAAATCCTTCCTTGAATCTTTATAAATAACCAATTTGACTGAAAACATCGAAACGTATTCAAATTTCTCAATAAGCAAAATATTTGACTTTTGAATACCGATCTTTGACTTCAAATTTAGAGCTTGATAGATAAAATTGGAACCTGAGATTTTCTAGATAGTTTGTATAGAAGGTTTCAAATACAATGGCATTTTTACATTTTTGAAATTCATTTGAATTCAAGGTATTGGTTAATTGGGTTTCAAAACAGAGTGACGAGCAGTGTACAAGTTTTCTTGATTAAAATTAATTAATTAGAACAGGTGAAGATCTGAATTGATAAAGAGAGTATGAAGTTGATTGCGTATGACAAAATTTGGATTAAAGTCTTTGATTTTTAATAATTTGATCGACATGAATTCGTTTTCATCAGTACAAATATAGATAAAAAATAAATAAAGTTAGATTGTGATTCTTCAAAATTTGTACGATTGATTTATGTGTTTAACATTTTCAGAGATAGAAACAAATCTTGTTATTGTTTGATTATGACATACAACAGATTTTGATTATACATCTGCCTATTTATAATTTGTATTAATAAGTAATTAGTATATGTTAATAATACTAATAATTATATAAGTAAATATAATAAAATTAATAATAATGATAATAATATCAAAAATTCTAATAATAAATAATTTTTGATAATAATAATAATTACTTAATTGAAATAATAATAATAATAATTATAATATAAATACTACTAATAATGTTTGTACATATCAAATTTTACATATTTATGTATATATATTTTATATTAAGAATAATAATATTATTTATCATAATATAATACTAATTATAATAATAATACTAATGAAAACAGTTCAAATTTTTGAGACTCAACCTTACATACTTTGCTTGTTGTGTCGAAATAAAATAAAGATTAAGTTTAAATTTGGTCGGAAATTCCTGGGTCGTCACAGTACCTAACCGTTAAAGAAATTTCATCCTGAAATTTGATTGGGATGGTCATGGATGAAAATAAGTATGTTTTCATGACGCATACGAGCTGAAAATTAAAGCATTATCATCAACAAGTAATATGGATAAAATAATTTGTCTATGTGAAGAGTACGAGTGAAGTTATCTTAAAAGAGTGAGATGAGGTAATAAAAGTTCTTCTTAATATTTGACGTAGATATGGTTGATTTTCAGAATTCAAGGAATTTAGAGAAAATCTTTGAAATCTATAAAAGATTTGATTCTTCGAAAATTAAGGAAATTAGAATCTTCTTTGATTAAATGCGATGATCTATCTCGATTGCTCTGTCAGATATTTTACTATAACTCCATTCCCTTCTTTTCCTTGTTTCCACAACTCACGCATTCTATTCTTTCTCCCTCAATTCATACTTTTGTTTCCTCTTCCCGAATTTAAGTCAAACGAATAATGGTCCAGAATTCATAGATATGAAGTTTTGAATGAACATGACTAATGTTCTAAGAAAGAAATGGTAATAGCACAATTTGACTTGTCAGATTACCAGAATTCAAGGGAAAATATAGGACTATCTAGAAAATATGTTCTAGATATGTTTATAGATTATATAAAATGTAAGAGTCGTGTACTATGGCACATGATGACGTTATGGTATGTGAATCATCATGTCTCATTAGAAACTCAGCATGACTTACTGTAATATAATCACGTTGATCAAGTGTCATTATATTATACTAACTCATGCTTCAGTTCCCAACACTACTTCAAAATCATTCATAATTTAAACTCGAAAATTTATAGAATATAGAAACTAACAGTTTCCTTTTATGATATAACACAGATAGCACAGAGAGATAATTAATATCGGACGAGAATATTTATGAAGATATCTTCATAAATATTGAGGATATTTACAATGAAAGATATGATGATATCTTAGATTTTGTAATATCGATGGATGATGATGAAGATTTATTAGTAAAAGTTTAGAGTTAGAAGCAACGCATTTGTTAATGACTTCAGCAGATACTGAATCATTTGGATACTTTGAAGGTAGGTTTAGTCTTTGTGATTTGTCCACAGCCCCCTTCATAATTTCGCATAATCCGCTTTTTGATACTAAATTTTCTATTGAGCGTTCCCAACACTCCATTCTTTATCATCAAACTTTCGACTGTTATGGTCGTTTACAGTTTTTGCTGCTTCATTCAGCTTTTTCAACATTCAGAGTATTGATTCGTAGGCTGGATGCTTTTCAGAATTTCGGAGTGGAAGATCATAATTCTAAGAGATAAATTTTATTCGTATACATATAAGTGTTGATGTAGACATGCTGCGAGATTTCAAAATACTGATTGTTGATTCTCGGTAACTGGTACGGCAATTATTGTTACAAAATGCGAATGAGTATATGATAGGGTTTTAATGAACGAATATAATAGTTCTTCGGAGTGACTTAACTTAATGAAGTTGCTGGTAAGTTTTTTGCTAATATGGTGGGATATAAACAATTCTCCGGTAACGATGATGATGGGATAATCTTAATAATACGGTTTATTTGAATGAAAACTTGAAGTTGATTTGTTGGAGCTGTGACAAAATTTGCTAATTTGAAAATGAATTGCCATGTTATTTTCGGTAATAACAATGCCAAAGGAGCTAGCACGGATACGTGTTAAACGTTTACTCAGGTTCCGAGTATTTTCAGGTGCATAACTATATACATCAATATTTTCTTCCGTAGATGAAGTGCGGTTGGTTCATCCTCTCGATTGAGGTGTTTTCAAGAATCATGAAAGGTTTGAACACAGATTGTAATCGTCAAGATACAAATGAGATCTAATGATAAAATCAAGTGGCAAACTTGAAGAATTGTTTAGTTTCATATGTTATAATCAATATTTTAATTCATTTTAATTGTCCAATGTTGGTAGTCTTCAATTGATAGTCCACAGTTAGTAATTCAATAATTTATATATAGTTTAATATATAATATTCGAATTAATTAATACGTGTCATGACCCGTGTACAGGTCTCAGACTCGATCACAACTCAAAGTATATATATTATTGTAGAATCAACCTCAACCATGTATAGCTAACTCGGGCATTACCGCATATAGAGTGTCTATGGTTATTCCAAATAATATATATATATATATATATATATATATATATATATATATATATATATATATATATATATATATGCGTCGATATGATATGTCAAAACCTTGTATACGTGTCCCGATATTTAAAGTGCGTAAATTAAATAACAAAATTTAAATGACGATAAATAAAATTGCGAGAATCAAAATTGCGATAAATAAATGTAATCAGTTAGCTAGGAACAGTTAACTGGAAACAGTTAGCGTGGATTCTTAACAAAATTTCTCATAGTTAATTTGTTTATTTTTAACAAATTTTATTTTGTCAAATGTTTTCTTCATTATGCCACTTGTTGGATTCTGAGAAGTCAAAATCCAATTATGAAATTGAATGAAAATGGTTATTTTGTGGAGAACGGATTCGTATATCGGTGAATCTAAGTAGGATAGTAAATGATCGTTGAATCAGATTCGAAGAATGTACAGTATAACTTATTAATGTGAAATCTAAATATTCCTCAGGTATTACCTACCCGTTAAAATATTTTCACCATTAACGGTTTGTACAAAAGAATTTTTAATTACAATCTTTATGAAAACATATATACATATATATATTTTCTTCGTATGTAATCATGAATTTAATGAGTTAATATGATATTAATCTCATTTGCTTTTCGGTTTGAGCTAGAATAAGTAATCTCTAAAACTATTAGGAACCACATATTCTTCGCAGAATATTAATGAAGTTATGGATCAATACTTCATCGTTCATTGTTATTGGTACTCTTTGGTATCTATGGTGCGTATGATGTTGATGTTTGATGTCGTAGGGGGTGTATACAAATTAGTATTATTTTTACTAGGAAATACTACAAAATATGACACAAGTTTTATTAATTTATTTACGGATGGGATATACCTAAACCTTGCTACAACACTATAGGCAGTGTACCTAATCGTAGAGTAGTGTAGTTTTTAGTAAGTCCGGTTCGTTCCACAGGGAGCTGGTGATACTTACTATATTTTTAACTAAATTTATACAAAATATATATAATTATATAAGTAGTAATATTATTATAAAAGGGGGGTTTTACCGTTTAATGACCGGTTTGTCGATTTTATATTTTAAGCGTAAAGATAAATGACGATAATTAAAGTGCGTAAAATAATGACAATAAATAAAATGACAGTAAATAAAATTGCGAGTAATAAAATGACAGTAAATAAAGATACGATGAGAAATATAATAAAAGAATTATGCTTATTTAAACTTCCGTAATCATGATGTTTGACGTGTTGATTTTAATTTATTACCATGGGTTAATTTTCCTTTGTCCTGGTTTATTTGATACGTCTATCTGGTTTTTGTCTATAATAGTCCATCGGTCATAAATATAAAGTGCGAGTATCCTCGTCAAATTACCCTTATACCCGAAGTCAAATATTCCAACTGATTAAGGATTTAAATTGTGACGCAGTTATCACTTCTGTCAACAATTACACCAGTTATCACTGTATGTAATCCACCCCTGTTTTAATTAGTTTATGAATATTAATTCATCCACCCCTGTTTTAATTAGTTATCACTGTATGTAATCCACCCCTGTTTTAATAGGTTCGACAGACTCCAATGAGTTGTCACTCAATTAGACAATACCCCCCATCTATTAATAGTCAATAGTTCAATTTCCACAAGTGTCGGTCTTTTGCCCCAAACCTTAATTATGGTCCAAAGTTCAATAACCCCATCTTAATATTTTAGCCTAACATCACGATTACTTCGGCTCAAATAAGCATAATAATAACTTAGTTACGAGACATTAATTTAAAAAGGAAGAACATAACTTACAATGATTATTTATAGCGTAGCGTTACACGGACAGAGTTTCGACTTACACACTCAAACGATCTCTATCATAAATCTTATTATTATCATAATTTAAAATTAAAATTAAGATTATTGTTATATCTTATTAAGTTAACATTATGATAGAGATATAGAATATAGATATTGATAATTGATATAGATATTTGATCGGATAAAAAAAAAGATAGAAAAGTTGATCGAAAAAGGTTCCTCAATTTGATCGTATATCATCGCTTATATAGCGAAATTAGAAATTGAATTTTCATTTACGACCCCTGAACTATGCTCAATTAACAACTTTTTATTATTTAATATTATTCTTATTATGAATTATTTAAATATTATATTTTATTCTTGTGCATAGTTGACTCGTAATTTTTACACCGCTGCGTCGAGCGCTGAAAGTTGGTTCATGCCCCGGTTCCGGATTTTCGAACGTCCTTTCGTACAATTTTATATCTTGTACTTTGCGTTTTGTAACTTGTACTCTTGTCATTTTTAGACGTTCTTCATCAATAAATTGAACCTTTTGAATTGTATCTTGTACATTTGAGCTTTTTGGACGTTTTGGTCTTTCAAATCTTCGTTTTTGTCTTTAAATCTTCATTTTCGAGCGATTTGCGTCTTTCGTCTTCGCACTTATTTATTTAACTATTACAACTAAAAATAAGGAAATTACATTTAAAAACTTTACATATTGGAACGATATTGCTACTAAATATATGTTCATTTGGAACACTATCAAATATCCCCACACTTGAGCGTTGCTTGTCCTCAAGCAATACAGAACTTGAAATAAAAACATACATGAATCACTTTTTTATTCATCACATTTTGTACATCAGTGATTTTGATATAGCGGTATAAACAATGACAGTAATGATGGTTAAAGGTGGGTGTGTCATCCTCAGTTGCCTTGGGTTTAGGTCAACGACACTTGCAATCAAATAGCCGATTTACTTTCGGTTTCCAAAGCAAAGTGCACATTTGAAAGGCGGTTTACAGTCCCACATGACTATAAAAATTTAGATCCTTTAGGAAATAGGATCTTTATGAAAACATTTGATCTTTTGAAAATTCAATCTAGCTTTTACCCTAGATAAGTTTTCTGATTTGATCCACCATTGGTGTTGCAAAATATATTTGTGGATCAATATTTTGGCTAAAAACATTTAGGTTCGTGTAATCCACTGCTATCCCGGTATCGGAAAGCACACATCCAGTTTACTTGTTCCGTATATTACCTTTCGGCAAACTACCGTCCGGTTGTAAAGGAAAGCGATGAACAAGAAACTGTTAAGGCAATGTCCCGTGACATGCAGATGATTATGGTCTTTTAACGTGTCAGATGCTAGAACTATCCTTGGTAGGAGCGATAGTAAAGATCATCCTATGATTTTTCGGTCTGGCACAAGGTCCTGTCTCCGACCATGCTATGCAACCACCTTTCTTACGGTTGACACCCGATTTAGTTCAGGTGACCTAATGAATTCCAGGTGAATTCCTAGGATTTTACGTTCAATTGTAATGAACGCATTGAAAATGGATTTTCAGAAAACAAATCGGTTTGCATTTTTGATCAAAATATTTTCTCGTTCAAGCTCGAGTTTAGATATCATTGAATTCCATGAGTTTGAATTCTCAATCTTTAAGGTCAATCTCTAGGATTGAGTATTATCAGTCTTAAAAGCTGATTTTTAATCTTTAAGGAGATTATCCTTTTCTGGGGATCTGATTCATTAGTCTTATCAAGCTAATTTGCACGGTGCCTCCCCATTGTACGAGATAAATCCTTCTCATGGTTAGGATAAATCTGACCACTTGGCGACCCTGTTTGATGCTGAGGTCCGTGGATTTCCTGCTGATTTTAGAGATGACTTTTCTAGATTTTTCGTCAACCTACAGCTGGTCTGGACGACAACTTCATGACCTAAATCAAGAAGCGCGTGTCTTTTTCGGAAGACTTTACTTCCTTTTAATGATGGAATTGATTCATCGTGTAGATCCATCTTTCTTTCAAATGTATTACAGTAAACCGGGTAAAACTGATTAGTATCGTCCAAAGCAAAAGTACCTGCAATAATCTTGTACAAAAATATGTGATATATGTTTTAAATTGAATAACTTGGTACATTCTTCCCACACTTAGTTTCTTTCTTTGCCTTTTTATTTTCTTCTATTTCATTTTAAATGAATTCAAGCGTTTTAGGGTGTTTCTCAATTTATGTCCTTTTCGAGGTAATGATAATTTCGGTATTATCACCTAGTTTTCATCGTTCATAAATATGTATAAACATGATTTTGAGTTCATTTAATTGAAAATTTTTCAAATTTTCACAAAATTTGGCAAATAAACTAAGTGTAAACCCGAGAGAATTTATAACCCTTCCCCACACTTGAGATCATGCAATGCCCTCATTTGCATGAAATCAGACTATAATTATAAATTCATGAGGGTGATTAGTGTAGAAAAGTGATTAAAAATACCCAGTTTGTAAGCATATTATTTTACATCACATTTGATATTTTGCGCCTTGTCATCAAAATTAGTAGCTTTTTGTTGAACTTAATGACAGTCTTTGAAAGTGCGCTGTTTTACCCTATTGTGTACATAACATAAAATACAAACATATATACATATTTTTGAAGTTTGGTATATAACCCCTACGTTCAAAAATTAATATAATTTTTTATTTTTTTTATTTTTTTTTTTTTTTGCATACTTTAGATCAATAAAATTAAATGATAACAAAATTTGTCGCCCCGCCCTCGGGTAAAGCAATTTCGGCTCAACGACCTAGTCTTTAACTCACGACGAATTTTAGAAATCATTTTTTAAACTTAATGAATTAAAGTAAATTTTGTTTTTAAAAACTTAAATTAAAATGCATATTAATTTCATAAAAAAAAACTACAAAACAAAAATTCAGAATGGAGGGAGAAAACTAGTTCTTTAGTGTCTGCTAGCGGAAAAGACCAATCGGGTTCCATTCTCGGAACTACACGAGAACAGAACAACTAACTCTAGATAGCATTTTCTTTTTAGAACATTTGAATCTCCCCACACTTAGGTAGCCGTGGTGTCAAAATTGTGATTAACTTCATCGTTAATTTCTCTTGGTCCATAATCAACTTGCATATCCGTGACTTTTTCTTTAAGCCATTGGTCGGATTCCTGTGTAATATCCACAATTTCAACTAGTTTCTCCTTTTCTTTAGGTGATAGATTGGATACTAACCGGTTACATAACTTAAAGTTCCCCTTGGTTCTAGCATCGCGAATCCGTTTAATAAGTTTCTTCATTGAACTATTAATAACGGGATCATTTAATTTCGTATCAACAACGGGGTTCTTTGTTATCATGTCATCATTAGGTGTTACTTCATTTTCCCCACACTTAGGCGTTTCATTATTGCTAAGTATTACCGTTGGAGTTGGTAAAACAACATGGTTCTTACCAATCATTTTTGCTGGTTCAACGGTTTTGGCTGGTGGAGGTTTAGATTTTCGAATCATAAAGGTGATCGATTTGTCACCACTTTTAAGTGTCATTCTTCCATTTCCTACATCAAATAACGCCCCGGTGGACGCTAAGAATGGTCGTCCTAAAATTAGAGGAATGTTTGAGTCCTCTTCTATGTCAATGACAATGAATTCGACTAGAAAGGTTAAATTGCCTACTTGAATGGGTAGGTTGTCAGCAATTCCAACTGGGTGTTTAATGGTTTGATCAAAGAGTCGAACACTCATATCCGTTGGACTTAACTCACCTACTCCTAATCTCTTATATAATGAAAGAGGCATAACACTTACACTTGCACCTAAATCTGCTAGTGCATCATACATAACACAATCACTAAGTAGACAAGGAACAATAAATTCACCCGGATCACCTACCCTAGGTGGAGGTTTTGGTGGAACTGTCTTCACCGGGTTTATATTTACGGCTTTTGTTTCTTGCACTTTCTTATTCTTTTTCTTCTTCTTCTTTCCAGAAGTATCACAATCTTTATTACCTATCACTTGCTCATACTCAACTCCTTTTCTTGGAAACGGGATGGGTGGTTTGTATGGTGCCACCACTGGCTTTACATACTCGGGTGGTGGTGGTGTAACTTCTTCATTGTTACTCTCATCTAAAACCTTCCCATCTTCTGGTGCTGGTTTTTCAGAATTCGTTGAAACCATATTAACATTCTCATTCCGAGGATTTACTTCAGTATTACTCGGTAGCTTTCCTTGTTCCCTCTCACTCATCATGCTAGCAAGAGTACCTACGTGTTTTTCTAGATTCAAAATGGAAGCTTGTTGAGTTCTTAATGACTGATCAAACCTCTCATTCGTTTGAGTTTGAGTTTCAATAAATTGTGTTTGAGATTCAACTAGCTTAAATACAACTTCTTCCAGATTTGACTTTTTCTCTTCGGTTTGTTGTGGTGGTTTATACAAGCCAGGTCTTTGTTGATTGAAAGTGTTGTTTTGAGTTGGTTGGTTATTCGGACCTTGTTGGTTATACGAGTTATTGTCGGGTCCTTTTGGATTGTAAAGAATGTTTTGATTTCGATTGAAGTTTAGCTTTGGCGGTTGATAATTATTTTGATAATTATTTCCAGGCCTTTGGTTCATATAGGAAATATTCTCTCGTTGTTCCAATGTTGGTTCAATGTGACAATCTTTCAATAAGTGTAGTCCACCGCATAGCTCACAACTGATTCGTATTGCGTGAATATCTTTATTCATCTTTTCCATTCGTCTTTCGAAAGCATCTATTTTTGCTGAAACGGAATCAAAGTCATGGCTAGAATCGGCTCTAGCCACTTTAGATGAACGAAAAATATCTTTTTCTTGGTGCCACTCATGCGAGTGGGAGGCTGTGTTATCAATAATTTTGTAAGCTTCAGTTGCGGTTTTCTTCATAATGGAACCACCAGCTGTTATGTCGATGTCTTTTCGTGTAGCAACGTTGACACCTTGGTAGAATATTTGTACTATTTGGTAAGTGTCTAAACCGTGTTGAGGACATCCTCTCAACATCCTTCCGAATCTTGTCCACGCCTCATATAATGTTTCATTTGGCTTTTGCGCGAACGTAACAATTTCTCCTTGAAGTCTCACGGCTTTAGATGCCGGAAAGAATTGTTTAAGAAATTTTTCAACTAAAACATCCCATGTGTCAATCGCCCCTTCAGGTAACGATTCTAACCAATCTTTGGCTTCTCCTTTTAAAGTCCAGGGAAACAACATGAGATAGATCTGCTCATCTTCCACTTCTCGGATTTTGAATAGTGTACAAATTCTTTTAAACGTACGAAGGTGTTCGTTAGGATCTTCATTCGGTGCACCACTGAATTGGCATTGGTTAGTTACCATGTGTAGAATTTGTCCTTTGATTTCATAATCTGGCGCATTAACTTCTGGCTTAATAATGGCGTGACCTTGGCCCGTGCGTGTGGCTCTCATTCGATCTTCCATACTTAGAGGTTCTGTTACTTCCATAATTGAATTTGTTGAATACGAATCACTAGAGGATTCTGATTTAATGGTTTGTGGTTCAGGAGGAATAATTAGTGGATCAGGATCTCGGAATTGTCCTTGAATATGCTCCGGGTTCTTAATTGTGAAGTCGGGTTCAAAAGATGGATTATCGGAAATTTGAGTTGGAGTTCTTGTTCGACTAGATGACGATTCTAAAGAAAAATCAACGGCGACAATATTTGCTAAATGTCTTGATCGAGTTACAGGTGGTGAACGTATGACCGGTGGTGAACGTTTTGCTCGGTGCATTCACTGAATATCCTATTAGTTTTTAAAAAGGAAAGAAAAATTATAATAAGTTATCCAATTAATAGACTTTTCTGATTTTGCCCACGTTTCGAATAGCCAAAAGATGCAGCAGAGGGGCAGGATTCGTTTGGTCTCAATATAATTGAGTACTGTTTGGCTCCAATAACCCGGTCCACGTACAAATCCAACTATTACTACGAACCAGAAAATTTTGATGTCTATCAATTTAACCACTTAAAATAAATTTTCGTAATTTTAAGAAATTTAGAGAAGAAGTAGAAAAAATTCTAAGTCCTAAAAACTAGAATGGCGAGAAATAAGAGAGAAAAAGATTGCGCGTCGAAAAGTGTCGAAAAATAAAAAGGTCGAAAAATAGGCGTCGAAAAATAAAAATAAGAAAGTAGTGCGAAATACGGCGTCGTAAAATTCTAAAGCACCTAAAACTTAGTCTAAGGAATAAGCACTTAAGGGATTTTACGGCAAAGCCTAAAAATTCTAGAAATAAAAAAAATAACTACGCCAAAAATAAACTTAATACTAAAAGTTGCGACTGAGTCTAAAAAAAAAACTAAAGGTAATAAAACTAAAAATAAATTTTTATTTTTTTTTTAATTTTTTTTTTTTTAAGTCTTAATCTAATCCTAAACTCATGGTTATAATCATAATCAAAATCATTTAAATTTCCTTATAGTATAAGGACCGCGACCCTACTGTTTTTCTTGTGACCCAACAATTTTGGCAACACTCCAATCTCATATGACAACTCCTTAAACCGGCCCCATGAAAGAAAAAAAAATTCAATTTACATCTCATTATAATCAAGTCCAGCTTGTTACCCACTTTGGCCACATCAAGTTGTAACTTGTCCCATGCATTATCATATGTCGTTTTTTTTTTTTTTTTTTTTTTTTTCAAATAACCGGTGGTGACTTTGGTTGCTACTGAAAGTGGGATGGTCAAACTCTTTGTAAATATGTATATCTAAAAGGAGTAGCTATATATTTAGTCTATAAAGAAAGACATACTCCGTAACATTTAATAATAATTAATTAATAATATTAATATAATAATTATAATATTAAAGAATTGCATCAATGGATGCAGAGAATGAGTTGTATCAAAAACAGTACAGCAGCCTATAAGTTTAACTCCTTCCTACCGACAGTTTGATAGATCTATTTTTTTTTTTAATTTTTTTTTTTTTTTTTTAACGTTTTTTTTTTTAAAACGTTTTTTTTTTTTTTTTTAAAAAAACGTTTTTTTTTAAATGTTTTTTTTTTTAAAACGTTTTTTTTTTTTTTTTTCGAAGACTACTTTAGAAGAATCCGGACAATTTTAAGTGGTGTGTTTTCAACAAACATTAGTCATGATCACTTTTCATCTTTATGGAGTACTTCATTATTGCATATATTCCTACTTTACCCAAATCATTTATTGAAGTAAATTAGACTGATCACCAACCAAGACCAAGATTTTTACAAGGAGACGTGATCAAATAAAAGTCTTCACGCTTTAATTCATACTCATATATACATACAGACAAATAAGTTATGTGGGCCGGGGCAAATAATTTATGAAAGTGAAATGTAACAATTTTTCGAGCTGTTACAATGTGTAACTTGTAACAATGTGAATAATCATTTTATTGTTAACAAGATGACTCGTTAAAGTGTAATTTTTTTTTTATCAGAATTGAAAACTTTTAACAAGGTAACAAAGATCTAACAAAAGCGTATTATATATTATTATAGACACATTAAATTAAAAGATCCCAAATTGAGTGGATGTTATCCAGGTGATGTCGTATTATTTTTTTTTTTTTTTTTTTTAACACTTATTACAATATATTAAAAATAAAAATTACTTTTAAACAAACATAGTTTACAAAAATATAGCGTTTTTCAGCGTCCCCGGCAGCGGCGCCAAAAACTTGATGTCGTAGGGGGTGTATACAAATTAGTATTATTTTTACTAGGAAATACTACAAAATATGACACAAGTTTTATTAATTTATTTACGGATGGGATATACCTAAACCTTGCTACAACACTATAGGCAGTGTACCTAATCGTAGAGTAGTGTAGTTTTTAGTAAGTCCGGTTCATTCCACAGGGAGCTGGTGATACTTACTATATTTTTAACTATATTTATACAAAATATATATAATTATATAAGTAGTAATATTATTATAAAAGGGGGGTTTTACCGTTTAATGACCGGTTTGTCGATTTTATATTTTAAGCGTAAAGATAAATGACGATAATTAAAGTGCGTAAAATAATGACAATAAATAAAATGACAGTAAATAAAATTGCGAGTAATAAAATTACAGTAAATAAAGATACGATGAGAAATATAATAAAAGAATTATGCTTATTTAAACTTCCGTAATCATGATGTTTGACGTGTTGATTTTAATTTATTACCATGGGTTAATTGTCCTTTGTCCTGATTTATTTGATACGTCTATCTGGTTTTTGTCCATAATAGTCCATCGGTCATAAATATAAAGTGCGAGTATCCTCGTCAAATTACCCTTATACCCGAAGTCAAATATTCCAACTGATTAAGGATTTAAATTGTGACGCAGTTATCACTTCTGTCAACAATTACACCAGTTATCACTGTATGTAATCCACCCCTGTTTTAATTAGTTTATGAATATTAATTCATCCACTTGATCAGAATGAATAATCAATTACCCAACCCAATTGATTAATTAAATGATTATAACAGATTCCATATGAACATCACTAAATAGGACAACCATAATCATTATTAATTATTAGGTTAATTAATTTGAAGATAGGTTCGACAGACTCCAATGAGTTGTCACTCAATTAGACAATACCCCCCATCTATTAATAGTCAATAGTTCAATTTCCACAAGTGTCGGTCTTTTGCCCCAAACCTTAATTATGGTCCAAAGTTCAATAACCCCATCTTAATATTTTAGCCTAACATCACGATTACTTCGGCTCAAATAAGCATAATAATAACTTAGTTACGAGACATTAATTTAAAAAGGAAGAACATAACTTACAATGATTATTTATAGCGTAGCGTTACACGGACAGAGTTTCGACTTACACACTCAAACGATCTCTATCATAAATCTTATTATTATCATAATTTAAAATTAAAATTAAGATTATTGTTATATCTTATTAAGTTAACATTATGATAGAGATATAGAATATAGATATTGATAATTGATATAGATATTTGATCGGATAAAAAAAAAGATAGAAAAGTTGATCGAAAAAGGTTCCTCAATTTGATCGTATATCATCGCTTATATAGCGAAATTAGAAATTGAATTTTCATTTACGACCCCTGAACTATGCTCAATTAACAACTTTTTATTATTTAATATTATTCTTATTATGAATTATTTAAATATTATATTTTATTCTTGTGCATAGTTGACTCGTAATTTTTACACCGCTGCGTCGAGCGCTGAAAGTTGGTTCATGCCCCGGTTCCGGATTTTCGAACGTCCTTTCGTACAATTTTATATCTTGTACTTTGCGTTTTGTAACTTGTACTCTTGTCATTTTTAGACGTTCTTCATCAATAAATTGAACCTTTTGAATTGTATCTTGTACATTTGAGCTTTTTGGACGTTTTGGTCTTTCAAATCTTCGTTTTTGTCTTTAAATCTTCATTTTCGAGCGATTTGCGTCTTTCGTCTTCGCACTTATTTATTTAACTATTACAACTAAAAATAAGGAAATTACATTTAAAAACTTTACATATTGGAACGATATTGCTACTAAATATATGTTCATTTGGAACACTATCAATGTTCGAGGTATAGATTGTGATATTGAGGCTTGGGATGCGGATGTTGCTGTTGGCAGTGGTGATGGTACTGTTGGTGTTGTTGATGGTAGTACTGTTGCTGGAGCTGGTAAATTTTGCACCATATTCTCTAGATTGATTACTCGAGCGCGAAGTTCGTTGACTTCTTCTAGTATTCCGGGATGATTGGCAGTTCGGACGAGCGGATGAATAAGATCTAAAATTGTAGATATTTCATAATCATTGCGAGCTATTCTGGAAATGAGGGTGAATATGGTGTTTCGGATAGGTTCGCCGGTAAGTGCATCAGGTTCTTCACCAAGAGGTGAATTCGGTTGGTGGAAGGGATCACCTTCTTCTTGCCTCCAATGATTAAGTAGGCTACGAACCCATCCCCAATTCATCCAGAATTTGTGATGACTAATTGGTTGGTCCATTCCGGTTACGCTGTCTTCGGAGCTTGAGTGGCAATCCATATCGAAATAGTTGTCAGAATCTGAGGAATTTGAACTAGTTGTGAGTTCCGTCTAGTATGGTTAGATAAAGGGGTTTCGGTATGGAATGATTTTCGGATATCGGATGATATTCTAATTACATAGAATATATGTGTATAATACAGAAGATCCCGTAGATTACGGAGGGAATTAAGGAAATGTGTCAGACAAAGTTTAATATTATGGGATATGAATTTGTCTGTACATCATCTGTGCAATAATTGCAATAAGACGTGTCGAGACTGACAATGATAGGTAGATATTTTTTTGACAAGTGGTGGTAAGCAAAACTTTTGACATGCAGACCAGGTTCAAGTCCAGACTTATTAATATAACCTAACAACTACTAGGCCGAGTCTAGACTAATTAATGCATCCTAACAACTCCTAGATAGACACACTAATGCAAGACCTGGTTCACTACGACCACCACTCTGATACCAACTGACATGACCCATCCTAATCCATCCGGACGAAGTCTACATCGATTATAAATGATTCACAACAGTTAATTACATCGTGAGGTACTTGACCTCTATGTGATACATTTTACAAACATTGCATTCTTTTTTAAAAGACAAACTTTCATTTACATCGAAAGTTGACGGCATGCATACCATTTCATAATATATCCAACTATAATTGAATTAATAATAATCTTGATGTACTCAACGACTCGAATGCAACGTCTTTTGAAATATTTCATGAATGACTCCAAGTAATATCTCTAATATGAGCAAATGCATAGCGGAAGATTTCTTTCATACCTGAGAATAAACATGCTTTAAAGTGTCAACCAAAAGGTTGGTGAGTGCATAGGTTTATCGTAAACAATAAAGTTCATCATTTTGATAGACCACAAGATTCAAATGCAGTACACCTATCTCGTGTACGAAACCATTTTTCATAATGCTTAGCAGAGTAGGTTCGTATCCTTTTCTCCCCTGTAGGTTGCCTCACGATTTTTAAATAATCGTGCACATATCTCGTGCATAAAACTAATACACATAACCTATGTATAAAATTCTTTCTCTCGATACATAACATTCATTTCGATTTCATTGCTCAACAAGGTAACCGACCTTAACATATAATGCGCATAAATAATATCCCCAAAACAGAACCTCTCGTCTGTATAATATATAAACTTCGAAGTACTAAACACCACACCCACTAGCTCTTCCTTCTAGTGAACATTCTGGGTGGGGGTGTTAAACCCGGTAGCTACCTTTAAGATTTGCGTGAATTAGGGCCATACCCGATTCTAATTCTTAGGTTACCAGGCAATGATAATCAGGGGAAAATATTCACATCAATTGGTGGCAATTATCGTGTCCACATAATTCAATAATAATCCACAGAACTTGTGTCTGCATAATAATTCATTCGAGAAATATTTTTCTTGTGTCTATCTCGTCAAACAGTTATAAAAGCATCTCATGTATTCGCAGTTCAAAACATATTCAAAAGCATTTAATAAAGCCGTTGTAAAAACAGCGCATGTATTCTTAGTCCCAAAAATGTAAAGAGTAAAAGGGAATCAAATGAACTCACCCTACAATATTTTGTAGTAAAAATATTCATACGACTCTACTGAACAATGCAGGGTTGGCCTCGGATTCACGAACCTATATCATTTGTGTATTCATTAATATATATAATCGTAATCGAATAAATATATATTATTATTATTATTGATATAATTTTTATATTGATAACTTATTTATTTCATTAATTATATTCATTTCATAAAAATATTTATATAGTTAAGTTATGTGTATTAAATATATTTTTATATAACATCGTTTTTTTGTTAAGTTAATGATAATACTAAAATAATGATATTAGTAACATTAATAATATTAATGAAAATGTTAATTTTAATAAAATGCAAATTTTAAGGTTAATAGATTTTTAATAAAATTAGAACTGATAATATCAAATAACATGATACTTTTAATATAACAATCATACTTATTACTGAAAACTTTTGATAATAATAATAATCTTAATAATAATGATAATAATACTAAAATATTGATTTAACCATAATGGTACTAAATTTTAACCTTAATGATAGTACTAATATTAATACTAATATTAATACTAATAATAATACTACTGATAATAATAATAACTAAAATAGTAATTTTACTGCTGGTGTAGTTTTGATAATAATATTAGTAATACCATAATAATAATAATAATAATAATAATAATAATAATAATAATAATAATAATAATAATAATAATAATAATAATAATAATAATAATAATAATAATAATAATAATAATCATAACTGTAATTGTAATCATGATAATGATAATAATTGATAACTAATACCTTTTGTACTAAAAATAATAATAACCACAATACTTAATGATAATACTAATAACATCAATAATGATAATATTATTAATCAAATTAATGATAATTAATAATAATCATACTACTTATATAATTGATAATAATGTAAACTATATTAATATAAATCATGCTATCCATAATAATAATCAACATGATAACCATAACTAATGATAATAATAATAATAATAATAATAATAATAATAATAATAATAATAATAATAATAATAATAATAAAGAAAATGAGACTACCTTAAGGGAGGCTTCAAAAAAAAAAAAATGTCCAAGCCGAGAATCGAACTTGAGACCACTCGTTAACCCGACTCCCTCCTTAACCATTACTCTACCGGTTGTCTTTCTGATTAAACTGGTATTTATTTTCATTCAACCCATTTTCTGTTTTCATCTCCTTCTCCAAAAATCGATTCGATTGGAAGTCATTTAATAACCAAAATAATGATTACAAAACCTGATTTATATTATGGGATTGAAACAGAAACTGATGCATCATTTTTACTTTGCATTAACAGAATCAAATAAAAGTAAATAAGCCGTAACAGTAAAATTAGATGATGAACAACCTTGAATTTGATTTTTGAGATATAGATCGTTTTAGCTCTAGATTTCTAAATAAAAAAGGCTTGAAATCCTTCCTTGAATCATTATAAATAACCAATTTGACTGAAAACATCGAAACATATTCAAATTTCTCAATAAGCAAGATATTTGACTTTTGAAAACCGATCTTTGACTTCAAATTTAGAGCTTGATAGATAAAATTGGAACCTGAGATTTTCTAGATAGTTTGTATAGAAGGTTTCAAATACAATGGCATTTTTACATTTTTGAAATTCGTTTGAATTCGAGGTTTTGGTTAATTGGGTTTCAAATCAGAGTGACGTGCTGTGTACAAGTTTTCTTGATTAAAATTAATTAATTAGAACAGGTGAAGATCTGAATTGATATAGAGAGTATGAAGTTGATTGCGTATGACATAATTTTGATTAAAGTCTTTGATTTTTAATAATTTGATCGACATGAATTCGTTTTCATCAGTACAAATATAGATAAAAAAATAAATAAAGTTAGATTGTGATTCTTCAAAATTTGTACGATTGATTTATGTGTTTAACGTTTTCAGAGATAGAAACAAATCTTGTTATTGTTTGATTATGACATACAACGGATTTTGATTATACATCTTCCTATTTATAATTTGTATTAATAAGTAATTAGTATATGTTAATAATACTAATAATTATATAAGTAAATATAATAAAATTAATAATAATGATAATAATATCAAAAATTCTAATAATAAATAAGTTTTGATAATAATAACAATTACTTAATCAAAATAATAATAATAATAATTATAATATCAATACTACTAATAATGTTTGTACATATCAAATTTTACATATTTATGTATATATATTTTATATTAAGAATAATAATATTATTTATCATAATATAATACTAATTATAATAATAATACTAATATTATTAATGTTATTAATAATATTAGAAATAAAAATTTTATAACAATTTATATATATCAAATTTGTAACTATAGATTGTATATTTAAAATAATATTAATATCACTAGTGTTGACATTAATATTAGAAGTAACTACAATATTATTTTAACAACTATAGTTAGACTTGTATTACATATATGTATTATTACTTACGAAATATTTGTTTTTCATATAATATATCATATAATAACTTTTATCAATTAATTAATATTTCTAAATATATATATATATATATATATATATATATATATATATATATATATATATATATATATATATATATATATTACAATATGTTAGAACTCATATATATTTATATATAGATTCACAATAATATCCTATATACACATTTATATATTTTCATATAACAGTAACTTACTTATTCTATTTATTATTTTATATTTTTAATTCTAATTGATTACAATATATTTATTTATTCAAAATATTATCTATACGCTTATATATATATATATATATATATATATATATATATATACACACACACAATTGTTCGTGAATCGTCGAGAATAGCCAAAGGTCAATTGAATATATGAACACAGTTCAAATTTTTGAGACTCAACCTTACATACTTTGCTTGTTGTGTCGAAATCAAATAAAGATTAAGTTTAAATTTGGTCGGAAATTCCCGGGTCATCACAAGTGGCGTTCACTAATTCTTAGGTTACCAAGCAAAAGGGGTGATATTCAATAAGATAATTCAATCATAGAATGTAATTTTTAAGTGCTTGTGTCTATTTTGTAAATCATGTATAAAACTGCATGTATTCTCATCCCAAAAATATTAGATTTTAAAAATGGGACTATAACTTACTTTCACAGATTTTTCCTTCTTCAGAAATAAGACTTGACCACGGGTCGATCCACGAACCTATAACAATATGTACATATACATCAAAGTATGATCGAAATATATTCACAACATTTTTTATTACGTTTTAACGATTTAAGTTTATTAAGTCAGATTTCCTCGTTAGTAACCTACAACCAGTTGTCCACAGTTAGATGTACAGAAATAAATCAATATATATATTATCTTGAATCAATCCACGACCCAATGTATACACATCTCATGCTAGATCACAACTCAAAGTATATATATTTTTGGAATCAACTTCAACCCTGTATAGCGAACTCGAGCATTGCAGCATATAGAGTGTCTATGGTTGTTCCAAATAATATATATACATAGGTCGATATGATATGTCAAAACATTGTATACGTGTCTATGGTTTCCCAAGATTACATAATATATGTTAGAATACATGTATAATACAATATAAGTTAGCTAGGATATGATTAATATAGATTTGTTACAAATTTCACGTAGCTACAACAAGCAAAATTATCCAATCTTGTTTTACCCATAACTTCTTCGTTTTAAATCCGTTTTGTGTGATTCAAGTTGCTATGGTTTCATAATGAACTGTAATTTATGAAACTAAATAGAAAAAGTATAAGTTTATAGTCGGAAATAAATGTTACAAGTCATTTACTAAAGAGGTATTCATTTCCGTCGAAACAACGACATCTTGATGACCATTTTGAAAAACATACTTCCACTTTGAGTTTAACCATGATTTTTGGATATATTTTCATATTTATAAGAAAAATCATTTTCTCAGAAGAACAACTTTTAAATTAAAGTTTATCATAGTTTTTAATTATCAAACCCAAAACATCCCGCGGTGTTACTACGACGGCGTATGTCCGTTTTTACGGTGTTCTTCGTGTTTCTAGGTTTTAAATCATTAAGTTAGCGTATCATATGGATATAGAATATGTTTTTATTTCATTTTAAAAGTCAAGTTAGAAGAATTAACTTTGTTTGCGATAAACTATGTTCTAGTGATTACAAGTTTAAATCTTCGAATAAGATAGTTATATATATATATATATATATATATATATATATATATATATATATATATATATATATATATATATAAATCGAATGATGTTATGAACATCATTACTACCTCAAGTTTAGTAGGTAAACCTACTAGAAGTGATAAAAATTGATCTAGCTTCAAAGGATCTTGGATGGCTTGAAAGTTCTTGAAGTAGAATCATGACACAAAAAAAAGTTCAAGTAAGATTTTTACTAGAAATTAAGATAGTTTATAGTTATAGAAATTGAATCAAAGATTAAATATGAATATTACCTTGATTTAGAAAGATAACCTACTGTAAATAATAAAGGTTTCTTGATCTTATATGATTGCTTAGAATGGATTAGGAAGCTTGGAAGTAAACTTGTAAACTTGGAAGTGTTCTTTATGTGTTCTTGAGTAGTTATTTTATGATGATTATAGATAATAACCAAAGCTTGTATTTGATGATTTTTGCTGAAAAAATAGTAATTTCGACATTCATGGAAGAGTGTATGTGTTTTGAGAGAGAATTGGGAAGAAAATTGGAAGTGAAATGGAGTCGGTGGTGAGTGGTGAAGGTGAGTGGGGTTAAAAGGAGTTCTTGTTTTTGTTTCCTTACTCATAAGTCATGATAGTTGTCTAATGATGGTTCCCACATGTCTTAGTGACTCACAAGGGCTGCTAAGAGCTTATCATTGAAGTGTATATACCAATATTATACACATCTAGAAGCTGTGTATTGTACGAGTACGAATACGGATGCATACGAGTAGAATTATTGATGAAAATGAATGAGGATGTAATTGTAAGCATTTTTGTTAACTAGAAGTACTTTGATATGTGTATTGAAGTCTTTCAAAAGTGTACTAATACATCTTAATATATTACATGTATATACATTTTAACTGAGTCGTTAAGTCATCGTTAGTCGTTACATGTAAGTGTTGTTTTGAAACCTTTAAGTTAACGATCTCATTTAATGTTGTTAACCCATTGTTAATTATATCTAATGAGATGTTAAATTATTACATTATCATGATGTTATGATGTATGAATATATATTAATATGATATATATACATTAAAATATCGTTACAACGATAATCGCTACATATATGCCTCGTTTCAAAATTCTTAAGTTAGTAGTCTTCTTTTATGAAAGGACCCGTTCATATACATTATAAATGATTCAAAATAGTTGATTACATCGCGAGGTATTTGACCTCTATATGATACATTTTACAAACATTACATTCGTTTTTAAAAGACAAACTTTTCTTTACATCAAAAATTGATGGCATGCATTCCATTTCATATTACATCCAACTATAATTGACTTAATATTAATCTTGATGAACTCAACGACTCGAATGTAACGTCTTTCAAAGTATGTAATGAATGACTCCAAGTAATATCCTTAAAATGAGCTAATGCACAGCAGAAGATTTCTTTAATACCTTAGAATAAACATGCTTTAAAGTGTCAACCAAAAGGTTGGTGAGTTCATTAGTTTATCATAATCAGTCATTTCTGTAATAGTAATAGACCACAAGATTTCAGTTTCCATAAATATCCGTACACTTGCAAGTGTATAAAAGTATTCTATAAGTTGTTGAGCGCTTCGGTAACCATACTTAACAATTAATGTGGCATATTCCCTTTATTATGAAATCTCCCTACACTGTACCAAGTATAGTAAAAATGAAGTACTATGCAACCGTTTATGATACTAGAGCGACTAGCCCGGTTGGGGTTGTCAAACCCGATAGATCTATCAATAGGATTCGCGCTTACATGCTCTTACAACATGTAAATATTAGTTACCAAGCTATTAGGGAAAAATATGCAAAGTGGTACAACTTAACGTAGAATATGTTTTTAGTACTTGTGTCCATTTCGTAAAATAGTTATAAAACAGCACATGTATTCTCAGCCCAACAATATATATAAAAAGGGAGTAATGAAACTCACAATACTGTATTTCGTAGCAATTATGTATATGACGGCACTGAACAAGTGCAGGGTTTGTCTCGGATTCACGAACCTATATCGATTATATATATTAAATAATATTATTAACATATAATATTGATAAAACAAGTTTATATATTAATTATATAATATTTTTACTTGTTTAAGTTAGTAATTAGTTGTTAGTCTTATTTTAAATCTTATATAGATTTCCTGATTTTAAATAGTCAACTCCCGATAGGTATATCTCATAGTGTGTTCGACTTCTATAGGTGTAAGAGCCATCATTGGAAAGGTATTTGAGTCCTATAACCAGCCATAATTGGCATATGTTCTGAATCAGAGTATAGGTTAGTTAAAATTTCATTTTGTCACAGGTGCATAAATCTGTCCGCACAGTTCAATAATTCGTCATAGGAACAGTCCGTAGGCTATGAAAAATGGTTAAACTCAATATTTTTAATTTTCCTTCTATATTTTAGTTATTAACATATACACTAACAGGTTTTATCAAGGAAAATAGCCCAGGTCTTAGTTAGCATAGTTTTCTAGTTAGATTGATTAAGCATACAACATTAATCTTAACCAAATCTTTCGGTTCATAAATTATTTGTTACTACATGGGTTTTGATGAATCAAGTTGCTGGAGACTCCTTAATATGTTTTGTTTTCGAAACATAATTGAAAAGTTTTGGTTTCATAGTCGAAGTTAGGCTTATGCCAACGGTGGACAGATTCGGATAAAATCTGTCATCAGTCAACTAATGAATTTTTGAAAAATACTTTCACTTCGTCTAAAATCATGAAAAAAATTACATAAATCTTGATTCATATATATTAACATATATCCAGAGTTATATGCTCTAAAACAAAGTTTAAGATAGCTTTTAACTTCGTGTGTCAAAACAGTTTTCAAGAACCGAAAGAGACCAATTGTTGTATATTAGGTTCTAAGGTGTTATACATATATACAAGTTATAAATTCTTATAATAACTTAATATAATGTCATAATACATATAAATAAGTGTTTTTTAAAGTTAAGTTAGTAAGGTTACATTAGTTTATAAACATGCTTGGTTTCCACCAAAACAAGTTCTAGTTTTTACAAGTTTTATAAACTTATTAAGATAGCAATAGAGTAGGAATTTAACAAGAGTTTTAAGAAGTGTTCTACCTTGATTTTGAAGCTAGATGATGAGAAAAATACTTGGTGATGATCTAGTATGAAGATAGAAGTATTTTGAGAGAGTAATTTGGAGTAAAGAATGAGAAAATGGAATGGAAAAATTGGGGTGGTACATATGGACGAATTTTAAGTTAATAATGGAGTCATATGTTGCCAAAATGGTTAGTAAACTTGTGAGTTTTTATCTCATGACTCATTAACAAGACAAAAGATGCTAGGATCCAAAAATGGAGCTGCTAAGGAGTGTATTTTTCAATAGTAATACATCTATAAGCTGCGTATTAGACGGGTAAAAATACTGTAAAAATACGAATAGAATTCATGAGGAAATAGAATGCGAATACGAGTATAGCTATCTTTGTTGAATATACTTATGTTAATATATGTATTTAAGTCTTTCAAAACTGTATTAATACATCTTAATACAATACATATATATTCATTTTAACATAAGGGTTATTACATCGTTAAATGTTACATATATATATTGTTTTCGAAACCCTTAAGTTAGTAGTCTCAATTTATATATAAAACCTGTTATTAATATACTTAATGAGATACTTAATTGCCATATATTCAAGTTAGATATAATCAATATATATATATATATATACATAAGTATATATTTAATACAAGTTATGATGTTCGTGAATCATCGAACAAATGGTTGGTCAATTGTTTGTATGAAACTCATTTCAAAAGTTTTAAAACTTGTCAAAATTTATTGCTTATCATGTTGGAAACATATAAAGGTTAAGTTTAAATTTGGTCGGAAATTTTCGGGTCGTCACAGTACCTACCCGTTAAAGAAATTTCGTCCCGAAATTTGATCAAGGTCGTCATGGCTAACTATAAAAATGTTTTCATGGCGAATATGAGTTGATAAATAGAGTTTTATAATCATTGAGTAATATATATAAAACAATTTGATTACCCGAAGAGTATAAGTGAAGCTATCACAAAAGAGTGAAATGAATAAATGCAGATTCATTTTAACTAGTGACGTAGTCACGGTTGATTTCCGGATTTTAAGGAATTTAGAGGAAATCTTCGTCATAAGATTTGGTTCTTCGATAATTAAGGAAATTAGAATCCTCTTTGGTTAAATGCGATGATGTGTTCTGATTGTTCTGTCTGGTACTTCACTATAAATCCATCATCTTCGTTTCCTTACAACTCACACCTTTTATTCTTTCTCCCTCAACTCATATTTTAAAGTATTTGTCAATATGCTCCATTCAGTGTTGATTCTTGATATACTCCTCACTTTCATATCTGTGTTCTTTTTTTCATCTGCCGCCGGAAGAATCTATTTACTTCTACTATATTCTTGGTTTTATAGTGTTTTTAGTTCTCCCGTGTCTTTATATTGCTATATGCATCGATATATATGGTTTATAATCTCTGGGTTGTCATTGGGCTTTATATCTTTCCTTATATTTCCAAGTCACTGGTTCTGTCTTCTATAATCATTGTCATCTACAGTTAATGCTCCATTCTATTTACTGCGATTTATACTCCCATTTCTATTTTAGAGCTTCATTCTTTCGTTTCCTGTTCTTGCGATTTAGCACTGTATATAATGGTCCAGAATTCGTAGATATGAATTTCGGAATGAACATAGTTAATGTTCTAAGAAGAAAATTATAATGGCACAATCTTGATTTGTCAAATTACCAGAATACCTCGGAAAAGACCGAATCATCAAGAAATATTTTCTTGATATTTTTAGAGGTTAAATAGAATACGAGAGTCGTGTAACATGGCACATGATGATGTTATGATCTGTAAATCATCACGTTTCATTTAGAAACTCAGCATGACTTACTGTAATATAATGACGTTGATCAAGTGTCATTATATTATACTAACTCATGCTTCAGTTTCCAACACTACTTCAAAAACATTCTTATTTTAAAGTTGAAGGTTTCAGAGTTTAGAAACTAAAATAGTTTCTTTTATGATGTAATACAGATAGTGCAAAGAGGTAAATGATTTCGGATAAGAATAATTATGGAAATATCTTCAGAAATATAAAGGATATTTATAATGAAAGATACGATGATATCTTAAAATTTCTAATATCAGAGGATGATGAAGAATATTGTCCGCAAGGGTTTAGAGTCAGGAGCAAGGTATTCGATAATGACTTCAGCAGCTACTAAATCATTTGGATTCTTTGAAGGTAGATTTCGTCTTTGGGATTTGTCCACAGCCTCCTTCATACTTTGCTCAATCCGTTTTCCAGGTCCAAACCTTCTCTTTTTCTGAGCTTTACTAACACACTATTCTTTATCATCAAACTTTTTACTGTTAAGGTCATTTACAGTTTTTGATGCTTCATCAGCATATTTCAAAATTTCGAGAACTAGTTCGCAGTTTAGGGTGTTTTTCCTAAACTTCACATTCGCAGTCTGTAAGTGTATGGCAATTCTTGTTATAAGGTGCGGATGAGTAATTGATGGAGTTTTGATAAATATAATGATTCTTCGGAAGGTCAAAGATCAATGAAGTTGTGGATAAGTTTATTGCTAATGTGGTGGACATAAACGGTGCCCTTGTAATGTTGGCGAAAGGGCAACATATATATCGAGGTTATAATAAGACTGTTTTGACTGAGAAGTCAAAGTTGACTTGCTGTAGCTGTGACAAAACTGTCTATTTTGAACCGGAATCGAAAAGTTATTTTAGCTGATAAATGCCAAAGGGTCTGACACGGATACGTGTTAAACTATGACTTTAGTTTCAAGAGTTTTTTTCAGGTACATAACTGTGGGTAACATGTGGTTGGATCATCATCTCGATTGTTCATTATTTGAAGTGTCTTCAGGAATTTCGAAGGGTTTGAACATAGATTGTAATCGTTAATATACATATGATGTTCTAGCATAGTTTTGAAGTCAAAGTATAGCTTTGAAAGATGTAGGAATCTAAGAGTGATGTCTTCTGTTAAATCTTGACATGGATTTTGATTTGTCAAAATTAGAATATGTAATCAAATTTGGATGAAAATGGTTATTTTGATTTCTATGAAAGAATGTATATTGTTGTGAAAGTAGTGAGTATAGTTGATGATTTTCCGAATCAGAATATAAGGATATAACATACTGATTGTGAATTTTTATATATCTCTCGGGTATTACCTACCCGTTAAAAAAAATTTCACAAGTAATGTTTTTTACCAGAGAATTTTATTACAATCTTTATGAAAATATATGTATATTTTCTTTAGATGTAATACATATTTGAAGAGTTAAGTTCATTTGATCTTAGGCTGGAAATAGAAATGAATAATCTCTAACATTAGAGATTACATAATTGCCACAAAATGTTTCTCTAATGAAGTTATGGATTAATACTTCATCGGTTATTGTTGTTGGTACTCCTTGTATAACAACCCTCACTTTTTGACTTCTGAAATTACTGAAATGACCCTAGGGTTTACTGTCTGACTATACGTATTAATTATTTAAGGGTTGTTATATACACAATCAATTTAACGTTGACCAAATAATAAACTTTTATTCGACACTCACTGCTAATTAAAATTTATGCATTTCAATAATATTATTTATAACTATTAATCTATAAGTAATAAATAAAAAGTGACATTTATATAAATAATAAAACAATTGGGAACTAAATAAAAATAAATACAAGTCATGAATTAGTAAAAAGAAAATAATACTTATCATGTAGTAAATGTAAAAATAATAATAAACATAATAATAATAATAATAGTAATAATAATGAGACTAAAGAATCTTAAACAATTACATCCTTATGTTGACTAAAAATAAAGTATAAACTAGTACATCCTTATGTTGACTAATTATAAACTAGTACCACCTTTTGTTGACTAAAAATTATAAAATAAAATAAAATCATTAATTAGAACATCCTTATGTTGACTAACACTCTAATACTTGCACTATATAAACACTCCTAGACTCCCAGTTTCTCATTCACAAATCACACCAAAATCCTCTCTCAAAAACAATCTCTCCCTCTCCCTCTCTTGTGGTATTCGGATCTTCAAGCTTGTTCTTCGTGTTCTTCAAGAATCTTCAAGGAGTTCTTCAAGATTTTTAAGGCTTTGATCTTCCATCTTCATCGTGTTCATCTTTTCTTTGTTAATTATCTTGAATCTTCAAAGGTATAACATAAACCCTAAACTATTTACATAAACTTTAATCTTTATTAATTCATATTCATATTATAAACTTGTTATTCATAAATATATACATAAACACTCCTAGATTTATATATACATATATACATGTAAAAAAAAAATATTTTTATGTATATATACGAATTATATATACATATACATATTAAAACCTTAAACCCTAATACTACTTATACTAGTACTTAACATGTATACACTATTACTATTACTAGCACCTATAACCTACTACTTATATTGTAGCACAAAAATATTTTGGGATATGTATTAGAGATGTATAGATCTTCGAACTTTCTTGACGAATGGTTTCTACGAGATTCTAGGCAGAGGGTTTGGATTTCCGATTTAAAGGGTCCTATGGCTCAAGCCCCTAGATCTAAATTAGCCATTCGAAGGGAAAGGGGTGATTGGAAGCTTATCTAATACAACAAGTATCCTAAAATGAAAAACACTCATAAAAGTAGAAACTCTCTAGTCATAGAAACTTAGTAAAATAAGAAACTTTCTAAAAATGGAAACTTTATAAAAATAGTAACTTACTAGGAATAGAAACTTAGTAAAACAAACTATACTTAAACACATACGTAAACTTAAACATGGGCAAAACACTTAACTACTCTTAAATGTCAATAGGTTGACTTTCCTGCTCACTCGTTCAACTCTTTATTCCGAGGAATAACTCTCTCTCTACTTACTAAGGTGACTTTCATAGCCCCACTCTTATTGCTATAGCACTTTTTATACTTACTGGGGTGAGACACTTGCTGCTTTTATACTTTAAACAACTTAGACACAAGTACGAACCTAAACTGTACTATGACTAGCTTATGCTACTAAGACCCCACAGTGATATTTTTTAATTGCTTTCAGGATAAGGCATTCTTAATTATTGGGGGTAGGCCTATCGGGAGTAACGTCCCCGATACATTTGACCGTGATGTCTTTGTATTACTTAATAATGATTTAAACATGGTGATAAGGTACTGCCAACTTATCATCGGGGCAACAAAACAAACGTTTAGTCTAAAATATCATGAATCAGTACTACTTTTGGATCTGCGAGATCTACTTTTTGATCCTGCGGGAGATCAACTTTACAACTAAATCTTGTGGTCTAAAAACAACGATAACTACTTTTGTTAAACCTATGAACTTCACTCAATCTTTTTGGTTGACACTTTAGCATATTTTGTCTCAGGTGCTGTTTGATTCAAGCTTTCTTATCTACTACTTATGTGATGCTACTTGGACTTAGGATCAAGAGATATCGCATTTATTACTTCTGCATATGAACAATTACTTTATCGTTATTTCCATTATTGTAACGACATTTCATTTTCCGCTGCGTACTCAATAAAGTTAAATTTTCTCATTTAGTATTGTTCTCGTATTATAATATGTTGGTTTATTTGATATTAGTAACGTTTCTTCCAGACCCTATTGGGAGGACGTTACAGATTGGTATCAGAGCACAACCAGGATGTTATAGAGAACCAGGATTGCATTTTTATGTGTGCCTTACTTGCTAGCTAGGGTGCCTTAGCAATCTAGGAAACTATAACCTTTCCTGCCTTAGACTTAAAGCATTTAGAATTGCCTTATAATCTTAACAATCATGCTTTACCAAACTTGACTTAAAGATTCTAATCAAAGTCTCTTTCCTAATGTAGGACTACAACTTTCCTTGACCATAGTGCCTTTAAATATTGCCTTTAACTATTAAATGCTACACTATACTTTATAAACTTTACTTATCTTAGAATGCCGAGCTAATCTAAGAACTCTGCTCACTTTCCTGAGTACTATCCAATTACACCACCGCATCTAAATGCGACACAATGATTTCAGAAATTCTTGACATTCATAAGTCATCTATCATGGTTATGTGTATTACATATGTATTACATGAAATATTATCCATGATTTTGAAATTCTTATAATTGTTACTACTCACACTCAAACGTATATAACTCTCTGTTATATCACGTACCTATATGCCTTATGCCTTTATGCATCGGTTTGCGAATTGAAAAATGTCATTGGGTTATCACAGTATACGAATTGAAAGTCTTTAATCAAAAGATTATTAGATTACATACTTATCACTTTATGATCTCGACACGTCATACTGCCATTATTAAAGTAAAGACACATCATATCTTATTATATCTTATCGTATCTATCCTAATAGATTTTGTCTAACACTTTTCCTAAATTCCCTCCATAAATTACGGAAATCTTTTTGCTATATACACGTATTCGAGGAGACGAATATATCATCCAGTATTCAAAACTAATCTCATATCAAAAACCCTAATTCCAAACACATAATATGGATTCCTCGAACTCTTCGAGCTCCAATGGCAGCATAACCGGAATGAACCAACCAATCAACCATCATCTATTTAGGATGAATTGGGGATGGGTTCGTAGTAAACTTAATCAATGGAGACAAGAAGAAGGTGATTCCTTCCACCAACCGAATTCACCTCTTGGTGAAGAACCTGAAGCACTTACTGGCGAACCCGTTCGGAACACTATTTTCACCCTCATTTCCAGGATATCCAGTCACGAATATATAATATCTAAAATTTTAGATCTTATTCATCCACTTGTCCGAACCGCCAATCATCCCGGAATAATAGAAGAAGTCAACGAGCTTCGCGCTCGAGTAGTGGCTCTAGAGAATATGGTGCGAAACCTACGAACACCAGCAGCATAACCAGTACCACCAGTACCATCGGCATCACCACCAACATCACCAGCTTCACCAACGAAAACATCCGCATTCCACGCCTCAACATCACACTCAGTACCTCAAACATCAACATCATACGCCCCACAGATACCAAGGAATATTAGTAATAATGAGTTAAGATGTATTGACTTATTCTTCCTGAAGAATTACATATGTATACTTTATATATATGGATTGGAACAATAATAAATCTTTTCATACTAAGCTATTACGTGTGAATCTTAACTACTATGTACTACTTGATTAATTCATATCATTAATATGCTATGATGTACATCCTTCGTTAATGACTTAACAATCGTTAATCACTGCTTCAACACAATAAACTCCATTTCATAATAAACCAAGTGTATTACTCAAATACATGATTGATTGTATACTTTCATTTTCGATGTACTCGAAACTTTCTAGAAAATATCATTCGTGCCTTATGAATTTCACAAGAATTCCACGAGCACCAACATCATATACTGAGGTATATCAATAACAATGAACGATGAAGTATTGATTCATAACTTCATTAGCGAAATATTTCGCGACAATTATGAAATCTCTAAGGTTTTGGAGATTATTTATTCTCGTTTCAACCGCAAATCAAATGAGTTTAATATTATATTAACTCATTAAATCTATATTATATCTGAAGAATACATATATGAACGTATATCTTCTCTTTTGTACAAACTGTTAATTGTGAAAATATTTTAATGGGTAGGTAATACCCGAGAAATATTTATATCTCACATTAATATGTTACATTGTACATTCTTCAAATTCTGATTCAATAATCAGTAACTATACTACTTACATCCACATATGTATCCGCGCACCAAAGAACAACCATTTTCATTCAAATCAAATTACATATTCTGAATTTGACATATCAGAATTCAAGTAAAGCTATAGCAGATGTTATCTTCCTAAAGATCACTACATTCATGAATTATATTCATTCGTATTCTATGATGAATTATCACATCAAACCACCAAAATTATCATTCATTACTTTTGAAATCAACAACGCCTATTCGTCAACCATTAGATCCATTGACGATTACAATCAGCGTTTAATCATCTAAAAATAAAATTTCTTGAAACCATCTCGGGTTGTCAATAAATGATTCAGATTCGTTAACCTTGAGAATGCTGACGAAGCAGCAAATGCTATAGATGTTCTTAAGGGCTAACAGTTTGATAATAAAGAATGGTACGTTGGAAAAGCCCAAAAGAAAATTTGGAACTGAAAAACGGATTGAGCTAACCATGGAGGAGACCAAGGACAAACACAAGGGCCAAACCCTATATTCAAAGAATCCAGGAAATTCTGAATCCGGTGAAATCTTTAGAGAATATCTTGCTCCAAAGTCATGTTAAAAGCTTGCGGAAAATTTTTCTTCATCAACTTTCGAACTTAGAAATTCCAAAATATCATCATAAATATCCTCTATATTTCGGAAGATATCTTCATAACGATTCATGTCCGCAATTAAGTATCTCTTTGCGATATCTTTATAAAGGAAACTGTTTTAGTTTCTATATTCTGTAAAATTCGAGTTTAAATTATAAATGCTTTGAAGAAGTGATTGGGAATTGAAGCATGAGTTAATATAATATAATGACGTCAGGCCAACGTGATTATATTACAGTAAGTCATGCTCAGTTTTTAATGGAAGATGATGATTCATAGATTTTATAATCATCATTTGCCATGTTAGACGACTCTTACATTCTATTTAACCTCTAAACATATCAAGAAAATATTTTTCTTGATGATTCGGTCTTTTTCGGATATTCTGGTAATATGACAAATCAAATCGTGCTATTACCTTTCCTTTCTACTTTATATATTATGATCATTCAAAACTTCATACCTATGAATTCTGGACCATTACTCGCTTGACTTGAAGTCGGGAAGAAGAAACAAAAACATAAAGCTCCGACATATAAGGGAAAATATAAAGCCCGATAACGACTCCGAAATTACAAACCGTGTATATCAATGCATATAGCAATATAAAGACACGGGATAATTAAAAACACTATAACCCCAAGAGCATAGAAGAAGTAAACAGATTCCTCTGGCGGTAAAAGAAAAAGAAGAATGACTGCATAGATGGTTAATATAATAACCAGGATCAGAACTGGATTTAGCATTTTCTTAATCTTTTGGAACTTTGAATTGAGAAAGAAAGTATAGAAGTGGTGAAGATAATGAAACGGAAGAAGCTAATTTATAGCAAAATTCCAAACACATCAATCGAGGCAAATCACCGCATTTAATCAAACAAATCTCAAAATTTCGTAAATACCGGAGAATCAAATCTTATAGATTACGAAGATTTCCTTTAATTCCTTGAATTCCGGAAATCAATCGTGACTACGTCAAAAGTTAAGGCGAACATTTAATTTTCTCATTTCACTCTTTTATGATAGCTTCATTTATACTCTTCCTATAAACGAATCATTTTATCCATATTATTCAATAGTGATAAAACTTTATTTTTCAACTTATATTCATCATTAAAATATTCTTGTTGTAAACAATGAAGATCTCTATCAAATTTCATGACTATGATTTTCACGAACTCCTCTCTGTTTGTCTGCCCTAATATTGTGGCATAAAATGCTCAAGGTTTTAAATGAGCTCAATACCATTCATAACACATTTCATGTATCCAATTTACTGAAATGACTTGTATAACATCATCATTTTGAATGATCTTCGCATTAATGATAAAATGCACTTCGTTGAAGAACCTATAGAAATCATGGAAGGAGAGGTCAAACAAACGCGTAAAAGCAACATACCTATCATTAAAGTCTGTTGGAATTCGCGTAGAGGCCCCGAATATACCTGGGAACGCAAAGACCATATGAAACGGAAATATCCCCATCTCTTCTTAACTGCTGATGCATCCGAGAAGTCTACCTAAAACTTCGGGACGAAGTTTTTATTAACGGGGAGGTACTATAACAACCCTCACTTTTTGACTTCTGAAATTACTGAAATGACCCTAGGGTTTACTGTCTGACTATACGTATTAATTATTTAAGGGTTGTTATATACACAATCAATTTAACGTTGACCAAATAATAAACTTTTATTCGACACTCACTGCTAATTAAAATTTATGCATTTCAATAATATTATTTATAACTATTAATCTATAAGTAATAAATAAAAAGTGACATTTATATAAATAATAAAACAATTGGGAACTAAATAAAAATAAATACAAGTCATGAACTAGTAAAAAGAAAATAATACTTATCATGTAGTAAATGTAAAAATAATAATAAACATAATAATAATAATAATAGTAATAATAATGAGACTAAAGAATCTTAAAGAATTACATCCTTATGTTGACTAAAAATAAAGTATAAACTAGTACATCCTTATGTTGACTAATTATAAACTAGTACCACCTTTTGTTGACTAAAAATTATAAAATAAAATAAAATCATTAATTAGAACATCCTTATGTTGACTAACACTCTAATACTTGCACTATATAAACACTCCTAGACTCCCAGTTTCTCATTCACAAATCACACCAAAATCCTCTCTCAAAAACAATCTCTCCCTCTCCCTCTCTTGTGGTATTCGGATCTTCAAGCTTGTTCTTCGTGTTCTTCAAGAATCTTCAAGGAGTTCTTCAAGATTTTTAAGGCTTTGATCTTCCATCTTCATCGTGTTCATCTTTTCTTTGTTAATTATCTTGAATCTTCAAAGGTATAACATAAACCCTAAACTATTTACATAAACTTTAATCTTTGTTAATTCATATTCATATTATAAACTTGTTATTCATAAATATATACATAAACACTCCTAGATTTATATATACATATATACATGTAAAAAAAATATTTTTATGTATATATACGAATTATATATACATATACATATTAAAACCTTAAACCCTAATACTACTTATACTAGTACTTAACATGTATACACTATTACTATTACTAGCACCTATAACCTACTACTTATATTGTAGCACAAAAATATTTTGGGATATGTATTAGAGATGTATAGATCTTCGAACTTTCTTGACGAATGGTTTCTACGAGATTCTAGGCAGAGGGTTTGGATTTCCGATTTAAAGGGTCCTATGGCTCAAGCCCCTAGATCTAAATTAGCCATTCGAAGGGAAAGGGGTGATTGGAAGCTTATCTAATACAACAAGTATCCTAAAATGAAAAACACTCATAAAAGTAGAAACTCTCTAGTCATAGAAACTTAGTAAAATAAGAAACTTTCTAAAAATGGAAACTTTATAAAAATAGTAACTTACTAGGAATAGAAACTTAGTAAAACAAACTATACTTAAACACATACTTAAACTTAAACATGGGCAAAACACTTAACTACTCTTAAATGTCAATAGGTTGACTTTCCTGCTCACTCGTTCAACTCTTTATTCCGAGGAATAACTCTCTCTCTACTTACTAAGGTGACTTTCATAGCCCCACTCTTATTGCTATAGCACTTTTTATACTTACTGGGGTGAGACACATGCTGCTTTTATACTTTAAACAACTTAGACACAAGTACGAACCTAAACTGTACTATGACTAGCTTATGCTACTAAGACCCCACAGTGATATTTTTTAATTGCTTTCAGGATAAGGCATTCTTAATTATTGGGGGTAGGCCTATCGGGAGTAACGTCCCCGATACATTTGACCGTGATGTCTTTGTATTACTTAATAATGATTTAAACATGGTGATAAGGTACTGCCAACTTATCATCGGGGCAACAAAACAAACGTTTAGTCTAAAATATCACGAATCAGTACTACTTTTGGATCTGCGAGATCTACTTTTTGATCCTACGGGAGATCAACTTTACAACTAAATCTTGTGGTCTAAAAACAACGATAACTACTTTTGTTAAACCTATGAACTTCACTCAATCTTTTTGGTTGACACTTTAGCATATTTTGTCTCAGGTGCTGTTTGATTCAAGCTTTCTTATCTACTACTTATGTGATGCTACTTGGACTTAGGATCAAGAGATATCGCATTTATTACTTCTGCATATGAACAATTACTTTATCGTTATTTCCATTATTGTAACGACATTTCATTTTCCGCTGCGTACTCAATAAAGTTAAATTTTCTCATTTAGTATTGTTCTCGTATTATAATATGTTGGTTTATTTGATATTAGTAACGTTTCTTCCAGACCCTATTGGGAGGACGTTACACCTTGGTATCTATGGTGCGTGTGATGTTGATGCTCGAGGTACAGATTGTGATGTTGAGGTGTGGGATGCGGATGTTGTTGGTGGTGATGGTGATGGTACTGTTGTTGCCGGTGCCGCTGCTGGTGTTTGTAACTTTGTACCATATTCTCCAAAGCCATTACCCGAGTGTGAAGCTTGTCGACTTCTTCTATTACTCCGGGATGATTCGTGGTTCAGACGAGTGGGTAAATAAGATCTAGAATGTGAGATAATATGTAATCATGATGAGACACTCTGGAAATGAGAGAGAAAATGGTGTCTCGAACAGGTTCGCCGGTAAGTGCTTCAGGTTCTTCACCAAGAGGGCAATGTGGTGAATGGAAGGGATCACCTTCTTCTTGTCTCCAATGATTAAGTAGATTACGAACTCATCCCCAATTCATCCAAAATAGATGATGGCTAATTGGTTGATCCATTCCGATCACCCTGCATTCGGAGCTCGAGTGAAACTCCAAACAGAATTCGAGGGTCTTGAACTAGTAGAGAGTTCCATTTCGTACGATTGTATAAAGGATTTTTCGATATGAAATGATTTATGGCTATCGGATGGTATTCTAATTACATAGAATATCTATATATATAGAGCAAAAGATTTAATAGATTACGGAGGAATTTACGGAATATGTTAGGCAAAGTTTACAGTAACAGATACGCTATGATATGAATTAGCAGATATGCTAAGATATGAATTTCGTCTATACACTATTCATGCAATCAATGCAGTAAGATGTGTCTAGACTAAGAATAATAAGCAGGTAATTTTCTAAGGGTGATAAGCAGATGATTTCCCACTAGAAATGATAAGCAAAACTTTTGACATTGCAGACACAGTCGAAGTCCAGACTCACTAATGCATCCGAACGACTATCAGTTAGACACACTAATGCATACCTGGTTCGCTAAGACCACTGCTCTGATGCCAACTGAAAGGACCCGTTCATATACATTATAAATGATTCACAATAGTTGATTACATCGCGAGGTATTTGACCTCTATATGATACATTTTACAAACATTGCATTCGTTGTTAAAAGACAAACTTTCTTTACATCAAAAATTGATGGCATGCATACCATTTCATATTATATCCAACTATAATTGACTTAATATTAATCTTGATGAACTCAACGACTCGAATGCAACATCTTTCAAAGTATGTCATGAATGACTCCAAGTAATATCCTTAAAATGAGCTAATGCACATCGGAAGATTTCTTTAATACCTGAGAATAAACATGCTTTAAAGTGTTAACCAAAAGGTTGGTGAGTTCATTAGTTCATCATAATCAATCATTTCTGTAATAGTAATAGACCACAAGATTTCAGTTTCCATAAATATCCGTACACTCGCAAGTGTATAAAAGTATTCTATAAGTTGTTGAGCGCTTCGGTAACCATACTTAACAATTAATGTGGCATATTCCCTTTATTATGAAATCTCCCTACACTGTACCAAGTGTAGTAAAAACGAAGTACTATGCAACCGTTTACGATACTAGAGCAACTAGCCCAGTTGGGGTTGTCAAACCCGATAGATCTATCAATAGGATTCGCGCTTACATGCTCTTACAACATGTAAATATTAGTTACCAAGCTATTAGGGAAAAATATGCAAAGTGGTACAACTCAACATAGAATATGTTTTAAGTACTTGTGTCCATTTCGTAAAACAGTTATAAAACAGCGCATGTATTCTCAGCCCAAAAATATATATAAAAAGGGAGTAATGAAACTCACAATACTGTATTTCGTAGCAATTATGTATATGACGGCACTGAACAAGTGCAGGGTTTGTCTCGGATTCACGAACCTATATCAATTATATATATTAAATAATATTATTAACATATAATATTGATAAAAAAAGTTTATATATTAATTATATAATATTTTTACTTGTTTAAGTTAGTAATTAGTTGTTAGTCTTATTTTAAATCTTATATAGATTTCCTGATTTTAAATAGTCAACTCCCGATAGGTATATCTCATAGTGTGTTCGACTTCTATAGGGTAAGAGCCATCATTGGAAAGGTATTTGAGCCCTATAACCAGCCATAATCGACATATGTTCTGAATCGGAGTATTGGTTAGTTAAAATTTCATTTTGTCACAGGTGCGTAAATCTGTCCGCACAGTTTAATATTTCGTCATAGGAACAGTCCGTAGGCTATGAAAAATAGTTAAACTCAATATTTTTAATTTTTCTTCTATATTTTAGTTATTAACATATACACTAACAGGTGTTATCAAGAAAAATAGCCCAGATCTTAGTTAGCATAGTTTTCTAGTTATATTGATTAAGCATACAACATTAATCTTAACTAAATCTTTCGGTTCATAAATTATTTGTTACTACATGGTTTTTAATGAATCAAGTTGCTGGAGACTCCTTAATATGTTGTATTTTCAAAAACATAATCGAAAAGTTTTAGTTTCATAGTCGAAGTTAGGCTTATGCCCTTAACTTGTAACGGTGGACAGATTCGGATAAAATCTGTCAGATTCGGATAAAATCTGTCATCAGTCAACTAATGAATTTTTGAAATATACTTTCACTTCGTTTAAAATCATGAAAAAAATTACAGAAATCTTGATTCATATATATTAACATATATCCAGAGTTATATGCTCTAAAACAAAGTTTAAGATTGATCAAGCATATTTTTCAAGGGGTCAAGGTGAACCTACGCTTGAGTGCATAAAAGGGGTTTAAGGACTAACAATATTCGAACCTCCGATGCTTAGTCGTGGATAACCCACATCGGTATCATTTCAATTCCGACAGGGTGGTCGATTTGAGAGTCCACCAACAACCTAGCATACGAGGTTGAGTGGCCCAAAGACATGAAGGTTTTATAGTTCAATACATACCTGAAAGTCTTTAGAGATCGTAAGAAGCTTTATTCGTACGATAGAGATTTGTATGCTGTAGTTTACGTATGAGTAAACAAGTGAACGTATATGTATTTAGATTTTATGAGCTATGTATTTATAGGCTCATGAATTAGGGTTTTGGTAGAATCTCTTCCCTAATTAAATGCAATCTTATCCCAACTAACATTCGTTATTTAAGGAAGAGAATCCGAATTGATTATACCGTACATTCTTCTAGAATGTACTGGACCTTATGCAAGTATACAAAACTCGCATCAAATGGTATAGGCGCATATTGTGCGGCTATACCCATACCACATACCTTATATGGCAGTTTATGTACGTTCTAGGGCTTTGGATGCGCAATCCGCATAGTCTTGCGGATATGCGTATCATTAAGTCCCCCCTGTTCGTTGTTATATAAATGCCAATAAGTGTATAGCATCGAACTTAATAAAATAATATCACCGAATAATGCCCAATAATTACCTCGGATCTTAGGATTCTGTATTTTAACGTATTGGCGAGACACATAGGTCATTATATGCATGTATGTGTACCCAACCGCCGTTTGCATTTAATGCAATATATTCGTATAGTTGAAAAATCATCCTTTCGACTGTAATTCCGTCACCCAAGGTAACAGCTGTCACTATTTACCCTAGAGATAATGATGACGTCGTAAGCAACTGCCTAGAGTTGCTATTGTACGCCGATTGTTAACTCACGTAGATTGTTACATGTGTATGCTGAAGAATTATCCGTGTCATTTTCATTTATACTTCCTATAAATAGGCAAATTACCTTTTTTGGATTTTACACGCTCCTCTTGATTTTCAAATTTTTGCTATTTTTCCGGCAGCCATTTGCTTTTTCATTCGTATTCAGTTATCCGAAGGTCCGTGCTTTCTTTCCTTCCGTCTTTTATTTACACTTTTAATCTTGCATCGATCTGCCATGTCTTCTAATAAGAACGTCAAGGATATAGAGTCGTCGATCACCGAATCGGAGATTCTCCAAATCGTGCAGCAATATCCCCTTCTTGAGCAGTATTCCCCAAATGCCCTTTTGAATGGCCAACTGGCTAATGAACCACTGGAGTTAATGATTGCAGTTTATGAGAAAGTTTTGGAGCTCGGCAACACCTGTATTCCGCTAACCCCTTTTTTATGGACGTTCTTCGCCATTATTCTATCGGTATTAGCCAACTCCATCCGTATGGTGCCAATCGCATTTTTATTTTTGAAATGTGGTGTCGCGCCAACGGTCAGAAGCCATCTTTAGCTATTTTTACCAATCTGTTTCGTGCCTCCATGAGTGACGAGAGCTGGTACTCTTTTGATAATGTTTCCAAGTTTTGCGTTACCCAAAACAGGGCGTGAATGGGGCGTGGAAAAAATCATTTTTCTTTGTTAAAGCTACTTGTATTTCTGAAAAGTTCAATAGCATTCTCATCTGGTATTCTGGCAAGAAGGGGGAGAAAAACAAACCTTTGCATATTTCCTGCCGAGGAAGACAAATTTTACAAGTCTTGCCTTAACCTTCAGCTTCCATCTCGTGTTTATCCCAATGTCCCCTTAGTTATCGGCTGCATTTCAACCGACTAGACACGCGCTGATAAGCGTCCTATTATAATTAAGAACAAGAAGGGTATATCCCTTTTTACCTGCATTACATAGTATGTTTAGCTTCCTTTTTCTCATATTTGTATGTATTCGTGTATTTGCAGAGATGGATTTGAACGAGTTCATGCTGTTGAAGACGTCCGATGGCGTTGTTTATGGACAGAAAGATCTACACGATACTGATTCTGATGTGCACCCAGAAATTATCAAGGCTCCAACTAATCCAGCTGCTCCTGCTACGTCGAAGCACAAGACAACCAGTCTTCGTCAAGAGAGAGAAACCGACGTGTCTTCCTTTGTTGAAATTCAGCAATCCCCTGTTGTTGAAACTTCGAAAGCGGCCGGAAAAAGGCCAATCATAGGTATGCACCTTGTATACTCTGTTGTAGAACATTTCTATTTTGCATTTATTACTATTATAAATATATTTCATTGTAATTCTTTATGTTGCAGATATTAGCAATCCGATTGAAGTTGACCAAGAGGTACAATCTGCCAACCGTGCCCCTGCTCCAGAAGCCCAACTATCCCAAACAGTTCCCATTCTTCATTAATCAACTACATATTTAAATGTTTCCTGTGAGCTTCCACCATTTCAAAGGCGCACCAACTTGTACTCGGATGCCTCTTCACTTGACACTAGCCGCAACAAGCGTTCTCGACTCAACATTCCTACCAGCTTTGCTTTATCCCCGGCCATGAATCTGGACTATTTTGAGGAGTTTTTTAAGATATCTGTCCCTACTTTTTCCCAGCAATTCTCGCATCTAGGTGCCTGCGCTCCTTCTAATCTTGGTGCTAAGTTTGAGAATCTTTCTCCCGAGCAAGATCTTTTTGTTGACAGGCAAGCTACGATGTTTAATCTTGCCAAAGATATCAGCCGTCTGAAACAAAAGTCTAATTCCATAATTCTCGGTCATAAACATCTATCGCGTGAGCAAAGGGAGTTTGCCAAGCTTGATGCTGAAAAACAACAGATTTCTGAACAGCTTCATCAGGAGGTTGCTGCTCGTTTGAAAGCGGAAGATAGGAATACTCATCTTGAAGGTGAGTGCCAGCGTCTATTGAATGAAATCAAATATTCTGAAGCTATTCGTGTTGATCTTGAGTCGCAAGTGAATAATTTAGCCCTAAAACTTGATACTGCATCGTCGGAAAACTGTCAGTTTAAAAAACAGCTTGAGGAGTTGAATGCGGGGCTCCAGATAGTTGCTAAAGAGCGTGATGATCTAAAGGCCAAGTGCGCAGGCCTCCAAACTGAATGCTCAAGCCTCAAAGCTGAATACTCGAGCCTGAAATCTGAATACTCGACCTTAAGGTACGGTCTTCCTGAGATTGCAAAGCATATTATGGCTTGTCAGAGTATTCACATTCCGTTTGGCAAGGCTATAGTTGCTGCACGTGCTCTTGAGCGATCGCGCTTCTAGGATGTTGTGAAGTCAAACCTTTCTGTGCCGAATATTATTCCGACACCAATTTCAGATGAACTTGTGGAGGATGCGGATGGGAAGTGTACGAAAGCCCGTGCGGCTTTAGCAAGTTTAAGGATTCCCCGTCTGGAGGAATTGGCTGAGAATCGGAACTTTTCCTCCCGTCAAGTGGTTGACGATGATTTGGTAGGTGGTGGGTTGGAGGGGCAGTGATTGTCCACTTCCCACTGTGCTGTTTTTCGCCAGCGAGGGATGGGCCCGACAGTTTAAGGGTTTCGCATCCCTATATCTATATTTATGTTATTTTTGTCTTCAAAGCGGGGAATACGTCTGATCACTGTGGGCGAGGATTGTATATTCTCCTTAGTGTAGGGCACCATTCCAATTAAGCCACCCTTAGTATATTAGTAGGTAATAATTATTTTAAACGATATGCGGAGGAGTAGAATTTTATCTGCCTTTTCTTATACGATGTTGGAGTATAAGAGATTTTTTTTTTGCTACAGGCATTTTAATATAAATATTTCTCTACTTATCGTGTATGAACGTTTGAATATATTTTACTATATGCATTTCATATTTGTTTGCAAATTTGTAAGCGGTGTATTTGCATGCGCATTACAGCATAGGAATAAATGTCATTCGCATATGACGGGAGCGACCCATCTATATGCGCATGATCTTTTTATTCTTTCATATTATCAAAGCAAACCAATGCTTATATATATTATACTTTTGAGTTTTAAATTATTTGTACGCATTGATAATCCAATATCGAATCCGTCTATATAAGCAACACAATGCTTATTTCAAGAGTCTTCCGGACAATCCAATGTCCGTGGAATGAACAAGTAACCAAACTTGTATTTTATAGTCATGACTTTGTAAGTCTCCGTCTTACGCGGTATACGAGCATTTGAAACAAACCAATGTTTTACTACTGTTACCATTAGAGATAGTATTAGTAACCAAACTAAACTATGCCACTTGGGATTCGGAGTGTATCCCTCTGCTGCTTTAGGGGCATATAAGTAACAAAAATGCACAAATTAAGGGTTTAAATTGCATGATTCAATTTATAAAAAGTAATTCAAATAACAGAAATAAAAACATAACAAAATTTCAACAGATGTCTGGGTGATCAATCCTACTGTTGCTATCTTTTGCTCTTTTGCGCCGTTTATTTTTACGCATGCAAGGCGCATCATGTCAATTTTGTTTCTAGCCTTTGTGCCCCTTCTTATTGCATTTCCCAGCAACCGTATTATCTGGGTTATTCACCACGTAATCACTTCTTGGGTTTTTATTTTTCCTTACCGCTTTTAATGTGGCGGTGCCATCATGTACTTTAACCCGACGTTGCTTTCGTGGCCTTTTTCCTTTTGACTCTCTTTCACTTCCCTTTATCTTTTCACGGACTACCTTCATGAGTTTTTTTGCTTGTATGGTGTTTATCCCACCATTCATTCGAATGTCGTTGTTTTAAACGCCATAAACTTCCCATTGATATAATGTTCGATAATAAATTTCAACTTCAATTGGGGTAAAATATTAAATTTTGCTGCTATTTTATGCAACCTACCTCTTTCTGACGACCATGTTTGAATGATGTCAGTAGATATTTGGGTGCGCGCGCTTTGCTTTATATCGAGCTCTTCAGGCACATCATTTTTTACAATTATACTGATTTTTGATGCTGCGCACAAGATGTTTTTAGGCTTTATCTGCGCGCTCATCTTTGCATTTTGCTTTTGCATCGCAAGTTGCCGTTTTTTGGCGTTAGGCAATTTTTCAACCTTTGCATGTGCGACTTCTTTCTTATTCCTTGGTTGGCGCTGTCTCGCTAAACCAGTAATGTGAGTGCGGATCTTTTTCCTGCAGTTTCTTTTGACTCCTTGGTTCGTCTTAACCCTTTTTCTAAGATTTTTCGAACCCTGCATCTTATAATAACGTATAATATTTTTAAAACAGGTAGTCACAACACAGTTTTTACGCACAGTAATTACATAATTAAGCATTTATCTTAATTGTTGCTAACTTTAAAGTGAACGATTTTGTTTCAAATACAAATTGGTGCTTGTACCTTTTTCTAGAAACTGTGACACTGCAATATTAAATATCGATTTGAAATATTTATGTACCTATGAGTGTAGCGCTTCTTGGGTCATTCGCTATTCACTTGACTCTACATCCTTTTCTTTCTGCCTCATACCCTCTAGCCTTGTTCTGTTCTTCTCATCCACTTCTGATTTTATGGTTGCAATTCTCCGTTTTGTTGAGAATTTTAGCATGCCATGTATTGTTGACGATATGGCACCTAACTTTTGCAAGGCGCTCCTGCTTAACAGTGCATTGTGCTCAGCTTTTGATTGGACTACAGCGAATTCAATTTCAACATCACTTTTCTTTTTATCATTAATGTTGTCTCGTAGCTCTAACCCAATTTTAATCGTTCCTAACGACGGGACCATTTCACCAGCAAAACCAAACAAAGTAGCTGCTTTCTTTTTTAACTGCTACCTAACTGACATAGGCAGCGACATGTAGCAATGTTCATACATTAAATATGTACCACAGCCAGTGTCTACGCATAATCCCTTAAGTTCCTGATTGCAGCTTCTGATGTATCCTTTAACTATCATGGGTTTGTTCAACCAGTCCCTTTTACTTGCTTCGAATGAGATTCCTGCTTTTCTCCAATCTCTAACCTTTCTCACTTTTGCTATCACGTTCTCACTTGTTACCATATTTATGGTTTTTTCTGCTTCCCCTGCTTTTAGTTCGCTTTTCTTTCGCCACATAAATTCTTTTTCCTGTCTTGACTTGTGGCCTTCTGCTTTAGCCGATTTCTTCAAATGCTGCAACCTTCCCTTTTTTAGTTCTGCAACCACCCTCTCAATTAACTGCATGCACTTATTAGTTTCGTGACCAAAATCATCATGAAAATAACAAAATTTGGTTTTGTCCTTTTTTGCATAATCGGGTAGTGGTGTTGGTGCTTCGAACATTTTACATACTGACTCAGTTGCCAATATCTCCTTTTTGCGTTTTGCTGAGATCTTTTATGATTGCATAATTATCATCATGAACACTCTTGTTTCGGTAACTACCACCTCCTCTACTGTTGTTGTACCGTCGGTACTTATTGTTATTATGATAACTTCCGCCTTTGAGAGGGTTCTTGCTCTGATCACGATGGTGATCATCATCATTATTGCCTTTGCCCAGGTAGCTTTTTTCGCAATTCTGTGTTATATCTTCTTGCGCCCACATGTAATCATGCGCCTCCTTTATTACTTCCGCAAATGTTTGCGGAACCTTCCTTCTCAACCTCTGCCACAAAGATAGGTGTCTTTCTGTATCAAGGCAGTGTATAAACCCTGACACCTTTTGGCTTTCTGGTAGATCTGGTATTTTAGCCACTTCTTTGGTGTACCTATCAATGATCTCACCCAAGGATTCTTTGGATTTTTGCTTTATGTCATGGCATTCCACATGCGTTCTTCTGCGCGCACGCAGACTATGAAAATTAAGTAAAAACCGGGATCTTAAGTCTGCATACCCTGTAGCTTCCTGCACCACTCCTTGCAATACGATTGGTATCATGTGACATGCTACCTCGTCTCCCCAATTATGGGTTCTTGCTGTTCCCTCAAACCTTTGTAGGAAGTCATCGGGGTCAAATAACCCATCGTAGCTTCCTAATGTTAGCGGTATTACAGGTGCTTGAGGGAACAGGTGATTCGCTATATGTGCAGCGAATTTTTCTGTAGTGGGAGCCACCTCTAAAGATTGTCTTGCTTTATGCCCTTACATTACTGCAAACCAGTTTTGCATAAACTCCTGAAATCGCGCTAGCACATTGAGTGCTTGCGCTAAATGTAGGGGTGCAACTTGCTGCAATTGTGAAATAAAATTATTTGAGCTGCTTGGCTCCAGCGGATTATAAGGCGCACTTCCCTCATCACCCTGGTATTGAATTCGCATTAAGCCATCTACACTTGGTTGGGCTGGTGCATAAGTCATTTTCGCTTGAAGCGGCGCTACTGTAATATACGAACCATCTAGGTTTCTCAAACCCAATCTTCTTATTTCTTCTTGCGCACTTGCCGGGGTAACCCTCAAAGTTTGAGTTTCCGGCTCCACCGTTGTGATAATTGGGATTGTTCCTACATATGTGGTTTTTGCCATTAGCTTAGCGCCACTTGGCGGAGAGTCATACTCGTCGTCTATTTCCTTAGAGCATATATAGCTCATGTCATCTGGAGATCCAAAACTTATTTTTTCCGGAGACTTCATTCGTCCCGTTTCCATTTCTTTGAAGCGGACATAGCCAGTTTCTACTACCGGGGGCGCATCCCTGCCACTCTGTAGCCGCCCACTTTCTGTCCCTACCGTGGTCGGAGGAACAGTTTTTTCCGTCTCGGCGCTTGTCGGCCCTGTTTGGATATTTTCTGTCGAAGGGGGTTTTGACACCTTTTTCCCTTCTGTCACAGATGCATGTTTTGATGTTTGTGCAGGTGTTCGTTGACCTGGAAATGTCTGAAAAGTTGGCTTCAGACCTTTGTTGCCCGCCATTGATCTGAATTAGATAAACAACCTGAAATTGACCGATTAGTACGAACAAAAAATATTTTATTGAAAACGCAAAAATGAATTAGATTCATTATGAATTTATTTGTTATTTTCTCATGTAACCGGTCCCACGGATGGCCCCAAATGATCAAGCATATTTTCATGGGGTCAAGGTGAACCTACGCTTGAGTGCATAAAATGGGTTTAAGGACTAACAGTATTCGAACCTCCGACGCTTAGTCGTGGATAACCCACATCGGTATCGTTTCAATTTCGACAGGGTGGCCGATTTGAGAGTCCACCAACAACCTAGCATACGAGGTTGAGTGACCCAAAGACATGAAGGTTTTATAGTTCAATACATACCATCGTAAGAAGCTTTATTCGTACGATAGAGATTTGTATGCTGTAGTTTACGTATGAGTAAGCAAGTGAACGTATATGTATTTAGGGTTTATGAGCTATGTATTTATAGGCTCATGAATTAGGGTTTCGGTAGAATCTCTTCCCTAATTAAATGCAATCTTATCCCAACTAACATTCATTATTTAAGGAAGAGAATCTGAATTGATTATACCGTACATTCTTCTAGAATGTACTAGACCTTTATGCAAGTATACAAAACTCGCATCAGATGGTATAGGCGCATATTGTGCGGCTATACCCATACCACATGCCTTATATGGCAGTTTATGTGCGTTCTAGGGCTTTGGATGCGCAATCCGCATAGTCTTGTAGATATGCGTATCATTAAAGATAGCTTTTAACTTCGTGTGTCAAAACAATTTTCAAGAACCGAAAGAGACCAATTGTTGTATATTAAGTTCTAAGGTGTTATACATATATAAAAGTTATAAATTCTTATAATAACTTAATATAATGTCATAATACATATAAATAAGTGTTTTTTAAAGTTAAGTTAGTAAGGTTACATTAGTTTATAAACATGCTTGGTTTCCACCAAAACAAGTTCTAGTTTTTACAAGTTTTATAAACTTATTAAGATAGCAATAGAGTAGAAATTTAACAAGAGTTTTAAGAAGTGTTCTACCTTGATTTTGAAGCTATATGATGAGGAAAATGCTTGGTGATGATCTAGTATGAAGATAAAAGTATTTTGAGAGAGTAATTTGGAGTAAATAATGAGAAAATGGAATGGAAAAAAATGGGGTGGTACATATGGGCGAATTTTAAGTTAATAATGGAGTCATATGTTGCCAAAATGGTTAGTAAACTTGTGAGTTTTTGTCTCATAACTCATTAACAAGACAAAAGATGATAGGATCCAAAAATGGGGCTGCTAAGGAGTGTATTTTTCAATAGTTATACATCTATAAGCTGCGTATTAGACGGGTAAAAATACCGTAAAAATACGAATAGAATTCATGAGGAAATAAAATGCGAATACGAGTATAGCTATCTTTGGTGAATATACTTATGTTAATATATGTATTTAAGTCTTTCAAAAGTGTATTAATACATCTTAATACAATACATATATATTCATTTTAACATAAGGGTTATTACATCGTTAAATGTTACATATATATATTGTTTTCGAAACCCTTAAGTTAGTAGTCTCAATTTTTATATAAAACCCATTTTTAATATACTTAATGAGATACTTAACTACCATATATTCAAGTTAGATATAATCCATATATATACATAAGTATATATTTAATACAAGTTATGACGTTTGTGAATATTCGAACAAACGGTTGGTCAATTGTTTGTATGAAACTCATTTCAAAAGTTTTAAAACTTGTCAAAATTTATTGCTTATCATGTCGGAAACATATAAAGGTTAAGTTTAAATTTAGTCGAAAATTTTTGGGTCGTCACATTTTACATATGTAGTTTATTGTTAACATACTTAATGATATATATAATTATCATTTTATCATGTTAAATATAGTGTAACAATATTTTAATATGATACATATGTATTTAGTAAGACGTTGTTATAACGATAATCGTTATATATATCGTTTTGAGTTTCTTAACTTAGTAGTCTCATTTTTTATGTATATAACTCATTGTTAATATACTTAAGGAGATACTTACTTATCATAATCTCATGTTAATTATATATATATATATATATATATATATATATATATATATATATATATATATATATATATATATATATATATCATGTAGTTTTTACAAGTTTTAACGTTCGTGAATCGCCGGTCAACTTGGGTGGTCAATTGTCTATATGAAACTCATTTCAAATAATCAAGTCTTAACAAGTTTGATTTCTTAACATGTTGAAAACATATAAAATTAAGTTTAAATTTGGTCGGAAATTTTCGGGTCGTTACAGTACCTACCCGTTAAAGAAATTTCGTCCCGAAATTTGATTGGGGTGGTCATGGCTGACAATAAGTATGTTTTCATGACGCATACGAGCTGAAAATTTGAGTTTTATCATCATTGAGTAATATAGATAAAACAATTCAATTTTTGTGAGGAGTATGAGTGAAGTTATAAAAAAAAGTGAATTGAGTAATCGTAGATTCGTCATATCTTTTGACTTAGATAGGATTGATTTCCGAAGTTCAAGGGATTTGGAGAAAATCTTCGTATCAAGATTTGATGCTTCGGTAATTAAGGAAATTAGGATCCGCTTTAAATGCGATCATCTGTTTTGATTTCTCTGTCGGATATTTTACTATAAATCCACTCCCTTCGTTTCCTTACAACTCACACCTTCTATTCTTTCTCCTCAATTCATACTTTAAAGTATTAATCAATATGCTTCATCCAGTTCCGCTTCTTGATATACTTCTAACCTTCATATCTGTCATTCTTCTCTTTCATCTGCCACCGGAAGAATCTATTTACTTCTACTATACTCTTGGTTTTATAGTGTTTTTAGTTCTCCCATGTCTTTATATTGCTATCTGCATCGATATATATGGTTTAAAATTTCTGGGTTTTTGTTGGGCTTTATATCCTCCTTTATATTTTGAAGTCCCTGCTCCTGTCTTCTATAATCATTATCATCCCTAGTTAATGCTCTCTTTTATTTGCTGCGATTTATACCCCAATTTCTATTTCGGAGTTTTGTCCTTTCGTTTCTTCTTCTTGCGATTAAGCACCGTTTGTAATGGTCTAGAATTTGCAGATATGAATTTCAGAATGAACATTATTAATGTTCTAAGAAGGAAATTGTAATAGCACGATCTTGACTGGTCAAATTACTAGAATACCCTGGAAAAGACCGAATCATCAACAATTTTTCTTGATATTTTAGAGGTTAAATAGAATACAAGAGTCGTGTAACATGACACATGATGACGTTATGATCTATGAATCATCACGTTCCATTTAGAAACTCAGCATGACTTACTGTAATATAATCACGTTGATCAAGTGTCATTATATTATACTAATTCATGCTTCAGTTCCCAACACTACTTCAAAAACATTCATACTTTAAACTCGAAGGTTTCAGAATTTAAAAACTAAAATAGTTTCTTTTATGATATAACACAGATAGCGTGAAGAGATAACTAATTTTGGATAAGAATAGTTATGAAATATCTTAAAAAATATGGAGGATATTTATAATGAAAGATACGATGGTATCTTAGAATTTCTAATATCAGAGGATGATGAAGAATATTGTCCGCAAGGGTTTAGAATCACGAGCAAGGTATTCGTTAATGATTTCAGTAGTCACGGAATCATTTGGATTTTTTGAAGGTAGATTTCGTCCTTGTGATTTGTCCACAGCCTCCTTCATGGTTTGTTCAATCCGTTTTTCAGTACCAAATCTTCTCTTTTTCTGAGCTTTGCCAACACACTACTTTTTATCATCAAACTTTTTACTGTTAAGGTCGTTTATAGTTTTTGCTATAACATCTCGCATTTTTCCGTTAATTCACTTTAACGCCCGTCTTTTTTTTAATAATATCTTTCGTCATCTATATTTGTACCTTCCGTTAAGTAGCGTTTTCAATAATTCCGTCATTTAATTATAACATCTCTCGTTTACTTTAGCGTTTTAAAATAATTCGTTTGGTTAATTCACACACCCGCTTTTAAACTCGAGGGACTAGACTTGCCATGGGACCAAAGTTTCAACTAGATGTTGACTTAGTCAACTTCACCTCCTCCATTCATTTTATTTCTTTTCTTTTCCATTTTTCTCTCAACTTTTATTCCAAACTTCCATCCTTTTGATCTTCATCACTAATTCTTCATCTAAATCATTTCAAGGAAGCAAACATCAAAACAAATTATATATTCATGATCCTCTCTTCATCCTCTTCGATTTGGTACCAATTTCACTACTTGGGGTAAAGTTTTTAAAAACTCTAGATTTCTCAAATTCGTTTTATAGACTTGAAATAGTGTTAGTTAGTGTCTATGGCTCGTTTATAACATGAAAATGTGATTTGTTTGCTTGTTCTTGATGTTTTGAGTAACTAGCATGAACTTAGAAATGGGTTTGTTAAATCTTTGATTTTGGATGATGATATGTGTTTAGATGTTAATGTTTATGTGTTTAAAGAGTTAGTTACTTCATATACTTCAAATTGGTATGTTGGATGCCATGAAAATCTAACATTAACATAATTATTGATTTTGTGATTTTTGGTTAGAGTTTGATAGGTTTGATATGAATATTTGAAGTCTTGAACGATAACGAGTGTTGTTTGTAAATGTTTAGTTGCAATATATGTTTAATTACCTACGAAACGATGTATTATATGTGTGTGTTAAGTTCCCGAATCATCTTATGCAATTTATGAACTTGAAACTTTGAAAATGGACTTTTAATGATCACTTGATGAGAAATCGGTTATTGTAAATGATGTCTTTGCTTGATGAAAAGTGTTTAGTTGTATTCGTCGTCAAATTACCTTTCCAACGATATAAGATACGTATTTTGAGTGTTTACTGTTCATAAATTGTGGTTGAAAGAGTTTTGGTTCGTGCACTTAAATTTCAGCACTTCAGGTTGCACAAGTGTGCAAGAAATTGCGCATTTGTGCATATTAGTGCATTTTTTGCCCAACTAAAACAAGGGGGTTTCTGATTTCAGTTTACCCTTATTTGCACAAGTGTGCAAGAAATTGCACATTTGTGCAGATTAGTGCTTTTCGTGCTCAGCATTTTTTTTTTATTTAACTTTTGTCACACCGTTTAATTCCCGCTATGCTATACATGTCCGATTAACATGAAACTTGTTCCAACATACTTATATATGACTTCTAAGCTTAGAAAAATTGTTCGAGACCCGACCCGAACACGTTGACTTTTTCGTTGACTTTGACCACAGTTTGACTTTTAGTCAAACTTAACCAAACACTTATGCAATCGTCCTAACATGCTTTTATATTTATATCTTGCATGAAACTTGACAACGTGATTCACATGCTATATATATTCGAGTCGTAACGAGCCATAAGACTAATTGAATGCATTTCGACCGACCTTGTATCGTAACCGGTTAATTGATATAACTTACTTGTTTAGGTCAAGGCTAAGCAACTTTCATGCACACGTTTACTTTGTGAAGTACATTTATACTCTTGCACCCGAGGTGAGATCATAGTCCCACCTTTTCAACAACTTTATTCTTTTAAATCGTGGGCTGAGAAACATATACTTTGCGTACATTTTATACTACTTACTTTTATACATTGAACGCAAGTACAAACATAAATATTCCACGAACGAGTTTGAACAAAAATCCTCAATTCAATTATCATTAGTTACACCTGATGGTGTAAGCGAGACTTATGTTGTGTGCATCCATACGGGTTTGACGACTAACCCTCATTCGGACGGTTCGCTATCGTTATTCGGATAAAATATATTCTTATATGGTGTATGTTCTAACACTATTATGCAGAGGTAAATGATACAGTTAAGTTTTGATAATTGGGTGCTCGATAAACAATAACTATGGAATTCAAACGATTGGAATAATCGAATTATACTAAACTTGTGGTTCAACTTACTTACTTTACAAATACACCTATGATTTCACCAACGTTTTTCGTTGACAGTTTTCTATATGTTTTCTCAGGTTCATACTTGGCTACTTGATACATGCTTCCGCGTACACTTATACTTGCTTGGGGTCAAGCATACATGCATACACTTTGATTACTTGCTTGGGGTCAAGCATACATACTTACGCTATTTATAGCAACCGTGATTTTAAACTAATTATGTCGCAAGTTATTTTATTTATACTTTATAACTTTTGTAAACTTAAACTTGTTGTCTATCCGTTTAGTAAACTAAAATTTGTAAGTCTTGTACGTTTTTAATGAATGCGACATAATTTTGGTCAAATGCGTCTCATATAGGGACTATGACCATGCAATGGGACCTAAGTAGACGGCGCCGTCAATGATGATTTTGTCGGGTCGCTACAGATGGTATCTGAGCGTTGGTTGTAGGAAACTAGGATATGCATTAGTGTGTCTGACAGAGTCGTTAGGACGCATTAATGATTCTAGACTACAATCGGATAGTTAGCCATTGCATTCTGACATACATTTGCTATAGATAGCACTTACTTGACTACTTGTGCATTTTTACTTGAACATTTCCTAGGTGAATTTCCTAATGGTACCAAACTTTTATCATACGAACTCGTATTCTGCCACATTTCGGTAACACACGTAAATCCAAGATTTATACACGTAAGGATGATGACGACTTCATTAGTTATACTAGTTCAGGAACTCTGTCACCCAAGTTGTTATTTCACCACCGTCTCATCTTCCTACCCACAAGTGTTGTAAAGTTACCACCACTACTTTAGATGAGTATCGTCATCACTATTTATCACTACGGTTACGTACTACTCGTTATCATAATTCGTTACTCTTTTCGTGCTTAAAGACATTATTGTTTGACTTGAACCGCATTAACGTGAACAATCATTTATACACTTCCCTCGGGAAACACTTCTTCACAGTTGCACAAATATTTTCGATTCAATACGAGTCACGTCAGAGACGTCGTTACACTTTATTCATTTTAAAACTTCACGATCACACTAACTTGATTCTATGGAGTGATGTGGGAATGGAGGTATGAGTTAGCGTAATATAACGACACTCGATCAATGTGGTTATATTATGGTAAGTCATACCAAAGTTCTAATGACTCGTGATGGTGATTGGACTCGATCAACCTAATCACCATCATGTGCCATGTACATTGTAAAGACCCTTCCTAATCCATAAGAACGAATACAATAACATATGATTACATCGCGAGGTATTTGAACTCTATATGATACATTTTACAAACGTTGCATTTGTTTTAAAAGACAAACTTTCATTACACTGAAAGTTGACAGGCATGCATACCATTTCATAATATCCATCTATAAATGATCTAATCTGTCATTTACTTAATCATAATCTTTACTGAACTCAACGGCTCGAATACAACATCTTTTGAAATATGCCATGAATGACACCAAGTAATATCCTTAAAATGAGTTAGTGCACAGCGGAAGATTTCTTTAATACCTGAGAATAAACATGCTTTAAAGTGTCAACCAAAAGGTTGGTGAGTTCATTATTTTAACATAAATAATCATTTCCATCATTTTAATAGACCACAAGAATTTCATTTCCATTTCTCATAAATATACGTCCCATGCAAAGAGACAAAAATCATTCATATGGATTGAACACCTGGTAACCGACATTAACAAGATACATATAAGAATATCCCCATCATTCCGGGACATCCATCGGACATGATATAAAAACTCTAAGTACTAAAGAATCCGCTACAACGGATGGGGTTTGTTAGGCCCAATAGATCTATCTTTAGGATTCGCGTCAATTAGTAGACTGGTTTACTAATTCTTAGGTACCAAGCAAAAGGGGCATATTCGGCTTCGATCATTCAACCATATAATGTAGTTTCGATTACTTGTGTCTATTTCGTAAAACATTTATAAAAACGCATGTATTCTCAGTTCCAAAATATATATTGCAAAAGCATTTAAAAAGGGAGGAAATGAAACTCACAATACTGTATTTTGTAGTAAAAATACATATGACAACATTGAACAAAGCAAGGTTGGCCTCGGATTCATGAACCTATATCATTTGTATACATATACATATATATATATATATATATATATATATATATATATATATATATATATATATTAAAACATATAATCGTAACTGAACAAATTTATTTATTATATCTTAATTTATATATTATATATATTTAATTTGTGTATATATTCAAAATGATTAATATTATTATAGTTATATATATGTATATCTGTTTAGTGTTATAGTAAAAATGGCTAAATTGTTATATATGAATATTTCTAAAATAATTTGTTAATATAGTTATTATATACTTCTAATAATATTTTTTAAAACTTTTATTTTTATCTTCAACTTTTAATAATAATGATATTAATGATAGTAATAATAATACTTAATAATAACTATTAATCATAATAATTATAATGATAATGTAAATATTAATACTTGTATTAATACTAATAATGATACGATAATAATAACAATAACAATAATAATAATAATAATAATAATAATAATAATAATAATAATAATAATAATAATAATAATAATAATAATAATAATAATAATAATAATAATAATAATAATAATAATAATAATAATAATAATAATAATAATAATAATGATGATGATAAAACTCTATTTATCAACTCATATTTGTCATGAAAACATTTTTATTGTTAGCCATGACAACCACACTCAAATTTCGGGACGATGACGACCCGGGAATTTTCGACCAAATTTAAACTTAATCTTCATATGAATTCTACACGATAAGCAAAGTCTGTAATATTGAGTCTCAAAATTTTTGAACTATTTATATAGATTCAGTTAACCGTTGACCATCTCCGACGATTCATGAACAATTGTGTATAACAAGTATGTAAATATATATAAATAAATATAAGTATAAGTATATATATATATATATATAATATTTTGAATTAGTAAAATACCTTTAATCAATTTGAAAATTTTAAAATATAATTTAAACATTAGAATTAAATATGTAAAATAATATACAAGATAAGAAAATTTTTATAAAATAAATCTATGTATAGATATATATGATTTCCGTAAAAATTATTATCATATGTATATTGGAATATATATATATATATATATATATATATATATATATATATATATATATATATATATATATATATATATATATATATATATAAGCTATAAATATTATATGTTGAAATTTAGTTCTATGATGAAAGGATATGATATTTAAAAATATATATATGTATATATACAATACTTATATAAATATAAGACAATTACATTTTCATATTTTATATGCAAACACCTATTATATAATGTATTTATAATAAATATTCAACATATGTTATCATATAATATATATTATAATCTTAACATGATTAAAGGTAATTACAAGTTAAAAGTATAATTATTATACTAATGTTATTATTACTTTCATTAATATTATTAATATTAATATTAATATTAAAATCAATATTAGTTATATTATTATATATAAATATGAAAGTGATACATTTAAGTTGTTATAGTATTATTATTATCATTATTAACATCATTATTATAATTAGTAGTAATAAAAAAAATTATAATTTTAGTTATTATTAGGATTATTATTATTATTTAGTTATTGTTACCATTATCATTAAAAATCATTATAGTTATCATTATTATTATAAATAATACAAATTATAATTATTATTATCATGAATAATATTATCATTATTATAACTAATATTAATATTATTATTATTAATATAATTTTTATTAGTATTAACATATTCATTATTAATATTTATTTAATATAGAAATTAAATACAGATGGAATCCAATTCAGCCTCCCATCGTAATCTATATTATTTAGATTGTCTGCTAATTGATTCAGTATCTAGGAACAAAACAAAATTGAGTTCAGAGTCTTAGTCTACTTTGTTTTTATTTATTTTTTTTCTTACTGGCCAAATCTTTTTCTATCGACCCTATAATGCTATGAAACAATCAATCAGCTCCACATTGTTGATAAACCCTTCGATTATTCCATGACTGTTATCAATCAATAATTACAACTGCTAATATTAACTGCAATTCGATTTTGAAGCAGAAAAATAAAATAAAGAAAGAACAGGTTCTGCCCTGTTCTTGAGAAATTTTCCAAAAAGCTTGATTTTGAAATCAAACTCAAATTGTGTAAATGCAGTTTTATTAGGAATGTTTTACTCTAACTATCTGGGAAATTTTATGTTCCAATTCTTATTATAAAGCTTTAATTTCTGGGTCAAACCTTATTTCTAAAAAGGGTCAAACGATTGTCCTTCGTCAAATTCGAGTTAACTGTTATGTTTCAAATTCAATTGACGTTTTCAGAAGTTTATAAGAATGGATTGCTACCTATTTCATGTAGAAACCATATTCTAAAACTGTCCGAATTTTGAAAACAATGTTTGAGTTCATCATTGAGCTTTTACTGCTATTATTTATATTTTTTTTATTATTTATTTTGGTTCAATTTATTTAATTACTCAATACATGACGTTTTCATTTCAAGTACTGGTCTTAACTCAAATCCTAGTCTTGTTGTTGTTATTGATTATTACTGGAACTGATTAGAATTTAAGGGAAGAGGAAGATGAATATAGAAACTGAGAGTCATGGTTATATACATTTAAAACTGTTTAATCCCAGAAAAACTTAGATGGCCGAGTGGTTAGGAGGTGTTCGGGTATTCTTGAGGTCTCGGTTTCGAGTCCCTCATGGAGCATTATATTCTTTTTAAGCCTTCCTCAAAGAAGGTAGTTCAATTTTTATTAAAATTATTATTATTATTATTATTATTATTATTATTATTATTATTATTATTATTATTATTATCATTTTCATTATTATTATTATTATTATTAATATCGTTATTGTTATTATTATTATTGTTATAACTAGTAATATAATTATTATTATCATATTTACATTTATAAGTATTATAGTTGGTATTAATATATGTATCATGAATATTATTATCAATTTAGTATTATCCTTAAGTATTATTATTATTGTTGTTATCATTAATTATTATAAGTATTAATAATATTATTATTAGTAGTAAATATATCATTTTAGTAGTATTATTGTTATTAGTGTTATTGTTATTAAATATTATAAATAATATTATTATTATGATCAATATTATTAACATTAAAATTATTATGAAAATAAAAGTTTTAAAGATATTATTAAGGCTATAAGTATGTACTAAACATATTAACAATTTTATATAAATATTTATAAATAACAAATTAAGTATTTTTAATATATTACAAATCAGATATATATATATTAATATAACTATATAGATATTAATCATTTTGAATATATACACAAATTAAATATAATATATAAATTAAGATACAATAAATAAAGTTGTTCGATTACGATTATGTGTATTAATAAATATACAAATGATATAGGTTCGTGAATCTAAGGCCAACCCTGCATTATTCAATATCGTCTTATGTATTTTTACTACAAAATACATTAGGTGAGTTCATTTGATTCCCTTTTACTCTTTACATTTTTGGGACTGAGAATACATGCGCTACTTTTACAACTGCTTTATTAAATGCTTTTGAAATACATTTTGAACTGCGAATACATAAAATACTTTTATAAATGTTTGACGAGATAGACACAAGCAAAACATTCCTCGAATCAATTATGTGGACGTGATAATTGCCACCAGTGAATTATGTAGACGTGATAATTGCCACAATTGATATGAATATTTTTCCCCTGATTATTATTGCTTGGTAACCTAAGAATTAGGGAACATCACTAATTTTGAGAATTAGTGCACGCCTAATTGACGCGAATCCTAAAGGTAGCTACCGGGTTTAACACCCCCACCCAGAATGTTCACTAGACGGAAGGGCTAGTGGGCGTGGTGCTTAGTACTTCGAAGTTTATATGATTATTATACAGACGAGATGTTCTGTTTTAGGGATATTATTATGCGCATTATATGTTAAGGTCGGTTACCAAGACAAGCTATGAAAGCAATGAAAAGTGAATGTTATGTATCGAGAGAATGATTTTATACACAGTTTATGTGTATGTTATTTTTTGTGCACGAGATACGTGTACGGTTATAAGATTTATGAAAGATGATTTCGTACACGAGAAAGGTGTACTGTATTTAAAAGATATCGCATGTACATTACAGGTGGGTATAGGATTCGGGCCCATTTGTACCATGCAGCATTTAAATTTTGTGGTCTATCAAAATGATGAATTTTATTGTTTTATGATAAACCTATGAACTCACCAACCTTTTGGTTGACACTTGAAAGCATGTTTATTCTCAGGTATGAAAGAAATCTTCTGCTGTGCATTAGCTCATATTAGAGACATTACTTGGAGTCATTCATGACATATTTCAAAAGACGTTACATTCGAGTCGTTGAATTCATCAAGATTATTATTAAGTCAATTATAGATGGATATATTATGAAAGGGTATGCATGCCGTCAACTTTCGATGTAAATGAAAGTTTGTCTTTTAAAAACGAATGCAATGTTTGTAAAATGTATCATATAGAGGTCAAGTACCTCGCAATGAAATCAACTATTGTGAATCGTTTTTAATATATATGAACGGGTCCTTTCAGGTAGCAGCAACAAGTATCATTATTTTTGTGGGTTATTGTAATTCGAAGTAGTCCAACAAGAAGCCCATTTAATTGTCCATATTCTTACAATTGTATTCACTAACTAGTCCACTAAAACAAATTCCTAATTTGACTCTAAATCTCGTTGGATTGAAGCCCCACTTGGCACAATCACTATAACCGATTTAAAAGCATAAACAAATGGGATTTGGTTTCTATTATTTCCTGTCAATGTCTCGCCTTAACACACCAACCATCATTATTTTCCATTAATATAATCAGTATACATCATCATTTATTCATCACTAACTTCCTAATCATGTTGCATTTATCATATTTATTATTATACCCGACGTACCCCATCCTAGTCGTTTGATTAAATAGAAAACAGCTCTTCATACATCATACTTAATCGTTTCGTTCCATTAGTTATAGAAACAGAAGAAAAAAATAATAATACTGCAGTAGCAGTGTATTTGTGGGTCTCTCGATTTAGATTAAGGGGGAGAGAGAGAGGAAGAATCTGGTGGTGATTCATGATGGTAAATTGATGGTCGACGGTGGTAGTTCATGTAGGGCGATGACGGGTTTGGGTGGTGGTTCAAGGTGATAGATGGGGTTTGGTTTTGTGTTTTTCGTGGGTGTTGTAGATTGGTGAAGGATGGTGATTGAAACAATGGGTTTGTTTTGTTTTGGTCTTAGTTTGGAATAGTCGAAACCATCGCAGGTTTATGGTTGTGGGTTTCGTGGTTACAAAGTATTGCATGGCTGAAGCCATCTTGTCTTGGTTTCCTCAAACATGGTGGCCACATCTAAATCTTGCATAGTTTTAAAATTGTGAATCTAAGAACTAACCAGTTGTGACTGTACAGTAGCTTCCATCTTCAAAAGTCAGACTTATAAAGGTGATTCGATGTTGAGTTTGGTGTTAGGAGATGGTGGGTTGATGACGGTTCTTGATGACAGCGGTTATGGTGGTAGTTTGTGGTGAGTCCACAAAGAGAAGGTGAAGAGGATGGTCGACGATAGTGGTAGTAGGAGATGGTGATGGATGATTCGTATAGGAAATAGAAGTATAGGAAATAGAAGCAGAAACAAATATGCATACCGTAATTATTTAGGATTAAAGATTGATGTTTTGGCTTCACAAGTAAACGAAATGGGTTGTTCTTGGTTTGAACTAGAATCACAGAATTGGTAGATGGGTTTCCAAGGTGGTGTTTGAGGATATAATGCAACAATAATAGTAATCATGCAGACTACTTTAGTGGGTGTGAGAATAAGAGGGTTTGGTAATTATCAATACTCGATATCTCTAAGTATATATGAGCATGATATATATAAATATCAAGTTGATAGTTAATAAGATAATATAGAAAGCAATTAGCAGCCTATCACTTTGCTATTTAGCTATGCTCCCACATTGTGTTTTGTTTTAGTTGTTAAACAGAAAGGAAGAAAGAGACAGAAAGATAAAGATAGTAAAAAGAAAGTGGTGGTGGAATTTTGATCCATTCATTCAATTATCAATTATGATTATGATTGAATTGAAAGAAAGCAAAACAGAAATCTAAATTATAATATAATAATAATTATATAAAATAAAACGTGTGAAATGTTAGCCTTCGTCTACTATTCCTTTCACGGACAAGATTTCGTGTCCCGTTGTTAATTAGTGGCGGATAAAGGTCTTTCATAAAAATCCCAAATTTTTAGATTAACTATATTTATTTATTCTGGTCATTATGATATAAAATTCGAGCATTAATTATTAAATTAAAATTACATTAATTATTCACTCCCAACCCCAGGTAAAATATAAGAAGTTTTAAAAAGTTCCTAAATATATCTTTAATAAGCCTAAAATTTATAGAACCCATTTTCGGATCACCGTTTATTTTAAAATAATATTAGTTTGAATTTAACTTGCTTAATATCAATCGGAACATCAATGAGTATTAAAATTATTTAATATTTATTTTTAATATACTTTAATTGTATATAGATATGTTTTAAATAATAATTATTATTTTTACATAATTAATTTCTAACAATTACATCATAAATTATATTTCAAATCATATATATATATATATATATATATATATATATATATATATATATATATATATATATATATATATATATATATATATATATATATATTATTTATTTATTTATTTATTTATTTATTTATTTAAATATATACATACCTATTTACAAATAGTTGTTCGTGAATCGTCGAAAATAGTCAAAGGGTAATTTGAGTATATGAACATAGTTTCTAAAATTTTCAAGACTCAACATTACAGACTTTGCTTATCGTGTCGGAATTATATAAAGATTAAGTTTAAATTTGATCGGAAATTTCTGGGTCATCACATACATGACTTCATTTTTCTTGTTGGACAACCAAAAACTCCGAGAATATTGATGACAACCATACCAAGGACACACCTTTGATTATTGTCGAACCATATTATGCTTCCGAATGAATGAAAAATTCTTTCAACTTCAAACATATGTTACACGTGTATACTATCTCGTTTTCGCATAGTTTTATCGGCGAACCACAATATGCTTGTTATGCTCACATCGAGGTGGAAACTTCCCTCACATAACACTCGTACTTCCGTATAAGAAAATCTTTTATCTAAATTCTCAATGGAGGGGTAGACTCTTCACGTTATACTAGTATTCGCCACGAGGGTGAATAGTCCTAATGAACGCTTTTCAGAAACTGATAAGAAACTTGTTCTAACTAACATTTTCAATTCCTAGCAAACTTGTTCAAATATATCTTAAAGGAATGTACCTCATTTCGGATCGAGACGCTCGTTACACTTTTAGACTTACAAAAAGCCTCGAGACCACGTTTAGACATGAGTACAGCCCATCAACCACAACCCGAAAAACCAAGCAAACATACGATTCAAACCTTGGAAACCGTAATACGAATTCGTGTTATCAACTTCAAATTTTCTTGAGAAAAGTATTTGCCTTTAACCGAATTCTCTTATCACGATAGTATCACCCGAGTATTAACGCCACAACTTTCGAAACTTTACATAGCCGCAAATGTCGTTTTCTTATTTGTTGGGCTGAAGTAAGTGACAATCAAACCACCGGACCTGAACTCATTGATGAAATAACTGTTAAGAATATTCAAACCCAAGAGAGGCTCAAGGCGGCCCGTAGTCGCCAAAAGAGCTATGCTGATGTTAGACGTAAACCTATCGAATTCCAAGTGAGTGACCACGTAATATTAATAGTCGCACCTTGGAAAGGTGTAACCCGCTTCAGAAAGCGTAGAAAGCTAAATCCGCGATATTTTGATCCTTTGGGAATCTTGGGGCGTATTGTACCCGTTGCTTACCGTTTCGATCTTCTGACTCGATCGAGTCCCGATCATCCTACATTCCACGTATCAAACTTAAAAGAAGTGTCTTGCGAACGAGAACTTGTTATCCTCTTCGATGATCTTACTATCGATGACAAACTTCCCTTCCTAGGAGGACCGTTTGAAATATTGAATCGTGAAACCAAACTTCAAAAACAACGTAAAATCCCGACTGTCAAAGTTCGTTGAAATGCCCAAGGAAGTACCCTCACTCATTCGTAGAATTGGCAACGCAAGATTTTGAGGAAGAAACAACGACTACTACTTCCAACTAAATTTTGGGACGAAATTTATTTTAAGGTGTAGGTAATGTAACATCCCGCATTTTTCCGTTAATTCATTTTAACGCCCGTCTTTTTTTTTTAATAATATCTTTCGTCATGTATATTTATACCTTCCATTAAGTAGCGTTTTCAATAACTCCATCATTTAATTATAACATCTATCGTTTACTCTAGCGTTTTAAAATAATTCGTTTGGTTAATTCACGCACCCGCTTTTAAACTCGAGGGACTAGACTTGCCATGGGACCAAAGTTTCAACTAGATGTTGACTTAGTCAGCTTCACCTCCTCCATTCATTTTATTTCTTTTCTTTTCCGTTTTTCTCTCAACTTTTATTCCAAACTTCCATCCTTTTGATCTTCATTACTAATTCTTCATCTAAATCATTTCAAGGAAGCAAACATCAAAACAAATTATATATTCGTGATCCTCTCTTCATCCTCTTCGATTTGGTACCAATTTCACTACTTGGGGTAAAGTTTCTAAAAACTCTAGATTTCTCAAATTCATTTTATAGACTTGAAATAGTGTTAGTTAGTGTCTATGGCTCGTTTATAACATGAAAATGTGATTTGTTTGCTTGTTCTTGATGTTTTGAGTAACTAGCATGAACTTAGAAATGAGTTTGTTAAATCTTTGATTTTGGATGATGATATGTGTTTAGATGTTAATGTTTATGTGATTAAAGAGTTAGTTACTTCATATGTTTCAAATTGGTATGTTGGATGACTTGAAAATCTAACATTAACATGATTATTGATTTTGTGATTTTTGGTTAGGGTTTGATAGGTTTGATATGAACATTTGAAGTCTTGAACGATAATGAGCGTTGTTTGTAAATGTTTAGTTGCAATATATGTTTAATTACCTACGAAACGGCATATTATATGTGTGTGTTAAGTTCCCGAATCATCTTATGCAATTTATGAACTTGAAACTTTGAAAATGGACTTTTAATGATCACTTGATGAGAAATCGGTTATTGTAAATTATGTTTTTGCTTGATGAAAAGTGTTTAGTTGTATTCGTCGTCAAATTACCTTTCCAATGATATAAGATACGTGTTTTGAGTGTTTACGGTTCATAAATTGTGGTTGAAAGAGTTTTGGTTCGTGCACTTAAATTTCAGCACTTCAGGTTGCACAAGTGTGCAAGAAATTGCGCATTTATGCATATTAGTGCATTTTGTGCCCAACTAAAACAAGGGGGTTTCTGATTTCAGTTTACCCTTATTTGCACAAGTGTGCAATAAATTGCACATTTGTGCAGATTAGTGCTTTTCGTGCTCAACATTTTTTTTTTATTTAACTTTTGTCACACCGTTTAATTCCCGCTATGCTATACATGTCCGATTAACATGAAACTTTTTCCAACATACTTATATATGACTTCTAAGCTTAGAAAAATTGTTCGAGACCCGACCCGAACACTTTGACCTTTTCATTGACTTTGACCAAAGTTTGACTTAACCAAACACTTATGCAATCGTCCTAACGTGCTTTTATACATATATCTTGCATGAAACTTGACAATGTTATTCACATGCTATACATATTCGAGTCGTAACGAGCCATAGGACTAATTGAACACATTTCGATCGACCTTGTGTCGTAACCGATTAATTGATACAACTTACTTGTTTAGGTCAAGGCTAAGAAACTTTCATGCACACGTTTACTTTGTGAAGTACATTTATACTCGTGCACCCGAGGTGAGATCATAGTCCCACCTTTTCAACAACTTTTATTCTTTTAAATCGTGGGCTGAGAAACATATACTTTGCGTACATTTTGTACTACTTACTTTTATACATTGAACACAAGTACAAACACAAATATTCCACGAACGAGTTTGAACAAAAATCCTCAATTCAATTATCATTAGTTACACCTGATGGTGTAATCGAGACTTATGTTGTGTGGATCCATACGGGTTTGACTAACCCTCATTCGGATGGTTCGCTACCATTATTCGGATGAAATATATTCTTATACGGTGTATGTTCTAACACTATTATGCAAAGGTAAATGATACAGTTAAGTTTTGATAATTGGGTGCTCGATAAACAATACCTATGGAATTCAAACGATTGGAATAATCGACTTATACTAAACTTGTGGTTTAACTTACTTACTTTACAAATACACCTATGATTTCACCAACATTTTTCATTGACAGTTTTCTATATGTTTTCTCAGGTTCATACTTGGCTACTTGATACATGCTTCCGCGTACACTTATACTTGCTTGGAGTTAAGCATACATGCATACACTTTGATTACTTGCTTGGGGTCATGCATACATACTTACGCTATTTATAGCAACCACGATTTTAAACTAATTACGTCGCAAGTTATTTCATTTATACTTTATAACTTTTGTAAACTTAAACTTGTTGTCGATCTGTTTAGTAAACTAAACTTGGTAAGTCTTGTACATTTTAAATGAATGCGACATAATTTTGGTTAAATGCGTCTCAAATAGGGACTATGACCACACAACGGGACCTAAGTAGATGGCGCCGTCAATGACGATTTTGTCAGGTCGCTACATTTGCTGCTTCATCAGCATTTCGAGAACTAGTTCGTAGTTCAGGGTGTTTTTCAGAAACTTCACATTCGAAATATGTAAGTCTAAGAGATAGACGTTATATGTACACATATAACTGTTGGTGTAGACATGCTGCGCAATTTCAAAATACTGATTGCTAATTCCCGATGATTCGTATGGCAATTCTCATTACAAGACGCATATGAGTAAATGATGGGGTTTTAATAAATATAATGATTTTTCGGAACATCAATGATCAGTGAAGTTGTCGGTAAATTTACTGCTAATAGGGTGGAACATAAACGGTTCCTCAGTAACGATGACGAAAAGGACAACGTATATATCAAGGTTATAATAAGGCTGTTTTGACTGAAAAGTCGAAGTTGACTTGCTGGAGCTGCGACAAAACTAACTACTTTGGAAAGGAATTGAAAAGTCATTTTAGCTAATAATGCCAAAGGGTCTGACACGGATACACGTCGAACTATGACTTTGGTTTCGAGAGCTTTTCAGATACATAAATGTGGGTAATATGTAGTTGAATCATCATCTCGATTGCTCATTATTTGAAGTATCTTCAGGAATTTCGGAGGGTTTGAACACAGATTGTAATCGTTAATATACATATGATGTTCTAACACAGTTTTGATGTCAAAGTATAGCTTTGAAAAATGTAAGGATTTAAGAGTGATGATTTTGGTTATATCTCGAGTTGAATTCTGAGATTTCAAAATCAGAATATGTAATTAGTGTGGTTGTTTTGATTTCTATAAATGAATGCATATTTTTGTCAAAGTAAAGAGTATAATGGATGATTTGCTGGATCAGATTTGAAGAATCTAACATATTAATTGTGAATTTATATATATATCTCTCGGGTATTACCTACCCGTTAAATTTTTTTTCACAATTAATATTTTGCACAAAAGAATTTTATTACAATCTTTATGAAAATATATATGTATATATTTTCTTTAGATGTAACATGGATTTAATGAGTTAATATTAAATTAAACTCATTTGATTTACGGTTGAAACTAGAATTGAGTAATCCCTAAAACTTTAGAAATCACATAAGTATTTCTTCAATGATATCGAAATTATGAATCAATACTTTGTTATTTATTGATGCATGATGTTGGTTTTCGTGAAATTCTTGTAAACTTCGCAAGGTACGAATGATGTTCTTTGAAAAGTTTCGAGTACATCGATGATGAAAGTGTAAAATCAAACATATATTTGATTAATACACTTGTTTTATTATGAGATAAAATAAATTCATTGAATTAAAACAGAGGTTGTAGTTAACGAGGGTTAAGTTGCTGACGATGGACGTACATCATTGCATATTTGCAATCTGAATTAACCGAGTAGTTAAGATTCACACACAATAGCTTAGTACGGAAAGATTTATTTTGATCTCAAAATTTATATATATAAAATATACATATAATTTCTTCAGAGGGAATGAGTTAATACTTCATAACTCGTTGATACTACATACGCGTTATTGATTTGTAATGATGTCCACAGTGATTATTGAACTGACGAAGTTTGTGATGTTATAGGTGCTGCTGATTCTGATGATGCTGACGGTACTGACTATGCTGGTGATGCTAACGGTACTGTTGATGCTGTTGGTAAAACAAGTCTAGCTTGTAAATCACTCACCATTCTTGTCAGGATTTCTATTCTTCCTCCTATCTTTTTGGTTCATTCATCTGATTTATGGTTAGGACTAGAATAGATAATCTCTAAGACTTTGGAGGTTACCTAATCACCGCGGAGTGTTTCTCTAATGAAGTTATGAATCAATACTTCATCGTTTGTTGTTGTTGGTATTCCTTGGTATCTATAGAGCGTATGACATTGGTGCTCGTGGGATATAGGTTGTGATGTTGAAGTGTGGGATGCGGATGTTACTATTGGTGGTACTGGTTATGTTGCTGGTGCTGCTGCTGGTTTTTGTATCCTTTGCACCATATTCTCCAAAGCCACTACCCGAGCGCTAAGCTCGTTGACTTCTTCTATTGCACCGGGGTGATTGTCGGTTCGGACGAGCAGATAAATAAAATCTAGAATTTGATGTAGTATATAATCGTGATGAAATACTCTGGAAATGAGAGAGAAAATTGTGTTTCGGACAGGTTCGCCAGTAAGTGCTTCAGGTTCTTCACCAAGAGGACAATGTGGTGGATGGAAAGGATCGCCTTCTTCTTGTCTCCAATGATTAAGGAGGCTACGAACTCATCCCCAATTCATCCAGAATAGATGATGGCTAATTGGTTAATCCATTCCGGTCACACTGCTTTCGGAGCTTGAGTGGGATTCCATTTCAGAATCCGAGGGACTTGAACTAATGATGAATTCCATTTCGTACGATTGAATAAAGGATTTTTCGATATGAAATGATTTTCCAGCTATCGGATGGTATTCTAATTACATAGAATATCTATATATATAGAGCAAAAGATTTCGTAGATTATGGAGGAATTTACGGAATGTGTCAGGCAAAGTTTACAGTAACAGATACGCTAAGATATGATTTAGTAGATATGCTAAGATATGAATTTTGTCTATACACTATTTATGCAATCAATGCAGTAAGATGTGTCTAGACTAAGAATGATAAGCAGGTAATTTTCGACAGTAAATGATAAGCAAAACTTTTTGACATGTAGCTAAGGTCGAAGTCCAGACTCACTAATACGTCCTAACAACTATCAGTTAGACACACTAATGCAAGACCTGGTTCGCTAAGACCACCGCTCTGATACCAACTAAAATTTCCCGTTCATATTGATTATAAACGTTCCATATTAATTGATTTCGTCGCGAGGTTTTGACCTCTATATGAGACGTTTTTTAAAGAAAGCATTCATTTTTAAAACAACCATAACCTTTATTTTATCGATAAAGGTTTAAAAAGCATTACGTAGAATAATGATAATCTAAAATATACCATTTACACACGACCATTACATAATGGTTTACAATAAAAATATGTTACATCAAAATAAGTTTCTTGAATGCAGATTTTACACAATATCATACAAGCATGGACTCCCAATCTTATCCTTATTTTAGTATGCAATGGCGGGAGCTCTTAATAATCACCTGAGAATAAACATGCTTAAAACGTCAACAAAAATGTTGGTGAGTTATATGTTTAACCTATATATTATCAAATTATATTAATAGACCACAAGATTTCATTTTTCATAATACATACAGGAACACTCATCTGTATAAAAATCATTCATATGAAGAACACCTGGTAACTGACATTAACAAATTCATATAGAATATCCCTAAATATACAGGTACACTCATCTGTATATAAAAACCAAAGTACTAAAGCATCCATAACCTGGATGGGGTTCGTTAGGCCCATAGATCTATCTTCAGGATTCGCGTCAATTAGTGGCGTTCACTAATTCTTAGGTTACCAAGTAAAAAGGGGTGATATTCAATAAGATAATTCAATCATAGAATGTAATTTTCAAGTACTTGTGTCTATTTTGTAAATCATGTATAAAACTGCATGTATTCTCATCCCAAAAATATTAGATTTTAAAAATGGGACTATAACTCACTTTCACAGTTTTTTTCTTCTTTGGAAATAAGACTTGGCCACTGGTCGATTCACGAACCTATAACAATATGTACATATACATCAAAGTATGATAGAAATATATTCACAACATTTTTTATTACGTTTTAATGATTTAAGTTTATTAAGCCAGCCGTCCTCGTAAGTAACCTACAACTAGTTGTCCACAGTTAGATGTACAGAAATAAATCAATATATATTATTTTAAATCAATTCACGACCCAGTGTATACACGTCTCATGCAAGATCACAACTCAAAGTATATATATTTTTGGAATCAACCTCAACCCTGTATAGCGAACTCGAGCATTACAGCATATAGAGTGTCTATGGTTGTTCCAAATAATATATATACATGGGTCAATATGATATGTCAAAACATTGTATACGTATCTATGGTATCCCAAGATTACATAATATATGTTAGAATACATGTATAATACAATAAGTTAGCTAGGATATGATTAATATAGATTTGTTACAAATTTCACGTAGCTACAACAAGTAAAATTATCCAATCTTGCTTTACCCATAACTTCTTCATTTTAAATCCGTTTTGAGTGGTTAAAGTTGCTATGGTTTCATAATGAACGGTAATTTATGAAACTAAATAGAAAAAGTATAAGTTTATAGTTGGAAATACAGGTTACAAGTCATTTACTAAAAAGGTAGTCATTTCCGTCGAAAAAACGACATCTTGATGACCATTTTGAAAAACATACTTCCACTTTGAGTTTAACCATGATTTTTGGATATAGTTTCATGTTCATAATAAAAATAATTTTCCTAGAAGAACAACTTTTAAATCAAAGTTTATCATAGTTTTTAATTATCAAACCCAAAACAGCCCGCGGTGTTACTACGACGGCGTATGTCCGGTTTTACGGTGTTCTTCGTGTTTCTAGGTTTTAAATCATTAAGTTAGCATATCATATGGATATAGAACATGTTTTTATTTGATTTTAAAAGTCAACTTAGAAGGATTAACTTTGTTTGCGAACAAGTTTAGAATTAACTAAACTATATTCTAGTGGTTACAAGTTTAAATCTTCGAATAAGATAGTTTTATATATATGAATCGAATGATGTTATGAACATCATTACTACCTAAAGTTTAGTAGGTAAACCTAATGGAAGTGACAAAAATTGATCTAGCTTCAAAGGATCTTGGATGGTTTGAAAGTTCTTGAAGTAGAATCATGACACAAAAACAAGTTCAAGTAAGATTTTTACTCGAATTAAGATAGTTTATAGTTATAGAAATTGAATCAAAGCTTGAATATGAATATTACCTTGATTTATAAAGATAACCTACTATAAATAACAAAGGTTTCTTGATCTTAGATGATTGCTTAGAATGGATTAGGAAGCTTGGAAGTAAACTTGTAAACTTGGAAGTGTTCTTGATGTGTTCTTGAGTAGTTGTTTTTATGATGATTATAGATAATAACAAAATCTTGTATTTGATGATTTTTACTGGAAAAATAGTAACTTAGACGTTCATGGAAGAGTGTGTGTGTTTTGAGAGAGAATTGGGAAGAAAATTGGAAGTGAAATGGAGTGGGTGGTGAGTGGTGAAGGTGAGTGGGGTTAAAAGGAGTTCTTGTTTTTGTTTCCTTACTCATAAGTCATGGTAGTTCCCTAATGCTGGTTCCCACATGTCTTGGTGACTCACAAGGTCTGCTAAGAGCTGATCATTGAAGTGTATATACCAATAGTATATACATCTAGAAGCTGTGTATTGTACGAGTACGAATACGGGTGCATACGAGTAGAATTGTTGATGAAAATGAATGAGGATGTAATTGTAAGCATTTTTGTTAAGTATAAGTAATTTGATATGTGTCTTGAAGTCTTTCTAAAGTGTACTAATACATCTTAATATACTACATGTATATACATTTTAACTGAGTCGTTAAGTCATCGTTAGTCGTTACATGTAAGTGTTGTTTTGAAACCTTTAAGTTAACGATCTCATTTAATGTTGTTAACACATTGTTTATTATATCTAATGAGATGTTAAATTATTACATTATCATGATGTTATGATGTATGAATATATATTAATATGATATATATATATATATATATATATATATATATATATATATATATGTATATATATATATATATATGTATATATATATATATATATATATGTATATATATATATATATATATATATATATATATATATATATATATATATTAAAACATCGTTATAACGATAATCGTTACATATATGCCTCGTTTCAAAATTCTTAAGTTAGTAGTCTTGTTTTACATATGTAGTTTATTGTTAACATACTTAATGATATATATAATTAACATTTTATCATGTTAAATATAGTGTAACAATATTTTAATATGATACATATGTATTTAGTAAGACGTTGTTATAACGATAATCGTTATATATATCGTTTTGAGTTTCTTAACTTAGTAGTCTCATTTTTTATGTATATAATGTTGGGATTTAACAAGTTTGATATATCTTAAAACCTTTTAAGAATCATTATAAACGGAAGCGTGTAATTATCAAGTTTTACTTGTTAAACTTTAACCAATTTAAAGCTAAATCCCATGGATCAAGTTGTGAACAATATGCTTACATATTAACAAGAGAAGGAAGGATGTTATACCTCCTCAAACTAAGGTTTGAGGGCTGCTATAAATGGGCAGAAAGTTTGGTGATTAAGATGATGAAATGAGCTCCAACTTGAACCTTCAAGTGTCTTAAACTTCAACCCTTTGATGCACCAACAATACCTTTGAGTTTGCTAATGTTTAGAACCCTTAAACACTTCAAACACAAGCTTGAAAGCCTCTTGAATGTTGCTGGAAAATTCAGCAGCAGTAAGCTTCAAAGATGATGCTAAATGGAGCCTCAAAACAATGAGACCTCAAGAGATAATACCCAAAACTATGTACCAACACCTAGTACTTGGTTAGGATTTGATAACACTTGAAATAGAAGCTTGCAAAAGGAAAAATGAAGCCTCTATTGCCCTCTAAAATTTCGGCCAGCTCAAAGAAAGAGTGCAGAATTTTGTTGTTTTGATGTGTGTTTATTTGCAAGTGTTAGTTTGAAATGAGTCAAGCCTTGCATGTATATGGAAATGGGATTTGCATTGACCAAGAAAGGAATCTCTAGCATGTGAGCTTACACTCCCCATGCCACCCATTAGTTTTATAAAATTTAATTTTATAAAAGTTAGATTTTATAAATTAAGTTTTATAAAACTTCCATATTTATTTTTATGTACATTTATTTATATAAAACCAATTTATATAAAATGCAACATAAATTAATTATTTAACCTATAAATAATTAAATTCATATTATATAAATTATTCCATAATTTATATATACACACATCAAGTAATATTTAAGAAAACCATTTTTCTTAAAGTTCAAGTGTCGCGTATTTGATCAATGAACCAATCGTTAAAATCAAATACGAATAAGGTGTCGGTAAGTTTGTTATTGGGTATGACCCGACTTGGATCATAACATATTAGCCACATTAATTGAATATGTCTCTCGGGCATACGAAAAACCTTCAATCTCCCACTTGCACGAGAAAAATAAGAAATTAATGCCAGTGACGGATACCACCTAACGACCGTCCATTACCCCCAATATGTTATGACTTTGTGCCATTCAATAACATCATCCCTTTCGAGTTCCATCTCGAATATGAATAGGTGAATCTTTCATTATATCCTTTCATCCTAGATGTCATGTTAAATCCAAGAGATACAGAGTGATCACTCTCTTATAGATTTAACTTTATCAGGCCTTAGACATCTGACTCTCAACGAATAAGAGGGACAAATTCCATCTTAACTACATACGTCCTAGATACACACTTTGTATTATACCTGAGCTCTTCCTTATGTACTATCATATTTCAGAATAGCGAAGGAAAGAATCAAGGCATAATACTTGGTGAATATCAGAACCCAATATGTATCTCAGGTCAGAGGATACGATGATATTCGCCTTTACTCAAGATTACATGTGATCAACCACAAAGGCTCCATACAGTAAATCTTGAGAGCGGGTCTTCTAATATTTGTATCCCACAAATATCTATGAACCTTGGTAGCAACCCTGCCCTACATTCAACCTATGAATGTATACCAATCCAAGTTCATAATAGTCTAAACCTCACACTCATTCCCACAAATGTGATCGACTACGGAATTTAGAATAATTACTTATTCATGGATAAAATATGCAAAATAGGAACATAACTCAAAATAAATTAAACCATAATTATATTAATGAGTTTGAACCACTTCGTTCCATTACAATACTTAAAATAGATCATAACCAATCACTAGAATATCGAAGCCCTAATGCACAAACATGTCCTTCATGTTTTGCTCCATATAAGAGTTTCGTGAGTGGATCCGCTATGTTATGATCTGTGTGAACTTTGCGAATACATATCTTTCCCTTTTCAACTTCATCCCTAATGTAGTTAAATCTCCGCTCAATGTGACGGGTCTTTTGGTGAGCACGAGGTTCCTTGATTTGAGCAATCGCACCTTCGTTGTCACAAAAGATCTCAAGAGGGTCTTGAATGGAAGGGACCACTCCTAAGTCGTCGATGAATTTCTTCATCCATGCAGCTTCCTGTGCTGCCAATGATGCGGCAATGTACTCCGATTCTGTAGTGGATAATGCAACAACATCCTGTTTTGAACTCTTCCAAGAGACCGCACCTCCATTTAATGTGAAGACATAATCGGATTGTGATCGAGAGTCATCTCGATCAGTTTGGAAACTCGCGTCCACGTAACCTTTTACAGCGAGTTCCTCCTCACCAGACCCATATATTAGAAACATATCCTTAGTCCTCCTAAGGTATTTCAATATACTTTTAACAGCAATCCAATGACTGTTTCCTGGGTTATTCTGGTATCTACTTGTCAAGCTTAGAGCGCATGACACATCCGGTCTAGTACATATCATTGCATACATGATAGACCCAATAACAGATGCGTATGGGACTTTCTTCATTCTCTCTTGTTCATCTTTCGTGGTAGGACACTGAGATTAACTGAGAACGGTTCCTCTTTGAATAGGTACCAAACCTTTCTTAGAGTTTTCCATCTTGAACCTTTTCAAGATTTTGTCAATGTATGTACTTTGATTTAAACCTATCAATGTCTTGGATCTATTCCTATAGATCCCAATCCCCAATATGTATTGTGCTTCTCCAAGATCCTTAATGGAGAAGCATTTACTTAACCAAGTTTTAACACCTTGCATTGCCGGAATATCGTTCCCAAATAACAATATATCATCCACATATAATACAAGGAACATGATAGTGCTCCCACTAGCTTTCTTATATACACAAGCTTCATCACCATTTTTAATGAAGCCAAATTTCTCAGCTTCCTCATTAAAACGATGATTCCACATTCTAGATGCTTGTTTCAATCCGTAGATTGACTTCTTTAACTTGCATACCTTTTTAGGATATTTCGGATCAACAAAACCTTCAGGCTGAACCATATAGACATCTTCCATAAGATATCCATTTAGGAAAGCGGTCTTGACATCCATTTGCCATATTTCGTAATCATAATGAGCAGCAATGGCAAATAATATCCTGATAGACTTTAGCATTACCACAGGCGAAAAAGTTTCATCATAGTCAACCCCTTGAGTTTGAGTGAAACCTTTTGCTACAAGTCTAGCTTTGTATGTATCCAAGTTTCCATGTATGTTGGTTTTCATTTTGAAAAGCCATTTGCAATCAACTAGCCTAGAGCCAGGGGGTTGCGTAACAAGTTCCCAGACTTGGTTGTCATACATGGATTGCATCTCAGATTTCATGGCTTCCTGCCATTTATCTTTATCAATCCTTGATAAAGCATCTTGGTAGTTTGTTGGTTCATCCAAATCAACCGTATAGTAATCATCTATGAGAAACCCATATCTCTCAGGAGGATTGCTAATCCTACCAGATCTACGAATGTCTTGTGTATTTTTATCATCCATTTGATCACTCTCAACATTTTCATGTTGAGTGCTAGTGTCAACCAATTGTGTATCATCTACTTGATCTTGAACCTCTTCAAGATCTATCTTCCTTTCACTATTTCCTTCCATTAGGAACTTAGTTTCAAGGAATTCCGCCTTCCGAGCAACAAATACATTCTGCTCGGATGGATCATAGAAATAGTATCCCATATCATCCTTGGGATATCCTATGAAGATACACTTCGTGGATCGAGCATCCAACTTATTAGGGACGTAACGCTTAGGATAAGCTTCACATCCCCATACCTTTAAGTATGAAAGAGAAGGAGGTTTTCCAAACCACATCTCATGAGGAGTTCGTTCCACTTTCTTGGTTGGGGCCATATTTAAAATACGAGCCGCGGAGCTTAGACAATAACCCCAAAATGATAGAGGTAACGAGCTTCTTGCCATCATAGATCGAACCATATCCATTAGGGTTCGGTTCCTCCTTTCGGAAACTCCATTAAGTTGGGGTGTTCCGGGTGGAGTAAGTTGTGAGATAATCCCACAACTCCTAAGATGATCTTGGAAGGCATCGCTTAGGTATTCACCTCCTCTATCGGTACGAAGTACCTTAATTGTCCTATTGAGTTGATTTTGTACTTCGTTTTGATATTCTTTGAATGCTTCAAACGTTTCGTCCTTGTGTCTTAACAAGTAGACATATCCGAAACGACTGAAGTCATCAATGAAAGTAACGAAGTATCTTTCACCATTCCTAGTTATGGGCTTAAAGGGTCCACATACATCCGAATGTATTAATCCCAATAAGTCTTTAGCCCTTTCATAGGTCCCTTGGAAATGTGCTTTTGTCATTTTGCCTTGTAAACAAGATTCACATACATCAAATGAGTCTAGTTCATTTGATTTCAAAAGTCCATTCTTTTGAAGTGTATGCATTCGGTTCTTGTTTATATGGCCAAGGCGACAATGCCATAAATAGGAATCACTCAAATCCCTTTTGAGTTTCTTGGTGCTTGTATGGTATATAGAGCTCGATGATGCGTCATCATGAACCAATTCATAAATTCCATTTGAAGGCGAAGCCTTGAAATAGAATACATTGTCTTTAGAAACATGAATATCATCATCAATAAAATTAACAACGTAACCACATTGTTTTAAGCGAGAAATAGAAATAATGTTTCTACACAAATCCGGAGCATACAAAACATTTTCTAAAATAAGTTCCAATCCGCTTGGAAGCTTCAAAATAAAATCTCCTTGAGCTTTAACATGCACCTTTGCACCATTGCCCATATAGAGACTTGATGTTCCCGCCTTATGATCACTTCTTTTGAACCCCTGCAAAGAATTGCAAATATGAGTTCCACATCCCGTGTCTAATACCCATGTATTAGAAGAAGTAATACTAAGCTCTATATATACCATATATATATTACCTGAGGTTTGCCCTGCATCCCTCTTGTCCTTCAACTCCTTAAGATAGACCGGACAGTTTCGTTTCCAATGACCCATCTCACCGCAACCGAAACATGGGTCTTCTTTGGGGTTTGCCTTCTCGGCTACCTTTTGCTTCTTAGCCTTGTTGATGGTTGGGGTAACCATCTTCCCTTTCCCTTTGCCTTGATGGGCGGGTCCTTTTCTCTTGGCCACCTTTGGCTTAGAGGTGTTACCTTTTGACCCACCTTGATCGATTGCTAACACGGGTAAAGCCCTTTTACCCATGCTAGTTTCCGCCGTTCTAAGCATACCGTGAAGCTCACCTATGCTCTTATCCATCCCATTCATATTGTAATTAATTACAAATTGATCAAACCTTTTTGATAGGGAGTTAAGGATAAGATCGGTGGCTAACTCATTAGATATGTTTAGGTTAAGGCGGTTAGCACGATCGATAAGGCTTTTCATCTTAAGTACATAAGATGAAACCGATTGGGTATCGTCCATACGACAAGCATGTAGCGCCCGAACCGTTTTGAAACGCTCGACACGCGCTTGTTGGAGGAACATCTCCGTCAATTGCGTTATCATGTCGTATGCACTATGATGCTCGAAATCCTTTTGGAGTTCGGGTATCATAGTCCCAAGCATTAAGCATGAGACTTGAAGGGAGTCGTGGCAATACTTATCGTAAGAGGCCATTGCCTCCATATCATGCTCATCCGGTTGATCGGGAATGGGGTCCTCAAGTACATACGCTTTATCCTCTTGTTTGAGGACAATCCGAAGATTGCGGAACCAATCCATAAAGTTGGTATGATTGAGTTTGTCTTTCTCGAGGAGAGACCGTAACGATAGGTTGTTCATGTTAAGTGGTGCGTTTTGCATGTTGTTGTTGTTATTAGCGGCCATCTACGAAATTTAATAAAGTTCGTTTAAGTATTAATTTTAATTTAACATCCAATACCCTTTAAATCAAATTGAATTATTAAATTCTAGAATCCAACGGTAAACCAAATTTTGGTTAGGTGACCTTTATCCCGCAATTTGATTTAGCTAGGTAGTCAATAAATGACAATTGCAATCCATTTGCAACTTCTAGAGTATGGGATCATGCAATCCTTTTGCATGGCATATTTATCCCATCAACGCCTATTTGTTCCTCATGCTTCGGTGACCCTAAGTTCATGATTCCCAAATCAAGTCGTCCTACTTGTATAGACTTGTAAATTCAGCATACATGTGGTTAGGTGACCTTTATCCCACAAGCATGCAAAATTTACCTTAATCATATTAGTTTGCTCATAACGGTTAGGTGACCTTTATCCCATCATGAGTTCCCTAATACTTTTAAGTGTCACACAATAGGATGGCGTTAAACTTGTTTACCTTGTTTGTAAAAGGGATTTTAAGTTTTCATTAATTCTAGTTTGAGAAAACTTTTATGCCATACACCAACATGCATTTAGTGTATGGTACTTATGAAAAACCAATTTCATGTCTTGTAATTGAGCCAATTACTTGATATAAACCATTTTATATACGTTATCCTTTTCTTGTTCTTAATAACCATTTATTAAGGTTTTTGGTTGCAATTTTAATTCAACCATTTAAATTACCATTTTGCATGTACTTAGTACGTCTAATTTAACCAATTAAATTGTCGTTTTGTTTGTTGTTATCTTGTGATTAATTGTATCAACCAAACATACAAAACAATAATCATACAAACAACCACACATGCAAAATAAGTGTGTTCACAATCTAGCTATTTTGGTGGACATTTGTTTAGCCGAAAACAAATGTCACCGGTTAAGGGGTTAATCATACAAAGTAGGAGATTTCAAATCTCCCACTTAATCTTGCATCCATATGCACCTTGTGTTCTTCAAGTCTTCATCATCTTGTATCTTCATTTTTACAAAATATGTATCCTAATACATTTTATCTAGAAAATGAAATTACAACCTATTCTATTTTACATACCAAATATAAAATGAATTACATAACCAAATGAATGAATTATTACAAACCAATTGAACAATTATTACATGCCATTGAATAATTATAATTACAAACCAAATGAATCATAAATCAACCAAATATAGCATGCAATCAACACACGGTCAAGGCTAGGATTGTGAACATCAACATGCAACCAATTGTGACCAAAATGCAAGAGCCCAAACCCAATTTTGGAGCCCTAACAATTCGGCATTCATCAAACACCCTCCCAAAACTCATTTGTTTTTGCAATCTACATTCATGCATGTTAGTAGATTGCAAATATAGTGGGTTTTAAACAACAATTCGAAGCATATTTCAACAACTTCGGCTCTAGATACCATTGTTGGGATTTAACAAGTTTGATATATCTTAAAACCTTTTAAGAATCATTATAAACGGAAGCGTGTAATTATCAAGTTTTACTTGTTAAACTTTAATCAATTTAAAGCTAAATCCCATGGATCAAGTTGTGAACAATATGCTTACATATTAACAAGAGAAGGAAGGATGTTATACCTCCTCAAACTAAGGTTTGAGGGCTGCTATAAATGGGCAGAAAGTTTGGTGATTAAGATGATGAAATGAGCTCCAACTTGAACCTTCAAGTGTCTTAAACTTCAACCCTTTGATGCACCAACAATACCTTTGAGTTTGCTAATGTTTAGAACCCTTAAACACTTCAAACACAAGCTTGAAAGCCTCTTGAATGTTGCTGGAAAATTCAGCAGCAGTAAGCTTCAAAGATGATGCTAAATGGAGCCTCAAAACAATGAGACCTCAAGAGATAATACCCAAAACTATGTACCAACACCTAGTACTTGGTTAGGATTTGATAACACTTGAAATAGAAGCTTGCAAAAGGAAAAATGAAGCCTCTATTTCCCTCTAAAATTTCGGCCAGCTCAAAGAAAGAGTGCAGAATTTTGTGGTTTTGATGTGTGTTTATTTGCAAGTGTTAGTTTGAAATGAGTCAAGCCTTGCATGTATATGGAAATGGGATTTGCATTGACCAAGAAAGGAATCTCTAGCATGTGAGCTTACACTCCCCATGCCACCCATTAGTTTTATAAAATTTAATTTTATAAAAGTTAGATTTTATAAATTAAGTTTTATAAAACTTCCATATTTATTTTTATGTACATTTATTTATATAAAACCAATTTATATAAAATGCAACATAAATAAATTATTTAACCTATAAATAATTAAATTCATATTATATAAATTATTCCATAATTTATATATACACACATCAAGTAATATTTAAGAAAACCATTTTTCTTAAAGTTCAAGTGTCGCGTATTTGATCAATGAACCAATCGTTAAAATCAAATACGAATAAGGTGTCGGTAAGTTTGTTATTGGGTATAACCCGACTTGGATCATAACATATTAGCCACATTAATTGAATATGTCTCTCGGGCATACGAAAAACCTTCATATAACTCATTGTTAATATACTTAAGGAGATACTTACTTATCATAATCTCATGTTAATTATATATATATATCCATATATATATATCATCATGTAGTTTTTACAAGTTTTAACGTTCGTGAATCGCCAGTCAACTTGGGTGGTCAATTGTCTATATGAAACTCATTTCAAATAATCAAGTCTTAACAAGTTTGATTACTTAACATGTTGAAAACATATAAAGATAAAGTTTAAATTTGGTCAAAAATTTCCGGGTCGTCACATAGGGATAGGACAAGATATAGTCCGGCTATACTTGTTCCCCTATTCTCTCACTCATCATGCTCAAACCTGGATCGAAGGACTGGAAAAAGATTCTATCACGTCATGGACGGAGATGGCTACTAAATTCCTAACCAAATATTTCCCCCCTTCTAAACAAACCAAACTAAAGGATGACATCATTAACTTCAAACAAAGTTATGACGAATCTCTTTACATCGCATGGGAGCAATTCAAAACCCTGCTAAAGAAATGCCCTAACCACCAGCTAGAACAGTCAGCCCAAATCTGTACCTTCTACAATGGTCTTACGGTAAATCATAGGACGACGATCGATGCAGCAGCTCAAGGGAATCTGATGAACATAACCGCAGACGAAGCATGGTAAATTCCTCGAGAACATGACAATGCATCATCATGACTGGAACAGTGGTGAAAAAACTTCATCATCTGCCCCACTCTCTACACTTAACAATCAAACGGAGGCCATCAAATCCCTTACGGATAAGATGGAATCTCCTGCTAAACAACTCGGAGAATTGAAGACGCAGCCGCAGCAAGTCAACCAAGCTCAGGCTTGTGTTAATTGTACCAACCCGCAACCCACTGAAGAATATCAAGTTGAGTATGAAAACCCTGACGGTTCAGTCTGTTACGTCCAATACCCAGCTCGTCCAACAAATCCCGGATTCAATCAACAACCTAGGGTTAATCAATTTCAGCGAAGCAATCAACCTTTTCGCTATCGCTATCCACCTTATCCAGCCCAACAATCTCAATTGACCTACAATCAACCACTTCCACTCACTGGTACCCCAGTTGAGGAAAATTCCTCTACCACCCAGATTACAAAAGCAACTAACCCCACTCTCGGAGTTGATGATCAGTTGACTCAGTTCATTCAAGGACAACAATAGCTAAATCAGAGAACTGCAGCTAGGCAAGATCAGACGGAGATACTAATGAGAAATCAATTGGCTCTGCTGAAGAGTCTGGAAACGCAGCTCGGACAGTTATCACAACGCCTTGAAACCCAACCGCAGGGAAGGTTACCAAGTAATACTATCCAAAATCCCCACATAGAAGAAGCAAAGCAAATGGATTCCGTAATCCCAGAGGAAGAATCACGGAGAAGGTCAGCCAGGCTCTAGAACCAATTGACATATACTCAAAAGCTGACTCCGGAAACTCCAGTTCGCGTACCCTATTTTGGGAGGCTACAAGAAGAACCATCCAAGCTTGATTCCTTCAAACTTGATGGAAGATTCCTGGACATCATGTCCAAAGTTCCCAACCAGAAGAGATACATCTGAAGGCTTCTCTCTACAAAGGAGAGGATACTAGATTCTAATAAAATTCCACTGAGTAAAGAATGCTCTGCATTACTCAGGAACTCTCTACCATTAAAGCTAGGAGATATGGGCCGATTCGTTTTCCCGTGTTCAATCTACCAATCTAGAACCATTAATGCGCTAGCAGATTTAGGAGCAAGTATCAAACTAATCCCCTACTCTCTCTACAAGAGATTAGAGTTAAGAGACTTGTCACCAACTAAAATGACAATCCAACTTACCGATCATACAATTCGATATCCTAAGGGCATAGTTAAGAACGTCTTGGTGAAAGTCGAGAAATTCTTGTATCCTACGGATTTCGTAGTAATGGATATTAAGGAAGACCTACACACACCAGTAGTGTTAGGAAGACCTTTCATGAATACGGCTAGGACTGTCATTGATGTGCACAATAAAACCATGATCTTACGATCACATGAGAAGAGAGTTACCTTCAAAATTGACCGACCAACTGGTATTTCTGGATAGGCAGAGATGTTTGTTACTTCCACCATACAGATCACTTTCGATGATGAGTCTTCACCACCAGCCGATGATATCGAGATGGGTGTCGAATCACAGTCTGTAGATGACCCAGAAATGAAAGAAGAGAATCCCGGTGAAGAAATAGAGGAAGAGGAGGAATCTGAAGAGGAAGAGAAAATAGAAGACGTAAAAGAGACTGCGACAATACCCGCTCCAAGCATTGAGCGTCATGAAGAAATAATGAGGCTTGAGACGGAAGATCACAGTTTAATCATTCGCTTCAAGAAGAAGACCGACAAGGCTGAGGTTAAGGATATAGAAATTGATCCTGCAAGTATCAAAGTGGAGAATCAGAATACTGAAGAAACCCGTTCATCAGACGCATCATCAGAAGAACAAGATACCGATGATGACGAGGTAGAGCAACATGAGGACATTCTGAATAACTCACACTATCCTACCAAACCAGATAAAGGGGAGCCGGACTCTTCTTCAGATCGGATTCCGGTTATATCCACACATGCAGACATGATAACCTTCATCAATGATACTGATGAATTTGAAGATATTCTTGAAGCCATCTGAAAATCAACCATTGATTTTTCGCTACGCTTAACATAAAGAATTATGGCTATCCGAGAAGAACACAACCTCTATCTCCGAAGAGAAGACAATGATGTTGAAATCCTAGAAGAACGCATTCAAGACTTTATCAATTCTCTTCACGATCATATCTACCAAGAAAAAAGGCAATGAGAGCACAATTCAGTGGTTCGCAATATTCTTGAGACAAGATTCTATCCAGATCAGAAGATCATTTACTATAAGGTTTATAACACCTTAGCTGGATCTGCACTTCCGTTCTCACAAAATCAACGAGCACTACTGACTCTCATCCAGAAGCATATGGATGTTTCCACCAGATGCCCGACTTATCACTCTGATTTGTAAATGATCGAGGATATTCACCGCTTTTTCACTCTCTTGGAAAGAGATAATTTCGAAAGCACACCAGACAGACTAGTGATTTACGTAACAATTGATCACCATGCTGATCTGATTATCAAAGAGTTACGAGACGCTGTTACGGAGGAAGTAAGGCGAAACAATCCGTTCTCTCATTTTGAACCAGATCGAGTCAACATTGCCACCTATGTTACGAAGCAGATATCACGTATCTTCCACGAATCCACAGATCTAACATTTAAAGATGGATGTCGGGAGATATACTCAAAGATAGTGACATTAATGCTCGGGTCAGGATTGATGTTCACTTCTTTTCAACATCGTCTTTTAACAAATCTGTGCAAAGCTACAGACTCTTACTGTGGAGATCACCGTTCCGAAGACTTCGAGATTCTAAAGATACAGTTTCTGACATTGTTTGAAGACCTCCGAAATGAGCATCTCATCAGAGAAACAATCACCACCAACACTGCTTCTATGATTAACATTCATAGGTCAACCAGCAGAGCCTTAAATCATATTCTCATCGGACTTCAAGACTTATCAAGAGCCGAAACTGCGCACTACTTATCATTCAGAAGATCTTCAAGAGAAGTACCGGACCTTCTACCACTATTAGTCCGACACTTTCTCAGGATTTACCCACCAAGACTCACATTCCCTCGAGAAGACCAAGATCACAACAATCAGCAAGAAATGTTTGCTTTTTAAAGCATCACTATGGTCGAGCCAACGACCTTAAACAAAAGCGCTTCTCGGGAGGCAACCCGTGCAATAAAGTAGAGTAGAAGAATAAAGGATGACAAAATGAGCCGATAAAAGACGTAAGGATTGGAAGCCAGCCGCATCTGCTAGGGGTATTTCTTTCTTTTCGCTACTAGCTCAAGATTCAAACTATGCCACATCCTAGCTTATCACTAATTGTGGGATAACACCTAATTAAAACACTAGACAAATATTCCCAAGTCTTCAACTAAAACTCCTAAGTGTGGGATACACTAGGAACATTGAGGACAATGTTCGTCTAAGTGTTGGATGTTGGTATAATCTTTTTATGCTGTATTTAAATAACCCATTATGAAGATTCCAAGTCCTTAAGCCAAATTTCAAAATTTTTGCAAAAGAAAGCCTTTTCAAAAAAGTATTTTTTGAAAACCTAAAAAGTTTGTCAATAAAAATAAGGCTTAAGTAAGGTGGAAATCTTGTTAGGTTTAACTAAATCTCTAATAGAGCATTGCATGACTAAGGCATTATCGACCTAAATTGATTATGGTGAGGCACCCCAAATAAGACCAGAATTCATCTTTAATGCTTCACTATTTTTCGTTGAGAGTGCCGATGTCTGTGCTCAGAATCAGAACTTGCTTTAGATCTACATTTTCAAGCAGCGAAACATGATTCGGTTGTAATCAGAAGAGCTAGCCATTTGTCAAACATAAGCCTTCCGCTCCTCCACTACCACATCCACATCACCTTTACTATTACTCGAAAAATCCAGAAAACGAGATTCCTTCCGAAAACCTGATGTTACAAACCTCTCTAGTATCATGGCAAAGGTCTTGAAAAAGTTTACCGGCAAAAAGTTTCTCGAGATGAAGTCTCCAACAAAATGTATAGTTCTGGAAAAAAGCAGAACTTAATAAGAGAAATGCCGAAGAGAACTTGACCAAAAATGATTATCAAATGAAGAAAAGTTGAAAAGTGCTTCTCAAAATACTTCAGCACTCCTATATATCCGAATAAAAGTCTGTATAAGGACTACATTACCCTTTTATTTCACCCCTCAAAAACAACTTCACTACCACTCCAAAATTCCTTCTCCATCATTGACAAATGAACTATAAGCTAAGATTACTACCGTTCTCGCATTAGCAGCAAGGATATGAGTCTTTATCAAGCCTATGAAGATGGGTGCAGCATGACTGGCTATGAGTGAATTCATTTCTTAGATCTACAGGGAACTCTAAACACTTGAGTGATTTGATTGACTCGTGAAAGCTAGCCTATGTCATGTAACCTCCTCGCATGCTTGCAGAGATAGTTTCAATCATTACATAGATGACTCACCTTATATTTTTGCTCTTATAATAAAAGCAAACCGCTTAGGCTATTAGAAAAGAAATGCCAAAAAGATTCTTAAGGAAATGAGAGTTTGCTTGAGGACAAGGAAAGTTTAAGTGTGGGATATTTGATATCGGCTAAAAAGTCACGTTTTCACCCCGTATTAAGGCCCAAAAACAAGAAAGATTCGAACTTTATCGGCAAAATACCTACTTCGTCAGTTAGAATTGGAGAACAAGTAATTACAAAGGCGGTGAAAAAAGAATCAAGAAAATCGGAGCTAAAACGAAGATTCTAGAGCAAAAACGGTGAAAGACAAGATATCAAGTTACGATCCAGGAAAATCAGGCTGACCAGGCCCACAAACGGCTTGCCAAATGGCCTGCCAGTATGGCAAACGGCCTGCCAAACGGTCAGAGTAAACGGGCTCGATAAACGGCTTGCCTGATCAAACGGCCTCCAAAAACGGCCTGCCAAATGTTTGCAGGCAAAAATCTTGTTTATTTAAAGGGTCTTTGTCATTCATTCCAACACACACTTCAATTCACTTCTTTCTCTCTCTTGTACAATATTAGTCATACTCTCAAGGCCTTTGACTCCGTGCGGGAAACCTAGTATCCGGAGAAGAACGCCAAAGATTGTATTAGGAGCGGTCTGGAGTCTTAAAGTTGTCACTTTTGTATTCGAAACTCGTTTAATCTACTGGTACTTCTATCCCTTATCTTTATATAATGTCTTATATCATTATGTTATGTGATATTGTTTCCATGATTAGCGAGTAGTTATCTTTAGTGTATGCTATGATGTAAGTAGTTATAATGCCGAAATAATATTATGGTCTGTGTATGCTGTTGAAATGCTTTCTGATTATGCTTTAAACTTAATCGCTTTTCTAACTAATAGAACGTAGTTATATGCTCTGTTATTGGGAAGTTGCGAACCCCGATTCAGAGTACACTATCTGTGTCACCCCTTGGTAAGAGAAGTCTATCGGATACAACGTAAGATCGACTGAGGCACACCGGTTGTAGTAAGTCTATCAAGCTTTGGATTTCGACTGAGGACTCTTTTGTAGTGAAACATCTGACTAGACCCTTAGTACATTGTCGATCCCAGACCATGCTAGTGTAGTTACAAAGCATATAAACTTCGTACGTGCACGCTGAAGTACAGCGGTTGTTGTAAGCTGTACCTCTGCTGAGTAAGGCCATGGAACCCGGTTAGTGTTGACTAGTACACTGCACCATAACGCGGTCTCAAGCATTGCACCCTGCTTGAGGGATTCAAAGTTAATTAAGGAACTGTTTGTTTAGACACATAAAGGATTGGACCGTTAGGATAACCGAACGTGTTCATGGAAGTCAGATTGACTTGGCCATGGTGTTCTTTATGGTTGAACTCTTTTTAAGGGCCTAACTATCTTTTAAAACCAATCATTAACGAAAGCAATGAAACACATCACGTCTCTCGGATATGGTAAATCATGTATTCTATTATACTTAAGAAAGTTTAGACCATTGTGGAATGTTAATACGTCACCCAACCGAGTCGCTCAATTGGATGAGCCGTCTGAACGTGTATGCCTGTAGTCAAACTGCACGGGCGTCGGAGGTAAGGGACGTTGCTGTCTATTCAGAATCTTCAAGCCTAATGCAGTACCCATTGACATTTCTTATGACAGGGGCGTTTAGGACCAGCGTAATGAAAACAAGGCCTCTGCCTATTCATAAGCCAGCATTCCATAATCTCGGCAGAATAACTGATGAAGTCATAGTATGCACTCACTTTAACCTTATCTGAATTACGAATTTTATCGCATTTACTTTATATGTCTTATTGATAATGCTAAAAACGAACATATATTTCATAGCATTATCCTTCAAGAAAGACAAGCTTTTGGTTGCAATTGTTCTATTTACAAGTGATATTCTTTTAAATAATAAAAGGTGAAGACAAAAGACAGATTCCACGATTTGAAGACGCAAAGGACCAAAACGCTAAAAAGTACAATATACAATCCAAGTGGTTTAATTTATTGATAAGAAACGTCTCAAAATTACAAGAGTACAAGCCGCAAAATGCAAAGTACAAAATATCTCAGCGTACGAAAGGACGTTAGAAAATCCAGAACCAGGACATGAACTAACTACCAACGGGCGACGCAACGGACCGAAAATTACAAGTCAACTATGCATATAATTATAATATAATAAATATAATTATATAAAATTATATAATATATATATATATATATATATATATATATATATATATATATATATATATATATATATTTATAAACCGTCGGCAAAGTCATGGAACAAAGAATGTTAGCTGGTCCAGGCTGCCATGCGATCGCATGGCCTGGAGGCACAAAAGCCATGAAATCGCATGGCTTCAACAGTAAGGTCAGGTCCTATAAATGCAACGAATTATGGCCGAAATATGTACACTTTTTACACCTTTTTCTAATCTATATCTCACTCTATATATATATATATATATATATATATATATATATATATATATATATATATATATATATATATAATTTTAATTTTAATTTTAATTTTAATTTAAGTTTAATAATAATAAGGTTATGTTAGCGAATGCTTTAAGTTTGTAAGTCGAAACTCTGTCCGTGTAACGCCACGCTATTAATACTCATTGTAAGTTATGTTTAAATTATTTTTATTAATGTCTCAAAGCTAAGTTATTATTATGCTTATTTAAATCAAAGTAATCGTGATGTTAGGCTAAATATTAAGATTGGGTAATTGGGCTTTGTACCATAATTGGAGTTTGAACAAAAGACCGACACTTATGGAAATTAGACTATGGGCTATTAATGGGCTTTATATTAACTAAATGATACCTCGTTAAATTAATATAGAGACTTATAATTTGACGTATTTATATATAACCACATACGCTTAACTGGGTACGGTGGGCGGGATATTTATAAATACTAATAATTATTCATTTGACCGGACACGGGAATGAATTAATAGTCAATGGACTCGTTGAAACAGGGGGTGGATTACATACAAGGGTTTTAATTGAAACACGGGAATGGATTATTTATTTTTAATATTTTGCATTAGGTTTTAATTGTGACTAAAAGTTTTAAAATCGACAAACCGGTCATTTAACTGTAAAACCCCCTTTTATAATATATATATATATATATATATATATATATATATATATATATATATATATATATATATATATATATATATATATATATATATATATATATATATATATATAAAAATTTATACAAATATAGTTTAAAATAAATGTAGCGTTAAACTCAGCTGTGTCCCTGTGGAACGAACCGTACTTACTTAAAACTACACTACTTTACAATTAGGTATACTGCCTATAAGTGTTGTAGCAAGGTCTAGGTATATCCATTCTATAAATAAATAAATAACTTGTGTAAAATTGTATCGTATTTAATAGTGTTTCGTAATAAAAATATAACTATTTCGTATACACCTCGCATAACATCAAGTATTTTTAGCGCCGCTGCCGGGGACCCGAAAGCGAAACGCTATATAAAAAAAAGATTTTTTTATTAAGTTTTAAACTATTTTTGTAAAAATATATGTTTATAAGTTTCAAATATTAAAAATACAAAAATATAAAAAGAAAAGAAAAATATATATCTATTTAAGTGTTTTAATTAAAAAGATCATTTTTTTAGAATTATAAAAACTAATAATTAAATTTTAATTTAAGTTTTATTTAAATTATATTTTTTATAAATAAAAAAAAATAGAAAATTAAAATCAAAGTAAAAAAAAAATTTATTACACGTTGAACATGCAAAATCTGAGCCTGCATCCTAATTGAATCTGCACCCCATGCGACCTCATGGCCCAGATGCCCAGAACTCATGTGATCGCATGAGTGTATCTGACAGGCCACATACCTCGTATGCGTAATTAATACGGATTAGGGTTTAAGTTTATTTAATTATATTATTTAGGGTTAAGTTTTAATTACTATTATTATTTAGGGTTTAAGTGCATTAATTAGTTTTTAATTCTAGTTTTTATATTTAAAATTGTAATATTAAGTTTAATTACTATTATTAATTGTATAGATTAATATTTTTATAAAATAATAATAAAAAAATAATATTTTTATAAAATTTGTATTTTTATCATTTTAATTATATTTGTATTTTTATCGTTTAATTCGTAATTTGTATTTTTATCGTTCGTAATTAGTTTTAAGACTAGTTTTTGCCGTAGTTATTTTATATTTCTAGATTTTTAGATTTTTCCGTAAAATTCCTTAAGTGTTTTTTCATTACACTAAGATTTAAGTGCTTTAGAATTTTGCGACACCGTTTTAAAATTTTAGTATCTTTTAAGTAATTGCCGTTTTTCGTTTAGAATTCCTTTTAAGCTTTAATATCTTTAGACGCTAAGTTTTAGTTGTAAATTTTTAATTTCTAAGTTTAGATTGTTTTTCAACATTTGTTTTTCAACCTTTATTTTTCGACTCTTATTTTTCGACGCGCTTTTTCTTTTTCATTTCGACACTCTAGTTTTTAGGACATAGAATTTTCTTTATTTTCTTTAAATTTCAAAAGAAAAATTATTTTAAGAGGTTAAATTAATAGACATCCAAATTTTCTGGTTCGTAGTAATAGTTGGATTTGTTAGTGGCGAGTTGTGGGCTTCCGATTTAAAGGGTCCTGGCTACTTACTGCATCTTTTGGCTATTCGAAACGTGAGCAAAATCAGAAAAGTCTATTAATTTGATAGCTTATATAATTTTTATTTTTATAACTAATAGGATATTCTGTGAATGCACCGAGCAAAACGTTCACCACCTTTCATTTGTTCACCACCTGTAACTCGATCAAGACATCTAGCCAATATTATCGCCGTTGAGTTTTCTTTAGAATCATCTAGTCGAACTAGTACTCCAATTCAAATTTTCGATAATCCATTTTTTGAACCCGACTTCACAATTGAGAACCCGGAGGATAATCAAGGACAATTCAGAGATCCTGAACCACTAATCATTCCTCCTGAACCACCAATCATTCAACCAGAGATTGTCGAGGAAGAAACCATTAAATCAGAATCCCCTAGTGATTCAGATTCAACAAATCCAATCATGGAAAATCAGGAACGTCTAAGTATGGAAGATCGAATGAGAGCTACATGCACGGGGCAAGGACATGCCATTACTCAACCAAACGTTAATGCGCCAGATTATGAAATCAAAGGATAAATCCTACACATGGTAACTAATCAATGCCAATTTAGTGCCACGCCAAAAGAAGATCCAAACGAACATCTTCGAACGTTTAATAGGATTTGTACTCTATTTAAAATTAGAGAAGTTAAGGATGAACAGATCCATCTCATGTTATTTCCCTGGACTTTAAAGGGAGAAGCCAAAGATTGGTTAGAATCGTTACCTGAAGGGGCGATTGATACATGGGATGTTTTAGTCGACAAATTTCTTAAAAAATTCTTTCCGGCATCTAAAGCCGTGAGACTTCAAGGAGAAATTGTTACGTTCACGCAAAAGCCAAATGAAACTCTATATGAGGCGTGGACAAGATTCGGAAAGTTGTTGAGAGGATGTCCTCAAAACGGTTTAGACACTTATCAAATGTTACAAATATTCTACCAAGGATGCGATGTTATTACACGAAAAGACATCGACACAGCAGCTGGTGGTTCCATTATGAAGAAAACCGCAACTGAAGCTCACAAAATTATTGATAACACTGCCTCCCACTCACATGAGTGGCACCAAGAAAAAGATATTGTTCGTTCATCTAAAGCGGCTAGAGCCGATTCTAGTCATGACTTTGATTCCATTTCCGCAAAATTAGATGCCTTCGAAAGACGAATGGAAAAGATGACTAAAGATATTCACGCTATACGAATTAGTTGTGAACAATGTGGAGGACCACGTTTGACAAAAGATTGTCTCAGTATTGAACAAACAATGGAACAAAGAGAGAATGTTTTATACATGAACCAAAGGCCGGGAAAAAATTATCAAGGTAATTATCAACCGCCAAGACCAAACTACAATCAAAATCAGAATTATAACCGAAATGTTCCATACAACAACTAGCAAGGTCCTAGCAATCAACAAGTATCTAACAATACTTACAACCAGCAAAGACCTATTTTTCCAAATAAACCACCACAACCCAATGATAAAAATCCAAATTTAGAAGAAATAATGTCAAAGTTAGTTGAATCTCAAACACAGTTTTTCACATCTCAGAAACAAACTAATGAACAAAATGCTCAAGCATTTAAAAATCAACAAGCTTCGATTCAAAATTTGGAACAAGAAGTGAGCAACCTAGCAAGGTTGATAGGTGAAAGAAAACCAGGGAGTTTACCTAGCGATACAAATGCTAACCCCCGAAAAGAAACAGCTAAAGCCATTACCACAAGAAGTGGTATTACACTTAAACCACCTGAAATGCCTGTAATTTCTGATGAAGCTATTCCTACTCTACAAGAACCACAACCTAAACAAGATAAGGAAAAAGAACCGGTAGTTGAAAAGGTTAATGAAGATAATACAGTTAAGGCTAAACCTTATGTTAAACCATACCAACCACCACTTCCTTACCCAAGTAAAATGAGAAAAGAGAGACTTGAAGCCGAGCAATCCAAATTCTTGGATATGTTTAAACAAATAAATGTCAATCTTCCTTTCATTGATGTGATTTCAGGAATGCCTAGATATGCTAAATTTCTGAAAGATCTAATCACGAATAGAAAGAAAATGGAAGAACTCTCTGCTGTTACAATGAATGCAAATTGTTCTGCAGTGCTTTTGAATAAGATACCAGAAAAACTCTCTGACTCTGGAAGTTTCACAATTCCATGTTTTCTGGGTAGTCTTAGTTCAATAGAAGCATTGGCAGACTTAGGTGCTAGTATAAATTTAATGTCATATTCATTATACACTAAACTAGACCTTGGAGAATTGAAACCAACACGAATAAGCATACAACTAGCCGATCGATCAGTAAAATATCCTAGAGGGATAATGGAGAACATGCTAGTTAAAGTTGGTACTTTAGTATTTCCAGTAGATTTTGTTATTCTGGACATGGAAGAAGATTCTCGAGTCCCTCTCATATTAGGAAGACCTTTCTTAAACACGGCTAAAGCAATAATAGACGTGTTTGGTAAGAAACTGACCCTAAGTATAGAGGACGATAGTGTTACCTTTTTCAGTTGATAGAGCCATGCAACAACCGCAATCTGCTGATGATACATGTTATTATATTCAAACTACAGATTCACATGCAGAATTGTTAGAAGAATTTCTAGAATTACAAGGAACGGGAGAATGTTCTTTAGGAGAAGGAACTGAACTAATTGATGAAGCTGAAATGTTAGCTACACTTATGGCTAATGGATACGAACCAACAATAGAAGAACTTCAAATGCTAAAAGAGGAAGACAGATATCGATACAAACCATCGATAGAAGAACCACCGACATTAGAGTTAAAGCCACTTCCAAACCATTTGAAATACGCTTATTTACATGGTGAATCTGAATTACCTGTAATAATCTCGTCTTCTCTTACGAAAAATGAAAAATCTCGACTCATTTCTGTGCTAAAAGCTCATAAACTAGCTATTACATGGAAGATTCATGACATTAAAGGCATAAGTCCTTCGCATTGCACACATAAAATCCTTATGGAAGAAGGTCATAAAACATATGTGCAACACCAACAAAGACTAAATCCAAATATGCAAGAGGTTATTAAGAAAGAAATAATTAAACTGCTAGATGCAGGTTTAATTTATCCAATTTCTGATAGTCCATGGGTAAGCCCAGTTCAATGTGTACCTAAGAATGGTGGCATCACTGTCATCACAAATGAAAAAGATGAGCTTATTCCTACTAGGACTGTAATAGGATGGCGTGTTTGTATTGATTATAGAAAATTAAATGATGCCACCAGAAAGGATCACTTTCCCTTACCTTTCATTGATCAAATGTTGGAAGGTTAGCTGGAAACAGTTACTATTATTTTCTTGACGGTTTCTCCGGATACTTTCAAATTCTAATCGCACCCGAGGACCAAGAGAAAACCACGTTCACTTGCCCTTATGGTACTTTTGCTTACAAACGCATGCCATTTGGACTTTGCAACGCCCCTGCAACTTTTCAAAGGTGCATGATGGCGATTTTTCACGACATGATAGAGGAATGCATGGAAGTTTTCATGGATGACTTTTCAGTCTTCGGTGATACTTTTGAATCATGTCTAGTTAATCTTGAACGAATGCTTATTAGATGCGAGCAATCAAATCTAGTACTTAATTGGGAGAAATGCTATTTCAGAGTTAAAGAAGGCATCGTTCTTGGTCATAAAATTTCAAAGGAAGGAATTGAAGTAGATAGAGCTAAAGTAGATGTAATTGCTAAACTTCCACATCCCACCAATGTTAGATGAGTTAGGAGTTTTCTAGGGCATGCCGGTGTTTGCCGACGTTTCATAAAAGATTTTTCTAAAATTGTCACTCCTATGAATAAACTCCTAGAAAAAGATACTGCATTCATCTTTTCAGAGGAATGCATCAAATATTTTAATATTCTTAAAGAAAAACTTTCTAATGCGCCGATCATGATAACTCCAAATTGGAATCTCCCATTTGAACTCATGTGCGATGCAAGTGATTTTGCAATGGGAGCCGTTTTAGTACAAAGGATTGAAAAACGATTTCAACCTACTTATTGCGCTAGTAAGAGGTTACAAGCAGCACAAACGAATTACACAACTACTAAAAAATAACTCCTTGCTATTGTCTTTCCTTTTGACAAATTTCGTTCATATCTTGTTCTAGCTAAAACGGTGGTCTATACCGACCATTCTGCTCTTAGATACCTATTTTCAAAATAAGATGCCAAACCACAATTAATCCGTTGGATCTTACTCTTACAAGAGCTCGATATTGAAATTCGAGATAAAAAGGGAGCAGAAAATCTCGCCGCTGATCATCTTTCTCGTCTTGAAAATCCCGAATTAGAAGTTCTAAATGAATCGGCCATACAAGACAACTTTCCTGATGATTCCATGGTTTGCAGACTATGCAAACTACTTAATGTGTGGATTCCTTGAAAAAGGGTTGTCGTACCAAAAATGAAAGAAATTCTTTAGTGATATAAAACACTATTTTTGGGAAGATCCACATTTGTTTAAAAGTTGTCCCGATGGAATAATCCGCCGATGTGTATTCGGGGATGAAGCTAGTCAAATCTTAAACCATTGTCATACAGGACCAACAGGAAGGCATTATGGGCCTCAGCTCACAGCAAGGAAAGTTTACGATGCTGGATTCTATTGGCCTACAATTTTCAAAGACGCGCACCTTCTTTGTAAATCCTGTGATGCATGTCAAAGGGTTGGAAAAATAAGTCAACGTGATGAAATGCAACAAAATGTCATTCAAGTATGTGAAGTATTTGACGTTTGGGGTATTGACTTTATGGGTCCATTTTCAAAATCTCATAATAATCTCTACATTCTCGTTTCTATTGATTATGTATCTGAATGGGTGGAAGCACAAGCTCTCCCAACTAACGATGCACGAGTTGTAGTCAACTTCTTAAAATGTCTTTTTGAAAGGTTCGAAACACCGAAAGCTTTAATAAATGATCGGGGTACTCATTTTTGTAAAAATCAACTTGAGAAAGTTCTCAAAAGATATGGAGTAACTCATAAAATCTCAATCGCTTATCATCCACAAACAAGTGGACAAGTAGAAAATACCAACCGAGCTTTAAAACGTATTCTGGAGAAAACTGTCGGATCAAATCCGAAGGAATGGTCCATGAAATTGGAGGATGCACTTTGGGCTTTTAGAACAGCCTACAAAACTCCAATTGGCACCACACCTTTTAAACTCATTTACGGAAAAGCTAGTCACCTTCCAGTAGAAATTGAGCACAAAGCATTTTGGGCTTTGAAGACATGTAATCTTGATTTACATGAAGCCCGACGTCTACGGTTAAGTCAATTAAACGAATTAGAAGAATTAAGACATGATGCATGAAATGTCCCGTTCAAATTGATTATAAACGTTCCATATTAATTGATTTCGTCGCGAGGTTTTGACCTCTATATGAGACGTTTTTCAAAGACTGCATTCATTTTTTAAAACAAGCATAACCTTTATTTTATCGAAAAAGGTTTAAAAAGCATTACGTAAATTATCAAATAATGATAATCTAAAATATACTGTTTACACACGACCATTACATAATGGTTTACAATAAGAATATATTGCATCAAAAATAAGTTTCTTGAATGCAGTTTTTACACAATATCATACAAGCATGGACTCCAAATCTTGTCCTTATTTTAGTATGCAACAGCGGAAGCTCTTAATAATCACCTGAAAATAAACATGCTTAAAACGTCAACAAAAATATTAGTGAGTTATAGGTTTAACCTATATATTATCAAATCATAATAATAGACCACAAGATTTCATAATTCAATAGATCCCATACATAGAGATAAAAATCATTCATATGATGAACACCTGGTAACCGACATTAACAAAATGCATATAGAATATCCCCATCATTCCGGGACACCCATTGGACATTATAATTTCAAAGTACTAAAGCATTCCAAATTACAGAATGGGGCTTGTTGGGCCCGATAGATCTATCTTTAGGATTCGCGTCAATTTGGGGGTCTGTTCTCAAATTCTTAGGCTACCAAGCTAAAAGGGGCATATTCGGCTTCGATCATTCACCCATATAATGTAGTTTCATTTACTTGTGTCCATTTCGTAAAACATTTATAAAGTTGTATGTATTCACATCCCAAAATATTAGATTTTAAAAGTGGGACGATAACTCCCTTTCACAGATTTTTACTTCTTCGGGAAGTAAGACTTGGCTACTGGTCGATTCACGAACCTCAAGTATAGTAGGTAAACCTACTGGAAATAACAAAAGTAATCTTGAGCTTGAATGGATCTTTGATGGCTTGGAAGTTCTTGAATAAGAAAGAAAACCTACTGTAATTAACAAAGGTTTCTTGATCTTAGATGATTACTTGGAAAAGATTTACATGATTAAAAGTAAACTAGCAAACTTGAAAGGATTTTTGAAGTGTTCTTGAAGTGTTCTTCCTATGATGATTATAGCTTGATTCTTGAAGTAATTTTTGATGAAGATGATGATTAGTTTACTGGAAATTTTGTTTCTAAGAGTGTGTGTGTGTGTGTTTAGAGAGAATTAGAAAGAGAATTGGAAGTGAAATAGATTGATTGGTGAGTGGTGAATGATGAGTGGTGAGTGGGGTTAAAAGGAGCTCTATTTAGTTGACTAGTTCATGGTAGAAATTAAATTTGATTAGTCATGCATGACATAATCAAGAGTGGAATCCCATGCTAGTTCCTATTGGTATATACTCATAGTAAGTACGTCTAGCAGCTGTGTATAATACGGGTACGAATACTGAATGACTACGAGTAGAATTGTTGATGAAAAATGAATGGGAATGTAATTGTAAGCATTTTTGCCAAGTAGAAGTACTTTGATATGTGTCTTAGTTAACGATCTTATTTAATGTTGTTGAAATCTTAAAATTAAAATTTTAACTCATTTTTAATAAAGCGATATTAACCTAGCCAGGGGCTCTGCCCCTTGGACCCCGCCAGGGGTTGCCACCCCTTGGACCCCGATATCGGGGGCGCTGCCCCGAACCCCCGTCATAATCAATATAAGTTCAAACAATTGTGAACTCCACACTTTCCCCAAACTTGTTCGATATTTAACAAGGTTATTTTGGTTAACAAATTAATCCCATTATAATTAAATTATATTGGTGACACAAATCACCAACAATGAATATATCTTGATATGATATATATATATATACTTTAAAATGTCGTTACAACGATAAGCGTTACATATATGTTCATATATATATATATCAACATATAGTTTTTACAAGTTTTAACGTTCGTGAATCGCCGGTCAACTTGGGTGGTCAATTGTCTACATTAAACACATTTCAAATAATCAAGTCTTAACAAGTTTGATTGCTTAACATGTTGGAAACATTTAATCATGCAAATATAGTTTTCATTTAATATATAATCATGGAATAATCATGGAAAAGTTCGGGTAACTACAGTACCTACCCGTTAAATAAATTTCGTCCCGAAATTTCATCTATTGGAAGTGTTGACACATCTTCTGGAAATAAGTGAGGGTATTTCTTCTTCATCTGATCTTCTCGTTCCCAGGTAAACTCAGGTCCTCTACGAGCATTCCATCAAACCTTAACAATTGGTATCTTGTTTTGCTTAAGTCTTTTAACCTCACGATCCATTATTTCGACGGGTTCTTCGATAAATTGAAGTTTTTCGTTGATTTGGATTTCGTCTAATGGAATAGTGATAATACAAATGATATAGGTTCGTGAATCCGAGGCCAAATGATATATATTATTAACATAAAAATATATATTATTAAAAATATACAAAATATATATTCATTCAATTTCGATCACATGTATTAATAAATATACAAATGATATAGGTTCGTGAATCCGAGGTCAACCCTGCATTGTTTAGTTGTTCAATGCCGTTATATGTATTTTTACTACAAAATACAATAAGTGAGTTCATTTGATTCCCTTTTACTCTTTACATTTTTGGGACTGAGAATATATGCGCTGTTTTTACAACTACTTTAATAAATGCTTTGAAATATATTTTTTGAACTGTGAATGCATGAAATGCTTTTATAAATGTTAGACGAAATAGACACAAGTACTTAAAAACATTCTACGATTGAGTTATTATGAGTACACCGGATATCACCCATTTAATTCTGGTAATCTAAGAATTAGGAAACAGACACCCTAATTGATACGAATCCTAAAGATAGATCTATGGGCACTAACGAGCCCCAGTCAGAGAATTTAAACTACTTTAGTAATTCGAAATAGGTATACAACCGCCAGCTTTAAAAGATATGGACCTGTTTGTGAGGTGTACACAATCGTCATATTTAAAAGAGTGGCCTGATTGTATGTCTTTGCATGATCGTGCGAAATGCCGGTATGTGGGGGATATTCTATATGCATCTTGTTAAGGTCGATTACCAGGTGTTTGTAGTTCGTATGAATGACTTTTATCTCTATGCCATGCGAAATTCCTGATATGAGATTTTGTTTATGAAAGATATTAAAAATTGCGAGGCAACCTACGGGGGAGAAAAGGATACGAACTTACTCTGCTAAGCATTATGAAAAATGGTTTCGTACATGAGAAAGGTGTACTGTATTTAAAAGATATCGCATGTACATTACATGTGGGTATAGGATTCGGTCCCATTTGTACCATGCACATTTAAATCTTGTGGTCTATCAAAAGTACTGAATTTTATTGTTTACGATAAACCTATGAACTCACCATTGACACTTTAAAGCATGTTTATTCTCAGGTATGAAAGAAATCTTCCGCTGTGCATTTGCTCATTTTAGAGATATTACTTGGAGTCATTCATGACATATTTCAAAAGACGTTGCATTCGAGTCGTTGAGTTCATCAAGATTATTATTATTAAGTCAATTATAGTTGGATATATTATGAAAGTTTATGCATGCCATCAACTTTCGATGAAATGAAAGTTTGTCTTTTAAAAACGAATGCAATGTTTGTAAAATGTATCATATAGAGGTCAAGTACCTCGGGATGTAATCAATTATTGAGGATCGTTTATAATGTATATGAATGGGTCCTTTCAGTTTAGGGGTGAAATCTTTACCTTTCTGCTTCCCCATCTGAGAAAAGGCATGATTGTAGCTAATTGTAGTGACAAATTTTGTAAATTTTGGTTGAAAAATGAAGATTTTAGGGAGTATTTGGAGTGTGTGTTCGTGTATTTGTGTGTGTGATTGTGGAGACAGAACAGCTCGCTGAGCTTTTTGTTTCTTACCTGATTTTTTGAGGTCATGGAACCGAAAATGTATTTTGTTACCACATCATTTTGCATAGTGTACACGCTATGATTACTAAACGTAATAATGACATACTCCCGAGTGAAGTGGTATCATTCATAAGAGGCAAAATGGATGGAGTAACGAGAGAACTCAGGAACAATCATAATAAAATACATTTTGGTAAAGGAAAATCAAAATCCGCAGCGAAAAGAAGAGCACGACACCTTGAAAGATGTCATAAATGCGGAAAATGGCCACACGAAGAGAAATGTTCGAACAATCAGACATATTCCAATACCGAGTTCGTTACACTATGCAGAGAAGGACCGTTCATATGTTTAGAAGAAAATTTAATGAAAATTCGTGGATACGCTTACGTAGCTATGGAAAACCAATTCGTACGACTCTCCTATGAGTTGGCTAGAACAGGTCACTGAGAATTCTATCTCACGGGTAAGTATGTACAGTTTTTATTTTTATTTTTTATTGCTTTTAACCTTTTGATAATAAACGCTGAATCGGTCGCTATAAAGTATTAAATTGATATTCGATAAAATTAGGTGTTAAAACCGAAATTATTGATATCATACAAAAATTTAATGCATCACTGCGAAATTTACCGTTTATTCATAAGGTATAAATATCTTTAATCAATCAATCCAAAATATTTCAAAAATTCGTCAGGAGTAAAACTAGGTAATATAGCCGAAATTACTTTACCCAAAAAAGAGGCGTATATTTTTGATAATATTTTATTGATTAAAGTGGGATAAAAGACCAAAAACAATTCTAATTTTATTTTTACCATGTTTTTAAAATTAATATTGTAAATTTTTAAAATCAATATATTTAAGTTTGTAAATATTAAAAAAAAACTAATATTTTCAATATAAGTTTGTAAAATTAAAAATATTAATAATATTTATATGAATTTTTAATTTTATGCATTTTAAATTTAAGTTTGGTGTGAATTTAAAAACAAAATTTACTTTATTTCATTAAGTTAAGAATTGATTTCTAAAATTCGTCGTAAGTTGAAGACTAGGTCATGGAACCGAAATTGCTTTACCCAAGGGCGGGACGAGAAATTTTGTTATCATTATTTTAATCTTATTGAATTAAAGTATGCCAAAAACATTTAAAAAAAAACTCAAAAATCTTTGCTTTTAAAACAACGCTTAAAAATGACAAATTTTAATATTTTGTCGAGAGACGAACTAGGTCAACGTACCGAAGTGCCCTCATTCTAAAAAGAAACAAAATTTTAAAATTAATTAATTATTTGTTTTAATAAGTAAAAGGTTTTTATAAAAAAAAAAAAAAATTAGACCCCATGCGATCGCATGGGGTTTGCACAGCAAAGCCATGCGGTCGCATGACCTCAAAAATCAGGTAAGAAACAAAAAGCTCAGCGAGCTGTTCTGTCTCCACAATCACACACACAAATACACGAATACACACTCTAAATACTCCCTAAAATCTTCATTTTTCAACCAAAATTTACAAAATTTGTCACTACAATTAGCTACAATCATGCCTTTTCTCAGATGGGGAAGCAGAAAGGTAAAGATTTCACCCCTAAACAGAAAGGACCCATTCATATACATTATAAATGATCCTCAATAATTGATTACATCGCGAGGTACTTGACCTCTATATGATACATTTTACAAACATTGCATTCGTTTTTAAAAGACAAACTTTCATTTCATCGAAAGTTGATGGCATGCATACACTTTCATAATATATCCAACTATAATTGACTTAATAATAATAATCTTGATGAACTCAATGACTCGAATGCAACGTCTTTTGAAATATGTCATGAATGACTCCAAGTAATATCTCTAAAATGAGCAAATGCAGAGGGGAAGATTTCTTTCATACCTGAGAATAAACATGCTTTAAAGTGTCAATGGTGAGTTCATAGGTTTATCGTAAACAATTAAATTCAGTACTTTTGATAGACCACAAGATTTAAATGTGCAAGGTACAAATGGGACCGAATCCTATACCCACCTGTAATGTGCATGCGATATCTTTTAAATAGAGTACACCTTTCTCATGTACGAAACCATTTTTCATAATGCTTAGCAGAGTAAGTTCGTATCCTTTTCTCCCCCGTAGGTTGCCTCGCAATTTTTAATATCTTTCATAAACAAAATCTCATATCAGGAATTTCGCATGGCATAGAGATAAAAGTCATTCATACGAACTACAAATGTGACACCCCAGGTAAAACGTTCCCCGTAACATGATATTGTCCGCTTTGCAGAGATAGGGACGTACCCTTGTCTCCCCCGTAGGTTGCTCACGGATTTTTCTTGGCGACCAAACACGACGAGCACTTTCCCAGGAGGTCACCCATCCTGGTAGTGCTCTCGCCTGAGCACACTTAACTGCAGAGTTCTAATGGGATATTGTGACGACCCGGAAATTTCCGACCAAATTTAAACTTTAATCTTTATATTATTCTGACACGATAAGCAAAGTTTGTTAAGTTAAATCTCAAGAATTTTAAACTGTGTTCATACATTCATTATAACCTCGACCAAATTCCGACGATTCACGAACCGTTATATATAAATAGATATGTATATGTATATATATATTATAACTTGAGAATATTAATAAAGTATTAAACGTATAATACTTTACATGAACGTATTTGTTTCAATATGATTTTCGACGAAATAAAAAAAATATATTAAATGATTGAATTATCAGAAACATTGAATTATGATTACAAGTCTCTGTTGAGAGGTCCACTATGATTTGAGAAAATTTATTCCTCTTAACGATATTCAGAATAATTTATAAAACTATTTATAAATAAAAACAAAAAGTGTCATTTACGAAAGTTAGACAAAAGTTAGTGGAGAATTGGTTTCCATAATATTCTATTAATCTATTTTCAAACGTACACAGACGTTTTCAGTTTAAAAAGAACTTTATTATTAAAACGTACATAACTTTTATAAATATCTAGAATCACTTTTGACAACTCATTACTTAACCAATATAATACATATAACGATATTTATATTTTATTTCATTAAATATATAACGATTTAAATTAATATTATATATATTTATACGCGTATTATACATACATAGTTTTTATACTTTTACTATACTTTAACTTTACCTTTACTTTACTTTTACTTTACTTTAACTTTAATAATTCACTTTAATAATTCATACTTTAATAATTCACTTTAATAATTCATACTTTAATAATTCACTTTAATAATTCATACTTTAATAATTCACTTTAATAATTCATACTTTAATAATTCACTTTAATAATTCATACTTTAATAATTCACTTTAATAATTCATACTTTAATAATTCACTTTAATAATTCAAAAATCTATTATAAATAGAATTCAATAGGTTTCATTATTTCATAGAAACTTGAAAATATATTTCTCTAAACTTTCTCAATCGATTTATATATATATATATATATATATATATATATATGTATATATATATATATATATATATATATATATTTGCTCTGTATTATTTCAAGATATTATTAGTATACATAAAAATATTACGACGGAGTACTGTCCGAGTGATTTCAAAATAGTTTTTTTGAATGAGTCGAAGCTAAGGAAATTATGGGTTATAGCTATGGAGGTGATGGGTATGTTTCATGGGTATGCTCGTGAGGTCAATCTAGTGTTTATCATCTCCGTTACATCTACGTACTTTCCTGCAATATTGAATCTCAATATTGATACGTTCGTGAATCCGAGGCCAACCTTACACTTGTTAAATGATGTTATATGTATTTTTACTACGAAATACAGTATTGTGAGTTTCATTTGCTCCCTTTTATATATATTTTTGGGACTGAGAATACATGCGCTGTTTTTATAAATGTTTTACGAAATAGGCACATGTACTAAAACTAATTCTACGTGGGTTTAAACCAGAAATATACCCTTAGCTTGGTAATATTAAACTACTTGTCTATGTACGGTAGGCGCGAATCCTAAAGATAGATCTATTGGGCCTGACAAACCCCATCCTGACTATGGGATGCTTTAGTACTTCGAGGTTATTTTAAACACACCTGATCTGGTGTACTTCAGAGGGTAAAACATGAACGTTAAGGCTTGTTACCGGGTGCCTACAACTTATAGAATACTTTTATACACTTGAAATGATTGTTACCGTGTACATATATTTATAAACGGAAATCTTGTGGTCTATTAATATATTGAAATGATTGTTATGATAAACCTATGAACTCACCAACCTTTTGGTTGACACTTTAAAGCATGTTTATTCTCAGGTATTAAAGAAATCTTCCGCTGTGCATTAGCTCATTTTAAGGATATTACTTGGAGTCATTCATGGCATATTTTGAAAGACGTTACATTCGAGTCATTGAGTTCATCAAGATTATTATTAAGCCAATTATAGTTGGATGTATTATGAAATGGTGTGCATGCCGTCAACTTTTGTTGTAAAGAAAGTTTGTCTTTTAAAAACGAATGCAATGTTTGTAAAATGTATCATATAGAGGTCAAATACCTCGCGATGTAATCAACTATTGTGAATCGTTTATAATGTATATGAACGGGTCCTTTCAGTTGGTATCAGAGCGGTGGTCTTAGCGAACCAGTTCTGCACTAGTGTTTCTAACTGATAGTCGTTAGGATGCATTAGTGAGTCTGGACTTCGACCGTGTCTGCATGTCAAAAGTTTTGCTCATCATTTTTGTCGGAAATTACCTGCTTATCATTCTTAGTCTAGACACATCTTACTGCATTGATTGCATGAATAGTGTATAGACAAAATTCATATCTTAGCGTATCTGTTACTGTAAACTTTGCCTGACATATTCCGTAAATTCCTCCGTAATCTACGAAATCTTTTGCTCTATATAATTAGAATACCACCCGATAGCCGGAAAATTATTTCATATCGAAAAATTCTTTATTCGATCGTACGAAATGGAATTCGTCATTAGTTCAAGTCCCTCAGATTCCGAAATGGAATCCCACTCAAGTTTCGAAAGCAGTGTGACCGGAATGGATCAACCAATTAGTCATCATCTATTCTGGATGAATTGGAGATGGGTTCGTAGTCTCCTTAATCATTGGAGACAAGAAGAAGGTGATCTCTTCCATGCACCACATTGCCCTCTTGGCGAAGAACCTGAAGCACTTACCGGCGAACCTATCCGAAACATCATTTTCTCTCTTATTTCTAGAGTATCTCGTCACGATTACATACTACACCAAATTTTAGATTTTATTTATCCGCTCGTCCGAACCGACAATCACCCCGGTGTAATAGAAGAAGTCAACGATCTTCGCGCTCGGGTAGTGGCTTTGGAGAATATGGTGCAAAGGTTACAAACACCAGCAGCAGCACCAGCAGCATAAACAGTACCATCATTAGCAACACCAATAGTACCATCACCACCACCAACAACAACATCTACATCCCACACCGCAACATCACAATCTGTATCTCAAACATCAACGTCATACGCCCTGTAAATATCCAGGAATATCAACAACAACAAACGATGAAATATTAATTCATAAACTTCATTGAAGAGATATCTCTGCGGCAGTTATGTAATCTCCAAAATCTTAGAGATTATTTAATTCTGACCGTAAATCGGATGAGTGAACGGAGATGGTAGAGTAGAAACTTTGATCAAAAATGGTGTACGATTTACAAGCTAGAATTGTTTTACCAACAGCATCAACAGGACCGTAGCATCATCAACACAGTCAGTGCCGTCAATATCGTCAGAATCAATAGCACCTGTAACATCACAAACTCTGTCAGTTCAAGAATCATTGTGGACATCATTACGAATCAACAACAAATATATTGTATCAACGAGTTATGAAGTATTAACTCATTTCCAATCGAAAGATTTATATGTATATTTTATATGTATAAATTTTTAAACCATAATAAATCTTCCCGTACTAAGCTATTATGTGTGAATCTTAACTACTCAGTTAATTCATATTACAAATATGCAATGATGTACGTCATTCGTCCGCAACTTAACCATCGTTAATTACAATCTCTGTCTCAATTCAATAAAAATCCAATTCATAATAAATCAAGTGTATTATTCGAATATATGTTTGATTTTACACTTTCATCATCGATGTACTGGAAACTTTTCAAATAACATCATTCGGACCTTGCGAAGTTTACAAGAATTTCACAAAAACCAACAAATAACAAAGTAATGATTCATAATTTTAATATTATTGAAGAAATACTTATGCAATTTATAAAGTTTTAGGGATTACTCAATTCTAGTTCCAACCATAAAACAAATGAGTTTAATTTAATATTAACTCATTAAATCTATATTACATATAAAGAAAATATACACATATATTTTCATAAAGACTGTAATAAACTTCTTTTGTACAAAATGTTAATTGTGAAATTTTTTTTAACGGGTAGGTAATACCCGAGAGATATATAAATTCACAATTAATATATTACATTTTTCGAAACTGATTCAGCAATCATCAACTATACTCCCTACTTTCACAACAATATCCATTCTTTCATATAAATCAAAACAATCATACTCATTCAAATTCAATTACATATTCTGATTTTGAAATCGCATAATTCAATTCGAAATATAACCAGTATCATCACTCTTAGATTCCTATATCTTTCAAAGCTATACTTTGACTTCAAAACTATGTTAGAACATCATATGTATTAACGATTACAATATGTGCTCAAACCTTTCGAAATTCCTGAAGACACTTCAACTAAGGAACAATCGAGATGATGATCCAACCACATGTTACCCACAGTTATACACCTGAAAAACTCTCAAAACCCAAGTCATAGTTCGACACATATCCGTGTTAGACCCTTTGGCATTTACTAGCTAAAATAACTTTTCAATTCCGTTTCAAAATAGACAGTTTTGTCACAGCTCCAGCAAGTCAACTTCGACTTCTCAATCAAAACAGTCTTATTATAACCTCGATAGATACGTTGCCCTTTCACCAACGTTACCGGGGAATCATTTATATTTACCACATTAGCAATAAACTTACCAACAACTTCACTGATCTTTGACTTTCAAAAAAAAAAATCATTATAATTATCGAAACCCTATCATATACTCATTCGTACCTTATAACAAGAATCGCCATACCAATTATTGAGAATCAGCAATCAGTATTTTGAAACCTCGCACAATGTCTACATCAACAATTACATATACACACAACGTGTACCTCCAAGACTTACATTCTTTGAATGAGAAATTTCTGAAAAACACCCTAAACTGCGAACCAGTTCTCGAAATTTTGAAAAATGCTGATGAAGCAGCAAAAACTGTAAACGACTTTAACAGTAAAAAGTTGGATGATAAAGGATAGTATATTGGCAAAGCTCAGAAAAAGAGAAGCTTTGGAACTGAAAAACGGATTGAGCAAAGTATGAAGGAGGATGTGGACAAATCACAAAGGCTGAACCTGCCTTCAAAGAATCCAAATGATTCAGTACTTGCTGAAGTCATTAACGAATACCTTGCTCCTGACTCTAAACCCCTGCGGACAATATCCTTCATCATCCTCTGATATTAGACATTCTAAGATATCATCGTATCTTTCATTATAAATATCATCCATACTTCTGAAGATATTTTTATAATTATTCTTATCTGAAATCATTTACCTCTTCGCGCTATCTGTATTATATCATAAAAGAAACTATTTTAGTTTCTAAATTCTGAAACATTCGAGTTTAAAATAGGAATATTCTTGAAGAAGTGTTGGGAGCTGAAGCATGAGTTAGTATAATATAATGACACTTGATCAACGTGATTATATTACAGTAATTCATGCAGAGTTTCTAAATGAAACATGATGATTCACAGATCATAACGTCATCATGTGCTATGTTACACGACTCTTGTATTCTCTTTGATCTCTAAATATCAAGAAAATATTTCTTGATGATTCGGCCTTTTCAGAGGTATTCTGGTAATTTGACAAGTCAAGATCGTGCCATTACAATTTCCTTCCTAGAACATTAACAATGTTCATTCCGAAATTTATATCTGCGAATTCTGGACCATTACAAGCGGTGCTTAATCGCAAGAAGAAGAAACGAAAGGACAAAGCTCCGAACTAGAAATGGGAGTATAAATCGTAGCAAATAGAAGAGAGCATTAACTGTGGATGACAATGATTATAGAAGAAGCAAGGACTTTGAAATATAAGGGAAGATATAAAACCCAACAACAACCCAGAAATCACAAACCGTATATATCAATGCATATAGCAATATAAAGACACGGGAGAACTAAAAACACTATAAAACCAAGAGTATAGTAGAAGTAAATAGATTTTCCCGGAGGCAGATGAAAAAGAAGAGCGACAGATATGAAAGTGAGGAGTATATCAAGAATCAGCACTGGATGAAGCATATTCACAAATACTTTAAAATATGAGTTGAGAAGGTGTGAGTTGTAAGAAAACAAATGAGGTGGATTTATAGTGAAATATCCGACAGAGAAATCAAAATGGATTATCGTATTAATTCGAAGAGGATCATAATTTCCTTAATCGCCGAATAATCAAATCCAATATAGATTACAAAGATTTTCTTTTTGGAGATCAATCGTGATGACGTCAAAAGATACGACGAATCACTATTATCTTATTTCATTCATTTACAATAACTTCACTCACACGCTTCGAGTAATCGAATTATTTTATCCATTCTTCTTGAACATGATAAAACTCTATAATCGTTATAATAACATTCTCATTGTTAGTCATGACGACCTCTATCAAATTTCGGGGACCAAATTTCTTTAACGGGTAGGTACTGTGACGACCCGGAAATTTCCGACCAAATTTAAACTTTAATCTTTATATTATTCTGACACAATAAGCAAAGTTTGTTAAGTTAAATCTCAAGAATTTTAAACTGTGTTCATACATTCATTATAACCTCGACCAAATTCCGACGATTCACGAACCGTTATATATAAATAGATATGTATATGTATATATATATTATAACTTGAGAATATTAATAAAGTATTAAACGTATAATACTTTACACGAACGTATTTGTTTCAATATGATTTTCGACAAAATAAAAAAAAATATATTAAATGATTGAATTATCAGAAACATTGAATTATGATTACAAGTCTCTGTTGAGAGGTCCACTATGATTTGAGAAAATCTATTCCTCTTAACGATATTCAGAATAATTTGTAAAACTATTTATAAATAAAAACAAAAAGTGTCATTTACGAAAGTTAGACAAAAGTTAGTGGAGAATTGGTTTCCATAATATTCTATTAATCTATTTTCAAACGTACAAAGACGTTTTCAGTTTAAAAAGAACTTTATTATTAAAACGTACATAACTTTTATAAATATCTAGAATCACTTTTGACAACTCATTACTTAACCAATATAATACATATAACGATATTTATATTTTATTTCATTAAATATATAACGATTTAAATTAATATTATATATATTTATACGCGTATTATACATACATAGTTTTTATACTTTTACTATACTTTAACTTTACCTTTACTTTACTTTTACTTTTACTTTACTTTAACTTTAATAATTCACTTTAATAATTCAAAAATCTATTATAAATAGAATTCAATAGGTTTCATTATTTCATAGAAACTTGAAAATATATTTCTCTAAACTCTCTCAATCGATTTATATATATATATATATATATATATATATATATATATATATATATATATATATATATATATATATATATATTTGCTCTGTATTATTATTTCAAGATATTATTAGTATACATAAAATATTACGACGGAGTACTGTCCGAGTGATTTCAAAATAGTTTTTTTGAATGAGTCGAAGCTAAGGAAATTATGGGTTATAGCTATGGAGGTGATGGGTATGGTTCATGGGTATGCTCGTGAGGTCAATCTAGTGTTTATCATCTTCGTTACGTCTACGTACTTTCCTGCAATATTGAATCTCAATATTGATACGTTCGTGAATTCGAAGCCAACCTTGAACTTGTTAAATGACGTTATATGTATTTTTACTACGAAATACAGTATTGTGAGTTTTATTTGCTCCCTTTTATATATATTTTTGGGACTGAGAATACATGCGCTGTTTTTATAAATGTTTTACGAAATAGGCACAAGTACTAAAACTAATTCTACGTGGGTTTAAACCAGAAATATACCCTTAGCTTGGTAACATTAAACTACTTGTCTATGTACGGTAGGCGCGAATCCTAAAGATAGATCTATTGGGCTTGACAAACCCCATCCTGACTATGGGATGCTTTAGTACTTCGAGGTTATTTTAAACACACCTGATCTGGTGTACTTCAGAGGGTAAAACATGAACGTTAAGGCTTGTTACCGGGTGCCTACAACTTATAGAATACTTTTATACACTTGCGAGTGTACATATATTTATAAACGGAAATCTTGTGGTCTATTAATATATTGAAATGATTGTTATGATAAACCTATGAACTCACCAACCTTTTGGTTGACACTTTAAAACATGTTTATTCTCAGGTATTAAAGAAATCTTCCGCTGTGCATTATCTCATTTTAAGGATATTACTTGGAGTCATTCATGGCATATTTTGAAAGACGTTACATTCGAGTCATTGAGTTCATCAAGATTATTATTAAGCCAATTATAGTTTGATGTATTATGAAATGGTGTGCATGCCGTCAACTTTTGTTGTAAAGAAAGTTTGTCTTTTAAAAACGAATGCAATGTTTGTAAAATGTATCATATAGAGGTCAAATACCTCGCGATGTAATCAACTATTGTGAATCGTTTATAATGTATATGAACGGGTCCTTTCAGATATGCTGTGCTTGTGGTCCCAAAACGCGTCATGCTAGGAAAGGTCTCCACACCCTTATAAGTCATGCTTCGTTCCCATCTCCAACCGATTTGGGACGGATGTAACACGGGTGTTACAATCCTCCCCCCTAATGGGACACAGCGTCCTCGCTGTGCACGTTTGATCCGGGGCCTGGCTCTGATACCAAATGTGATGCCCCGTATAAAACCATCGTGTACGAATCATCAACAACAGGATCATTATAAGGTTAAGTACTATATGCTGTAATTAAAGAAGTTGCATTCACGATAAAAAGGTGATGTCATAACCGACATCAAATGTTTTACATTTCAAAAGCATGCTTCACTAAGTAGAAGCAAATAATAAGTGTATGTGACCACAATGGCCGTTACAAGTCATAGTTCAAAAGTACGAATGTTTGAATGCAAAGTAAAGTAGTTCATGCGTGGACAACTCTAAGCAGCGGGTGTCTACAGCACAACAAGTAAGACAGCGGAAGCAACCTCAAGCACCTAAGAAATACATGCTTAAAAACATCAACACAAAGGTTGGTGAGCTATAGTTTAAGTATAACAGTATGTAAGGTAGGCCACGAGATTTCAGTGCTACAAAGAGCGTTTCAAAACAGTATGATAAAGTATATGTTAACCGTGGACACTTGGTAACTAACTTAACGTTTATACCCCTTGAAAGTACACTTGGCAAGTGCGTATGTTTACGAAGTATTAAACACTCGTTAAATGCTAGCGCGACTAGCCTGAGTGGGGATGTCAAACCCTATGGATCCATATCTAAGATTCGCGTTCACGGTTCAAAAACCAATGATTAAACGTTACCGAGCTAAAGGGAATGTTTATGCCGTTGTATAACCCACACATATATAAGTTTAAGTACTCATGCCTAGTATGTAAAACATAAAATCCGCATGTATTCTCAGTTCCCAAAATAAGTTAAAGTAAAAAGGGAATGCTATAACTCACAATGATATGTAGCGGTAAAGTAGTAGTCGGGAAAGGTGCGCAAGTAAACGGTCTGAAGTCCTCAACCTAAGTAAAATAGTACTAAGTCAGTAAATCGTCTTAATAGGTTTAAAAGTATGTAATTAAGGTCTTAAGGGTCATCATCATTCATCATTAAACAAAAGGCGTAAGGTAGGTTTCGTTTATGAAAGTAGTTTAAAACAAAGTCTGACTTCAGTCAGTCACCACGGCCTCTACCCTTACTGAATTAAGGTGAGACCAGTGGCCATGGCTCCGTATATGAGTCCCTTAAGTGTGGTAAAATTTACAGAATCAAACTCGTCTTGTTTTGACCGTGGCAACGGTCTAAGTGCGAGTAGGTCAGAAATTTCTGCACAACGTTAAAGGACATAGTGACGATCGGGGGGCCATAAATCCTAAACCGTAACTCGGATTAAGACGAGTCCTATATGAAAAGTTATCTACTCTAAAAGTTCTATCCAAAAATCAAGGTTAGAACATCCCAGGTCTACTGGTCTCTTACAGAAACATCAGATCAGTAGCTTTTGGACAGAAACAGTGAGTTTAAAAGGGTTCCAGTGGTCTTGGTGCTTGATGTTCATCATGGTTCTCATTCTTGATGCATATAGCTTCAAGTGTACCACTCATTGATGTATCTACATCATCTTAACCAAGTCTTGACCATCATAACCCTAGTGCAAGTCTAAGACATGAAGCACAACTCACTTAAGAGTTGCATGTAGTTTGATGAACCAAAGTTACATCAAAGTCTTAGGTTTGACACTTACATGAACTATAATTGAAATATTGAACTATAAACTTGAAAGTTAACTAACTAATCAAGATCATAAGTAGTAGAACATAGTTCTTAGTTTGATCTTGAAGATCCAAGACTCAAAAGTCTAGATCCAAAGTTATATTTAAAGAAAACTTATTTGGGTGTTCTTGAACTTTCAAAGTTAACTTAATTTGTTCAAGAGATATGATATCAAGACTAACTTGTAGTACTTGACCATATAAAGTAACTACATGAAATTAAAGTGCATAAAATGAAGAAGTAAACTTAAATAAACAAGAAAAGGTTCATGGTTGTTCATACTTTAAAGATTCAAACCAAAGTTTGATCTTTAGAAAGTAAACTTTAAAGTTTATTTCATGAGCTTCAAGTATGTCTTTAATCAACACATGGAACTTGTAACTTTTGAAACAATTGAAGTAGAATCATAAACTAGTGAGTTTATGTTCTTGTGTTCTTGAACTTACAAGATAATAGAAGAACCAAAACTAGAAAGTTAGGTTCTTGAAAGCTAGTAAGTAACTACAACAACAAGATGAAACAAGTAACAACAACAAACAAGAAATCAAACAAGCAAGTAACAAAAGATGATGATGATGATTAAGTATGTATATAATTCGGTTTTAGCAAGAAAAAGAGAAAGAAAAGAAGTCTTGTAACTTACAAAGTTTAGAGAGAAAAGAGAGAAATTTGAAAGTGAGTTTGAAGTGTGTGTTTTGAGAATGAGGAGTAAATGAAAGATGCTAGTGAACAAGTAGTAAAAAAAATGAAATGTGATGCCCCGTACAAAACCATCGTGTACGAATCATCAACAACAGGATCATTACAACTTTAAGTACTATATGCTGTAATTAAAGAAGTTGCATTCACGATAAAAAGGTGATGTCATAACCGACATCAAATGTTTTACATTTCAAAAGCATGCTTCACTAAGCAGAAGTAAATAATAAGTGTATATGACCACAATGGTCGTTACAAGTCATAGTTCAAAAGTACGAATGTTTGAATGCAAAGTAAAGTAGTTCATGCGTGGACAACTCTAAGCAGCGGGTGTCTACAGCACAACAAGTAAGACAACGGAAGCAACCTCAAGCACCTGAGAAATACATGCTTAAAAAAATCAACACAAAGGTTGGTGAGCTATAGTTTAAGTATAACAGTATGTAAGGTAGGCCACGAGATTTCAGTGCTACAAAGAGCATTTCAAAACAGTATGATAAAGTATATGTTAACCGTGGGCACTTGGTAACTAACTTAACGTTTATACCCCCTGAAAGTACACTTGCAAGTGCGTATATTTACGAAGTATTAAACACTCATTAAATGCTAGCGTGACTAGCCCGAGTGGGGATGTCAAACCCTATGGATCCATATCTAAGATTCACATTCACGGTTCAAAAACCAATGATTAAACGTTACCGAGCTAAAGGGAATGTTTATGCCGTTGTATAACCCACACATATATAAGTTTAAGTACTCGTGCCTAGTATGTAAAACATAAAATCCGCATGTATTATCAGTTCCCAAAATAAGTTAAAGTAAAAAGGGAATGCTATAACTCACAATGATATGTAGCGGTAAAGTAGTAGTCGGGAAAGGTGTGCAAGTAAACGGTCTGAAGTCCTCAACCTAAGTCAAATAGTACTAAGTCAGTAAAGAATCTTAATAGGTTTAAAAGTATGTAATTAAGGTCTTAAGGGTCATCATCATTCATCATTAAACAAAAGGCGTAAGGTAGGTTTCGTTTATGAAAGTAGTTTAAAACAAAGTCTGACTTCAGTCAGTCACCACGGCCTCTACACTTACTGAATTAAGGTGAGACCAAGGGCCATGGCTCCGTATATGAGTCCCTTAAGTGTGGTAAAATTTACAGAAGCAAACTCGTCTTGGTTTGACCGTGGCGACGGTCTAAGTGCGAGTAGGTCAGAAATTTCTGCACAACGTTAAAGGACATAGTGACGATCGGGGGGCCATAAATCCTAAACCGTAACTCGGATTAAGACGAGCCCTATATGAAAAGTTATCTACTTGAAAATTTATATCTAAAAATCAAGGTTAGAACAACCCAGGTCTACTGGTATGTTACAGAAACATCAGATCAGTAGCTTTTGGACAGAAACAATGAGTTTAAAAGGGTTCCGGTGGTCTTGGTGCTTGATGTTCATCATGGTTCTCATCCTTGATGCATATAGCTTCAAGTGTACAACTCATTGATGTATCTACATCATCTTAACCAAGTATTGACCATCATAACCCTAGTGCAAGTCTAAGACATGAAGCACAACTCACTTAAGAGTTGCATGTAGTTTGATGAACCAAAGTTACATCAAAGTCTTAGGTTTGACACTTACATGAACTATAATAGAAATATTGAACTATAAACTTGAAAGTAAACTAACTAATCAAGATGATAAGTAGTAGAACATAGTTCTTAGTTTGTTCTTGAAGATCCAAGACTCAAAAGTCTAGATCCAAAGTTATATTTAAAGAAAACTTATTTGTGTGTTCTTGAACTTTCAAAGTTAACTTAATTTGTTCAAGAGATATGAGATCAAGACTAACTTGTAGTACTTGACCATATAAACTAACTACATGAAATTAAAGTGCATAAAATGAAGAAGTAAACTTAAATAAACAAGAAAAGGTTCATGGTTGTTCATACTTTAAAGATTCAAACCAAAGTTTGATCTTTAAAAAGTAAACTTTAAAGTTTACTTCATGAGCTTCAAGTATGTCTTTAATCAACACATGGAACTTGCAACTTTTGAAACAATTGAAGTAGAATCATAAACTAGTGAGTTTATGTTCTTGTGTTCTTGAACTTACAAGATAATAGAAGAACCAAAACTAGAAAGTTAGGTTCTTGAAAGCTAGTAAGTAACTACAAAAACAAGATGAAACAAGTAATAACAACAAACAAGAAATCAAACAAGCAAGTAACAAAAGATGATGATGATGATTAAGTGTGTATATAATTCGGTTTTAGCAAGAAAAAGAGAAAGAAAAGAAGTCTTGTAACTTACAAAGTTTAGAGTGAAAAGAGAGAAATTTGAAAGTGAGTTTGAAGTGTGTGTTTTGAGAATGAGGAGTAAATGAAAGATGCTAGTGAACAAGTAGTAAAAAAAAATGAAAAACTCTCCCCATTCACTCCTCATTGCCGACGGTTTAGGCATCCAAATGGGGAAGGGAAGAGTCCACTAGGTCAAGCATGGTAAAGCCTTAAAAAGATGGATATTAGGTGTTAGTTCATGGGGATTATGGACAAACTAGATTCCAATTCAAGTTAACTAACTAGTTACTCTTGTAAGTACTACTTACATGTAATGTTGGGCTAGTTAAGTCCATTAAGGTGTAGGGTGGGTTTACAAGCCCATATTCAAGAGTCCATTACGCTAATCAAAGCCCAAGTTCAATAATTAACAAATAAAGTCCAATAAAAGCCCAAGTTATTAACCAACAACCTTAGTTAATTAAGATGATTAATAAAACTAATCATGAATATAGATAATATCCTAAAAATATTATTCGTGAAGTTTCGGGTGTCACAAAGACGTTTCGGGCACTTAAAAGTCAAGTAAGGGTAATCATGGTAACATGTAAATGTAATAACATACATTCGTTTAATCACACGTATTAATAATAATAATTATTAATAAATAAACGTTGGAAAATCCAGGGTCGTTACATTACCCACCTGTTAAAGAAAATTTCATCCCGAAATTTAAGCTGAGGTAGATGGAGGAGTCGGGAAAAGGTGAGGATACTTTCGCATCATTTGATCCTCTCGCTCCCAAGTAAACTCAGGTCCTCATTTGGCATTCCATCGCACTCGGACGATCGGAATCTTGTTACGTTTCAAATTTTTGATCTCACGATCCATAATCTCAACTGGTTCTTCCACAAAGTGTAGTTTGTCGTCAATTGTAAGTTCTTCCAGTGGTATGATAAGTTCAGGTGCAGCAAGACACTTCTTCAAGTTTGACACATGGAAGGTAGGATGAACTGAGCTCAATTGTGCTGGTAGATCCAAACGGTATGCAACGGGTCCAACACGTTCCAAGATTTCAAAAGGATCAATGTATCGTGGGTTTAACTTTCCACATTTTCCAAAACGAATCACACCTTTCTAAGGTGCAACCTTTAACATTACACGATCACCAACGTTGAATTCAAAGTCTTTACATTTAAGATCGGCATAACTCTTCTGACGATCGCGGGCAGTCTTAAGTCTAGCTTGAATCTGAGCAATCTTCTCCGTGGTTTCGTGAACTACCTCGGGTCCGGTGATTTACTTTTCGCCTACTTCGGCCCAACAAATAGAAGATCGGCACTTGCGGCCATACAACGCTTCGAAAGGTGCAACATTAATGCTAGAGTGATAACTATTGTTGTACGAGAATTCGGCGAGTGGCAAATGCCTTTCCCAGGCCTTTCCGAAATCAATGACACATGCACGCAGCATGTCTTCCAAGGTCTAAATCGTTCGCTCACTTTGCCCGTCAGTCTGTGGATGATACGCAGTACTCATGTCGAGACGAGTTCCCATGGCTTCTTGAAAAGAACGCCAAAATCTAGAGGCAAAATGGGGATCGCGATCGGAGATGATCGATAAAGGTACACCATGACGAGATACAACCTCCTTGATGTATAATTGAGCAAGTCTCTCCATTGTATCCGTTTCCTTCATCGCTAGAAAGTGTGCAGATTTGGTGAGGCTGTCAACAATAACCCAAATGGTATCGTATCCGCCCACCGTCTTTGGTAGCTTGATGATGAAATCCATTGTTATCCATTCCCACTTCCATTGTGGGATTTCTGGTTGTTGAAGTAACCCAGAAGGTCTCTGATGCTCGGCTTTAACCTTCGAGCAAGTTAAACACTTACCAACATAAGTCGCAACGTCCTTCTTGAGATTTGGCCACCAATATTGTTCTTTAAGGTCGTGGTACATCTTGCCCGCACCGGGGTGAATCGAATATCTCGATTTGTGTGCTTCATTAAGTATAAGGTTCCGTAGATCTCCATAAAGAGGTACCCAAATTCTTCCGGCATAACATCGAAGTCCAGACTCCCTAACCTCGAATCGAGAGACAAGTATGTTCAAATGTTCATGAGATATGTTCTCCTCCTTGAGAGCCTCATCTTGGGCTACTCTGATCTGGCTGTTGAGGTTCGAATTGATGGTGATGTTCAGAGCCCTAACACGAAGAGGTGACGTCCTCTCCTTTTGGCTTAAAGCGTCAGCTACAACATTGGCCTTTCCAGGGTGATAACGGAGTTCACAATCGTAGTCGTTGAGCGTCTCGATCCATCGACGCTGTCTCTTATTCAGTTTCTTCTGATCAAAGATGTGCTGGAGACTCTTGTGATCGGTGAAGATAGTGCTCTTAGTTCCATACAAATAATGTCTCCACAATTTGAGCGCAAAGACAATGGCTCCAAGTTCAAGATCATGCGTAGTGTAGTTCCGCTCGTGAATCTTCAATTGGCGGGAGGCATAGGCAATAACCTTTGATCGTTGCATCAGTACACAACCAAAACCACTCTTCGATGCGTCACAATAAACAACAAAGTCATCACTGCCCTCAGGAAGTGATAGGATAGGTGCGGTGGTCAGCTTCTACTTCAAGGTTTGGAATGCTGACTCGTGTGCGGGTTCCCAAATGAACTTCTTACCCTTATGAGTCAGCGCGGTCAAAGGACGAGCAATCAGAGAAAATCCTTCGATAAACCTTCGGTAATACCCTGCGAGACCTAGGAATTGGCGAATATGCGTCAGAGTAGTGGGGGTCTCCCACTTGCTGATGGCCTCAATGTTGGCGGGATCAACTTTGATACCCTGGTCGCTCACAACATGACCCAAAAACTGTACTTCCTTCAACCAAAATTCGCACTTGGAGAATTTGGCATAAAGTTGCTCTTGTCTTAAGAGTTCAAGCACTAATCGGAGGTGTTGCTCATGTTTTTCTTCGCTCTTAGAGTAGATGAGGATATCATCTATGAAGACGATAACAAACTTGTCCAAGTAAGGCTTGCAGACACGATTCATGAGGTCCATGAACACGGTAGGTGCATTTGTCAAACCGAATGGCATCACGAGAAACTCATAATGACCATAACGGGTCCTGAATGCAGTTTTCATCACGTCACTTTCCTTCACCCTCAGTTGGTGATATCCGGATCGTAAATCGATCTTTAAATAAACGCTCGATCCTTGTAGTTGATAAAAAAGATCATCAATTCGTGGAAGAGGATACCGATTCTTGATAGTCAGTTTGTTGAGTTCACGGTAGTCGATACACATACGGAAGGATCCATCCTTCTTCTTCACAAACAACACAGGTGCGCCCCAAGGCGAGAAGCTTGGTTGAATAAATCCTCTGTCTAACAGCTCTTGTAGTTGACTCTGTAATTCTTGCATCTCGGAAGGTGCGAGTCTATAAGGTGCGCGAGCTACAGGTGCTGCTCCTGGCACTAAATCAATCTGAAACTCTACGGCTCTCTGCGGCGGAAATCCAGGCAATTCCTCTGGGAAGACATCGGAAAATTCGTTCACAATTCGAACGTCGTTCACGCTCTTCACCTCAGTTTCTACCGCTTTCACATGTGCTAGGACAGCAAAACGTCCCTTCTTCATAATCTTTTGCCCTTTCACGCAACTAATGAGGTTCAACTTCGAGGTACATCTCTCTCCATAGATAACCAGTGGTTCGCCATCTCCTTGTGGAATGCGAAGTGCTTTATCTCCACAGATAATATCGGCCTTTATCTTGCTCAACCAATCCATACCAACGATCACGTCAAAGCTTCCCAGTTTGATAGGTATCAAATAAATTTCGAAATCTGCACCAGCTATGTTGATAATAGCTCCACGACTAATATGGTCAACCTTTTCATGTTTTCCATTTGCGACCTCGACAAGCATACTTTCTTTTAACGGGACTAATGACCAATTAATCTTATCGCAAAAATGTCTACATACATAACTTCTATCCGCACCAGTATATCTGTGACACCCCAGGTAAAACGTTCCCCGTAGCATGATATTGTCCGCTTTGCAGAGATAGGGACGTACCCTTGTCTCCCCCGTAGGTTGCTCACGGATTTTTCTTGGCGACCAAACACGACGAGCACTTTCCCAGGAGGTCACCCATCCTGGTATTGCTCTCGCCTGAGCACACTTAACTGCAGAGTTCTAATGGGATCTGCTGCGCTTGTGGTCCCAAAACGCGTCATGCTAGGAAAGGTCTCCACACCCTTATAAGGCATGCTTTGTTCCTCTCTCCAACCGATGTGGGACGGATGTAACACGGGTGTTACAATCCTCCCCCCTAATGGGACACAGCGTCCTCGCTGTGCACGTTTAATCCGGGGCTTGGCTCTGATACCATCTGTGACACCCCAGGTAAAACGTTCCCCGTAGCATGATATTGTCCGCTTTGCAGAGATAGGGACGTACCCTTGTCTCCCCCGTAGGTTTCTCACGAATTTTTCTTGGCGACCAAACACGACGAGTACTTTCCCAGGAGGTCACCCATCCTGGTAGTGCTCTCGCCTGAGCACACTTAACTGCAGAGTTCTAATGGGATCTGCTGAGCTTGTGGTCCCAAAACGCGTCATGCTAGGAAAGGTCTCCACAGCCTTATAAGGCATGCTTCGTTCCCCTCTCCAACCGATGTGGGACGGATGTAACACGGGTGTTACAACAAACACCTAGTAATCGACCTTAACAAGATGCATATAGAATATCCCCCGCATACCGGCATTTCGCACGATCATGCAAAGACATACAATCAGGCCACTCTTTTAAACATGACGGTTATGTACACCTCACAAACAGGTCCATATCTTTTAAAGCTGACGATTGTATACCTATTTCGAAGTACTAAAGTAGTTCAAATTCTCTGACTGGGGCTCGTTAGTGCCCATAGATCTATCTTTAGGATTCGTATCAATTAGGGTGTCTGTTTCCTAATTCTTAGATTACCAGACTTAAATGGGTGATATCCGGTGTACTCATAATAACTCATTCGTAGAATGTTTTTAAGTACTTGTGTCTATTTCGTCAAACATTTATAAAAGCATTTCATGCATTCACAGTTCAAAAAATATATTTCAAAGCATTTATTAAAGTAGTTGTAAAAACAGCGCATATATTCTCAGTCCCAAAAATGTAAAGAGTAAAAGGGAATCAAATGAACTCACTTATTGTATTTTGTAGTAAAAATACATATAACGGCATTGAACAACTGAACAATGCAGGGTTGGCCTCGGATTCACGAACCTATATCATTTGTATATTTATTAATACATGTGATCGAAATTGAATGAATATATATTTTGTATATTTTTAATAATATATATTTTTATGTTAATAATATATATCATTTGGCCTCGGTTACACCATTTTTATGTTAATAATATATATTTTTAATTTGTATATTCATTCAAAATAGTTATTATTTTATAATTGTATTAATATATGTGTATGTGCTTAGTGTTATATTATAAATACCTAACTTGTTATATACGAATATTTCTAAAAATAATTTGTTAATATAGTTAATATATACTTATAATCTTAACAACGTCGTTAAAACTTTTATTTTCATAGTTATAATTATTTTGAATAATAATAATAATACTTACATTAATCTAGTTAATATTAATAACAATGATAATAATATTAATAATAATAATACATGGTGATAATACTAATAGTTATAGCATGATACCAATACTAATACTTATAAACCGATAATAATTTGTATTATTTTCATAATGACAATAATAATAATTATTCTATTAATAATAACTAAGTAAATGATAATATTTAGGATAATGATAATAATTATTACTTTTAATAATAATACTAATTATTAATAATACTAATTAATAATAATAATTCTAATACATCATGATAATAATAGTAATAACAATAAGGATAAGTGTAATAATAATAATAATAATAATAATAATAATAATAATAATAATAATAATAATAATAATAATAATAATAATAATAATAATAATAATAATAATAATAATAATAATAATAATAAAAGGAAAACTACCTCATCTAAGTAGGCTTTAAAAAGAAAAAGAATGCCACCAGCAGGGATCGAACGTAAGACCTCTCGCTTAATTCAAACACCACTAGCCAATACACTGTATGCTTCATTTTGTGATTTAGAACACAGGCTTATCATATATTACGTATGCTTATTAATTTCTAACGTTTACCATCTCTGGCCCAAATTCCTTCGGCCCAACAGCGACTACTCGGCCCAACTTGCATCAACAGCCCAAGAGTAACTAGTTAGATTTCGGCCCAAGAAACAGTCCATTTGAATAGCCCAACAGCTCCTCTTGATAATAATAAAAAAAATATTGTAGTGGCCTGGGTTCGAACTCAGGACCTCTCGTTCAAGACAAACACCCCTAACCATTACGCTGTTTTTGCTTTTGTGTTATAATTCGTATTTAAATATATTTAACCTGTATTTTCTGTTTCTCTTCTTCTTCAAAATGAAATCCAGAACTATTCATCCTCTTCTTTAATACTTCATAATCACCGATCATCTTCATGATCATTGTCATGATCCGGATTTTTCCATGGTTATATATTGAACGATATTAATATTTACATGATTAAATGTTTCCAACATGTTAAAAAAATCAAACTTGTTAAGACTTGATTAATTGGAACGAATTTTATGTAAACGTGTGACAACCCAATTTGTCCGATGATTCACGAACGTTATAACTTGTAAATGACATGATAATATGTATATGAACTTATATATATATTTAACATGATGAAATGATAATTAAGTATCTCATTAAGTATATTAAACATGAACTATATACATAAAATGAGACTACTAACTTAAGGATTTTGAAACGATATATATATACGTAACGATTATCGTTGTAATAACGTCTTAATATTTATATATCGTATTAAGTTATATTAACACACTATGTTATCATGATAATATAACAATTTAACATCTCATTAGATATAGTAACAATGGGATTAATTACATTTAACAAGGTCGTTAACTTAAAGGTTTCGAAACAACACTTAGATGTAACGACTAACGATGATTTAATGACTCAGTTAAAATGTATATATATATAGTGTATTAAGATGTATTAATACACATTTGAAGGAGTTCAAGACATATATCAAAACACTCATAGTTAACAAAAATGGTTACAATTCCATTCTCAATCATTTTCATCAACAATTCTACTCGTATTCGCTCGGTATTTGCACTCGTATTATACCCGGCTTCTAGATGTATTTACTATTGGTATATTCTAATAAAAATCTACTCCTTAGTAGCCTTAAATGATTAAGGAAGATGTGGAACCAACCATTTGTCAATTAGCATGAATTATTTAGCAAGAAAACAAAATTAGGAATCTTTTCTTTCTTTATAAACTAAAAACATTTTTATGCATACACACCATTTCTTTATTCCATTTTCTCATACTTACACTCCCAATTCTCTCTCAAAATACTCCTAACTTCATACTTGATCATCTCCAAGTATTTTCCCCATCATTTAGCTTCAATTAAAAGCTTTAATCATCATAAAAACAACCTAGAATCAAGATGTTGCAAGATTACTTCCAATCTTTTTAATCCAATCCAACAACTCATCAAAGATCAAGAACTTTCATATAATCTCAGTAACGTTTAATTCTTAATCAAGGTAATAATCATATTCAAGCTTTGGTTTAATTCCTATAAACATAACTACCTTAAATCAAGTAGTAATCTTACTTGAACTTGTTTTCATGTCTTGATTCTGCTTCAAGAACTTCCAAGCCATCAAAGATCCTTTGAAGCTCAGGTTATTTTCTCATCATTTCCAGTAGGTTTACCTACTATAATTGAGGTAGTAATGATGTTCATAATGAAATGTCCCGTTCTTATTGATTAAAAACGTTCCATATTAATTGATTTCATTGCGAGGTTTTGACCTCTATATGAGACGTTTTTCAAAGACTGCATTCATTTTAAAACAAACCATAACCTTTATTTCATCAATAAAGGTTTAAAAAGCTTTACGTAGATTATCAAATAATGATAATCTAAAATATCCTGTTTACACACGACCATTACATAATGGTTTACAATACAAATATGTTACAACAAAATAAGTTTCTTGAATGCAGTTTTTACACAATATCATACAAGCATGGACTCCAAATCTCGTCCTTATTTAAGTATGCGACAGCGGAAGCTCTTAATAATCACCTGAGAATAAACATGCTTAAAACGTCAACAAAAATGTTGGTGAGTTATAGGTTTAACCTATATATATCAAATTTTAACAATAGACCACAAGATTTCAATACACATCCCATACATAGAGATAAAAATCATTCATATGGTGAACACCTGGTAACCGACATTAACAAGATGCATATATAAGAATATCCCCATCATTCCGGGACACCCTTCGGATATGATATAAATTTTGAAGTACTAAAGCATCCGGTACTTTGGATGGGGTTTGTTAGGCCCAATAGATCTATCTTTAGGATTCGCGTCAATTAGGGTGTCTGTTCCCTAATTCTTAGATTACCAGACTTAATAAAAAGGGGCATATTCGATTTCGATAATTCAACCATAGAATGTAGTTTCACGTACTTGTGTCTATTTTTGTAAATCGTTTATAAAACCTGGATGTATTCTCATCCCAAAAATATTAGATTTTAAAAGTGGGACTATAACTCACTTTCACAGATTTTTACTTCGTCGAGAAGTAAGACTTGGCCACTGTTGATTCACGAACCTATAACAATATATACATATATATTAAAGTATGTTCAAAATATATTTACAACACTTTTAATATATTTTGATGTTTTAAGTTTATTAAGTCAGCTGTCCTCGTTAGTAACCTACAACTAGTTGTCCACAGTTAGATGTACAGAAATAAATCGATAAATATTATCTTGAATCAATCCACGACCCAGTGTATACGTATCTCAGTATTGATCACAACTCAAACTATATATATTTTAGAATCAACCTCAACCCTGTAGAGCTAACTCCAACATTCACATATAGAGTGTCTATGGTTTTTCCGAAATATATATAGATGTGTCGACATGATAGGTCGAAACATTGTATACGTGTCTATGGTATCTCAAGATTACATAATATACAATACAAGTTGATTAAGTTATGGTTGGAATAGATTTGTTACCAATTTTCACGTAGCTAAAATGAGAAAAATTATCCAATCTTTTTTTACCCATAACTTCTTCATTTTAAATCCGTTTTGAGTGAATCAAATTGCTATGGTTTCATATTGAACTCTATTTTATGAATCTAAACAGAAAAAGTATAGGTTTATAGTCGGAAGAATAAGTTACAAGTCGTTTTTGTAAAGGTAGTCATTTCAGTCGAAAGAACGACGTCTAGATGACCATTTTAGAAAACATACTTCCACTTTGAGTTTAACCATAATTTTTGGATATAGTTTCATGTTCATAATAAAAATCATTTTCTCAGAATAACAACTTTTAAATCAAAGTTTATCATAGTTTTTAATTAACTAACCCAAAACAGCCCGCGGTGTTACTACGACGGCGTAAATCCGGTTTTACGGAGTTTTTCGTGTTTCCAGGTTTTAAATCATTAAGTTAGCATATCATATAGATATAGAACATGTGTTTAGTTAATTTTAAAAGTCAAGTTAGAAGGATTAACTTTTGTTTGCGAACAAGTTTAGAATTAACTAAACTATGTTCTAGTGATTACGAGTTTAAACCTTCGAATAAGATAGTTTTATATATATGAATCGAATGATGTTATGAACATCATTACTACCTCAAGTTTAGTAGTTAAACCTACTGGAAGTGACAAGAAATGATCTAGCTTCAAAGGATCTTGGATGGCTTGAAAGTTCTTGAAGTAGGATCATGACACAAAAACAAGTTCAAGTAAGATTTTTACTCGAATTAAGATAGTTTATAGTTATAGAAATTGAATCAAAGTTTGAATATGAATATTACCTTGAATAAGAAAGATAACCTACTGTATATAACAAAGGTTTCTTGATCTTAGATGATTACTTGGAATGGATTAGAAAGCTTGGAAGTAAATTAGTAAACTTGAAGGGATTTTTGAAGTGTTCTTGAAGTGTTCTTCCTATGATGATTATAGCTTGATTCTTGAAGTGATTTTTGATGAAGATGATGATTAACTACTGGAAAAATACGTTCATAATAGTGTGGGTGTGTTGAGAGAGAATTAGAAAGAGAATTGGAAGTGAAATGGAGTGAATGATGAGTGGTAATTGGTGAGTGGTGAGTGGGGTTAAAAGGAGTTCTAGTTAGTTGACTAGCTCATGGTAGAAGTTAAAATTGATTAGTCATACATGACATAATCAAGAGTGGAATCCCATGCTAGTTCCTATTGGTATATACCCATAGTAAGTACGTTTTGAAGCTGTGTATAATACGGGTAAAAATACGACTAGAATTCTTGATGAAAGAAAAGAATGGGAAAGTAACTGTAACCATTTTCGTTAAGTATGAGTGTTTTGATATATGTATTGAAGTCTTCCAAAAGTATTTTAATACATCTAAATACACTACATGTATATACATTTTAACTTAGTCGTTAAGTCATCGTTAGTCGTTACATGTAAGTGTTGTTTTGAAACCTTTAAGTTAACGATCTCAATTAATGTTGTTAACCCATTGTTTATTATATCTAATGAGATGTTAAATTATTATATTATCATGATATTATGATATATTAATATATCTTAATATGATATATATACATTTAAATGTCGTTACAACGATAATCGTTTCATATATGTCTCGTTTCGAAATCCTTAAGTTAGTAGTCTTGTTTATATGTATATAACTCATTGTTAATATACTTATGGAGATACTTACTTATCATAATCTCATGTTAACCATATGTATATCCATATATATATATCGTCATGTCGTTTTTACAAGTTTTAACGTTCGTGAATCGCCGGTCAACTTGGGTGGTCAATTGTCTATATGAAACATATTTCAATTAATCAAGTCTTAACAAGTTTGATTGCTTAACATGTTGGAAACATTTAATCATGTAAATATCAATCTCAATTAATATATATAAACATGGAAAAGTTCGGGTCACTACAGTACCTACCCGTTAAATAAATTTCGTCCCGAAATTTTAAGTTGTTGAAGGTGTTGACGAATCTTCTGGAAATAGATGCGGGTATTTCTTCTTCATCTAATATTCATGCTCCCAGGTGAACTCGGGTCCTCTACGAGCATTCCATCGAACCTTAACAATTGGTATCTTGTTTTGCTTAAGTCTTTTAACCTCACGATCCATTATTTCGACGGGTTCTTCGATGAATTGAAGTTTTTCGTTGATTTAGATTTCATCTAACGGAATAGTGAGATCTTCTTTAGCAAAACATTTCTTCAAATTCGAGACGTGGAAAGTGTTATGTACAGCCGCGAGTTGTTGAGGTAACTCAAGTCGGTAAGCTACTGGTCCGACACGATCAATAATCTTGAATGGTCCAATATACCTTGGATTTAATTTCCCTCGTTTACCAAATCAAACAACGCCTTTCCAAGGTGCAACTTTAAGCATGACCATCTCTCCAATTTCAAATTCTATATCTTTTCTTTTAATGTCAGCGTAGCTCTTTTGTCGACTTTAGGCGGTTTTCAACCGTTGTTGAATTTGGAAGATCTTCTCGGTAGTTTCTTGTATAATCTCTGGACCCGTAATCTGTCTATCCCCCACTTCACTCCAACAAATCGGAGACCTGCACTTTCTACCATAAAGTGCTTCAAACGGCGCCATCTCAATGCTTGAATGGTAGCTGTTGTTGTAGGAAAATTCTGCTAACGGTAGATGTCGATCCCAACTGTTTCCGAAATCAATAACACATGCTCGTAGCATGTCTTCAAGCATTTGTATCGTCCTTTCGCTCTGCCCATCAGTTTGTGGATGATAGGCAGTACTCATGTCTAGACGAGTTCCTAATGCTTGCTGTAATGTCTGCCAGAATCTTGAAATAAATCTGCCATCCCTATCAGAGATAATAGAGATTGGTATTCCATGTCTGGAGACGACTTCCTTCAAATACAGTCGTGCTAACTTCTCCATCTTGTCATCTTCTCTTATTGGCAGGAAGTGTGCTGATTTGGTGAGACGATCAACTATTACCCAAATAGTATCAAAACCACTTGCAGTCCTTGGCAATTTAGTGATGAAATCCATGGTAATGTTTTCCCATTTCCATTCTGGGATTTCGGGTTGTTGAAGTAGACCTGATGGTTTTCGATGCTCAGCTTTGACCTTAGAACACGTCAAACATTCTCCTACGTATTTAGCAACATCGGCTTTCATACCCGGCCACCAAAAATGTTTCTTGAGATCCTTGTACATCTTTTCCGTTCCAGGATGTATTGAGTATATGGTTTTATGAGCTTCTCTAAGTACCATTTCTCTCATATCTCCAAATTTTTGTACCCAAATCCTTTCAGCCCTATACCGGGTTCCGTCTTCCCGAATATTAAGATGCTTCTCCGATCCTTTGGGTATTTCATCCTTTAAATTTCCCTCTTTTAAAACTCCTTGTTGTGCCTCCTTTATTTGAGTAGTAATGTTATTATGAATCATTATATTCATAGATTTTACTCGAATGGGTTCTCTGTCCTTCCTGCTCAAGGCATCGGCTACCACATTTGCCTTCCCCGGGTGGTAACGAATCTCAAAGTCGTAATCATTCAATAATTCAATCCACCTACGCTGCTTCATATTCAGTTGTTTCTGATTAAATATGTGTTGAAGACTTTTGTGGTCGGTATATATAATACTTTTGACCCTATATAAGTAGTACCTCCAAGTCTTTAATGCAAAAACAACCGCGCCTAATTCCAAATCATGCGTCGTATAATTTTGTTCGTGAATCTTCAATTGTCTAGACGCATAAGCAATCACCTTCATTCGTTGCATTAATACACAACCGAGACCTTTCTTTGATGCGTCACAATAAATCACAAAATCATCATTCCCTTCAGGCAATGACAATATAGGTGCCGTAGTTAGCTTTTTCTTCAATCACTGAAACGCTTTCTCTTGTTCATCATTCCATTCAAATTTCTTCCCTTTATACGTTAATGCAGTCAAGGGTTTTGCTATTCTGGAAAAGTCTTGGATGAACCTTCTGTAGTAACCAGCTAGTCCTAAAAATTGGCGTATGTGTTTCAGAGTTTTCGGGGTTTCCCACTTTTCAACAGTTTCTATCTTTGCCGGATCCACCTTAATACCTTCTTTGTTAACTATGTGACCGAGGAATTGAACTTCTTCCAACCAAAATGCACACTTTGAAAACTTAGCGTACAATTCTTCCTTCCTCAATACTTCTAACACCTTTCTCAAATGTTCACCGTGTTCTTGGTCATTCTTTGAGTAAATAAGTATGTCATCAATGAAAACAATGACAAACTTGTCAAGGTATGGTCCACACACTCGGTTCATAAGGTCCATGAACACAGCTGGTGCATTAGTTAAACCAAACGACATGACCATAAACTCGTAATGACCGTAACGTGTTCTGAAAGCAGTCTTTGGAATATCATCTTCTTTCACCCGCATTTGATGATACCCGGAACGTAAGTCAATCTTTGAATAAACAGACGAGCCTTGTAGTTGATCAAATAAGTCGTCGATTCTCGGTAGTGGGTAGCGGTTCTTGATGGTAAGTTTGTTCAACTCTCGGTAGTCGATACACAACCTGAATGTACCATCTTTCTTCTTGACAAACAAAACAGGAGCTCCCCACGGTGATGTGCTTGGTCGAATGAAACCACGCTCTAAAAGTTCTTGTAATTGGCTTTGCAGTTCTTTCATCTCGCTGGGTGCGAGTCTGTAAGGAGCACGAGCTATTGGTGCAGCTCCTGGTACAAGATCTATTTGAAATTAACGGATCGATGTGGGGGTAATCCCGGTAATTCTTTCGGAAATACATCGGGAAATTCTTTTACAATGGGAACATCATTGATGCTCTTTTCTTCAGTTTGTACCTTCTCGACGTGTGCTAGAACAGCATAGCAACCTTTTCTTATTAGTTTTTGTGCCTTCAAATTACTAATAAGATGTAACTTCGTGTTGCCCTTTTCTCCGTACACCATTAAGGGTTTTCCTTTTTCTCGTATAATGCGAATTGCATTTTTGTAACAAACGATCTCTACTTTCACTTCTTTCAACCAGTCCATACCGATTATCACACCAAAACTCCCTAACTCTACTGGTATGAAATCAATCTTAAATGTTTTGCTAACCAGTTTAATTTCTCGATTCTGACATATATTATCTGCTGAAATTAATTTACCATTTGCTAATTCGAGTAAAAATTTACTATCCAAAGGCGTCAATGGACAACTTAATTTAGCACAAAAATCTCTACTCATATAGCTTCTATCCGCACCCGAATCAAATAAAACGTAAGCAGATTTATTGTCAATAAGAAACGTACCCGTAACAAGCTCCGGGTCTTCCTGTGCCTCTGCCGCATTAATATTGAAAACTCTTCCGCGGCCTTGTCCATTCGTGTTCTCCTGGTTCGGGCAATTTCTAATGATGTGGCCCGGTTTTCCACATTTATAACAAACTACATTGGCATAACTTGCTCCGACACTACTTGCTCCACCATTACTCGTTCCGACACCATTTGTTCCTTTCGTTCTATTAACCCCTGGTCCGTAGACCTCACACTTCGCCGCGCTATGACCATTTCTTTTATACTTGTTGCAAAATTTGGTGCAGAACCCCGAGTGATACTTTTCACACCTTTGGCATAGCTGCTTCTGATTGTTGTTGTTGTTGTTGCGGTTATTATTGTTGTTGGGATGATTGTTGTAGTTGCTGCTGCTGTTGTTGTTGTTGTTGTTGTTGGGACGTTTGTTGTAGTTGCGATTGATGTTGCGATTGCTGGGATAATTGTTGTGATTATTGTTGTAATTGCTGTTGTTGTTGTATTGGTGATTCTTATCACCGTTTTCCTCCCCTTTCTTTTGACTTGCTTCACATTGGTCTCTTCAGCAGTCTATTCTTTAATTCTTTCTTCAATCTGGTTCACTAGTTTGTGATCCATTCTACATGCCTGTTGTATGGAGGCGGGCTCGTGTGAACTTATATCTTCTTGGATTCTTTTCGGTAATCCTTTCACAAACGCGTCGATCTTCTCTTCCTCATCTTCGAATGCTCCCGGACACAATAGGCACAATTCTGTGAATCGTATTTCGTACGTGGTAATATCAAATCCTTGGGTTCGTAACCCTCTAAGTTCTGTCTTGAGCTTATTGACCTCGGTTCTGGGACGGTACTTCTCGTTCATCAAGTGCTTGAATGCTGACCACGGTAGTGCGTACGCATCGTCTTGTCCCACTTGCTCTAGATATGTATTCCACCATGTTAATGCAGAACCTGTGAAGGTATGCGTAGCGTACTTCACTTTGTCCTCTTCAGTACACTTACTTATGGCAAACACCGATTCGACCTTCTCGGTCCACCGTTTCAATCCGATCGGTCCTTCGGTTCCATCAAATTCCAAAGGTTTGCAGGCAGTGAATTCTTTGTAGGTGCATCCTACACGATTTCCTGTACTACTAGATCCAAGGTTATTGTTGGTATGTAGTGCAGCCTGTACTGCGGCTATGTTTGAAGCTAGAAAAGTACGGAATTCCTCTTCATTCATATTCACGGTGTGTCGAGTAGTCGGTGCCATTTCCTTCAAAATAGTCAAATGGAACAAGTTAATCATACAGAATATTAAGAGTAGTTAATAGTATTTCGTAGCATAATATGAACTCATTTATAAAAGCTTTTTCTTCATATTAGCGTTTTATAAGTTTAAATTCGGGTAGTACCTACCCGTTAAGTTCATACTTAGTAGCTAATATACAATTCAACTACTACAATTCTATATGAAAAACTGATTATAATAATATTTCGCTTTCAAACTTTTACACAATATTTTACAAACTTACAAAACCGCTTATTTTACATATAGCATGAAATATAGCACACAATAAATTTGATACAAGATGGTTGTGAAGATAATTCTAGCTAGTACACAAGTCGTTCAGCAAAGGCAATAAATACACGTAATTCATACGTCCAGAAACAAGTCATGCATTCTGGTTTTACTTGGATTACTTCCCATCCTTGGTCTTGTGGAACATAACCGTTATGGCCGTTGATAAGACAGCGTGTTGTAACGTCGTCAAAGGGACGAGGGTTACGTAATGTCCAACAGTCCCGTAACAATCTAAAAACCTCATTTCTTACCCCAATTACCGACTCCGTCACTTGTGGGAACGTTTTGTTTAATAGTTGTAGCCCGATGTTCTTGTTCTCACTTTGGTGAGAAGCGAACATTACTAATCCGTAAGCATAACATGCTTCTTTATGTTGCATGTTAGCCGCTTTTTCTAAATCACGAAGTCCAATATTCGGATATATTGAGTCAAAATAATTTCTTAACCCATTGCGTAAAATAGCATTTGGGTTCCCCGCAATATATGCGTCAAAGTAAACACATCGTAACTTATGGATTTCCCAATGTGATATCCCCCATCTTTCGAACGAAAGCCTTTTATAAACCAAGGCATTCTTGGAACGTTCTTCGAATGTCTTACAAACTGATCTCGCCTTAAATAGTTGTGCCGAAGAATTTTGATCGACTCTAGACAAGATTTCATCAATCATGTCTCCGGGTAGGTCTCTTAAAATATTGGGTTGTCTATCCATTTTGTGTTTTTATACTGTAAAATAGACAAGAGTTAGATTCATAAAAAAAATACTTATTAATACAAGCAATTTTTACATATATCATAAAGCATAAGCACACTATATTACATATATTACACCACACGAATACAACTATCTTATTCCGACTCGCTTGTTTCTTCTTCTTCGGTTTTGGTTCGTTTTGCCAAGTTTCTAGGGATATATGATGTTCCCCTAATACGAGCCGTAATTTTTCACATTGGTTTAGAAAAACCTGGTGGTTTAGAGGTTCACGGGTCATTGTTACAACTTAAGGACTTCGAGGGTTGACGATACATATAAAGTTCATCGGGGTTGGAATTAGATTTCTCTATTTTTATGCCCTTTCCCTTATTATTTTCTTTTGCCTTTTTAAATTCAGTTGGGGTAATTTCTATAACATCATCGGAATTCTCGTCGGAATCCGATTCATCGGAGAATTGGTAATCCTCCCAATATTTTGCTTCCTTGGCGGAAACACCATTGACCATAATTAACCTTGGTCGGTTGGTTGAGGGTTTTCTTTTACTTAACCGTTTTATTATTTCCCCCACCGGTTCTATTTCTTCATCCGGTTCCGATTCTTCTTCCGGTTCCGATTCTTCTTCCGGTTCCGACTCTTCTTCCGGTTCCTCTTCGGGAACTTGTGAATCAGTCCATGAATCATTCCAATTTACATTTGACTCTTCATTATTATTAGGTGAGTCAATGGGACTTGTTCTAGAGGTAGACATCTATCACATAATATCAAACGCGTTAAGAGATTAATATATCACATAATATTCACATGTTAAAAATATATAGTTTCCAACAAAATTTGTTAAGCAATCATTTTTCAAGTAAACACGGTCGAAGTCCAGACTCACTAATGCATCCTAACAAACTCGATAAGACACACTAATGCAAAATTCTGGTTCTCTAAGACCAACGCTCGGATACCAACTGAAATGTCCCGTTCTTATTGATTAAAAACGTTCCATATTAATTGATTTCGTTGCGAGGTTTTGACCTCTATATGAGACGTTTTTCAAAGACTGCATTCATTTTAAAACAAACCATAACCTTTATTTCATCAATAAAGGTTTAAAAAGCTTTACGTAGATTATCAAATAATAATAATCTAAAATATCCTGTTTACACACGACCATTACATAATGGTTTACAATACAAATATGTTACAACAAAATAAGTTTCTTGAATGCAGTTTTTACACAATATCATACAAGCATGGACTCCAAATCTCGTCCTTATTTAAGTATGCGACAGCAGAAGCTCTTAATAATCACCTGAGAATAAACATGCTTAAAACGTCAACAAAAATGTTGGTGAGTTATAGGTTTAACCTATATATATCAAATCGTAACAATAAACCACAAGATTTCATATTTCAATACACATCCCATACATAGAGATAAAAATCATTCATATGGTGAACACCTGGTAACCGACATTAACAAGATGCATATATAAGAATATCCCCATCATTCCGGGACACCATTCGGATATGATATAAATTTCGAAGTACTAAAGCATCCGGTACTTTGGATGGGGTTTGTTAGGCCCAATAGATCTATCTTTAGGATTCGCGTCAATTAGGGTGTCTGTTCCCGAATTCTTAGATTACCAGACTTAATAAAAAGGGGCATATTCGATTTCGATAATTCAACCATAGAATGTAGTTTCACGTACTTGTGTCTATTTTTGTAAATCGTTTATAAAACCTGCATGTATTCTCATCCCAAAAATATAAGATTTTAAAAGTGGGACTATAACTCACTTTCATAGATTTTTTACTTCGTCGAGAAGTAAGACTTGGCCACTGTTGATTCACGAACCTATAACAATATATACATATATATTAAAGTATGTTCAAAATATATTTACAACACTTTTAATATATTTTGATGTTTTAAGTTTATTAAGTCAGCTGTCCTCGTTAGTAACCTACAACTAGTTGTCCACAGTTAGATGTACAGAAATAAATCGATAAATATTATCTTGAATCAATCCACGACCCAGTGTATACGTATCTCAGTATTGATCACAACTCAAACTATATATATTTTGGAATCAACCTCAACCCTGTATAGCTAACTCCAACATTCACATATAGAGTGTCTATGGTTGTTCCGAAATATATATAGATGTGTCGACATGATAGGTCGAAACATTGTATACGTGTCTATGGTATCTCAAGATTACATAATATACAATACAAGTTGATTAAGTTATGGTTGGAATAGATTTGTTACCAATTTTCACGTAGCTAAAATGAGAAAAATTATCCAATCTTTTTTTACCCATAACTTCTTCATTTTAAATCCGTTTTGAGAATCAAATTGCTATGGTTTCATATTGAACTCTATTTTATGAATCTAAACAGAAAAATTATAGGTTTATAGTCAGAAGAATAAGTTACAAGTCGTTTTTGTAAAGGTAGTCATTTCAGTCGAAAGAACGACGTCTAGATGACCATTTTAGAAAACATACTTCCACTTTGAGTTTAACCATAGTTTTTGGATATAGTTTCATGTTCATAATAAAAATCATTTTCTCAGAATAACAACTTTTAAATCAAAGTTTATCATAGTTTTTAATTAACTAACCCTAAACAGCCCGCGGTGTTACTACGACGGCGTAAATCCGGTTTTACGGTGTTTTTCGTGTTTCCAGGTTTTAAATCATTAAGTTAGCATATCATATAGATATAGAACATGTGTTTAGTTAATTTTAAAAGTCAAGTTAGAAGGATTAACTTTTGTTTGCGAACAAGTTTAGTATTAACTAAACTATGTTCTAGTGATTACGAGTTTAAACCTTCGAATAAGATAGTTTTATATATATGAATCGAATGATGTTATGAACATCATTACTACCTCAAGTTTAGTAGGTAAACCTACTGGAAGTGAAAAGAAATGATCTAGATTCAAAGGATCTTGGATGGCTTGAAAGTTCTTGAAGTAGGATCATGACACAAAAACAAGTTCAAGTAAGATTTTTACTCGAATTAAGATAGTTTATAGTTATAGAAATTGAATCAAAGTTTGAATATGAATATTACCTTGAATAAGAAAGATAACCTACTATATATAACAAAGGTTTCTTGATCTTAGATGATTACTTGGAATGGATTAGAAAGCTTGGAAGTAAATTAGTAAACTTGAAGGGATTTTTGAAGTGTTCTTGAAGTGTTCTTCCTATGATGATTATAGCTTGATTCTTGAAGTGATTTTTGATGAAGATGATGATTAACTACTAGAAAAATACGTTCATAATAGTGTGGGTGTGTTGAGAGAGAATTAGAAAGAGAATTGGAAGTGAAATGGAGTGAATGATGAGTGGTAATTGGTGAGTGGTGAGTGGGGTTAAAAGGAGTTCTAGTTAGTTGACTAGCTCATGGTAGAAGTTAAAATTGATTAGTCATACATGACATAATCAAGAGTGGAATCCCATGCTAGTTCCTATTGGTATATACCCATAGTAAGTACGTTTTGAAGCTGTGTATAATACGGGTAAAAATACGACTAGAATTCTTGATGAAAGAAAAGAATGGGAAAGTAACTGTAACCATTTTCGTTAAGTATGAGTGTTTTGATATATGTCTTGAAGTCTTCCAAAAGTATTTTAATACATCTAAATACACTACATGTATATACATTTTAACTGAGTCGTTAAGTCATCGTTAGTCGTTACATGTAAGTGTTGTTTTGAAACCTTTAAGTTAACGATCTCAATTAATGTTGTTAACCCATTGTTTATTATATCTAATGAGATGTTAAATTATTATATTATCATGATATTATGATATATTAATATATCTTAATATGATATATATACATTTAAATGTCGTTACAACGATAATCGTTTCATATATGTCTCGTTTCGAAATCCTTAAGTTAGTAGTCTTGTTTATATGTATATAACTCATTGTTAATATACTTATGGAGATACTTACTTATCATAATCTCATGTTAACCATATGTATATCCATATATATATTGTCATGTCATTTTTACAAGTTTTAACGTTCGTGAATCGCCGGTCAACTTGGGTGGTCAATTGTCTATATGAAACATATTTCAATTAATCAAGTCTTAACAAGTTTGATTGCTTAACATGTTGGAAACATTTAATCATGTAAATATCAATCTCAATTAATATATATAAACATGGAAAAGTTTGGGTCACTACACATAACATTATTCAATTCATATATATATATATATATATATATATATATATATATATATATATATATATATATATATATATATATATATATATATATATATATATATATATATATATATATATATATATATAACTATCTTATTTGGAGATTTAAACTTGTAATCACTAGAACATAGTTTAGTTAATTCTAAACTTGTTAGCAAACAAAGTTAATCCTTCTAACATAACTTTTAAAATCCACTAAACACATGTTCTATATCTATATGATATGCTAACTTAATGATTTAAAACCTGTAAACACGAAGAACACCGTAAAACCGGACATACGCCGTCATAGTAAAACCGGGTGCTGTTTTGGGTTGGATAATTAAAAACTATGATAAACTTTGATTTAAAAGTTATTCTTCTGATAAAATGATATTTCTTATAAACATGAAACTATATCCAAAAATCATGGTTAAACTCAAAGTGGAAGGATGTTTTTCAAAATAGTCATCAAGATGTCATTTTTCGACGAAAATGACTATCTCTTTCAAATATAAATTGTAACCTGTAACTTCGACTATAAACCACTACTTTTTCAGTTTAGTTCTAAATACTACAGTTCATTATGAAACCATAGCAATTTGATTCACTTTAAACGGAGTTGTAATGAATATTTGGCGAGCAAAACAAAATCTGCTAAAAATTAACGTTGTATGGACAAAATTTATATTGTAAAAACTATATTAACCATATCCTTGCTAACTTTTCCTATATATATTCAGACATGTTATCATTAGTATAATAAAATATTATAATCTTAGTTAATTCCGAGATTGTATATATATATATATATATATATATATATATATAATAATCTTGGTACATTCCATGACAATAAGTATACAATACGTTTTGATAAATCCTAAGACAATAAGTATATAATACGTTTTGATAAATTCTAAGATAATACGTATACAATACGTCTCTGGGTTGATGCAAAGACAATACGTATACAATACGTCGTGGGGGTAATTCTAAGATTATATATATACCGATTATTGGACTGTTGGACATTTCGGACTATTTTGGACTACTAACAAAGGACTACAAGCATAAAAATGTTAAAAAAAAAATTAATATATAAGTATTCTATGAACTTGTTTTTTTTTATTCACATGTCGTATTATTATCTGAATCATTATTATTATTATAGGTTCGTGAATCTAAGGACGACGGCCATATTTTTAATAAGCTGGAAACTTATTATTAATATACTTTTACTACCGTGAGTATATAGTCCCATTTTTAAACTCTACAAATATTTTAGGATGAGAATACATGCATTTTATGACTTACGCCATAGAAACAAGTACTTAAAATATATTCTACGTTGAGTTGTACCACTTTGCATATCTTCCCTAATAGCTTGGTAACTAATATTTACATGTTGTAAGAACATGTAAGCGCGAATCCTATTAATAGATCTATCGGGTTTGACAACCCCAACCGGGCTAGTCGCTCTAGTGTCGTAAACGGTTGCATAGTACTTCGTTTTTACTACACTTGGTAGAGTGTAGGGAGATTTCATAATAAAGGGAATATGCCACATTAATGGTTAAGTATGGTTACCGAAGCGCTCAACAACTTATAGAATATCTTTATTGAAATGTTTGTAACTATGAAATCTTGTGGCCTATATTTCTATCGATGCTAGCTTTAAACCTATATATCTCACCAACCTTTGTGTTGACTGTTTAAGCATGTTTATTCTCAGGTCCTTAAGAAAGTCTTTCACTGTTGCATTATCTGAGCAAGCTATGGAGTCTCATGCTTTTTTTTAAATGAAGTGTTGCATTCAATATAACATTTGTCATGTATTATATTCGACTGTTATGTCGCGTGTGTAGTATTTGGAAACCGATGTATCAAGGGGATTATTTCTTAAATAATCGCTCACTTGTTTAAAACATGCATTATGTATAATAATAGTGTGCTTTTTATGAAACGAATGCAATATTTTTTCTAAAACGTATCATATAGATGTCAAATACCTAACTATGGGACCAATGAATAACGTATTGCATTTATAGTAATATGGACGTGTCATTTCAGTTGGCATCAGAGTAGAGGTCTTAGCGAACCAGAAATTGCATTAGTGTGTCTGACCTGTAGTTGTTAGGATGCATTAGTGAGTCTGGACTTTGATCGAACTTGTTTTTGAAAACCATTACTTATCATTTTTGGTCGGAAATTAAATATTATAACATGTAAATATTATGTGGTATATTACTAATGTGGTAGTTAATGTGTGATAGATGTCTACTTCTAGCACCAATCTCATTATCACATTCAGCAACTCCGAAGTTGAATCTCCAGCAAAAGTACCAATCATCGACTTATCTGATAACGATGAAGGCCCGAGGGAAGGTGTATCAATCATCTATATAACTGTTGACGATGATTACCTAGAGTCGGATGCATTTTTGGAAGATTCACAATTTTCGGAAGAACCGGAAGTGAAAGAACCTGAAAACAATCTTGATGAGGAAGTAAAAGAGATTACTGAGAAAGAATTTAAAAAGGGAAAGGAACCTATAGTCATAAAACCAGAATTTCCAAATCCGAAAATTAATAAAACAATTATTGTACTAAGTGCTCCCGATACTACCACACCTAGTCAACCATGTCTTACCATTACTACAGAAATGTCATCCACTGAACCCCAACCAAAACCTAGATTTACCGCTGAAATACGCACTCTGGCAGTAGGGAAGCGAAAATTCTATAATTTCCCATATTTCTTTGAATTCCTAAGAAAGCCTCGTCGTTTCTAATCTGTTTTTGCAGCTATTCGACTTCACGCCTTATATAATAATATATCGTGTTCTATATTTCATCTTACATATGTTTTATGTAAAATAGTGGTATTGAATTATATTAAAATATTGTACCAAAAGAATAAGCGTGAAATATTAATGCATTAAGTTTTTCATGATAGAATATTATCATGATTGTAGTAGTTAATTTATGTACTAGCTATTAAGTATGAACTTTAACGGGTAGGTACTACCCGAGCTACAATTATAAAACGCTAATAAGAAGAAAATGCTTTTATAATAATTGGTTCATATTATTAATATGCCACGATGTACCATTAATTACTTGCTACATCTATAATATTCTATGTGATTAATTATCTTATATGTTTATTGAAGAAACATGGCTCGATTAAATCGAATGACGGAACAAGAAATTGAGGAGCTTATCAACCAACGCGTAAACGACCGAATGCTTTGGGTCGAAGTTGCAAGAGCAGCAGCAAACAACACAAACCCTCATGTTGGATGCTCATATAAAGTATTTTAAGGTTGCAAACCTTCATCATTTAGTGGAACAGAAGAACCAGTCGGTTTAACCCGATGGTTTGAAAAACTGGAGTCCGTATTTAAAATCAGTGGTTGTGCGGAAGGGGATCGGACAAAGTATGCTTCATGCACATTACAGGATGGTGCACTTACATGGTGGAAAAACTATGTAAAAGTTGTAGGGGGCGATGAAGCATATGATACTCCTTGGGAGGAATTGAAAAATATGCTAATCAACGAATACTGTCCAAGGAACGAGGTTAGGAAGATGGAAGCCGAGTTATGAAATCTGAAAGTTGTCAGAATGGAACTTACCAACTATAACAGGCGATTCATGGAAATAGCCTTGTTATGTCCTGAATTGGTACCAATGGAAGAGCGAAAGATTGAATTGTACAAAGACGGTCTGCCAAAGAACATCAAGGCCAATGTTACAGCATCCAAACCCAAGACAATTCATGAAGCTATCACCATGGCAAATGAGCTAATGGATCAGATCATCCTGGATAAGAACGCATCAAATACCGATGCCAATGTATCGGATAATAAAAGAAAGTAGGATGGAAACAGTGATCGAGGTCACCAGCAGCAATCTCTCAAGAAATAGGAAACCACGCAAGGTACGGGTAGTGGTTCAAGCTCGAGTTACAAAGGGCGTAATCCCTTATGTAACAGATGCCACAAACATCACACTGGTTTCTGCAATGTGGTGTGCAACAAATGTAATTGAAGGGGTCATCTTGCTGAAGATTGTTGGGTTCCTGTTACAAATATAAATGGCACTAAGACTCCTACCACCAATGCAAATAGAACTGCCCTGGCTACTGTTACTTGTTACGGGGGTGGGAAACAGGGTCATATTAAGAGCCAGTGCCAGAATCCAGAGAAGAATAACGGACCTGCACGGGGAAGAGCATTTGTTATTAATGCTAGAGAGGCGTGTGAAGACCCGGAGCTTGTTACGGGTACATTTACCATTAATGACTTATCAGCATCTATTATATTTGATACTGGTGCCGATAGAAGTTACATGTGTAGAGACTTTTACGCTAAATTGAATTGTTCATCATTACCTCTAGATGCTAAGTACATGATTGAGTTAGCTAATGGTAAACTAATTAAAGCCGATAAAATTTGCCATGATTGTAAAATAAAGTTAGCCGGAGAAACATTTAAAATTGATTTGATACCCGTAGAAATAGGAAGTTTTGATGTAATAGTCGGCATGGACTGGATGTCCAAAATAGGAGTTGAGGTTGTGTGTGCTAAGAAGGCAATTCACATTCCTCGTAAGGATAAAACGACAGTAATGATATATGGAGAGAAGGGTAACTTAAAGCTAAAACTCATTAGCTGCTTGAAAGTATAAAATTGCTTGAAGAAAGGGTGCTATGCTACCCTAGCACATGTTAATAAAGTCGAAACAAAGGAAAAAGAGAAGAGCATCAACGATGTGCCTGTGGCAAGAGATTTTCCTGAAGTCTTTCCAGAAGAGTTGCTGGGATTATCTCCATTTAGCTCTGTAGAATTTTAAATAGATCTAGTACCAAGAGCTGCACCAGTGGCTCGTGCTCCATATAGACTTGCACCATCTGAGATGAAAGAGTTACAAAGCCAGTTACAAGAATTACTGGACTGTGGATTCATTCGACTGAGCACTTCACCGTGGGGAGCTCGGATTTTATTCGTCAAGAAGAAAGATGGATCCTTTCGAATGTATATAGATTACCGCGAATTAAACAAGTTAACTATCAAGAATCGATCCCCATTACCGAGAATTGATGACTTATTTGATCAGCTGCATGGATCATGTGTTTACTCCAAAATCGATCTAAGATCGGGATATCATCAGTTGCGTGTCAAAGAAGAAGATATTCCGAAAACCGCATTTCGGACACGCTACGGTCATTATGAATTTTTAGTCATGCCGTTCGGGCTGACAAATGCACCAGCTGTATTCATGGACCTCATGAATCGGGTATGCAGTCCGTATTTGGATAAGTTTGTTATCGTCTTTATTGATGATATTCTTATTTATTCCAAAAATGAACAAGAACATGAGTAACATTTAAGGTTGGTCCTGGAACTGTTGAAGAAAGAACAGTTATACGCAAAGTTTTCTAAGTGCGCCTTTTGGTTAAAGGAAGTACAATTCCTTGGTCACATCGTAAGAAGTCAAGGAATTTAAGTCGATCCCGCGAAGGTTGAAGCCATTGAAAAATGGAAAACCCCAAAGACTCTGACGCAAATACGTCAATTTTTGGGTCTTGCTGGCTATTACAGAAGGTTTATTCAAGATTTTTCTCGGATAGTCAAACCATTCGCAGCATTAACACACAAAGGGAAAAAAGTATGAATGGACTTCTGAGCAGGAAGCCGCATTTCAATTATTGAAGAAGAAGTTGACTACATCGCCTATTCTATCGTTACCTGAAGGAAACGATGATTTTGTAATTTATTGTGACGCTTCGCGACAAGGTTTTGGTTGTGTCCTCATGCAATGAAAGAAGGTTATTGCATATGCATCCCGACAACTGAAGATTCATGAACAAAATTATATGACTCATGATCTAGAATTGGGAGCAGTGGTGTTTGCATTAAAGATTTGGAGACACTATTTGTACGGGGTTAAATGTACTGTGTATACCCACCATAAAAGCCTTCAACATATCTTTAACCAAAAACAACTGAACATGAGGCAACGTAGGTGGGTCGAGTTGATAAACGACTATGATTGTGAAATTCGCTATCATCCCGGGAAAGCAAATGTAGTAGCAGATGCTTTAAGCAGGAAGGAAAGAGAGCTGATTCGAGTACGGGCAATGAATATGAAGATTCATAGAAACTTGACTACACAAATAAAGGAGGCTCAACAAGGAGCTCTTACTGAAGAAAACTTTGGAAATGAGATGCTCAAGGGTTTAGTCAAGCAACTTTGAGATACGAGAAGACGGGACCCGGTATTTTAATAGACGTATTTAGGTACCGAAGTTTAAAGGGTTAAGAAAATTGGTTTTGGATGAGGCACATAAGATGAGATACTCGATACATCCCAGAGCTGGAAAGATGTATCAAGATCTTAAGGCACACTTTTGGTGGCCAAATTTGAAAGCTGATATTGCAACATACATTGGAGAATGTATGACTTGCTCCAAAGTCAAGGCAAAACATCAGAAACCATCATGTCTGCTTCAACAACCAGAAATCCCAGAATGAAAATGGGAATGTATTACCATGAATTTCATCACGAAGCTACCAAAGACTGCATGGGGTTATGACACCATTTGGGTAATTGTCGATCGTCTCACCAAATCTGCACATTTCCTACCTATGAAGGAAATGTATAAGATGGAGAAATTGGTACGATTATACATGAAGGAAGTTATTTCAAGACATGGAGTACCTATCTCCATTATATCCTATCGCGACAGTAAGTTTACGTTAAGGTTTTGGCAATCACTACATGAAGCTCTAGGGACTCATCTGGATATGAGCACCGCATATCATCCTCAGACCGATGGGCAAAGTGAAAGGACCATTCAGACTCTTGAAGACATGCTTAGAGCATGTGTGATCGATTTCGAAAACGGATGGGATAAATATTTACCATTGGCAGAATTCTCGTATAACAATAGTTATCATACGAGTATTAATGCTACACCATTCGAAGCACTTTATGGAAGAAAGTGTAGATCCCCTATCTGTTGGGACGAAGTAGGTAACAGACAACTGACTGGTCCCGAGATCATACAGGAGACTACTGAAAAGATTGTGCAAATCAAGGAGAGATTGAAGACCGCCCAAAGTCGTCAAAAGAGTTATGCTGATGTTCGAAGGAAGCCGTTAGAATTTCAGGTTGATGACATGGTTATGTTAAAGGTTTCACCATGGAAAGGTGTGATACAATTTGGTAAGAGGGGTAAATTAAAACCAAGATACGTAGGACCATTCAAGATCATCAAACGTATTGGACCGGTGGCTTATTGACTTAAGCTACCACAACAACTTGCTAGAGTACACAATACCTTTCACGTCTCGAACCTAAGGAAATGCCTTGGAAAAGAAGACCTCACTGTTCCTCTTGAAGAAATCCAAATCGACGAGAAACTGCATTTTATAGAAGAACCCGTCGAAATCATGGATCGTGAAGTCAAACGGCTCAAGCAAAGCAACATACCTATAGTTAGGGTTCGTTTGAATGGTCGAAGAGGTCCTAAGTTCACTTGGGAAAGTGAGGACCAGATGAAACAGAAGTATCCACATCTGTTTACAAACACTTCCCATTGAATAGGTACTACTTCAAATTTCGGGACGAAATTTTTTTAACGGGTAGGTACTGTCATGACCAGGATTTTTCCATGGTTATATATTGAACGATATTAATATTTACATGATTAAATGTTTCCAACATGTTAAAAAAATCAAACTTGTTAAGACTTGATTAATTGGAACGAATTTTATGTAAACGTGTGACAACCCAATTTGTCCGATGATTCACGAATGTTATAACTTGTAAATGACATGATAATATATATATGAACTTATATATACATTTAACATGATGAAATGATAATTAAGTATCTCATTAAGTATATTAACCATGAACTATATACATAAAATGAGACTACTAACTTAAGGATTTTGAAACAATATATATATATATATATATATATATATATATATATATATATATATATATATATATATATATATATATATATATATATACGTAACGATTATCGTTGTAATAACGTCTTAATATTTATATATCGTATTAAGATATATTAACACACTATGTTATCATGATATTATAACAATTTAACATCTCATTAGATATACTAACAATGGGATTAATTACATTTAACAAGGTCGTTAACATAAAGGTTTCGAAACAACACTTAGATGTAACGATTAACGATGATTTAACGACTCAGTTAAAATGTATATATATAGAGTATTAAGATGTATTAATACACATTTTAAGGAGTTCAAGACATATATCAAAACACTCATAGTTAATAAAAATGGTTACAATTCCATTCTCATTCATTTTCATCAACAATTCTACTCGTATTCGCTCGTTATTTGCACTTTAATTATACCCAGCTTCTAGATGTATTTACTATTGGTATATACCAATAAAAATCTGCTCCTTAGCAGCCTTAAATAATTAAGGAACATGTGGAACCAACCATTTGTCAATTAGCATGAATTATTTAGCAAGAAAACAAAATTAGGAATCTTTTATTTCTTTATAAACTAAAAACGTTTTTATACATACATACCATTTCTTCATTCCATTTTCTCATACTTACACTCACAATTCTCTCTCAAAATACTCCTAACTTCATACTTGATCATCTCCAAGTATTTTCCCCATCATTTAGCTTCAATTACAAGCTTTAATCATCATAAAAACAACCTAGAATCAAGAAGTTGCAAGATTACTTCCAATCTTTTTAATCTAATCCAACAACTCATCAAAGATCAAGAACTTCCATATAATCTTAGTAACTTTTCATTCTTAATCAAGGTAATAATCATATCCAAGCTTTGGTTTAATTCCTGTAAACATAACTACCTTAAATCAAGTAGCAATCTTACTTGAACTTGTTTTCGTGTCATGATTCTGCTTCAAGAACTTCCAAGCCATCACAGATCCTTTGAAGCTCAGGTTATTTTCTCATCATTTCCAATAGGTTTACCTACTATACTTGATTTAGTAATAATGTTCATAACATCATTCGATTCATATATATATATATATATATATATATATATATATATATATATATATATATATATATATATATAACTATCTTATTCGGAGATTTAAACTTGTAATCACTAGAACATAGTTTAGTTAATTCTAAACTTCAAACAAAGTTAATCCTTCTAACATAACTTTTAAAATCCACTAAACACATGTTCTATATCTATATGATATGCTAACTTAATGATTTAAAACCTGTAAACACGAAGAACACCGTAAAACCGGACATACGTCGTCGTAGTAAAACCGGGGGCTGTTTTGGGTTGGATAATTAAAAACTATGAAAAACTTTTATTTAAAAGTTGTTCTTTTGAGAAAATGATATTTCTTATAAACATGAAACTATATCCAAAAATCATGGTTAAACTCAAAGTGGAAGTATGTTTTTCAAAATGGTCATCAAGATGTCATTTTTCGACGGAAATGACTATCTCTTTTAAACATGACTTGTAACCTGTAACTTTGACCATAAACCACTACTTTTTCAGTTTAGTTCTAAATACTACAGTTCGTTATGAAACCATAGCAATTTGATTCACTTTAAACGGAGTTGTAATGAATATTTGGCGAGCAAAACAAAATCTGCTAAAAATTAACGTTGTATGGACGAAATTTATATTGTAAAAACTATATTAACCTTATCCTTGCTAACTTTTCCTATATATATTTGGACATGTTGTCATTAGTATAATAAAATATTATAATCTTAGTTAATTCTGAGATTGTATATATATATAATAATCTTGGTACATTCCATGACAATAAGTATACAATACATTTTGATAAATCCTAAGACAATAAGTATACAATACATTTTGATAAATTCTAAGACAATACGTATACAATACGTCTCTGGGTTGATGCAAAGACAAAACGTATACAATACGTCGTGGGGTAATTCTAAGATTATATATATACCGATTATTGGACTGTTGGGCATTTCGGACTATTTTGGACTACTAACATAAAAATGTTAAAAAAAAGTAATATATACAATACATTTTGATAAATCCTAAGACAATAAGTATACAATACTTGTTTTATTTTATTCACATGTCGTATTATTATCTGAATCATTATTATTATTATAGGTTCGTGAATCCAAGGACGACGGAAATATTTTTAATAAGCTAAAAACTTATTATTAATATACTTTTACTACCGTGAGTATATAGTCCCATTTTTAAACTCTACAAATTGAAGGTATTTCATATGCCCGAGAGACATATTAAATTAACGTGGCTAATATGTTTTGATCCAAGTCGGGTCATACCCAATAACAAGCTTACCGACACCTTATTAGTATTTGATCTTAACAATTGGATCGTTCATTAAATACGAAACACTTGAACTTTAAGAAAAATGGTTTTCTTAAATATTACTTGATGTGTATATATATATAAATTATGGAAAATTTATATATATGGATTTAATTATTTATAGGTTAAATAATTAATAAATTTATGTTACATTTTATATAAATGGGTTTTATATAATAAAATGTACATAAATATATATGGAAGTTTATGAAATGGTTTTATAAAATACAAGTCTTTTATAAAATAAATTCAAGTCTTTTATAAAACATATTTTATTAAGCAATTGTGGAAGTGGCATTGGAGTCTCAACAAGCATGCATTTGACTAGTATTTTGAGTGGTTACTTCCATATATTCCAAGTGCATATGTACCAAGACCTCTTGGAGACTTAAACACTTGAACAAACACATCAAAAAGCAAAAAATTCTGCTGCATTTAGGCTGTTACAGCCGTGGGTTTTCAAGAGGATTAAGGGGTTCTTAATTTGATTTTGAAAGTCCATATCAAGTGTAAATTAAATCCTAACCAAAGCTAGGGTGTTGGTGCACAAGTTTGGGGTATAACTACTTGAGGTTTCATAGTTTTGGAGCTCCATTCATCATCATCTTCATCATCATCTATCAACAAGCTAGGAGAAGGTATAAACACTTTTCTTACTTGTAGTTTGTAAGTATGTTTCACAACTTGATCCTAATTGGGATTTAACTTTAATTGGTTAAAGATTAACATGTTCTAAAATGGTAATTACATGCTTCCGCTTTTAATTGATTCTTAAATGGTTTTAAGTATAATGGAACTTGTTAAATCCCAACAATGGTATCTAGAGCCGAAGTTGTTGAAATATGCTTCGAGATGGTTATTAAACTCACTATATATTTTGCATTTTATGTACATGCATGAAAGTAAAATGCAAAAATTATAAATTTTGGGTGGGTTTATGGTTAGGCCGAATTCTTGGACACCCAAAATGGGTTTTGGGTTGTTCCATTTTGGTCATATTTGTTGTATGTTAAAGTTCACAATCAAGCCTTGACCTTGTGTTTGAATGGTTGCATGTTTGGTTGAATTAATCTATTCATTTGGTATGTAATATTAATTCATTCATGTGGTTGTAATATTCATGTAATTTGGTTTGTAATAATTGTTCTTTTGGTTATGTAATTTATCTTATATTTGGTATGTAAAATAGATTAGGTTGTATTTTCATTTTCTAGACAAAATGTATTAGGATATATTTTGTAAAATGATGAAGATTATGAAGACTTGAAGAACACAAGAAGAAGCATTTGGATGCAAGATTAAGTGGGAGGTTAAAACCTCCTACTTTGTGTTATTACCCTTAACCGGTGGCATTTGTTTTCGGCTAAACAAATGTCTACCAAAAATGGCTTGATTGTGAACATATGATTTTGCATGCGTGGTTGTTTTGTATGATTATGTGGATTGTATGTTTGTATGCTACAAGTTAATCACACAAGTTAACAACAAACTAAAATGGCAATTTAAATTGGTTAAAATTGACATTATTAACGACATGCAAAACGTCAATTTAAATGGTTAAATTAAAAACGGCTAAAAGGACATTAATAATCGGTTATTAAGAACATGATAAGGATCATACATATAAAATGGTTTATATCAAAGTAATAAAATTGGCTTTATTACATAACATGAAAATGGATTTTCAAATAAACCATACACTAAATGCATGTTGGTGTATGGTGCAAAGTTTTCTCAAACTAGAATTAACGAAAACTCAAAATCCCTTATTAACAAGGTAAACAAGTTTAACGCCATCCTATTTGTGTGACACTTAGGAATATTAGGGAACTCATGATGGGATAAAGGTCACCTAACCATTATGAGCAAACTAATATAATTAAGGTAAATTTCGCATGCTTGTGGGATAAAGGTCACCTAACCACATGTAAGTTAAATTTACAAGTCTATACAAGTAGGATGACTTGATTTGGGAATCATGAACTTAGGGTCACCGAAGCATGAAGATCAAATAGGCGTTGATGGGATAAATATGCCATGCAAAAGGATTGCATGATCCCATACTCTAGAAGTTGCAAATGGATTGCAATTGTCATTTATTGACTACCTAGCTAAATCAAATTGCGAGATAAAGGTCACCTAACCGAAATTTGGTTTACCGTTGGATTCTAGAATTTAATAATTCAATTTGATTTAAAGGGTATTGAATGTTAAATTAAAATCGATACTTAAACGAACTTTGTTAATTTTGTAGATGGCCGCCAATAACAACAACAACATTCCAAACGCACCACTTAATCTAAACCACCTATCATTAAGGTCTCTCTTAGAGAAAGACAAACTCAACCATACAAACTTTATGTATTGGTTCCGCAATCTTCGGATTGTCCTCAAACAAGAGGATAAAATGTATGTGCTTGAGGACCCCATTCCCGATCAACCGGATGAGGATGATGAGGAGGCAATGGCCTCTTACGATAAGTATTGCCACGACTCCCTTCAAGTCTCATGCTTAATGCTTGGGACTATGATACCCGAACTCCAAAAGGATTTCGAGCATCATAGTGCATACGACATGATAACGCAATTGAAGGAGATGTTCCTTCAACAAGCGCGTGTCGAGCGCTTCGAAACGGTTCGGGCGCTACATGCTTGTCGTATGGACGATACCCAATCGGTTTCATCTTATGTACTTAAGATGAAAAGCCTTATCGATCGTGCTAACCGTCTTAACCTAAACATATCTAATGAGTTAGCCACCGATCTTATCCTTAACTCCCTATCAAAAAGGTTTGATCAATTTGTAATTAATTACAATATGAATGGGATGGATAAGAGCATAGGTGAGCTTCACGGTATGCTTAGAACGGCCGAAACTAGCATGGGTAAAAGGGCTTTACCCGTGTTAGCAATCGATCAAGGTGGATCCAAAGGTAACGCCTCTAAGCCAAAGGTGGCTAAGAGGAAAGGACCCGCCCATCAAGGCAAAGGGAAGGGGAAGATGGTTACCCCAACCAAGAACAAGGCTAAGAAGCAAAAGGTAGCCGAGAAGGCAAACCCCAAGGAAGACCCATGTTTCGGTTGCGGTGAGATGGGTCATTGGAAACGAAACTGTCCGGTCTACCTTAAGGAGTTGAAGGAGAAGAGGGATGCAGGGCAAACCTCAGGTAATATATATATGGTATATATAGAGCTTAGTATTACTTCTTCTAATACATGGGTATTAGACACTGGATGTGGAACTCACATTTGCAATTCATTGCAGGGGTTCAAAAGAAGTAGCAAGCAAACGGGAACATCGAGTCTCTACATGGGTAATGGAGCCAAAGTGCAAGTGAAGGCTCAAGGAGACTTTGTGTTAAAGCTTCCAAGTGGTTTGGAACTTATTTTGAAAGATGTTTTGTATGCACCCGATTTATGTCGAAACATTATTTCCATTTCCCGTTTGAAACAATGTGGGTTTTATCTTAATTTTGTTAATGATGATATCCATATTTATTTAGATAATGTATTCTATTTCAAGGCTTCACCTTCAAATGGAATTTATGAATTGGTTCATGATGACACATCAACTAGTAGCTCAATGTACCATACAAGCACCAAGAAACTCAAAAGGGATTTGAGTGATTCCTACTTATGGCATTGTCGCCTTGGTCACATAAACAAGAACCGAATACATACACTTCAAAAGAATGGACTTTTGAAAGCAAATAAAATGGATTCGTTTGAAGTATGTGAGTCTTGTTTACAAGGCAAGATGACTAAAGCACCTTTCAAAGGGACCTATGAAAGGGCTAAAGATTTATTGGGATTAATACATTCGGATGTATGTGGACCCTTTAAACCCATGACTAGGAATGGTGAAAGATACTTTGTTACTTTCATTGATGACTTTAGTCGTTTCGGATATGTCTACTTATTAAGACACAAGGACGAAACGTTTGAAGCATTCAAAGAATATCAAAACGAAGTACAAAATCAACTCAATAGGACAATTAAGGTACTTCGTACCGATAGAGGAGGTGAATACCTAAGCGATGCCTTCCAAGATCATCTTAGGAGTTGTGGGATTATCTCACAACTTACTCCACCCGGAACACCCCAGCTTAATGGAGTTTCCGAAAGGAGGAACCGAACCCTAATGGATATGGTTCGATCTATGATGGCAAGAAGCTCGTTGCCTCTATCATTTTGGGGTTATTGTCTAAGCTCCGCGGCCCGTATTTTAAATATGGCCCCAACCAAGAAAGTGGAACGAACTCCTCACGAGATGTGGTTTGGTAAACCTCCATCTCTATCATACTTAAAGGTATGGGGATGTGAAGCTTATCCTAAGCGTTACGTCCCTAATAAGTTGAATGCTCGATCCACGAAGTGTATCTTCATAGGATATCCCAAGGATGATATGGGATACTATTTCTATGATCCATCCGAGCAGAATGTATTTGTTGCTCGAAAGGCGGAATTCCTTGAAACTAAGTTCCTAATGGAAGGAAATAGTGAAAGGAAGATAGATCTTGAAGAGGTTCAAGATCAAGTAGATGATACACAATTGGTTGACACTAGCACTCAACATGAAAATGTTGATAGTGATCAAATGGATGATCAAAATACACAAGACGTTCGAAGATCTAGTAGGATTAGTAATCCTCCCGAGAGATATGGGTTTGTCGTAGATGGTTGCTATACGGTTGATTTGGATGAACCGACAAACTACGAAGATGCTTTATCAAGGATTGATAAAGATAAATGGCAGGAAGCCATGAACGCCGAGATGCAATCCATGTATGAAAACCAAGTGTGGGAACTTGTTGAGCAACCTCCTAGCTCTAAGCTAGTTGATTGCAAATGGCTTTTCAAGAAGAAAACCGACATACATGGAAACTTGGATACATATAAAGCTAGACTTGTAGCAAAAGGTTTCACTCAAACTCAAGGGGTTGATTATGATGAAACTTTCTCGCCAGTGGCAATGCTAAAGTCTATTAGGATATTATTTGCCATTGCTGCTCACTACGACTATGAAATATGGAAAATGGATGTCAAAACCGCTTTCCTAAATGGATATCTTATGGAAGATGTCTATATGGTCCAGCCTGAAGGTTTTGTTGATCCAAAATATCCTAAAAAGGTATGCAAGTTAAAGAAGTCAATCTACGGGTTAAAACAAGCATCTAGAATGTGGAATCATCGTTTTAATGAGGAAGCCGAGAAATTTGGCTTCATTAAAAATGGTGATGAAGCTTGTGTATATAAGAAAGCTAGTGGGAGCACTATCATGTTCCTTGTACTATATGTGGATGATATATTATTATTTGGGAATGATATTACCACAATGCAAGGAGTCAAAACTTGGCTAAAGAGTTGCTTCTCCATTAAGGATCTTGGAGATGCACAATACATATTGGGGATAGGGATCTATAGGAATAGATCCAAGAGATTGATAGGTTTAAGTCAAAGTACATACATTGATAAAATCTTGAAAAGGTTCAAGATGGAAAACTCTAAGAGAGGTTTGGTACCCATTCAAAAAGGAACCGTTCTCAGTTCATCTCAGTGTCCTGCCACGAAAGATGAACAAGAGAGAATGAAGAAAGTCCCATACGCATCTGCTATTGGGTCTATCATGTATGCAATGATATGTACTAGACCGGATGTGTCATGCGCTCTAAGCTTGACAAGTAGATACCAGAATAACCCAGGAAATAGTCATTGGATTGCTGTTAAAAGCATATTGAAATACCTTAGGAGGACTAAGGATATGTTTCTAATATATGGGTCTGGTGAGGAGGAACTCGCTGTAAAAGGTTACGTGGACGCGAGTTTCCAAACTGATCGAGATGACTCTCGATCACAATCCGGTTATGTCTTCATGTTAAATGGTGGTGCGGTCTCTTGGAAGAGCTCAAAACAGGAAGTTGTTGCGTTATCCACTACAGAGTCGGAGTACATTGCCGCCTCACTGGTAGCTCAGGAAGCTGCATGGATGAAGAAATTCATCGACGACTTAGGAGTGGTCCCTTCCATTCAGGACCCTCTTGAGATCTTTTGTGACAACGAGGGTGCGATTGCTCAAATCAAGGAACCTCGTGCTCATCAAAAGACTCGTCACATTGAGCGGAGATTCAACTACATCAGGGATGAGGTTGAAAAGGGAAAGATATGTATTCACAAAGTTCACACAGATCAAAATGTTGCGGATCCACTCACGAAGCTTTTACATGGGCCAAAGCATGAGGGACATGTTAGTGCATTAGGGCTTCGGTATTCTAGTGATTGGTCATGATCTGTCTTAAGTATTGTAACGGAACGAAATTTGTTCAAACTCATTAATATAATTGAGGTATTAATTTATTAATTTTGAGTTATGTTCCTATTTTGCATATTTCATCCATGAATAAGCAATTATTCTAAATTTCCGTAGTCGATCACATTTGTGGGAACAAGTGTGAGGTTTAGACTATTATGAACTCGGATTGGTATACGTTCATAGGTTGAATGTGGGGCAAGGTTGCAACCAAGGTTCATAGATATTTGTGGGAAACAAATATTGGAAGACCCGCTCTCAAGAATTACTGTATAGAGCCTTTGTGGTTGATCACATGTAATCTTGAGTAAAGGCGAATATCATTGTATCCTCTGACCTGAGATACATATTGGGTTCGGATATTCACCAAGTACTGTGCCTTGATTCTTTCCTTCGCTATTCTGAAACATGGTAGTACATAAGGAAGAACTCAGGTATATTACAAAGTGTATATCTAGGACGTATGTAGTCAAGATGGAATTTGTCCCTCTTATTCGTTGAGAGTCAGATGTCTAAGGCCTGAAAAGTTAAATCTATAAGAGTGATCACTCTGTATCTCTTGGATTTAACATGACATCTAGGACGAAAAGAAATAATGAAAGATTCACCTACATATATCAGTTCGAGTAGGGAGCTCAAAAGGGATGATGTTATTGAATGGCACAAAGTCATAACATATTAGGGGTGATGGACGGTGTGTTAGGCTGTATCCATCACTTGCATTAATTTCTTATGTTTCTCGTGCAAGTGGGAGATTGAAGGTATTTCATATGCCCGAGAGACATATTAAATTAACGTGGCTAATATGTTTTGATCCAAGTCGGGTCATACCCAATAACAAGCTTACCGACACCTTATTAGTATTTGATCTTAACAATTGGATCGTTGATTAAATACGAAACACTTGAACTTTAAGAAAAAAGGTTTTCTTAAATATTACTTGATGTGTATATATATATAAATTGTGGAAAATTTATATATATGGATTTAATTATTTATAGGTTAAATAATTAATAAATTTATGTTACATTTTATATAAATGGGTTTTATATAATAAAATGTACATAAATATATATGGAAGTTTATGAAATGGTTTTATAAAATACAAGTCTTTTATAAAATAAATTCAAGTCTTTTATAAAACATATTTTATTAAGCAATTGTGGAAGTGGCATTGGAGTCTCAACAAGCATGCATTTGACTAGTATTTTGAGTGGTTACTTCCATATATTCCAAGTGCATATGTACCAAGACCTCTTGGAGACTTAAACACTTGAACAAACACATCAAAAAGCAAAAAATTCTGCTGCATTTAGGCTGTTACAGCCGTGGGTTTTCAAGAGGATTAAGGGGTTCTTAATTTGATTTTGAAAGTCCATATCAAGTGTAAATTAAATCCTAACCAAAGCTAGGGTGTTGGTGCACAAGTTTGGGGTATAACTACTTGAGGTTTCATAGTTTTGGAGCTCCATTCATCATCATCTTCATCATCATCTATCAACAAGCTAGGAGAAGGTATAAACACTTTTCTTACTTGTAGTTTGTAAGTATGTTTCACAACTTGATCCTAATTGGGATTTAACTTTAATTGGTTAAAGATTAACATGTTCTAAAATGGTAATTACATGCTTTCGCTTTTAATTGATTCTTAAATGGTTTTAAGTATAATGGAACTTGTTAAATCCCAACACAAATATTTTGGGATGAGAATACATATATTTTATGTTTTACGCCATAGAAACAAGTACTTAAAATATATTCTACGTTGAGTTGTACCACTTTGCATATCTTCCCTAATAGCTTGGTAACTAATATTTACATATTGTAAGAACATGTAAGCGCGAATCCTATTGATAGATCTATCGGGTTTGACAACCCCAATCGGGCTAGTCGTTCTAGTGTCGTAAACGGTTGCATAGTACTTCATTTTTACTACACTTGGTACAGTGTAGGGAGATTTCATAATAAAGGGAATATGCCACATTAATGGTTAAGTATGGTTACCGAAGCGCTCAACAACTTATAGAATATCTTTATTGAAATGTTTGTAACTATGAAATCTTGTGGTCTATATTTCTATCGATGCTAGCTTTAAACCTATATATCTCACCAACCTTTGTGTTGACTGTTTAAGCATGTTTATTCTCATGTCCTTAAGAAAGTCTTCCGCTGTTGCATTATCTGAGCAAGCTGTGCATGGAGTCTCATGCTTTTGTTTAAATGAAGTGTTGCATTCAATAAAACCTTTGTCATGTATTATATTAGACTGTTATGTCACGTGTGTAGTATTTGGAAACCAATGTATCAAGGGGATTATTTCTTAAATAATCGGCCACTTGTCTAAAACATGCATTATGTATAATAATAGTGTGCTTTTTACGAAACAAATGCAATATTTTTCTAAAACGTATCATATAGAGGTCAAATACCTCGCTATGGGACCAATGAATAATGTACTGTGTTTATACTAATATGGACGTGTCGTTTCAATCATTATCATCATTCACCATCTTTATCATAAAACATAACCTGATCAAGATCATCATATAGACATCACCTAATTATTATTATCATAAACTAATACTTATCATCATCTTTCATCGTGTATTATTATCATCACCATAACATCGTTATTTTCTCTCCTCATTAAACATCATCGTTCCTCACCATCATCTTTATAGTATTATCACACATCATCATTTTGCTGTCAACATATACATCATATTATACGTATCTTCTTCTTGTCATCATACAAGACATCATTAATTCTTAACCTCACCACTTCATTATTGTAACACAGCCATAGAAACAGAAATAGCGATTTTAAAGGGGTGACGTTTTAGGCTATTTTGGTTGTAAAACAGTAGCAAGAAAAGAGCTGCAAAGGAAGTTCGTATGGCAGTAGCAGTAAAGGGAAACAAGAAAGACAGCTGCAGGGTTCGAAGAAGAAAAACATTACGTGTGTGTTGTATGGGTGATCTTTGGAACAAAATAGAAGTAGAAGTGGCTGTTGCAATCAGCGAATAAGAAATAGAAATAGTGTACATAAGTAAGTGTAAACGGAAGTGTAGCAGACCAGCAAGTAATAGCGTAGCAGTCCTTCATCATCGTTGTCTTCACCATCATTATCGTTATGATCTTCACCAAACCCATCAAAATTTGCAAAACCTAAATTCAACTAAGCTCTTGAACCGCTCATTCTTCCTGTCTTCGCTGATTGTAAAAAAAAATATAGCAACCAATAATGGTGGTCAGTGGGGGTTGTTATGGTGTCCGGTGGTGGCGGTTTTGTGTGGTTCACTAAGAGAGGTTGTAGAGAGAGAGAAGAATATAGAGAGAGTGGAGGTTGTGATTGGCGTTTGTGGTGGTGATTAAGAATGATACGGTGGTGGTGGTGGTTGTGGGTTTGTCTAATGACCCGTCCTAATCCATCTGGACGAATACATTACATTTGGTTACATCGTGAGGTACTTGACCTCTATATGATACATTTTACAAACATTGCATTCGTTTTTGAAAAGATAATCTTTCGTTACATCAAAAGTTGACGGCATGCATACCATTTCATAATATATCCATCTATAATTGACCTAGTAATAATCTTGATGAACTCAACGACTCGTATGCAACGTCTTTTGAAATATGTCATGAATGACTCCAAGTAATATCTCTAATATGAGCAAATGCACATCGGAAGATTTCTTTCATACCTGAGAATAAACATGCTTTAAAGTGTCAACCAAAAGGTTGGTGAGTTCATTAGTTTAACATAAATATTCATTTCCATCATTTTTAATTGACCACAAGATTTTCATTTCCATTTCTCATAAATATACATCCCATGCATAGAGACAAAAATCATTCATATGGTGAACACCTGGTAACCGACATTAACAAGATGCATATAAGAATATCCCCTATCATTCCGAGAAATCCTTCAGACATGATAAAAATGAATTCGAAGTACTAAAGCATCCGGTACTTTGGATGGGGTTCGTTATGCCCAATAGATCTATCTTTAGGATTCTCGTCAATTAGTAGATCGGTTTACTAATTCTTAGGCTACCAAGCAAAAGGGGCATATTTGTAGTGACCCGAACTTTTCCATGTTTATATGTATTAATTGAGATTGATATTTACATGACTAAATATTTCTAACGTGTTAAGTAATCAAACTTGTTAAGACTTGATTAAATGAAATAAGTTTCATATAGACAATTGATCACCCAAGTTGACCGGCGATTCACGAACGTTACAAAATTGTGAAAACTACATGTTGTGGTATATATAGACATATATATATGGTTTATATGAGATTATGATGAGTAAGTATCTCACTAAGTATATTAACAATGTGTGATATACATAAGAAACACGAAATGATATATATAACGATTATCGTTATGATAATGTCTACTAAATACATATGTATCATATTAAGATATTGATACACTATATTTAACATCATAAAATAATATTTAAATATATCATTAAGTGTGTTAACAATGAACTACATATGTAAAAACAAGACTACTAACTCAAGAATTACGAAATGAGACTTATATGTAACGATTATCGTTGTAACGATATTTTAATGTATGTATCATATTAAGAGATATTCATACATCATAATATCATGATAATATAATAATTTAACATCTCATTTGATATAATAAGCATTGGGTTAACAACATTAATTGAGATCGTTAACTTAAAGGTTTCAAAACAACACTTACATGTAACGACTAACGAAGACTTAACGACTCCATTAGAATGTATATACATGTTTTGTTTTGATATTTATTCTTACACTTTTGAAAGACTTCAAGACACATATCAAAGTACTTCTACTTAACAAAAATGCTTACAATTACATCCTCGTTCAGTTTCATCAACAATTCTACTCGTATGCACCCGTATTCGTACTCGTACAATACACAGCTTTTAGATGTATGTACTATTGGTATATACACTCCAATGATCAGCTCTTAGCAGCCCATGTGAGTCACCTAACACATGTAGAAACCATCATTTGGCAACTAGCATGAAATATCTCATAAAATTACAAAAATATTAGTAATCATTCATGACTTATTTACATGAAAATAAAATTACATATCCTTTATATCTAATCCATATACCAACTACCAAAAACACCTACAAACACTTTCATTCTTCAATTTTCTTCATCTAATTGATCTCTCTCAAGTTCTATCTTCAAGTTCAAAGTGTCCTTCATAAATTCCATAAGTATAGTTTCATAAAAATCAAGAATACTTCCAAGTTTGCAAGTCTACTTCCAAGCTTTCTATTCCATTCCAAATAATCATCTAAGATCAAGGAACCTTTGTTATTTATAGTAGGTTATCTTTCTAATTCAAGGTAATATTCATATTCAAAATTTGATTCAATTTCTACAATTATAACAATCTTATTTCGAGTGAAAATCTTACTTGAACTGTTTTCGTGTCATGATTCTGCTTCAAGAACTTTCAAGACATCCAAGGATCCTTTGAAGCTAGATCCATTTTTCTCATTTTCAGTAGTTTTATCCAGAAAACTTGAGGTAGTAATGATGTTCATAACATCATTCGATTCATACATATAAAGCTATCTTATTCGAAGGTTTAAACTTGTAATCACTAGAACATAGTTTAGTTAATTCTAAACTTGTTCACAAACAAAAGTTAATACTTCTAACTTGACTTTTAAAATCAACTAAACACATGTTCTATATCTATATGATATGCTAACTTAATGATTTAAAACCTGGAAACACGATGAACACCATAAAATCGGATATACGCCGTCGTAGTAAAACTGGGGCTGTTTTGGTTTGGATAATTAAAAACTATGATAAACTTTGATTTAAAAGTTGTTCTTCTTCGAAAATGATTTTTCATATGAACATGAAACTATATCCAAAAATCTTGGTTAAACTCAAAGTGAAAGTATGTTTTTCAAAATGGTCATCAAGATGTCGTTCTTTCGACGGATATGAATACCTCTTTAGTAATTGGCATGTAACTTAAATTTCCGACTATAAACCTATACTTTTTCTGTTTGGATTCTTAAATTAGAGTTCAATATGAAACCATAGCAATTTGATTCACTCAAAACGGATTTAAAATGAAGAAGTTATTGGTAAAACAAGATTGAATATTTTTGATCTTTTTAGCTACGGGAAATGTTTAACAAATCTATACAAATCATATCCTAGCTAACTTATATTGTATTACACATGTATTCTAATATATTATGTATCTTGGGATACCATAGACACATATGCAAATGTTTTGACATATCATATCGACCCATGTATATATATTATTTGGAACAACCATAGACACTCTATATGTAGTAATGTTGGAGTTAGCTATACAGGGTTGAGGTTGATTCCAAAAATATATATACTTTGAGTTGTAATCTAGCCTGAGACGTGTAAACACTGGGTTGTGGATTGATTCAAGATAATATATATCGATTTATTTCTGTACATCTAACTGTGGACAACTAGTTGTAGGTTACTAACGAGGACAGCTGACTTAATACACTCAAATCTTTAAAACATAATAAAAATGGTTGTAATTATATTTTGATCATACTTTGATATATATGTACATATTTGTATAGGGGACGAATCGATCCGTGGCCAAGTCTTATTTCCAAATAAGGAAATATCTGTGAAAGTGAGTTATAGTCACACTTTTAAAATCTAATATTTTTGGGATGAGAATACATGCAGGTTTTATAAATGATTTACAAAATAGACACATGTACATGAAACTACATTCTATGGTTGAATTATCGAAATCGAATATGCCCCTTTTTATTAAGTCTGGTAATCTAAGAATTAGGGAACAGACACCCTAATTGACGCAAATCCTAAAGATAGATCTATTGGGCCTAACAAACCCCATCCAAAGTACCGGATGCTTTAGTACTTTGAAATTTATATCATATCCGAAGGGTGTCCTCGAATGATGGGGATATTCTTATATATGCATCTTGTTAATGTCGGTTACCAGGTGTTCACCATATGAGTGATTTTTATCTCTATGTATGGGATGTGTATTGAAATATAAAATCTTGTGGTCTATTGTTACGATTTGATATATATAGGTTAAACCTATAACTCACCAACATTTTTGTTGACGTTTAAAGCATGTTTATTCTCAGGTGAATACTAAGAGCTTTCGCTGTTGCATACTAAAATAAGGACAAGAGTTGGAGTCCATGTTTGTATGATATGGTGTAAAAACTGCATTCAAGAAACATATGTCGATGTAATATATTTCTATTGTAAACCATTATGTAATGGTCGTGTGTAAACAGTATATTTTAAATTATCATTATTTGATAATCTACGTAATGTTTTTAAAACCTTTATTGATAAAATAAAGGTTCTGATTGTTTTAAAAATGAATGCAGTCTTTGAAAAACATCTCATATAGAGGTCAAAACCTCGCAACGAAATCAATTAATATGGAAAATTTATAATCAATATGAACGGGATATTTCAGTTGGTATCAGAGCGTTGGTCTTAGAGAACCAGAAAATTTTCATTAGTGTGTCTTACCGAGTTTGTTAGGATGCATTAGTGAGTCTGGACTTCGACCATGTTTTCTTTAAAAATGATTGCTTAACATTTTTGTTGGAAATTATATATTATTAACATGTAAATATTATGTGATATATTAATCTCTTAACATGTTTGATATTGTGTGATAGATGTCTACCTCTAGCACAAATCCCATTGACTCACCTAATAATAATGAAGAGTCGAATATATATTGGCAAGGTTCACAAGTTCCCGAAGAACCGGAAGAAGAGGAAATGGAACCGAAAGAAGAGGAACCGGAATAAGAGGAACCAGAAGAAGAGGAACCAGAAGAAGAAGCGGTTCCGGAGGGGGGAATAGTAGGAACCACAGAAAACCAGTCAAATAAAAGAAAATCCTCAACCAATGGACCAAAGTTAATAATGGTCAATGGTGTTTCCGCTAAGGAAGCAAAATATTGGGAAAATTACCAATTTTTCGATGAATCGGATCCTGATGATGTTATAGAAATTACCCCGACCCAATTTAATGAGGCAAAAGAAAATAATAAGGGAAAAGGCATCAAAATAGAGAAATCTGATTCCGACCCCGATGAACTTTATATGTACCGTCAACACCCGTATTTTCAATATTGTGACAATAACCCGGGAACCTCTAAACCTCCAGATTTTTCTAAACCAATGTGGAAAACGACAACTCGTATTAGAGGAACATCATATATCCCTAGAAGATTAGGAAAAAGAATCAAGTCCGAAGAAGAAGAAACCAGTGATTCAGATTAGAGGGGTGTGAGCATGTTGTGTAATAAATGTATTGTAGTGTGCTTGTACTTTTATGTTCTATGTAAAAATTGCTTGTATTGTTTGTTATTACGAATCTAATCCTTGTCTATTTTACAGTATAAAAACAAAATGGACGTTAAGGGTAGACAACCGAATATTTTAGAAGACCTACCAGAGGACATTTAGTTATGGCAAAATTAACTTGTCAAATATTTGAAAGACTTTCTAGAAATGCCTTAGTTTATAAAAGGCTTTCCTTTGATAGGTGGGGTATATCACATTGGGGATACTTTAAGTTACGCCGTGTTTTCTTTAAAGCGTTAAATGCAGGGAACCCAAATGCAATTTTACGCTACAGGTTAAGAACCTATTTTGACTCAACATATCCCAACATAGGATTTCGTGAATTAGAAAGAGCTTCTAACATGAAACATAAAGAAGCATGTTATGCTTACGGGTTAGTGATGTTCGCTTCTTACCAAAGTGAGAAAAAGAACATCGGATTGCAGCTTTTAAATAAAATTTTCCCACAAGTGACGGATTCAGTAGTTGGGGTGAGAAACAAGGTTTTTAGATTATTACGGGGCTGTTGGACATTACGAAACCCTCGTCCTTTTGACGACATTACAACATGCTGCCTAGCCAATGGTCATAACGGTTATTTTCCACAAGACCAAGGATGGGAAGTCGTCTTAGTAAAACCAGAATGCATGACTTGTTTCTGAACTTATGAATTACGTGTCTTTATTTCCTTTACTGAACAACTTGCGTATTAACTAGATTTATCTTCAAAACTGTCCTGTATCATAGTGTACTATATTTCATGTTAAATGTAATATAGCGAAGTTGTAAGTTTGAAGAATATTTGTATGTGATATATTATTATAATATGTTTTTCATATGGAATTGTAGTAGTTGAATTATATATTAGCTACTAAGTATGAACTTAACGGGTAGGTAGTACCCGAATTTAAACTTATAAAACGCTAATATGAAGAAAAAGCTTTTATAAATGAGTTCATATTATGCTACGAGATACTATTGACTACTCTTAATATTCTGTATGATTAACTTGTTTCATTTGACTATTTTGAAGGAAATGGCACCGACTACTCGACACACCTTGAATATGAGCGAAGAGGAATTTCGTGCCTTTCTTGCTTCAAATATAGCCGCAGTACAGGCCGCGCTACATACCAACAATAACTCTGAATCTAGCAATACAGCTAACGGCACAAGAAATCGTGTAGGATGCTCCTACAAGGAATTCACTGCCTGCAAACCTTCAGAATTTGATGGCACCGAAGGACCAATCGGATTGAAACGGTGGACCGAGAAAGTTGAATTGGTGTTTGCCATAAGTAAGTGTGCTGAAGGAGACAAAGTGAAGTACGCTACGCATACCTTCATAGGTATTGCGTTAACATGGTGGAATACCTATCTAGAGCAAGTGGGACAAGATGCTGCTTACGCGCTACCGTGGTCAGCATTCAAGCACTTGATGAACGAGAAGTACCGTCCCAGAACCGAGGTCAATAAGCTCAAATCAGAACTTAGAGGGTTACAAACACAGGGATTCGATATTACTTCGTATGAAAGATGATTCACAGAATTGTGCCTATTGTGTCCGAGAGCGTTCGAAGATGAGGAAGAGAAGATCGACGCATTTGTGAAAGGGTTAGCGGAGAGAATCCAAAAAGATATAAGTTCACATGAGCCTGCCTCCATACAAAAGGCATGCAGAATGGCTCACAAACTAGTGAACCAGATTAAGGGAAGAATTAAAGAACAGGCGGCCGAAGAGGCCAACGTGAAGCTAGTCAAAATAAAGTGGGAGGTGTAGCGACCCCGACAGATCGTCAGGTGACGGCGTCGGCTACGTGGGTCCCATTACCTGATTATAAGTCTTTAAGATAACGTTTGACCAAAATATGTCGCCTTCATTTCAAAATAAAGATTGTTTCCAAAGTTTACAAGAATTGTTCAACCAAAAGTTAAGTTACAAGATTATAAGTACAATTGAAATCTAGGCGACACGGTTTAAAGTAAAGTCAAAAGACGCTCCATGAAATGCATGTATACTCGACATCCAATGCAAGTATCAATTAATGAGCGGAAGCATGTATCAAGTAGCCAAGTATGAACCTGAGAAAACATGTAGAAAACTGTCAACGAAAAACGTTGGTGAGATCATAATGTATTTGTACAAGTATAATTTAAATCACAAGGTTTAGTATCAAGGCGTATGCATCTCTCAAGATGTGTTTGTAAACCATAAGATTTAGTATAAAGTGAATTTCAAGCGTATACATCCCCAAAAGATGTTGTCTGTATCACGAGCACCCAATTACCAAAACTTAACTGAATCTTCCCTCTGAATTTTGAATATAGTGTTAGAACATACACTATGCACGTTGAAATTACATTTCATCCACTAACGGTAGCGAACCGTCTGAATGAGGGTTCGTTAAACCCGTATGGCCACACAACATAATCACTCGCTTACACTTACACCCTGCAAGTGGAACTAATGATAATTGGATTGAGGACTTTTGTTCTAACTCGTCTGTATCTTTGCTCTTGTATTTGCATTTGTATCCAAAGTATGAAAGTATAAACCGTATAAATGTATATAAAGTATATGTTTCTCAGCCCACGATTTAAAAGTATAAAAGTATTTGCAAAGGTGGGACTATGATCTCACCTTGAGTGCACGAGTAGTAAAGTACTTCAACAAGTAAACGTGTGCAAAGAACAATGCTAGTCTTGACCTAAACAATAGGTTGTATCAATAACGGTAAACACGATAGGTCAAAGATGTTCAATTAGTCCTATGGCTCGCTACGACTCGATTATTTAGCATGTGAAATCAAATTGCCAAGTTTCATGCAAGATACAAGTATATAATATAAGTTAGGAAGGTTGCATAATCATTTGGTTAAGTTTGACAAAAAGTCAAACTTTGGTCGGTCAAAGTCAACAAAAGTCAACACGTTCGGGTCGGGTTCCGAACTATTTTTCTAATCTTAGAAATCATATATGAGCATGTTGGCCAAGTTACATGTTAATCGGAGGTGCGTAGCATGCCAAACATTATTCAAAAATTGACCAAGTTGGACAGAATTCTGGCCAGGCCATTTGGCGCGCCGCGCGGGGTAGGGGCGCGCCGCGCCACCCTCTGTGCAGGGATTTCTGGTCAGTTTTCAAAGTATGCACGAACCAAAACACAAACAATCACATTTTATGATCCGCAAACAATTAGAACATGTATTTTATATCATCGGAAAGCTATTTCGACAAGGAATACAACTAACCACATATCATCAATCAAAAACATCATTTACAATAAACGAAAAACTCGTCAATTGATCGAGAAAGGTTTATTTTCAAGTTTCAAGTTCGTAAAACGTATTTTATGATTCGGGAATCCAATTTACACATACGATATGCCGTTTTGAAGGTAATGAAGCATACATTACTACTAGACACTAACAATTAACATTCCATGGCATTTAAGCATCCAAAAGTTCATGTCAAGAACTATCAAACCCTAGTCAAACATCACAAAATCATTAATCGGGTTTTTGAAGTTTCCTTAATCAACCTACACATCCAAATGTGGCTAATGATACTAGTAACACATTTAAAACATGCACTTTAACAATCTAACAACATTAACTCATCCAAAATCAAGGATTAAGCATCCACTTTTCATTTTCAAGCTAGTTACACCAAAACATCAAGATCGAGCATACAAATCATATAATCATGCTAGACACGAGCCATAGACACTAACTAACAACATTTCAAGTCAAAAACACGAATTTAGAGAAATCTAGAGTTTTAGAAATGTTACCCAAAATCGGTGTAGTTAGTATCAAATCGTAGAGGATGAAGAGAGGATCACGAAAATGTAATTTGTTTTGTTGTAAGCCTCATAGATCGAATTTAGATGATGATTTAGTGAAGTTGGGAGAAATGGGGTTCTTGAGCTAGAGAGAAAAGGGAGAGAGATGGAGGGATTGAATGGATGAGAATGGTGGGTTGACTAGTTGACCTAGTCAACTAGTTTGCCCACTTGACAACTTCGGTCCCTCAAGTTTCAAAGCGGGTGCGGGAATTAACCAACGAAATATTTTAAAAACGCTCGAGTAACCGAGTGATGTTATAATTAAATAGCGGAAATATAATGAACGTTACTCACGGAAACTATTACTTTAAATACGAAAGATTATGTTTTAAAAAAAAAGACGGTGTTAAAATTAAATTTAACGGAAAAACGCGGGATGTTACATTATCCACACCTCAAAAGAAATTTCGTCCCGAAATTTAGTTGGAAGTAGTAGTTGTTGAATCTTCCTCGAGATCTTGCGTTGCCAATTCTACGAGTGAGGGAGAAGTACGTTCTAGGGTATTTCAACGAATTTTGACGGTCGGGATCATACGATGTTTTAAGGTTTGGCTTCACGATTTATGGTTTCAACCGGTCCTCATAGGAAGTGAGGGTTATCGTCGATAGTGAGTTCATCAAAGGAGATAACAAGTTCTCGTTTCGCAAAACACGTCTTTGAGTTGATACATCGAATGTAGGATAAACGGAGACTCAAAATGAGTCGGAAAAGTCTAAACGGCTAGCGACGGGTCCAAAACACCCCAAGAATTTAAAGGATCAAAATATCGCGGATTTAGCTTCCTACGTTTCCCGAAACGGATTGCACCTTTCCAAGGTGCGACTCTTAACGTGACGCGGTTTCCCACGTGGAATTTGAAATGTTTACGTCTAACATCGGCGTAGCTCTTGGTGATTACGAGTCGCGTAGGGTTTTACCTGAATATAAATAAATTTTTCTCGGTTGCTCATGAACAACCTCGGCCCCGGTGAATTGATCATCGTTTACTTGGTTCGACAAGGGAGAATGACGTTTTCGGTCACATGTGGTTTCAAAAGGAGTGACGTTAAAGCTTGAATGAAAATCATTGTAGTACGAGGATTCGGTTAAAGGAAAATACTTTTCTCAAGTAAATTTGAAGTTGGTAATACAAACTTGTATTATGGTTTCCAAGGTTTAAATCACATGTTTGTTCGGTCCGTCGGGTTGTGGATGGTACGCGGTACTCATGTCTAAGCGGGTCTCCAAGGTTTCTTGTAAAACTAGAAGTGAAACGAGTATTTCGATACGGGATAATTAACAAAGATACACCGTGTTGGAATAGAATCTCTTAAGATATGTTTGAACAAGTCAGTTAGGGTTCGAAAAAGGTTCGTTAGGACCATTCACCCTCGTGGCGAATACTAATGTAATATGAGGAATTTCTCTATCCATGGAGAAATGTTACAAGGAGTTTCTTTAAACAGAAATGCGAGCGATAAAGATAGGAGTGAGATGAGGACTTAGAATTGGATGAGCTTACATCTCGAGGTTGCCATATCGTGCCTCTAGTTGTCATAAGTTGAAGTCTGAAAGAGAAACGAGATAGTACACGTAGTTGTATAGTTCGGGGTTGCATAATAGTTGGCCGATTATCAGAAACACAAGGGCGTTAAGTCAAAGAAGAGTGAAGTATCGTTGGATTGTGGGTTATCTTAAATTCCAGTAATATCAGACGGTAACGGTGAAATAACAGAGGTATGTAGTGTGGTACGTGATGACGAGAAAATTGATCGGATCCACAATTTAGTATTCGTCCTCTCCGTGCAAAATAACGAATTTAACTAGAAATGTTGGTGTGAAGAATCACGCTCAAGGTTCGATCGCGGAGAGATTAAAGTCGTGTAACACGAGAAAAGTCAGAAATGAATCTTCGGTAGTAACAGACGAGATCTCAGATTTTACGAATACAAGTCTGAGTGGGGAGAGTTTCCTGATTACATGTGGCTTGATTTCGAGATTGATTGAAATGCCTTGACCGTTAACATTATGGGCTAGAAAATTGGACTTCGTCCAACAGAAATTCTCACTTGGAGAATTTGGTATAGAGTTGCTCTTTTCTCAAAAGTTCGAGCGTAAGATGGTGATGTTGTTCGTTTTCCTTCTTTACTTGAATAACTCAAGATGTCATCTATAAATACGATAACCGATTTGTCTAGATAAGTTCGCATACGTGGTTTAGGAGGTTCATGAATACGGACAGAGTCCTAAATAAATCGAATGGTACTAAGAAAGATTTACAACTAACGTTGCGAGTTCGGAAAGTGGCTTAGGAGACATCGTCTCACTTAACCCCCAATTGATGATAACCGGAACGGAGGTCGATTTGGAACATACGGGATTCATGCAAATAATCATGAGGTCATGGATGCGAGGGAGAGGGTATCGGTTTCCAACCAAAAATTACTCAGTTCACAATAATCTATACAAGACGATGGGGAAACACATTTTTTTTTTTTTTTTTTTTTTTTTTTTTTTTTTTTTTTTTTTTTTTTTTTTTAACGAATATGTTCCGAGCTCCCTAGTTCTATAGGTGTCAAGTCAAAAGTCTTAATGTATATCCTCCAATAAAATTTATAGGCACACAATATTTTTCCCGTTGGTCACTTAAATCTTCTAAGTAATATCTAGGGGAAAAAAAGTGGAATGTAAAGAGCACGAGTCAAAGACTTGTTCATAAAACGTCTAACGGTAACCGAATCGAATAAACATGAAACGTGAGAATTTCGAGAAGAAACATACCCGTGACTAGTCCATCGTCGTCTCGGGCATCCTAGGCGTTGATGTTGAAAGTTTAACGGCGTGCGTTGGGGTTGATTTTCTTATTTGGGCACGCACTCCTAAAATGACCCGGTTGGCCACATTCAAAACAAACACCCGTCTTGGGTGCATTGGGCTCCTTTTGAGCGACGGGAGCGGTATTCCTACAATCGTGGGCTACATGGCCACTTCTTTGACACTTCAAGCAAAATGGTTTGCCACATTCACCTAAATGATGTTTGTAGCACTCGTTACAATACGGTAGGTGTCCGGTATAACCTTTCTTGTCGTTGGGGATGAAGGGCTTCTTGGCAAAGTTGTTGTTGCTTGATTGGGAGGGTTCCCACTTTCTTTTGTTGCCGCCCGATTTATCCTCGGCCTTAGGTGCCGGAACTACGATTTCGTCAACCGTTTCAATTAGTTGGCGAGCCATGTTCATAGCGGCTTGATGAGTAGTGGGTTTGGATGACATCACCCCTTGTTTGATGCTTTTTGGAAGACCGAGCATGTAGAGCTCAATCCTTTGAGATTCGGGGTTAACAAGATTAGGACACATCAAGGATAGTTCGGCGAAACGTTGATTATAAGCTTTAAGATCGTTTCCGACCGCTTTCAAAGCTCTTAGTTCTTCCTCAAGCTTTCGGGTTTCTTCGCGCGGAAAATATTCAACAATCATCTTTTCCTTTAGATCTGCCCAAGAGAGGGCATGAGCTTCATCGGTACCCACCGATTGAACATAGGTGTTCCACCATGTTAGAGCAATTCCGGAGAAAGTGTGAGTGGAGTATTTGACCTTGTCTTGGTCCCGACAACCGCTTATGCTAAAGACGGCTTCCGTTTGCTCAAACCATCGGGTGAGCACGACCGGTCCCCCGGTTCCATCAAAAGTGTGAGGTTTGCACCCCATGAAAGCTTTATAGGAGCATCCCTCGTTTGAGTTTCCGGCTCCATTGTTGTTGTTGTTGTCGTTGTTGTTGTTATTATTATTGTTGTTGGATGAGTGACCGGCCATGGCCGCATCTACGGCGGTAGCTATCATCCGTTCGAGAGCTTGTTCGGGAGTTTCATTGCGGCGCACACGACGAGGAGCCATTGTTCCTTCAAGACACAAGAATATCGTTGGTTAGTATTTTCAACAATACTAACCGGAGTATGGAATAAGGATAGAGAGAAAATTTTCCTTGACTCGCCCTAAATTCTTTATGTCCTAATGTCGGAACGTCCATGTGAATCACCGTAATATAATCCCGGAAATTATATTACCCTGATTCTCATGTGCATTTAACATTACTTCATAAAGTCAAGGTGGCGCGTCAACAAAATTTATCAACATAAGATCAAGATCGAATACGAGTTAGATATGATAGAAGAGTTCGAGTATAAATGCACAAATAGTCAAGTAATTCCTACTGCAGTCTATATGCCGGTTGTAGTCTAGATTCACCTATGTACCCTATGACTCGGGGTGGACACAAATGAACTCTAAATCCCTACAACCAAGGCTCTGATACCAACTGTAGCGACCCCGACAGATCTTCAGGTGACGGCGTCGGCTACGTGGGTCCCATTACCTGATTATAAGTCTTTAAGATAACGTTTGACCAAAATATGTCGCCTTCATTTCAAAATAAAGATTGTTTCCAAAGTTTACAAGAATTGTTCAACCAAAAGTTAAGTTACAAGATTATAAGTACAATTGAAATCTAGGCGACACGGTTTAAAGTAAAGTCAAAAGACGCTCCATGAAATGCATGTATACTCGACATCCAATGCAAGTATCAATTAATGAGCGGAAGCATGTATCAAGTAGCCAAGTATGAACCTGAGAAAACATGTAGAAAACTGTCAACGAAAAACGTTGGTGAGATCATAATGTATTTGTACAAGTATAATTTAAATCACAAGGTTTAGTATCAAGGCGTATGCATCTCTCAAGATGTGTTTGTAAACCATAAGATTTAGTATAAAGTGAATTTCAAGCGTATACATCCCCAAAAGATGTTGTCTGTATCACGAGCACCCAATTACCAAAACTTAACTGAATCTTCCCTCTGAATTTTGAATATAGTGTTAGAACATACACTATGCACGTTGAAATTACATTTCATCCACTAACGGTAGCGAACCGTCTGAATGAGGGTTCGTTAAACCCGTATGGCCACACAACATAATCACTCGCTTACACTTACACCCTGCAAGTGGAACTAATGATAATTGGATTGAGGACTTTTGTTCTAACTCGTCTGTATCTTTGCTCTTGTATTTGCATTTGTATCCAAAGTATGAAAGTATAAACCGTATAAATGTATATAAAGTATATGTTTCTCAGCCCACGATTTAAAAGTATAAAAGTATTTGCAAAGGTGGGACTATGATCTCACCTTGAGTGCACGAGTAGTAAAGTACTTCAACAAGTAAACGTGTGCAAAGAACAATGCTAGTCTTGACCTAAACAATAGGTTGTATCAATAACGGTAAACACGATAGGTCAAAGATGTTCAATTAGTCCTATGGCTCGCTACGACTCGATTATTTAGCATGTGAAATCAAATTGCCAAGTTTCATGCAAGATACAAGTATATAATATAAGTTAGGAAGGTTGCATAATCATTTGGTTAAGTTTGACAAAAAGTCAAACTTTGGTCGGTCAAAGTCAACAAAAGTCAACACGTTCGGGTCGGGTTCCGAACTATTTTTCTAATCTTAGAAATCATATATGAGCATGTTGGCCAAGTTACATGTTAATCGGAGGTGCGTAGCATGCCAAACATTATTCAAAAATTGACCAAGTTGGACAGAATTCTGGCCAGGCCATTTGGCGCGCCGCGCGGGGTAGGGGCGCGCCGCGCCACCCTCTGTGCAGGGATTTCTGGTCAGTTTTCAAAGTATGCACGAACCAAAACACAAACAATCACATTTTATGATCCGCAAACAATTAGAACATGTATTTTATATCATCGGAAAGCTATTTCGACAAGGAATACAACTAACCACATATCATCAATCAAAAACATCATTTACAATAAACGAAAAACTCGTCAATTGATCGAGAAAGGTTTATTTTCAAGTTTCAAGTTCGTAAAACGTATTTTATGATTCGGGAATCCAATTTACACATACGATATGCCGTTTTGAAGGTAATGAAGCATACATTACTACTAGACACTAACAATTAACATTCCATGGCATTTAAGCATCCAAAAGTTCATGTCAAGAACTATCAAACCCTAGTCAAACATCACAAAATCATTAATCGGGTTTTTGAAGTTTCCTTAATCAACCTACACATCCAAATGTGGCTAATGATACTAGTAACACATTTAAAACATGCACTTTAACAATCTAACAACATTAACTCATCCAAAATCAAGGATTAAGCATCCACTTTTCATTTTCAAGCTAGTTACACCAAAACATCAAGATCGAGCATACAAATCATATAATCATGCTAGACACGAGCCATAGACACTAACTAACAACATTTCAAGTCAAAAACACGAATTTAGAGAAATCTAGAGTTTTAGAAATGTTACCCAAAATCGGTGTAGTTAGTATCAAATCGTAGAGGATGAAGAGAGGATCACGAAAATGTAATTTGTTTTGTTGTAAGCCTCATAGATCGAATTTAGATGATGATTTAGTGAAGTTGGGAGAAATGGGGTTCTTGAGCTAGAGAGAAAAGGGAGAGAGATGGAGGGATTGAATGGATGAGAATGGTGGGTTGACTAGTTGACCTAGTCAACTAGTTTGCCCACTTGACAACTTCGGTCCCTCAAGTTTCAAAGCGGGTGCGGGAATTAACCAACGAAATATTTTAAAAACGCTCGAGTAACCGAGTGATGTTATAATTAAATAGCGGAAATATAATGAACGTTACTCACGGAAACTATTACTTTAAATACGAAAGATTATGTTTTAAAAAAAAAGACGGTGTTAAAATTAAATTTAACGGAAAAACGCGGGATGTTACAGGAGGAAAACGGTGATAAGAGTCACCAAAACAACAACAACTATCCCAACAATCGCAACATCAATCGCAACATCAACAAACGGCACAATAACAACAACAACAACTACAACAATCATCCCAACAACAATAACAACCGCAACAACAACAACAATCAGAAGCAGCTATGCCAAAGGTGTGAAAAGTATCACTCGGGGTTCTGCACCAAATTTTACAAGTGTAAAAGAAATGGTCATAGCACGGAGATGTGTGAGGTCTACGGACCAGGGATTAACAGAACGAAAGGAACAAATGGTGTCGGAACGAGTAATGGCATAGCAAGTAGTGTCGGAGCAAGTTATGCCAATGTAGTTTATTATAAATGTGGAAAACCGGGCCACATTATTAGAAATTGCCCGAACCAGGAGAACACGAATGGACAAGGCCGCAGAAGAGTTTTCAATATTAATGCGGCAGAGGCACAGGAAGACCCGGAGCTTGTTACGGGTACGTTTCTTATTGACAATAAATCTTCTTACATTTTATTTGATTCGGGTGCGGATAGAAGCTATATGAGTAGAGATTTTTGTGCTAAATTAAGTTGTCTATTGACGCCGTTGGATAGTAAATTTTTACTCGAATTAGCAAACGGTAAATTAATTTCAGCAGATTATATATGCCAGAATCGAGAAATTAAACTGGGTAGTGAAATATTTAAGATTGATTTGATACCAGTAGAGTTAGGGAGTTTAGATGTAATAGTTGGCATGGACTGGCTGAAGGAGATGAAAGCAGAGATCGTATGTTATAAAAATGCAATTCGCATTGTACGAGAAGAAGGAGAACCCTTAATGGTGTACGGAGAAAAGGGTAACACGAAGCTACATCTTATTAGTAATTTGAAGGCACAAAAACTAATAAGAAAAGGCTGCTATGCTGTTCTAGCACACGTCGAGAAAGTACAAACTGAAGAAAAGAGCATCAATGATGTTTCCGTCGCAAAAGAATTTCTCGATGTATTTCCGAAACAATTACCGGGACTACCTCCACATCGATCTGTTGAATTTCAAATAGATCTTGTACCAGGAGCTGCACCAATAGCTAGTGCTCCTTACAGACTCGCACCCAGCGAGATGAAAGAACTGCAAAGCCAACTGCAAGAACTATTAGAATGTGGTTTCATTCGACCAAGCACATCACCATGGGGAGCTCCTGTTTTGTTTGTCAAGAAGAAAGATGGTACATTTAGGTAGTGTATTGACTACAGAGAGTTGACTAAACTTACCATCAAAAATCGTTATCCACTGCCGAGAATTGACGACTTATTTGATCAACTACAAGGCTCATCAGTTTATTCGAAAATCGATTTACGTTCTGGATATCATTAAATGCGAGTGAAGGAGGATGATATTCCAAAAACTGCTTTTAGGACGCGTTATGGTCATTACGAGTTTATGGTTATGCCGTTTGGATTGACTAACACACCAGCTGTGTTCATGGACCTTATGAACTGAGTGTGTGGGCCATATCTTGACAAGTTTGTCATTGTTTTCATCGATGACATACTTATTTACTCAAAGAATGATCAAGAGCACTAAGAACATTTGAGAAAAGTGCTAGAAGTATTGAGGAAAGAAAAACTGTACGCTAAGTTTTCAAAGTGTGCATTTTGGTTGGAAGAAGTTCAATTCCTCGGTCACATAATGAACAAAGAAGGTATCCAGGTGGACCCGGCAAAGATCAAAACCGTTGAAAAGTGGAAAACCCCAAAAACTCCGAAGCATATACGTCAATTTCTACGATTGGCTGGTTACTACAGAAGATTCATCCAATATTTCTCCAAAATAGCAAAACCCTTGACTGCATTAACGCATAAAGGGAAGAAATTTGAATGAAAGGATGAACAAGAGAAGGCGTTTTAGTTATTGAAGAAAAAGCTAACTACGGCACCTATATTGTCATTGCCTGAAGGGAATGATGATTTTGTGATTTATTGTGACGCATCAAAGCAAGGTCTCGGTTGTGTATTAATGCAATGAACGAAGTTGATTGCTTATGCGTCTAGACAATTGAAGATTCACGAGCAAAATTATACAACTCACAATTTGGAATTGGGTGTTGTTGTTTTTGCATTAAAGACTTGGAGGCATTATTTATATTGTAGTGACCCGAACTTTTCCATGTTTATATATATTAATTGAGATTGATGTTTACATGATTAAATGTTTCCAACATGTTAAGCAATCAAACTTGTTAAGACTTGATTAATTGAAATAGGTTTCATATAGACAATTGACCACCCAAGTTGACCGGTGATTCACGAACGTTAAAACTTGTAAAAAAACTATATGATGACATATATATGGTTATATATATAGTTAACATGATATTATGATAAGTAAACATATCATTAATTATATTAACAATGAACTACATATGTAAAAACAAGACTACTAACTTAATGATTTTGAAACGAGACATATATGTAACGTTTATCGTTGTAACGACATTTAATGTATATATATCATATTAAGAGATATTCGTACATCATAATATCATGATAATATAATAATTTAAAATCTCTTTTGTTATTATAAACATTGGGTTAACAACATTTAACAAGATCGTTAACCTAAAGGTTTCAAAACAACACTTACATGTAACGACTAACGATGACTTAACGACTCAGTTAAAATGTATATACATGTAGTGTTTTAATATGTATTTATACACTTTTGAAAGACTTCAATACACTTATCAAAATACTTCTACTTAACAAAAATGCTTACAATTACATTCTCGTTCAGTTTCATCAACAATTCTACTCGTATGCACCCGTATTCGTACTCGTACAATACACAGCTTTTAGATGTATGTACTATTGGTATATACACTCCAATGATCAGCTCTTAGCAGCCCATGTGAGTCACCTAACACATGTGGGAACCATCATTTGGCAACTAGCATGAAATATCTCATAAGATTACAAAAATATGAGTAATCAGTCATGACTTATTTACATGAAAACAAAATTACATATCCTTTATATCTAATCCATACACCAACGACCAAAAACACCTACAAACACTTTCATTCTTCAATTTTCTTCATCTAATTGAACTCTCTCAAGTTCTATCTTCAAGTTCTAAGTGTTCTTCATAAATTCCAAAAGTTCTAGTTTCATAAAATCAAGAATACTTTCAAGTTTGCTAGCTCACTTCCAATCTTGTAAGGTGATCATCCAACCTCAAGAAATCTTTGTTTCTTACAGTAGGTTATCATTCTAATACAAGGTAATAATCATATTCAAACTTTGGTTCAATTTCTATAACTATAACAATCTTATTTCAAGTGATGATCTTACTTGAACTTGTTTTCGTGTCATGATTTTGCTTCAAGAACTTTGAGCCATCCAAGGATCCATTGAAGCTAGATCCATTTTTCTCTTTTCCAGTAGGTTCATCCAAGGAACTTAAGGTAGTAATGATGTTCATAACATCATTCGATTCATACATATAAAGCTATCTTATTCGAAGGTTTAAACTTGTAATCACTAGAACATAGTTTAGTTAATTCTAAACTTGTTCGCAAACAAAAGTTAATCCTTCTAACTTGACTTTTAAAATCAACTAAACACATGTTCTATATCTATATGATATGCTAACTTAATGATTTAAAACCTGGAAACACGAAAAACACCGTAAAACCGGATTTACGCCGTCGTAGTAACACCGCGGGCTGTTTTGGGTTAGTTAATTAAAAACTATGATAAACTTTGATTTAAAAGTTGTTATTCTGAGAAAATGATTTTTATTATGAACATGAAACTATATCCAAAAATTATGGTTAAACTCAAAGTGGAAGTATGTTTTCTAAAATGGTCATCTAGACGTCGTTCTTTCGACTGAAATGACTACCTTTACAAAAACGACTTGTAACTTATTTTTCCGACTAGAAACCTATACTTTTTTTTGTTTAGATTCATAAAATAGAGTTCAATATGAAACCATAGCAATTTGATTCACTCAAAACGGATTTAAAATGAAGAAGTTATGGGTAAAACAAGATTGGATAATTTTTCTCATTTTAGCTACGTGAAAATTGGTAACAAATCTATTCCAACCATAACTTAATCAACTTGTATTATATATTATGTAATCTTGAGATACCATAGACACGTATACAATGTTTCGACCTATCATGTCGACACATCTATATATATTTCGGAACAACCATAGACACTCTATATGTGAATGTTGGAGTTAGCTATACAGGGTTGAGGTTGATTCCAAAATATATATAGTTTGAGTTGTGATCAATACTGAGATACGTATACACTGGGTCGTGGATTGATTCAAGATAATATTTATCGATTTATTTCTGTACATCTAACTGTGGACAACTAGTTGTAGGTTACTAACGAGGACAGCTGACTTAATAAACTTAAAACATCAAAATATATTAAAAGTGTTGTAAATATATTTTGAACATACTTTGATATATATGTATATATTGTTATAGGTTCGTGAATCAACCAGTGGCCAAGTCTTACTTCCCGACGAAGTAAAAATCTGTGAAGGTGAGTTATAGTCCCACTTTTAAAATCTAATATTTTTGGGATGAGAATACATGCAGGTTTTATAAATGATTTACAAAATAGACACAAGTACGTGAAACTACATTCTATGGTTGAATTATCGAAATCGAATATGCCCCTTTTTATTAAGTCTGGTAATCTAAGAATTAGGGAACAGACACCCTAATTGACGCGAATTCTAAAGATAGATCTATTGGGCCTAACAAACCCCATCCAAAGTACCGGATGCTTTAGTACTTCGAAATTTATATCATATCCGAAGGGTGTCCCGGAATGATGGGGATATTCTTATATATGCATCTTGTTATTGTCGGTTACCAGGTGTTCACCATATGAATGATTTTTATCTCTATGTATGGGATGTGTATTGAAATATGAAATCTTGTGGTCTATTATTATGATTTGATATATATAGGCTAAACCTATAACTCACCAACATTTTTGTTGACGTTTTAAGCATGTTTATTCTCAGGTGATTATTAAGAGCTTCCGCTGTCGCATACTTAAATAAGGACGAGATTTGGAGTCCATGCTTGTATGATATTGTGTAAAAACTGCATTCAAGAAACTTATTTTGTTGTAACATATTTGTATTGTAAACCATTATGTAATGGTCGTGTGTAGACATGATATTTTAGATTATCATTATTTGATAATCTACGTAAAGCTTTTTAAACCTTTATTGATGAAATAAAGGTTATGGTTTGTTTTAAAATGAATGCAGTCTTTGAAAAACGTCTCATATAGAGGTCAAAACCTCGCAACGAAATCAATTAATATGGAACGTTTTTAATCAATAAGAACGGGACATTTCAGTTGGTATCCGAGCGTTGGTCTTAGAGAACCAGAAAATTTGCATTAGTGTGTCTTATCGAGTTTGTTAGGATGCATTAGTGAGTCTGGACTTCGACCGTGTTTTCTTTAAAAATGATTGCTTAACATTTTTGTTGGAAACTATATATTTTTAACATATGAATATTATGTGATATATTAATCTCTTAACGTGTTTGATATTATGTGATAGATGTCTACCTCTAGAACAAGTCCCATTGACTCACCTAATAATAATGAAGAGTCAAATGTAAATTGGAATGATTTGTGGACTGATTCACAAGTTCCCGAAGAGGAACCGGAAGAAGAGTCGGAACCGGAAGAAGAATCGGAACCGGAAGAAGAATCGGAACCGGATGAAGAAATAGAACCGGTGGGGGAAATAATAAAACGGTTAAGTAAAAGAAAATCCTCAACCAACAGACCAAAGTTAATTATGGTCAATGGTGTTTCCGCCAAGGAAGCAAAATATTGGGAGGATTACCAATTCTCCGATGAATCGGATTCCGACGAGAATTCCGATGATGTTATAGAAATTACCCCAACTGAATTTAAAAAGGCAAAAGAAAATAATAAGGGAAAGGGCATAAAAATAGAGAAATCTAATTCCAACCCCGATGAACTTTATATGTATCGTCAACCCCCGAAGTCCTTAAGTTGTAACAATGACCCGGGAACCTCTAAACCACCAGGTTTTTCTAAACCAATGTGGACAACGACGGCTCGTATTAGGGGAACATCATATATCCCTAGAAACTTGGCAAAACGAACCAAAACCGAAGAAGAAGAAACGAGCGAGTCGGAATAAGATAGTTGTATTCGTGTGGTGTAATATATGGAATATAGTGTTCTTATGCTTTATGATATATGTAAAAATTGCTTGTATTAATAAGTATTTTTTTTTATGAATCTAACTCTTGTCTATTTTACAGTTTAAAAACACAAAATGGATAGACAACCCAATATTTTAAGAGACCTACCCGGAGACATGATTGATGAAATCTTGTCTAGAGTCGGCCAGAATTCTTCGGCACAACTATTTAAGGCGAGATCAGTTTGTAAGACATTCGAAGAACGTTCCAAGAATGTCTTGGTTTATAAGAGACTTTCGTTTGAAAGATGGGGGATATCACATTGGGAAACCCATAAGTTACGATGTGTTTACTTTGACGCATATATTGCGGGGAACCCAAATGCTATTTTACGCAACGGGTTAAGAAATTATTTTGACTCAATATATCCGAATATTGGACTTCGTGATTTAGAAAAAGCGGCTAACATGCAACATAAAGAAGCATGTTATGCTTACGGATTAGTAATGTTCGCTTCTCACCAAAGTGAGAACAAGAACATCGGGCTACAACTATTAAACAAAACGTTTCCACAAGTGACGGAGTCGGTAATTGGGGTAAGAAATGAGGTTTTTAGATTATTACGGGACTGTTGGACATTACGTAACCCTCGTCCCTTTGATGACGTTACAACACGCTGTCTTATCAACGGCCATAACGGTTATGTTGCACAAGACCAAGGATGGGAAGTAGTCCTAGTAAAACCAGAATGCATGACTTGTTTCTGGACGTATGAATTACGTGTCTTTATTGCCTTTGCTGAACGACTTGTGTACTAGCTAGAATTGTCTTCACAACTATCTTGTATCAAAGTTATTGTGTGCTATATTTCATGCTTTATGTAAAATAAGCGGTATTGTAAGTTTGTAAAATATTGTATAACAGTTTGAACGCGAAATATTATTATAATCAGTTTTTCATATAGAATTGTAGTAGTTGAATTGTATATTAGCTACTAAGTATGAACTTAACGGGTAGGTACTACCCGAATTTAAACTTATAAAACGCTAATATGAAGAAAAAGCTTTTATAAATGAGTTCATATTATGCTACGAAATACTATTAACTACTCTTAATATTCTGTATGATTAACTTGTTCCATTTAACTATTTTGAAGGAAATGGCACCGACTACTCGACACACCGTGAATATGAATGAAGAGGAATTTCGTACTTTTCTAGCTTCAAACATAGCCGCAGTACAGGCTGCGCTACATACCAACAATAACCTTGGATCTAGCAGTACAGGAAATCGTGTAGGATGCACCTACAAAGAATTCACTGCCTGCAAACCTTTGGAATTTGATGGAACCGAAGGACCGATCGGATTGAAACGGTGGACCGAGAAGGTTGAATCGGTGTTTGCCATAAGTAAGTGTACTGAAGAGGACAAAGTGAAGTACGCTACGCATACCTTCACAGGTTCTGCGTTAACATGGTGGAATACCTATCTAGAGCAAGTGGGACAAGATGATGCGTACGCACTACCGTGGTCAGCATTCAAGCACTTGATGAACGAGAAGTACCGTCCCAGAACCGAGGTCAATAAGCTCAAGACAGAACTTAGAGGGTTACGAACCCAAGGATTTGATATTACCACGTACGAAAGACGATTCACAGAATTGTGCCTATTGTGTCCGGGAGCATTCGAAGATGAGGAAGAGAAGATCGACGCGTTTGTGAAAGGATTACCGGAAAGAATCCAAGAAGATATAAGTTCACACGAGCCCGCCTCCATACAACAGGCATGTAGAATGGCTCACAAACTAGTGAACCAGATTGAAGAAAGAATTAAAGAACAGACTGCTGAAGAGGCCAATGTGAAGCAAGTCAAAAGAAAGTGGGAGGAAAACGGTGATAAGAATCACCAATACAACAACAACAGTAATTACAACAATAATCGCAACAATTATCCCAACAATCGCAACATCAATCGCAACTACAACAAACGGCCCAACAACAACAACAACAACAACAACAGCAACTACAACAATCATCCCAACAACAATAATAACCGCAACAACAACAACAATCAGAAGCAACTATGCCAAAGGTGTGAAAAGAATCACTCGGGGTTCTGCACCAAATTTTGCAACAAGTGTAAAAGAAATGGTCATAGCGCGGCGAAGTGTGAGGTCTACGGACCAGGGGTTAATAGAACGAAAGGAACAAATGGTGTTGGAACGAGTAATGGCGGAGCAAGTAGTGTCGGAGCAAGTTATGCCAATGTAGTTTGTTATAAATGTGGAAAACCAGGCCACATTATTAGAAATTGCCCGAACCAGGAGAACACGAATGGACAAGGCCGTGGAAGAGTTTTCAATATTAATGCGGTAGAGGCACAGGAAGACCCGGAGCTTGTTACGGGTACGTTTCTTATTGACAATAAATCTGCTTACGTTTTATTTGATTCGGGTGCGGATAGAAGCTATATGAGTAGAGATTTTTGTGCTAAATTAAGTTGTCCATTGACGCCTTTGGATAGTAAATTTTTACTCGAATTAGCAAATGGTAAATTAATTTCAGCAGATAATATATGTCGGAATCGAGAAATTAAACTGGTTAGCGAAACATTTAAGATTGATTTGATACCAGTAGAGTTAGGGAGTTTTGATGTGATAATCGGTATGGACTGGTTGAAAGAAGTGAAAGCGGAGATCGTTTGTTACAAAAATGCAATTCGCATTATACGAGAAAAAGGAAAACCCTTAATGGTGTACGGAGAAAAGGGCAACACGAAGCTACATCTTATTAGTAATTTGAAGGCACAAAAACTAATAAGAAAAGGTTGCTATGCTGTTCTAGCACACGTCGAGAAAGTACAAACTGAAGAAAAGAGCATCAATGATGTTCCCATTGCAAAAGAATTTCCCGATGTATTTCCGAAAGAATTACCGGGATTACCCCCACATCGATCCGTTGAATTTCAAATAGATCTTGTACCAGGAGCTGCACCAATAGCTCGTGCTCCTTACAGACTCGCACCCAGCGAGATGAAAGAACTGCAAAGCCAATTACAAGAACTTTTAGAGCGTGGTTTCATTCGACCAAGCACATCACCGTGGGGAGCTCCTGTTTTGTTTGTCAAGAAGAAAGATGGTACATTCAGGTTGTGTATCGACTACCGAGAGTTGAACAAACTTACCATCAAGAACCGCTACCCACTACCGAGAATCGACGACTTATTTGATCAACTACAAGGCTCGTCTGTTTATTCAAAGATTGACTTACGTTCCGGGTATCATCAAATGCGGGTGAAAGAAGATGATATTCCAAAGACTGCTTTCAGAACACGTTACGGTCATTACGAGTTTATGGTCATGCCGTTTGGTTTAACTAATGCACCAGCTGTGTTCATGGACCTTATGAACCGAGTGTGTGGACCATACCTTGACAAGTTTGTCATTGTTTTCATTGATGACATACTTATTTACTCAAAGAATGACCAAGAACACGGTGAACATTTGAGAAAGGTGTTAGAAGTATTGAGGAAGGAAGAATTGTACGCTAAGTTTTCAAAGTGTGCATTTTGGTTGGAAGAAGTTCAATTCCTCGGTCACATAGTGAACAAAGAAGGTATTAAGGTGGATCCGGCAAAGATAGAAACTGTTGAAAAGTGGGAAACCCCGAAAACTCCGAAACACATACGCCAGTTTTTAGGACTAGCTGGTTACTACAGAAGGTTCATCCAAGACTTTTCCAGAATAGCAAAACCCTTGACTGCATTAACGCATAAAGGGAAGAAATTTGAATGGAATGATGAACAAGAGAAAGCGTTTCAGTTATTGAAGAAAAAGCTAACTACGGCACCTATATTGTCATTGCCTGAAGGGAATGATGATTTTGTGATTTATTGTGACGCATCAAAGCAAGGTCTCGGTTGTGTATTAATGCAACGAACGAAGGTGATTGCTTATGCGTCTAGACAATTGAAGATTCACGAACAAAATTATACGACGCATGATTTGGAATTAGGCGCGGTTGTTTTTGCATTAAAGACTTGGAGGCACTACTTATATGGGGTCAAAAGTATTATATATACCGACCACAAAAGTCTTCAACACATATTTAATCAGAAACAACTGAATATGAGGCAGCGTAGGTGGATTGAATTATTGAATGATTACGATTTTGAGATTCGTTACCACCCGGGGAAGGCAAATGTGGTAGCCGATGCCTTGAGCAGGAAGGATAGAGAACCCATTCGAGTAAAATCTATGAATATAATGATTCATAATAACATTACTACTCAAATAAAGGAGGCGCAACAAGGAGTTTTAAAAGAGGGAAATTTAAAGGATGAAATACCCAAAGGATCGGAGAAGCATCTTAATATTCGGGAAGACGGAACCCGGTATAGGGCTGAAAGGATTTGGGTACCAAAATTTGGAGATATGAGAGAAATGGTACTTAGAGAAGCTCATAAAACCAGATACTCAATACATCCTGGAACGGGGAAGATGTACAAGGATCTCAAGAAACATTTTTGGTGGCCGGGTATGAAAGCCGATGTTGCTAAATACGTAGGAGAATGTTTGACGTGTTCTAAGGTCAAAGCTGAGCATCAGAAACCATCAGGTCTACTTCAACAACCCGAAATCCCGGAATGGAAATGGGAAAACATTACCATGGATTTCATCACTAAATTGCCAAGGACTGCAAGTGGTTTTGATACTATTTGGGTAATAGTTGATCGTCTCACCAAATCAGCACACTTCCTACCAATAAGAGAAGATGACAAGATGGAGAAGTTAGCACGACTGTATTTGAAGGAAGTCGTCTCCAGACATGGAATACCAATCTCTATTATCTCTGATAGGGATGGCAGATTTATTTCAAGATTCTGGCAGACATTACAGCAAGCATTAGGAACTCGTCTAGACATGAGTACTGTCTATCATCCACAAACTGATGGGCAGAGCGAAAGGACGATACAAACGCTTGAAGACATGCTACGAGCATGTGTTATTGATTTCGGAAACAGTTGGGATCGACATCTACCGTTAGCAGAATTTTCCTACAACAACAGCTACCATTCAAGCATTGAGATGGCGCCGTTTGAAGCACTTTATGGTAGAAAGTGCAGGTCTCCGATTTGTTGGAGTGAGGTGGGGGATAGACAGATTACGGGTCCGGAGATTATACAAGAAACTACCGAGAAGATCATCCAAATTCAACAACGGTTGAAAACCGCCCAAAGTCGACAAAAGAGCTACGCTGACATTAAAAGAAAAGATATAGAATTTGAAATTGGAGAGATGGTCATGCTTAAAGTTTCACCTTGGAAAGGCGTTGTTCGATTTGGTAAACGAGGGAAATTAAATCCAAGGTATATTGGACCATTCAAGATTATTGATCGTGTCGGACCAGTAGCTTACCGACTTGAGTTACCTCAACAACTCGCGGCTGTACATAACACTTTCCACGTCTCGAATTTGAAGAAATGTTTTGCTAAAGAAGATCTCACTATTCCGTTAGATGAAATCCAAATCAACGAAAAACTCCAATTCATCGAAGAACCCGTCGAAATAATGGATCGTGAGGTTAAAAGACTTAAGCAAAACAAGATACCAATTGTTAAGGTTCGATGGAATGCTCGTAGAGGACCCGAGTTCACCTGGGAGCGTGAAGATCAGATGAAGAAGAAATACCCGCATCTATTTCCAGAAGATTCGTCAACACCTTCAACAGCTTAAAATTTCGGGACGAAATTTATTTAACGGGTAGGTACTGTAGTGACCCGAACTTTTCCATGTTTATATATATTAATTGAGATTGATGTTTACATGATTAAATGTTTCCAACATGTTAAGCAATCAAACTTGTTAAGACTTGATTAATTGAAATAGGTTTCATATAGACAATTGACCACCCAAGTTGACCGGTGATTCACGAACGTTAAAACTTGTAAAAAAACTATATGATGACATATATATGGTTATATATATAGTTAACATGATATTATGATAAGTAAACATATCATTAATTATATTAACAATGAACTACATATGTAAAAACAAGACTACTAACTTAATGATTTTGAAACGAGACATATATGTAACGTTTATCGTTGTAACGACATTTAATGTATATATATCATATTAAGAGATATTCGTACATCATAATATCATGATAATATAATAATTTAAAATCTCTTTTGTTATTATAAACATTGGGTTAACAACATTTAACAAGATCGTTAACCTAAAGGTTTCAAAACAACACTTACATGTAACGACTAACGATGACTTAACGACTCAGTTAAAATGTATATACATGTAGTGTTTTAATATGTATTTATACACTTTTGAAAGACTTCAATACACTTATCAAAATACTTCTACTTAACAAAAATGCTTACAATTACATTCTCGTTCAGTTTCATCAACAATTCTACTCGTATGCACCCGTATTCGTACTCGTACAATACACAGCTTTTAGATGTATGTACTATTGGTATATACACTCCAATGATCAGCTCTTAGCAGCCCATGTGAGTCACCTAACACATGTGGGAACCATCATTTGGCAACTAGCATGAAATATCTCATAAGATTACAAAAATATGAGTAATCATTCATGACTTATTTACATGAAAACAAAATTACATATCCTTTATATCTAATCCATACACCAACGACCAAAAACACCTACAAACACTTTCATTCTTCAATTTTCTTCATCTAATTGAACTCTCTCAAGTTCTATCTTCAAGTTCTAAGTGTTCTTCATAAATTCCAAAAGTTCTAGTTTCATAAAATCAAGAATACTTTCAAGTTTGCTAGCTCACTTCCAATCTTGTAAGGTGATCATCCAACCTCAAGAAATCTTTGTTTCTTACAGTAGGTTATCATTCTAATACAAGGTAATAATCATATTCAAACTTTGGTTCAATTTCTATAACTATAACAATCTTATTTCAAGTGATGATCTTACTTGAACTTGTTTTCGTGTCATGATTTTGCTTCAAGAACTTTGAGCCATCCAAGGATCCATTGAAGCTAGATCCATTTTTCTCTTTTCCAGTAGGTTCATCCAAGGAACTTAAGGTAGTAATGATGTTCATAACATCATTCGATTCATACATATAAAGCTATCTTATTCGAAGGTTTAAACTTGTAATCACTAGAACATAGTTTAGTTAATTCTAAACTTGTTCGCAAACAAAAGTTAATCCTTCTAACTTGACTTTTAAAATCAACTAAACACATGTTCTATATCTATATGATATGCTAACTTAATGATTTAAAACCTGGAAACACGAAAAACACCGTAAAACCGGATTTACGCCGTCGTAGTAACACCGCGGGCTGTTTTGGGTTAGTTAATTAAAAACTATGATAAACTTTGATTTAAAAGTTGTTATTCTGAGAAAATGATTTTTATTATGAACATGAAACAATATCCAAAAATTATGGTTAAACTCAAAGTGGAAGTATGTTTTCTAAAATGGTCATCTAGACGTCGTTCTTTCGACTGAAATGACTACCTTTACAAAAACGACTTGTAACTTATTTTTCTGACTAGAAACCTATACTTTTTTTTGTTTAGATTCATAAAATAGAGTTCAATATGAAACCATAGCAATTTGATTCACTCAAAACGGATTTAAAATGAAGAAGTTATGGGTAAAACAAGATTGGATAATTTTTCTCATTTTAGCTACGTGAAAATTGGTAACAAATCTATTCCAACCATAACTTAATCAACTTGTATTATATATTATGTAATCTTGAGATACCATAGACACGTATACAATGTTTCGACCTATCATGTCGACACATCTATATATATTTCGGAACAACCATAGACACTCTATATGTGAATGTTGGAGTTAGCTATACAGGGTTGAGGTTGATTCCAAAATATATATAGTTTGAGTTGTGATCAATACTGAGATACGTATACACTGGGTCGTGGATTGATTCAAGATAATATTTATCGATTTATTTCTGTACATCTAACTGTGGACAACTAGTTGTAGGTTACTAACGAGGACAGCTGACTTAATAAACTTAAAACATCAAAATATATTAAAAGTGTTGTAAATATATTTTGAACATACTTTGATATATATGTATATATTGTTATAGGTTCGTGAATCAACCAGTGGCCAAGTCTTACTTCCCGATGAAGTAAAAATCTGTGAAGGTGAGTTATAGTCCCACTTTTAAAATCTAATATTTTTGGGATGAGAATACATGCAGGTTTTATAAATGATTTACAAAATAGACACAAGTACGTGAAACTACATTCTATGGTTGAATTATCGAAATCGAATATGCCCCTTTTTATTAAGTCTGGTAATCTAAGAATTAGGGAACAGACACCCTAATTGACGCGAATTCTAAAGATAGATCTATTGGGCCTAACAAACCCCATCCAAAGTACCGGATGCTTTAGTACTTCGAAATTTATATCATATCCGAAGGGTGTCCCGGAATGATGGGGATATTCTTATATATGCATCTTGTTATTGTCGGTTACCAGGTGTTCACCATATGAATGATTTTTATCTCTATGTATGGGATGTGTATTGAAATATGAAATCTTGTGGTCTATTATTATGATTTGATATATATAGGCTAAACCTATAACTCACCAACATTTTTGTTGACGTTTTAAGCATGTTTATTCTCAGGTGATTATTAAGAGCTTCCGCTGTCGCATACTTAAATAAGGACGAGATTTGGAGTCCATGCTTGTATGATATTGTGTAAAAACTGCATTCAAGAAACTTATTTTGTTGTAACATATTTGTATTGTAAACCATTATGTAATGGTCGTGTGTAGACATGATATTTTAGATTATCATTATTTGATAATCTACGTAAAGCTTTTTAAACCTTTATTGATGAAATAAAGGTTATGGTTTGTTTTAAAATGAATGCAGTCTTTGAAAAACGTCTCATATAGAGGTCAAAACCTCGCAACGAAATCAATTAATATGGAACGTTTTTAATCAATAAGAACGGGACATTTCATATATGGGGTCAAAAGTATTATATATACTGACCACAAAAGTCTCCAACATATATTTAATCAGAAGCAACTGAATATGAAACAACGCAGGTGGATTGAACTGTTCAATGATTATGATTTTGAGATTCGATACCACCAGGGGAAGGTGAATGTGGTAGCCGACGCTTTGAGTAGAAAGGACAGAGAACCTATACGGGTAAAAGCTATGAATATAATTATTCGTACTAACCTTACTACTCAAATAAAGGAGGCGCAATAGGGGGTTGTAAAAGAAGCAAAGTTGAAGAATGAGATACCCAAAGGATCAGAGAAACATCTTAATATTCGGGAAGACGGAACCCGATATAGGGCTGATAGAATTTGGGTACCAAGGTTTAGAGATGTGAGAGAAATGGTACTTAAAGAAGCACATAAAACCAGATATTCAATACATCCCGGAGCAGGGAAGATGTATAAAGATCTCAAGAAACACTTTTGGTGGCCGGGTATAAAAGCCGATATTGCTAAATATGTAGGAGAATGTTTGACGTGTTCTAAGGTCAATGCTGAACATCAGAAACCATCAGGTCTACTACAGCAACCTGAAATCCCGGAATGGAAATGGGAAAACATTACCATGGATTTCATTACTAAATTGCCAAGGACTGCAAGTGGTTATGATACTATTTGGGTAATAGTTGATCGTCTCACCAAGTCAGCACACTTCCTGCCAATGAGAGAAGATGACAAAATGGAGAAGTTGGCGCGGATGTATTTGAAGGAGGTTATCTACAGACATGGAATACCCATCTCTATTATCTCTGATAGGGATGGTAGATTTGTTTCAAGGTTCTGGCAGACGTTGCAACAAGCATTGGGAACTCGTCTAAGCATGAGTACTGCCTATCATCCACAAACTAATGGGCAGAGTGAAAGGACGATACAAATGCTTGAAGACATGCTACGAGCATGTGTTATTGATTTCGGAAACAGTTGGGATCGACACCTACCGTTAGCAGAATTTTCCTACAACAACAGTTATCATTCTAGTATTGAGATGGCACCGTTTAAGGCACTTTATGGTAGAAAGTGCAGGTCTCCGATTTGTTGGAATGAAGTGGGGGATAGATAGATTACGGGTTCAGAGATAATACAAGAAACTACCGAGAAAATCATCCAAATTTAACAACGATTGAAAACCGCCCAGAGTCGACAAAAGAGCTACGCGGACAGTAAAAAAAAGATATAGAGTTTGAAATTGGAGAATTGGTCATGCTTAAGGTTTCACCTTGGAAAGGCGTTGTTCGATTTGGTAAACGGGGGAAACTAAATCCAAGGTACATTGGACCATTCAAGATTATAGATCGTGTCGGACCAGTAGCTTACCAACTGAAGCTACCTCAACAACTCGCGGCTGTACATAACACTTTCCACGTCTCGAATTTGAAGAAATGTTTTGCTAAAGAAGATCTCACTATTCCGTTGGACAAAATCCAAATCAATGAAAAACTTCAATTCATTGAGGAACCCGTCGAAATAATGGATCGTGAGGTTAAGAGACTTAAACAAAACAAGATACTGATTGTTAAGGTTCTATGGAATGCTCGTAGAGGAACCGAGTTCACCTGGGAGCGTGAAGATCAGATGAAGAAGATATACCCTCATCTATTTCCAGAAGATTCGTCAACACCTTCAACAGCTTAAAATTTCGGGACGAAATTTATTTAACGGGTAGGTACTGTAGTGACCCGAACTTTTCCATGTTTATATATATTAATTGAGATTGATATTTACATGACTAAATGTTTCCAATGTGTTAAGCAATCAAACTTGTTAAGACTTGATTAAATGAAATAAGTTTCATATAGACAATTGATCACCCAAGTTGACCAGCGATTCACGAACGTTACAAAATTGTGAAAACTACATATTGTGGTATATATAGACATATATATATGGTTGACATGAGATTATGATGAGTAAGTATCTCACTAAGTATATTAACAATGTGTGATATACATAAGAAATGAGATTACTAAGTTAAGAAACACGAAATGATTATATAACGATTATCGTTATGATAACGTCTACTAAATACATATGTATCATATTAAGATATTGATATACTATATTTAACATTATAAAATGATATTTAAATATATCATTAAGTGTGTTAACAATGAACTACATAGGTAAAAACAAGACTACTAACTCAAGAATTACGAAACGAGACTTATATGTAACGATTATCGTTGTAACGATATTTTAATGTATGTATCATATTAAGAGATATTCATACATCATAATATCATGATAATATAATAATTTAACATCTCATTTGATATAATAAGCATTGGGTTAACAACATTAATTGAGATCGTTAACTTAAAGGTTTCAAAACAACACTTACATGTAACGACTAACGAAGACTTAACGACTCCATTAGAATGTATATACATGTTTTGTTTTGATATGTATTCTTACACTTTTGAAAGACTTCAAGACACATATCAAAGTACTTCTACTTAACAAAAATGCTTACAATTACATCCTCGTTCAGTTTCATCAACAATTCTACTCGTATGCACCCGTATTCGTACTCGTACAATATATAGCTTTTAGATGTATGTACTATTGGTATATACACTCCAATGATCAGCTCTTAGCAGCCCATGTGAGTCACCTAACACATGTAGAAACCATCATTTGGCAACTAGCATGAAATATCTCATAAAATTACAAAAATATTAGTAATCATTCATGACTTATTTACATGAAAATAAAATTACATATCCTTTATATCTAATCCATATACCAACTACCAAAAACACCTACAAACACTTTAATTCTTCAATTTTCTTCATCTAATTGATCTCTCTCAAGTTCCATCTTCAAGTTCTAAGTGTCCTTCATAAATTCCATAAGTATAGTTTCATAAAAATCAAGAATACTTCTGATGTCAAAGCAGAGGGGTATAAAATACTATTAAATTTTAGCAGGAAATACTATTAAATACGATACAATTTTACACAAGATATTTATTTATTTATAGAATGGATATACTTAAACCTTGCTACAACACTTATAGGCAGTGTACCTAATCGTACAGTAGTGTAGTTTTTAGTAAGTCCGGTTCGTTCCACAGGGAAATCTTTAAACAAAGCTCAACGCTATATTAGTTTACTTTTAAAAATACAAATATATATATAAGTAATATTATTATTATAAAGGGGGGTTTTTACCGTTTAATGACCGGTTTGTCGATTTTAAAACTTTAGTCGCAGTTAAAACCTAATGTAAAATATAAAATAAATACAAGACTTTAAATTAAAGCGTAAAGTAAATAACGATAATGAAATTGCGAATAATAAAAATGCGATAAAATTAAATTGCGATAATTAAAAGTACGATAATTAAAAGTGCGATTAAATAAAATAACAATAAATAAAAGTGCGATAATTAGAAGTGCAATTAAATATAAAATAAAGGAAATTAAATATGAAATAAAAGAATTATGCTTATTTAAACTTCCGTAATCATGATGTTTGACGTGTTGATTTTAGTTTTATGCCCATGGGTTAATTGTCCTTTGTCCTGGATTATTCAATATGTCCGTCTGGTTTTTGTCCATAACAGTCCATCAGTCATAAATATAAATTGCAAGTGTCCTTGTCAAATTATTATTATACCCGAAGATAAATATTCCAACTAATTGGGGATTCGAATTGTAACAAGGTTTTAATACTTTGTTTAATGAATACACCAGGTTATCGACTGCGTGTAAACCAAGGTTTTACTACTTTGTTAACAATTACACCAATTACCCTTGAATGTAATTTCACCCCTGTTTTGATTATTCTAGTGGCTATTAATCCATTCCCGTGTCCGGTTAAATGAACGATTATTCGTACATATAAATACCCCGCCCATCGTGTCCGATCGAGTGTATATGGTAATTTATAGGGACGCCCAATTGTAAATCTTTATATTAACATTAATAAACTTTCATTTAATTAAACAAATATAAAGCCCATTAATAGCCCATAGTCTAGTTTCCACAAGTGTCGTTCTTTTATCTAAACCCCAATTATGGTACAAAGCCCAATTACCCAATTTTAGTAATTAGCCCAACATCATGATTACTTCGTTTTAAATAAGCATAATAATAACTTAGCTACGAGACATTAATGTAAAAAGGTTGAACATAACTTACAATGATTAAAAATAGCGTAGCGTTACACGGACAGAATTTCGACTTACACCCTTACAACATTCGCTAACATACCCTTATTATTAGAATTATAATTAAAATTAAAATTAAAATATAAATTATATATATAAATATATTTACGTATGAAGAGGAAGAGAAAAAAGATGATAAATTTGATCAGAATTCGGTTGGCTTTATAGCCAGAGTTGAAAATTGGGGCTCCGCGACTCGCGGCAAAATGCCCTTAAAACTCCGCGAGTCGCGGAGATATATTTACAGCTCACACCCTTGGAGTTTCTTGCTGCCGACGGTTTTTAATATATATATATAATATATATATAATTAATATAATTAATTATATATTATATTATATTTATATACATAGTTAACTTGTAATTTTTAGTCCGTTGCGTCGAGCGTTAAGAGTTGACTCTGGTCCCGGTTCCGGATTTTCGAACGTCCTCGCGTACAATTTAATATCTTGTACTTTGCGTTTTGAATCTTGTACTTTTGTAATTTCGAGACGTTTCTTATCAATAATTGGAACCTTTTTGATTGTCTTTTGTACTTTTGAGCTTTTTGGTCGTTTGCGTCTTTAATTCGTCGAATCTGTCTTTTGTCTTCACCTTTTATTATTTAAACGAATATCACTTGTAAATAGAACAATTGCAACTAAAAGCTTGTCTTTCTTGAGGAATAATGCTATGAAATATATGTTCGTTTTTAGCATTATCAAATATTCCCACACTTGAGCGTTGCTTGTCCTCAAGCAATATTGTCTTGAAATACTAGAATCACTTCTTTATTCTTCACACTTTGTACATCAGTGATTTCTATACGGCGGTATAAACAATGGTAGTAACGATATGGTTTACAGTCCCACATGACTCTAAAAATTTAGATCCATTAAGGAAATTGGATCTTTATGAAAACATTTGATCTTTTGAAAATTAAATCTAGTTTTTACCCTAGATAAGTTTTCCGGAATAACCCTTTACCGGTGTTTGCAAAATATTTTTGTGGGTTTGGTGGGTTTCAGATTTGAAAATTTTAGCTCAAAACTTGCGGTTTTGTGTCACCCACTTGCTAACCTTGTATTTGGAAAGCAACATGTCCAGTTTACTTGTTCCGTATATTACCTTTCGGCAAACTACCGTCCGGTTGTAAAGGAAAGCGTTGAACAAGCAACTGTTAAGGCAATGTCCCGTGACATGCTTTTGATTATGGTCTATAACGTGTCGGACGCAATTACTATCCTTGGTAGGAGCAATAGTAAAGCTCACCCTTATAATTTTTCGGTTTGGCACAAGGTCCTGTCTTTGACCATGCTATGCAACCACCGTTCTTACGGTTGACACCCGATTTAGTTCAGGTGACCTAATGAATTCCAGGTGAATTCCTAGGATTTTACGTTCAATGGTAATGAACGCATTGAAAATAGGGTTTTCAGAAAACAAATCGGTTTATAATTTTGATCAAAATATTTTCTCGTTTAAGCTCGAGTTTAGATATCATTGAATTCCATGAGTTTGAATTCTCAATCTTTAAGGTCAATCTCTAGGATTGAGTAATATCAGTCTTAAAAGCTGATTTTTAATCTTTAAGGAGATTATCCTTTCTGGGGATCTGATTCATTAGTCTTATCAAGCTAATTTGCATGGTGCCCCCCCATTGTATGAGATAAATCCTTCTCATGGTTAGGATAAATCTGACCACTTGGCGACCCTGTTTAATACTGAGGTCCGTGGATTTCCTGCTGATTTTAGTGATGACTTTTCTAGATTTTTCGTCAACCTACAGCTGGTCTGGACGACAACTTCATGACCTAAATCAAGAAGCGCGTGTCTTTTTCGGAAGACTTTACTTCCTTTTAATGATGGAATTGATTCATCGTGTAGATCCATCTCTTCTTTTCTTTCATTGGGTAAAACAGTTTAGTTTAGTCCAAAGCAAAAGTATTTTCAGTTATTTGTTACAAATATATGTGACATATGTTTAAAATAACTTGGTAAATTTTCCCACACTTGGCTTTTTATTTTTCTTTTTATCGTCCTCTATTCCATTTTAAATGAATTTTAACATTTTAGTTTGTTTCTCAATTTATGTCCTTTCCGAGGTAACAATAATTTCGGTGTTAAAACCTAGTTTTATCGTTCATAAATATGTATAAACATGATTTTGAATTCATTTATTTGAAAATTTTGAAAAATTTTACTAGAATTGGGTAGTCAGTATATAAGACTAGGGCTGTTCTTTTTTATCAGAGAGCACTAGATTCTAATACAACTACTGCTTTACTAGTATTTTTAATGGTAACCAAGTGTATAAAGTAAAAAATTTTAAAATCCGAAAGAATTTAATCCCTTCCCACACTTAAGATCTTGCAATGCCCTCATTTGCAAGAAATCAGTAACAATTTAAATTATTGAGGGTGATTTGTGTGAAAATGATTAAATTTTTACCAAAGTTTCCGAATATATTGGCGTTTGTTTGCTGAATGATAAATGGTGCACATCATTTGTTCATTCCGTCTTGTTGTTATTTCACATGTATTTTGCATCTTGTCGTCAAAATTAGTTGCTTTTGCTGAACTTAATGCCAGTCTTTGAAAATGCGTTGTTTTACCCTGTTGTGTACATAAGACAAACTGCAAACATATATACATATTTTTGAAGTTTGGTTTATTACCCCACATTCAAAAATTATTAAAATCTAAGAATAAAAGTTAGAAATTATAAAAATGATTACAATATTAACAAAAATATTAAATGTATCAATAATTACAAATTACAAAAAAAAAAAAAATAAGTAACTAAGGATGATATTGGTACCAATAGGGGTTCCACGCATAACCATAAGTGCTATAGAATGCTTCGGCAGGGTCATACGTAGGATATGGTGGCTGCATCTCTATCGACCAAGGAGGGAAGACGGGTTTCGGTGTAGGAATATAGTTTCTACCTATATGTTGGCAATGCGCTATGATCTGGTTCTGATGAACTTGCCAATCTTCAAATGCTCTCTGTCTAGCATTTTCGTATTCCTGAGAAGCTATAAACCTATGCATTTCTTGCATCTCATTCCCCCCTCCTACATTACCTTGTTCCTGGTTTCTCTCTACCTGTGGATGTCTACCATTGTATCGTACTGCGGCGTTATTTCGCCGCTTCAAATCTTTCGCACCATGGTATACATTTAAACCTATAGTGTCGCGGGGTTCTGGCTCTTCTACTAATAATCCCCCCCGACTTATATCCACACCGAGATATTCACCAATCAAAGTAATAAAAATACCACCTCCTATTATGCTATGTGGACGCATCCCCCGAACCATAGCTGATAAATAATAACCCACACAATATGGTATACTTACAGCGCTGTGTGGGTCTCGAATACACATATGGTAAAACAAATCTTGTTCATTTACCTTTTCTTTGTTTTTACCCCTTTGTGTAATCGAATTAGCTAAAAACCTATGTATCACTCTTAATTCGGCTCTATCTATATCCAAATAAGAGTAGTTTCCCCCTTTGAAACGGTGATGGCTTGTCATTTGACTCCACACACCGTGTGTATCAAAATTCTCATCTATCTTTCTACCGTTTAGTATCAATCCTCTACAATCGGCAGACGCTAACTCCTCAGGCGTATATATACGTAAAGCCTGAGCCATGTCCAGTAAAGACATGTGGCGCATCGAACCGCCTAACAAAAATCTAATAAAAGAACGATCGGTTAAACTAGCTACCCGATCATTCAACTCTATACTACATAACAACTCTTCTCACCATACTTTATATACAGGTCTGCGTATGGTGAATAATCATATCCAGTCATTAAAAGAAGAATTACCATACCTCTGTACAAGTAATTCCCTAATTGGCCCGGCCAATTCTACAGCTTCTAAGGGTCCCCATTCTATGACCCTCGGTACCTCAACAACCTTAGAGTGAAGAGTATGCAAACCCCGTTGATATTTTGGATAATCTATCCAAAGTCTGTCAAATCTCAGGTTCGGGTGCAACTGTTCCAAGTGCATATCTGAAAAGGTCATGACTGGATGAGGTACATCCTGCTTGTAGTAGTTATCTACCTCCTGTTGTTCCAAGTTCTCAGCAGGAGCATGGCGGGCTTGGGATGAAGATTCACCCCTTTCATTCTGCAAAACACATCAAACACAAATTTTGTGCATCCAAATATGCATTAGTGTCAGCAAAATTATCAATCAAAATAATTACAATGACATTATCAATTTATATCAAACTTAAGCTCATTTTCACATTTTTATCAAATCTACACTTTTTCAAATAAGCATATACGAAAATTTTCGCCAAGTTCATAAGCATTCAACTCAAATAACATGTCAAAATAATCATTACTAGTAAATAAACAAGTCTCAAATGGCATTATCTTTCAAAAATTAAGTTCATGAATTTTAGACTTGAAAAAGTCCACTTTAATTCTCAAAATCATGTTTAGGCTCAAAGTTTGGATCATTTAACTACCTAGACATGTTACACTACTCAATTTAGCAACAATTCATGACAAAAATCGGCCATAACCTGTTTATATCAAAAAGCCCCAAATTGCTCAAGAACACAAACCCTAGATTATTCAAAATTTGAAGTTTAAGGCTTCTAATCATGTTAAACAGCATCAATCTAGGTTATACAAGCATAATACATAAACAATTTAAGTCTAATTACACTAAAAAGCATCAAAATCAAATTGGGGAAAAATAGCTCAAGAACACTAAAATTCGAATTAAATGGTGTTTAGGTGTAGAAATTTACCGTTTTTTTTGAGTAGTTCTTAGATATCATCCTTCTCAACATGATTTTAGCAAAAAATTTAGTGATTAACGGTTAAAAATTTAGATTTTTGGGGGTGATTTTCGGTGGTTTTCGGGTTCTTTTTCGCTGTTATTTTGGGTTGTTTTTGTGTTTTTGAGTATACTGATCGTTCAGCTATTTTATTTTTTTTTTTTTTTTTTTTTTATAATCTTTAACTTATAAAACAATTAAGAAATTAATTTTAAAATTTTGTTTCCCTTGTTATTTAGGACGAGGTCGTTTCGGATCGATGTCCTAGTCCGTCCTTCGACAAAATTTTAAAATTTGTCTTTTTGTAGCGATTGTTTTAAAAGCTAAGATTTTTGGGTTTTTTCAATGTTTTTGGCATACTTTAAATCAATAAGATTAAAAATAATGATAATAAAAGTTCTCGTCCCTCCCTCGGGTAAAGCAATTTCGGTTCAAAGACCTAGTCTTCAACTTACGACGAATTTTAAAAATCATATTCTTAACTTAATGAGATAAAGTAAATTTTTGTTTTTAAATTCACACAACATAAATATAAAATTCAAAATTAAAAATTCACACCAAACTCAAAATTTAAAATGCATAAAATTAAAAATTCATATTTTTTTTAAAAATTAAAAATTCACACTAAACTTAATTTAAAAATTCATATTATAAATTCATATCAAACTTATATTAATTTTTCAAATATTTACAATTTTAAAAATATTGTTTTTACAAAGTTTACAATATTAATTTAAGATTTAAATATTAATTTTAAATATGGTAAAAATAAAATTAAAAATCTTTTTGTCTTTTTATCCCACTTTAATCAATCAAATATTATCAAAAATATGCGCCCCTCTTTTCGGTAAAGTAATTTCGGTTCCAAGACCTAATTTAACTCATGACGAATTTTTGAAATATTATGGGTTGATTGATTAAAGATATTTATACCTTAAGAATAAACGTTAAATTTCGCAGTGATGTAATAAATTTTTGAAGGATATCAATAATTTCGGTCGCCAAACCTAATTTTATTTAATACCAATTTAATACTTTTTAGCGAACAAATTAGCGTTTATTATCAAAAGGTTAAAAATAAATAAAAATAAAAACTGTACAGACATACCTGTGAAATAGATTTCTTAGTTATATGATCTATTATATTCATAAGATAGTCGGTTTAATTGGTTTTCCATGGCTGCATAGGCGTAACCTCGAGCATTCATTGTCTTTTCTTCTAAACATATGAACGGTCCGTCTCTGCATAAAGTAACAAATTCGGTATTTGAATAGGTTTGATTATTTGAACATTTACCTCCATGTGACCATTTTCCGCATTTGTGACATCGTTCTAGGTGTCGTGCTCTTCTTTTCGCTGCGGATTTTGATTTTCCTTTACCAAATTGTAACTTATTATCTTCGCATCTGGATCCTTTTCTAACTCCGTCCATTCTTTCTCTGATTACTGATACTATTTCACTCGGTAGTATGTCATTATTACGTTTAGTGATCAAAGCGTGTAGCATTAGACCATGGTTTAGTTCACAGGCAGTCTTCATTTCGTAAAAACCTAAAAAAAATAAAAATTCAGAATGGGGGGAGAAGACTAGTTCTTTAGGGTCTGCTAGGGAAAGACCATACGTGTTCCATTTTCGAGAACTACACGAAAACAGACAATCTAACTCTAACAGAAATACATATTATCCTTTAAAGACTTGATTCTCCCCACACTTAGTTAGCTGTGGTGTCGAAATTGTGATTAACTTCGTTGTCGACTTCCATCGGACCATGTATGTAATGTTTAACTCTGTGACCATTAACTTTAAATTCAATCCCATTTGAATTTATTAATTCTATCGTTCCGTATGGGAAAACTCTTTTGACTATGAATGGTCCAGACCATCTTGATTTCAATTTTCCAGGAAATAGCTTGAATCGTGAATTGAAAAGAAGAACTCTGTCTCCTTCTTTAAATTCTTTTGAACTTCTGATTCTTTTATCATGCCATTTCTTCGTTCTTTCTTTATAGATTAACGAATTTTCGTATGCTTCATGTCTTAATTCTTCTAATTCGTTTAGTTGACTTAATCGTAGACGTCCGGCTTCATGTAAATCAAGGTTACATGTCTTCAAAGCCCAAAATGATTTGTGTTCAATTTCTACTGGAAGATGACATGCTTTTCCATAAACAAGTCTAAAAGGTGTGGTTCCAATTGGAGTTTTGTAGGCTGTTCTAAAAGCCCAGAGTGCATCCTCCAATTTAATGGACCATTCCTTCGGATTTGATCCTACGGTTTTCTCTAGAATACGTTTTAAAGCTCGGTTGGTATTTTCAACTTGTCCACTTGTTTGTGGATGATATGCGGTGGAGATTTTATGAGTTACTCCATATCTTTTAAGAACTTTCTCAAGTTGATTATTACAGAAATGAGTACCCCGATCACTTATTAAAGCTTTCGGTGTTCCAAACCTTGCAAAAAGACGTTTTAAAAAGTTGACTACAACTCGTGCATCGTTAGTTGGGAGAGCTTGTGCTTCCGCCCATTTAGATACATAATCAATGGCTACGAGTATATATAGATTATTATGAGATTTTGGAAATGGACCCATAAAGTCAATACCCCAAATGTCAAATACTTCACATACTTGGATGACATTTTGTGGCATTTCATCACGTTGACTTATTTTTCCGGCCCTTTGACATGCATCACAGGATTTGCAAAGAAGGTGTGCGTCTTTGTAAATTGTAGGCCAATAGAATCCAGCTTCATAAACTTTTCTTGCTGTTAGTTGAGGCCCATAATGCCCTCCTGTTGGTCCTGTGTGACAATGGTTTAAAATTTTACTAGCTTCATCTCCAAATACACATCGGCGTATTATTCCATCGGGACAACTTTTAAACAGATGTGGATCTTCCCAGAAATAGTGTTTTATATCACTGAAGAATTTCTTTCGTCTTTGGTACGATAATCCTTTTTCAAGGAATCCACAAACTAAGTAGTTTGCATAGTCTGCAAACCATGGGATTTCTTTATAATCTATCTTCAATAGATATTCATCTGGAAAGTTGTCTTGTATGGCCGATTCATTCAGAACTTCTAATTCGGGATTTTCAAGACGAGAAAGATGATCAGCGGCGAGATTTTCTGCTCCTCTTTTATCTCGGATTTCAATATCAAACTCTTGTAAGAGTAAGATCCAACGGATTAATCTTGGTTTAGCATCTTGTTTTGAAAATAGGTATCTAAGAGCAGAATGGTCGGTATAGACCACCGTTTTTGCTAGAACGAGATATGATCGAAATTTGTCAAAAGCAAAGACAATAGCAAGGAGTTCTTTTTCAGTAGTTGTATAGTTCGTTTGTGCTCCTTGTAATGTCTTACTAGCATAATATATAGGTTGAAATCGTTTTTCAATCCTTTGTCCTAAAACGGCTCCCATTGCAAAATCACTTGCATCGCACATTAGTTCAAATGGTAGATTCCAATTTGGTGTTATCATGATCGGTGCATTAGTGAGTTTTTCTTTAAGAATATTAAAAGATTTGATACATTCATCTGAAAAGATGAATGGCGCATCCTTTTCTAGGAGTTTATTCATAGGAGTGGCAATTTTAGAAAAATCTTTTATGAAACGTCGGTAAAAACCGGCATGCCCTAGAAAACTCCTAACTCCTCTAACATTGGTGGGATGTGGAAGTTTAGCAATTACATCTACTTTAGCTCTATCCACTTCAATTCCTTCTTTTGAAATTTTATGTCCAAGAACGATGCCTTCTTTAACCATGAAATGGCATTTCTCCCAATTAAGTACTAGATTTGATTTTTCGCATCTAATTAGCATTCGTTCCAGATTAACTAGACATGATTTAAATGTATCACCGAAGACTGAAAAGTCATCCATGAATACTTCCATGCATTCTTCTATCATGTCGTGAAAAATCGCCATCATACACCTTTGAAAGGTTGCAGGGGCGTTACAAAGTCCAAATGGCATGCGTTTGTAAGCAAAAGTACCATAAGGGCACGTGAATGTGGTTCTCTCTTGATCTTCGGGTGCTATTGGAATTTGAAAATATCCGGAAAATCCATCTAGAAAACAATAGTAACTATTTCCGGCTAATCTTTCCAACATTTGATTAATGAAAGGTAAGGGAAAGTGATCTTTTCTGGTGGCGTCATTTAATTTTCTATAATCAATACATACACGCCATCCTGTTACAGTCCTAGTAGGAATAAGCTCATTTTTCTCATTTGTGATAACAGTCATGCCACCCTTCTTAGGTACGCATTGAACTGGGCTTACCCATGGACTATCAGAAATTGGATATATCAAACCTGCATCTAGCAGTTTAATAATCTCTTTCTTAACTACATCTTGCATATTAGGATTTAGTCTTCGTTGGCGTTGCACATACGTTTTATGACCTTCTTCCATAAGGATTTTATGTGTGCAATACGAAGGACTTATTCCTTTAATATCATGAATCTTCCATGCAATGGCTGGTTTATGAGCTTTCAACACAGAAATGAGTTGTGATTTCTCATTTTCAGTAAGAGAAGACGATATTATTACAGGTAATTCAGATTCACCATGTAAATAAGCGTATTCCAAATGGTTTGGAAGTGGCTTTAACTCTAATTTCGGAGGTTCTTCTATCGATGATTTATATCGATATCTGTCTTCTTCTTTTAGCATTTGAATTTCTTCTGTTGTTGATTCATATCCATTAGCTATAAGTGTAGCTAACATTTCAGCTTCATCAATTGGTTCATTACCTTCTCCTAAAGAACATTCTCCTGTTCCTTGTAATTCTGGAAATTCTTCTAATAATTCTGCATGTGCATCTATAGTTTGAATATAATAACATGTATCATCTGCAGATTGTGGTTGTTGCATTGCTCTATCAACTGAAAAGGTAACACTCTCATCCTCTATACTTAGGGTCAGTTTCTTACCGAACACGTCTATCATTGCTTTAGCCGTGTTTAAAAATGGTCTTCCTAATATGAGAGGAACTTGAGAATCTTCTTCCATGTCCAAAACAACAAAATCTACTGGAAATACTAAAGTACCAACTTTAACTAGCATGTTCTCCATTATCCCTCTAGGATATTTTATTGATCTATCGGCTAGTTGTATGCTTATTCTGGTTGGTTTCAATTCTCCAAGGTCTAGTTTAGCGTATAGTGAATACGGCATTAAATTTATACTAGCACCTAAGTCTGCCAATGCTTCTATTGAACTAAGACTACCCAGAAAACATGGAATTGTGAAACTTCCTGGATCAGATAGTTTTTCTGGTATCTTATTCAACAGCACTGCTGAACAATTAGCATTCATAGTAACAGCCGAGAGTTCTTCCATTTTCTTTCTATTCGTGATTAGATCTTTCAAGAATTTAGCATATCTTGGCATTCCTGAAATTACATCAATGAAAGGAAGATTTACATTTATCTGTTTAAACATATCCAAGAATTTGGATTGCTCGGCTTCAAGTTTTTCCTTCTTCATTTTACTCGGATAAGGAAGTGGTGGTTGGTATGGTTTAACATAAGGTTTATCCTTAACTGTGTTATCTTCATTAACCTTTTCAACTACCGGTTCTTTTTCCTTATCTTGATCAGGTTGTGGTTCTTGTGTAGTAGGAATAGTTTCATCAGAAGTTACAGGTATTTCAGGTGGTTTAAGTGTTGTACCACTTCTTGTGGTAATAGCTTTAGCTGTTTCATTCCGGGGGTTAGCGTTTGTATCGCTTGGTAGACTTCCCGGTTTTCTTTCACCTATTAACCTTGCTAGGTTACTTACTTCTTGTTCTAGATTTTGAATAGAAGCTTGTTGATTTCTAAATGCTTGAGCATTTTGTTCATTGGTTTGTTTTTGAGATGTGAAAAACTGCGTTTGAGTTTCAACTAGCTTCGTCATCATATCTTCTAAATTCGGCTTTTTATCATCGGTTTGTTGTGGTGGTTTGTTTTGAAAATTCGGTCTTTGATGATTATAAGTATTATTGGATACTTGTTGATTGCTAGGACCTTGTTGGTTGTTGTATGGAATATTTCGGTTATAATTCTGGTTTTGATTGTAAATCGGTCTTGGCGGTTGATAATTATTCTGATAATTATTTCCAGGCCTTTGGTTTATGTATGAAATATTCTCTCTTTGTTCCATTGTTAATTCAATACTGAGACAATCTTTTGTCAAATGTGGTCCTCCACACTGCTCACAACTAATTCGTATAGAGTGAATATCCTTAGTCATCTTTTCCATTCGTCTCTCGAAAGCATCTATCTTTGCGGAAATGGAATCTAAGTCATGGCTAGAATCGGCTCTAGCTGCTTTAGATGATCTAATGATGTCTTTTTCTTGGTGCCACTCATGTGAGTGGGAAGCAGTGTTATCAATAATTTTGTAAGCATCGGTTTCGGTTTTCTTCATAATAGAACCACCAGCTGCTATATCTATGTCTTTTCTTGTAGTGATGTCGCATCCTCGGTAGAATATTTGTACTATTTGACAGGTGTCTAAACCATGTTGCGGACATCCTCTTAACAACTTTCCATATCTTGTCCACGCCTCATATAGAGTTTCATTTGGCTTCTGTGTAAACGTAACAATTTCTGCTTGAAGTCTTACGGCTTTAGATGCAGGAAAGAATTGTTTAAGAAATTTGTCAATTAAAACATCCCATGTATCGATCGCTCCTTCAGGTAACGATTCCAACCAATCTTTGGCTTCTCCCTTTAAAGTCCAGGGAAATAACATGAGATATATCTGTTCATCCTCCACTTCTCGTATTTTAAATAGTGTGCAGATCCTATTAAAGGTACGTAGATGTTCATTTGGATCTTCCTTCGGCGCACCACTAAATTGGCATTGATTAGTCACCATGTGTAAAATTTGTCCTTTGATTTCATAATCTGGCGCATTAATGTCTGGATGAGTAATTGCGTGACCTTGGCCAGTGCGTTTAGCTCTCATTCGGTCTTCCATACTTAAAGGTTCCAGATTTTCCATAATTGAATTTTTTGAATCGGTATCACTAGATGATTCTGATTTAATGGTTCGTTCCTCAACAATCTCTGTTTGAATGATTGGTGGTTCCGGAGGAAAGTTTAATGGTTCGGGATCTACAAACCGTTCCTGAATATTCTCTGGATTCTCAATTGTGAGGTTTGTTTCAAAAACTGGATTATCGGAAATTTGAACTGAAGTACTTGGTCGACTGGATGACGATTCTAAAGAAAAATCAACGGCGGTTATATTTGTTAAACGATGTCTTGATCGAGTTACAGGTGGTGAACGTACAAAAGGTGATGAACGTCTTGCTCGGTGCATTCACTGAATATCCTATTAGTTTTTAAAAAGGAAAGAAAAATTATAATAAGTTATCCAATCAATAGACTTTTCTGATTTTGCCCACGTTTCGAATAGCCAAAAGATGCAGCAGAGGGGCAGGATTCGTTTGGTCTCAATATAATTGAGGACTGTTTGGCTCCAATAACCCGGTCCACGTACAAATCCAACTATTACTACGAACCAGAAAATTTTGATGTCTATCAATTTAACCACTTAAAATAAATTTTCGTAATTTTAAGAAATTTAGATAAGAAGTAGAAAAAATTCTAAGTCCTAAAAATTAGAATAGCGAGAAATAAGAGAGAAAAAGAGTTCGTCGAAAAAGGTTGAAAAAGAAAAATGGTTGAAAAAAATAAAAGGTGACGGAAAAATAAAAGAAACTTATAAAAACTTAAAAATACTTTTACTAACCTAACCTTATTACTACAACTAACTTAAAATTATAATCGCAAATTAAAATTACTAATTGTAATGATAATTGGTACATAGTAAAAGGTCTAAAAATATTAAAGCTTACAGGAAAAACTAAATCCCAAATGGAAATAACTTAAAAAGAAATTAAAACTTAAAAAAAACGTCGCAAAATTCTAAAGCACCTAAATCTTAGTCTAAAGAAAAAGCACTTAAGGAATTCTACAGCAAAGCCTAAAAATCTAGGAGTAAAAATAACTATAGCAAAAACTAAGTTTAAAATTAAATATGAGCTAAAAATACAAATATTACGCTACAACGATTAAAAAGGTACAAAATATAAAAATATACAAAAAGTTGTAAAAAGTACAATTTTTATAAAAATATTATTTTTATATTATTTATTTTATTAAACTATTAATTTTACAATTTTAATAAAACTAATTTAACTAAAATATATATAAATAAAAAGTAAAAGTAAAATTAAAACTAATAATAATAATAATAATAATTAGGTTTTAATAATAATAATAATTAAAAATATCCCGTAATTAATGCTCGATTAGGGTTTTTGTCCGTGTGTCAGATGCCCTCCGCGAGTCGCGGCAATTAAAGAAGAAAACCCCGCGAGTCGCGGGGTTCAGGAATTCAGTTGACAGCTTTGTGTTTTTACGCGTTTTTCTTTATTTTTTATTTTTTTATGTTTTCTGTTTTTAATTTAAATAAACGATTTTAAAATAAAACTTATATTTTTATAAACTAAAATAGAAATAAAGAAACTTATAAAACTTAAATATTTACAAAATCTTAAAAATACATATATTTTTGTTTTTCTTTTTATATTTTTGAATATTTAAAACGTATTTTTACAAAAACGACTTTTAATAAAAGTAACTAAAAATCTTTTTTTTTTTTTTTTATATTAGCGTTGCGCTTCCGGCTTTTAAGATAGATCCCCGGCAGCGGCGCCAAAAACTTGATGATGTAGCGTGAGGGTACGAAATAGTATTATTTTTAATACAAAATACTACAAAATATGACACAAGTTTTATTAATTTACGGATGGGATATACTTAAACCTTGCTACAACACTTATAGGCAGTGTACCTAATCGTACAGTAGTGTAGTTTTTAGTAAGTCCGGTTCGTTCCACAGGGAAATCTTTAAACAAAGCTCAACGCTATATTAGTTTACTTTTAAAAATACAAATATATATATAAGTAATATTATTATTATAAAGGGGGGTTTTTACCGTTTAATGACCGGTTTGTCGATTTTAAAACTTTAGTCGCAGTTAAAACCTAATGTAAAATATAAAATAAATACAAGACTTTAAATTAAAGCGTAAAGTAAATAACGATAATGAAATTGCGAATAATAAAAATGCGATAAAATTAAATTGCGATAATTAAAAGTACGATAATTAAAAGTGCGATTAAATAAAATAACAATAAATAAAAGTGCGATAATTAGAAGTGCAATTAAATATAAAATAAAGGAAATTAAATATGAAATAAAAGAATTATGCTTATTTAAACTTCCGTAATCATGATGTTTGACGTGTTGATTTTAGTTTTATGCCCATGGGTTAATTGTCCTTTGTCCTGGATTATTCAATATGTCCGTCTGGTTTTTGTCCATAACAGTCCATCAGTCATAAATATAAATTGCAAGTGTCCTTGTCAAATTATTATTATACCCGAAGATAAATATTCCAACTAATTGGGGATTCGAATTGTAACAAGGTTTTAATACTTTGTTTAATGAATACACCAGGTTATCGACTGCGTGTAAACCAAGGTTTTACTACTTTGTTAACAATTACACCAATTACCCTTGAATGTAATTTCACCCCTGTTTTGATTATTCTAGTGGCTATTAATCCATTCCCGTGTCCGGTTAAATGAACGATTATTCGTACATATAAATACCCCGCCCATCGTGTCCGATCGAGTGTATATGGTAATTTATAGGGACGCCCAATTGTAAATCTTTATATTAACATTAACAAACTTTCATTTAATTAAACAAATATAAAGCCCATTAATAGCCCATAGTCTAGTTTCCACAAGTGTCGTTCTTTTATCCAAACCCCAATTATGGTACAAAGCCCAATTACCCAATTTTAGTAATTAGCCCAACATCATGATTACTTCGTTTTAAATAAGCATAATAATAACTTAGCTACGAGACATTAATGTAAAAAGGTTGAACATAACTTACAATGATTAAAAATAGCGTAGCGTTACACGGACAGAATTTCGACTTACACCCTTACAACATTCGCTAACATACCCTTATTATTAGAATTATAATTAAAATTAAAATTAAAATATAAATTATATATATAAATATATTTACGTATGAAGAGGAAGAGAAAAAAGATGATAAATTTGATCAGAATTCGGTTGGCTTTATAGCCAGAGTTGAAAATTGGGGCTCCGCGACTCGCGGCAAAATGCCCTTAAAACTCCGCGAGTCGCGGAGATATATTTACAGCTCACACCCTTGGAGTTTCTTGCTGCCGACGGTTTTTAATATATATATATAATATATATATAATTAATTATATATTATATTATATTTATATACATAGTTAACTTGTAATTTTTAGTCCGTTGCGTCGAGCGTTAAGAGTTGACTCTGGTCCCGGTTCCGGATTTTCGAACGTCCTCGCGTACAATTTAATATCTTGTACTTTGCGTTTTGAATCTTGTACTTTTGTAATTTCGAGACGCTTCTTATCAATAATTGGAACCTTTTTGATTGTCTTTTGTACTTTTGAGCTTTTTGGTCGTTTGCGTCTTTAATTCGTCGAATCTGTCTTTTGTCTTCACCTTTTATTATTTAAACGAATATCACTTGTAAATAGAACAATTGCAACTAAAAGCTTGTCTTTCTTGAGGAATAATGCTATGAAATATATGTTCGTTTTTAGCATTATCAACTTCCAAGTTTGCAAGTCTACTTCCAAGCTTTCTATTCCATTCCAAGTAATCATCTAAGATCAAGGAACCTTTGTTATTTACAGTAGGTTATCTTTCTAATTCAAGGTAATATTCATATTCAAACTTTGATTCAATTTCTACAATTATAACAATCTTATTTCGAGTGAAAATCTTACTTGAACTGTTTTCGTGTCATGATTCTGCTTCAAGAACTTTCAAGACATCCAAGGATCCTTTGAAGCTAGATCCATTTTTCTCATTTCCAATAGTTTTATCCAGAAAACTTGAGGTAGTAATGATGTTCATAACATCATTCGATTCATACATATAAAGCTATCTTATTCGAAGGTTTAAACTTGTAATCACTAGAACATAGTTTAGTTAATTCTAAACTTGTTCGCAAACAAAAGTTAATACTTCTAACTTGACTTTTAAAATCAACTAAACACATGTTCTATATCTATATGATATGCTAACTTAATGATTTAAAACCTGGAAACACGATGAACACCATAAAATCGGATATACGCCGTCGTAGTAAAACTGGGGCTGTTTTGGTTTGGATAATTAAAAACTATGATAAACTTTGATTTAAAAGTTGTTCTTCTGGAAAAATGATTTTTCATATGAACATGAAACTATATCCAAAAATCTTGGTTAAACTCAAAGTGAAAGTATGTTTTTCAAAATGGTCATTAAGATGTCGTTCTTTCGACGGATATGAATACCTCTTTAGTAATTGGCATGTAACTTAAATTTCTGACTATAAACCTATACTTTTTCTGTTTTGATTCTTAAATTAGAATTCAATATGAAACCATAGCAATTTGATTCACTCAAAACGGATTTAAAATGAAGAAGTTATGCTTAAAACAAGATTGGATATTTTTGATCTTTTTAGCTACGGGAAATGTTTAACAAATCTATACAAATCATATCCTAGCTAACTTATATTGTATTATACATGTATTCTAATATATTATGTAATCTTGGGATACCATAGACACGTATGCAAATTTTTTGACATATCATATCGACCCATGTATATATATTATTTGGAACAACCATAGACACTCTATATGCAGTAATGTTGGAGTTAGCTATACAGGGTTGAGGTTGATTCCAAAAATATATATACTTTAAGTTGTGATCTAACCTGAGAAGTGTATACACTGGGTCGTGGATTGATTCAAGATAATATATATATCGATTTATTTCTGTACATCTAACTGTGGACGACTAGTTGTAGGTTACTAACGAGGACAGCTGACTTAATACACTCAAATCTTTAAAACATAATAAAAATGGTTGTAACTATATTTTGATCATACTTTGATATATATGTACATACTTGTATAGGTTCGTGAATCGATCCGTGGCCAAGTCTTATTTCCGAGGAAGGAAATATCTGTGAAAGTGAGTTATAGCCCCACTTTTAAAATCTAATATTTTTGGGATGAGAATACATGCAGGTTTTATAAATGATTTACAAAATAGACACAAGTACATGAAACTACATTCTATGGTTGAATTATCGAAATCGAATATTCTCCTTTTTATTAAGTCTGGTCATCTAAGAATTAGGGAACAGACACCCTAATTGAAGCGAATCCTAAAGATAGATCTATTAGGCATAACAAACCCCATCCAAAGTACCGGATTCTTTAGTACTTCGAAATTTATATCATATCTGAAGGGTGTCCCTGAATGATGGGGATATTCTTATATATGCATCTTGTTAATGTCGGTTACCAGGTGTTTACCATATGAATGATTTTTATCTCTATGTATGGGATGTGTATTGAAATATGAAATCTTGTGGTCTATTGTTACGATTTGATATATATAGGTTAAACCTATAACTCACCAACATTTTTGTTGACGTTTAAAGCATGTTTATTCTCAGGTGAATACTAAGAGCTTCCGCTGTTGCATTCTAAAATAAGGACAAGATTTGGAGTCCATGTTTGTATGATATGGTGTAAAAACTGCATTCAAGAAACATATGTCGATGTAATATATTTCTATTGTAAACCATTATGTAATGGTCGTGTGTAAACAGTATATTTTAGATTATCATTATTTGATAATCTACGTAATGTTTTTAAAACTTTTATTGATAAAATAAAGGTTATGGTTGTTTTAAAAATGAATGCAGTCTTTGAAAAACGTCTCATATAGAGGTCAAAACCTCGCAATGAAATCAATTAATATGGAACGGGACATTTCAATATTCGGTTTCGATCATTCACCCATATAATGTAGTTTCAATTACTTATGTCTATTTCGTAAAACACTTATAAAAATTGCGCATGTATTCTCAGCCCAAAAATATAAAGGGTAAAAAGATAAATGAAACTCACGATATTGTATTTTGTAGTAAAAATACATATGGTGACATTGAACAATGCAGGGTTGGCCTCGGATTCACGAACCTATTATTCAATCATGTATATATATATATATTAAAACATATACTCGTAAACGACTAAATCTTTATATTATTTTTAATAATATACTTGTTAAATTATTTGTTATATATGTATATATATATATATATATATATATATATATATATATATATATATAGATATATTTGATTTATCTATTTTATTTAACTAGCGTTTATCTTTCATTATCACATTTTAATAGTAATAATTTATATTAGGGTTTATATATAAAAAATATATATGTATATATTAATTTATATATTACATATATAGCTTAGTTATTATATTGTTAATAATAAAATTATAGTGATATGTGATTTTAATATTCTTGTAATGTATTTTTATATAAAAATATTTATTTATAGTAATATTAATAATAATAACTATGAATATAACAGTTTTACTACTAATGATAATAATGATAATAAGTTTAATTATATCCATACTAATAGTCATATTACCAATAATAATGATTTTATTACTATTACTTTTGTTGATAATAACAATGCTTATAAAAATACTATTGATATTAATGTTTCTAATACTTGTAAATCTAAATATGATAACAATATTAATAATAATTATAATACTAATAATAGTGATAATAATAATACTAATTATGCTAATAACCATATTCTAACATTAGTAATAACAATAATTTTGTTAATCATTTTAATATTAATGATAATAATAATAGTAACACTAATAATAATAATAATAATAATAATAATAATAATAATAATAATAATAATAATAATAATAATAATAATAATAATAATAATAATAATAATAATGATACTACTAATAATAATGATACTAATATTTATATTTTTAATATTTGTAATATCATAATAATAATAATAATTACTATTACTAATAACAATAATAATAATAATAATAATAATAATAATAATAATAATAATAATAACAATAATAATAACAAAATAGAAAACTACCTTAGGAAAGGGCTTATAAAAAAATGATGCCTCATACAAGGCTCGAACCCCCGACCTCTCGTATATCACAAACACCCTCTACCAACTGTCTGTTCCTATATTTCTATTTTTAATCCCAGACTATATTTATTTACCCTTGTATTCTGCTTCTTATCTCTTTCTTCTTCTTCAATAATTCCATCGACCAAATACCCATTTAATAATCAAAAAAACATTTGTTCCTTAGTTGAATTAGAAAACGATTTATACCTAAATATCACTAGACTAAAAAAAAAAGAGTAAAAGAACCTGCTGCTCGTCGTGGGTGTTTAATTTTTTTTTTTTTGAATTTGACGATGTTTTAGCCAAAGATTACAACACCAAATTTGTTTCAAATCACTCCTATAATCTTTCTAAATCATCAATTTGACAGAAAACATCGAAACGATTACGAATTTTAACGATGAACATGAATTTGACTTTTTAGAATTTACCTTTGACTTCAAAATTATTGATCGATATGAGAAATCTGAATCTGAGATTTTACAGATAGTTTAAGAAGGGGATTCCTAACAAAACAGCAATTTTAGTTTTTTTTATAATTGATTCGAATTGAAGTTATAATAAAAATATACGTCGACAGTTTATCGAGCTGTATAACTTTTTTTTATCTTCCAATTGCAGATGAGATTGCATCTTATATTTATAACAATCGAATATATAGAGTTATCAGAGATGATTTGTTTATATACCAGTTGATTTAGACATGTAACAAACTTAGACATGAATTCACGAGTTGTATAGTATATCAGGAAGAAAAAATAAAGCAGATAATGAAAATGATGCGTTCACTTTAATCTATTATATATAAATTAATTTAAATTTATGTTAATAAACATATTAATAATTATACTACCGTTAATATTATAAAAAAATACTGATATTACAAAAATACTAATAATATTAATGATGAAAATAATAATAATAATAATAATAATAATAATAATAATAATAATAATAATAATAATATTAATACTAAAATTAAAATATTGATAATAATAATAATTTTACTTACAATGATATTAATTATAATATTAATATTATTAATGATAATAATAATATTACTAATAATAATAATATAACAATTTATATATATTAAATTTCATACCTATGTGTGATAATAACATTAATAATATTAACTTTGATATTTATATTGAAAATGATAATAATATTACTATAACAAAATTTAACTTATAATTAGATTTAATATATTAATATTACATATTATTAACTATGTGTTATGTATTACTTATATAATATATATATAATTAATATTTAATAATTATACATTTTATATAAATATTATAATATACATATAATATTAATTATTTTTAAGAATCATATATATATATATATATATATATATATATATATATATATATATATATATATATATATATATATTTTATTATCTAATATATTGTTTTACTTAATTCTAATGTTTTCAATTGCATTTTATTATTTCATATTGTTATATATATTTACATTTATATCTATATATATATTTATATACACATGAATGTTCGTGAATCGTCGGAAATAGTTATAGGGCAATGCATTCATGTAAATTGTTCCAAAACTTTTTGAGACTCATCATTACAGACTTTGCTTATCGTGTTGGAATCATATAAAGATTAAGTTTAAATTTAGTCGAAAATTCCCTGGTCGTCACAGTAGCTACCTGTTAAAGAAATTTCGTCCCGAAATTTGAGTGAGGTGGTCATGGCTAACAATAAAAATGTTTTCATGACGAATATGAGTTGATAAATAGAGTTTTATCATCATTGAGTAGTATGGATAAAACAATTCGATTATTCGAAGAGCACGAATGAAGCTATCATAAAAGATTGAAATAGGCAAAGTAAAGATTCGTCTTAACTTTTGACAGAGTCGGGGTTGAATTTAGTAAATAAGGTGCGTCTTGATTTTTGACGTTGTCTTTATTGAATTCCGGAATTCAAGGGATTTAAAAGAAAATCTTCGAAATCTAAAAGATTTGATTCTTCGACGAGTAAAGAAATTAAGATCTCTATAATTAAATACGGTGATCTGCCTCGATTACTCTGTCTAATATTTCCATTATAAATTAAACTTTTCCAGTTCCAATATTTTTCACCACTCCCATTTTCTATACTTTAATCCATATTTCCAAATCATCAGTCAATATGCTTCATCCAGTTTTAATTCTGGATATATTCCTGACTTTCATATCTGTCATTCTCCTTTTTCATCTACCACTAGAGGAATCTGTCTACTTCTACTATGCTCTTGGGTTTATAGTGTTTTTAGTTCTCCCGAGTCTTTATATTGCTATTCGTATTAATATCCACGATTTGTGACCTCCATGTTGTTATTGGGCTTTATATTTTCTCTTATATTTTGGAGCTCTTTGCCTTTTTATTCTCCTTTCGACCTCTAGTAAAGCGAGTAATGGTCCAGAATTTGTAGGTATGAAGTTTCGAATGAACAGGACTAACGTTCTAAGAGAGAAATTGTAATAGCACGATCTTGATTGTTTAAATTACCAGAATTTAAAAGAAAATATAGAACTATCAAGAAATTATGTTCTTGATATGTTTATATATTAGATAGAATGTAAGAGTCGTGTAACATGGCACATGATGACGTTATGATCTGTGAATCATCACATTTCATTTAGAAACTCGGCATGACTAACTGTAATATAATCACGTTGATCAAGTGTCATTATATTATACTAACTCATGGATCAGTTCCCAACACTACTTTAAAACCCTTCATAATTTAAACTCGAAGGTTTCAGAATTTAGAAGCTAAAATAGTTTCTTTTATGATGTAACACAGATAACGCGAAGAGATAAATAATGTCGGGCAAGAGTATTTATGAAGATATCTTCAGAAATATCGAAGATATTTATGATGATATTTTAAAATTTCTAGGTTTGAAGGTTGATGAAGAAAGATTTTTCACAAGATTTAACATGACTTCGGAGCAAGATATTTGCTGAAGATTTCATTGGATCCAGAATTAACTGGATTCTTTGAACATAGAGTTTGGTCCTTGTATTTGTCCTCGGTCTCCTTCAGGGTTAGCTCAATCCGTTTTTCAGTACTAAATTTTCTATCGAGCGTTTCCAACCTTCCATCTTTTATTATTAAATTTTTGACCATTTAGACCATCTACAATTTTACTGTTTCCTCTGCATTTAATGCTACCAAATCTGAATCAACAGTTATCAATCCGAGGTGGTTTTAAGAGAATTGTGTTTTTAGATGATTAAACGCTGATGGTAATATGGTGGAATATAAAAAATTCCCCGGTAACAATAAAAGTGCACGCAGATATTTCAAGATAATAATAAGGTTGTTTCGAACGAAAAGTCGAAGTTGACTTGCTGGAGCTGTGACAAAATTCGCTATCTCGAACAGGGATTGCAAAGTTATTTTTGGTAATAACAATGCCAAAGGAGCTAGCACAGATATGTGTTAAACGTTTACTCAGGTTCTGAGTATTTTTCAGGTGCTTAACTATATGCATCTATCTTTTCTTCTCGTAGATAACGTGTGATTGAATCATCCTCTTGATTGAGGTGTTTTCAAGAATCATGAAAGGTTTGAACGCATATTGTAATCGTCGAGATACAAATGAGGTTTAAGATGAAATCAAGTGGCAAACTTGAAGATTTGTTTAGTTTCATATGTTATAATCAATATTTTAATTCATTTTAATTGTCCAATGTTGATAGTCCTCAGTTGATAGTCCACAGTTAGCAATATATAATATTCGAATTAATTAATACGTGTCGTGACCCTTGTAAATGTCTCAGACTCGCTCACAACTCAAAGTATATATATTATTGTAGAATCAACCTCAACCCTGTATAGCTAACTCCAGCATTACTGCATATAGAGTGTCTATGGTTATTCCAAATAATATATATAGATGTGTCCCGATATTTAAATGCGTAAATAACAGTATTTAAATGACGATAAATAAAGTGCGTAAAATAAATAACAGAAATTAAATGACGATAGATAAAATTGCGAAAATATAAATTTGCGATAATTAAATTGCGATAAATAAAATGTAATCAGTTAGCTAGGAACAGTTAGCGTGGTATCACACCCCCAGTCAGGGCCTGGGCGAAATGTGACTTAATATCAAAATATACTAACATATTATAATAACGAGAACAATACTAAATGATAAAATCAAACTTTATTGAGAGTACGCAGCGGAAAAATTAAATGTCGTTACAAAGGAATAAAGTAAATGTATAAATGAAAAAGTAAAATATGCGATAATCTCTTGATCCTATGTCCAAGTAGCCTCACATAAGCAGTAGATAAGTAAGCTTGAATCAAACAGCACCTGAGACAAAACATGCTAAAGTGTCAACCAAAAAGGTTGAGTGAAGTTCATAGGTTTAACAAAAGTTTGACCGTTGTTTTAGACCACAAGATTTAGTTTGTAAAGTTGATCTCCCGCAGGATCTAAAGTTATACCAAAGCGTGATATTTAGACTAAACGTTTAAGTTTGCCCCATGACAAGTTGTGTCTGTCCTTGTCAGTTTTAATTTCATTATCAAGTAATACAAAGACTGAGTCAAATGTATCGGGGACGTTACTCCCGATAGGCCTACCCCCAATAATTAAGCATGCAGCAGCAATTAAAAATATCACTGTAGGGACTTAGTCGGACATAGCCGGATATAGCATAGTTTAACAGTTTGGTACTTGTGTCTAAAGTGTAAAAAGTAAAAATAGCATGTGTCTCACCCCAAGTAAAGTAAGTAAGTTTGCTAGCAATAAAGAGGGACTATGAATTCACCTTAGTAAGTAGAGAGAGAGTTATTCCTCGGAATAGAGAGTTGAACGAGTGAGCAGAAAAGTCAACCTATGACATTTAAGAGTAGTTAAGTGTTTTTGCCCATGTTTAAGTTTAAGTACGTGTTTATGTATAGTTTGTTTCACTAAGTTTCTATTCCTAGTAAGTTTCTATTTTTAGAAAATTACCAATTTTTAGTAGGTTCCTTATTTTAGTAAGTTTCTATACTTAGAAAGTTTCTACTTAAAGAGTGTTTTCCATTTTAGGATACTTGTCGTATTAGATAAGCTTCCAATCACCCCTTTCCCTTCGAATGGCCATTTCAAATATAGGGGCTTGAGCCATAGGACACTTTAAATCGGAAGTCCAAACCCTCTGCCTAGAATATCGTAGAAACCATTCGTCAAGAAAGTTCGAAGATCTATACATCTCTAATACATATCCCAAAAAGGTTTTTATGTGTTACAATATAAGTAGTAAGTTATAGGTGCTAATAATAGTAATAGCGTGTACATGTTATTTAATAATATAAATAGTATTAGGGTTTTATTAATTAGAGTTAGTTAATTAGAGTAGTAATTAATTAACTAGGGTTTAGTAATTAATGTCCTAGGGTTTCATAAATTAGAGTTTAGTAAATTAGGGTTTGATTTAATGTAGTAATGATTAGGTAATGATTAGGGTTTAATAATTAAAGTGGTACTAATTAATTAGGGTTAGGTTTAATGAATTAGGGTTTAATAATTAATTAGGTTTTTAATAAAACTAGGGTTTTGATTAAAGTAGTATAATTTAAATTAGGGTTTAGGGTTTTAGTGTATATATGTATATAATGTCGTGTATATGTATATATGTATATAAAAATTTATTTTTTACATGTATATATGTATATGTGTCGATATATATGTATATGTATATATAGTTATTTTGTTTCCTTAATTAATCACAAAAAATCTCCTAATTGTATCTAGGGTTTTTAAGATCAAAGTTTCCCCTTTTTTTTCTAGTCGACATTATACATACATATGTATATATTTATATATATATTTTTTTTACATGTGAAGATCTAGGTGTTTATGTAAGTACTTATGTATAACATGTTTATAATATGCATACGAATTAACAAAAATCAAAGTTTATGAAAATAGTTTAGAGTTTATGTTATACCTTTGAAGTTCCAAGAAGATTAACAAAGAAAAGAAGAACTTGATGAAGAAGAAAGATCAAAGCCTTGAATATCTTGAAGAACACCTTGAAGATTCTTGAAGATCACGAAGAACGCGAAGAACACTTGAAGATTACTTGGAAACCCTCAAGGGTTTCGATGGGTGGTGGTGATGTTTTTCGGTTTTGGCCGAAAAATAGAGAGGGAGAGAGAGAGATTTGAGTGAGGGATTTGTTTATGATTTGGTACATGGAATGGTTTAGCCTAGGTTCCTATTTATAGGAGTGTTAGGATTATTCTAGAATTAGGTTTTTATAAGGAATTACTTAGGGAACAAGTTAGACTTGATGAGGAGGTTATGGTGGTGATGGGTGCCGAAATTTTAAGGGGTATGAGGGTCCCTCTAAAAATCGGCTAGGGTTTATTAGGGTTAGGGTTTACATTTTTCACTTTAAACCTTGCACTTTAATTTAGCTTAATAAACCCTTAATTATCCAAGTTTACTTATTTTAAATACACAAGTCTTTGCACGGATTCATTGTGATGCATTGTGATCTCATGTGCATCAAGATGTGTCAAAGTACAGCTTCGAAGGTTTTGATACTGCATAACAAACTTTGCATGGAGGTCCAAATAACTGGTGATGCTTCTTGGCGGCAAGCTAGCAAACCATTCCCTTGCCATTTTCTGCAGCACCATTGGAAACATATGACAAGCTACCTCGTCATCCCAATGCTGCAACCTCATAGTGCCTTCAAACATGGTGAGGAAATCCTCAGGATCTGTTGTACAATCATAAACTCCAATTGCCGGTATGCCAAGATTCCTGGGCAACGAATAGTTAGCAATTTGATCAATGAAACACTGAGTGGATTCTGCCATAGATGGTGGCTTTGTAGATTGCTCTCTAGTAATGAGGGCGAAGAAATTATCTACAGCCACAGCACGGACGGCGGGCTGCGCTAAGCATTGCTTATATTTTGCCGGAGATGTTTGCTTAAGGATGTCATTTAAAAGCAACACTGTCTGCTTCTCTGACATGAACTCATCTTTGTCAATTTCATCATCAGAGTCATTATTATCATAGCTCAGGTCGTTATCATCCTCAGAATCATCAATAAGACTACCCAGCTTGTCAAGTAGCCTGGATAACCTGTATTTTGATATAGATTGCCTTTTCATGATTTACTTATCTTTGACATCCGCCATCCGCCGAAAAGGAATAAATGATGGACATCGCCGTGGTTGCATTAATGGTCGTCGCTCTGGATTAGTAACAAAATTTGGAAGTCTTTCTGCACTTTTGGTTGTCGTTTCTTCGATTACTGGCCTTTTCTCCGAATTAGTTGCCAAATGCTTAAGCCTTTCTGCAGTTTCAGCAACTGTTTCTTCAATCGTACCATCTAGTGGCGGAACAGGTACATCTTCAACAGTTATCATTTCATCAGTTGATGGATTGTTGACTGCTTCAAGTACAAATGGAGCTTCAGTTGTTTTTGTTCCTTTTCCGTTTCGTGTGTTCTTTGCATTAGTGGATGGCGCCATTGTTAACACCTATTTCCTTATGAGGTAGGGTTTAGTGTGTTAACACAATACTAGAAGTAATCTAGCTTTAGGAGAGCGGAGTGTTGCCGATTGATGTTTACCCTTGGGAAATAATCCCTGCAGACCCGGTTCACAAGTATAGAAACTTTTGGGGTGGCTTAATCAATCTATCATCCGTAGAGTGTAAAGGTGCTAGCCGGATGACTTCTAGTGAGAGAAAGTAGAGAGAGAGAGAAATGAAGTCTCAGCTCTCAAAGTTGTCAGAATATCTGAACTGTGTAAAATGACGACCCAAGGGGTCTATTTATAGTGTCAGATCCACCAGATTGCTCTGGGACACGTGTCAGATGATGATACGTTCTGTTACTTGTGATCTGAAATTTACGCTGAAGGTGGCGTTCTCAGGCCGGGGCTTACACGCTAGGCGGCCTTCAGGGCTTACGCATGACGGAGCAGCCTATATAGCGGAGAACGCTGGACGGATAACTCCACAAAACTGTTGTTTCCAGCCTTCCTAATGCTACTTTTATGCCACCATTACACCTTTTATGCGTGTATACGATAGGATACACCATTAATAGTTATTTACTTACTCACAAAAGTTTATTAGCTTATTATTTTTATTAACTTGTACAAAGTTAATTATCGTATTTTATAATTCTTAACGCTTAATAATTATCAATTAAAGTTTACTTGTTAAGTTTAAATATTTGATTGGGCATTTAATAAGGAAAAGTATTGAATGGAAAAATCATAAATATAGAATGGAAAAATGAGAGTCGTTATACGTGGATTCTTAATAAAATTTCTCATAGTTAATTTATTTGTTTCTAACAAATTTTATTTTGTCAAATTTTTTCTTCATTATGCCACTTGTTGGATTCTGATAGGTCAAAATTCAAATATGAAATTGAATGAAAATGGTTATTCTGCGATGAACAGATACGTATATCTGTGGATGTAAGTAGGATAATAAATAACTGTTGAATCAGATTGTAAGAATGTACCTTGTAACTGATTAATGTGAAATCTAAATATTCCTCGGGTATTACCTACCCGTTAAAATATTTTCACCATTAACAGTTTGTATAAAAGAATTCCTAATTACAATCTTGATGAAAATATACTTGCATATATATTTTCTTCAGATGTAATCATAGATTTAATGAGTTAATATGATATTAATCTCATTTGCTTTTCGGTTTGAGCTAGAATAAATAATCTCTAAAACTTTTAGAAACCACATATTCTTCGCAGAATATTTCTTCAATGAAGTTATGAATTAATACTTCATCATTCATTGTTGTTGGTACTCTTTGGTATCTATGGTGCTGATAATGCTAAAAACGAACATATATTCCATAGCATTATTCCTCAAGAAAGACAAGCTTTTAGTTGCAATTGTTCTATTTACAAGTGATATTCGTTTAAATAATAAAAGGTGAAGACAAAAGACAGATTCGACGAATTGAAGACGCAAACGACCAAAAAGCTCAAAAGTACAAAAGACAATCAAAAAGGTTCCAATTATTGATAAGAAACGTCTCGAAATCACAAGAGTACAAGATTCAAAACGCAAAGTACAAGATATTAAATTGTACGCGAGGACGTTCGAAAATCCGGAACCGGGACCAGAGTCAACTCTTAACGCTCGACGCAACGGACTAAAAATTACAAGTTAACTATGTATATAAATATAATATAATATATAATTAATTATATTAATTATATATATATTATATATATATATTAAAAACCGTCGGCAGAGAAAACTCCAAGGACTGAGCTGTAAAATTAACCTCCGCGACTCGCGGAGTTTGAAGAGTATTTTGCCGCGAGTCGCGGAGCCCCAAAAATCAACTCTGGCTATAAAGCCAACCGAATTCTGATCAAAATTCATCATCTTTTCTTCCTCATTCATACGTAAAACTTATATATATATATATATATATAATTTATATTTTAATTTTAATTTTAATTCTAATAATAAGGGTATGTTAGCGAATGTTGTAAGGGTGTAAGTTGAAATTCTGTCCGTGTAACGCTACGCTATTTTTAATCATTGTAAGTTATGTTCAACCTTTTTACATTAATGTCTCGTAGCTAAGTTATTATTATGCTTATTTAAAACGAAGTAATCATGATGTTGGGCTAATTATTAAAATTGGGTAATTGGGCTTTGTACCATAATTGGGGTTTGGACAAAAGAACGACACTTGTGGAAATTAGACTATGGGCTTTATATTTGTTTAACTAAATGAAAGTTTGTTAATGTTAATATAAAGATTTACAATTGGGCGTCCCTATAAATTACCATATACACTCGATCGGACACGATGGGCGGGGTATTTATATGTACGAATAATCGTTCATTTAACCGGACACGGGAATGGATTAATAGCCACTAGAATAATTAAAACAGGGGTGAAATTACATTCAAGGGTAATTGGTGTAATTGTTAACAAAGTAGTAAAACCTTGGTTTGCACGCAGTCGATAACCTGGTGTATTCATTAAACAAAGTATTAAAACCTTGTTACAATTCGAATCCCCAATTAGTTGGAATATTTAACTTCGGGTATGATAATAATTTGATGAGGACACTCGCACTTTATATTTATGACTGATGGACTGTTATGGACAAAAACCAGACGGACATATTAAATAATCCAGGACAAAGGACAATTAACCCATGGGCATAAAACTAAAATCAACACGTCAAACATCATGATTGCGGAAGTTTAAATAAGCATAATTCTTTTATTTCATATTTAATTTCCTTTATTTTATAATTAATTGCACTTCTAATTATCGCACTTTTATTTATTGTTATTTAATCGCACTTTTAATTATCGTACTTTTTAATTATCGCAATTTTATTTTATCGCATTTTTATTATTCGCAATTTCATTATCGTTATTTACTTTACGCTTTAATTTAAGTCTTATATTTATTTTATATTTTACATTAGGTTTTAACTGCGACTAAAGTCTTAAAATCGACAAACCGGTCATTAAACGGTAAAAACCCCCCTTTATAATAATAATATTACTTATATATATATTTGTATATTTATAAAAGTAAACTAATATAGCGTTGAGCTTTGTTTAAAAATTTCCCTGTGGAACGAACCGGACTTACTAAAAACTACACTACTGAACGATTAGGTACACTGCCTATAAGTGTTGTAGCAAGGTTTAAGTATATCCATTCTATAAATAAATAAATATCTTGTGTAAAATTGTATCGTATTTAATAGTTTTTCCTAGTAAAATATAAGCTATTTTATATACTACCCCGCTGCACATCAAGTTATTTTTGGCGCCGCTGCCGGGGAGCTATCTTAAAAGCCGGAAGCGCAACGCTAACAAGAAAAAAAAAAAAAAAAACATATTTTAAAGTGTATTTTAAGTTTTTCTTTATTATTTACAAAATATTAAAGTATTTGTATTTTATTTTAGTATTTTATTAAGTTTTTATTTAAATTATATATTTATATCTTATATTATATATAAAACAGAAATTAAAAATAAATATTAAATAATTACGTGACCTGTCATTTGAACCAGTCCAATTGAACCAGTTCAGGGTGTCCATGCGACTCGCATGACCCACTCCCTTATTCCATGCGACTCGCATGAGGGGTCTGACAAGACCACAAACTTACCCTAAAAACGCATTTATTACGCGTATTAATTTATTATTATTAATTAAACCCTAATCTTATTATTATTATTATAATTAAGTTTTTAGTTTATTTTATTTATATTACTTTTAAACTAGTTTTATTTATTATAAACTTAATACTTTTATTATAAAATATAAAAATAATATTTTTATAAAAATTATACTTTTTACAACTTTTTGTATATTTTTATATTTTGTCCCTTTTTAATCGTTGTAGCATAACTTTTGTATTTTTAACTCATATTTAATTTTAAACTTAGTTTTTGCTATAGTTATTTTTACTCCTAGATTTTTAGGCTTTGCCGTAGAATTCCTTAAGTGTTTTTTCTTTAGACTAAGATTTAGGTGCTTTAGAATTTTGCGACGCCTTTTTAAGTTTTAGTTTCTTTTTAAGTTATTTCTATTTGGGATTTAGTTTTTCCTGTAAGCTTTAATATTTTTACACCTTTTACTATGTACCAATTATCATTCCAATTAGTAATTTCAATTTGCGATTATAATTTTAAGTTAGTTGTAGTAATAAGGTTAGGTTAGTCAAGTATTTTTAAGTTTTTTTTTTTTTTTTTTTTTTTTTTTTAAGTTTCTTTTATTTTTCCGTCACCTTTTATTTTTCAACCATTTTTTTTTTCTTTTTCGACCTTTTGCGACGAACTCTTTTTCTCTCTTATTTCTCGCCATTCTAGTTTTTAGGACTTAGAATTTTTTCTACTTCTTATCTAAATTTCTTAAAATTACGAAAATTTATTTTGAGTGGTTAAATTGATAGACATCAAAATTTTCTGGTTCGTAGTAATAGTTGGATTTGTACGTGGACCGGGTTATTGGAGCCAAACAGTCCTCAATTATATTGAGACCAAACGAATCCTGCCCCTCTGCTGCATCTTTTGGCTATTCGAAACGTGGGCAAAATCAGAAAAGTCTATTGATTGGATAACTTATTATAATTTTTCTTTCCTTTTAAAAACTAATAGGATATTCAGTGAATGCACCGAGCAAGACGTTCACCACCTTTTGTACGTTCACCACCTGTAACTCGATCAAGACATCGTTTAACGAATATCGCCGCCGTTGATTTTTCTTTAGAATCGTCATCAAGTCGACCAAATCCTCAAACTCAAATTTCCGATAATCCAGTTTTTGAAACAAACCTCACAATTGAGAATCCGGAGAATATTCAGGAACGGTTTGTAGATCCCGAACCATTAAACTTTCCTCCGGAACCACCAATCATTCAAACAGAGATTGTTGAGGAACGAACCATCAAATCAGAATCATCTAGTGATACCGATTCAACAAATTCAATTATGGAGAATCTGGAACCTTTAAGTATGGAAGACTGAATGAGAGCTAAACGCACTGGCCAAGGTCACGCAATTACTCATCCAGACATTAATGCGCCAGATTATGAAATCAAAGGACAAATTCTACACATGGTGACTAATCAATGCCAATTTAGTGGTGCGCCGAAGGAAGATCCAAATGAACATCTACGTACCTTTAATAGGATCTGCACACTATTTAAAATACGAGAAGTGGAGGATGAACAGATATATCTCATGTTATTTCCCTGGACTTTAAAGGGAGAAGCCAAAGATTGGTTGGAATCGTTACCTGAAGGGGCGATCGATACATGGGACGTTTTAATTGACAAATTTCTTAAACAATTCTTTCCTGCATCTAAAGCCGTAAGACTTCAAGCAGAAATTGTTACGTTCACACAGAAGCCAAATGAAACTCTATATGAGGCGTGGACAAGATATGGAAAGTTATTAAGAGGATGTCCGCAACATGGTTTAGACACCTGTCAAATAGTACAAATATTCTACCGAGGATGCGACATCACTACAAGGAAAGACATAGATATAGCAGCTGGTGGTTCTATTATGAAGAAAACCGAAACTGATGCTTACAAAATTATTGATAATACTGCTTCCCACTCACATGAGTGGCACCAAGAAAAAGATATCATTAGATCATCTAAAGCAGCTAGAGCCGATTCTAGCCATGACTTAGATTCCATTTCGGCAAAGATAGATGCTTTCGAGAGACGAATGGAAAAGATGACTAAGGATATTCACTCAATACGAATTAGTTGTGAGCAGTGTGGAGGACCACATTTGACAAAAGATTGTCTCAGTATTGAATTAACAATGGAACAAAGAGAGAATATTTCATACATAAACCAAAGGCCTGGAAATAATTATCAGAATAATTATCAACCGCCAAGACCGATTTACAATCAAAACCAGAATTATAACCGAAATATTCCATACAACAACCAACAAGGTCCTAGCAATCAACAAGTATCCAATAATACTTACAATCAGCAAAGACCGAATTTTCAAAACAAACCACCACAACAAACCGATGATAAAAAACCGAATTTAGAAGATATGATGACGAAGCTAGTTGAAACTCAAACGCAGTTTTTCACATCTCAAAAACAAACCAATGAACAAAATGCTCAAGCATTTAGAAATCAACAAGCTTCTATTCAAAATCTGGAACAAGAAGTAAGTAACCTAGCAAGGTTAATAGGTGAAAGAAAACCGGGAAGTCTACCTAGTGATACAAATGCTAACCCCCGGAATGAAACAGCTAAAGCCATTACCACAAGAAGTGGTACAACACTTAAATCACCTGAAATACCTGTAACTTCTGATGAAACTATTCTTACTCCACAAGAACCACAACCTGATCAAGAAAAGGAAAAAGAACCGGTAGTTGAAAAGGTTAATGAAAATAACACAGTTAAGGATAAACCTTATGTTAAACCATACCACCACTTCCTTATCCGAGTAAAATGAAGAAAGAAAAACTTGAAGCCGAGCAATCCAAATTCTTGGATATATTTAAACAGATAAATGTAAATCTTCCTTTCATTGATGTGATTTCAGGAATGCCTAGATATGCTAAATTCTTGAAAGATCTAATCTCAAATAGAAAGAAAATGGAAGAACTCTCGGCTGTTACTATGAATGCTAATTGTTCAGCAGTGCTGTTGAATAAGATACCAGAAAAACTATCTGATCCAGGAAGTTTCACAATTCCATGTTTTCTGGGTAGTCTTAGTTCAATAGAAGCATTGGCAGACTTAGGTGCTAGTATAAATCTAATGCCGTATTCACTATACGCTAAACTAGACCTTGGAGAATTGAAACCAACCAGAATAAGCATACAACTAGCCGATAGATCAATAAAATATCCTAGAGGGATAATGGAGAACATGCTAGTTAAAGTTGGTACTTTAGTATTTCCAGTAGATTTTGTTGTTTTGGACATGGAAGAAGATTCTCAAGTTCCTCTCATATTAGGAAGACCATTCTTAAACACGGCTAAAGCAATGATAGACGTGTTCGGTAAGAAATTGACCCTAAGTATAGAGGATGAGAGTGTTACCTTTTCAGTTGATAGAGCAATGCAACAACCACAATCTGCAGATGATACATGTTATTATATTCAAACTATAGATGCACATGCAGAATTATTAGAAGAATTTCCAGAATTACAAGGAACAGGAGAATGTTCTTTAGGAGAAGGTAATGAACCAATTGATGAAGCTGAAATGTTAGCTACACTTATAGCTAATGGATATGAACCAACAACAGAAGAAATTCAAATGCTAAAAGAAGAAGACAGATATCGATATAAATCATCGATAGAAGAACCTCCGAAATTAGAGTTAAAGCCACTTCCAAACCATTTGGAATACGCTTATTTACATGGTGAATCTGAATTACCTGTAATAATATCGTCTTCTCTTACTGAAAATGAGAAATCACAACTCATTTCTGTGTTGAAAGCTCATAAATCAGCCATTGCATGGAAGATTCATGATATTAAAGGAATAAATCCTTCGTATTGCACACATAAAATCCTTATGGAAGAAGGTCATAAAACGTATGTGCAACGCCAACGAAGACTAAATCCTAATATGCAAGATGTAGTTAAGAAAGAGATTATTAAACTGCTAGATGCAGGTTTGATATATCCAATTTCTGATAGCCCATGGGTAAGCCCAGTTCAATGCGTACCTAAGAAGGGTGGCATGACTGTCATTACAAATGAGAAAAATGAGCTTATTCCTACTAGGACTGTAACAGGATGGCGTGTATGTATTGATTATAGAAAATTAAATGACGCCACCAGAAAAGATCACTTTCCCTTACCTTTCATAGATCAAATGTTGGAAAGATTAGCCGGAAATAGTTACTATTGTTTTCTAGATGGATTTTCCGGATATTTTCAAATTCCAATAGCACCCGAAGATCAAGAGAAAACCACATTCACGTGCCCTTATGGTACTTTTGCTTACAAACGCATGCCATTTGGACTTTGTAACGCCCCTGCAACCTTTCAAAGGTGTATGATGGCGATTTTTCACGACATGATAGAAGAATGCATGGAAGTTTTCATGGATGACTTTTCAGTCTTCGGTGATACATTTAAATCATGTCTAGTTAATCTGGAACGAATGCTAATTAGATGCGAAAAATCAAATCTAGTACTTAATTGGGAGAAATGCCATTTCATGGTTAAAGAAGGCATCGTTCTTGGACATAAAATTTCAAAAGAAGGAATTGAAGTGGATTGAGCTAAAGTAGATGTAATTACTAAACTTCCACATCCCACCAATGTTAGAGGAGTTAGGAGTTTTCTAGGGCATGCCGGTTTTTACCGACGTTTTATAAAAGATTTTTCTAAAATTGCCACTCCTATGAATAAACTCCTAGAAAAGGATGCGCCATTCATCTTTTCAGATGAGTGTATCAAATCTTTTAATATTCTTAAAGAAAAACTCACTAATGCACCGATCATGATAACACCAAATTGGAATCTACCATTTGAACTAATGTGCGATGCAAGTGATTTTGCAATGGGAGCCGTTTTAGGACAAAGGATTGAAAAACGATTTTAACCTATATATTATGCTAGTAAGACATTACAAGGAGCACAAACGAACTATACAACTACTAAAAAAGAACTCCTTGCTATTGTCTTTGCTTTTGACAAATTTCGATCATATCTCGTTCTAGCAAAAACGGTGGTCTATACCGACCATTCTGCTCTTAGATACCTATTTTCAAAACAAGATGCTAAACCAAGATTAATCCGTTGGATCTTACTCTTACAAGAGTTTGATATTGAAATCCGAGATAAAAGAGGAGCAGAAAATCTCGCCGCTGATCATCTTTCTCGTCTTGAAAATCCTGAGTTAGAAGTTCTAAATGAATCGGCCATACAAGACAACTTTCCTGATGAATATCTATTGAAGATAGATTATAAAGAAATCCCATGGTTTGCAGACTATGCAAACTACTTAGTTTGTGGATTCCTTGAAAAAGGATTATCGTACCAAAGACGAAAGAAATTCTTCAGTGATATAAAACACTATTTCTGGGAAGATCCACATCTGTTTAAAAGTTGTCCCGATGGAATAATACGCCGATGTGTATTTGGAGATGAAGCTAGTAAAATTTTAAACCATTGTCACACAGGACCAACAGGAGGGCATTATGGGCCTCAACTAACAGCAAGAAAAGTTTATGAAGCTGGATTCTATTGGCCTACAATTTACAAAGACGCACACCTTCTTTGCAAATCCTGTGATGCATGTCAAAGGGCCGGAAAAATAAGTCAACGTGATGAAATGCCACAAAATGTCATCCAAGTATGTGAAGTATTTGACATTTGGGGTATTGACTTTATGGGTCCATTTCCAAAATCTCATAATAATCTATATATACTCGTAGCCATTGATTATGTATCTAAATGGGCGGAAGCACAAGCTCTCCCAACTAACGATGCACGAGTTGTAGTCAACTTTTTAAAACGTCTTTTTGCAAGGTTTGGAACACCGACAGCTTTAATAAGTGATCGGGGAACTCATTTTTGTAATAATCAACTTGAGAAAGTTCTTAAAAGATATGGAGTAACTCATAAAATCTCCACCGCATATCATCCACAAACAAGTGGACAAGTTGAAAATACCAACCGAGCTTTAAAACGTATTCTAGAGAAAACCGTAGGATCAAATTCGAAGGAATGGTCCATTAAATTGGAGGATGCACTCTGGGCTTTTAGAACAGCCTACAAAACTCCAATTGGAACCACACCTTTTAGACTTGTTTATGGAAAAGCATGTCATCTTCCAGTGGAAATTGAACACAAAGCATTTTGGGCTTTGAAGACATGTAATCTTGATTTACATGAAGCCGGACGTCTACGATTAAGTCAACTAAATGAATTAGAAGAATTAAGACATGAAGCATACGAAAATTCGTTAATCTATAAAGAAAGAACGAAGAAATGGCATGATAAAAGAATCAGAAGTTCAAAAGAATTTAAAGAAGGAGACAGAGTTCTTCTTTTCAATTCACAATTCAAGCTATTTCCTGGAAAATTGAAATCAAGATGGTCTGGACCATTCATAGTCAAAAGAGTTTTCCCATACGGAACGATAGAATTGATAAATTCAAATGGGATTGAATTTAAAGTTAATGGTCACAGAGTTAAACATTACATACATGGTCCGATGGAAGTCGAGAACGAAGTTAATCACAATTTCGACACCACAGCTAACTAAGTGTGGGGAGAATCAAGTCTTTAAAGGATAATATGTATTTCTGTTAGAGTTAGATTGTCTGTTTTCGTGTAGTTCTCGAAAATGGAACACGTATGGTCTTTCCCTAGCAGACCCTAAAGAACTAGTCTTCTCCCCCCATTCTGAATTTTTATTTTTTTTAGGTTTTTACGAAATGAAGACTGCCTGTGAACTAAACCATGGTCTAATGCTACACGCTTTGATCACTAAAAGAAATAATGACATACTACCGAGTGAATTAGTATCAGTAATCAGAGAAAGAATGGACGGAGTTAGAAAAGAATCCAGATGCGAAGATAATAAGTTACAATTTGGTAAAGGAAAATCAAAATCCGCAGCGAAAAGAAGAGCACGACACCTAGAACGATGTCACAAATGCGGAAAATGGTCACATGGAGGTAAATGTTCAAATAATCAAACCCATTCAAATACCGAATTTGTTACCTTATGCAGAGACGGACCGTTCATATGTTTAGAAGAAAAGACACTGAATGCTCGAGGTTACGCCTATGTAGCCATGGAAAACCAATTAAACCGACTATCTTATGAATGGAATAGATCATATAACTAAGAAATCTATTTCACAGGTATGTCTGTACAGTTTTTATTTTTATTTTTATTTTTAACCTTTTGATAATAAACGCTAATTTGTTCGCTAAAAAGTATTAAATTGGTATTAAATAAAATTAGGTTTGGCGACCGAAATTATTGATATCATTCAAAAATTTATTACATCACTGCGAAATTTAACGTTTATTCTTAAGGTATAAATATCTTTAATCAATCAACCCAAAATATTTCAAAAATTCGTCATGAGTTAAATTAGGTCTTGAAACCGAAATTTCTTTACCGAAAAGAGGGGCGCATATTTTTGATAATATTTGATTGATTAAAGTGGGATAAAAAGACAAAAAGATTTTTAATTTTATTTTTACCATGTTTTTAAAATTAATATTTAAATCTTAAGTTAATATTGTAAACTTTATAAAAACAATATATTTAAAATTGTAAATATTTGAAAAATTAATATAAGTTTGATATGAATTTATAAATTTTTAAATTAAGTTTGGTGTGAATTTTTAATTTTTAAAATATGAAATTTTAATTGTATGCATTTCAAATTTTAAGTTTGGTGTGAATTTTTAATTTTTAATTTTGAATTTTATATTTAAGTTGTGTGAATTTAAAAACAAAAATTTACTTTATCTCATTAAGTTAAGAATTTGATTTTTAAAATTCGTCGTAAGTTGAAGACTAGGTCTTTGAACCGAAATTGCTTTACCCGAGGGAGGGACGAGAACTTTTATTATCATTATTTTTAATCTTATTGAATTAGAGTATGCCAAAAACATTGAAAAAACCCAAAAATCTTAGCTTTTAAAACAATCGCTACAAAAAGACAAATTTTAAAATTTTGTTGAAGGACGGACTAGGACATCGATCCGAAACGACCTCGTCCTAAATAACAAGGGAAACAAAATTTTAAAATTAAATACTTAATTGTTTTATAAGTTAAAGATTATAAAAAAAAAAAAAAAAAAAAAAAAAAAAAGAGCAAACTCCGCGACTCGCGGAGTTTGAAGTGCAAAACCTCCGCGACTCGCGGAGGGACCAAAAATCAGAAAAAAAATAAAAAGAGCTGCACGATCAGTTCACTTCCCCCCACACAAAACCACCCAAAAACACTGCGAAAAGAGCTGCGAAAAAACCCGAAAAACACCCCCAAAAATCCCAATTTTTAACCGTTAATCACCAAATTTTTTGCTAAAATCATGTTGAGAAGGATGCTATCTAAGAATTACTCAAGAAAAACGGTAAATTTCTACACCTAAACACTATTTAATTCGAAATTTGGTGTTCTTGAGCTATTTTTTCCCCAATTTGATTTTGATGCTTTTTAGTGTAATTAGGCTTAAATTGTTTATGTATTATGATTGTATAACCTAGATTGATGCTGTTTAACATGATTAGAAGCCTTAAACTTCAAATTTTGAATAATCTAGGGTTTGTGTTCTTGAGCAAATTTGGGGCTTTTTGATATAAACAGGTTATGGCCGATTTTTGTCATGAATGGTTGCTAAATTGAGTAGTGTAACATGTCTAGGTAGTTAAATGATCCAAACTTTGAGCCTAAACATGATTTTGAGAATTAAAGTGGACTTTTTCAAGTCCAAAATTCATGAACTTGATTTTTGAAAGATAATGCCATTTGAGACTTGTTTAATTGCTAGTAATGATTATTTTGACATGTTATTTGAGTTGAATGCTTATGAACTTGGCGAAAATTTTCGTTTATGCTTATTTGAAAAAGTGTAGATTTGATAAAAATGTAAAAATAAGCTTAAGTTTGATATAAATTGATAATGTCATTGTAATTATTTTGATTGATGATTTTGCTGACACTAATGCATATTTGGATGCACAAAATTTGTGTTTGATGTGTTTTGCAGAATGAAAGGGGTGAATCTTCATCCCAAGCCAGCAATGCTCCTGCTGAGAATTTGGAACAACAGGAGGTGGATAACTACTACAAGCAGGATGTACCTCATCCAGTCATGACCTTTTCCGATATGCACTTGGAAGAGTTGCACCCGAACCTGAGATTTGACAGACTTTGGATAGATTATCCAAAATATCAACGGGGTTTGCATACTCTTCACTCTAAGGTTGTTGAGGTACCGAGGGTCATAGAATGGGGACCCTTAGAAGCTGTAGAATTGGCCGGGCCAATTAGGGAATTACTTGTACAAAGGTATGGTAATTCTTCTTTTAATGACTGGATATGTTTATTCACCATACGCAGACCTGTATATAAAGTATGGTGTGAAGAATTGTTATGTAGTATAGAGTTGAATGATCGGGTAGCTAGTTTAACCGATCGTTCTTTTATTAGATTTTTGTTAGGCGGTTCGATGCGCCACATGTCTTTACTGGACATGGCTCAGGCTTTACGTATATATACGCCTGAGGAGTTAGCGTCTGCCGATTGTAGAGGATTGATACTAAACGGTAGAAAGATAGATGAGAATTTTGATACACACGGTGTGTGGAGTCAAATGACAAGCCATCACCGTTTCAAAGGGGGAAACTACTCTTATTTGGATATAGATAGAGCCGAATTAAGAGTGATACATAGGTTTTTAGCTAATTCGATTACACAAAGGGGTAAGAACAAAGAAAAAGTAAATGAACAGGATTTGTTTTACCATATGTGTATTCGAGACCCACAAAGCGCTGTAAGTATACCATATTGTGTGGGTTATTATTTATCAGCTATGGTTCGGGGGATGCGTCCACATAGCATAATAGGAGGTGGTATTTTTATTACTTTGATTGGTGAATATCTCGGTGTGGATATAAGTCGGGGGGGATTATTACTAGAAGAGCCGGAACCCCGCGACACTATAGGTTTAAATGTATACCATGGTGCGAAAGTTTTGAAGAGGCGAAATAACGCCGCAGTACGATACCATGGTAGACATCCACAGGTGGAGAGAAACCAGGAGCAAGGTAATGTAGGAGGGGGGAATGAGATGCAAGAAATGCATAGGTTTATAGCTTCTCAGGAATACGAAAATGCTAGACAGAGAGCATTTGAAGATTGGCAAGTTCATCAGAACCAGATCATAGCTCATTGCCAACATATAGGTAGAAACTATATTCCTACACCGAAACCCGTCTTCCCTCCTTGGTCGATAGAGATGCAGCCACCATATCCTACGTATGACCCTGCCGAAGCATTCTATAGCACTTATGGTTATGCCTGGAACCCCTATTGGTACCAATATCATCCTTAGTTTACTTATTATTTTTTATTATTTTGTAATTTGTAATTATTGATATGTTTAATACTTTTTTTAATATTGTAATCATTTTTATAATTATCTAACTTTTATTCTTAGACTTTAATAATTTTTGAATGTGGGGTAATATACCAAACTTCAAAAATATGTATATATGTTTGCAGTTTATCTTATGTACACAACAGGGTAAAACAACGCATTTTCAAATGTAGTGACCCGAACTTTTCCATGTTTATATATATTAATTGAGATTGATATTTACATGATTAAATGTTTCCAACATGTTAAGCAATCAAACTTGTTAAGACTTGATTAATTGAAATATGTTTCATATAGACAATTGACCACCCAAGTTGATCGGTGATTCACGAACGTTAAAACTTGTAAAAACTATATGATGACATATATATGGATATATATATATAGTTAACATGATACTATGATAAGAAAACATATCATAAAGTATATTAACAATGAACTACATATGTAAAAACAAGACTACTAACTTAATGATTTTTAAACGAGACATATATGTAACGATTATCGTTGTAAAGACATTTAATGTATATATATCATATTAAGAGATATTCATACATGATAATATCATGATAATATAATAATTTAAAATCTCATTTGATATTATAAACATTGGGTTAACAACATTTAACAAGATCGTTAACCTAAAGGTTTCAAAACAACACTTACATGTAACGACTAACGATGACTTAACGACTCAGTTAAAATGTATATACATGTAGTGTTTTAATATGTATTTATACACTTTTGAAAGACTTCAATACACTTATCAAAATACTTCTACTTAACAAAAATGCTTACAATTACATCCTCGTTCAGTTTCATCAACAATTCTACTCGTATGCACCCGTATTCGTACTCGTACAATACACAGCTTTTAGATGTATGTACTATTGGTATATACACTCCAATGATCAGCTCTTAGCAGCCCATGTGAGTCACCTAACACATGTGGGAACCATCATTTGGCAACTAGCATGAAATATCTCATAAAATTACAAAAATATGAGTAATCATTCATGACTTATTTACATGAAAACAAAATTACATATCCTTTATATCTAATCCATACACCAACGACCAAAAACACCTACAAACACTTTCATTCTTCAATTTTCTTCATCTAATTGATCTCTCTCAAGTTCTATCTTCAAGTTCTAAGTGTTCTTCATAAATTCCAAAAGTTCTAGTTTCATAAAATCAAGAATACTTTCAAGTTTGCTAGCTCACTTCCAATCTTGTAAGGTGATCATCCAACCTCAAGAAATCTTTGTTTCTTACAGTAGGTTATCATTCTAATACAAGGTAATAATCATATTCAAACTTTGGTTAAATTTCTATAACTATAACAATCTTATTTCAAGTGATGATCTTACTTGAACTTGTCTTCGTGTCATGATTCTGCTTCAAGAACTTCGAGCCATCCAAGGATCCATTGAAGCTAGATCCATTTTTCTCTTTTCCAGTAGGTTTATCCAAGGAAATTAAGGTAGTAATGATGTTCATAACATCATTCGATTCATACATATAAAGCTATCTTATTCGAAGGTTTAAACTTGTAATCACTAGAACATAGTTTAGTTAATTCTAAACTTGTTCGCAAACAAAAGTTAATCCTTCTAACTTGACTTTTAAAAATCAACTAAACACATGTTCTATATCTATATGATATGCTAACTTAATGATTTAAAACCTGGAAACACGAAAAACACCGTAAAACCGGATTTACGCCGTCGTAGTAACACCGCGGGCTGTTTTGGGTTAGTTAATTAAAAACTATGATAAACTTTGATTTAAAAGTTGTTATTCTGAGAAAATGATTTTTATTATGAACATGAAACTATATCCAAAAATTATGGTTAAACTCAAAGTGGAAGTATGTTTTCTAAAATGGTCATCTAGACGTCGTTCTTTCGACTGAAATGACTACCTTTACAAAAACGACTTGTAACTTATTTTTCCGACTATAAACCTATACTTTTCTGTTTAGATTCATAAAATAGAGTTCAATATGAAACCATAGCAATTTGATTCACTCAAAACGGATTTAAAATGAAGAAGTTATGGGTAAAACAAGATTGGATAATTTTTCTCATTTTAGCTACGTGAAAATTGGTAACAAATCTATTCCAACCATAACTTAATCAACTTGTATTGTATATTATGTAATCTTGAGATACCATAGACACGTATACAATGTTTCGACCTATCATGTCGACACATCTATATATATTTCGGAACAACCATAGACACTCTATATGTGAATGTTGGAGTTAGCTATACAGGGTTGAGGTTGATTCCAAAATATATATAGTTTGAGTTGTGATCAATACTGAGATACGTATACACTGGGTCGTGGATTGATTCAAGATAATATTTATCGATTTATTTCTGTACATCTAACTGTGGACAACTAGTTGTAGGTTACTAACGAGGACAGCTGACTTAATAAACTTAAAACATCAAAATATATTAAAAGTGTTGTAAATATATTTTGAACATACTTTAATATATATGTATATATTGTTATAGGTTCGTGAATCAACAGTGGCCAAGTCTTACTTCCCGACGAAGTAAAAATCTGTGAAAGTGAGTTATAGTCCCACTTTTAAAATCTAATATTTTTGGGATGAGAATACATGCAGGTTTTATAAATGATTTACAAAATAGACACAAGTACGTGAAACTACATTCTATGGTTGAATTATCGAAATCGAATATGCCCCTTTTTATTAAGTCTGGTAATCTAAGAATTAGGGAACAGACACCCTAATTGACGCGAATCCTAAAGATAGATCTATTGGGCCTAACAAACCCCATCCAAAGTACCGGATGCTTTAGTACTTCGAAATTTATATCATATCCGAAGGGTGTCCCGGAATGATGGGGATATTCTTATATATGCATCTTGTTATTGTCGGTTACCAGGTGTTCACCATATGAATGATTTTTATCTCTATGTATGGGATGTGTATTGAAATATGAAATCTTGTGGTCTATTGTTACGATTTGATATATATATATATATATAGGTTAAACCTATAACTCACCAACATTTTTGTTGACGTTTTAAGCATGTTTATTCTCAGGTGATTATTAAGAGCTTCCGCTGTCGCATACTTAAATAAGGACAAGATTTGGAGTCCATGCTTGTATGATATTGTGTAAAAACTGCATTCAAGAAACTTATTTTGTTGTAACATATTTGTATTGTAAACCATTATGTAATGGTCGTGTGTAAACAGGATATTTTAGATTATCATTATTTGATAATCTACGAAAAGCTTTTTAAACCTTTATTGATGAAATAAAGGTTATGGTTTGTTTAAAAATGAATGCAGTCTTTGAAAAACGTCTCATATAGAGGTCAAAACCTCGCAACGAAATCAATTAATATGGAACGTTTTTAATCAATAAGAACGGGACATTTCAGTTGGTATCCGAGCGTTGGTCTTAGAGAACCAGAAAATTTGCATTAATGTGTCTTATCGAGTTTGTTAGGATGCATTAGTGAGTCTGGACTTCGACCGTGTTTTCTTTAAAAATGATTGCTTAACATTTTTGTTGAAAACTATATATTTTTAACATATGAATATTATGTGATATATTAATCTCTTAACGTGTTTGATATTATGTGATAGATGTCTACCTCTAGAACAAGTCCCATTGACTCACCTAATAATAATGAAGAGTCAAATGTAAATTGGAATGATTTGTGGACTGATTCACAAGTTCCCGAAGAGGAACCGGAAGAAGAGTCGGAACCGGAAGAAGAATCGGAACCGGAAGAAGAATCGGAACCGGATGAAGAAATAGAACCGGTGGGGGAAATAATAAAATGGTTAAGTAAAAGAAAATCCTCAACCAACCGACCAAAGTTAATTATGGTCAATGGTGTTTCCGCCAAGGAAGCAAAATATTGGGAGGATTACCAATTCTCCGATGAATCGGATTCCGACGAGAATTCCGATGATGTTATAGAAATTACCCCAAATGAATTTAAAAAGGCAAAAGAAAATAATAAGGGAAAGGGCATAAAAATAGAGAAATCTAATTCCAACCCCGATGAACTTTATATGTATCGTCAACCCCCGAAGTCCTTAAGTTGTAACAATGACCCGGGAACCTCTAAACCACCAGGTTTTTCTAAACCAATGTGGACAACGACGGCTCGTATTAGGGGAACATCATATATCCCTAGAAACTTGGCAAAACGAACCAAAACCGAAGAAGAAGAAACGAGCGAGTCGGAATAAGATAGTTGTATTTGTGTGGTGTAATATATGTAATATAGTGTTCTTATGCTTTATGATATATGTAAAAATTGCTTGTATTAATAAGTATTTTTTTTTATGAATCTAACTCTTGTCTATTTTACAGTTTAAAAACACAAAATGGATAGACAATCCAATATTTTAAGAGACCTACCCGGAGACATGATTGATGAAATTTTGTCTAGAGTCGGCCAGAATTCTTCGGCACAACTATTTAAGGCGAGATCAGTTTGTAAGACATTCGAAGAACGTTCCAAGAATGTCTTGGTTTATAAGAGACTTTCGTTTGAAAGATGGGGGATATCACATTGGGAAACCCATAAGTTACGATGTGTTTACTTTGACGCATATATTGCGGGGAACCCAAATGCTATTTTACGCAACGGGTTAAGAAATTATTTTGACTCAATATATCCGAATATTGGACTTCGTGATTTAGAAAAAGCGGCTAACATGCAACATAAAGAAGCATGTTATGCTTACGGATTAGTAATGTTCGCTTCTCACCAAAGTGAGAACAAGAACATCGGGCTACAACTATTAAACAAAACGTTTCCACAAGTGACGGAGTCGGTAATTGGGGTAAGAAATGAGGTTTTTAGATTATTACGGGACTGTTGGACATTACGTAACCCTCGTCCCTTTGATGACGTTACAACACGCTGTCTTATCAACGGCCATAACGGTTATGTTGCACAAGACCAAGGATGGGAAGTAGTCCTAGTAAAACCAGAATGCATGACTTGTTTCTGGACGTATGAATTACGTGTCTTTATTGCCTTTGCTGAACGACTTGTGTACTAGCTAGAATTGTCTTCACAACTATCTTGTATCAAAGTTATTGTGTGCTATATTTCATGCTTTATGTAAAATAAGCGGTATTGTAAGTTTGTAAAATATTGTATAAAAGTTTGAACGCGAAATATTATTATAATCAGTTTTTCATATAGAATTGTAGTAGTTGAATTGTATATTAGCTACTAAGTATGAACTTAATGGGTAGGTACTACCCGAATTTAAACTTATAAAACGCTAATATGAAGAAAAAGCTTTTATAAATGAGTTCATATTATGCTACGAAATACTATTAACTACTCTTAATATTCTGTATGATTAACTTGTTCCATTTAACTATTTTGAAGGAAATGGCACCGACTACTCGACACACCGTGAATATGAATGAAGAGGAATTCCGTACTTTTCTAGCTTCAAACATAGCCGCAGTACAGGCTGCGCTACATACCAACAATAACCTTGGATCTAGCAGTACAGGAAATCGTGTAGGATGCACCTACAAAGAATTCACTGCCTGCAAACCTTTGGAATTTGATGGAACCGAAGGACCGATCGGATTGAAACGGTGGACCGAGAAGGTTGAATCGGTGTTTGCCATAAGTAAGTGTACTGAAGAGGACAAAGTGAAGTACGCTACGCATACCTTCACAGGTTCTGCGTTAACATGGTGGAATACCTATCTAGAGCAAGTGGGACAAGACGATGCGTACGCACTACCGTGGTCAGCATTCAAGCACTTAATGAACGAGAAGTACCGTCCCAGAACCGAGGTCAATAAGCTCAAGACAGAACTTAGAGGGTTACGAACCCAAGGATTTGATATTACCACGTACGAAAGACGATTCACAGAATTGTGCCTATTGTGTCCGGGAGCATTCGAAGATGAGGAAGAGAAGATCGACGCGTTTGTGAAAGGATTACCGGAAAGAATCCAAGAAGATATAAGTTCACACGAGCCCGCCTCCATACAACAGGCATGTAGAATGGCTCACAAACTAGTGAACCAGATTGAAGAAAGAATTAAAGAACAGACTGCTGAAGAGGCCAATGTGAAGCAAGTCAAAAGAAAGTGGGAGGAAAACGGTGATAAGAATCACCAATACAGCAACAACAGCAATTACAACAATAATCGCAACAATTATCCCAACAATCGCAACATCAATCGCAACTACCACAAACGGCCCAACAACAACAACAACAACAACAACAACAGCAACTACAACAATCATCCCAACAACAATAATAACCGCAACAACAACAACAATCAGAAGCAGCTATGCCAAAGGTGTGAAAAGAATCACTCGGGGTTCTGCACCAAATTTTGCAACAAGTGTAAAAGAAATGGTCATAGCGCGGCGAAGTGTGAGGTCTACGGACCAGGGGTTAATAGAATGAAAGGAACAAATGGTGTCGGAACGAGTAATGGCGGAGAAAGTAGTGTCGGAGCAAGTTATGCCAATGTAGTTTGTTATAAATGTGGAAAACCAGGCCACATTATTAGAAATTGCCCGAACCAGGAGAACACGAATGGACAAGGCCGTGGAAGAGTTTTCAATATTAATGCGGTAGAGGCACAGGAAGACCCGGAGCTTGTTACGGGTACGTTTCTTATTGATAATAAATCTGCTTACGTTTTATTTGATTCGGGTGCGGATAGAAGCTATATGAGTAGAGATTTTTGTGCTAAATTAAGTTGTCCATTGACGCCTTTGGATAGTAAATTTTTACTCGAATTAGCAAATGGTAAATTAATTTCAGCAGATAATATATGTCGGAATCGAGAAATTAAACTGGTTAGCGAAACATTTAAGATTGATTTGATACCAGTAGAATTAGGGAGTTTTGATGTGATAATCGGTATGGACTGGTTGAAAGAAGTGAAAGCAGAGATCGTTTGTTACAAAAATGCAATTCGCATTATACGAGAAAAAGGAAAACCCTTAATGGTGTACGGAGAAAAGGGCAACACGAAGCTACATCTTATTAGTAATTTGAAGGCACAAAAACTAATAAGAAAAGGTTGCTATGCTGTTCTAGCACACGTCGAGAAAGTACAAACTGAAGAAAAGAGCATCAATGATGTTCCCATCGCAAAAGAATTTCCCGATGTATTTCCGAAAGAATTACCGGGATTACCCCCACATCGATCCGTTGAATTTCAAATAGATCTTGTACCAGGAGCTGCACCAATAGCTCGTGCTCCTTACAGACTCGCACCCAGCGAGATGAAAGAACTACAAAGCCAATTACAAGAACTTTTAGAGCGTGGTTTCATTCGACCAAGCACATCACCGTGGGGAGCTCCTGTTTTGTTTGTCAAGAAGAAAGATGGTACATTCAGGTTGTGTATCGACTACCGAGAGTTGAACAAACTTACCATCAAGAACCGCTACCCACTACCGAGAATCGATGACTTATTTGATCAACTACAAGGCTCGTCTGTTTATTCAAAGATTGACTTACGTTCCGGGTATCATCAAATGCGGGTGAAAGAAGATGATATTCCAAAGACTGCTTTCAGAACACGTTACGGTCATTACGAGTTTATGGTCATGCCGTTTGGTTTAACTAATGCACCAGCTGTGTTCATGGACCTTATGAACCGAGTGTGTGGACCATACCTTGACAAGTTTGTCATTGTTTTCATTGATGACATACTTATTTACTCAAAGAATGACCAAGAACACGGTGAACATTTGAGAAAGGTGTTAGAAGTATTGAGGAAGGAAGAATTGTACGCTAAGTTTTCAAAGTGTGCATTTTGGTTGGAAGAAGTTCAATTCCTCGGTCACATAGTGAACAAAGAAGGTATTAAGGTGGATCCGGCAAAGATAGAAACTGTTGAAAAGTGGGAAACCCCGAAAACTCCGAAACACATACGCCAGTTTTTAGGACTAGCTGGTTACTACAGAAGGTTCATCCAAGACTTTTCCAGAATAGCAAAACCCTTGACTGCATTAACGCATAAAGGGAAGAAATTTGAATGGAATGATGAACAAGAGAAAGCGTTTCAGTTATTGAAGAAAAAGCTAACTACGGCACCTATATTGTCATTGCCTGAAGGGAATGATGATTTTGTGATTTATTGTGATGCATCAAAGCAAGGTCTCGGTTGTGTATTAATGCAACGAACGAAGGTGATTGCTTATGCGTCTAGACAATTGAAGATTCACGAACAAAATTATACGACGCATGATTTGGAATTAGGCGCGGTTGTTTTTGCATTAAAGACTTGGAGGCACTACTTATATGGGGTCAAAAGTATTATATATACCGACCACAAAAGTCTTCAACACATATTTAATCAGAAACAACTGAATATGAGGCAGCGTAGGTGGATTGAATTATTGAATGATTACGACTTTGAGATTCGTTACCACCCGGGGAAGGCAAATGTGGTAGCCGATGCCTTGAGCAGGAAGGACAGAGAACCCATTCGAGTAAAATCTATGAATATAATGATTCATAATAACATTACTACTCAAATAAAGGAGGCGCAACAAGGAGTTTTAAAAGAGGGAAATTTAAAGGATGAAATACCCAAAGGATCGGAGAAGCATCTTAATATTCGGGAAGACGGAACCCGGTATAGGGCTGAAAGGATTTGGGTACCAAAATTTGGAGATATGAGAGAAATGGTACTTAGAGAAGCTCATAAAACCAGATACTCAATACATCCTGGAACGGGGAAGATGTACAAGGATCTCAAGAAACATTTTTGGTGGCCGGGTATGAAAGCCGATGTTGCTAAATACGTAGGAGAATGTTTGACGTGTTCTAAGGTCAAAGCTGAGCATCAGAAACCATCAGGTCTACTTCAACAACCCGAAATCCCGGAATGGAAATGGGAAAACATTACCATGGATTTCATCACTAAATTGCCAAGGACTGCAAGTGGTTTTGATACTATTTGGGTAATAGTTGATCGTCTCACCAAATCAGCACACTTCCTACCAATAAGAGAAGATGACAAGATGGAGAAGTTAGCACGACTGTATTTGAAGGAAGTCGTCTCCAGACATGGAATACCAATCTCTATTATCTCTGATAGGGATGGCAGATTTATTTCAAGATTCTGGCAGACATTACAGCAAGCATTAGGAACTCGTCTAGACATGAGTACTGCCTATCATCCACAAACTGATGGGCAGAGCGAAAGGACGATACAAACGCTTGAAGACATGCTACGAGCATGTGTTATTGATTTCGGAAACAGTTGGGATCGACATCTACCATTAGCAGAATTTTCCTACAACAACAGCTACCATTCAAGCATTGAGATGGCGCCGTTTGAAGCACTTTATGGTAGAAAGTGCAGGTCTCCGATTTGTTGGAGTGAAGTGGGGGATAGACAGATTACGGGTCCGGAGATTATACAAGAAACTACCGAGAAGATCATCCAAATTCAAAAACGGTTGAAAACCGCCCAAAGTCGACAAAAGAGCTACGCTGACATTAAAAGAAAAGATATAGAATTTGAAATTGGAGAGATGGTCATGCTTAAAGTTGCACCTTGGAAAGGCGTTGTTCGATTTGGTAAACGAGGGAAATTAAATCCAAGGTATATTGGACCATTCAAGATTATTGATCGTGTCGGACCAGTAGCTTACCGACTAGAGTTACCTCAACAACTCGCGGCTGTACATAACACTTTCCACATCTCGAATTTAAAGAAATGTTTTGCTAAAGAAGATCTCACTATTCCGTTAGATGAAATCCAAATCAACGAAAAACTTCAATTCATCGAAGAACCCGTCGAAATAATGGATCGTGAGGTTAAAAGACTTAAGCAAAACAAAATACCAATTGTTAAGGTTCGATGGAATGCTCGTAGAGGACCCGAGTTCACCTGGGAGCGTGAAGATCAGATGAAGAAGAAATACCCGCATCTATTTCCAGAAGATTCGTCAACACCTTCAACAGCTTAAAATTTCGGGACGAAATTTATTTAACGGGTAGGTACTGTAGTGACCCGAACTTTTCCATGTTTATATATATTAATTGAGATTGATATTTACATGATTAAATGTTTCCAACATGTTAAGCAATCAAACTTGTTAAGACTTGATTAATTGAAATATGTTTCATATAGACAATTGACCACCCAAGTTGATCGGTGATTCACGAACGTTAAAACTTGTAAAAACTATATGATGACATATATATGGATATATATATATAGTTAACATGATACTATGATAAGAAAACATATCATAAAGTATATTAACAATGAACTACATATGTAAAAACAAGACTACTAACTTAATGATTTTTAAACGAGACATATATGTAACGATTATCGTTGTAAAGACATTTAATGTATATATATCATATTAAGAGATATTCATACATGATAATATCATGATAATATAATAATTTAAAATCTCATTTGATATTATAAACATTGGGTTAACAACATTTAACAAGATCGTTAACCTAAAGGTTTCAAAACAACACTTACATGTAACGACTAACGATGACTTAACGACTCAGTTAAAATGTATATACATGTAGTGTTTTAATATGTATTTATACACTTTTGAAAGACTTCAATACACTTATCAAAATACTTCTACTTAACAAAAATGCTTACAATTACATCCTCGTTCAGTTTCATCAACAATTCTGCTCGTATGCACCCGTATTCGTACTCGTACAATACACAGCTTTTAGATGTATGTACTATTGGTATATACACTCCAATGATCAGCTCTTAGCAGCCCATGTGAGTCACCTAACACATGTGGGAACCATCATTTGGCAACTAGCATGAAATATCTCATAAAATTACAAAAATATGAGTAATCATTCATGACTTATTTACATGAAAACAAAATTACATATCCTTTATATCTAATCCATACACCAACGACCAAAAACACCTACAAACACTTTCATTCTTCAATTTTCTTCATCTAATTGATCTCTCTCAAGTTCTATCTTCAAGTTCTAAGTGTTCTTCATAAATTCCAAAAGTTCTAGTTTCATAAAATCAAGAATACTTTCAAGTTTGCTAGCTCACTTCCAATCTTGTAAGGTGATCATCCAACCTCAAGAAATCTTTGTTTCTTACAGTAGGTTATCATTCTAATACAAGGTAATAATCATATTCAAACTTTGGTTAAATTTCTATAACTATAACAATCTTATTTCAAGTGATGATCTTACTTGAACTTGTCTTCGTGTCATGATTCTGCTTCAAGAACTTCGAGCCATCCAAGGATCCATTGAAGCTAGATCCATTTTTCTCTTTTCCAGTAGGTTTATCCAAGGAAATTAAGGTAGTAATGATGTTCATAACATCATTCGATTCATACATATAAAGCTATCTTATTCGAAGGTTTAAACTTGTAATCACTAGAACATAGTTTAGTTAATTCTAAACTTGTTCGCAAACAAAAGTTAATCCTTCTAACTTGACTTTTAAAAATCAACTAAACACATGTTCTATATCTATATGATATGCTAACTTAATGATTTAAAACCTGGAAACACGAAAAACACCGTAAAACCGGATTTACGCCGTCGTAGTAACACCGCGGGCTGTTTTGGGTTAGTTAATTAAAAACTATGATAAACTTTGATTTAAAAGTTGTTATTCTGAGAAAATGATTTTTATTATGAACATGAAACTATATCCAAAAATTATGGTTAAACTCAAAGTGGAAGTATGTTTTCTAAAATGGTCATCTAGACGTCGTTCTTTCGACTGAAATGACTACCTTTACAAAAACGACTTGTAACTTATTTTTCCGACTATAAACCTATACTTTTCTGTTTAGATTCATAAAATAGAGTTCAATATGAAACCATAGCAATTTGATTCACTCAAAACGGATTTAAAATGAAGAAGTTATGGGTAAAACAAGATTGGATAATTTTTCTCATTTTAGCTACGTGAAAATTGGTAACAAATCTATTCCAACCATAACTTAATCAACTTGTATTGTATATTATGTAATCTTGAGATACCATAGACACGTATACAATGTTTCGACCTATCATGTCGACACATCTATATATATTTCGGAACAACCATAGACACTCTATATGTGAATGTTGGAGTTAGCTATACAGGGTTGAGGTTGATTCCAAAATATATATAGTTTGAGTTGTGATCAATACTGAGATACGTATACACTGGGTCGTGGATTGATTCAAGATAATATTTATCGATTTATTTCTGTACATCTAACTGTGGACAACTAGTTGTAGGTTACTAACGAGGACAGCTGACTTAATAAACTTAAAACATCAAAATATATTAAAAGTGTTGTAAATATATTTTGAACATACTTTAATATATATGTATATATTGTTATAGGTTCGTGAATCAACAGTGGCCAAGTCTTACTTCCCGACGAAGTAAAAATCTGTGAAAGTGAGTTATAGTCCCACTTTTAAAATCTAATATTTTTGGGATGAGAATACATGCAGGTTTTATAAATGATTTACAAAATAGACACAAGTACGTGAAACTACATTCTATGGTTGAATTATCGAAATCGAATATGCCCCTTTTTATTAAGTCTGGTAATCTAAGAATTAGGGAACAGACACCCTAATTGACGCGAATCCTAAAGATAGATCTATTGGGCCTAACAAACCCCATCCAAAGTACCGGATGCTTTAGTACTTCGAAATTTATATCATATCCGAAGGGTGTCCCGGAATGATGGGGATATTCTTATATATGCATCTTGTTATTGTCGGTTACCAGGTGTTCACCATATGAATGATTTTTATCTCTATGTATGGGATGTGTATTGAAATATGAAATCTTGTGGTCTATTGTTACGATTTGATATATATATATATATAGGTTAAACCTATAACTCACCAACATTTTTGTTGACGTTTTAAGCATGTTTATTCTCAGGTGATTATTAAGAGCTTCCGCTGTCGCATACTTAAATAAGGACAAGATTTGGAGTCCATGCTTGTATGATATTGTGTAAAAACTGCATTCAAGAAACTTATTTTGTTGTAACATATTTGTATTGTAAACCATTATGTAATGGTCGTGTGTAAACAGGATATTTTAGATTATCATTATTTGATAATCTACGAAAAGCTTTTTAAACCTTTATTGATGAAATAAAGGTTATGGTTTGTTTAAAAATGAATGCAGTCTTTGAAAAACGTCTCATATAGAGGTCAAAACCTCGCAACGAAATCAATTAATATGGAACGTTTTTAATCAATAAGAACGGGACATTTCATCAAAGACTGGCATTAAGTTCAACAAAAGCAACTAATTTTGACGACAAGATGCAAAATATATGTGAAATAACAACAAGACGGAATGAACAAATGATGTGCACCATTTATCATTCAGCAAACAAACGCCAATATATTTGGAAACTTTGGTAAAAATTTAATCATTTTCACACAAATCACCCTCAATAATTTAAATTGTTACTGATTTCTTGCAAATGAGGGCATTGCAAGATCTTAAGTGTGGGAAGGGGTTAAATTCTTTCGGATTTTAAAATTTTTATATTAAACACTTGGTTACCATTAAAAATACTAGTAAAGCAGTAGTTGTATTAGAATCTAGTGCTCTCTGATAATAAAGAACAGCCCTAGTCTTATATACTGACTACCCAATTCTAGTAAAATTTTTCAAAATTTTCAATTAAATGAATTCAAAATCATGTTTATACATATTTATGAACGATAAAACTAGGTTTTAACACCGAAATTATTGTTACCTCGGAAAGGACATAAATTGAGAAACAAACTAAAATGTTAAAATTCATTTAAAATGGAATAGAGGACGATAAAAAGGAAAATAAAAGCCAAGTGTGGGAAAATTTACCAAGTTATTTTAAACATATGTCACATATATCTGTAACAAATAACTGAAAATACTTTTGCTTTGAACTAAACTAAACTGTTTTACCCAATGAAAGAAAAGAAGAGATGGATCTACATGATGAATCAATTCCATCATTAAAAGGAAGTAAAGTCTTCCGAAAAAGACACGCGCTTCTTGATTTAGGTCATGAAGTTGTCGTTCAGACCAGCTGTAGGTTGACGAAAAATCTAGAAAAGTCATCACTAAAATCAGCAGGAAATCCACGGACCTCAGCATTAAACAGGGTCGCCAAGTGGTCAGATTTATCCTAACCATGAGAAGGATTTATCTCGTACAATGGGGGGGCACCTTGCAAATTAGCTTGATAAGACTAATGAATCAGATCCCCAGAAAGGATAATCTCCTTAAAGATTAAAAATCAGCTTTTAAGACTGATATTACTCAATCCTAGAGATTGACCTTAAAGATTGAGAATTACAAACTCATGGAATTCAATGATATCTAAACTTGAGCTTAAACGAGAAAATATTTTGATCAAAATTACAAACCGATTTGTTTTCTGAAAACCCCATTTTCAATGCGTTCATTACCATTGAACGTAAAATCCTAGGAATTCACCTGGAATTCATTAGGTCACCTGAACCAAATCGGGTGTCAACCGTAAGAACGGTGGTTGCATAGTGGCCAAAGACAGGACCTTGTGCCATACCGAAAAAAAAATTATAAGGGTGAGCTTTACTATTGCTCCTACCAAGGATAGTAATTGCGTCCGACACGTTATAGACCATAATCAAAAGCATGTCACAGGACATTGCCTTAACAGTTGCTTGTTCAACGCTTTCCTTTACAACCGGACGGTAGTTTGCCGAAAGGTAATATACGGAACAAGTAAACTGGACGTGTTGCTTTCCTAATACAAGGTTAGCAAGTGGGTGACACAAAACCGCAAGTTTTGAGCTAAAATTTTCAAATCTGAAACCCACCAAACCCACAAAAATATTTTGCAAACACCGGTAAAGGGTTATTCCGGAAAACTTATCTAGGGTAAAAACTAGATTTCAAAAGATCAAATGTTTTCATAAAGATCCAATTTCCTTAATGGATCTAAATTTTTATAGTCATGTGGGACTGTAAACCATATCGTTACTACCATTGTTTATACCGCCATATAGAAATCACTGATGTACAAAGTGTGAAGAATAAAGAAGTGATTCTAGTATTTCAAGACGATATTGCTTGAGGACAAGCAACGCTCAAGTGTGGGAATATTTGATAATGCTAAAAACGAACATATATTTCATAGCATTATTCCTCAAGAAAGACAAGCTTTTAGTTGCAATTGTTCTATTTACAAGTGATATTCGTTTAAATAATAAAAGGTGAAGACAAAAGACAGATTCGACGAATTGAAGACGCAAACGACCAAAAAGCTCAAAAGTACAAAAGACAATCAAAAAGGTTCCAATTATTGATAAGAAACGTCTCGAAATCACAAGAGTACAAGATTCAAAACGCAAAGTACAAGATATTAAATTGTACGCGAGGACGTTCGAAAATCCGGAACCGGGACCAGAGTCAACTCTTAACGCTCGACGCAACGGACTAAAAATTACAAGTTAACTATGTATATAAATATAATATAATATAATATATAATTAATTATATTAATTATATATATATTATATATATATATTAAAAACCGTCGGCAGAGAAAACTCCAAGGACTGAGCTGTAAAATTAACCTCCGCGACTCGCGGAGTTTGAAGAGTATTTTGCCGCGAGTCGCGGAGCCCCAAAAATCAACTCTGGCTATAAAGCCAACCGAATTCTGATCAAAATTCATCATCTTTTCTTCCTCATTCATACGTAAAACTTATATATATATATATATATAATTTATATTTTAATTTTAATTTTAATTCTAATAATAAGGGTATGTTAGCGAATGTTGTAAGGGTGTAAGTCGAAATTCTGTCCGTGTAACGCTATGCTATTTTTAATCATTGTAAGTTATGTTCAACCTTTTTACATTAATGTCTCGTAGCTAAGTTATTATTATGCTTATTTAAAACGAAGTAATCATGATGTTGGGCTAATTATTAAAATTGGGTAATTGGGCTTTGTACCATAATTGGGGTTTGGACAAAAGAACGACACTTGTGGAAATTAGACTATGGGCTATTAATGGGCTTTATATTTGTTTAACTAAATGAAAGTTTGTTAATGTTAATATAAAGATTTACAATTGGGCGTCCCTATAAATTACCATATACACTCGATCGGACACGATGGGCGGGGTATTTATATGTACGAATAATCGTTCATTTAACCGGACACGGGAATGGATTAATAGCCACTAGAATAATTAAAACAGGGGTGAAATTACATTCAAGGGTAATTGGTGTAATTGTTAACAAAGTAGTAAAACCTTGGTTTGCACGCAGTCGATAACCTGGTGTATTCATTAAACAAAGTATTAAAACCTTGTTACAATTCGAATCCCCAATTAGTTGGAATATTTAACTTCGGGTATGATAATAATTTGATGAGGACACTCGCACTTTATATTTATGACTGATGGACTATTATGGACAAAAACCAGACGGACATATTAAATAATCCAGGACAAAGGACAATTAACCCATGGGCATAAAACTAAAATCAACACGTCAAACATCATGATTACGGAAGTTTAAATAAGCATAATTCTTTTATTTCATATTTAATTTCCTTTATTTTATATTTAATTGCACTTCTAATTATCGCACTTTTATTTATTGTTATTTAATCGCACTTTTAATTATCGTACTTTTTAATTATCGCAATTTTATTTTATCGCATTTTTATTATTCGCAATTTCATTATCGTTATTTACTTTACGCTTTAATTTAAGTCTTATATTTATTTTATATTTTACATTAGGTTTTAACTGCGACTAAAGTCTTAAAATCGATAAACCGGTCATTAAACGGTAAAAACCCCCCTTTATAATAATAATATTACTTATATATATATTTGTATATTTATAAAAGTAAACTAATATAGCGTTGAGCTTTGTTTAAAAATTTCCCTGTGGAACGAACCGGACTTACTAAAAACTACACTACTGAACGATTAGGTACACTGCCTATAAGTGTTGTAGCAAGGTTTAAGTATATCCATTCTATAAATAAATAAATATCTTGTGTAAAATTGTATCGTATTTAATAGTTTTTCCTAGTAAAATATAAGCTATATTATATACTACCCCGCTGCACATCAGGTGCGTATGACGTTGATATTCGTCTGACAGATTGTGAAGTTGAGGTTTGCAATGCAGTTATTGTTGGTGGTGGTAATGGTACTATTGGCATTGGTGATGGTGTTACTGGTTATGCCGCTGGTGCTGCTGCTGGTGTTTGTAACCTTTGCACCATATTCTCCAAACCCACTACCCGAGCACGAAGCTCGTTGACTTCTTTTATTACACCAGGGTGATTGTCGGTTCGGATGAGCGGATAAATATCATCAAGAATTTGGTATAGTATATAATCGTGACGAGATACTCTGGAAATGAGAGAGAAAATGGTGTTTCGGACAGGTTTGCCGGTAAGTGCTTGAGGTTCTTTGCCAAGAGGGCAATGTGGTGGATGAAAAGGATCACCTTCTTCTTGTCTCCAATGTTTGAGGAGGCTACGAACCATCAAATGAATTGAAGATGACTAGTTGGTTGATCCATTTTGTTTACACTGCTTTCGGAGCTTAGGTGAATATTCATGTCTGAATAGCTGTCGGAATAACTATCGGAATAGCTATCGGAATCTGAGGGACTCGAACTGGTTGAGGGATTCATCTCGTACGATCAGATAAAGGATTTTCGATAAGAAATAGATTATAGGATGTAGATTAGTACCCTGTAATACATAATTTACATATGCATATATAATACTAAAATCCCATAAGTTACGGAGGAATCTACGGAAGCCGTCAGGCAAAGGTAACAATAACAGATACGCTAAGATATGAATTTATCTATACACTGTCTATGCAATAGAGGCAGTAAGACGTGTCTAGACTTTAAGGATGATAAGCAAATAATTCTCGACACTAAATGATAAGCAAAACTTTTGACATGCAGACACGGTCGAAGTCCAGACCTACTAATGCATCTAAACAACTATCAGTTAGACACAATAATGCAAGACCTGGTTCGCTAAGACCACCGCTCTGATACCAACTCTAATGACCCGTCCTAATCCATCTGGACAAATACATTACATTTGGTTACATCGCGAGGTACTTGACCTCTATATGATACATTTCACAAACATTGCATTCGTTTTTGAAAAGACAATCTTTCGTTACATCGAAAGTTGACGGAATGCATACCATTTCATAATATATCCATCTATAATTGACCTATTAATAATCTTGATGAACTCCACGACTCGAATGCAACGTCTTTTGAAATATGTCATGAATGACTCCAAGTAATATCTCTAATATGAGCAAATGCACAGCGGAAGATTTCTTTCATACCTGAGAATAAACATGCTTTAAAGTGTCAATCAAAAGGTTGGTGAGTTCATTAGTTTAACATAAATATTCATTTCCATCATTTTTAATAGACCATAAGATTTTCATTTCCATTTCTCATAAATATACGTCCCATGCATAGAGACAAAAATCATTCATATGGTGAACACCTGGTAACCGACATTAACAAGATGCATATAAGAATATCCCCTATCATTCCAGGAAATCCTTCGGACATGATAAAAACGAATTCGAAGTATTAAAGCATCCGGTACTTTGGATGTGGTTCGTTAGGCCCAATAGTTCTATCTTTAGGATTCACGTCAATTAGTAGATCGGTTTATTAATTCTTAGGCTACCAAGCAAAAGGGCATATTCGGCTTCGATCATTCACCCATATAATGTAGTTTCAATTACTTGTATCTATTTCATAAAACAGTTATAAAAATTGCGCATGTATTCTCAGCCCAAAAATATAAAGGGTAAAAAGGCAAATGAAACTCACGATATTGTATTTTGTAGTAAAAATACATATGGCGACATTGAACAATGCAGAGTTGGCCTCGGATTCACGAACCTATTATTCAATCATGTATATATATATATATTAAAACATATACTCGTAAACAACTAAATCTTTGTTATATATATATATATATATATATATATATATATATATATATATATATATATATATATATATATATATATATATATATATATATATAGATATATTTGATTTATCTATTTTATTTAACTAGCGTTTATCTTTCATTATCACATATTAATAGTAATAATTTATATTAGGGTTTATATATATAAAAATATATATGTATATATTAAATTATATATTACTTATATAGCTTAGTTATTTTATTGTTAATAATAAAATTATAGTGATATGTGATTTTAATATTCTTGTAATGTATTTTTATATAAAAATATTTATTTGTAGTAATATTAATAATAATAACTATGAATATAACAGTTTTACTACTAATGATAATAATGATAATAAGTTTAATTGTATCCATACTAATAGTCATATTACCAATAATAATGATTTTATTACTATTACTTTTGTTGATAATAACAATACTTATAAAAATACTATTGATATTAATGTTTCTAATACTTGTAAATCTAAATATGATAACAATATTAATAATAATTATAATACTAATAATAGTGATAATAATAATACTAATTATGCTAATAACCATATTCTAACATTAGTAATAACAATAATTTTGTTAATCATTTTAATATTAATGATAATAATAATAGTAACACTAATAATAATAATAGTAATAATAATAATAATAATAATAATAATAATAATAATAATAATAATAATAATAATAATAATGATACTACTAATAATAATGATACTAATAATTATATTTTTAATATTTGTAATCTCATAATAATAATAATAATTACTATTACTAATAACAATAACAATAACAATAATAATAATAATAATAATAATAATAATAATAATAATAATAATAATAATAATAATAATAATAATAATAATAATAATAATAATAATAATAACAAAATAGAAAACTACCTTAGGAAAGGGCTTCTAAAAAAAATGGTGCCTCATACGAGGCTCGAACCCCCGACCTCTCGTATATCACAAACACCCTCTACCAACTATCTGTTCCTATATTTCTGTTTTTAATCCCAGATTATATTTATTTACCCTTGTATTCTGCTTCTTATCTCTTTCTTCTTCTTCAATAATTCCATCGACCAAGTACCCATTTAATAATCAAACAAACATTTGTTCCTTAGTTGAATTATAAAATGATTTATACCTGAATATCACTAGACTCAAAAAAAATAAAGAATAAAAGAAGCTGCTGCTCGTCGTGGGTGTTTAAAAAAAATTGATTTTGAATTTGACGATGTTTTAGCAAAAGATTACAACACCAAATTTGTTTCAAATCACTCCTATAATCTTTCTAAATCATCAAATTGACAGAAAACATCGAAACGATTACGAATTTTAACGATGAACACGAATTTGACTTTTTTAGAATTTACCTTTGACTTCAAAATTCTTGATCGATATGAGAAATCTGAATCTGAGATTTTACAGGTAGTTTAAGAAGGGGATTCCTAACAAAATAGCAAAAATAGTTTTTTTATAATTGATTCGAATTGAAGTTATAAAAAAAATATACGTTGACGGTTTATCGAGCTGTATAACTTTTTTTATATCTTCCAATTGGAGATGATATTGCATCTTATATTTATAACAATTGAATATATAGAGTTATCAGAGATGATTTGTTTGTATACCAGTTGATTTAGACATGTAACAAACTTAGACATGAATTCACGAGCTGTATAGTATATCAGGAAAAAAAATAAAGCAGATAATGAAAATGATGCGTTCACTTTAATCTATTATATATAAATTAATTTAAATTTATGTTAATAAACATATTAATAATTATACTACCATTAATATTATAAAAAATACTGATATTACAACAATACTAATAATATTAATGATAATAATAATAATAATAATAATAATAATAATAATAATAATAATAATAATAATAATAATAATAATAATAATAATAATAATAATAATAATAATAATAATAATAATAATAATAATAATAATATTAATACTAAAATTAAAATATTGATAATAATAATTTTACTTATAATGATATTAATTATAATATTAATATAATTAATGATATTAATAATATTAGTAATAATAATAATATAACAATTTATATATATTAAATTTCATACCTATGTGTGATAATAACATTAATAATATTAACTTTGATATTTATATTGAAAATGATGATAATATTACTATAACAAAATTTAACTTATAATTAGATTTAATATATTAATATTACATATTATTAACTATGTGTTATGTATTACTTATATAATATATATATTTAATATTTAATAATTATACATTTTATATAAATATTATAATATACATATAATATTAATTATGTTTAAGAATCATATATATATATATATATATATATATATATATATATATATATATATATATATATATACATATACATATATTACCTAGATCTTTATTATCTAATATATTGTTTTACTTAATTCTAATGTTTTCAATTGCATTTTATTATTTCATATTGTCATATATATTTACATTTATATATATATATATATATATATATTTATATACACATGAATGTTCGTTAATCGTCGGAAATAGTTATAGGGCAATGCATTCATGTAAATTGTTCTAAAACTTTTTGAGACTCAACATTACAGACTTTGCTTATCTTGTTGGAATCATATAAAGATTAAATTTAAATTTAGTCAGAAATTCCCGGGTCGTCACAGTTTGATGGTGGATCGTGGTGGTGATAGCGGGTGTTCCATGGAGTAGCATGGTGGTGATGGGGTGTCGACTAGCAAGTGGAAGAGGAGAAACATATGAATCGTTTTTGTATGTATATGCTAATCATCTATATATATATATATATATATATATATATATATATATATATATATATATATATATATATATATATATATATATATATATATATATATATATAGATTAGATTTAACGAAATAAACACATGATGCACAGTAAAATTCAATAGTGACGAATACTAATATTAAAGTAGCAGCCATAAATTTTGGATATACTCTACCGACAGTTTTTACGGGGTGTGTCCATTGCTAAACAGTTACGGATAATTTAATGAAGAAAAATCACATATGTTAAAATTAAGTCCATTTATTTATTTCAGCCATTACCTGTTTGAAAACTGATCAATAATGTTCGATAATTATTTATTTTTTGTTCCAATTAATATGTACGGAGTACTAATATTTAAACTAGAAATGTAAAAAATGTTTTTGTTAAAACTAAAATCTTTGTAATTAATTTACAGTCCAACTTTTATCTCAATCCATCATGAACATGTACTATATCTATATAAAAACTAACAAAACGTCAACCGAGTGTTACTGACGTTTACTAATTTAGCTCGAAATCGTTTATTTTTTAATATATTCTCTTTCTATATATAAACAGTTTTAAATAGCATGTTTAACTACTAAAATGAATATATTATATATTCTTAAACAAATAGATTTAATATAATTTATATATTTACAAGTAATATTTATACACATAATTATATATATGTTTATATGTATTTATAATAATAGTTTTCATAACATTGCATATTATTTTACGTATTTATTTCTAACAATTTAATCATACAATAGTTCCAATAATATTTCAAATTATCATATATTTATATATGTATCTATTTACAAATAGTTATTCGTGAATCGTCGGGAATGGTCGCAGGTCAAATGATTTCATTAAATAGTTCATAAATTTTGAAATTCAATTTAATAGACTTTGCTCATCATGTCGAAACCATGTAAAGATTAAGTTTAAATTTGGTCGGAAATTTTTGGGTCGTCACAGTACCTACCCGTTAAAGAAATTTCTTCCTGAAATTTGAGTGGAATGGTCATGGCAGACAATAAATATGTTTTCATGACGCATACGAGTTAGAAGTTAGAGGTTTATCATCATTGAGTAATATAGATAAAACGATTTGATTACGCGAAGTGTATAAGTGAAGCTATCACAAAAGAGTGAAATGAGAAAATAATATTTCGTCATATCCTTTGACGTAGATATGGTTGATTTCCGGAGTTTAAGGGATTTAAAAGAAAATCTTGGAAATCTATAAGATCCGATTCTTCGAGATTTAAGGAAATTAGGATCTTCTTCAATTAAATGCGATCATTTGTTTTAATTGCTCTGTCTGGTATTTCTACTATAAATGAAAATATTTCGTTCCATTATTTTCATTACTCCTATGATTTCTTCCTTAATTCATTCTTCCAAAGATTTTGAAAATGCTAAATCCAGTTTTGATCATTATTCTTATTCTGACTATCGCAACAATCATTCTCGTCTTCCAACTTCCACTGGAGGAATCTGTTTTCTTCTACTTTTCCCTTGGGATTATAGTGTTTTTAATTCTCCCGTGTCTTTATGTTATGATAAATGTTGACATACACGGTTTGTAATTTATGTGTTGTTATCGGGCTTTATATTCTCCCTTATATTTCGATGCGCTATGCTTTTGTTTTTTTCTCTTCCCAACTTTAAATAAAGCCAGTAATGGTCCAGAATTGTGGGTACGAAGTTTCGAGTGAACATGACTAATGTTCTAAGAGAGTGATTGTAATAGCACGATCTTGATTGGTTAAATTACTAAAATTTAAGAGAAAAGATAATACTATCAAGAAAATATGTTCTTGATATGTTTATAGATTAGATAGAATGTAAGAGTCGTGTAACATGGCACATGATGACGTTATAGTCTATGAATCATCACGTCCCATTAGAAACTCAACATGACTTACTGTAATATAATCACATTGATCAAGTGTCATTATATTATACTAACTCATGCTTCAATTCCCAACACTACTTCAAAAACATTCATAATTCAAACATGAAGGTTTACAGAATATAGAAACTAAACAATTTCCTTTATGGTGTAATACAGATAACTTGAAAAGATAACTGATTTCAGATAAGGATAGTTATGAAAATATCTTCAGAAATATCGAAGATATTTATGACGATATTTTGGAATTTCTAAGATCGAAGGTTGATAAGAAACTTTTTTTCGTAAGATTTTAACATGACTTCGGAGCAGGATATTCTCTAAAGATTTCATCGGATCCAGAATTACCTGGATTCTTTGAATATAGGGTTTGGTCCTTGAATTTATCCTTGGTCTCCTTCATGGTTAGCACAATCTGTTTTTCATTACAAATTTTCTATCGAGCGTTCCCACATTCCATTCTTTATTATCAAACTTTTGGCCGTTTAGACCATCTATGATTTTTTCTTTTTCCTCTGCATTTAATGCTACCATATCTGAATCATCGGTTATCAATCCGAGGTGGTTTCAAGAGAATTGTGTTTTTAGATGATTAAACGCTGATGGTAATATGGTGGAATATAAAAGGTTCTCCGATAATGAAGGCAAAAAGACAACGTATATATCAAGGTTATAATAAGGCTAGTCCGACTGAAAAGCCGAAGTTGACTTGCTGGAGCTGTGACAAAATTTGCTACTTGGAAAGGAATTACCAAGTTATTTTGGGTAACAATAACGCTAAAGGAATTAGCATAATTACGTGTTAAACATTTACTCAGTTTTCGAGAGTTTTTCAGGTGCATAACTATATGCATCAATCTCTTCTTCCGTAGATGAAGTGTGGTTGGTTCATCCTCTCGATTGAGGTGTTTTCAAGAATCATGCAAGGTTTGAACGTAGATTGTATCGTCAAGATACAAATGAGGTTTAAGATGAAATCAAGTGGCAAACTTGAAGAATTGTTTAGTTTCGTATGTTATAATCAATATTTTAATTCATTTTAATTGTCCAATATTGGTAGTTCACAGTTAGTAATTCAATAATTCATATATAGTTTAATATATAATATTCGAATTAATTAATACGTGTCGTAACCCGTGTACATGTCTCAGACTCGATCACAACTCAAAGTATATATATTATTGTAGAATCAACCTCAACCCTGTATAGCGAACTCGAGTATTACAGCATATACAGTGTCTATGGTTATTCCAAATAATATATATAGATGCGTCGATATGATATGTCAAAACCTTGTATACATGTCCCGATATTTAAAGTGCGTAAAATAAATAATAGAATTTAAATGATGATAAATAAAATTGCGATAAATAAAATGTAATCAAGAATTAACAGTTAGCTAGGAACAGTTAGCTGGGATTTTGTTAGCGTGGATTCTTAATAAAATTTCTCATAGTTAATTTGTTTGTTTCTAACAAATTTTATTTTTGTCAAATGTTTTCTTCATTATGCCACTTGTTGGATTCTGATAAGTCAAAATCTAAATATAAAATTGAATGAAAATGGTCATTCTGTGGTGAATGGATTCGTATATCTGTGGATGTAAGTAGGTTAGTAAATGACCGTTGAATCAGATTTGAAGAATGTACAGTGTAACATATTAATGTGAAATTTAAATATTCCTCGGGTATTACCTACCCGTTAAAATATTTTCACCATTAACAGTTTGTACAAAAGAATTTTTTTTTAATTACAATCTTTATGAAAACATATATACATATATATTTTCTTCAGATGTAATCATGGATTTAACGAGTTAATATGATATTAAACTCATATGATTTTCGGTTCAAGTTAGAATAAGTCATCTCTAAAACTATTAGGAACCACATATTCTTCGCGAAATATTTCTTCAATGAAATTATGGATCAATACTTCATCGTTAACTTTTAGGAATCACATATTCTTCGCATAATATTTCTTCAATGAAGTTATGGATCAATACTTCATCGTTCATTGTTGTTGGTACTCCTTGGTATCTATGGTGCGTATGATGTTGATGCTCGTGGGACAGATTGTGATGTTGAGGTGTGGGATGAGAATGTTGCTGTTGCTGAAGTTGGTAGGTTTTTGCACTATGTTTTTCAAATTGATTACTCGAGCGCGAAGCTCGTTGACTTCTTCCATTATTCCGGGATGATTGTCAAACGAGCGGATGAATAAGATCTAGAATTTGGGATAGTATATAATCATGATGAGATACTCTGGAAATGAGATAGAAGATGGTATTATGAACAGGTTCGCCGTTAAGTGCTTCAGGTTCTTCATCAAGAGGTGAATTCGGTTGGTAGAAAGGATCACCTTCTTCTTGCCTCCAATGATTAAGTAGGCTACGAACCCATCAGATGAATTGATGATGGCTGATTGATTGGTCCATTCCGGACACACTGTCTTCGGAGCTTGAGTGGAAATCCATATCGAAATAGTTGTCGGAATCCGAGAAATTTGAACTAGTTGTGAGTTCCGTCTTAGTATGGTTAGATAAAGGGTTTTCGATATAAGATGATTTTCAGATATAAGATGATATTCTAATTACATGGAATATCTATGTGTAGTACAGAAGATCCCGTGGATTACTGAGGGAATTAAGAAAACGTGTCAGACGAGGTTTAATGTGATGGGATATGAATTTGTCTGTACACCATCTATGCAATAATTGCAATAAGACGTGTCGAGACTTAAGAATGATAAGCAGGTAGTTTTCGACACCAAATGATTAGCAAAACTTTTGACATGCGGACCAGGTTCAAGTCCAGACTTATTAATATAACCTACCAACTACTAGGTCGAAGTCCAGACTCACTAATGCATCCTAACAACTACTAATTAGACACACTAATACAAGACCTGGTTCGCTACGACCACCGCTCTGATACCAACTGAAAGGACCCGTTCATATACATTATAAACGATCCTCAATAATTGATTACATCACGAGGTACTTGACCTCTATATGATACATTTTACAAACATTTATTCGTTTTTAAAAGATAAACTTTCATTTCATCAAAAGTTGACGGCATGCATACCCTTTCATAATATATCCAACAATAATTGACTTAATAATAATCTTGATGAACTCAACGACTCGAATGCAACGTCTTTTGAAATATGTCATGAATGACTCCAAGTAATATATCTAAAATGAGCAAATGCACAGCGGAAGATTTCTTTCATACCTGAGAATAAACATGCTTTAAAGAGTCAACCAAAAGGTTGGTGAGTTCATAGGTTTATCGTAAACAATAAAATTAAGTACTTTTGATAGACCACAAGATTTAAATGTGCATGGTACAAATGAGCCCGAATCCTATACCCACCTGTAATGTACATGCGATATCTTTTAAATACATTACATCTTTCTCGTGTACGAAACCATTTTTCATAATGCTTAGCAGAGTAGGTTCATATCCTTTTCTCCCCCGTAGGTTGCCTGGTGATTTTTAATATCTTTCATAAACAAAATCTCATATCGGGCATTTCGCATGGCATAGAGATAAAAGTCATTCATACGAACTACAAACACCTGGTAATCGACCTTAACAAGATATATATAGAATATCCCCCGCATACCGGCATTTCGCACGATCATGCAAAGACATACAATCAGGCCACTCTTTTAAATATGATGGTTGTGTACACCTCACAAATAGGTCCATATCTTTTAAAGCTGGCGGTTGTATACCTATTTCGAAGTACTAAAGCAGTTCAAATTCTCTGACTGGGGCTCGTTAGTGCCCATAGATCTATCTTTAGGATTCGCGTCAATTAGGGTGTCTGTTCCCTAATTCTTAGCTTACCAGACTTAAAGGGGTGATATCCGGTATACTCATAATAACTCATTCGTAGAATGTTTTTAAGTACTTGTGTCTATTTCGTCAAACATTTATAAAAGCATTTCATGCATTCACAGTTCAAAAAATATATTTCAAAGCATTTATTAAAGCAGTTGTAAAAACAGCGCATGTATTCTCAGTCCCAAAAATGTAAAGAGTAAAAGGGAATCAAATGAACTCACTTATTGTATTTTGTAATAAAAATACATTTAACGGCATTTAACAACTGAACCTTGTAGGGTTGGCCTCGGATTCACGAACCTATATCATTTGTATATTTATTAATACATGTAATTGAAATTGAATGAATATATATATATATACATACATATATATATATATATATATATATATATATATATATATATATATATATATATATATATATATATATATATATATATATATATATATATATATATTGGTTACACCATTTTTATGTTAATAATATAAATTTTTAATTTGTATATTCATTCAAAATAGTTATTATTTTATAGTTGTATTAATATATATGTATATCTGCTTAGTGTTATATTATAAATACCTAACTTGTTATATATGAATATTTCTAAAAATAATTTGTTAATATAGTTAATATATACTTATAATCTTAACAACGTCGTTAAAACTTTTATTTTCATAGTTATAGTTATTTTGAATAATAATACTTACATTAATCTAGTTAATATTAATAACAATGATAATAATATTAATAATAATAATACATGGTGATAATACTAATAGTTATAGCATGATACCAATACTAATACTTACAAACCGATAATAATTTGTATTATTTTCATAATGACAATAATAATACTTATTCTATTAATAATAACTAAGTAAATGATAATATTTAGGATAATGATAATAATAATTACTTTTAATAATAATACTAATTATTAATAATACTAATTAATAATAATAATTCTAATACATCATGATAATAATAGTAATAACAATAAGGATAAGTGTAATAATAATAATAATAATAATAATAATAATAATAATAATAATAATAATAATAATAATAATAATAATAATAATAATAATAATAATAATAATAATAAAAGGAAAACTACCACATCTAAGTAGGATTTAAAAAGAAAAAGAATGCCACCAGCAGGGATCGAACCTAAGACCTTTCGCTTAATTCAAACACCACTAGCCAATACAATGTATGCTTCATTTTGTGATTTAGAACACGGGCTTATCATATATTACGTATGCTTATTAATTTCTAACGTTTACCATCTCTTGCCCAAATTCCTTCGGCCCAACAGCGACTACTCGGCCCAACTTGCATCAACAGCCCAAGAGTAACTAGTTAGATTTCGGCCCAAGAAACAGTCCATTTGAATAGCCCAACAGCTCCTCTTAATAATAATAAAAAAATATTGTAGTGGCCTGGGTTCGAACTCGGGATCTCTCGTTCAAGACAACACCCCTAACCATTACGCTGTTTATGCTTTTGTGTTATAATTCGTATTTAAATATATTTAACATTTTATTTTCTGTTTCTCTTCTTCTTCAAAATGAAACCCAGAACTATTCATCCTCTTCTTTAATACTTCATAATCACCGATCATCTTCATGATCATTATCATCATTCACCATCTTTATCTTAGAACATAACCCGATCAAGATCATCATATAGACATCACCTAATTATCATTATCATAAACTAATACTTATCATCATCTTTCATCGTGTATTATTATCATCACCATAACATCATTATTTTCTCTCCTCATTAAACATCATCGTTCCTCACCATCATCTTTATAGTATTATCACACATCATCATTTCGCTATCAACATATACATCATATTATACGTATCTTCTTCTTGTCATCATACACGACATCATTAATTCTTAACCTCACCACTTTGTTATTGTAACAGAGCCACAGAAACAGAAATAGCAGTTTTAAAGGGGTGACATTTTAGACTATTTGGGCTGTAAAACAGTAGCAAGAAAAGAGATGCAAAGGTAGTTCGTATGGCAGTAGCAGTAAAGGGAAACAAGAAAGACAGCTGCAGGGTTCGAAGAAGAAAAACATTACGTGTGTGTTGTATGGATGATCTTTGGAACAAAATAGAAGTAGAAGTGGCTGTTGCAATCAGCGAGTAAGAAATAGAAATAGTGTACATAAGTAAGTGTAAACGGAAGTGTAGCAGAATAGCAATTTAGTAGCGTAACAGTCCTTCATAATCGTTGTCTTCACCATCATTATCGTTATGATCTTCACCAAACCCATCAAAATTTGCAAACCCTGAATTCAACTAAGCTCTTGAACCGCTCGTTCTTCCTATATTCGTTGATTGTAAAAAAAAAAAATAGCAACCAATAACGGTGGTCAGTGGGGGTTGTTATGGTGTCCGGTGGTGGCAGTTTTGTGTGGTTCACTAAGAGAGGTTGTAGAGAGAGAGAAGAATATAGAGAGAGAGTAGAGGTTGTGATTGGCGTTTGTGGTGGTGATGAAGAATGATACGGTGGTGATGGTGGTTTTGGGTTTGAAGGTGGATCGTGGTGATGATAGCGGGTGTTCCATGGAGTAGCATGGTGGTGATGGGGTGTCGACTAGCAAGTTGAAGAGGAGAAACATATGAATCGTTTTTGTATGTATATGCTAATTATCTATATATATATATATATATATATATATATATATATATATATATATAGATTAGATTTAATGAAATAAACACATGATGCACAGTAAAATTCAATAGTGACGAATACTAATATTAAAATAGCAGCCATAAATTTTGGATATACTCTACCGACAGTTTTTACGGGGTGTGTCCATTGCTAAACAGTTACGGATAATTTAATTCAGAAAAATCACATATGTTAAAATTAAGTCCATTTATTTATTTCAACCATTACCTGTTTGAAACCTGATCAATAATATTCGATAATTATTTATTTTCTGTTCCAATTAATATGTACGGAGTACTAATATTTAAACTAGAAATGTAAAAAATGTTTTTGTTAAACCTAAAATCTTTGTAATTAATTTACAGTCCAACTTTTATCTCAATCCATCATGAACATGTACTATATCTATATTAAAACTAACAAAACGTCAATCGAGCGTTACTGACATTCACTAATTTAGCTCGAAATCATTTATTTTTAATATATTCTCTTTCTATATATAAACAGTTTTAAATAGCATGTTTAACTACTAAAATGAATATATTATATATTCTTAAACAAATAGATTTAATATAATTTATATATATACAAGTAATATTTATACACATAATTATATATATGTTTATATGTATTTATAATAATAGTTTTCATTACATTGCATATTATTTTACGTATTTATTTCCAACAATTTAATCATACAATAGTTCCAATAATATTTCAAATTATCATATATTTATATATGTATCTATTTATAAATAGTTGTTCGTGAATCGTCAGGAATGGTCGAAGGTCAAATGATTTCATTAAATAGTTCAAAAATTTTGAAATTCAATTTAATAGACTTTGCTTATCATGTCGAAACCATGTAAAGATTAATTTTAAATTTGGTCGGAAATTTCATGGTCGTCACATAAACTCCTAAATTTCCTAATTTTTGTGATAATTACAACTATTTTACCTAAGTTGATTTTGATAATTTTTATTGTAATTAGAGTTAAATTGTTAGTATATTATGCATGTATAACCTAGATTGATGCTATTTAACATGATTTGAAGCCTTAAACTTCAAAATTTTTAGAAACCTAGGGTTTGTGTTCTTGAGCAATTTGGGGCTTTTTGATATAAACAAGTTATGGCTGATTTTTGTTATGGATTATTAGTAAATTAAGTAGTGTAACATGTTCAGGTTGTTAATTGATCCAAACTTTGATCCTAAACATGATTTTTGAGAATTAAAGTGGACTTTTTAAGTCTAAAATTCATGAACTTGATTAATTTGATATGAATGCCATTTGAAACTTGTTTAATTGCTAGTAATGATTATTTTGACAAGTTATTTGAGATTAAAGTTTATGAACTTTGTAAACATTTTCATATATGCTTATTTGAAAAAGTGTAGAATTGATAAAAATATGAAAATGAGTATAAGTTTAATATGGATTAAACATGTTATTGTAATTGTCTTAGGTTGTTATTTTGCTAACACTAATGCATATTTGGATGCACAAATTTTGTGTTTAATGTGTTTTGCAGAAATATACCGATACTGACGGTGCATCATCGTCCAGACAACCTGAAAACGAACCACAGCCAGAGATGCAATATGAGCCACAACAAGAACAACAACAACATTATGATCAACACATACCATATTATGAACTGGAACAACAATTCTTTACTGCCTACATACAAATTCCGATTCACCAGTTAATGATACACCCAACAATTCATGAAGAGGAGTTGCATCATAATTTAAGATTTGATCGAAGCTGGATAGCTTACCCGACGTACCAACGTAACAAATATATAATGGTAACGAAAAATGTGGAAGTACCGAGGGTAATAGAGCCATTGGAAATGGTCCACCTAGCTAACCCAGTTAGGCTGCTACTAATCCAAAGGTATGGAAACTCTACTTTTCCAGACTGGGAACGTTTATTTACCAATCGTAGGCCTGTATATAAGGAGTGGTGTATTGAGCTAATGAGTACTATAGCATTTGACAAGGATGTAGATAGGTTAGACGATAGGAATTTTCTTAGATTTTTACTTGGCCGTAAGATGTACAGGATGTCCATGCTGGACATAGCTAGGACTTTACAGATTTACACCCCCGCTGAATTATTATCACCAGATTGTACAGCTTTGATTTATCATGGTGAGAGGGTAGATAGAGATTTTGACGCTAACGCCATATGGAGGCATATGTCAAATTTTAATATTTTTACGCGGGGAGGTAGACTCTCCTATTTAGATATTAATAAAGCCGAGCTTCGTATAATACATATATTTTTAGCAAACTCGATTACACAAAGAGGTAACAACAAGGAGAAAATGACCCTACACGATTTATTTTACCTTAAGTGCATTCGAGCCACTAGAGGCTTTGTTAATATCCCCTACTGTGTTGGTTTTTATTTGTCCAAAATGGTGGAAGGTACAGGATGGGGGAATAATCGGAGGAGGTATTTTTGTTACTCTCATTGGAGAGTATTTAGGTGTAGATAGGGAACAAGGGGGTCCGATTGGGAACAAGACGAGAATTTAGGATTGCAGGTCTATCAAGGTGCAAAGGTATTAACTCGGAGACGCAATCAGCCAATACCATATCAAGGCAACCATCCATAGGTAGAAAGGGGTTCTGATGAGGAGATGTAGGAAGCGGATGACATTAGGGATGTCACTAGGGATAGTGCTACTGATGTTTTCCAGCGTGTATTTGAGGTGGAAATGAGTAATGAGGATAAGCATCGTCAGTACGAGCAGTGGAGAGCTGAGACTCTGTACGAACAATCCAGGCAATGACAGCATGATAGATGGCACTATCATCAGTACCAGATCATGAGCGAGCTATCATATCAGGTACCACATAACTACGTCCTGACTCGACCTCCTTACTATCCGCCACATCAGCCCGACATGCGACCACTCTTTACCCTGTACGACCCCAACCAAGCCTATCTGGACACCTATCACCAACCATGGAACCCGAGCGATGACATGAACTGGAATCCCTATCCAGATTGATACAGTTCCATTGGTGATTTTTATCTTTTATTATTTTTATCTACTTATGTTTAAATATATAATATTTTGATATTGTTTATGTAATTTTTAACATTTTTTTGTTACTAATATTTCATATTTATAATTTGAAAGTGGGATATTAAGTTCCATTTCAAATTACCATGCATGTTTATATTTGTATTGTATGTATATTGTCAATTGTACAAAACAGGGTAAACAGCGAACTTTCAAAGACTGGCATTAAGTTCAGCAAAAGCTACTAATTTTGACGACAAAACGAAAAACAAATGTGATGTAACAACAAGACGGAATGAACAAATGATGTGCACCATTTATCATTCAACAAACAAACGCCAATATGTTTGGAAACTTTGGTAAAATTTTAATCATTTTTTCTACGCTAATCACCCTCAATAATTTAAATTGTTACTGATTTCTTGCAATTGAGGGCATTGCAAGATCTTAAGTGTGGGAAGGGGTTAAATTCTTTCGGTTTAAACATTTAATTGATACACTTAGTTCAATTGCCAAATTTTGTGAAAATTTGAAAATTTTTCAATTAAATGAATTCAAAATCATGTTTATACATATTTATGAATGATAAAACTAGATGTTAACACCGAAATTATTGTTACCTCGAAAAAGATATAAATTGAGAAATAACCCAAAATGCTAGAATTCATTTAAAATGGAATAGAGGAAAATAAAATGGCAAAGAAAAAAATAAATAAAAGCTAAGTGTGGAAAGAATTTACCAAGTTATTTAAAATATATATCACATATTCTTGTACAAGCTTATTGCAGGTACTTTTATTTTGGACAATACTAATAAGTTTTACCCGGTTTACTATAATATATTTTAAAGAAAGATGGATCTACACGATGAATCAATTCCATCATTAAAAGGAAGTAAAGTCTTCCGAAAAAGACACGCGCTTCTTGATTTAGGTCAAGAAGTTATAGTCCAGACCAGTTGTAGAGTCTACGAAAAACCTTGAAAAGTTTTCTCGAAAATCAGCTGGAAATCCACGGACCTCAGCATCAAAAAGGGTCGCCATGTGGTCTGACTTATCCTAACCATGAGAGGATCTGTCTCGTAAAATGGGGAGGGCGCCGTGCAAATTAGCTTGATAAGACTAATGAATCAGACACCCAGAAAGGATAATCTCCTTAAAGATTAAACATTAGCATTTATGCCTGATATTACTCAATCCTTGAGATTGACCTTAAAGATTGAGAATTACAAAGTCATGGAATTCGATGATATCTAAACTCGAGCTTGAACGAGAAAATATTTTGATCAAATTAAAACCGATTTGTTTTCTGAAAAACCTATTTTCAATGCGTTCATTACCATTAAACGTAAAATTCTAGGAATTCGCCTAGAATTCATTAGGTCACCTGAACCAAATCGGGTGTCAACCGTAAGAATGTGGTTGTATAGCATGGTCGAAGACAGGACCTTGTGTCAGATCGAAAAATTTTAGGGTGATCTTTACTATTGCTCCTACAAAGGATAGTAATTTCATCCGACACGTTAAAGACCATGAACATTTGCATGTCATTAGACATTGCCTTAACAGTTTCTTGTTCATCGCTTTCATTTACAACCGGACGGTAATTTACCGAAAGGTAATATACGGAACAAGTAAACCAGACGTGTTGCTTTCCTAATACAAGGTTAGCAAGTGGGTGACACAAAACCATAAGTTTTGAGCGAAAATTTTCAAATCTGAAACCCACAAAATCCACAAAAACAATTTGCGAACACCGGTGAAGGGTTATTCCGGAAAAATTATCTAGGGTAAAATCTAGCTTAAATTTTCAAAAGAATAAATGTTTTCATAAAGATCCAATTTCCTTAAGGATCTAAATTTTTATAGTCACGTGGAACTTTAAACCGCCTTTCAAATGTGCACTTTGCTTTGGAAACCGAAAGTAAATCGGCTATTTGATTACAAGTGTCGTTGACCTGAACCCGAGGCAAATGTGGATGGAACACCCACCTTTAACTATGGTTCTATTGTTACTATCATTGTTCATACCGTTGTATCAAAATCACTGATGTATAAAGTGTGAGAATAAAAAAGTGATTCGAGTGAAGTGTGATTTAATTTAAGTTCTATATTGCTTGAGGACAAGCAACGCTCAAGTGTGGGAATATTTGATAATGCTAAAACGAACATATATTTCATAGCATTATCCTTCAAGAAAGACAAGCTTTTGGTTGCAATTGTTCTATTTACAAGTGATATTCATTTAAATACTAAAAGGTGAAGACAAAAGACAGATTCGACTATTTGAAGACGCAAAGGACCAAAACGCTAAAAAGTACAAGATGCAATCCAAGTGGTTCAATTTATTGATAAGAAACGTCTCAAAATTAAAAGAGTACAAGCCGCAAAACGCAAAGTACAAAATATCTCAGCGTACGAAAGGACGTTCGAAAATCCGGAACCGGGACATGAACTAACTATCAACGCGCGACGCAGCGAACCAAAAATTACAAGTCAACTATGCATATATATAATATATATATATATATATATATATATATATATATATATATATATATATATATATATATATTTATATATATAAACCGTCGGCAAAGTCATGGAACAAAGAATGTTAGCTAGTCCAGGCTGCCATGCGATCGCATGGCCTGGAGGCACAAAAGCCATGCGATCGCATGGCTTCAACAGTGAGGTCATGTCCTATAAATGCAACGAATTCTGGCCGAAATATGTACACTCTTTACACCTTTTTCTAATCTATATCTCACTCTCTCAAAAAAAAAAAAAAAATATATATATATATATAAAATTTTAATTTTAACTTTAATTTAAGTTTAATAATAATAAGGTTATGTTAGCGAATGTTTTAAGTTTGTAAGTTGAAACTCTGTCCGTGTAACGCCACGCTATTAATACTCATTGTAAGTTATGTTTAAATTATTTTTATTAATGTCTCGTAGCTAAGTTATTATTATGCTTATTTAAATCGAAGTAATCATGATGTTGGGCTAAATATTAAGATTGGGTAATTGGGCTTTGTACCATAATTGGGGTTTGAACAAAAGACCGACACTTGTGGAAATTAGACTATGGGCTATTAATGGGCTTTATATTAACTAAATGATACCTCGTTAATTTAATATAGAGAATTATAATTTGACGTATTTATATATAACCACATACGCTTAACTGGGTACGGTGGGCAGGATATTTATAAATACTAATAATTATTCATTTGACCGGACATTGAAATGGATTAATAGTCAATGGACTCGTTGAAACAGGGGTGGATTACATACAAGGGTAATTGGTGTAATTGTTAACAAATTATTAAAACCTTGGATTACACGCAGTCGATAACCTGGTGTAATCATTAAACAAAGTATTAAGACCTTGTTACGGTTTAAATCCCCAATTAGTTGGAATATTTGACTTCGGGTATAAGGTTAATTTGACGAAGATCCTCGCACTTTATAATTATGACCGATGGACTATTATGGACAAAACCGTATGGACATATCAAATAATCCAGGACAAAGGACAATTAACCCATGGTAATAAATTAAAATCAACACGTCGAACATCATGGTTACGGAAGTTTAAATAAGCATAATTCCTTTATTTATTATCTTATCGCAATTTTATTTATCGCCCTTTAAATTATCATACTTTTAATTATCTATATTTACTTTACGCTTTAAATTAAGTTATATTTATTTTTAATATTTTGCATTAGGTTTTAATTGTGACTAAAAGTTTTAAAATCCACAAACCGGTCATTAAACGGTAAAACCCCCTTTTATAATAATAATAATATTACTTATATATATATATATATATATATATATATATATATATATATATATATATATATATATATATATATATATATATATATATATATATATATATATATATATATAGTTTAAAATAAATATAGCGTTAAACTCAGCTGTGTCCCTGTGGAACGAACCGGACTTACTAAAAACTACACTACTTTACGATTAGGGACAATGCCTATAAGTGTTGTAGCAAGGTTTAGGTATATCCATTCTATAAATAAATAAATAACTTGTGTAAAATTGTATCGTATTTAATAGTATTTCGTAATAAAAATATAACTATGTCGTATACACCTCGCATAACATCACTTATAAATTAGAAAATACCAAAATTAAGTAATCATTACTCCTTCCTAACTATCTTAGGCTTAAATATAGGTTCGATTCTACTGTTATCTCAAAAATACGACTCTAGGTCATACTTCCCTTACTCATACTAAGGAGTAGTACGATTTATGCCCCGCTAAATATAAATTTAAAATGGTACCCCACCCTCGAGTGGTTGATTCTGGCGCACTACGGCCTGACGACACCGCGCGAATAAAACCCGTCCGTGTCGGTCATATCAGACTCGCCGGGATATCCTCCGGAAAATAAAAGCTAAGCTAACTACTACTAAAAACTAACAAAAAAGCTTGAAAATATAACGTGAAATACAATTTGAGTGTTTGTTCAAATGGATGGAAAGAGCCCTTTAAATAAACTTGAAATTTGCCAGCAAACATTTGGCAGGCCGTTTGCTGAGCCCGTTTGACCAGATCAGCCGTTTGTTATGCCCGTTTGCTTGACCCGTGTGGCAAGCCATTTTCCATAGTGGCAAGCCGTTTAGCAGGCCATTTAGCTTACTGATTTGCTGGATCGTAACTTGATTTCTTTTATTTCATCATTTTTGCTCTTAAATCTTCGGTTTAGCTCCGTTTTACTCGATTCTTTTTGCATTGCCTTCGTAATTACTTAATCTATAAAATCAACCGACAAAGCGATAATTTTTCCAACAAAGCTTAAAACTTTATTGATTTAGGGCCTAATATCGGGGTAAAAATGTGACTTTTTGGCCGATATCAAATACCCCACACTTAGCTTTGCTTGTCCTCAAGCAAAAAGCGAGAATATAAGGTTCTTTCTAAAAGATTCTTTCTTACCCACCCGTGGATCCTTTTATTATGCCTTTATCAGAAGTCGTCACATCTTTCGAAAGTATTAGAAAAAGTTTCGAACTTCGATGATTTTGGTCTCTAGATTTCAATCGCATCCATAGTGAAAAAGGCGTACTTTTCAACTCTCAGAAGTAGAGTATACATGACCAGGCTTCTCTCTAGCGGATCATTCATATCACTCAAGTGTTTAGGGTGCCCTAATCTAGTTGTATTGTCGCTCAGAAGCCAGTCGTGTTACGGTTCTCATCATAGGCTTGGTAAAGCATCGATATCTCCATCGGTTAAGTAAGGACGGTACTGATCTTCTTCCTAGGCATTCTTTCAAGAGGAAGATGAGTTGTAGGGTTGGTTAAGAATTTATGGAATGGTGAAAGGTATCCAGATCTTTTTGATTTACAGACAGAATTGATAGATTTTGATTCTTCAGAGTATCCATTTTGGATAGAGAGCGGCTTGGATTCCGTAAAAAGTTTCTTGCTGATTTTGCTAAGACTTTTTCTAGAATTTTTCTTTGGCTCTTCCGGCAATTCTTTTTTGGGGCAACTTCTCGGGTTTTTTCTTTTCTTTATTTTAGAGACTTTGCTCTTTCATATCCATTTTGTTCGGCTACCCGTTCTTCATAACTTTTGTTTTTCGTTCCTGGTGCCCAGAGAGGAAGTGATTATTTTCTGAAAATATGTCTTTGACCTATCAAAAACAATCAGGGGTTCGGAATCTTTTAACAAGTGCTTTTGAAGTGAATATGATCTATCTATCTCTTTATTAATCTCTGGATCTTTTGATAAGTGGATAGGGAATGAAGGTGAATGGGTAGTGTATTTTGGGGATTTTTTTTTAAAATGGTAATTTTTATAATCAGACTTTCAAAAATGGAAACTGAATCATAATCGTTGCAAAAATGGTAAAACCGAACTTTCAAAGTTCGGTTTTGGTCAAAACCGAAGTTTGGAAGTTCGGTTTTGTTATTTTATTCATTTGGGCCGTTAAATTGGTGACTGGATGGGCGACGTGGCAAAATCGAAGTTTGGAACTTCGGTTTTGCTTTAACTTCCAGCTACCCCATTTACTGTATTTTTATCCACAATAAATACAATTCGTAAAAATTTTAACTGGCGGATAAAAAATGACACGTGGAAACCGAAGTTTGAAACTTTAGTTTTGGTTTCTGTATAAATCCGAAGTCTGTAACTTCGGTTGTCACACACAAATCAGATCCAAAGCAAAAAAAAAATCGAAAATCCTTTAATTTTTTACAAAAAAAAATGGCTCAAACGAACCAAGTACGTGTTAGATCGGAGCCGGTTGATAGTTCTTTATTATTTTTACAAGCTGAAAGGAATCATAGATTGTATATGGTATTTACAAAGAAGCTTGACGAGGAGACGTTGATCAAACCACGAAGAGCTGATCTGAGCTTTTGGCAGCATATTAAACGGCTACCAAACAGAAGAATTAATGAGCATGTGCAGGTGTATCTCGATAATGTGGGTTTGGGTTTAGTTTATAAATTGGGTAACCAAAGACTGGATTGGTCACTTGTTACTGCTATGATTGAAAGATGGCGCCCGAAGACACATACGTTTCATTTACCGATTGGTACAAAATCATTACCTTATATATATATATATATTAATTATTTATTTTAATATATATTATTATATCTTCGTAATATATATCATTAATTTAGTCAAGTTTATATTATATATATATATATATATATAAATATATAATATTAGATAATTGTTTAAAATAGTATTTACGAATATATATTTTTTATTTATTAATTTAGTCAAGTTTATATTTTATATAAATATATATATATATATATATATATATATATATATATATATATATATATATATATATATATATATATATATATATATATATATATATATATATATATATATATATATATATATATATATATATATATATAATCCATATTAATATTTGTAGGAGAAGCAACTGTAACGTTGCAAGACGTTCAGGTTTTATTTGGTTTACCAATAGACGGGGATGTATTCTCCGATATTTGGTATGAAATAAATGTTAGCGATTGGATACCGTTTGTGAAACTATAGAAGCTATGTTAAAGTCAAAACATTTATTAACTATTATAATATGTTGATGCAGTTTATATGGCAACCCTATGATGATGAGTTATTCGCCCCTACCCGAGCAGTGCGCAGCTGACAGACCCTTATGGTCATACCCTGGGCCTATTATATTCTGGGCTACTATTGAGACACATCTACCCGATCGGGTCTGTAGGCAGTTTGGATGGGGTCAGCCAATTCCAGGCGTTAAACACTTGCTTCCCCCTCAGACGCATCATCATTTACACAAAACAAACCTTAGCATGAAAAGAAGTGTTTATATGAGGAGTAATGCCCCCAGGCCACGTACATCGCACAATAGAATGACCGATCCAACCGTATATTTGTTGGTAGAGATGGTGGGGGTGTCAGTAGGGGTTACTATGACTGGTACAAGGCTCGCACTGTTGTGCACATTACAGATCCAGGAACCGACGAGGGTACCAACACATATCCTAATTGGGCAGGGACTACCAATGTCTATGTAAGATATAATTGTGTGATATTTTTATTATTTATAAACAATAACCTCACGATCGATTATATTGGTTTACTTTTAACTATATACAGGAGGAAGGAACTTAGAGGATGCAAGATATGGCATTTGTACAAATGCAACCAAACAGTCAACCTAACCCACTAGCATTTTATGACATGCCACATAACCTACTTTCATACGCGCATCACCAACAGCCATGTGCTCCATTTGAATACTATCCGTCACAAAACTTCGAGTTCCCGGCTTTTAATTACGGTGATCAGTCGCATTATCACGATCCTCGCCAAACCTATTCTAACTCTCAAGACACATACAGTACCCCTCGAAACACATACACTACCCATCAAAATGTCTACAGTACCCATCAGAATGTCTTCAACAGCCCTCCAAACATATACAATACCCCGTTGAACACGCATCTTGGATCATCCTCTCAGACCCCTTAAGAAATATATCATGGATCTTCCTCTCGGACCCCTATCCGACCATATGTAGGTGCCTCGTCCTCTCGAAGCCCTCTTATAACAACCCGAAAATTTCCAACAAAATTTAAACACAATTTCATTTAACCTCGACTAATTTTGATGATTCACGAACAAATAATTTTAAATAAATATATAAACTTGAAATATAATACAACTTAATTGTTATAACTAAAAATGTAAAACTTTATACAAAATAATATTGTTGTTATATTATTATTACTAGTATTATTGTTATCATTATTTATTATAATTTATAATAAAATTATGATTACTATTATTAACATTAATATTATTTATTCATTATCATTATTAAAATAAGGTATTGTTACAAAAATATCATTCATTATTAATAATATTATTATTATTATTAACATAATTATAATTATTAATAAATATCATTATTCTTATTAATTATATTGTATTAAAGGTATTATTATTAATACAATTATTATTATTGTTATTATTATTAATATAATTATTAATAAATTGTAATTAAAAAAAATTAAAAGTGCAGATAAATAAGTTAGGTATATCTATTTTTTTTATTCAAATCTGCTACGGAGTATTACTTTATATATTTAATAGAAAGTAAATTAGGTTATGGCACTAACTGATTTTTAAATTTTATCTAACTGATCCTGATTTGCATTATGTGATCTTAATCTGCTTTTAAAAACTGATCGTGATATTTGCTTTTATTTATTTTTTTCATCGTGATATACTTTTTATTTATTTTTTATTTTTTTCTGTTCTTGATGTGAATCCAGTCAATCCATTAACATTAAACAAATTACTTAGGGCTACTGCATTACACGTTATCATTATCATTTATATATATATATATTGGTAGATTGCTGCAAAGGAGATATCAAAACATAATTTTTTTTATTATTATTATTATCGTATTCCTCTGTTTTGTTCATAATTCCAAAAACCACAGAATCGATTTCCATTTTAAAATCTTTAAATGCAGTTTTGTTAGAAATCCCTTAGTGAAACTATGTTCAAAATCTCAAATTCCAATTTCCAATACCGAATTCAAATTTTCGAGTCAAAGATTTAATATAAAAAAGTCAACTGATCTTTCTTTGAAGAAATTCGAATTATATTTTATGATTAAGGTAAAATTGATAATTTCTAAAGTTTCAATGAATGTTTTCTAATATATTTCATGTTATAATTTTTATTTAAAACGATCTGGAAATTGAGATTGGGTTTTGAGTTCATCGTTGAGTAACAGCGAGCTGTACGTTTGTTTTATTTTAATTTTTTTTGTTTTAAATAACCTAATCAATTACTAAACGATTCTATATAAACCTTAAATCCTAAAACTAATTAGTAACTCGTTAATTAGTTGGATTCGTTCCTGGGTCAATTATAAGGTGAAGAAGAAGAAGGAGTAGAACAGAAGGGAACGAGTTTTATATATTTAGGATAGGATAAATTCAGAAAAACATAAATAGAGAGGTGGTCTTGGGTGTTTGCTGTTAACCGAGAGGTCTCGGGTTCGAGCCCGGTCGTGGGCAATTTTTTTTTAGAAAAGCTTTTTAAGGTAGTTTTCCCATTCCTAAATTATTATTATTATCTTTATTATTATTACTAATGTTATTATAATTCTTGATATTATAATTATTACTAGTACTAGTATTAAAAGTACTATTGGTATTACTAGTATTATTATTATAATTATTAGTATTATCATTATTATTTATATCATGATTATTATTATTATTATTATCAAAAATTATTATTTTCATATCATTATTATTAAACCTTTCATTTTATTTAAAAACTACTAATATCATTATTACTATTGTAAATATTACAAAAATTATTAATATCATTAGTATTAACATCATTATTATAGTATTATTGATATCTTTAATTATTATGATTAAGATTATGGTTATGTGAGGTATTATTATCAAAATGATTATTTTCATTATCATTGTTATTAAATTTTTCATTTAAAAACTACAAATATTATTATTAGAATTAAAATTATAGGAATTATTAAGAAAACTATCATTAATATTAAAAATTTATATTATCATTATTATTATTTTTAATAATATTATCTTAGTATTATTATAACTAGTGTTTTAACAAACAAATAATATACGTATAAAAATATATTTAAAATACATAACTTAACTATACAAAATTTCTTATGTATTTTTAAATATACAAAATAAATACATTTAATTAAATAATAAAATATATATAAATTATTAATACAAAAGCTATATCACTAACAATAAAATATATGTTTGTTCGATTTCGATTATATGTGTTAATGAATATACAAATGATATAGGTTCGTGAATCCGAGGACAACCCTACACTTGTTCAGTACCATCAAACGCATAATTACTACAAACTATCGTATCGTATTGTGAGTTTCATATGATCCCTTTTACTCTTTACATTTTTGGTCTGAGAATACATGCGCAACTTTTATAACTGTTTTACACGTATCGACTATTAAACTGTGATATGTTGGGCTATGACCAGCAAGTCCCCAACCGACATGTATAAACGATAACTTGTTACGGGGCAAACTTGAAAGTCTAGTCTAAATACAAGTACCAACTATTAAACTGTGATATGTTGGGCTATGACCAGCAAGTCCCCAACCAACAAGTATAAACGATAACTTGTACGGGGTAAACTTGAAAGTCTAGTCTAAATATCAGTACCAACTGTTAAGTACCAACTGTTAAACTATGATATACCCGGCTATGTCCGACTAAGTCCCTACAGTGATATTTTTAATTGCTGCGGCATTCTTAATTATTGGGGATAGGCCTATCGGGAGTAACGTCCCCGATACATTTGACTAAGTCTTTGTATTACTTGATAATGAAATTAAACGACAAGGACAGAACAACTTGTCACGGGGCAAACAACGTTTAGTCTAAATATCACACACTGGCATAACTTTTTGATCCCGCGGGAGATCAACTTGACTGGATCTGAGTGATCTACTTATGAAAACAAATCTTGTGGTCTATATCTATTACTGAAATTATTATTTATTACAAACCTATGAACTCACTCAACCTCGTGTTGACTTTTTAAGCATGTTTATTCTCAGGTACTTAAATATTGCTTCCGTTGTATATCTACTGCTTTGATGATGATTGCTTTCTATGTTTGGAGTCTTCATCACATATCATATCAATTAAAGACATATTTATCTTCCGCTGCAAAACTCAACAAAACATCTCATGTAGAGTCTTTCTCGTTTATACAACTGTGATTTGATATAATTAGACACAAATACCCCAGGCCCTATTTGGGGGTGTCACAGATTGGTATCAGAGCAGGTTGTTGTAGAGAACCAGGATTGCATTTTATGTGTGCCTTATACAATTAGGTACCTTAGCAATGTAGGACTACAACTTTCCATGACCATAGTGCCTTTAATTGTTACCTGTAACTATTAAATGCTATACTATGCCTTAGAAACTATGCTTATTAAATTTTTAATATTCCTTAGAATGTCGAGCCAATCAGAGAACTCTGTCTACTCTCCAATTATGCCACCACATTCAAATGCAACACCTGTTGATTCTGATGACTCTGGCTCTAATCATTCACCGGTATACAAACCAACGAGTACTTCTGAATGGGAAGCTATTCAAAGCCTTCCTGACTACAATGGTGACTACTCAGGCTACGAGCCCGAAAAAGAGCCTATTGAGGAATCGTCTAAAAACTTATCTCTAAAGAGAAAGCAAACCGAAACCGCTACTGCTGATAAAGCCGGTCCATCAAAAAGGGCTAGCTCACCATCTCGTGAAAACATCGCTCAGATAGAGGCGCGTCTAAATAACTTAGAGAAAGAAAACAAAATCTTGAAAGAAATCTTCATAAAATCCTTCAAAACTCGAACCGAAAGGCTAGAAGAACTTGTAAAGTATAACACATAAAAAGTGATGGAGAAGGTGATGAAAGTGAAGGACGATGAAGAACGCAATACCCGCTGGGGAAAACAATCTCTTGCCTATTTGAGAGAAGATGTCGACCTTAGATTTAAAATGGAGGAAGACCACATGAATAGTCAACTTTCTATGAGGGACTACATGTACCATGTAATCAACAATGATGTTTCTAATCTTTATGATAACCTCGAGTATCTTTATGAGGAACAAAAGGAGAAGAACGACAAGTTTGAGAAGTTTATGAAGGAGGTTGAGAACGAGAAAAAGAAATATGAAGACTACTTCAATCTTAATATTTCCTAGTTATTTTTCCTATTTTCTATCTATGTAAAGGCTAGGCCTTAAACTATTTCTATCTCCGGATCGTGTAATAAGAAGGCTTGTTTAAAATCTCAATAAAATAAAGTATTTCGTTTATATGATATTCATCTTTATTCCACTTAAATTTATTTTTATTTTTTTATGACCTATCAGATTTATCAAACTTCTATACACCCTTATGTTATTGAAGATAATAATTCGTCCACAAGCTCCTGCTACTCCAAACACTCACGTATCTTATGCCTTTATGCATCGGTTTGCGAACCAGAAAATGTCACTGGATTATCACAGTATACGAATTAAAATTCTTTAATCAATATCTAGTTACAAATCTCAACACGTTGTAGTGACCCGAAATTTTCCATGTTTATATATATTAATTGATATTGATATTTACATGATTAAATATTTCCAACATGTTAAGCAATCAAACTTGTTAAGACTTGATTAATTGAAATATGTTTCATATAGACAATTGACCACCCAAGTTGACCGGTGATTCACGAACGTTAAAACTTGCAAAAACTATATGATGACATATATATGGATATATATATAGTTAACATGATACTATGATAATTAAACATATCATTAAGTATATTAACAATGAACTACATATGTAAAAACAAGACTACTAACTTAATGATTTTTAAACGAGACATATATGTAACGATTATCGTTGTAAAGACATTTAATGTATATATATCATATTAAGAGATATTCATACATGATAATATCATGATAATATAATAATTTAAAATCTCATTTGATATTATAAACATTAGGTTAACAACATTTAACAAGATCGTTAACCTAAAGGTTTCAAAACAACACTTACATGTAACGACTAACGATGACTTAACGACTCAGTTAAAATGTATATACATGTAGTGTTTTAATATGTATTTATACACATTTGAAATACTTCAATACACTTATCAAAATACTTCTACTTAACAAAAATGCTTACAATTACATCCTCGTTCAGTTTCATCAATAATTCTACTCGTATGCACCCGTATTCGTACTCGTACAATACACAGCTTTTAGATGTATGTACTATTGGTATATACACTCCAATGATCAACTCTTAGCAGCCCATGTGAGTCACCTAACACATTTGGGAACCATCATTTGGCAACTAGCATGAAATATCTCATAAAATTACAAAAATATGAGTAATCATTCATGACTTATTTACATGAAAACAAAATTACATATCCTTTATATCTAATCCATACACCAACGACCAAAAACACCTAAAAACACTTTCACTCTTCAATTTTCTTCATCTAATTGATCTCTCTCAAGTTCTATCTTCAAGTTCTAAGTGTTCTTCATATATTCTACAAGTTCTAGTTACATAAAATCAAGAATACTTTCAAGTTTGCTAGCTCACTTCCAATCTTGTAAGGTGATCATCCAACCTCAAGAAATCTTTTTTTCTTATAGTAGGTTATCATTCTAATACAAGGTAATAATTATATTCAAACTTTGGTTCAATTTCTATAACTATAACAATCTTATTTCAAGTGATGATCTTACTTGAACTTGTTTTCGTGTCATGATTCTGCTTCAAGAACTTCGAGCCATCCAAGGATTCGTTGAAGCTAGATCCATTTTTCTCTTTTCCAGTAGGTTTATCCAAGGAACTTAAGGTAGTAATGATGTTCATAACATCATTCGATTCATATATATAAAGCTATCTTATTCGAAGGTTTAAACTTGTAATCACTAGAACATAGTTTAGTTAATTCTAAACTTGTTCGCAAACAAAAGTTAATCCTTCTAAATTGACTTTTAAAATCAACTAAACACATGTTCTATATCTATATGATATGCTAACTTAATGATTTAAAACCTGGAAACACGAAAAACAACGTAAAACCGGATTTACGCCGTCGTAGTAACACCGCGGGCTGTTTTGGGTTAGTTAATTAAAAACTATGATAAACTTTGATTTAAAAGTTGTTATTCTGAGAAAATGATTTTTATTATGAACATGAAACTATATCCAAAAATTATGGTTAAACTCAAAGTGGAAGTATGTTTTCTAAAATGGTCATCTAGACGTCGTTCTTTCGACTGAAATGACTTCCTTTACAAAAATTACTTGTAACTTATTTTTCTGACTATAAACCTATACTTTTTCTATTTAGATTCATAAAATAGAGTTCAATATGAAACCATAGCAATTTGATTCACTCAAAACGGATTTAAAATGAAGAAGTTATGGGTAAAACAAGATTGGATAATTTTTCTCATTTTAGCTACGTGAAAATTGGTAACAAATCTATTCCAACCATAACTTAATCAACTTGTATTGTATATTATGTAATCTTGAGATACCTTAGACACGTATACAATGTTTCGACCTATCATGTCGACACATCTATATATATTTCGGAACAACCATAGACACTCTATATGTGAATGTTGGAGTTAGCTATACAGGGTTGAGGTTGATTCCAAAATATATATAGTTTGAGTTGTGATCAATACTGAGATACGTATACACTGGGTCGTGGATTGATTCAAGATAATATTTATCGATTTATTTCTGTACATCTAACTGTGGACAACTAGTTGTAGGTTACTAACGAGGACAGCTGACTTAATAAACTTAAAACATCAAAATATATTAAAAGTGTTGTAAATATATTTTGAACATACTTTGATATATATGTATATATTGTTATAGGTTCGTGAATCAACCAGTGGCCAAGTCTTACTTCCCGACGAAGTAAAAATCTGTGAAAGTGAGTTATAGTCCCACTTTTAAAATCTAATATTTTTGGGATGAGAATACATGCAGGTTTTATAAATGATTTACAAAATAGACACAAGTACCTGAAACTACATTCTATGGTTGAATTATCGAAATCGTATATGCCCCTTTTTATTAAGTCTGGTAATCTAAGAATTAGAGAACAGACACCCTAATTGACGCGAATCCTAAAGATAGATCTATTGGGCCTAACAAACCCCATCCAAAGTACCGGATGCTTTAGTACTTCGAAATTTATATCATATCCGAAGGGTGTCCTGGAATGATGGGGATATTCTTATATATGCATCTTGTTAATGTCGGTTACCAGGTGTTCACCATATGAATGATTTTTATCTCTATGTATGGGATGTGTATTGAAATATGAAATCTTGTGGTCTATTATTATGATTTGATATATATAGGTTAAACCTATAACTCACCAACATTTTTGTTGAGGTTTTAAGCATGTTTATTCTCAGGTGATTATTAAGAGCTTCCGTTGTCGCATACTTAAATAAGGACGAGATTTGGAGTCCATGCTTGTATGATATTGTGTAAAAAATGCATTCAAGAAACTTATTTTGTTGTAACATATTTGTATTGTAAACCATTATGTAATGGTCGTGTGTAAACAGGATATTTTAGATTATCATTATTTGATAATCTACGTAAATCTTTTTAAACCTTTATTGATGAATAAAGGTTATGGTTTGTTTTAAAATGAATGCAGTCTTTGAAAAACGTCTCATATAGAGGTCAAAACCTCGCAACGAAATCAATTAATATGGAACGTTTTTAATCAATAAGAACGGGACATTTCAGTTGGTATCCGAGCGTTGGTCTTAGAGAACCAGAATTTTGCATTAGTGTGTCTTATCGAGTTTGTTAGGATGCATTAGTGAGTCTGGACTTCGACCGTGTTTACTTGAAAAATGATTGCTTAACAAATTTGGTTGGAAACTATATATTTTTAACATGTGAATATTATGTGATATATTAATCTCTTAACGTGTTTGATATTATATGATAGATGTCTACCTCTAGAACAAGTCCCATTGACTCACCTAATAATAATGAAGAGTCAAATGTAAATTCGAATGATTCGTGGACTGATTCACAAGTTCCTGAAGAAGAACCGGAAGAAGAGTCGGAACCGGAAGAAGAATCGGAACCGGAAGAAGAATCGCAACCGGATGAAGAAATAGAACCGGTGGGGGAAAAAATAAAATGGTTAAGTAAAAGAAAATCCTCAACCAACCGACCAAGGTTAATTATGATCAATGGTGTTTCCGCCAAGGAAGCAAAATATTGGGAGGATTACCAATTCTTCGATGAATCGGATTCCGACGAGAATTCCGGTGATGTTATAGAAATTACCCCAACTGAATTTAAAAAGGCAAAAGAAAATAATAAGGGAAAGGGCATAAAAATAGAGAAATCTAATTCCAACCCCGATGAACTTTATATGTATCGTCAACCCCCGAAGTCCTTAAGTTGTAACAATGACCCGGGAACCTCTAAACCACCAGGTTTTTCTAAACCAATGTGGAAAACGACGGCTCGTATTAGGGGAACATCATATATCCCTAGAAACTTGGCAAAACGAACCAAAACCGAAGAAGAAGAAACAAGCGAGTCGGAATAAGATAGTTGTATTCGTGTGGTGTAATATATGTAATATAGTGTGCTTATGCTTTAAGATATATGTAAAAATTGCTTGTATTAATAAGTATTTTTTTTTATGAATCTAACTCTTGTCTATTTTACAGTATAAAAACACAAAATGGATAGACAACCTAATATTTTAAGAGACCTACCCGGAGACATGATTGATGAAATCTTGTCTAGAGTCGGTCAGAATACTTCGGCACAACTATTTAAGGTGAGATCAGTTTGTAAGACATTCGAAGAACGTTCCAAGAATGCCTTGGTTTATAAAAGGCTTTCGTTTGAAAGATGGGGGATATCACGTTGGGAAATCCATAAGTTACGATGTGTTTACTTTGACGCATATATTGCGGGGAACCCAAATGCTATTTTACGCAATGGGTTAAGAAATTATTTTGACTCAATATATCCGAATATTGGACTTCGTGATTTAGAAAAAGCGGCTAACATGCAACATAAAGAAGCATGTTATGCTTACGGATTAGTAATGTTCGCTTCTCACCAAAGTGAGAACAAGAACATCGGGCTACAACTATTAAACAAAACGTTCCCACAAGTGACGGAGTCGGTAATTGGGGTAAGAAATGAGGTTTTTAGATTGTTACGGGAATGTTGGACATTACGTAACCCTCGTCCCTTTGACGACGTTACAACACGCTGTATTATCAACGGCCATAACGGTTATGTTCCACAAGACCAAGGATGGGAAGTAATCCTAGTAAAACCAGAATGCATGACTTGTTTCTGGATGTATGAATTACGTGTCTTTATTGCCTTTGCTGAACGACTTGTGTACTAGCTAGAATTATCTTCACAACCATCTTTTATCAAATTTATTGTGTGCTATATTTCATGGTATATGTAAAATAAGCGGTATTGTAAGTTTGTAAAATATTGTGTAAAAGTTTGAACGCGAAATATTATTATAATCAGTTTTTCATATAGAATTGTAGTAGTTGAATTGTATATTAGCTACTAAGTATGAACTTAACGGGTAGGTACTACCCGAATTTAAACTTATAAAACGCTAATATGAAGAAAAAGCTTTTATAAATGAGTTCATATTATGCTACGAAATACTATTAACTACTTTTAATATTCTGTATGATTAACTTGTTCCATTTGACTATTTTGAAGGAAATGGCACCGACTACTCGACACACCGTGAATATGAATGAAGAGGAATTCCGTACTTTTCTAGCTTCAAACATAGCCGCAGTACAGGCTGCGCTACATACCAACAATAACCTTGGATCTAGCAGTACAGCAAATCGTGTAGGATGCACCTACAAAGAATTCACTGCCTGCAAACCTTTGGAATTTGATGGAACTGAAGGACTGATCTGATTGAAACGGTGGACCGAGAAGGTCGAATCGGTGTTTGCCATAAGTAAGTGTACTGAAGAGGACAAAGTGAAGTACGCTACGCATACCTTCACAGGTTCTGCGTTAACATGGTGGAATACCTATCTAGAGTAAGTGGGACAAGACGATGCGTACGCACTACCGTGGTAGGCATTCAAGCACTTGATGAACGAGAAGTACCGTCCCAGAACCGAGGTCAATAAGCTCAAGACAGAACTTAGAGGGTTACGAACCCAAGGATTTGATATTACCACGTACGAAAGACGATTCACAGAATTGTGCCTATTGTGTCCGGGAGCATTTGAAGATGAGGAAGAGAAGATCGATGCGTTTGTGAAAGGATTACCGGAAAGAATCCAAAAAGATGTAAGTTCACACTAGCCCGCCTCCATACAACAGGCATGTAGAATGGCTCACAAACTAGTGAACCAGATTGAAGAAAGAATTAAAGAACAGACTGCTGAAGAGGCCAATGTGAAGCAAGTCGAAGAAAGTGGGAGGAAAACAGTGATAAGAATCACCAATACAACAACAACAGCAATTACAACAATAAGCGCAACAATTATCCCAACAATCGCAACATCAATCGCAACTACAACAAACGGCCCAACAACAACAAAAACAACAACAACAACAACATCAACTACAACAATCATCCCAACAATAATAATAACCGCAACAACAACAACAATCAGAAGCAGCTATGCCAAAGGTGTGAAAAGTATCACTCGGGGTTCTGCACCAAATTTTGCAACAAGTGTAAAAGAAATGGTCATAGCGCGGCGAAGTGTGAGGTCTACGGACCAGGGGTTAATAGAACAAAAGGAACAAATGGTGTCGGAACGAGTAATGGCGGAGCAAGTAGTGTCGGAGCAAGTTATGCCAATGTAGTTTGCTATAAATGTGGAAAATCGGGCCACATTATTAGAAATTGCCCGAACCAGGAGAACACGAATGGACTAGGCCGCGGAAGAGTTTTCAATATTAATGCGGCAGAGGCACAGGAAGACCCGGAGCTTGTTACAGGTACGTTTCTTATTGACAATAAATCTTCTTATGTTTTATTTGATTCGGGTGCGGATAGAAGCTATATGAGTAGAGATTTTTGTGCTAAATTAAGATGTCCATTGACGCCTTTGGATAGTAAATTTTTACTCGAATTAGCAAATGGTAAATTAATTTCAGCAGATAATATATGTCGGAATCGAGAAATTAAACTGGTTAGCGAAACATTTAAGATTGATTTGATACCAGTAGAGTTAGGGAGTTTTGATGTGATAATCGATATGGACTGGTTGAAAGAAGTGAAAGCAGAGATCGTTTGTTACAATAATGCAATTCGCATTATACGAGAAAAAGGAAAACCCTTAATGGTGTACGGAGAAAAGGGCAACACGAAGCTACATCTTATTAGTAATTTGAAGGCACAAAAACTAATAAGAAAAGGTTGCTATGCTGTTCTAGCACACGTCGAGAAAGTACAAACTGAAGAAAAGAGCATCAATGATGTTCCCATTGCAAAAGAATTTCCCGATGTATTTTCGAAAGAATTACCGGGATTACCCCCACATCGATCCGTTGAATTTCAAATAGATCTTGTACCAGGAGCTGCACCAATAGCTCGTGCTCCTTACAGACTCGCACCCAGCGAGATGAAAGAACTGCAAAGCCAATTACAAGAACTTTTAGAGCGTGGTTTCATTCGACCAAGCACATCACCGTGGGGAGCTCCTGTTTTGTTTGTCAAGAAGAAAGATGGTACATTCAGTTTGTGTATCGACTACCGAGAGTTGAACAAACTTACCATCAAGAACCGCTACCCACTACCGAGAATCGACGACTTATTTGATCAACTACAAGGCTCGTCTGTTTATTCAAAGATTGACTTACGTTCCGGGTATCATCAAATGCGGGTGAAAGAAGATGATATTCCAAAGACTGCTTTCAGAAAATGTTACGGTCATTACGAGTTTATGGTCATGCCGTTTGGTTTAACTAATGCACCAGCTGTGTTCATGGACCTTATGAACCGAGTGTGTGGACCATACCTTGACAAGTTTGTCATTGTTTTCATTGATGACATACTTATTTACTCAAAGAATGACCAAGAACACGGTGAACATTTGAGAAAGGTGTTAGAAGTATTGAGGAAGAAAGAATTTTACGCTAAGTTTTCAAAGTGTGCATTTTGGTTGGAAGAAGTTCAATTCCTCGGTCACATAGTGAACAAAGAAGGTATTAAGGTGGATCCGGCAAAGATAGAAACTGTTGAAAAGTGGGAAACCCCGAAAACTCCAAAACACATACGCCAGTTTTTAGGACTAGCTGGTTACTACAAAAGGTTCATCCAAGACTTTTCCAGAATAGCAAAACCCTTGACTGCATTAACGCATAAAGGGAAGAAATTTGAATGGAATGATGAATAAGAGAAAGCGTTTCAGTTATTGAAGAAAAAGCTAACTACGGCACCTATATTGTCATTGCCTGAAGGGAATGATGATTTTGTGATTTATTGTGATGCATCAAAGCAAGGTCTCGGTTGTGTATTAATGCAACGAACGAAGGTGATTGCTTATGCGTCTAGACAATTGAAGATTCACGAACAAAATTATACGACGCATAATTTGGAATTAGGCGCGGTTGTTTTTGCATTAAAGACTTGGAGGCACTACTTATATGGGGTCAAAAGTATTATATATACCGACCACAAAAGTCTTCAACACATATTTAATCAGAAACAACTGAATATGAGGCAGCGTAGGTGGATTGAATTATTGAATGATTACGACTTTGAGATTCGTTACCACCCGGGGAAGGCAAATGTGGTAGCCGATGCCTTGAGCAGGATGGACAGAGAACCCATTCGAGTAAAATCTATGAATATAATGATTCATAATAACCTTACTACTCAAATAAAGGAGGCGCAACAAGGAGTTTTAAAAGAGGGAAATTTAAAGGATGAAATACCCAAAGGATCGGAGAAGCATCTTAATATTCGGGAAGACGGAACCCGGTATAGGGCTGAAAGGATTTGGGTACCAAAATTTGGAGATATGAGAGAAATGGTACTTAGAGAAGCTCATAAAACCAGATACTCAATACATCCTGGAAATGGGGAAGATGTACAAGTATCTTAAGAAATATTTTTGGTGGCCAGGTATCAAAGCCGATATTGCTAAATATGTAGGAGAATGTTTGACGTGTTCTAAGGTCAAAGCTAAACATCAGAAACCATCAGGTCTACTACAACAACCAAAAATCCCGGAATGGAAATGGGAAAACATTACCATGGATTTCATTACTAAATTGCCAAGGACTGCAAGTGGTTATGATACTATTTGGGTAATAGTTGATCGTCTCACCAAGTCAGCACAGTTCCTGCCAATAAGAGAAGATGACAAGATGGAGAAGTTAGCACGACTGTATTTGAAGGAAGTCGTCTCCAGACATGGAATACCAATCTCTATTATCTCTGATAGGGATGGCAGATTTATTTCAAGATTCTGGCAGACATTACAGCAAGCATTAGGAACTCGTCTAGACATGAGTACTGCCTATCATCCACAAACTGATGGGCAGAGCGAAAGGATGATACAAACGCTTGAAGACATGCTACGAGCATGTGTTATTGATTTCGGAAACAGTTGGGATCGACATCTACCGTTAGCAGAATTTTCCTACAACAACAGCTACCATTCAAGCATTGAGATGGCGCCGTTTGAAGCACTTTATGGTAGAAAGTGCAGGTCTCCGATTTGTTGGAGTGAAGTGGGGGATAGACAGATTACGGGTCCGGAGATTATACAAGAAACTACCGAGAAGATCATTCAAATTCAACAACGGTTGAAAAACCGCTCAAAGTCGACAAAAGAGCAACGCTGACATTAAAAGAAAAGATATAGAATTTGAAATTGGAGAGATGGTCATGCTTAAAGTTGCACCTTGGAAAGGCGTTGTTCGATTTGGTAAATGAGGGGAATTAAATCCAAGGTATATTGGACCATTCAAGATTATTGATCGTGTCGGACCAGTAGCTTACCGACTTGAGTTACCTCAACAACTCGCGGCTGTACATAACACTTTCCATGTCTTGAATTTGAAGAAATGTTTTGCTAAAGAAGATCTCACTATTCCGTTAGATGAAATCCAAATCAACGAAAAACTTCAATTCATCGAAGACCCCGTCGAAATAATGGATCGTGAGGTTAAAAGACTTAAGCAAAACAAGATACCAATTGTTAAGATTTGATGGAATGCTCGTAGAGGACCCGAGTTCACCTGGGAGTGTGAAGATCAGATGAAGAATAAATACCCGCATCTATTTCCAGAAAATTCGTCAACACCTTCAACAGCTTAAAATTTCGGGACAAAATTTATTTAACGGGTAGGTACTGTAGTGACCCGAACTTTTCCATGTTTATATATATTAATTGAGATTGATATTTACATGATTAAATGTTTCCAACATGTTAAGCAATCAAACTTGTTAAGACTTGATTAATTGAAATATGTTTCATATAAACAATTGACCACCCAAGTTGACCGGTGATTCACGAACGTTAAAACTTGTAAAAACTATATGATGACATATATATGGATATATATATATTTAACATGATACTATGATAAGTAAACATATCATTAAGTATATTAACAATGAACTACATATGTAAAAACAAGACTACTAACTTAATGATTTTTAAACGAGACATATATGTAACGATTATCGTTGTAAAGACATTTAATGTATATATATCATATTAAGAGATATTCATATATGATAATATCATGATAATATAATAATTTAAAATCTCATTTGATATTATAAACATTGGGTTAACAACATTTAACAAGATCGTTAACCTAAAGGTTTCAAAACAACACTTACATGTAATGACTAACGATGACTTAACGACTCAGTTAAAATGTATATACATGTAGTGTTTTAATATGTATTTATACACATTTGAAAGACTTCAATACACTTATCAAAATACTTCTACTTAACAAAAATGCTTACAATTACATCCTCGTTCAGTTTCATCAACAATTCTACTCGTATGCACCCGTATTCGTACTCGTACAATACACAGCTTTTAGATGTATGTACTATTGGTATATACACTCCAATGATCAGCTCTTAGCAGCCCATGTGAGTCACCTAACATATGTGGGAACCATCATTTGGCAACTAGCATGAAATATCTCATAAAATTACAAAAATATGAGTAATCATTCATGACTTATTTACATGAAAACCAAATTACATATCCTTTATATCTAATCCATACACCAACGACCAAAAACACATACAAACACTTTCATTCTTCAATTTTCTTCATCTAATTGATCTCTCTCAAGTTCTATCTTCAAGTTCTAAGTGTTCTTCATATATTCTACAAGTTCTAGTTACATAAAATCAAGAATACTTTCAAGTTTGCTAGCTCACTTTCAATCTTGTAAGGTGATCATCCAACCTCAAGAAATCTTTGTTTCTTACAGTAGGTTATCATTCTAATACAAGGTAATAATCATATTCAAACTTTGGTTCAATTTCTATAACTATAACAATCTTATTTCAAGTGATGATCTTACTTGAACTTGTTTTCGTGTCATGATTCTGCTTCAAGAACTTCGAGCCATCCAAGGATCCGTTGAAGCTAGATCCATTTTTCTATTTTCCAGTAGGTTTATCCAAGGAACTTAAGGTAGTAATGATGTTCATAACATCATTCGATTCATATATATAAAGCTATCTTATTCGAAGGTTTAAACTTGTAATCACTAGAACATAGTTTAGTTAATTCTAAACTTGTTTGCAAACAAAAGTTAATCCTTCTAACTTGACTTTTAAAATCAACTAAACACATGTTCTATATCTATATGATATGCTAACTTAATGATTTAAAACCTGGAAACACGAAAAACACCGTAAAACCGGATTTACGCCGTCGTAGTAACACCGCGGGCTGTTTTGGGTTAGTTAATTAAAAACTATGATAAACTTTGATTTAAAAGTTGTTATTCTGAGAAAATGATTTTTATTATGAACATGAAACTATATACAATAATTATGGTTAAACTCAAAGTGGAAGTATGTTTTCTAAAATGGTGATCTAGACGTCGTTTTTTCGACTGAAATGACTACCTTTACAAAAACGACTTGTAACTTATTTTTCCAACAATAAACCTATACTTTTTCTGTTTAGATTCATAAAATAGAGTTCAATATGAAACCATAGCAATTTGATTCACTCAAAACGGATTTAAAATGAAGAAGTTATGGGTAAAACAAGATTGGATAATTTTTCTCATTTTAGCTACGTGAAAATTGGTAACAAATCTATTCCAACCATAACTTAATCAACTTGTATTGTATATTATGTAATCTTGAGATACCATAGACACGTATACAATATTTCGACCTATCATGTCGACACATCTATATATATTTCGGAACAACCATAGACACTCTATATGTGAATGTTGGAGTTGGCTATACAGGGTTGAGGTTGATTCCAAAATATATATAGTTTGAGTTGTGATCAATACTGAGATACGTATACACTGGGTCGTGGATTGATTCAAGATAATATTTATCGATTTATTTCTGTACATCTAACTGTGGACAACTAGTTGTAGGTTACTAACGAGGACCGCTGACTTAATAAACTTAAAACATCAAAATATATTAAAAGTGTTGTAAATATATTTTGAACATACTTTGATATATATGTATATATTGTTATAGGTTCGTGAATCAACCAGTGGCCAAGTCTTACTTCCCGACGAAGTAAAAATCTGTGAAAGTGAGTTATAGTCCCACTTTTAAAATCTAATATTTTTGGGATGAGAATACATGCAGGTTTTATAAATGATTTACAAAATAGACACAAGTACGTGAAACTACATTCTATGGTTGAATTATCCAAATCGAATATGCCCCTTTTTATTAAGTCTGGTAATCTAAGAATTAGGGAACAGACACCCTAATTGACGCGAATCCTAAAGATAGATCTATTGGGCCTAACAAACCCCATCCAAAGTACCGGATGCTTTAGTACTTCGAAATTTATATCATATCCGAAGGGTGTCCCGGAATGATGGGGATATTCTTATATATGCATCTTGTTAATGTCGGTTACCAGGTGTTCACCATATGAATGATTTTTATCTCTATGTATGGGATGTGTATTGAAATATGAAATCTTGTGGTCTATTATTATGATTTGATATATATAGGTTAAACCTATAACTCACCAACATTTTTGTTGACGTTTTAAGCATGTTTATTCTCAGGTGATTATTAAGAGCTTCCGCTGTCGCATACTTAAATGAGGACGAGATTTGGAGTCCATGCTTGTATGATATTGTGTAAAAACTGCATTCAAGAAACTTATTTTGTTGTAACATATTTGTATTGTAAACCATTATGTAATGGTCGTGTGTAAACAGGATATTTTAGATTATCATTATTTGATAATCTACGTAAAGCTTTTTAAACCTTTATTGATGAAATAAAGGTTATGGTTTGTTTTAAAATGAATGCAGTCTTTGAAAAACGTCTCATATAGAGGTCAAAACCTCGCAACGAAATCAATTAATATGGAATGTTTTTAATCAATAAGAACGGGACATTTCACACGTCATACCACCATTATTACATAAATGGAGGACACATCATATCTTATCATATCTATCCCATTAGACTTTGTCTACCACTTTTCCTAAATTTCCTCCGTAAATTACGGAAATCTTTTTGCTATAAATACGTATTTAAGGAGACGAATATATCATTCAGTATTCAATACCCATTTCATATCAAACCCTATTCCAAACACATAATATGAATTTCTCTAACTCCTCGAGCTCCCACGGCAGCGTAACCGGAACAAACGAACCAATCAGCCATCATCTATTCTGGATGAATTGGGGATGGGTTCGTAGCCGACTCAATCAATGGAGGCAAGAAGAAGGTGATCCCTTCCACCAACCGAATTCACCTCTTGGCGAAGAACCTGAAGCGCTTACCGGTGAACCAGTTCGGAACACCATTTTCTCTCTTCTTTCCAGGGTATCCCGTCACGAATATATAATATCAAAGATTTTAGATCTTATTCACCCCTTGTTCCAACCGCCAATCATCCCGGAATAATAGAAGAACTCAACGAGCTTCGCGCTCGAGTAGTGGCTCTGGAAAATCTGGTGCGAAACCTACAAACACCAGCAGAAGCACCTGCAGCATGACCAGTACCACCAGTACCATCAACAACAACATCCGCATCCCACGCCTCAACATCACACTCGGTACCTCGGATATCAACATCATACGCCCCAAAGAAACCAAGGAATATTAGCAATAAACAGTTAAGATGTATTGACTCATTCTTCGTGAAGAATTATATATGTATACCTTATATATATATATATATATATATATATATATATATATATATATATATATATATATATATATATATATATATATATATATATATATATGATTTGGAACAATAATAAATTTTTTTTTTGTACTAAACTATTACGTGTGAATCTTAACTAGTATGTACTACTTGGTTAATTTATATCACTAATATGCTATGATGTACACCCTTCGTTAATGACTTAACAATTGTTAATCACTGCTTCAACACAATAAACTCCATTTCATAATGAATCAAGTGTAACGATGAATGTATTGATTCATAACTTCATTAGCGAAATATTTCGCGATAATTATGAAATCTCTAAGGTTTTGGAGATTATTTACTCTCATTCCAAACCGCAAATCAGATGAGTTTAATATTATATTAACTCATTTAATCCATGATTATATCTGAAGAATACATATATGAACGTATATCTTCATAAAGATTGTAAAATTCTGTTGTACAAACCGTTAATTGTGAAAATATTTTAACGGGTAGGTAATACCCGAGAAATATTTGCATCTCACATTAATACACTGTACATTCTTCAATTTTGATTCATAAATCATTAATTATACGCACTACCTTCACAATGATACACAATCATCTTCATACAAAATCAATTACACATTCTGAAATTAACATATTGGAATTCAAGTAAAGCTTTAGCAGGTGTTATCTTCCTAAAGATTACTACATTCATGAATTATATTCATTCGTATTCTGCAATGAATTATCACATCAAACCACCGAAATTATCATTCATTACTTTTGAAATCAAGAATGCCTATTCGTTAACCATTAGATCCGTTGACGATTACAATCAGCTTTTAATCATCTAAAAAATAAAATTTCTTGAAACCATCTCGGATTGATAACCAATGATTCAGATATGGTAGCATTAAATGCAGAGGAAACAAAAAACAATTTCCTCGTCATTGGATCTTAGAAATTCTAAGATATCACCGTATCTTTCATTATAAATATCCTCTATATTTCTGAAGATATCTTTATAACGATTCTTGTCATCAATTAATTATCTCTTTGCGATATCTTTATCATAAAGGAAACTGTTTTAGTTTCTATATTCTGTAAAATTCAAGTTTAAATTATGAATGATTTGAAGTAGTGTTGGGAATTGAAGCGTGAGTTAGTATAATATAATGACGTCAGGCCAACGTGATTATATTACAGTAAGTCATGCTAAATTTTTAATGGAAGATGATGATTCATAGACTTTATAATCATCATTTTCCATGTTACACGACTTTTACATTCTATTTAAACTCTAAACATATCAAGAAAATATTTTTCTTGATGATTCGGTCCTTTCCGGATATTCTGATAATATGACAAATCAAATCGTGCTATTACCTTTCCTTCTGCTTTGAATATCATGATCATTCGAAACTTCATACCTACGAATTCTGGACCGTTACTTGCTTTACAAAAAGCATGAAGCTTCGACATATAAAGGAAAATATAAAGCCCGATAACAACACTGAAATTACAAACCGTGTATATCAATGCGTATAGCAATATAAAGACACGGGAGAACTAAAAACACAATAAATCCTAGAGCATAGTAGAAGTAAACAGACTCCTCTGGTGGGAGTTGGAAAAGAAGGATGATTGTGGCGATAACCAATATAAGGTCAAGAACAAGAACTAGATTGAGCATATTACCAAAACTTTTGAAAGTATGAATTGAGAAAGAAAGTATAGAAGTGGTGAAGATAATGAAACAGAAAAAGCAAATTTATAGCAAAATTCCAGACACAGCAATCGAGGCAATTCACCGCATTTAATTAAAGAAAATCCTAATTTTCGTAATTACCGGAGAATCAAATGTTATAAAGATTTCTAAGATTTCTTTAATCCCTTGAAATCTGGAAATCAATCGTAACTACGTCAAAAGTTAAGGCGAACATTTAATTTTCTCATTTACTCTTTTGCGATAGCTTCGTTCATACTCTTTCTATAATCGAATTACTTTATCCATATTATTTAATGTCGATAAAACTTTAATTATTCACTCTTGTTGTAAAGAATGACGATCTCTATCAAATTTCATGACTATGATTTTCATGAACTCCTATCTGTTTTGTCTGCCCTAATATTGCAGCATAAACGCTCAAGGTTTTAAATGAGCTCAATATTATTCATAACACATTTCATGTATCCAATTTACTGAAATGACTTACATAACATCATCATTTTGAATGATCTCTGCATTAATGATAAAATGTACTTCGTAGAAGAACCTGTAGAAATTATGGTTCGTATGACTTAAACGCTTAAAACAAAACAATATTCTATCCGTTGAAAATCACGCAAGGCCCCGAGTATACCTAGGAACGTGAAAACCAAATAAAACTTAAATATCCTTACCTATTTATGAACAACGCTGACTAGCGGCAACAACTAAATTTCGGGACGAAATTTCTTTTAATGGGTAGGTACTATAACAACCCGGAAATTTCCAAAAAAATTTAAACACAATTTCATTTAACCTCGACTAATTTTGATGATTCACGAACAAATAATTTTAAATAAATATATAAACTTGAAATATAATACAACTTAATTGTTATAACTAAAAATGTAAAACTTTATACAAAATAATATTGTTGTTATATTATTATTACTAGTATTATTGTTATCATTATTTATTATAATTTATAATAAAATTATGATTACTATTATTAACATTAATATTATTTATTCATTATCATTATTAAAATAAGGTATTGTTACAAAAATATCATTCATTATTAATAATATTATTATTATTAACATAATTATAATTATTAATAAATATCATTATTCTTATTAATTATATTGTATTAAAGGTATTATTATTAATACGTTTATTATTATTGTTATTATTATTAATATAATTATTAATAAATTGTAATTAAAAAAAATTAAAAGTGCAGATAAATAAGTTAGGTATATCTATTTTTTTTATTCAAATCTGCTACGGAGTATTACTTTATATATTTAATAGAAAGTAAATTAGGTTATGGCACTAACTGATTTTTGAATTTTATCTAACTGATCCTGATTTGCATTATGTGATCTTAATCTGCTTTTAAAAACTGATCGTGATATTTGCTTTTATTTATTTTTTTCATCGTGATATACTTTTTATTTATTTTTTATTTTTTTCTTTTCTTGATGTGAATCCAGTCAATCCATTAACATTAAACAAATTACTTAGGGCTACTGCATTTATCATTATCATTTATATATATATTGGTAGATTGCTGCAAAGGAGATATCAAAACATAATTTTTTTATTATTATTATCGTATACCTCTGTTTTATTCATAATTCGAAAAACTACAGAATCAATTTCCATTTTAAAATCTTTAAATGCAATTTTGTTAGAAATACCTTAGTGAAACTATGTTCAAAATCTCAAATTCCAATTTCCAATACCGAATTCAAATTTTCGAGTCAAAGATTTAATATAAAAAAGTCAACCGATCTTTCTTTGAAGAAATTCGAATTATATTTTATGATTAAGGTAAAATTGATACTTTCTAAAGTTTCAATGAATGTTTTCTAATATATTTCATGTTATAATTTTTATTTAAAACGATCTGGAAATTGAGATTGGGTTTTGAGTTCATCGTTGAGTAACAGCGAGCTGTACGTTTTTTTTTATTTTATTTTTTTTGTTTTAAATAACCTAATCAATTACTAAACGATTCTGTATAAACCTTAAATCCTAAAACTAATTAGTAACTCGTTAATTAGTTAGATTCCTTCCTGGGTCAATTATAAGGTGAAGAAGAAGAAGGAGTAGAACAGAAGGGAACGAGTTTTATATATTTAGGATAGGATAAATTCAGAAAAACATAAATAGAGAGGTGGTCTTGGGTGTTTGCTGGTAACCAAGAGGTCTTGGGTTCGAGCCCGGTCGTGGGCAATTTTTTTTTAGAAAAGCTTTTTAAGGTAGTTTTCCCATTCCTAAATTATTATTATTATCTTTATTATTATTACTAATGTTATTATAATTCTTGATATTATAATTATTACTAGTACTAGTATTAAAAGTACTATTGGTATTACTAGTATTATTATTATAATTATTAGTATTATCATTATTATTTATATCATGATTATTATTATTATTATCAAAAATTATTATTTTCATTATCATTATTATTAAACCTTTCATTTTATTTAAAAACTACTAATATCATTATTACTATTGTAAATATTACAAAAATTATTAATATCATTAGTATTAACATCATTATTATAGTATTATTGATATCTTTAATTATTATGATTAAGATTATGGTTATGTGAGGTATTATTATCAAAATGATTATTTTCATTATCATTGTTATTAAATTTTTCATTTAAAAACTACAAGTATTATTATTAGAATTAAAATTATAGGAATTATTAAGAAAACTATCATTAATATTAAAAACATTAATATTAAAAATTTATATTATCATTATTATTATTTTTACTAATATTATCTTAGTATTATTATAACTACTGTTTTAACAAAAAAATAATATACGTATAAAAATATATTTAAAATACATAACTTAACTATACAAAATTTCTTATGTATTTTTAAATATACAAAATAAATACATTTAATTAAATAATAAAATATATATAAATTATTAATAAAAAAGCTATATCACAAACAATAAAATATATGTTTGTTCGATTTCGATTATATGTGTTAATGAATATTCAAATGATATAGGTTCGTGAATCCGAGGACAACCCTACACTTGTTCAGTACCATTAAACGCATAATTACTACAAACTATCGTATCGTATTGGGAGTTTCATATGATCCCTTTTACTCTTTACATTTTTGGGCTGAGAATACATGCGCAACTTTTATAACTATTTTACACGTATCAACTATTAAACTGTGATATGTTGGGCTATGACCAGCAAGTCCCCAACCGACAAGTATAAACGATAACTTGTTACAGGGCAAACTTGAAAGTCTAGTCTAAATACAAGTACCAACTATTAAACTGTGATATGTTAGGTTATGGCCAGCAAGTCCCCAACCGACAAGTATAAACGATAACTTGTACGGGGTAAACTTGAAAGTCTAGTCTAAATATCAGTACCAACTGTTAAGTACCAACTGTTAAACTATGCTATACCCGGCTATGTCCGACTAAGTCCCTACAGTGATATTTTTAATTGCTGCGGCATTCTTAATTATTGGGGATAGGCCTATCGGGAGTAACGTTCCCGATACATTTGACTAAGTCTTTGTATTACTTGATAATGAAATTAAACGACAAGGACAGAACAACTTGTCACGGGGCAAACAACGTTTAGTCTAAATATCACGCACTGGCATAACTTTTTGATCCTGCGGGAGATCAACTTGACTGGATCTGAGTGATCTACTTATGAAAACAAATCTTGTGGTCTATATCTATTACTGAAATCATTATTTATTACAAACCTATGAACTCACTCAACCTCGTGTTGACTTTTTAAGCATGTTTATTCTCAGGTACTTAAATATTGCTTCCACTGTATATCTACTGCTTTGATGATGATTGCTTGCTATGCTTGGAGTCTTCATCACATATCATATCAATTAAAGATATATTTATCTTCCGCTGCAAAACTCAACAAAACGTCTCATGTAGAGTCGTTCTCGTTTATACAACTGTGATTTGATATAATTAGACACAAATACCCCAGGCCCTATTTGGGGGTGTCACACCTCTTGACGTGAGTGTTTCTGATTACCCACTTGAGGATGAGCCTGTCGAAGATTTAACCGCAGGCGATGATGAAAATCGTGAACAACTACCGCGGAGGAGTACAAGGCAATCTGTACCAACAAGGTGTGGAACTGGTCATCATCTGCGATATATACGTGGAGGACGTCATGGGCACGGATTAGTTGTATTTAATGATGATTTGGTTGTAATGTTTATCTTTTGAACTTGTTTTAATAAATTCATTGCGTTTGTGATATACATTTTAGTATCGTTTTTAAACAAAACTAACAACTAGTTTAATTTAAATAACAATAACAACATATAACAATAGATTATTTAAAATAACAATAACAATAGTTTATTTTAAACAACAACAACACAATGCTCTACGTAGATCAACCATCTTTAAAGAACACTTTAATTAACGCCTTGCGTGTAATGTTATGGATTTTAACCTTCACACTAGGGCAAAAGATAGAGCAGTTTTGTAGCACCAGAACAGCTCCCTCACGCATGCCTTTTACACCTTCATACTTCCCATGCACACCATCGATCATCTTGCTAGATACTGTTCCTCGAATAGTACCCGTAGTGTCCTATTAAACATAAATGAATATAGTTACATTAACCTGTTTTAGTCAACGCAATACAAATATGAAAATATACATAAGTTAGTGATGTAAACTCACTTTGAGCGTTACAGACAGATCACCGACAACATTTTTCTCACAAGTCTTAACAACACCAACAACTTGATCAGCTGGTAAAAATCTACGTTGTCTCAAAATGCTTGCTATATCAGATCTACCTACAGTTACAACAATACACATAAATTGTTGGCTTACGATTTCAAGAATAAGTATACAATTTTGTTGTTTACCTCCGTACGGATATGCAAACTCCATCGCGTGTAGCCATGGATCCAGTGTACATGAATCATCCGCTTCAGGTTTGTTGATTATTTCCCTTACAAAATCTTTCGTAGACATGTCATCCATAAAGTTATTCTCGTTATTTCAAAGTTCATACGCATCTTGGAAAACACCAATGGGTCCAGGGATTCGGTAAGATAATTTGTTCTTTTTGTTAGACCTGGAACCGCGAAGAACAGGTCGTTGTGGTGAAATAGGTTGCTTTTGTTTTTGACGGTTAAGTTGGGGGGACTCTAAAGGTCGGGGAAATGGTGGCGACTCAGTGGGCACCAATATGGTTTGAGTGGGTTTTGAAACTGATACAGATTGAGTGAGATCGGAATCATCAATATCAAGTAGGTATTCCCATCCATCGTTCTCATCATTGGCCATTTTTTTAGAATGTGATTTTGTGTTTTTTTAGTTTTAAACTGCTGAATTCAGTGAAAATTAAAACTCAGTTTCTGGTGTTTGAAATGTGGTTGTGTTGTATGTGATGTTGTTATTGAGAATGAAGTTTCAACAGGTATAAATAGATGTATAAAAGCATAGATTTCGACCTGCAAAAGCAAGATTCGGCTGAGAAGTGAACAAAAAATGGCAGGACCAAAAACCGAAGTTTGAAACTTTGGTTTTGCTAAAAAGCCTGCAAAACCGAAGTTTAAAACTTCGGTTTAGGGCACGGGTGGCTAACCTAGTACACATGTCTGCCAAGTCACTGTGGAAATGAGTAAAATAACAAAACCGAACTTCCAAACTTCGGGTTTGACCAAAACCGAACTTTGGAAGTTCGGTTTTACCATTTTTGCAACGATTTTGATTCATTTTCCATTTTTGAAAGTGTGATTAAAAAATTACTATTTTGAAAAAAATCGTTTATTTGGGAGTGAATTTTGGGTGAATATTTCTGATCCATCAACTCTTTAGGTGAGTTGGTCGGTTTAAATTGCGTGGAGTGAAAACGGAAATGGATGGCTTTTTGTCTTTTACTATTCCGAATGATTTCGGAAGGAGTATCGCACATGCACCAAGTATGGCGCTTACTAACCATTGGCCTTAAAACGTATATCAAAACTAAGTTCTAACTTGAACCGTACACCGGCACGCTCAACAATTGAATTGACAAAGTACTGTAGATTTGATGGGTCGTACAGATACTTTGGGTCCAAGAGTCCGCACTTTTTGGGAGTAGGGGTCGTGCTTGGTCATGCGTAGCCTTTTACATATTTACTTCAAAGAAATGTTTTGACACAAATCATAAGTTTCAGCTTAATCGTTCCGTTCTAGTGAATATTTCGAAAACTGATTTCTAGCAATTTTATAGAATCGTTTTGGGTAAAATAAGGTAAGAATTTTTCGAAATAACCTAATATTCATTGCTAATTACTTTTTAGACAAAAGAATTTTTCAAAACTTGGCATTTTACGGTTACTTGCCCTTAAACCTTTACCCAATACCCCACACTTAGAAGAACATTGTCCCTAATGTTCTCTAAAAAGAATATTTTTAATACTTTATAAATTAAGGACAGTGTCTTCTAAAATTTCTAAGTTGGTTGCGTGGATGACCCCACACTTATATATTTTAGTGCGTAATAATTGAAAGAGATTTGAGGAAGGATTACTTCCCTATGGTCAGGTTACTTTCCTAGTGCTGGGCCTTCCTACGGTCAGTCTCTTAAATTCTGGAAAGAACTAGTCTCTTTTTATAAAATTTCTGCATGAAGAACAAAAAGAGAAAAGCAGCATTTCCACTACATATAACTTTTTATGTGATGACCCGGAAATTTCTGACCAAATTTAAACTTAATCTCTATATGATTTCGACACGATAAGCAACGTCTGTAATGTTGAGTCTCAAAAAGTCTGGACTGTTTTCATACATGCAATTACCCTGCGACTATTTCCGACGATTCACGAACAACTATTTGTAAATAGGTATGTATATATTTAAATAAATATATATATGATTTGAAATATAATTTATGATGTAATTGTTAGAAAATAATTATGTAAAAATAATAATTATTATTTAAAATATATCTCTCTATATAAATATGGTATATTAAAAAAATAAATATTAAATAATTGTAATACTCATTTGATGTTTCAATTGATATTAAGCAAGTTAAATTCAAACTACAGTAATTTTAGAATAAAAGGAGTTAGGAAAATGAGTTCTATAAATTTTAGGCTTACTAAAATTATATTTAGGACCTAGTTATTAAATTTCAACACTTTTTATTTTTCACCCTTAAATGAGAGGGACAGTTTAGGTAATTTTTATTTAATAGTTAATGACTAAATTTTGTACCATAATGACCCAAATAAATAAAGATACTTATTTTAAAATTTTAGAATTTTTCTAAACACTTTTATCGGCAGCTGGTTAACAACAGACCCCGATATTATATCCGTACTAAATTGTTGGTAGAAGAGATATTAGAGGGTGACTATAATCCACACGTTCTATATTTTAATTACTTAAATATTTTTTTGCTTTATGTGATTAAAGTCACAAACATTTAACTTTTGAATCCATTCCTTTCATCCGTAAATTTAGTTGATTGATAGGTTACTGTAAATTATGTCATCATATTACAAATGAGTTTTGTTGCTTTCTTTTTTATTAAGGAATCACTTGACTTTCTTTGCTTCTCTTTTATGTAAAAATCGAACCCACTACCATCATATATGGGATGCTTATACTTATATAAACATAGCCTATACATATATATTTAATTTAATTGATTCATGAATCCATGATTATCTCCTCATGAATCCACCGCCACCCCTAAAGTCAACAACCGACCGCCACTTTAACACCACCTTTGATCTTTCATGATTATCCTGTTTGACTACCAACATCGCTACCACCATCAACATTTTCGTTAAACACCTTTCTTATTTGTTCAACCCATAACCACCATCACCTTCAATTGATCACCATATTCACGCACCATCCACCATCTTCCTCAACCATACACCATAACCCATCTCTTCCTCTCTCTCTCTTTTAAAATGTATCATGAAAACCACCACCGGTGACCACTCGCCACTACCATCAATCCGTCACCACCACTCAGCCACCACTGTTACTATTTCTTTTCGACTAAAATACCATCACAGCGACCACCACTTCATGGTCTTATTCCGGTTACCAAACACCAGTTCTATTTTTTTTTTTGACAAACAGACCGAAGCAAATTAAAATTTTCTGTTTCCTTCTTGTTAGTTGAACATCTCTAAACCACTACACATGATTTTCTGTTTCTTTAAATTCGCATAATACTTTTTCCTTCTATTATGCTGCAAGGTGTAATTTTTTTGGAAACCGGAAACAATGGGAAACAATAAAGTGATTATGGAATTATAATGATATTAAACAAATATATGTTGGGTTTAGGGATTGAATGGTTACCAGCTAGATATTCGACTATTATAAATTTATTTTTTTATTTGGTCGACCCACTTGTCCCATATACATCTATATTCTATCACCAATGTTTTCATGAAAACGAGCCATTGGTTTCTACTTTAGACCAAAATGATTCGGGTTAGCTATCTAGATTTCAGTTGGGCCGTAAAACTTAGTATCTCCTTGTTGGGCCAAAGATATAATGGTGATGATAAGGATGTACGAGTTGATGAGGTTTGTATGAAAATCATGATGATGATTAAGTTATGATCATGATAATGATTTAAAATGATGATGATGATATGGGTGGTGGCATGTAATCATATGATGATGATGAAAAGAGGTGTTGAATTTATGAGGTAAAAGGGATAATGGTTTTATGTATGTTATATAATTAAAAAGATGACATATTAAAAGAAATATTTAATGGTTCAATGGTTATGGTTGTTGGTTGTTAAACGAGAGGTCATGGGTTCGAGTCTAGGCAGCAACACTACATTTTTTTTAACCATGGAAGTTACACACTTAAGGTAGTATTCTTAGTATTATCTTTACTATTATCATTATTATCATTACCATATTTATTATTATTACTATTAGTATATGTATAAAAATTATTATTTTCATTATCTTTATTATTAAACTTATCACTTTATTTAAAACTACTACTATTATTATTATAAATATCATTATTTTTATTATCATTACTATTTTTATTAACAATATTTTTATTATCATTATTATTATTTTTAACATTATTATTACTATTATTATTATTAATTATTATTATTATTATTATAAGATAACACAACTTTTTATTTATTATTATTAATATTATTGTACCAAATAACAATTGGTTACGTAAAACTATATTTAATACATATGACATACTAAAATAACAAGTATATTACTAATATTAATATATAAACTTATTTGATTATTATTATATGTTTTAATATATATAAATGATTGAATAATAGGTTCGTGAATCTGAAGCCAACCCTATACTTGTTCAATGTCGTCATATGTATTTTTACTACAAAATACATTATGTGAGTTCATTTGCTCCCTTTTACTCTTTACATTTTTAGGACTGAGAATACATGCGCTGTTTTTACAACTGCTTTATTAAATGCTTTTGAAATATATTTTTGAACTGCGAATACATGAAGTGCTTTTATAAATGTTTGACGAGATAGACACAAGCAAAATATTCCTCGAATGAATTATTATGCAGACAGAAGTTCTGTGCATTATTATTGAATTATGTGGACATGATAATTGCCACCAATTGATGTGAATATTTTTCCCTGATTATTATTGCTTGGTAACCTAAGAATTAGAATCGGGTATGGCCCTAATTCACGCGAATCCTAAAGGTAGCTACCAGGTTTAACACCCCCACCCAGAATGTTCACTAGACGGAAGAGCTAGTGGGCGTGGTGTTTAGTACTTCAAAGTTTATATGATTATTATACAGACGAGATGTTCTGTTTTGGGGATATTATTGATGCGCATTATATGTTAAGATCGGTTACCAAGCCAAGCTATGAAAGCAATGAAAAGTGAATGTTATGTATCGAGAGAATGATTTTATACACAGGTTATGTGTATGTTATTTTTGTGCACGAGATATGTGTACGGTTACTAAGATTTATGAAAGATGATTTCGTACACGAGAAAGGTGTACTGTATTTAAAAGATATCGCATGTACATTACAGGTGGGTATAGGATTCGGGCCCATTTGTACCATGCAGCATTTAAATCTTGTGGTCTATCAAAATGATGAATTTTATTGTTTTATGATAAACTTATGAACTCACCAACCTTTTGGTTGACACTTGAAAGCATGTTTATTCTCAGGTATGAAAGAAATCATCCGCTGTGCATTTGCTCATTTTAAAAGACGTCATTTGGAGTCGATCATCGCAATGGGACCAGATGTTGGTGACTTCGTCCAGATGGATTAGGACGGGGTATGACATGTGGTATCAGAGCGGTGGTCTTAGCGAACCAGGTCTACATTAGTGTGTCTAACTGATAAGTCGTTAGGATGCATTAGTGAGTCTGGACTTCGACCGTGTGTGTATGTCAATAGTTTTGCTTATCATTTAGTGTCAAAAATTATTTGCTTATCATCCTTAAAGTCTAGACACGTCTTACTGCCTCTATTGCATAGACAGTGTATAGATAAATTCATATCTTAGCGTATCTGTTATTGTTACCTTTACCTGACAGCTTCCATAGTTTGCTCTGTAACTTATGGGATTTTAGTATTATATATGCATATGTAAATTATGTATTGCAGGGTACTAATCTACATCATATAATCTATTTCTTATCGAAAATACTTCATCTGATCATACGAGATGAATCCCTCAACCAGTTCGAGTCCCTCAGATTTCGATAACTATTCTGATAGTTATTTCGACAGCTATTCCGGCATGGATGTTCACCTAAGCTCCGAAAGCAGCGTAACCAGAATGAATCAACTAATCAGCCATCCTCAATTCATCTGATGGGCTCGTGATCTACTTAATCATTGGAGACAAGAAGAAGACGATCCTTTTCATCCACCACATTGCCCTCTTGGCGAAGAACCAGAAGCACTTATCGGTGAACCTGTCTGAAATACCATTTTCTCTCTCATTTCCAGGGTATCATGACACGATTATATCCTATCCACAATTCTAAACCTTATTCATCCGCTCGTTTCAACCGCCAATCATCCCAGAGTAATAAAAGAAGTCAACGAGCTTCGCGCCCAAATTGCAGTCTTGAAAAATATGGTGCGAAACGTACCAGCTTCAACAACATCATCGGCACCAACAGTACCACCAACAACCCAAGTTTCAACATCTCACGCCTCAACATCTCATTCTGTACCTCGAGTATAATCATCGTTCTACGTATCGTTCTACATCAATTAACTTAATTTTTCATGGCGATTATGTAATCTCTAATGTTTTAGAGATTATGTACTCTAGTTCTAGCCGTAAATCTGATGAGTTTAATATCACATTGACTCATTAAATCCATGATTACATCAGAAGAAAATATATATGTATATATATTTTCATAAAGATGGTAATTAAAAATTCTTCTGTACAAACTGTTAATGGTGAAAATATTTTAACGGGTAGGTAATACCCGAGGAATATTTAGATTTCACATTAATAAGTTACACTGTACATTCTTTCAATCTGATTCAACAGTCATCCACTATCCTACTTACAACCACCGATATACGTATCCATTCACCGCAGAATAACCATTTTCATCCAATTTCGTATTTGGATTTTGATTTACTAGAATCCAACAAGTGGCATAATGAAGAAAACATTGTACAAAATAAAATTTGTTAGAAACAAACAAATTAACTATGAGAAATTTTTTTAAGAATCGACGGTAACTGTTCCTAGCTAACTGTTCCTAGCTAACTGATTATATTTTAATTATCGCAATTTATATTCTCGCAATTTTATTTATCGTCATTTAATTTTTGTTATTTATTTTACGCACTTTAAATAACGGGACACGTATACAAAGTTTTGACATATCATATTGACGCATCTATATATATTATTTGGAATAACCATAGACACTCTATATGTAGTAATGTGAGAGTTAGCTATACAGGGTTGAGGTTACTTCTACAATAATATATATAGTTTGAGTTGTGATTGAGTCTGAGACATGTACACGGGTCACGATACGTATTAATTAATTTGAATATTATATATTAAATTATATATGAATTATTGAATTGCTAACTGTAGACTATCAACTGAGGACTACCAACATTGGACAATTAAAATGAATTAAAATATTGATTATAACATATGAAACTAGACATTTCTTCAAGTTTGCCACTTGATTTCATCTTAAACCTCAATTATATCTTGACAATTACAATCTGCGTACAAACCTTTCATGATTCTTGAAAACGCCTCAATCCAGAGAATGAATCAACCGCACTTCAACTACGGAAGAAAAGATTAATACATATAGTTATGTACCTGAAAACACTCGAAACCTGAGTAAACGTTAAACACGTATCTGTGTTACCTCTTTTGGCATTGTTATTACCGAAAATAACTTTGCATTTCCTTTCCAAAATTAGTCAATTTTGTCACAGCTCCAGCAAGTCAACTTCGACTTTTCGTTCGAAATAACCTTATTATAACCTTGATATATATGCGTGCTTTTTTATTGTTACAGGAGAACCTTTTATATTCCACCATACTACCATCAGCGTTTAATCATCTAAAAACACAATTCTCCTGAAAACATCTCAGATTGATAACCGATGACTCAGATATGGCTGCATTAAATGTAGACGAAACAGTAAAATTGTATATGGCCTAAATGGCCAAGAGGTTGATGATAAAGAATGGAGTGTTGGGAACGCTCGATAAAAAAAAATTTTGGTACTGAAAAACGGATTGAGCTAACCATGAAGGAGACCAAGGACAAATACAAGGACCAAACCCTATATTCAAAGAATTCAGGTAATTCTGGATCCGTCGAAATCTTTAAAGAAAATCTTGTTCTGAAGTCATGTTAAAATCTTGCGGAAAATTTTTCTTCATCAACTTTCGAACTTAGAAATTTCAAAATATCATCATAAATATCTTCGATATTTCTGAGGATATTTTCATAAATATTCTTGTTCGAAATTATCTACCTCTTCGTGTTTACAGTATTCCATTATATTGAAAACTTCTGTAAAATCTAAGTATAAATTATGAATGAATTCTGGAGAAGTATAGGGAATTGAAGCATGATTATATTACAGTAAGTCATACTGAGTTTCTAATGGGACATGATGATTCACAGATCATAATGTCATCATGTGCCATGTTACATAACTCTTTCATTATACTTAACTTCTGAACATATCAAGAAAATGTATTCTTGATGGTTCTATCTTCCGTGATGTTGATAAATTTGAAAATCAAATTATGCTATCACGTTCCTTCCTGCTTAGAACATTATAATCATTCGAAACTCTATATCTACGAATTTTGGACCATTATTCGCTTGACTTAAAGTCGGGAAGAGAAAAGAAAAGTATGAAACTTCAAAATATAAGGGAGAATATAAAGCCCGATAACAACACATAAATTACAAACCGTGTATGTCAATGTTTATCTTAACATAAAGACACGGGAGAATTAAAAACACTATCACCCCAAGGGCGATGTAGAAGAAAACAGATTCCTCCGGTGGAAGTTAGAAAAGGAGAATGATTGTTGTAATAGTAAGGATAAGGACAAGGATTAGAACTGGATTAAGCATTTTCACAATCTTTTAGATGTATGAACTAAGAAAGAAAGTATAGGAATGGCGAGAAAAATGGAACGGAAGAGTTTAATTTATAATGGAAATACCAGACAGAGTAATCAAGATAGATCTCCGCATTTAATTAGAGAGATCCTGATTTCCTTATTCACCGAAGAATCAGATTTTATAGATTTCCAGGATTTTCTTTAATCCCTTAAATTTCGGAAATCAACTATGACTACGTCACTGGTTAAGTCAAATCTTCATTTACTCATTTACACTCTTTTGGGATAGCTTCATTCGTACTCTTCGAATAATCGAATTATTTCATCCTTATTACCCAAAGGTAATAAAACTCTAATTATTAGCTTATACGAGTCATGAAAACATACTTATTATTATTCATGACCATCCGACTCAAATTTCGGGACGAAATTTCTTTAACGGGTAGGTACTGTGACGACCCGGAAATTTTTGACCAAATTTAAACTTAATCTCTATATGATTTCTACATGATAAGCAACGTCTGTAATGTTGAGTCTCAAAAAGTCTGAACTGTTTTCATACATGCAATTACCCTGCGACTATTTCCGATGATTCACGAACAACTATTTGTAAATAGGTATGTATATATTTAAATAAATATATATATGATTTGAAATATAATTTATGATGTAATTGTTAGAAAATAATTATGTAAAAATAATAATTATTATTTAAAATATATCTCTCTATATAAATAAGGTATATTAAAAAATAAATATTAAATAATTGTAATACTCATTTGATGTTTCGATTGATATTAAGCAAGTTAAATTCAAACTACTGTAATTTTAGAATAAAAGGAGTTAAGAAAATGAGTTCTATAAATTTTAGACTTACTAAAATTATATTTAGGACCTAGTTATTAAATTTTAACACTTTTTATTTTTCACCCTTAAATGAGAGGGACAGTTGAGGTAATTTTTATTTAATAGTTAATGACTAAATTTTGTACCATAATGACCCAAATAAATAAAGATACTTATTTTAAAATTTTTGAATTTTTCTAAACACTTTTATCGGCAGCAGGTTAACAACGGACCCCGATATTATATCCGTACTAAACTGTCGGTAGAAAAGATATTAGAGGGTGACTATAATCCACACGTTCTATATTTTAATTACTTAAATATTTTTCTGCTTTATGTGATTAAAGTCACAAACATTTTACTTTTGAATCCTTTCCTTTCATCCGTAAATTTAGTTGATTGATAGGTTACTGTAAATTATGTCATCATATTACATATATGGGATACTTATACTTATATAAACATAGCCTATACATATATATTTAATTTAATTGATTCATGTCCTTGTATGTTATAAGTTACCATCAAAGCTATATATATATATGCTCGTGATACAGAGAGTCATAAACAATCATCTCTCCCTCTCCTCTTCTCATCCGAAAACTACTACAACCATCGATCATCTTGGTTAATACATGGCTTCCTTCTTCAACAAAAGAACACCACGAACCGGTTAAACACTTTCACCATGAAAAACCGTCATCACCACAACCGTGAAAACCGCCATGAAACTCTCATGATTATCTCCTCATGAATCCACCACCACCCCTAAAGTCAACAACCGACCACCACTTTAACACCACCTTTGGTCTTTCATGATTATCCCGTTCGACTACCAACATCGCTACCACCATCAACATTTTTGTTAAACACCTTTCTTATTTGATCGACCCATAACCACCATCACCTTCAATTGATCACCATATTCACGCACCATCCACCATCTTCCTCAACCATACACCATAACCCGTCTCTTCCTTTCTCCTCTCTCTATCTTAAAATGTATCATGAAAACCACCACCGGTGACCACTCGCCACTACCATCAATCCGTCACCACCACTCAGCCACCATTGTTACTATTTCTTTTCGACTAAAATACCATCACAGCGACCACCACTTCATGGTCTTATTCCGATTATCAAACACCACTTCTATTTTTTTTTTTTACAAACAGACCAAAGCAAATTAAAATTTTATGTTTCCTTCTTGTTAGTTGAACATCTCTAAACCACTACACATGATTTTCTGTTTCTTTAAATTCCCATAATACTTTTTCCTTCTATTATGTAGTGACCCGAACTTTTCCATGTTTATATATATATTAAATGAAATTGTTATTTACATGATTAAGTGTTTCCAACATGTTAAGCAATCAAACTTGTTAAGATTTGATTAATTGAAATAGGTTTCATATAGACAATTGACCACCCAAGTTGACCGGTGATTCACGAACGTTAAAACTTGTAAAAACTATATGATGACATATATATGGATATATATATAGTTAACATGATATTATGATAAGTAAACATATCATTAAGTATATTAACAATGAAATACATATGTAAAAATAAGACTACTAACTTAATGATTTCAAAACGAGACATATATGTAACGATTATCGTTGTAATGACATTTAACTGTATATATATCATACTAAGATATATTATATATCATAATATCATGATAATATAACAATTTAACATCTCATTTGTTATAATAAACAATGGGTTAACAACATTCAACAAGATCGTTAACCTAAAGGTTTCAAAACAACATTTACATGTAACGACTAACGATGACTTAACGACTCAGTTAAAATGTATATACATGTAGTGTTTTAATATGTATTCATACACTTTTGAAAGACTTCAAGACACTTATCAAAATACTTCTACTTAACAAAAATGCTTACAATTACATCCTCATTCAGTTTCATCAACAATTCTACTCGTATGCACCCGTATTCGTACTCGTACAATACACAGCTTTTAGATGTATGTACTATTGGTATATACACTATAATGATCAGCTCTTAGCAGCCCATGTGAGTCACCTAACACATGTGGGAACCATCATTTGGCAACTAGCATGAAATATCTCATAAAATTACAAAAATATGAGTAATAATTCATGACTTATTTACATGAAAACAAAATTACATATCCTTTATATCTAATCCATACACCAATGACCAAAAACACCTACAAACACTTTCATTCTTCAATTTTCTTCATCTAATTGATCTCTCTCAAGTTCTAGTTTCATAAAATCAAGAATACTTCCAAGATTGCAAGTTTACTTCCAAGTTTTCTAAATCCATTCCATGTAATCATCCAAGATCAAGAAACCTTTTTTAATTACAGTAGGTTATCTTTATAATACAAGGTAATAATCATATTCAAACTTTAATTCAATTTCTATAACTATAACAATCTTATTTCGAGTGGAAATCTTACTTGAAATTGTTTTCGTGTCATGATTCTGCTTCAAGAACTTTCAAGCCATCCAAGGATCCTTTGAAGCTAGATCTATTTTTCTTATTTACAGTAGGTTTTTCCAAGGAACTTGAGGTAGTAATGATGTTCATAACATCATTCGATTCATACATATAAAGCTATCTTATTCGAAGGTTTAAACTTGTAATCACTAGAACATAGTTTAGTTAATTCTAAATTTGTTCGCAAATAAAAGTTAATCCTTCTAACTTGACTTTTAAAATCAAATAAACACATGTTCTATATCTATATGATATGCTAACTTAATGATTTAAAACCTGGAAACACGAAAAACACCGTAAAACCGGATTTACGCCGTCGTAGTAACACCGCGGGTTGTTTTGGGTTAGTTAATTAAAAACTATGATAAACTTTTATTTAAAAGTTGTTATTCTGGGAAAATGATTTTTATTATGAACATGAAACTATATCCAAAAATTATGGTTAAACTCAAAGTGGAAGTATGTTTTCTAAAATGGTCATCTAGACGTCGTTCTTTCGACTGAAATGACTACCTTTACAAAAATGACTTGTAACTTATTTTTCCGACTATAAACCTATACTTTTTCTGTTTATATTCATAAAATAGAGTTCAATATGAAACCATAGCAATTTGATTAACTCAAAACGGATTTAAAATGAAGAAGTTATGGGTAAAACAAGATTGGATAATTTTTCTCATTTTAGCTACGTGAAAATTGGTAACAAATCTATTCCAACCATAACTTAATCAACTTGTATTGTATATTATATAATCTTGAGATACCATAGACACGTATACAATGTTTCAACCTATCATGTCGACACATCTATATATATTTCGGAACAACCATAGACACTCTATATGTGAATGTTGGAGTTAGCTATACAGGGTTGAGGTTGATTCCAAAATATATATAGTTTGCGTTGTGATCAATACTGAGATACGTATACACTGGGTCGTGGATTGATTCAAGATAATATTTATCGATTTATTTCTGTACATCTAACTGTGGACAACTAGTTGTAGGTTATTAACGAGGACAGCTGACTTAATAAACTTAAAACATCAAAATATATTTTGAACATACTTTGATATATATGTATATATTGTTATAGGTTGTGAATCAACCAGTGGCCAAGTCTTACTTTCCGACGAAGTAAAAATCTGTGAAAGTGAGTTATAGTCCCACTTTTAAAATCTAATATTTTTGGGATGAGAATACATGCAGGTTTTATAAATGATTTACAAAATAGACACAAGTACGTGAAACTACATTCTATGGTTGAATTATCGAAATCGAATATGCCACTTTTTATTAAGTCTGGTAATCTAAGAATTAGGGAACAGACACCCTAATTGATGTGAATCCTAAAGATAGATCTATCGGGCCCAACAAGCCCCATCCAAAGTACCAGATGCTTTAGTACTTCGAAATTTATATCATGTCCGAAGGAGGATCCCGGAATGATGGGGATATTCATATATGCATATTGTTAATGTCGGTTACCAGGTGTTCACCATATGAATGATTTTTATCTCTATGTATGGGATGTGTATTGAAATATAAAATCTTGTGGTCTATTATTATGATTTGATAATATATAGGTTAAACCTATAATTCACCAACATTTTTGTTGACGTTTTAAGCATGTTTATTCTCAGGTGATTATTAAGAGCTTCCGCTATCGCATACTTAAATAAGGACGAGATTTGGAGTCCATGCTTGTATGATATTGTGTAAAAACTGCATTCAAGAAACTTATTTCGTTGTAACATATTTGTATTGTAAACCATTATGTAATGGTCGTGTGTAAACAGGATATTTTACATTATCATTATTTGATAATCTACGTAAAGCTTTTTAAACCTTTATTGATGAAATAAAGGTTATGGTTTGTTTTAAAAATGAATGCAGTCTTTGAAAAACGTCTCATATAGAGGTCAAAACCTCGCAACGAAATCAATTAATATGGAACGTTTTTAATCAATAAGAACGGGACATTTCAGTTGGTATCCGAGCGTTGGTCTTAGCGAACCAGAAAATTTGCATTAGTGTGTCTTATCGAGTTTGTTAGGATGCATTAGTGAGTCTAGACTTCGACCGTGTTTTCTTTAAAAATGATTGCTTAACATTTTTTGGAAACTATATATTATTAACATGTATATATTATGTGATATATTAATCTCTTAACATGTTTGATATTGTGTGATAGATGTCTACCTCTAGCACAAATCCCATTGACTCACCTAATAATAATGAAGAGTCGAATATATATTGGACTGATTCACAAGTTCCCGAAGAAGAACCGGAAGAAGAATCAGAACCGGAAGAGGAGGAACCGGAGGAGGAAATAGAACCGGTGGAGGAAATAATAAAACGGTTAAGTAAAAGAAAATCCTCAACCAACCGACCAAGGTTAATTATGATCAATGGTGTTTCCGCCAAGGAAGCAAAATATTGGGAGGATTACCAATTCTCCGATGAATCTGATTCCGACGAGAATTCCGATGATGTTATAGAAATTACCCCAACTGAATTTGAAAAGGCAAAAGAAAATAATAAGGGAAAGGGCATAAAAATAGAGAAATCTAATTCCAACCCCGATGGACTTTATATGTATCGTCAACCCCCGAAGCCCTTAAGTTGTAACAATGACCCGGGAACCTCTAAACCACCAGGTTTTTCTAAACCGTTGTGGAAAACGATAGCTCGTATTAGGGGAACATCATATATTCCTAGAAACTTGGCAAAACGAACCAAAACCGAAGAAGAAGAAACGAGCGAGTCGGAATAAGATAGTTATATTCGTGTGGTGTAATATATGTAATATAGTGTGCTTATGCTTTATGATATATGTAAAAATTGCTTGTATTAATAAGTATTTTTTTTTATGAATCTCACTCTTGTCTATTTTACAGTATAAAAACACAAAATGGATAGACAACCCAATATTTTAAGAGACCTACCCGGAGACATGATTGATGAAATCTTGTCTAGAGTCGATCAGAATTCTTCGGCACAACTATTTACGGTGAAATCAGTTTGTAAGACATTCGAAGAACGTTCCAAGAATGTCTTGGTTTATAAGAGACTTTCGTTTGAAAGATGGGGGATATCACATTGGGAAACCCACAAGTTACGATGTGTTTACTTTGACGCATATATTGCGGGGAACCCAAATGCTATTTTACGCAACGGGTTAAGAAATTATTTTGACTCAATGTATCCGAATATAGGACTTCATGATTTAGAAAAAGCGGCTAACATGCAACATAAAGAAGCATGCTATGCTTACGGGTTAGTAATGTTCGCTTCTCACCAAAGTGAGAAAAAGAACATCGGGCTACAACTATTAAACAAAACATTCCCACAAGTGACGGAGTCGGTAATTGGGGTAAGAAATGAGGTTTTTAGGTTATTACGATACTGTTGGTCATTACATAACCCTCGTCCCTTTGACGACGTTACAACACACTGTCTTATCAACGGCCATAACGGTTATGTTCCACAAGACCAAGGATGGGAAGTAGTCCTAGTAAAACCAGAATGCATGACTTGTTTCTGGACGTATGAATTACGTGTCTTTATTGCCTTTGCTGAACGACTTGTGTACTAGCTAGAATTATCTTCACAACTATCTTGTATCAAATTTATTGTGTGCTATATTTCATGCTTTATGTAAAATAAGCGGTATTGTAAGTTTGTAAAATATTGTATAAAAGTTTGAACGCGAAATATTATTATAATCAGTTTTTCATATAGAATTGTAGTAGTTGAATTGTATATTAGCTACTAAGTATGAACTTAACGGGTAGGTACTACCCGAATTTAAACTTATAAAATGCTAATATGAAGAAAAAGCTTTTATAAATGAGTTCATATTATGCTACGAAATACTATTAACTACTCTTAATATTCTGTATGATTAACTTGTTCCATTTGACTATTTTGAAGGAAATTGCACCGAATACTCGACACACCATGAATATGAATGAAGAGGAATTCCGTACTTTTCTAGCTTCAAACATAGCCGCAGTACAGGCTGCGCTACATACCAACAATAACCTTGGATCTAGCAGTAAAGGAAATCGTGTAGGATGCACCTACAAAGAATTCACTGCCTGTAAACCTTTGGAATTTGATGGAACCGAAGGACCGATCGGATTGAAACGGTGGACCGAGAAGGTTGAATCGGTGTTTGCCATAAGTAAGTGTACTGAAGAGGACAAAGTGAAGTACACTACGCATACCTTCACAGGTTCTACGTTAACATGGTGGAATACCTATCTAGAGCAAGTGGGACAAGATGATGCGTACGCACTACCATGGTCAGCATTCAAGCACTTGATGAATGAGAAGTACCGTCCCAGAATCGTGGTCAATAAGCTCAAGACAGAACTTAGAGGGTTACGAACCCAAGGATTTGATATTACCACGTACGAAAGACGATTCACAGGATTGTGCCTATTGTGTCCGGGAGCGTTCGAAGATGAGGAAGAGAAGATTGACGTGTTTGTGAAAGGATTACCGGAAAGAATCCAAGAAGATATAAGTTCACACGAGCCCGCCTCCATACAACAGGCATGTAGAATGGCTCACAAACTAGTGAACCATATTGAGGAAAGAATTAAAGAACAGACGGTTGAAGAGGCCAATGTGAAGCAAGTCAAAAGAAAGTGGGAGGAAAATGGTGATAAGAATCACCAATACAACAACAACAGCAATTACAATAATAATCGCAACAATTATCCCAACAATCGCAATATCAATCGCAACTACAACAAACGGCCCAACAACAACAACAACAACAACAACATTAACCACAACAATCATCCCAACAACAATAACAACCGCAACAACAACAACAACAATAACAATCAGAAGCAGCTATGCCAAAGGTGTGAAAAGTATCACTCGGGGTTCTGCACCAAATTTTGCAGCAAGTGTAAAAGAAATGGTCATAGCGCGGCGAAGTGTGAGGTCTACGGACCAGGGATTAACAGAACGAAAGGAACAAATGGTGTCAGAACAAGTAATGGTGGAGCAAGTAGTGTCGGAGCAAGTTATGCCAATGTAGTTTGTTATAAATGTGGAAAACCGGGCCACATTATTAAAAATTTCCCAAACCAGGAGAACACGAATGGACAAGGCCGTGGAAGAGTTTTCAATATTAATGCGGCAGAGGCACAGGAAGACCCGGAGCTTGTTACGGGTACGTTTCTTATTGACAATAAATCTGCTTACGTTTTATTTGATTCGGGTGCGGATAGAAGCTATATGAGTAGAGATTTTTGTGCTAAATTAAGTTGTCCATTGACGCCGTTGGATAGTAAATTTTTACTCGAATTAGCAAACGGTAATTTAATTTCAGCAGATAATATATGCCGGAATCGAGAAATTAAACTGGGTAGCGAAATATTTAAGATTGATTTGATACCAGTAGAGTTAGGGAGTTTTGATGTAATAGTTGGCATGGACTGGCTGAAGAAGGTGAAAGCAGAGATCGTATGTTATAAAAATGCAATTCGCATTGTACGAGAAGAAGGAGAACCCTTAATGGTGTACGGAGAAAAGGGCAACACGAAGCTACATCTTATTAGTAATTTGAAGGCACAAAAACTAATAAGAAAAGGTTGCTATGCTGTTCTAGCACACGTCGAGAAAGTACAAACTGAAGAAAAGAGCATCAATGATGTTCCCGTCGCAAAAGAATTTCCCGATGTATTTCTGAAAGAATTACCGGGATTACCCCCACATCGATCCGTTGAATTTCAAATAGATCTTGTACCAGGAGCTGCACCAATAGCTCATGCTCCTTATAGACTCGCACCCAGCGAGATGAAAAAACTACAAAGCCAATTACAAGAAATTTTAGAGCGTGGTTTCATTCGACCAAGCACATCACCATGGGGAGCTCCTGTTTTGTTTTTCAAGAAGAAGGATGGTACATTTAGGTTGTGTATTGACTACTGTAACGACCCGGATTTTTCCGATCATTTTACACTTATAAGATTAATATTTACATAAATTAAACCTTACCAACATGATAAGCAATCTAAATTGTTGAGACTTATGTTTTTGAAAAGAGTTTTACACAACGTTTGACCGTCCAATTTGACCGATGATATCACGAACTATATAACATACGATAATTATACGTTTATGTATATATATGTATTTTTATATATTTAACATGATCTAAGAATGTTTTAACATCTCATTGTGTACTAATAACAATGAGTTATAAGTATATTTTGAGACTACTAACTTAAGTTTTCGAAACGATAACTATATGTGACGTTCTTCGACTTAAATACTTAAAACTTATAATGCTTATACATGTATCGTATAGATATGTATTTTATCACTTTTAAAGGATTTATATATATAAAACAATATAAGTATATTTACAAAAGATAGCTATATTTGAATCCTCGTTCCGTTTTCTCAAGATTTTTATACGTATATCTAGGGTATATGTACCCGTATCATACCCAGCTTCTATACGTATTTACTATTGGTATATACACATCACAATCACTTTATTAGCAGCCATGAGTCAGCCAATTTTGGATCTTAGCATGCATGATTAATCAATTTGGCATATTACAAGACTTTTGCACAATATTACAAATTTATACATCTTTTCACCACCATTTATACTCCATTCCATTTTCATTTTTACTACACATTTTCTCTAACCAAAAACACACTCTTAGGAACCTTAAGTGTTCTTCACAATCTCAGCAAATAACCATGAAGATCTAGCTTCAAAAACAACCCTTAATCATCATAAGAAAATCCATTCAAGAACACTTCAAAAATCCTTCCAAGTAAACAAGTTTACTTCCAACCTTTCAATCCAACTCCACCACTCTTTTGATTCTAGGATTTTTCTCATCTCTTACAGTAACTTTGTCCAAGTAACTTGAGGTAGTAACCTTATTCATAATCTTATTCAATTCATATTCATATAGCTATCTTATTTTGTGGTATAAAATTTTAACAACAAGAACATAGTTTGAATGATTTCAAACTTGTTCGCAAACTAAATAGATCCTTCTAACTTGACTTTTAAAACACTTCAAGACCTATAATATATCATAATGATATGCTAACTTAACAAGATATAACTTGGTTTTACAAAGAACACCTTAAAAACTGAATCTACGTCGTCGGAGTGCAACCGGGGGCTGTTTTGGGTTGGATTATTAAAAACCATCTTAAGCTTTGAATTGGAAGTTCATATTCTGGAAAAATGATATTTCTTATGAATATGTTAACACATAAAAATTTCATGGTTTAACTCAAAGTGTAAGTATTTTTAGAAAAATGATCATTAAATGTTGTTTTTATGATGGAAAATGATCACTTTCATAAGTTTCACCAAAGTTTGACCTATAACCTGTGATTTCGAATACAACCTAAGGTATTTTAAGTTCATATTCTTAAAATTTGACTCGATCCAAGGAAGTGGCAAGTTGAACCAACAAAAACGGAGTTGTAATGAAGAAACTACGACTAAAACAAGATCGGGTATGCGAAGCTATTTTAGCTACGAAAATATTTGGAGAAAAATTAAATTAATCATATATTTCTAATTAATATGATATTTCATATATATTCACTTATGATTTAATTTTATATATTTCAGGACCACCCGTAAATAACACGAGAAGATTAATCACAAGACCTCATGATTGTACGCAACACGTCATTTGACAACGCGGTACTTTATGTACGCAACACGTCATTTGACAACATGGTACCATGGGTCAAGATTAATTCTGATCAATACGAATACAATGGGGTCTTTATTTATTTTATTTAAGCAACTAATTGTGGACCACTAACATCGGACTGCTAAATACAGACTAAGAAAATATTAAAAGTATTAAAAGTATATATATATATATATATATATATATATATATATATATATATATATATATATATATATATATATATATATATATATATATATATATATATATATATATATATATATATATATATATATATATATAACGATTACTTAAAAAGAAAATATGTTGATATATTATATATATGGTTAGGTTCGTGATATCTATCGGAGACCAAGTCGTGATAAATACCTTCAAGGCAAAAGTGAGTAAATAGTCCCACTTTTAAACTCTAAATATTTCAGGATGAGAATACATGCATTTTATGATTTACGTTATGGACACAAGTGATTAAAAATATATATTCTACGTTGAGTTGTACCACTGGCATACTTCCCTGTAACTTGGTAACTATTATTTACATGAGGTATTGTAAACGCGAATCCTGTTGATAGATCTATCGGGCCTGACAACCCCAACCGGACTGGACGACCAGTATTCAATGGTTGCACAATACTTCATTTTGGTGACTACACTTGGTACGGTGTAGTAAGATTTCATAATAAAGGGAATATGCGACGTTGATTAAATGTTAAGTATGGTTATCAAGTGCTCAACAACTAAGAATATTTTTATTAAAACGTTTATATATGAAATCTTGTGATCTATATTTATAACGCTGCCGGCATTAAACCTATATCTCACCAACTTTATGTTGACGTTTTAAGCATGTTTATTCTCAGGTGATAACTAAAAGCTTCCGCTGCAACATGTTGAATTTGAGCAAGATCTTGAGTATGCATATTTGTGTCAAAACTAAAACTGCATATCGGAGGATTTGTAATGTAAAATATGTTGGAGGTCGTATTGTTATTATCACATGTAAAGTTTGTAAGTCTAAGATTATCGCTAAATGATAATCATTATTAAGTTCTTTAAACCTTGTATTTGTAATAAAAGCTATGGTTTGTATTGTAAAAACGAATGCAGTTTTTGAAAAATGTCGCATATAGAGGTCAATACCTCGCGATGAAATCATATGTTATTGTATTCGTCCTTATGGTTAAGGTCGGGTTATGACATGTGGTATCAGAGCGTTGGTCTTAGAGAACCAGAAAATTTGCATTAGTGTGTCTTATCAAGTTTGTTAGGATGCATTAGTGAGTCTGGACTTTGACCGTGTTTGATTTCGAAAACTATTGCTTATCCTTGTTGGTTAAAAAAAATTAATATGTAAATATTATGTGGTATTAACGTGCTAGTTGTTATGTGATAGATGTCTGGCTTAGAACTTGTTATCACATTCAGCGACTCCGAACCAGAATCTTCAGATGGTGTTCCAGTCATTAACATGTCCGATGATAAAAATGATACCTTTGGGGAAGACTCAAAATTTTCGGATGAATCAATTGAAGAGGAACCGGAAAGTGATCCTGAGGAGGAAGAAATACAGGAAATTATGAAAGACAAGTTTGAAAGAGGAAAGAAACGAAAGGCTACTGAATTGGAAAATCCAAATCCCAAGTTTAGTGAGGATGTTGTGGCACCAACTCCACCGGACACTTCCACCCCTATTCCCGCTATTCCTATTAGTTCTATCCCGGCATCCAGTTCTTCAGCCCCTCTGCCAAAACGCAGGGAGACAGTCAAGATAACCTATAAGCGATTTCTTTGAACACAAACGTTTTGGGTTAAATAATGCGCTGTTGTTTTAAACCATGGGATCATATAACGTTTTGTATAATATTACTAGTGTGGTTTGCTTAATGTTTGATGTAAGTTAAGCATATGTAAAATAGTGAAGTGTGAAATGCAATAATTTTCCATGGTTGAGTATTATTTGGGTGATAGTAATTGATTTCTGTACTAAGCTATTAAGTATGAACTTTAACGGGTAGGTACTACCCTAGATATAATTATAAAACGCTAATAAGAAGAAAAAGCTTTTATAATAATAACTGGTTCATATTATTAATAAGCTACGATGTACTGTAAATACATACTACATCTATAATATTCCATGTGAATAATTATTTTTTTTCATTCTTATTGAAGATTATGGCGCGATTGAACCGAATGATGGAACAAGAAATCGAGGAACTCATCAATCAGCGAGTGAACGACAGAATGTTATGGGTCGAGGCTGCAAGAGGTGCTGCAGTTAACCCAAATCCTCGTGTGGGATGTACTTACAAAACTTTTCAAGGTTGCAAGCCCTCATCATTCAGTGGAACAGAAGGACCAGTCGGTTTAACCCGGTGGATCGAAAAGATTGAGTCTGTGTTTAAAATCAGTGGTTGTATTGAGAAGGACATGACCAAGTATGCATCGTGCACCTTACAAAATAGTGCACTCACATGGTGGAAAAACTATGTGAAGGCCGTAGGAGGAGATGTAGCTTATGATACTCCTTGGGAAGAATTCAAAACAATGCTAATCAATGAGTATTGTCCAAGGAACGAGGTTAGGAAGTTGGAAGTTGAATTACGAAGTCTGAAAGTTGTTGGTACTGAACTCACCAACTACAATCAGCGATTCATGGAATTAGCTTTGCTATGTCCCGAATTGGTACCAACCGAAGAACGAAAGATAGAACTGTACAAAGATGGTTTGCCTAAAAATGTCAAAGCAAATGTTACAGCATCGAAACCCAAGACTATTCACGAAGCCATCACCATGGCGAACGAGTTGATGGACCAGATTATTCTGGATAAGAACACCGATGTCAAGACATCGAGAAACAAAAGAAAGTGGGAAGGTAATCATCAACAATCCAACAAGAAACAAGAAACCACGCAAGGTGCGGGTAGCGGTTCAAACTCAGGTTACAAACGACGAAATCCTTTATGTAACAGATGCCACAAACATCACTCTGGTTATTGTAATGTGGTGTGCAAAAATTGTAATCGAAGGGGTCATCTTGCTGAAGATTGTCGGATTCCTGTTACAAATACAAATGGCACCAAGACTCCTGCCACTAATGCAAATAGAATTGCCTTGGCCACTGTTACCTGTTATGGGTGTGGGAAACAGGGTCATTATAAGAGCCAGTGTCCGAATCCAGAGAAGAATAATGGATCTGCACGTGGAAGAGCATTTGTTATTAATGCTAGAGAGGCGTGTGAAGACCCGGAGCTTGTTATGGGTACGTTTACCATTAATAACTTATCCGCATCTATTATATTTGATACTGGTGCCGATAGAAGTTACGTGAGTAGAGACTTTTACGCTAAATTGAATTGTTCATCATTACCTCTAGATGCTAAGTACATGATTAAGTTAGCTAATGGTAAACTAATTAAAGCCGATAAAATTTTCCGTGATTGTAAAATAAATTTAGCCGGAGAAATATTTAAGATTGATTTGATACCCGTAGAATTAGGAAGTTTTGATGTAATAGTCGGCATGGACTGGATGTCCAAAATAGGAGCTGAAGTTGTGTGTGTCAAGAAGGCAATTCGCATTCCTCGTAAGGATAAAACGCCAGTAATGATTTATGGAGAGAAGGGTAACTCAAAGCTAAAACTCATTAGTTGTTTGAAATCTCAAAAGTGCTTGAAGAAAGGGTGTTATGCTATCCTAGCACATGTTAATAAAGTCGAAACGAAGGAAAAAGTGAAGAGCATCAATGGCGTGCCTGTGGCAAGAGATTTTCCTGAAGTCTTTCCGGAAGAGTTGCCGGGATTACCTCCATTTAGATCTGTAGAATTTCAAATAGATCTAGTACCAGGAGCTGCACCAGTGGCTCGTGCTCCATATAGACTTGCACCGTCTGAGTTAAAAGAACTTCAGAGTCAGTTAAAATAATTACTGGACCGTGGATTCATACGACCAAGTACTTCACCGTGGGGAGCTCCGATTTTATTCGTCAAGAAGAAATATGGATCTTTTAGGATGTGTATAGATTATCGTGAATTAAATAAGTTAACTATCAAGAATCGGGATCCACTACCGAGAATTGACGACTTATTTGATCAACTGCAAGGATCATGTGTGTACTCGAAAATCGACTTAAGATCAGGCTATCATCAATTACGTGATAAAGAAGAAGATATTCCGAAAACTGCTTTTCGGACACGTTATGGTCATTACGAATTTTTGGTTATGCCGTTTGGGTTGACTACTGCGCCAGCTGTATTCATGGACCTCATGAATCGAGTTTGTAGTTCGTATTTAGATAAGTTTGTTATCGTTTTCATTGACGATATTCTTATCTATTCCAAGAGTGAGCAAGAGCATGAGCAGCATTTAAGGTTGGTATTAGAATTGTTAAGAAAAGAACAGTTATACGCCAAATTTTCTAAGTGTGCATTTTGGTTGAAAGAAGTGCAATTTCTTGGCCACGTTGTTAGTAGCAAAGGAATTCAGGTTGATCCAGCTAAAATTGAGGCCATTGAAAAATGGAAGACTCCTAAGACACCAACGCAGATACTCCAATTTTTGGGTTTAGCTGGTTATTATAGAAGGTTTATTCAAGATTTTTCCCGAATAGCTAAACCATTAACAGCGTTAACGCAAAAAGGGAAGAAGTACGAATGGACTTCTGAGCAGGAAAGTGCATTTCAATTACTGAAGAAGAAGTTGACTACATCACCTATTTTATCGTTACCTGAAGGGAACAATGATTTTGAGATATATTGTGACGCTTCGCGACAAGGTTTTGGTTGCGTCCTTATGCAACGAAAGAAAGTTATTGCATACGCATCTCGTCAATTGAAGATTCACGATCGGAATTACACGACGCATGATTTAGAATTGGGAGCAGTAGTGTTTGCATTGAAGATATGGAGACACTACTTATATGGGGTTAAATGCACTGTGTTTACCGATCATAAAAGCCTTCAACATATCTTCGATCAGAAACAGCTGAACATGAGGCAACGTAGGTGGGTCGAGCTGATAAATGACTATGATTGTGAGATTCGCTATCATCCCGGGAAAGCAAATGTAGTGGCCGATGCTCTAAGCAGAAAGGAACGGGAACCAATTCGAGTACGAGCAATGAACATAAAAATTCGCATGAATCTCAACTCACAAATCAAAGAGGCTCAACGAGAATGTAACGATCTTGGATTTTCCAACGTTTATTTATTAGTAATTATTATTATTAATACGTGTGATTTAAACGAATGTATGTTATTACATTTACTTGTTGCCATGATTGCCCGTACTTGATTCTTTAATGCCCGAAACGTCTTTGTGACACCCGGAACTTACACGAATAATATTTTCACATATTATTTACATTCATGATTAGTTTTAGTAATCATTTTGACTAACTATGGTGATTAGTTAGGTACTTGGGCTTTAATTGGATTTATTTGTTAAATACTTGAACTTGGGCTTGACAAAGCTAATGGACTCATGAATAAGGCTTATAAGCCCACCCTACATATTAAATGGACTTAATTTAGTCCATCACACTTGTAAGTAATACTTTCAAACATAAAATAGTTAGTTTAAGACACTTGGAATAATTAACTAGGTGGAAGACAAGTTACTTACAAGCATGCTAGTCATCTTTCCCCCATATATTCCCCTTTTCCCATTCCACACAAACACCTTCTCCCCATACATGGAAAAATGCATTTTGACCCTTCCCTTAGACCATTTTGGCTGTCCACTTTAGGGGAATTGGGGGGGGGGTTCCATTTTCAAATTTTGTTGCTACTTATTTACTAGTATTCTCTCACATTTACACACACTTCACTTTGCTACTTCTCTTTCTCTCATTTTTCTCTCTACTTTGTAAGTAACATGAACTATTTTCTCTTCTCTTTCTCTCTTAAGAACCACAACATTCATCATCATATTACTAGTTTCATTACTTGTTCTTGTTTAATGTTTACTTACTAGTTATTTATTGATGTTAAGGATAAAGTTTTCTAACTTGTATCTTCATCTAATCTTGGTTACTTTCATCTTTTGTTGTAAAGAACCAAGAACAAAGAATCTAAACTTTCTAGTTTATGGTTCTACAATTAGTGTTTTAAAGATTTAAAGTTCATAAGTTCTAAAAATCATACATGCATTCATGTTAGTAAACTTAAAGTTTACTTTCTAAAGATCAAGACCTAGGCTTGAATCTTTAAAAGTATGAAACTCATGAACTTGTTGCTTGTTTATTTAGTTTTTCACTTTCATTCTTGCACTTTAATTACACTTTACTAGTTGATAATCAAAGTTTTGTAACTTATGGTTTCACTAAAGTAAAGATTCAAGTGTTAGTACTTATGATTCAACTTAATGACTTTACCTAGACTTGCACTTGGGTTATGATGGTCAAACCATGGTAAAAATGATGTAAACACATCAATGAGTTGTACACTTGAAGCTATAGGCATCAAGGATGAGAACCATGATGAACATCAAGCACCAAACTTACCGGAACCCATTATTTTCTGCTTTCCTGTTCTCTGCTTACTGTTCTGTCCAAACCCTACTGACCTGATGTTTCTGTAACAGACCAGTAGACGTGGGCTACTGAGACCATGATTTTTAGATATAACTTTTCTAGTAATTAACGTTTCATATAAGACTCGTCTTAATCCGAGTTACGGTTTAGAATCTACGGCCCTCCGAGCGTCACTATGTCCATTTACTTTTCTGTTTTCTGTTTACAGTTTCTGTTTTTCTGGTTTCTGTAACAGACCAGTACACCTGGGCTACTGTAACCTTTACTTTCAGATAGCTCAGTTCGTGTAGATAACTTTTCATATAAGACTCGTCTTCATCCGAGTTACGGTTTATGATTTATGGCCCTCCGATCGTCACTAGGTCCTTTTAACGTTGTGCAGAAATATCAGACCTACTCGCACTTAAACCGTCACCACGGTCAAACGAAGACGAGTTTGCTTCTAGAATGTTTACCACACTTAAGGGACTCATAGACGGAGCCATGGCCACTGCTCTCACCTTAATTCAGTGAGGTTAGAGGCCGTGGTGACTGACTGAAATCAACCTTTGTTTTAAAATACATTCATAAACGAAACTTACTTTACGCCTTATGTTTGATGATGAATGATGATGACCCTAAAGACCTTAATTACATACTTTTAAAACTATTCGGAAGATTTACTGACTTAGTACTATTTGACTTAGGTTGAGGACCTTCGGACCGATTACTTGCACACCTTTTCCGAACCGACTTTACGACTACATTATCATTGTGAGTTATAGCATTCCCTTTTTTACTTTAACTTATTTTGGGAACTGAGAATACATGTGGATTTTATGTTTTACATACTAGGCACGAGTACTTAAACTTATATATGTGTGGGTTATACAACGGCATAACCATTCCCTTTAGCTCGGTAACGTTTAATCATTGGTTTTTGAACCATGAACGCGAATCTTAGATATGGATCCATAGGGTTTGACATCCCCACTCGGGCTAGTCGCGCTAGCATTTAACGAGTGATTAATACTTCGAAATCATACGCACTTTCCAAGTGTACTTTCAGGGGGTATAAACGTTAAGTTAGTTACCAAGTGCCCACGGTTAACATATACTTTATCATACTGTTTTGAAACGCTCTTTGTAGTACTGAAATCTCGTGGCCTACCTTACATACTGTTATACTTAAACTATAGCTCACCAACCCTTGTGTTGACGATTTTAAGCATGTTTTTCTCAGATGCTTGAGGTTAGCTTCTGCTGTGTACTAGTCGTGCTGTAGACACCCGCTGCTTAGAGTTGTCATCGCATGAACTACTTTACCTTGCATTCAAACTTTACTACTTTTGAAACTATATTATGTAACGACCTTTGGGGTCACGTACACTTATTTATTGCTTCCGCTCATTGAAGTATACCTTTATTGTAAAACATTTGATGTCGGTTATGACGTCACCTTTTTATCGTGAATGCAACTTCTTTTATTACAGCATATAGTACTTAACCTTGTAATGATCCTGTTGTTGATGATTCGTACATGATGGTTTTGTACGGGGCATCACAGAGAAGTGATGGAATTCAACTTAACAACAAGTTTAAATGTCAACATAATCACAAACCATTTTTATGATAGTGAAATAAAGCGGAAGCAAGATTAACAAGAAAACAAGTTTATAAGTATAACCATTTTAGATTGAATTCCATGTAAATATCAAGTCTTGAAATAATGCTTACATATAATAACAAGGAAGTGAGATTATACCTCCTCAAAATCAATTGAGGGCTGAATTGGATGAGTAAGAAGATGATGACGTTGATGGATTTATAACCTCTAACTTGAAGCCTCAAGTGTGTAATACCCACAAGCCTTTTGTGCACCAACACTACCTTTAATTTGGTTAGGATTTTAACACTTAATGAACTAGATTAGCAAGCTCAAAACCCACTCCTTTTTCTTTCTAAACTTCGGCCAGCAGCCTCCATAAAGGGATGAGAGAGTTTTTTAAAATTGCATATGGAATACTAGAGACATTCACTTGATTAAAGAGATACTTGCATGCTCTTAAGGAATGTGCCATTGAAAGTAACAAAACAAAGTGGGTTGGTCTTCCTTGGTCTCAACAAAATGCCACCCATGCCCTTTTTTTATAACAATTTGTTAATTTTATAAAACTTGTTATAAAGGCTCTTATTTTGTTAAGTTACTTGTATATTTTATAAACCCTTTTATAAAATATTACACATTATAATTATTTAAACCTATAAATAATTAAATATAAATTATCCAAATAATTTATCTCAAGTGATAGTATTTTAGAAAACCAATTTTCTAAAGTTCAAGTGTCGCGTATTTATTTAACGATCCAATCGTTAAGATTAAATACATATAAAGTGTCGGCAAGCTTGTTATTGGGTATGACCCGACTTGGATCATAACATATTAGCCACATTAATTAAATATGTCTCTCGGGCATACGAAATACCTTCAATCTCCGACTTGCACGAGAAACATAAGAAATTAATGCAAGTGATGGATACAGCCTAACACACCGTCCATCACCCCTAACATGTTATGACTTTGTGCCATTCAATAACATCATCCCTTTCGAGTACCCAACTCGAATATGAATAGGTGAATCTTTCATTTTATCCTTTCGTCTTAGATGTCATGTCAAATCCAAGAGATACAGAGTGACCACTCTCTTATAGATTTAACTTTATCAGGCCTTAGACATCTGACTCTCAACGAATAAGAGGGACAAATTCCATCTTGACTACATACGTCCTAGATACACACTTTGTATTATACCTGAGCTCTTCCTTATGTACTACCATATTTCAGAATAGCGAAGGAAAGAATCAAGGCATAATACTCAGTGAATATCAGGACCCAATATGTATCTCAGGTCAGAGGATACTATGATATTCGCCTTTACTCAAGATTACATGTGATCAACCACAAAGGCTCCATACAGTAAATCTTGAGAGCGGGTCTTCCAATATTTGTATCCCACAAATATCTATGAACCTTGGTAGCAACCCTGCCCCACATTCAACCTATGAATGTATACCAATCCAAGTTCATAATAGTCTAAACCTCACACTCATTCTCACAAATGTGATCGACTACGGAATTTAGAATAATAATTTATTCATGGATAAAATATGCAAAATAGGAACTTAACTCAAAATAAATTAAACCATAATTATATTAATGAGTTTGAACCACTTCGTCCCGTTACAATACTTAAAACAGATCATGACCAATCACTAGAATATCGAAGCCCTAATGCACAAACATGTCCTTCATGTTTTGCTCCATATAAGAGTTTCGTGAGTGGATCCGCTATGTTATGATCTGTGTGAACTTTGCGAATACATATCTTTCCCTTTTCAACTTCATCCCTAATGTAGTTGAATCTCCGCTCAATGTGACGGGTCTTTTGATGAGCACGAGGTTCCTTGATTTGAACAATCACACCTTCGTTATCACAAAAGATCTCAAGAGTGTCCTGAATGGTAGGGACCACTCCTAAGTCGTCGATGAATTTCTTCATCCTTGCAGCTTCCTTAGCTGCCAATGAGGCGGCGATGTACTCTGATTCTGTAGTGGATAAAGCAACAACATCCTGGTTTTAACTCTTCCAAGAGACCGCACCTTCATTTAAAATGAAGACATAACCGGATTGTGACCGAGATCCATCTCAATCAGTTTGGAAGCTCGCGTCCACGTAACCTTTTACAGCGAGTTCCTCCTCACCAGACCCGTATATATGAAACATATCCTTAGTCCTTCTAAGGTGTTTCAATATACTTTTAACCGCAGTCCCATGACTATTTCCCGGGTTATTCTGGTATCTACTTGTCATGCTAAGAGCGCATGACACATCCGTTCTAGTGCATATCATCGCATACATGATTGACCCAATAGCAGACGCATATGGGACATTCTTATGCTTTCTTGTTCATCTTTCGTGGTGGGGCACTGAGATGAACTGAGAAACGCCCCTCTTTGAAAAGGTACCAAACCTTTCTTAGAGTTTTCCTTCTTGAACCTTTTCAAGCCTTTTTAATGTATGCACTTTGATTCAAACCTATCAATTTCTTGGATCTATCCCTGTAGATCCCAATCCCCAAAACGTATTGTGCTTCTCCAAGATCCTTAATGGAGAAGCATTTACTCAACCAAGTTTTAACACCTTGCTTTGCCGGAGTATCGTTCCCAAATAACAATATATCCTCCACATATAATACAAGGAACATGATAGTGCTCCCACTAGCCTTCTTGTATACATAAGCTTCATCACCATTTTTAATGAAGCCAAATTTCTCGGCTTCCTCATTAAAACGATGATTCCACATTCTCGATGCTTGTTTCAATCCGTAGATTGATTTCTTTAACTTGTATACTTTATTCGGATATTTTAGATCAACAAAACCTTTAGGCTGAACCATATAGACATCTTCCTTAAGATATCCATTTAGTAAAGCAGTTTTGACATCTATTTGCCATATCATAAAATCATAATGAGAAGCAATGGCAAATAATATCCTAATAGACTTTAGCATCACCACGGGTTTAAAAGGTTTCATCTTAGTCAATTCCTTGAGTTTGAGTGAAACCTCTTGCTATAAGTCTAGCCTTGTATGTATCCAAGTTTCCATGTATGTTGGTTTTCTCCTTGAAAAGCCATTTACAATCAACTAACTTAGAGTTAGTAGGTTGTGTAACCAATTCCCAAACTTGGTTGTCATACATGGATTGCATCTCAACGTTCATGGCTTCCTGCCATTTATCTTTATCAATCCGTGATAAAGTATCTTGGTAGTTCGCTGGTTCATCCAAATGAATCACATAGCAACCATCCATGAGAATCCAAATATCTCAGGAGGATTACTAATCCTACCAGATCTATGAACGTTTTGTATACTTTGATCATCCATTTGATCATTCTCAACATTTTCATGTTGAGTGCTAGTGTCAACCAATTTTGTATCATTTCCTTGATCCTGAACCTATTCAAAATCTATCTTCCTTTCACTATTACCTTTCAGAAGGAACTTAGTTTCAAGGAACTTATCCCTTCGAGCAACAAATACCTTTTGCTCGGATGAATCATAGAAATAATATCCCATATCATCCTTGGGATATCCTATGAAGATACATTTCGTGGATCGAGCATTCAACTTATTAGGGATGTAACGCTTAGGATAAGCTTCACATCCCATACCTTTAAGTATGATAGAGATGGAGGTTTTCCAAACCATATCTCATGAGGAGTTCGTTCAACTTTCTTGGTTGGGGCCATATTTAGAATACGAGCCGTGGAGCATAGACTATAACCCCAAAATGATAGAGGTAGCGAGCTTCTAGCCATCATAGATCGAACCATATCCATTAGGGTTCGGTTCCTCCTTTCGGACACTCCATTAAGTTTGGGGTGTTCCTGGTGGAGTAAGTTGTGAGATAATCCCACAACTCCTAAGATGATCTTGGAAGGCATCGCTTAGGTATTCACCTCCTCTATCGGTACAAAGTACCTTAATTATCTTGTTGAGTTGATTTTGTACTTCGTTTTGATATTCTTTGAATGCTTCAAAAGTTTCATCCTTGTGTCTTAATAAGTAGACATATCCGAAACGAATGAAGTCATCAATGAAAGTAACGAAGTATCTTTCACCATTCCTAGTCATGGGCTTAAAAGGTCCACATACATCCGAATGTATTAATCCTAATAAGTCTTTAGCCCTTTCATAGGTCCCTTTGAAAGGTGCTTTAGTCATTTTGCCTTGTAAACAAGATTCACATACATCAAACGAATCCAGCTCACTTGATTTTAAAAGACCATTCTTTTGAAGTGTATGCATTCGATTCTTGTTTATGTGACCAAGGCGACAATGCCATAAGTAGGAATCACTCAAATCCATTTTGAGCTTCTTGGTGCTTGCTTGGTATATTGAGCTATCGAATGATGTGTTATCATGAACCAATTCATAAATACCATTCAAAGGCGAAGCCTTAAAATAGAACATATCATTCAAGAAAACATGGATATCATCATTAATAAAATTAAGATTAAAACCACATTGTCTTAAACGGGAAACAGAAATAATGTTTCGTGTTAAATCAGGTGCATACAAAACTTTTTTCAATATAAGCTCCAAACCACTTGGTAGCTTTAAAACAAAGTCTCCTTGAGCCTTTACGTGCACCTTTGCACCATTTCCCATGTAGAGACTTGTTGTTCCCGCATTTAGTTTACTTCTTATGAACCCTTGCAATGAATTGCAAATATGAGTTCCACATCCTGTGTCTAATACCCATGTATTAGAAGAAGTAATACTAAGCTCAACGTATATCATGTATACATTACCTGAGGTTTTCCCTGCATCCCTCTTTGCATTCAACTCCTTTAGGTAGACCGGGCAGTTGCGTTTCCAGTGACCTATCACACCGCAACCAAAGCACGGATCTTCCTTGGGGTCTGCTTGTCTGGCAACCTTTTGCTATTTAGTGTTGTTGGTTGGGGAAACCATCTTCCCTTTTCTTTTGCCCTTGTAGGTGGGTCCTTTCTTCTTAGTCACCTTTGGCTTAGAAGAGGATTCATCCTTGGATCCACCTTCTTTGATCATGAGCATGGGTGAAGCCTTTTACCCATGCTTGATTCATCCGCCCTTAGCATGACATGTAATTTGCCAATGCTCTTATCCCAATCATTCATGCTGTAATTTCAACACGCATGTGTCAAACCCTTTTGACAAAGAGTTGAGGATAAGGTCCGTGGTTAATTCATTAGACACGGGACTGTTGAGACGGTACAATCGATCAATGAGGCTTTTCATCTTTAGTACATTAGATGAAACGGATTGGGAGTTATTTTCTTTTCCGAGGATGGACCTCAATGATAGGTTATTAAAGTTGATTGGTGCGTTTGGAATGTTGTTGTTATTGGCGGCCATCTACAAAATTTAACAAAGTTCGTTTAAGTATTAATTTTAATTTAACATTCAATACCCTTTTAATCCAATTGATATATTAAATTTTAGAATCCAACGGTAAACCAATTTTCGGTTAGGTGACCTTTATCCCGTTATTTGATTTAGCTAGGTAGTCATTATAAGACAATTGCAATCCTTTTGCAACTTCTAATGTATGGGAGCATGCAATCCTTTTGCATGGCATATTTATCCCATCAACGCCTATTTATTCCTCATGCTTCGGTGACCCTAAGTTCATGATTCCCAAATCAAGTCGTCCTACTCGTGTAAACGTGTAAACTTAACATACAAGTGGTTAGGTGACCTTTATCCCACAAGCATGCGAAATTCACCTTAATCATATTAGTTTGATCATAATGGTTAGGTGACCTTTATCCCATCATGAGTTCCCTAATATGCCTAAGTGTCACACAAAAGGATGGCGTTAAACTTGTTATCCTTATTTGTAAAAGGGATTTTAAGTTTTCGTTTATTCTAGTTTGAGAAAACTTTTATGCCATACACCAACATGCATTTAATGTATGGTACTTATGAAAAACCATTTTCATGTCTTGTAATTTTAGCCAATTACATGATATAAACCATTTTATACATTATGATCCTTATCATGTTCTTAATAACCACTTATTAATGTCCTTTTAGCCATTTCAATTTAACCGATTAAATTGTGGTTTGGTAAATTTCATGTTTGTTAATAATTTAACCAACTAAATTTGCCGTTTTGCATATTGTTAACTATTTGTAATTTAACCAATTAAATGTAGTTTTGCTTGTTGTAAACTTGTGTGATAACTTGTAGTAACCAAACATACAAACCACAATCAAACAACACAACATGCATGCAAAACAATTTTGTTCACAATCAAGCCTTTTGGTAAGCATTTTGTTTAGCCGAAAACAAAATGCCACCGGGTAATGGGTCATAACACAAAGTAGGAGATTTTACCACTCCCACTTAATCTTGCATCCAAGTAGATTCTTCTTGTGTTCTTCCTTTGACACCATCTTTTAATCTTCATTTTTACAAAAAATATATCCTAATACATTTTTTTCTAAAAAAATGAAAATACAACCTAATCTATTTTACATACCAAATATAAAATAAATTACATAGCCAAAATTAATATTACATACCAAATGAATAATTAATTTTACAAACCAAATGAATGAATATTGCAACCATATCATATGAATAATAAATCAACCAAACAAGCATTCATTCAAACACATGGTCATGGCTATGATTGTGAACATTAATTTATCAACAAATATGAACCAAATAGCAAGTCCAAAACCACTTTTGGAACCCTTACAAATTCGCCCAAAACCATATACCCTCCCAAACCCGAAAATTTTTGCATTCCATATTCATGCATGTACTTGGAATGCAAATCTAGTGGGTTTAAAGACCATATATAAGAAGCATATTTCATAGACTTCGGCTCTAGATACCATTGATGGAATTCAACTTAACAACAAGTTTAAATGTCAACATAATCACAAACCATTTTTATGATAGTGAAATAAAGCAGAAGCAAGATTAACAAGAAAACAAGTTTATAAGTATAACCATTTTAGATTGAATTCCATGTAAATATCAAGTCTTGAAATAATGCTTACATATAATAACAAGGAAGTGAGATTATACCTCCTCAAAATCAATTGAGGGCTGAATTGGATGAGTAAGAAGATGATGACGTTGATGGATTTATAACCTCTAACTTGAAGCCTCAAGTGTGTAATACCCACAAGCCTTTTGTGCACCAACACTACCTTTAATTTGGTTAGGATTTTAACACTTAATGAACTAGATTAGCAAGCTCAAAACCCACTCCTTTTTCTTTCTAAACTTCGGCCAGCAGCCTCCATAAAGGGATGAGAGAGTTTTTTAAAATTGCATATGGAATACTAGAGACATTCACTTGATTAAAGAGATACTTGCATGCTCTTAAGGAATGTGCCATTGAAAGTAACAAAACAAAGTGGGTTGGTCTTCCTTGGTCTCAACAAAACGCCACCCATGCCCTTTTTTTATAACAATTTGTTAATTTTATAAAACTTGTTATAAAGGCTCTTATTTTGTTAAGTTACTTGTATATTTTATAAACCCTTTTATAAAATATTACACATTATAATTATTTAAACCGATAAATAATTAAATATAAATTATCCAAATAATTTATCTCAAGTGATAGTATTTTAGAAAACCAATTTTCTAAAGTTCAAGTGTCGCGTATTTATTTAACGATCCAATCGTTAAGATTAAATACATATAAAGTGTCGGCAAGCTTGTTATTGGGTATGACCCGACTTGGATCATAACATATTAGCCACATTAATTAAATATGTCTCTCGGGCATACGAAATACCTTCAAGAAGCTCTTACTAAAGAAAACATAGGAAATGAAATAATGAAGAAGTATGGGAAACAACTCGTTATACGGGAAGACGGAATTCGATATTTTGCAAACCGTATTTGGGTACCAAAGTTGGGTGGATTAAGGAAGTTGATATTGAACGAGGCACATAAGACAAGATACTCGATACATCCTGGAGTTGGAAAGATGTATCAAGATCTTAAGATGCATTATTGGTGGCCTAATTTAAAGACAGATGTTGCAACATATGTTGGGGAATGTTTAACTTGTTCCAAAGTCAAAGTAGAACACCAGAAGCCTTCAGGGTTACTTCAACAACCAGAAATCCCAGAATGGAAATGGGATGGTATTACCATGGATTTCATCACAAAGTTACCTAAGACTGCCTGGGGTTATGACACCATTTGGGTAATAGTTGATCATCTCACCAAATCTGCACATTTCTTGCCTATAAAGGAAACAGATAGAATGGAGAAACTATTACGATTATACATAAAGGAAATTGTTTCAAGGCATGGAATACCTATTTCCATTATATCCGATCGTGATAGTAGATTTACATCAAAGTTTTGGCAATCACTACAGGAGGCCCTGGGAACTCGTTTGGATATGAGCACCGCATATCATCCACAAACTAACGGGCAGAGTGAAAGAACAATTCAGACTCTTGAAGACATGATCAGGGCAAGTGTGATTGATTTTGGAAACGGATGGGATAAGTATCTACCATTAGCAGAATTCTCGTATAATAACAGTTATCATGCGAGCATTAAAGCTGCACCATTTGAAGCACTGTATGGAAGGAAGTGTAGATCCCCTATCTGTTGGAATGAAGTAGGAGATCGACAATTAACTGGTCCCGAGATCATACACGAAACGACTGAGAAGATAGAACAAATCAAGGAGAGATTGAAAACACCCCGTAGTCGCCAAAAGAGCTACGCAGATGTCCGAAGGAAACCATTAGAGTTTCAGATCGGTGACATGGTTATGCTAAAGGTGTCACCTTGGAAAGGTGTAATACGTTTTGGAAAAAGGGGTAAACTGAACCCAAGGTATGTAGGCCCGTTCAAGATCATCGAACGCATCGGACCGGTAGCCTATCGACTCGAGTTACCACAACAACTCGCCGGAGTACATAATTCATTTCACGTCTCAAACCTCAAGAAATGTCTTGCAAAGGAAGATCTCACCATTCCTCTTGAAGAAATCCAAGTCGATGAGAAACTACAATTCATAGAAGAACCAGTCGAAATCATGGACCGTGAAGTTAAACGGCTCAAGCAGAGCAACATACCAATCGTTAAGGTTCGTTGGAATGCTCGAAGAGGTCCCGAGTTTACTTGGGAATGAGAGGATCAGATGAAACAAAAGTACCCACATTTGTTTCCCGAGAACGCAAAATAGGTACAACTTTAAAATTTCGGGACGAAATTTATTTAACGGGTAGGTACTGTAACGACCCGAATTTTTCCGATCGTTTTACACTTATAAGATTAATATTTACATAAATTAAACCTTACCAACATGATAAGCAATCTAAATTGTTGAGACTTATGTTTTTGAAAAGAGTTTTACACAACGTTTGACCGTCCAATTTGACCGATGATATCACGAACTATATAACATACGATAGTTATACGTTTGTGTATATATATGTATTTTTATATATTTAACATGATCTAAGAATGTTTTAACATCTCATTGTGTACTAATAACAATGAGTTATAAGTATATTTTGAGACTACTAACTTAAGTTTTCAAAACGATAACTATATGTGACGTTCTTCGACTTAAATACTTAAAACTTATAATGCTTATACATGTATCGTATAGATATGTATTTTATCAATAGATATGTATTTTATCACTTTTAAAGGATTTATATACATAAAACAATATAAGTATATTTACAAAAGATAGCTATATTTGAATCCTCGTTCCGTTTTCTCAAGATTTTTATACGTATATCTAGGGTATATGTACCCGTATGATTCCCAGCTTCTATACGTATTTACTATTGGTATATACACATCACAATCACTTTATTAGCAGCCATGTATCAGCCAATTTTGGATCTTAGCATGCATGATTAATCAATTTGGCATATTACAAGACTTTTGCACAATATTACAAATTTATACATCTTTTCACCACCATTTATACTCCATTCCATTTTCATTTTTACTACACATTTTCTCTAATCAAAAACACACTCTTAGGAACCTTAAGTGTTCTTCACAATCTCAGCAAATAACCATGAAGATCTAGCTTCAAAAACAACCCTTAATCATCATAAGAAAATCCATTCAAGAACACTTCAAAAATCCTTCCAACTAAACAAGTTTACTTCCAACCTTTCAATCCAACTCCACCACTCTTTTGATTCTAGGATTTTTCTCATCTCTTACAGTAACTTTGTCCAAGTAACTTGAGGTAGTAACCTTATTCATAATTGATAATGCTAAAAACGAACATATATTTCATAGCATTATTCCTAAAGAAAGACAAGCTTTTAGTTGCAATTGTTCTATTTACAAGTGATATTCGTTTAAATAATAAAAGGTGAAGACAAAAGACAGATTTGACGAATTGAAGACGCAAACGACCAAAAAGCTCAAAAGTACGAAAGACAATCAAAAAGGTTCCAATTATTGATAAGAAACGTCTCGAAATTACAAGAGTACAAGATTCAAAACGCAAAGTACAAAATATAAAATTGTACGCAAGGACGTTCGAAAATCCGGAACCGGGACCAGAGTCAACTCTTAACGCTCGACGCAACGGACTAAAAATTACAAGTTAACTATGTATATAAATATAATATAATATATAATTAATTATATTAATTATATATATATTATATTTATATATATAAAACCGTCGGCAGAGAAACTCCAAGGGTGTGAGCTGTAATTTCTATCTCCGCGACTCGCGGAGTTTAAAGGGGTTTTTGCCGCGAGTCGCGGAGCCCCAATTTTCAACCCTGGCTATAAAGCAACCCGAATTCTGATCAAATTTCATATTCTATTTCAATCTCTCTCTCAATATATACGTAATATATATATATAATTTATATTTTAATTTTAATTTTAATTTTAAATCCTAATAATAAGGGTATGTTAGCGAATGTTGTAAGGGTGTAAGTCGAAATTCTGTCCGTGTAACGCTACGCTATTTTTAATCATTGTAAGTTATGTTCAACCTTTTTATATTAATGTCTCGTAGCTAAGTTATTATTATGCTTATTTAAAACGAAGTAATCATGATGTTGGGCTAATTACTAAAATTGGGTAATTGGGCTTTGTACCATAATTGGGGTTTGGACAAAAGAACGACACTTGTGGAAATTAGACTATGGGCTATTAATGGACTTTATATTTGTTTAACTAAATGAAAGTTTGTTAATGTTAATATAAAGATTTACAATTGGGCGTCCCTATAAATTACCATATACACTCGATCGGACACGATGGGCGGGGTATTTATATGTACGAATAATCGTTCATTTAACCGGACACGGGAATGGATTAATAGCCACTAGAATAATTAAAACAGGGGTGAAATTACATTCAAGGGTAATTGGTGTAATTGTTAACAAAGTAGTAAAACCTTGGTTTACACGTAGTCGATAACCTGGTGTATTCATTAAACAAAGTATTAAAACCTTGTTACAATTCGAATCCCCAATTAGTTGGAATATTTAACTTCGGGTATAATAATAATTTGACGAGGACACTCGCACTTTATATTTATGACTGATGGACTGTTATGGACAAAAACCAGACGGACATATTGAATAATCCAGGACAAAGGACAATTAACCCATGGGCATAAAACTAAAATCAACACGTCAAACATCATGATTACGGAAGTTTAAATAAGCATAATTCTTTTATTTCATATTTAATTTCCTTTATTTTATATTTAATTGCACTTCTAATTATCGCACTTTTATTTATTATTATTTAATCGCACTTTTAATTATCGTACTCTTTAATTATCGTAATTTTATTTTACCGCATTTTTATTATTCGCAATTTCATTATCGTTATTTACTTTAAGTTTTAATTTAAGTCTTGTATTTATTTTATATTTTACATTAGGTTTTAACTGCGACTAAAGTTTTAAAATCGACAAACCGGTCATTAAACGGTAAAAACCCCCCTTTATAATAATAATATTACTTATATATATATTTGTATTTTTATAAAAGTAAACTAATATAGCGTTGAGCTTTGCTTAAAGATTTCCCTGTAGAACGAACCGGACTTACTAAAAACTACACTACTGTACGATTAGGTACACTGCCTATAAGTGTTGTAGCAAGGTTTAAGTATATCCATTCTATAAATAAATAAATATCTTGTGTAAAATTGTATCGTATTTAATAGTATTTCCTGCAAAAATTTAATAGTATTTTATACCCCTTAGCTTTGACATCAAGTATTTTTGGCGCCGCTGCCGGGGAGCTATCTTAAAAGCCGGAAGCGCAACGCTAATATAAAAAAAAAAGATTTTTAGTTACTTTTATTAAAAATTCGTTTTTGTAAAAATACGTTTTAATTATTCGAAAATATAAAAAGAAAAACAAAAATATAAGTATTTTTAAGATTTTGTTAAATATTTAAGTTTTATAAGTTTCTTTATTTCTATTTTAGTTTATAAAAATATAAGTTTTATTTTAAAATCTTTTATTTATTTAAAAAACAGAAAACAGAAAAAAAAATAAAAAATAAAGAAAAACGCGTAAAAATTGAAAGCTGTCAAAAGAATTTCTGAACCCCGCGACTCGCGGGGTTTTCTTCTTTAATTGCCGCGACTCGCGGAGCTACTCTGACACGCGAACAGAAACCCTAAATCTGCATTAATTACGGGATTTAATTAATTATTATTATTATTTAACCTTAATTATTATTATTATTATTAGTTTTATTTTTATTTTTTATTTAATTTATGTATTTTGTTTAATTAGTTTTTATTAAATTGTAAAATTTGTAGTTTTATTAAAAAAATAATATAAAAATAATATTTTTATAAAAATTGTACTTTTTACAACTTTTTGTATATTTTTATATTTTGTCCCTTTTTAATCGTTGTAGCGTAATATTTGTATATTTTTTAGCTCATATTTAATTTTAAACTTAGTTTTTGCTATAGTTATTTTTACTCCTAGATTTTTAGGCTTTGCCGTAGAATTCCTTAAGTGCTATTTCTTTAGACTAAGATTTAGGTACTTTAGAATTTTGCGACGCCTTTTTAAGTTTTAGTTTCTTTTTAAGTTATTTCCATTTGGGATTTAGTTTTTCCTGTAAGCTTTAATATTTTTAGACACCTTTTACTATGTACCAATTATCATTCCAATTAGTAATTTCAATTTGCGATTATAATTTTAAGTTAGTTGTAGTAATAAGGTTAGGTTAGTCAAGTATTTTTAAGTTTTTATAAGTTTCTTTTACTTTTCCGTCACCGTTTATTTTTCAACCATTTTTTCTTTTTCGACCTTTTTCGACGAACTCTTTTTCTCTCTTATTTCTCGCCATTCTAGTTTTTAGGACTTAGAAATTTTTCTACTTCTTATCTAAATTTCTTAAAATTACGAAAATTTATTTTAAGTGGTTAAATTAATAGACATCAAAATTTTCTGGTTCGTAGTAATAGTTGGATTTGTACGTGGACCGGGTTATTGGAGCCAAACAGTCCTCAATTATATTGAGACCAAACGAATCCTGCCCCTCTGCTGCATCTTTTGGCTATTCGAAACGTGGGCAAAATCAGAAAAGTCTATTAATTGGATAACTTATTATAATTTTTCTTTCCTTTTTAAAACTAATAGGATATTCAGTGAATGCACCGAGCAAGACGTTCATCACCTTTTGTACGTTCACCACCTGTAACTCGATCAAGACAACGTTTAACAAATATAACCGCCGTTGATTTTTCTTTAGAATCGTCATCCAGTCGACCAAGTACTTCAGTTCAAATTTCCGATAATCCATTTTTTGAACCCAACCTCACAATTGAGAATCCGGAGAATATTCAGGAACGGTTCGTAGATCCTGAACAATTAAACTTTCCTCCGGAACCACCAATCATTCAAACAGAGATTGTTGAGGAACGAACCATTAAATCAGAATCATCTAGTGATACCGATTCAACAAATTCAATTATGGAGAATCTGGAACCTTTAAGTATGGAAGACCGAATGAGAGCTAAACGCACTGGCCAAGGTCACGCAATTACTCATCCAGACATTAATGCGCCAGATTATGAAATCAAAGGACAAATTCTACACATGGTGACTAATCAATGCCAATTTAGTGGTGCGCCGAAGGAAGATCCAAATGAACATCTACGTACCTTTAATAGGATCTGCACACTATTTAAAATCCGAGAAGTGGAGGATGAACAGATATATCTCATGTTATTTCCCTGGACTTTAAAGGGAGAAGCCAAAGATTGGTTGGAATCGTTACCTGAAGGGGCGATCGATACATGGGACGTTTTAATTGACAAATTTCTTAAACAATTCTTTCCTGCATCTAAAGCCGTAAGACTTCAAGCAGAAATTGTTACGTTCACACAAAAGCCAAATGAAACTCTATATGAGGCGTGGACAAGATATGGAAAGTTATTAAGAGGATGTCCGCAACATGGTTTAGACACCTGTTAAATAGTACAAATATTCTACCGAGGATGCGACATCACTACAAGGAAAGACATAGATATAGCAGCTGGTGGTTCTATTATGAAGAAAACCGAAACTGATGCTTACAAAATTATTGATAACACTGCTTCCCACTCACATGAGTGGCACCAAGAAAAAGACATCATTAGATCATCTAAAGCAGCTAGAGCCGATTCTAGCCATGACTTAGATTCCATTTCCGCAAAGATAGATGCTTTCGAGAGACGAATGGAAAAGATGACTAAGGATATTCACTCAATACGAATTAGTTGTGAGCAGTGTGGAGGACCACATTTGACAAAAGATTGTCTCAGTATTGAATTAACAATGGAACAAAGAGAGAATATTTCATACATAAACCAAAGGCCTGGAAATAATTATCAGAATAATTATCAACCGCCAAGACCGATTTACAATCAAAACCAGAATTATAACCGAAATATTCCATACAACAACCAACAAGGTCCTAGCAATCAACAAGTATCCAATAATACTTATAATCAGCAAAGACCGAATTTTCAAAACAAACCACCACAACAAACCGATGATAAAAAGCCGAATTTAGAAGATATGATGACGAAGCTAGTTGAAACTCAAACGCAGTTTTTCACATCTCAGAAACAAACCAATGAACAAAATGCTCAAGCATTTAGAAATCAACAAGCTTCTATTCAAAATCTGGAACAAGAAGTAAGTAACCTAGCAAGGTTAATAGGTGAAAGAAAACCGGGAAGTCTACCTAGCGATACAAACGCTAACCCCAGGAATGAAACAGCTAAAGCTATTACCACAAGAAGTGGTACAACACTTAAACCACCTGAAATACCTGTAACTTCTGATGAAACTATTCCTACTCCACAAGAACCACAACCTGATCAAGATAAGGAAAAAGAACCGGTAGTTGAAAAGGTTAATGAAGATAACACAGTTAAGGATAAACCTTATGTTAAACCATATCAACCACCACTTCCTTACCCGAGTAAAATGAAGAAAGAAAAACTTGAAGCCGAGCAATCCAAATTCTTGGATATGTTTAAACAGATAAATGTAAATCTTCCTTTCATTGATGTGATTTCAGGAATGCCAAGATATGCTAAATTCTTGAAAGATCTAATCTCAAATAGAAAGAAAATGGAAGAACTCTCGGCTATTACTATGAATGCTAATTGTTCAGCAGTGCTGTTGAATAAGATACCAGAAAAATTATCTGATCCAGGAAGTTTCACAATTCCATGTTTTCTGGGTAGTCTTAGTTCAATAAAAGCATTGGCAGACTTAGGTGCTAGTATAAATCTAATGCCGTATTCACTATACGCTAAACTAGACCTTGGAGAATTGAAACCAACCAGAATAAGCATACAACTAGCCGATAGATCAATAAAATATCCTAGAGGGATAATGGAGAACATGCTAGTTAAAGTTGGTACTTTAGTATTTCCAGTAGATTTTGTTGTTTTGGACATGGAAGAAGATTCTCAAGTTCCTCTCATATTAGGAAGACCATTCTTAAACACGGCTAAAGTAATGATAGACGTGTTCGGTAAGAAACTGACCCTAAGTATAGAGGATGAGAGTGTTACCTTTTCAGTTGATAGAGCAATGCAACAACCACAATCTGCAGATGATACATGTTATTATATTCAAACTATAGATGCACATGCAGAATTATTAGAAGAATTTCCAGAATTACAAGGAACAGGAGAATGTTCTTTAGGAGAAGGTAATGAACCAATTGATGAAGCTGAAATGTTAGCTACACTTATAGCTAATGGATATGAACCAACAACAGAAGAAATTCAAATGTTAAAAGAAGAAGACAGATATCGATATAAATCATCGATAGAAGAACCTCCGAAATTAGAGTTAAAGCCACTTCCAAACCATTTGGAATACGCTTATTTACATGGTGAATCTGAATTACCTGTAATAATATCGTCTTCTCTTACTGAAAATGAGAAATCACAACTCATTTCTGTGTTGAAAGCTCATAAACCAGCCATTGCATGGAAGATTCATGATATTAAAGGAATAAGTCCTTCGTATTGCACACATAAAATCCTTATGGAAGAAGGTCATAAAACGTATGTGCAACGCCAACGAAGACTAAATCCTAATATGCAAGATGTAGTTAAGAAAGAGATTATTAAACTGCTAGATGCAGGTTTGATATATCCAATTTCTGATAGTCCATGGGTAAGCCCAGTTCAATGCGTGCCTAAGAAGGGTGGCATGACTGTCATTACAAATGAGAAAAATGAGCTTATTCCTACTAGGACCGTAACAGGATGGCGTGTATGTATTGATTATAGAAAATTAAATGACGCCACCAGAAAAGATCACTTTCCCTTACCTTTCATAGATCAAATGTTGGAAAGATTAGCCGGAAATAGTTACTATTGTTTTCTAGATGGATTTTCCGGATATTTTCAAATTCCAATAGCACCCGAAGATCAAGAGAAAACCACATTCACGTGCCCTTATGGTACGTTTGCTTACAAACGCATGCCATTTGGACTTTGCAACGCCCCTGCAACCTTTCAAAGGTGTATGATGGCGATTTTTCACGACATGATAGAAGAATGCATGGAAGTATTCATGGATGACTTTTCAATTTTCGGTGATACATTTAAATCATGTCTAGTTAATCTGGAACGAATGCTAATTAGATGCAAAAAATCAAATCTAGTACTTAATTGGGAGAAATGCCATTTCATGGTTAAAGAAGGCATCGTTCTTGGACATAAAATTTCAAAAGAAGGAATTGAAGTGGATAGAGCTAAAGTAGATGTAATTGCTAAACTTCCACATCCCACCAATGTTAGAGGAGTTAGGAGTTTTCTAGGGCATGCCGGTTTTTACCGACGTTTCATAAAAGATTTTTCTAAAATTGCCACTCCTATGAATAAACTCCTAGAAAAGGATGCTCCATTCATCTTTTCAGATGAATGTATCAAATCTTTTAATATTCTTAAAGAAAAACTCACTAATGCGCCGATCATGATAACACCAAATTGGAATCTACCATTTGAACTAATGTGCGATGCAAGTGATTTTGCAATGGGAGCCGTTTTAGGACAAAGGATTGAAAAACGATTTCAACCTATATATTATGCTAGTAAGACATTACAAGGAGCACAAACGAACTATACAACTACTGAAAAAGAACTCCTTGCTATTGTCTTTGCTTTTGACAAATTTCGATCATATCTCGTTCTAGCAAAAACGGTGGTCTATACCGACCATTCTGCTCTTAGATACCTATTTTCAAAACAAGATGCTAAACCAAGATTAATCCGTTGGATCTTACTCTTACAAGAGTTTGATATTGAAATCCGAGATAAAAGAGGAGCAGAAAATCTCGCCGCTGATCATCTTTCTCGTCTTGAAAATCCCGAATTAGAAGTTCTAAATGAATCGGCCATACAAGACAACTTTCCTGATGAATATCTATTGAAGATAGATTATAAAGAAATCCCATGGTTTGCAGACTATGCAAACTACTTAGTTTGTGGATTCCTTGAAAAAGGATTATCGTACCAAAGACGAAAGAAATTCTTCAGTGATATAAAACACTATTTCTGGGAAGATCCACATCTGTTTAAAAGTTGTCCCGATGGAATAATACGCCGATGTGTATTTGGAGATGAAGCTAGTAAAATTTTAAACCATTGTCACACAGGACCAACAGGAGGGCATTATGGGCCTCAACTAACAGCAAGAAAAGTTTATGAAGCTGGATTCTATTGGCCTACAATTTACAAAGACGCACACCTTCTTTGCAAATCCTGTGATGCTTGTCAAAGGACCTGAAAAATAAGTCAACGTGATGAAATGCCACAAAATGTCATCCAAGTATGTGAAGTATTTGACATTTGGGGTATTGACTTTATGGGTCCATTTCCAAAATCTCATAATAATTTATATATACTCGTAGCCATTGATTATGTATCTAAATGGGCGGAAGCACAAGCTCTCCCAACTAACGATGCACGAGTTGTAGTCAACTTTTTAAAACGTCTTTTTGCAAGGTTTGGAACACCGAAAGCTTTAATAAGTGATCGGGGAACTCATTTCTGTAATAATCAACTTGAGAAAGTTCTTAAAAGATATAGAGTAACTCATAAAATCTCCACCGCATATCATCCGCAAACAAGTGGACAAGTTGAAAATACAAACCGAGCTTTAAAACGTATTCTAGAGAAAACCGTAGGATCAAATCCGAAGGAATGGTCCATTAAATTGGAGGATGCACTCTGGGCTTTTAGAACAGCCTACAAAACTCCAATTGGAACCACACCTTTTAGACTTGTTTATGGAAAAGCATGTCATCTTCCAGTAGAAATTGAACACAAAGCATTTTGGGCTTTGAAGACATGTAATCTTGATTTACATGAAGCTGGACGTCTACGATTAAGTCAACTAAACGAATTAGAAGAATTAAGACATGAAGCATACGAAAATTCGTTAATCTATAAAGAAAGAACGAAGAAATGGCATGATAAAAGAATCAGAAGTTCAAAAGAATTTAAAGAAGGAGACAGAGTTCTTCTTTTCAATTCACGATTCAAGCTATTTCCTGGAAAATTGAAATCAAGATGGTCTGGACCATTCATAGTCAAAAGAGTTTTCCCATACGGAACGATAGAATTAATAAATTCAAATGGGATTGAATTTAAAGTTAATGGTCACAGAGTTAAACATTACATACATGGTCCGATGGAAGTCGACAACGAAGTTAATCACAATTTCGACACCACAGCCAACTAAGTGTGGGGAGAATCAAGTCTTTAAAGGATAATATGTATTTCTGTTAGAGTTAGATTGTCTGTTTTCGTGTAGTTCTCGAAAATGGAACACGTATGGTCTTTCCCTAGCAGACCCTAAAGAACTAGTCTTCTCCCCCCATTCTGAATTTTTATTTTTTTTAGGTTTTTACGAAATGAAGACTGCCTGTGAACTAAACCATGGTCTAATGCTACACGCTTTGATCACTAAACGTAATAATGACATACTACCGAGCGAATTAGTATCAGTAATCAGAGAAAGAATGGACGGAGTTAGAAAAGGATCCAGATGCGAAGATAATAAGTTACAATTTGGTAAAGGAAAATCAAAATCCGCAGCGAAAAGAAGAGCACAACACCTAGAAAGATGTCACAAATGCGGAAAATGGTCACATGGAGGTAAATGTTCAAATAATCAAACCTATTCAAATACCGAATTTGTTACTTTATGCAGAGACGGACCGTTCATATGTTTAGAAGAAAAGACACTGAATGCTCGAGGTTACGCCTATGTAGCCATGGAAAATCAATTAAACCGACTATCTTATGAATGGAATAGATCATATAACTAAGAAATCTATTTCACAGGTATGTCTGTACAGTTTTTATTTTTATTTTTATTTTTAACCTTTTGATAATAAACGCTAATTTGTTCGCTAAAAAGTATTAAATTGGTATTAAATAAAATTAGGTTTGGCGACCGAAATTATTGATATCGTTCAAAAATTTATTACATCACTGCGAAATTTAACGTTTATTCTTAAGGTATAAATATCTTTAATTAATCAACCCAAAATATTTCAAAAATTCGTCATGAGTTAAATTAGGTCTTGGAACCGAAATTACTTTACCGAAAAGAGGGGCGCATATTTTTGATAATATTTGATTGATTAAAGTGGGATAAAAAGACAAAAAGATTTTTAATTTTATTTTTACCATGTTTTTAAAATTAATATTTAAATCTTAAATTAATATTGTAAACTTTGTAAAAACAATATATTTAAAATTGTAAATATTTGAAAAATTAATATAAGTTTGATATGAATTTATAAATTTTTAAATTAAGTTTGGTATGAATTTTTTAATTTTTAAAATATTAATTTTTAATTTTATGCATTTCAAATTTTAAGTTTGGTGTGAATTTTTAATATTAATTTTGAATTTTATATTTAAGTTGTGTGAATTTAAAAACAAAAATTTACTTTATCTCATTAAGTTAAAAATATGATTTTTAAAATTCGTCGTAAGTTGAAGAATAGGTCTTTGAACCGAAATTGCTTTACCCGAGGGAGGGACGAGAACTTTTATTATCATTATTTTTAATCTTATTGAATTAAAGTATGCCAAAAACATTAAAAAAAAACCCAAAAATCTTAGCTTTTAAAACAATCGCTACAAAAAGACAAATTTTAAAATTTTGTCGAAGGACGGACTAGGACATCGATCCGAAACGACCTCGTCCTAAATAACAAGGGAAACAAAATTTTAAAATTAAATACTTAATTGTTTCAAAAGTTAATGATTATAAAAAAAATAAAAAATAAAAAATAAAAAATTTACCAAACTCCGCGAGTCGCGGAGTTTGGAGCCTAAATCTCCACGACTCGCGGAGGGACCAAAACCCAGAAAAAAAAATAAAAGAGTTGCACGATCAGTACACTCCACCACACAAAAACAACTCGAATTCTGCTGCGAAAAACCCCGAAAAACCACCCAAAAACACCCCAAAAATCCCAATTTTTAACCGTTAATCACCAAATTTTTTGCTAAAATCATGTTGAGAAAGATGCTATCTAAGAATTACTCAAGAAAAACGGTAAATTTCTACACCTAAACACCATTTAATTCGAAATTAGGTGTTCTTGAGCTATTTTTTCCCCAATTTGATTTTGATGCTTTTTAGTGTAATTAGACTTAAATTGTTTATGTATTATGCTTGTATAACCTAGATTGATGCTGTTTAACATGATTAGAAGCCTTAAACTTCAAATTTTGAATAATCTAGGGTTTGTGTTCTTGAGCAAATTTGGGGCTTTTTGATATAAACAGGTTATGGCCGATTTTTGTCATGAATTGTTGCTAAATTGAGTAGTGTAACATGTCTAGGTAGTTAAATGATCCAAACTTTGAGCCTAAACATGATTTTGAGAATTAAAGTGGACTTTTTCAAGTCTAAAATTCATGAACTTGATTTTTGAAAGATAATGCCATTTGAGACTTGTTTGATTGCTAGTAATGATTATTTTGACATGTTATTTGAGTTGAATGCTTATGAACTTGGCGAAAATTTTCGTATATGCTTATTTGAAAAAGTGTAGATTTGATAAAAATGTGAAAATAAGCTTAAGTTTGATATAAATTGATAATGTCATTGTAATTATTTTGATTGATGATTTTGCTGACACTAATGCATATTTGGATGCACAAAATTTGTGTTTGATGTGTTTTGCAGAATGAAAGGGGTGAATCTTCATCCCAAGCCCGCAATGCTCCTGCTGAGAATTTGGAACAACAGGAGGTAGATAACTACTACAAGCAGGATGTACCTCATCCAGTCATGACCTTTTCCGATATGCATTTGGAAGAGTTGCACCCGAACCTGAGATTTGACAGACTTTGGATAGATTATCCAAAATATCAACGGAGTTTGCATACTCTTCACTCTAAGGTTGTTGAGGTACCGAGGGTCATAGAATGGGGACCCTTAGAAGCTGTAGAATTGGCCGGGCCAATTAGGGAATTACTTGTACAGAGGTATGGTAATTCTTCTTTTAATGACTGGATATATTTATTCACCATACGCAGACCTGTATATAAAGTATGGTGTGAAGAGTTGTTATGTAGTATAGAGTTGAATGATCGGGTAGCTAGTTTAACCGATCGTTCTTTTATTAGATTTTTGTTAGGCGGTTCGATGCGCCACATGTCTTTACTGGACATGGCTCAGGCTTTACGTATATATACGCCTGAGGAATTAGCATCTGCCGATTGTAGAGGATTGATACTAAACGGTAGAAAGATAGATGAGAATTTTGATACACACGGTGTGTGGAGTCAAATGACAAGCCATCACCGTTTCAAAGGGGGAAACTACTCTTATTTGGATATAGATAGAGCCGAATTAAGAGTAATACATAGGTTTTTAGCTAATTCGATTACACAAAGGGGTAAAAACAAAGAAAAGGTAAATGAACAAGATTTGTTTTACCATATGTGTATTCGAGACCCACAGAGCGCTGTAAGTATACCATATTGTGTGGGTTATTATTTATCAGCTATGGTTCGGGGGATGCGTCCACATAGCATAATAGGAGGTGGTATTTTTATTACTTTGATTGGTGAATATCTCGGTGTGGATATAAGTCGGGGGGGATTATTACTAGAAGAGCCGGAACCCCGCGACACTATAGGTTTAAATGTATACCATGGTGCGAAAGTTTTGAAGAGGCGAAATAACGCCGCAGTACGATACCATGGTAGACATCCACAGGTGGAGAGAAACCAGCAACAAGGTAATGTAGGAGGGGGGAATGAGATGCAAGAAATGCATAGGTTTATAGCTTTTCAGGAATACGAAAATGCTAGACAGAGAGCATTTGAAGATTGGCAAGTTCATCAGAACCAGATCATAGCGCATTGCCAACATATAGGTAGAAACTATATTCCTACACCGAAACCCGTCTTCCCTCCTTGGTCGATAGAGATGCAGCCACCATATCCTACGTATGACCCTGCTGAAGCATTCTATAGCACTTATGGTTATGCCTGGAACCCCTATTGGTACCAATATCATCCTTAGTTTACTTATTATTTTTTATTTTTATTTTGTAATTTGTAATTATTGATACATTTAATATTTTTGTTAATATTGTAATCATTTTTATAATTATCTAACTTTTATTCTTAGATTTTAATAATTTTTGAATGTGGGGTAATATACCAAACTTCAAAAATATGTATATATGTTTGCAGTTTATCTTATGTACACAACAGGGTAAAACAACGCATTTTCAAAGACTGGCATTAAGTTCAGCAAAAGCAACTAATTTTGACGACAAGATGCAAAATATATGTGAAATAACAACAAGACGGAATGAACAAATGATGTGCACCATTTATCATTCAGCAAACAAACGCCAATATATTTGGAAACTTTGGTAAAATTTAATCATTTTCACACTAATCACCCTCAATAATTTAAATTGTTACTGATTTCTTGCAAATGAGGGCATTGCAAGATCTTAAGTGTGGGAAGGGGTTAAATTCTTTCGGATTTTAAAAATTTTTACTTTATACACTTGGTTACCATTAAAAATACTAGTAAAGCAGTAGTTGTATTAGAATCTAGTGCTCTCTGATAAAAAAGAACAGCCCTAGTCTTATATACTGACTACCCAATTCTAGTAAAATTTTTCAAAATTTTCAATTAAATGAATTCAAAATCATGTTTATACATATTTATGAACGATAAAACTAGGTTTTAACACCGAAATTATTGTTACCTCGGAAAGGACATAAATTGAGAAACAAACTAAAATGTTAAAATTCATTTAAAATGGAATAGAGGACGATAAAAAGGAAAATAAAAGCCAAGTGTGGGAAAATTTACCAAGTTATCTTAAACATATGTCACATATATCTGTAACAAATAACTGAAAATACTTTTGCTTTGGACTAAACTAAACTGTTTTACCCAATGAAAGAAAAGAAGAGATGGATCTACACGATGAATCAATTCCATCATTAAAAGGAAGTAAAGTCTTTCGAAAAAGACACGCGCTTCTTGATTTAGGTCATGAAGTTGTCGTCCAGACCAGCTGTAGGTTGACGAAAAATCTAGAAAAGTCATCACTAAAATCAGCAGGAAATCCACGGACCTCAGCATAAAACAGGGTCGCCAAGTGGTCAGATTTATCCTAACCATGAGAAGGATTTATCTCGTACAATGGGGGGGCACCGTGCAAATTAGCTTGATAAGACTAATGAATCAGATCCCCAGAAAGGATAATCTCCATAAAGATTAAAAATCAGCTTTTAAGACTGATATTACTCAATCCTAGAGATTGACCTTAAAGATTGAGAATTACAAACTCATGGAATTCGATGATATCTAAACTCGAGCTTAAACGAGAAAATATTTTGATCAAAATTACAAACCGATTTGTTTTCTGAAAACCCTATTTTCAATGCGTTCATTACCATTGAACGTAAAATCCTAGGAATTCACCTGGAATTCATTAGGTCACCTGAACTAAATCGGGTGTCAACCGTAAGAACGGTGGTTGCATAACATGGTCAAAGACAGGACCTTGTGCCATACCGAAAAATTATAAGGGTGAGCTTTACTATTGCTCCTACCAAGGATAGTAATTGCGTCCGACACGTTATAGACCATAATTAAAAGCATGTCAGGGGACATTGCCTTAACAGTTGCTTGTTCAACGCTTTCCTTTACAACCGGACGGTAGTTTATCGAAAGGTAATATACGGAGCAAGTATACTGGACGTGTTTCTTTCCTAATACAAGGTTAGCAAGTGGGTGACACAAAACCGCAAGTTTTGAGCTAAAATTTTCAAATCTGAAACCCACCAAACCCACAAAAATATTTTGCAAACACCGGTAAAGGGTTATTCCGGAAAACTTATCTAGGGTAAAAACTAGATTTAATTTTCAAAAGATCAAATGTTTTCATAAAGATCCAATTTCCTTAATGGATCTGAATTTTTATAGTCATGTGGGACTGTAAACCATATCGTTACTACCATTGTTTATACCGCCGTATAGAAATCACTGATGTACAAAGTGTGAAGAATAAAGAAGTGATTCTAGTATTTCAAGACAATATTGCTTGAGGACAAGCAACGCTCAAGTGTGGGAATATTTGATAATGCTAAAAACGAACATATATTTCATAGCATTATTCCTCAAGAAAGACAAGCTTTTAGTTGCAATTGTTCTATTTACAAGTGATATTCGTTTAAATAATAAAAGGTGAAGACAAAAGACAGATTCGACGAATTGAAGACGCAAACGACCAAAAAGCTCAAAAGTACGAAAGACAATCAAAAAGGTTCCAATTATTGATAAGAAACGTCTCGAAATTACAAGAGTACAAGATTCAAAACGCAAAGTACAAAATATAAAATTGTACGCAAGGACGTTCGAAAATCCGGAACCGGGACCAGAGTCAACTCTTAACGCTAAACGCAACGGACTAAAAATTACAAGTTAACTATGTATATAAATATAATATAATATATAATTAATTATATTAATTATATATATATTATATTTATATATATAAAACCGTCGGCAGAGAAACTCCAAGGGTGTGAGCTGTAATTTCTATCTCCGCGACTCGCGGAGTTTAAAGGGGTTTTTGCTGCGAGTCGCGGAGCCCCAATTTTCAACCCTGGCTATAAAGCAAACCGAATTCTGATCAAATTTCATATTCTATTTCAATCTCTCTCTCAATATATACGTAATATATATATATAATTTATATTTTAATTTTAATTTTAATTTTAAATCCTAATAATAAGGGTATGTTAGCGAATGTTGTAAGGGTGTAAGTCGAAATTCTGTCCGTGTAACGCTACGCTATTTTTAATCATTGTAAGTTATGTTCAACCTTTTTATATTAATGTCTCGTAGCTAAGTTATTATTATGCTTATTTAAAACGAAGTAATCATGATGTTGGGCTAATTACTAAAATTGGGTAATTGGGCTTTGTACCATAATTGGGGTTTGGACAAAAGAACGACACTTGTGGAAATTAGACTATGGGCTATTAATGGACTTTATATTTGTTTAACTAAATGAAAGTTTGTTAATGTTAATATAAAGATTTACAATTGGGCGTCCCTATAAATTACCATATACACTCGATCGGACACGATGGGCGGGGTATTTATATGTACGAATAATCGTTCATTTAACCGGACACGGGAATGGATTAATAGCCGCTAGAATAATTAAAACAGGGGTGAAATTACATTCAAGGGTAATTGGTGTAATTGTTAACAAAGTAGTAAAACCTTGGTTTACACGCAGTCGATAACCTGGTGTATTCATTAAACAAAGTATTAAAACCTTGTTACAATTCGAATCCCCAATTAGTTGGAATATTTAACTTCGGGTATAATAATAATTTGACGAGGACACTCGCACTTTATATTTATGACTGATGGACTGTTATGGACAAAAACCAGACGGACATATTGAATAATCCAGGATAAAGGACAATTAACCCATGGGCATAAAACTAAAATCAACACGTCAAACATCATGATTACGGAAGTTTAAATAAGCATAATTCTTTTATTTCATATTTAATTTCCTTTATTTTATATTTAATTGCACTTCTAATTATCGCACTTTTATTTATTATTATTTAATCGCACTTTTAATTATCGTACTCTTTAATTATCGTAATTTTATTTTACCTCATTTTTATTATTCGCAATTTCATTATCGTTATTTACTTTAAGTTTTAATTTAAGTCTTGTATTTATTTTATATTTTACATTAGGTTTTAACTGCGACTAAAGTTTTAAAATCGACAAACCGGTCATTAAACGGTAAAAACCCCCCTTTATAATAATAATATTACTTATATATATATTTGTATTTTTATAAAAGTAAACTAATATAGCGTTGAGCTTTGTTTAAAGATTTCCCTGTGGAACGAACCGGACTTACTAAAAACTACACTACTGTACGATTAGGTACACTGCCTATAAGTGTTGTAGCAAGGTTTAAGTATATCCATTCTATAAATAAATAAATATCTTGTGTAAAATTGTATCGTATTTAATAGTTTTTTCTGCTAAAATTAATAACTATTTTATATACACCTCGCTTCACATCAATAATCTTATTCAATTCATATTCATATAGCTATCTTATTTTGTGGTATAAAATTTTAACAACAAGAACATAGTTTGAATGATTTCAAACTTGTTCGCAAACTAAATAGATCCTTCTAACTTGACTTTTAAAACACTTCAAGACCTGTAATATATCATAATGATATGCTAACTTAACAAGATATAACTTGGTTTTACAAAGAACACCTTAAAAACTGAATCTACGTCGTCGGAGTGCAACCGGGGGCTGTTTTGGGTTGGATAATTAAAAACCATCTTAAGCTTTGAATTAGAAGTTCATATTCTGTAAAAATGATATTTCTTATGAATATGTTAACACATAAAAATTTCATGGTTTAACTCAAAGTGTAAGTATTTTTAGAAAAATGATCATTAAATGTTGTTTTTATGATGGAAAATGATCACTTTCATAAGTTTAACCAAAGTTTGACCTATAACCTGTGATTTTGAATACAACCTAAGGTATTTTCAGTTCATATTCTTAAAATTTGACTCGATCCAAGGAAGTGGCAAGTTGAACCAACAAAAACGGAGTTGTAATGAAGAAACTACGACTAAAACAAGATCGGGTATGCGAAGCTATTTTAGCTACGAAAATATTTGGAGAAAAATTAAATTAATCATATATTTCTAATTAATATGATATTTCATATATATTCACTTATGATTTGATTTTATATATTTCAGGACCACCCGTAAACAACACGAGAAGATTAATCATAAGACCTCATGATTGTACGCAACACGTCATTTGACAACACGATACTTTATGTACGCAACGCGTCATTTGACAACATGGTACCATGGGTCAAGATTAATTCTGATCAATACGAATACGATGGGGTCTTTATTTATTTTATTTAAGCAACTAATTGTGGACCACTAACATCGGACTAATAACTACAGACTAAGAAAATATTAAAAATATATATATATATATATATATATATATATATATATATATATATATATATATATATATATATATATATATATATATATATATATATATGTAACGATTACTTAAAAAGAAAATATGTTGATATATTATATATGGTTAGGTTCGTGATATCTATCGGAGACCAAGTCATGATAAAAAGCTTCAAGGCAAAAGTGAGTATATAGTCCCACTTTTAAACTCTAAATATTTCGGGATGAGAATACATGCATTTTATGATTTACGTTATGGACACAAGTGATTAAAAATATATATTCTACGTTGAGTTGTACCGCTGGCATACTTCCCTGTAACTTGGTAACTATTATTTACATGAGGTATTGTAAAAGCGAATCCTGTTGATAGATCTATAGGGCCTGACAACTCCAACCGGACTGGACGACCAGTATTCAACGGTTGCACAGTACTTCGTTTCGGTGACTACACTTGGTATGGTGTAGTAAGATTTCATAATAAAGGGAATATGCGACGTTGATTAAATGTTAAGTATGGTTATCAAGTGCTCAACAACTTAGAATATTTTTATTAAAACGTTTATATATGAAATCTTGTGGTCTATATTTATAACGCTGCCGGCATTAAACCTATATCTCACCAACTTTATGTTGACGTTTTAAGCATGTTTATTCTCAGGTGATAACTAAAAGCTTCCGCTGCAACATGTTGAATTTAAGCAAGATCTTGAGTATGCATATTTGTGTCATGCATATCGGAGTATTTGTAATGTAAAATATGTTGGAGGTCGTATTGTTATTATCACATGTAAAGTTTGTAAGTCTAAGATTATCGCTAAACGATAATCATTATTAAGTTGTTTAAACCTTGTATTTGTAATAAAAGCTATGGTTTGTATTGTAAAAACGAATGCAGTTTTTGATAAATGTCGCATATAGAGGTCAATACCTCGCGATGAAATCATATGTTATTGTATTCGTCCTTATGGTTAAGGTCGGGTTATGACAACTACAGAGAGTTGAACAAACTTACCATCAAAAACCGTTATCCACTGCCGAGAATTGACGACTTATTTGATCAACTACAAGGCTCGTCGGTTTATTCGAAGATCGATTTACGTTCTGGATATCATCAAATGCGAGTAAAGGAGGATGATATTACAAAAACTGCTTTTAGGACGCGTTATGGTCATTACGAGTTTATGGTTACGTCGTTTGGATTGACTAACGCACCCGCTGTGTTCATGGACCTTATGAACCGAGTGTGTGGGCCATATCTTGACAAGTTTGTCATTGTTTTCATCGATGACATACTTATTTACTCAAAGAATGATCAAGAGCATGAAGAACATTTGAGAAAAGTGCTAGAAGTATTGAGGAATGAAAAACTGTACGCTAAGTTTTCAAAGTGTGCATTTTGGTTGGAAGAAGTTCAATTCCTCGGTCACATAGTGAACAAAGAAGGTATTCAGGTGGATCCAGCAAAGATTGAAACCGCTGAAAAGTGGGAAATCCCGAAAACTCCGAAACACATACGCCAGTTTTTAGGACTAGCTGGTTACTACAGAAGGTTCATCCAAGATTTCTCCAAAATAGCAAAACCCTTGACTGCATTAACGCATAAAGGGAAGAAATTTGAATGGAAGGATGAACAAGAGAAGGCATTTCAATTATTGAAGAAAAAGCTAACTACGGCACCTATATTGTCATTGCCTGAAGGGAATGATGATTTTGTGATTTATTGTGACGCATCAAAGCAAGGTCTCGGTTGTGTATTAATGCAACGGACGAAGGTGATTGCTTATGCGTCTAGACAATTGAAGATTCACGAGCAAAATTATACGACGCATGATTTGGAATTAGGCGCAGTTGTTTTTGCATTAAAGACTTGGAGGCACTACTTATATGGGGTCAAAAGTATTATATATACCGACCACAAAAGTCTTCAACACATATTTAATCAGAAACAACTGAATATGAGGCAGCGTAGGTGGATTGAATTGTTGAATGATTATGACTTTGAGATTCGTTACCACTCGGGGAAGGCAAATGTGGTAGCCGACGCCTTGAGCAAAAAGAACAGAGAACCCATTCGAGTAAAATCTATGAATATAATGATTCACACTAACCTTACTACTCAAATAAAGGAGGCGCAACAAGGAGTTTTAAAAGAGGGAAATTTAAAGGATGAAATACCTAAAGGATCAGAGAAGCATCTTAATATTCGGGAAGGCGGAACCCGGTATAGGGCTGAAAGGATTTGGGTACCAAAATTTGGAGATATGAGAGAAATGATACTTAGAGAAGCTCATAAAACCATATACTCAATACATCCTGGAACGGGGAAGATGTACAAGGATCTCAAGAAACATTTTTGGTGGCCGGGTATGAAAGCCGATGTTGCTAAATACGTAGGAGAATGTTTGACATGTTCTAAGGTCAAAGCTGAGCATCAGAAACCATCAGGTCTACTTCAACAACCCGAAATCCCGGAATGGAAATGGGAAAATATTACCATGGATTTCATCACTAAATTGCCAAGGACTGCAAGTGGTTTTGATACTATTTGGGTAATAGTTGATCGTCTCACCAAATCAGCACACTTCCTGCCAATAAGAGAAGATGACAAGATGGAGAAGTTAGCACGACTATATTTGAAGGAAGTCGTTGTAGTGACCCGAACTTTTCCATGTTTATATATATTAATTGAGATTTATATTTACATGATTAAATGTTTCAAAAAGTAAGCAATCAGACTTGTTAAGACTTGATTAATTGAAATAGGTTTCATATAGACAATTGACCACCCAAGTTGACCGGTGATTCACGAACGTTAAAACTTGTAAAAACTATATGATGACATATATATGGTTATATATATAGTTAACATGATATTATGATAAGTAAACATATCATTAAGTATATTAACAATGAACTACATATGTAAAAACAAGACTACTAACTTAATGATTTTGAAACGAGACATATATGTAACGATTATCGTTGTAACGACATTTAATGTATATATATATATATATCATATTAAGAGATATTCGTACATCATAATATCATGATAATATAATAATTTAAAATCTCTTTTGATATTATAAACATTGGGTTAACAACATTTAACAAGATCGTTAACCTAAAGGTTTCAAAACAACATTTACATGTAACGACTAACGATGACTTAACGACTCAGTTAAAATGTATATACATGTAGTGTTTTAATATGTATTCATACACTTTTGAAAGACTTCAAGACACTTATCAAAATACTTCTACTTAACAAAAATGCTTACAATTACATCCTCGTTCAGTTTCATCAACAATTCTACTCGTATGCACCCGTATTCGTACTCGTACAATACACAGCTTTTAGATGTATGTACTATTGGTATATACACTCCAATGATCAGCTCTTAGCAGCCCATGTGAGTCACCTAACACATGTGGGAACCATCATTTGGCAACTAGCATGAAATATCTCATAAAATTACAAAAATATGAGTAATCATTCATGACTTATTTACATGAAAACAAAATTACATATCCTTTATATCTAATCCATACACCAACGACCAAAAACACCTACAAACACTTTCATTCTTCAATTTTCTTCTTCTAATTAATCTCTCTCAAGTTCTATCTTCAAGTTCTAAGTGTTCTTCATAAATTCCAAAAGTTCTAGTTTCATAAAATCAAGAATACTTTCAAGTTTGCTAGCTCACTTCCAATCTTGTAAGGTGATCATCAAACCCCAAGAAATCTTTGTTTCTTACAGTAGGTTATCATTCTAATACAAGGTAATAATCATATTCAAACTTTGGTTCAATTTCTATAACTATAACAATCTTATTTCAAGTGATGATCTTACTTGAACTTGTTTTCTTGTCATGATTCTGCTTCAAGAACTTCGAGCCATCCAAGGATCCATTGAAGCTAGATCCATTTTTCTCTTTTCCATTAGGTTTATCCAAGGAACTTAAGGTAGTAATGATGTTCATAACATCATTCGATTCATACATATAAAGCTATCTTATTCGAAGGTTTAAACTTGTAATCACTAGAACATAGTTTAGTTAATTCTAAACTTGTTCGCAAACAAAACTTAATCCTTCTAACTTGACTTTTAAAATCAACTAAACACATGTTCTATATCTATATGATATGCTAACTTAATGATTTAAAACCTGGAAACACGAAAAACACCGTAAAACCGGATTTACGCCGTCGTAGTAACACCGCGGGCTGTTTTGGGTTAGTTAATTAAAAACTATGATAAACTTTGATTTAAAAGTTGTTATTCTGAGAAAATGATTTTTATTATGAACATGAAACTATATCCAAAAATTATGGTTAAACTCAAAGTGGAAGTATGTTTTCTAAAATGGTCATCTAGACGTCGTTCTTTCGACTGAAATGACTACCTTCACAAAAACGACTTGTAACTTATTTTTCCGACAATAAACCTATACTTTTTCTGTTTAGATTCATAAAATAGAGTTCAATATGAAACCATAGCAATTTGATTCACTCAAAACGGATTTAAAATGAAGAAGTTATGGGTAAAACAAGATTGGATAATTTTTCTCATTTTAGCTACGTGAAAATTGGTAACAAATCTATTCCAACCATAACTTAATCAACTTGTATTGTATATTATGTAATCTTGAGATACCATAGACACGTATACAATGTTTCGACCTATCATGTCGACACATCTATATATATTTCGGAACAACCATAGACACTCTATATGTGAATGTTGGAGTTAGCTATACAGGGTTGAGGTTGATTCCAAAATATATATAGTTTGAGTTGTGATCAATACTGAGATACGTATACACTGGGTCGTGGATTGATTCAAGATAATATTTATCGATTTATTTCTGTACATCTAACTGTGGACAACTCGTTGTAGGTTACTAACGAGGACAGCTGACTTAATAAACTTAAAACATCAAAATATATTAAAAGTGTTGTAAATATATTTTGAACATACTTTAATATATATGTATATATTGTTATAGGTTCGTGAATCAACCAGTGGCCAAGTCTTACTTCCCGACGAAGTAAAAAAATCTGTGAAAGTGAGTTATAGTCCCACTTTTAAAAGCTAATATTTTTGGGATGAGAATACATGCAGGTTTTATAAATGATTTACAAAATAGACACAAGTACGTGAAACTACATTCTATGGTTGAATTATCGAAATCGAATATGCCCCTTTTTATTAAGTCTGGTAATCTAAGAATTAGGGAACAGACACCCTAATTGACGCGAATCCTAAAGATAGATCTATCGGGCCCAACAAGCCCCATCCAAAGTACCGGATGCTTTAGTACTTCGAAATTTATATCATATCCGAAGGGTGTCCCGGAATGATGGGGATATTCTTATATATGCATCTTGTTAATGTCGGTTACCAGGTGTTCACCATATGAATGATTTTTATCTCTATGTATGGGATGTGTATTGAAATATGAAATCTTGTGGTCTATTATTATGATTTGATATATATAGGTTAAACCTATAACTCACCAACATTTTTGTTGACGTTTTAAGCATGTTTATTCTCAGGTGATTATTAAGAGCTTCCGCTGTCGCATACTTAAATAAGGACGAGATTTGGAGTCCATGCTTGTATGATATTGTGTAAAAACTGCATTCAAGAAACTTATTTTGTTGTAACATATTTGTATTGTAAACCATTATGTAATGGTCGTGTGTAAACAGGATATTTTAGATTATCATTATTTGATAATCTACGTAAAGCTTTTTAAACCTTTATTGATGAAATAAAGGTTATGGTTTGTTTTAAAATGAATGCAGTCTTTGAAAAACGTCTCATATAGAGGTCAAAACCTCGCAACGAAATCAATTAATATGGAACGTTTTTAATCAATAAGAACGGGACATTTCAGTTGGTATCCGAGCGTTGGTCTTAGAGAACCAGAATTTTGCATTACTGTGTCTTATCTAGTTTGTTAGGATGCATTAGTGAGTCTGGACTTCGACCGTGTTTACTTGAAAAATGATTGCTTAACAAATTTTGTTGGAAACTATATATTTTTAACATGTGAATATTATGTGATATATTAATCTCTTAACGCGTTTGATATTATGTCATAGATGTCTACCTCTAGAACAAGTCCCATTGACTCACCTAATAATAATGAAGAGTCAAATGTAAATTGGAATGATTCGTGGACTGATTCACAAGTTCCCGAAGAGGAACCGGAAGAAGAGTCGGAACCGGAAGAAGAATCGGAACCGGAAGAAGAATCGGAACCGGATGAAGAAATAGAACCGGTGGGGGAAATAATAAAACGGTTAAGTAAAAGAAAATCCTCAACCAACCGACCAAGGTTAATTATGGTCAATGGTGTTTCCGCCAAGGAAGCAAAATATTGGGAGGATTACCAATTCTCCGATGAATCGGATTCCGACGAGAATTCCGATGATGTTATAGAAATTACCCCAACTGAATTTAAAAAGGCAAAAGAAAATAATAAGGGAAAGGGCATAAAAATAGAGAAATCTAATTCCAACCCCGATGAACTTTATATGTATCGTCAACCCCCGAAGTCCTTAAGTTGTAACAATGACCCGGGAACCTCTAAACCACCAGGTTTTTCTAAACCAATGTGGAAAACGACGGCTCGTATTAGGGGAACATCATATATCCCTAGAAACTTGGCAAAACGAACCAAAACCGAAGAAGAAGAAACAAGCGAGTCGGAATAAGATAGTTGTATTCGTGTGGTGTAATATATGTAATATAGTGTGCTTATGCTTTATGATATATGTAAAAATTGCTTGTATTAATAAGTATTTTTTTATGAATCTAACTCTTGTCTATTTTACAGTATAAAAACACAAAATGGATAGACAACCCAATATTTTAGGAGACCTACCCGGAGACATGATTGATGAAATCTTGTCTAGAGTCGGTCAGAATTCTTCGGCACAACTATTTAAGGCGAGATCAGTTTGTAAGACATTCGAAGAACGTTCCAAGAATGCCTTGGTTTATAAAAGGCTTTCGTTCGAAAGATGGGGGATATCACATTGGGAAATCCATAAGTTACGATGTTTTTACTTTGACGCATATATTGCGGGGAACCCAAATGCTATTTTACGCAATGGGTTAAGAAATTATTTTGACTCAATATATCCGAATATTGGACTTCGTGATTTAGAAAAAGCGGCTAACATGCAACATAAATAAGCATGTTATGTTTACGGATTAATAATGTTCGCTTCTCACCAAAGTGAGAACAAGAACATCGGGCTACAACTATTAAACAAAACGTTCCCACAAGTGACGGAGTCGGTAATTGGGGTAAGAAATGAGGTTTTTAGATTGTTACGGGACTGTTGGACATTACGTAACCCTCGTCCCTTTGACGACGTTACAACACGCTGTCTTATCAACGGCCATAAAGGTTATGTTCCACAAGACCAAGGATGGGAAGTAATCCTAGTAAAACCAGAATGCATGACTTGTTTCTGGACGTATGAATTACGTGTCTTTATTGCCTTTGCTGAACGACTTGTGTACTAGCTAGAATTATCTTCACAACCATCTTGTATCAAATTTATTGTGTGCTATATTTCATGCTATATGTAAAATAAGCGGTATTGTAAGTTTGTAAAATATTGTGTAAAAGTTTGAACGCGAAATATTATTATAATCATTTTTTCATATAGAATTGTAGTAGTTGAATTGTATATTAGCTACTAAGTATGAACTTAACGGGTAGGTACTACCCGAATTTAAACTTATAAAACGCTAATATGAAGAAAAAGCTTTTATAAATGAGTTCATATTATGCTACGAAATACTATTAACTACTCTTAATATTCTGTATGATTAACTTGTTCCATTTGACTATTTTGAAGGAAATGACACCGACTACTCGACACACCGTGAGTATGAATGAAGAGGAATTCCGTACTTTTCTAGCTTCAAACATAGCCGCAGTACAGGCTGCGCTACATACCAACAATAACCTTGGATCTAGCAGTACAGGAAATCGTGTAGGATGCACCTACAAAGAATTTACTGCCTGCAAACCTTTGGAATTTGATGGAACCGAAGGACCGATCGGATTGAAACGGTGGACCGAGAAGGTCGAATCGGTGTTTGCCATAAGTAAGTGTACTGAAGAGGACAAATTGAAGTACGCTACGCATACCTTCACAGGTTCTGCGTTAACATGGTGGAATACCTATCTAGAGCAAGTGGGACAAGATGATGCTTACGCACTACCGTGGTCAGCATTCAAGCACTTAATGAACGAGAATTACCGTCCCAAAACTGAGGTCAATAAGCTCAAGACAGAACTTAGAGGGTTACAAACCCAAGGATTTGATATTACCACGTACGAAAGACGATTCACAGAATTATGCCTATTGTGTCCGTGAGCGTTCGAAGATGAGGAAGAGAAGATCGACGCGTTTGTGAAAGGATTACCGGAAAGAATCCAAGAAGATATAAGTTCACACGAGCCCGCCTCCATACAACAGGCATGTAGAATGGCTCACAAACTAGTGAACCAGATTGAAGAAAGAATTAAAGAACAGACTACCGAAGAGGCCAATGTGAAGCAAGTCAAAAGAAAGTGGGAGGAAAACGGTGATAAGAATCACCAATACAACAACAACAACAGCAATTACAACAATTATCCCAACAATCGCAACATCAATCGCAACTACAACAAACGGCCCAACAACAACAACAACAACAACAACAACAACAACAACAACTACAACAATCATCCCAACAACAATAATAACCGCAACAACAACAACAATCAGAAGCAGCTATGCCAAAGGTGTGAAAAGTATCACTCGGGGTTCTGCACCAAATTTTGCAACAAGTGTAAAAGAAATGGTCATAGCGCGGCGAAGTGTGAGGTTTACGGACCAGGGGTTAATAGAACGAAAGGAACAAATGGTGTCAGAACGAGTAATGGCGGAGCAAGTAGTGTCGGAGCAAGTTATGCCAATGTAGTTTGTTATAAATGTGGAAAATCGGGCCACATTATTAGAAATTGCCCGAACCAGGAGAACACGAAAGGACAAGGCCGCGGAAGAGTTTTCAATATTAATGCGGCAGAGGCACAGGAAGACCCGGAGCTTGTTACGGGTACGTTTCTTATTGACAATAAATCTGCTTACGTTTTATTTGATTCGGGTGCAGATAGAAGCTATATGAGTAGAGATTTTTGTGCTAAATTAAGTTGTCCATTGACGCCTTTGGATAGTAAATTTTTACTCGAATTAGCAAATGGTAAATTAATTTCAGCAGATAATATATGTCGGAATCGAGAAATTAAACTGGTTAGCGAAACATTTAAGATTGATTTGATACCAGTAGAGTTAGGGAGTTTTGATGTGATAATCGGTATGGACTGGTTGAAAGAAGTGAAAGCAGAGATCGTTTATTACAAAAATGCAATTCGCATTATACGAGAAAAAGGAAAACCCTTAATGGTGTATGGAGAAAAGGGCAACACGAAGCTACATCTTATTAGTAATTTGAAGGCACAAAAACTAATAAGAAAAGGTTGCTATGCTGTTCTAGCACACGTCGAGAAAGTACAAACTGAAGAAAAGAGCATCAATGATGTTCCCGTCGCAAAAGAATTTCCCGATGTATTTCCGAAAGAATTATCGGGATTACCCCCACATCGATCCGTTGAATTTCAAATAGATCTTGTACCAGGAGCTGCACCAATAGCTCGTGCTCCATACAGACTCGCACCCAACGAGATGAAAGAACTGCAAAGCCAATTACAAGAACTTTTAGAGCGTGGTTTCATTCGACCAAGCACATCACCGTGGGGAGCTCCTGTTTTGTTTGTCAAGAAGAAAGATGGTACATTCAGGTTGTGTATCGACTACCGAGAGTTGAACAAACTTACCATCAAGAATCGCTACCCACTACCGAGAATCGACGACTTATTTGATCAACTACAAGGCTCGTCTGTTTATTCAAAGATTGACTTACGTTCCGGGTATCATCAAATGCGGGTGAAAGAAGATGACATTCCAAAGACTGCTTTCAGAACACGTTACGGTCATTACGAGTTTATGGTCATGCCGTTTGGTTTAACTAATGCACCAGCTGTGTTCATGGACCTTATGAACCGAGTGTGTGGACCATACCTTGACAAGTTTGTCATTGTTTTCATTGATGACATACTTATTTACTCAAAGAATGACCAAGAACACGGTGAACATTTGAGAAAGGTGTTAGAAGTATTGAGGAAGGAAGAATTGTACGCTAAGTTTTCAAAGTGTGCATTTTGGTTGGAAGAAGTTCAATTCCTCGGTCACATAGTGAACAAAGAAGGTATTAAGGTGGATCCGGCAAAGATAGAAACTGTTGAAAAGTGGGAAACCCCGAAAACTCCGAAACACATACGCCAGTTTTTAGGACTAGCTGGTTACTACAGAAGGTTCATCCAAGACTTTTCCAGAATAGCAAAACCCTTGACTGCATTAACGCATAAAGGGAAGAAATTTGAATGGAATGATGAACAAGAGAAAGCGTTTCAGTTATTGAAGAAAAAGCTAACTACAGCACCTATATTGTCATTGCCTGAAGGGAATGATGATTTTGTGATTTATTGTGACGCATCAAAGCAAGGTCTCGGTTGTGTATTAATGCAACGAACGAAGGTGATTGCTTATGCGTCTAGACAATTGAAGATTCACGAACAAAATTATACGACGCATGATTTGGAATTAGGCGCGGTTGTTTTTGCATTAAAGACTTGGAGGCACTACTTATATGGTGTCAAAAGTATTATATATACCGACCAAAAAAGTTTTCAACACATATTTAATCAGAAACAACTGAATATGAGGCAGCGTAGGTGGATTGAATTATTGAATGATTACGACTTTGAGATTCGTTACCACCCGGGGAAGGCAAATGTAGTAGCCGATGCCTTGAGCAGGAAGGACAGAGAACCCATTCGAGTAAAATCTATGAATATAATGATTCATAATAACCTTACTACTCAAATAAAGGAGGCGCAACAAGGAGTTTTAAAAGAGGGAAATTTAAAGGATGAAATACCCAAAGGATCAGAGAAGCATCTTAATATTCGGGAAGACGGAACCCGGTATAGGGCTGAAAGGATTTGGGTACCAAAATTTGGAGATATGAGAGAAATGGTACTTAGAGAAGCTCATAAAACCAGATACTCAATACATCCTGGAACGGGGAAGATGTACAAGGATCTCAAGAAACATTTTTGGTGGCCGGGTATGAAAGCCGATGTTGCTAAATACGTAGGAGAATGTTTGACGTGTTCTAAGGTCAAAGCTGAGCATCAAAAACCATCAGGTCTACTTCAACAACCCAAAATCCCGGAATGGAAATGGGAAAACATTACCATGGATTTCATCACTAAATTGCCAAGGACTGCAAGTGGTTTTGATACTATTTGGGTAATAGTTGATCGTCTCACCAAATCAGCACACTTCCTGCCAATAAGAGAAGATGACAAGATGGAGAAGTTAGCACGACTGTATTTGAAGGAAGTCATCTCCAGACATGGAATACCAATCTCTATTATCTCTGATAGGGATGGCAGATTTATTTCAAGATTCTGGCAGACATTACAGCAAGCATTAGGAACTCGTCTAGACATGAGTACTGCCTATCATCCACAAACTGATGGGCAGAGCGAAAGGATGATACAAACGCTTGAAGACATGCTACGAGCATGTGTTATTGATTTCGAAAACAGTTGGGATCGACATCTACCGTTAGTAGAATTTTCCTACAACAACAGCTACCATTCAAGCATTGAGATGGCGCCGTTTGAAGCACTTTATGGTAGAAAGTGTAGGTCTCCGAATTGTTGGAGTGAAGTGGGGGATAGACAGATTACAGGTCCGGAGATTATACAAGAAACTACCGAGAAGATCATCCAAATTCAACAACGGTTGAAAACTGCCCAAAGTCGACAAAAGAGCTACGCTGACATTAAAAGAAAAGATATAGAATTTGAAATTGGAGAGATGGTCATGCTTAAAGTTGGACCTTGGAAAGGCGTTGTTCGATTTGGTAAATGAGGGAAATTAAATCCAAGGTATATTGGACCATTCAAGATTATTGATCGTGTCGGACCAGTAGCTTACCGACTTGAGTTACCTCAACAACTCGCGGCTGTACATAACACTTTCCACGTCTCGAATTTGAAGAAATGTTTTGCTAAAGAAGATCTCACTATTCCGTTAGATGAAATCCAAATCAACGAAAAACTCCAATTCATCGAAGAACCCGTCGAAATAATGGATCGTGAGGTTAAAAGACTTAAGCAAAACAAGATACCAATTGTTAAGGTTCGATGGAATGCTCGTAGAGGACCCGAGTTCACCTGGGATCGTGAAGATCAGATGAAGAAGAAATACCCGCATCTATTTCCAGAAGATTCGTCAACACCTTCAACAGCTTAAAATTTCGGGACGAAATTTATTTAACGGGTAGGTACTGTAGTGACCCGAACTTTTCCATGTTTATATATATTAATTGAGATTGATATTTACATGATTAAATGTTTCCAACATGTTAAGCAATCAAACTTGTTAAGACTTGATTAATTGAAATAGGTTTCATATAGACAATTGACCACCCAAGTTGACCGGTGATTCACGAACGTTAAAACTTGTAAAAACTATATGATGACATATATATGGTTATATATATATAGTTAACATGATATTATGATAAGTAAACATATCATTAAGTATATTAACAATGAACTACATATGTAAAAACAAGACTACTAACTTAATGATTTTGAAACGAGACATATATGTAACGATTATCGTTGTAACGACATTTAATGTATATATATATATATATCATATTAAGAGATATTCGTACATCATAATATCATGATAATATAATAATTTAAAATCTCTTTTGATATTATAAACATTGGGTTAACAACATTTAACAAGATCGTTAACCTAAAGGTTTCAAAACAACATTTACATGTAACGACTACCGATGACTTAACGACTCAGTTAAAATGTATATACATGTAGTGTTTTAATATGTATTCATACACTTTTGAAAGACTTCAAGACACTTATCAAAATACTTCTACTTAACAAAAATGCTTACAATTACATCCTCGTTCAGTTTCATCAACAATTCTACTCGTATGCACCCGTATTCGTACTTGTACAATACACAGCTTTTAGATGTATGTACTATTGGTATATACACTCCAATGATCAGCTCTTAGCAGCCCATGTGAGTCACCTAACACATGTGGGAACCATCATTTGGCAACTAGCATGAAATATCTCATAAAATTACAAAAATATGAGTAATCATTCATGACTTATTTACATGAAAACAAAATTACATATCCTTTATATCTAATCCATACACCAACGACCAAAAACACCTACAAACACTTTCATTCTTCAATTTTATTCATCTAATTAATCTCTCTCAAGTTCTATCTTCAAGTTCTAAGTGTTCTTCATAAATTCCAAAAGTTCTAGTTTCATAAAATCAAGAATACTTTCAAGTTTGCTAGCTCACTTCCAATCTTGTAAGGTGATCATCCAACCTCAAGAAATCTTTGTTTCTTACAGTAGGTTATCATTCTAATACAAGGTAATAATCATATTCAAACTTTGGTTCAATTTGTATAACTATAACAATCTTATTTCAAGTGATGATCTTACTTGAACTTGTTTTCTTGTCATGATTCTGCTTCAAGAACTTCGAGCCATCCAAGGATCCATTGAAGCTAGATCCATTTTTCTCTTTTCCAGTAGGTTTATCCAAGGAACTTAAGGTAGTAATGATGTTCATAACATCATTTGATTCATACATATAAAGCTATCTTATTCGAAGGTTTAAACTTGTAATCACTAGAACATAGTTTAGTTAATTCTAAACTTGTTCGCAAACAAAAGTTAATCCTTCTAACTTGACTTTTAAAATCAACTAAACACATGTTCTATATCTATATGATATGCTAACTTAATGATTTAAAGCCTGGAAACACGAAAAACACCGTAAAACCGGATTTACGCCGTCGTAGTAACACCGCGGGCTGTTTTGGGTTAGTTAATTAAAAACTATGATAAACTTTGATTTAAAAGTTGTTATTCTGAGAAAATGATTTTTATTATGAACATGAAACTATATCCAAAAATTATGGTTAAACTCAAAGTGGAAGTATGTTTTCTAAAATGGTCATCTAGACGTCGTTCTTTCGACTGAAATGACTACCTTCACAAAAACGACTTGTAACTTATTTTTCCGACTATAAACCTATACTTTTTCTGTTTAGATTCATAAAATAGAGTTTAATATGAAACCATAGCAATTTGATTCACTCAAAACGGATTTAAAATGAAGAAGTTATGGGTAAAACAAGATTGGATAATTTTTCTCATTTTAGCTACGTGAAAATTGGTAACAAATCTATTCCAACCATAACTTAATCAACTTGTATTGTATATTATGTAATCTTGAGATACCATAGACACGTATACAATGTTTCGACCTATCATGTCGACACATCTATATATATTTCGGAACAACCATAGACACTCTATATGTGAATGTTGGAGTTAGCTATACAGGGTTGAGGTTGATTCCAAAATATATATAGTTTGAGTTGTGATCAATACTGAGATACGTATACACTGGGTCGTGGATTGATTCAAGATAATATTTATCGATTTATTTCTGTACATCTAATTGTGGACAACTAGTTGTAGGTTACTAACGAGGACAGCTGACTTAATAAACTTAAAACATCAAAATATATTAAAAGTGTTGTAAATATATTTTGAACATACTTTAATATATATGTATATATTGTTATAGGTTCGTGAATCAACCAGTGGCCAAGTCTTACTTCCCGACTAAGTAAAAAAATCTGTGAAAGTGAGTTATAGTCCCACTTTTAAAAGCTAATATTTTTGGGATGAGAATACATGCAGGTTTTATAAATGATTTACAAAATAGACACAAGTACGTGAAACTACATTCTATGGTTGAATTATCGAAATCGAATATGCCCCTTTTTATTAAGTCTGGTAATCTAAGAATTAGGGAACAGACACCCTAATTGACGCGAATCCTAAAGATAGATCTATCGGGCCCAACAAGCCCCATCCAAAGTACCGGATGCTTTAGTACTTCGAAATTTATATCATATCCGAAGGGTGTCCCGGAATGATGGGGATATTCTTATATATGCATCTTGTTAATGTCGGTTACCAGGTGTTCACCATATGAATGATTTTTATCTCTATGTATGGGATGTGTATTGAAATATGAAATCTTGTGGTCTATTATTATGATTTGATATATATAGGTTAAACCTATAACTCACCAACATTTTTGTTGACGTTTTAAGCATGTTTATTCTCAGGTGATTATTAAGAGCTTCCGCTGTCGCATACTTAAATAAGGACGAGATTTGGAGTCCATGCTTGTATGATATAGTGTAAAAACTGCATTCAAGAAACTTATTTTGTTGTAACATATTTGTATTGTAAACCATTATGTAATGGTCGTGTGTAAACAGGATATTTTAGATTATCATTATTTGATAATCTACGTAAAGCTTTTTAAACCTTTATTGATGAAATAAAGGTTATGGTTTGTTTTAAAATGAATGCAGTCTTTGAAAAACGTCTCATATAGAGGTCAAAACCTCGCAACGAAATTAATTAATATGGAACATTTTTAATCAATAAGAACGGGACATTTCAGTCGTCTCCAGACATGGAATACCAATCTCTATTATCTCTGATAGGGATGGCAGATTTATTTCAAGATTCTGGCAGACATTACAGCAAGCATTGGGAACTCGTATAGACATGAGTACTGCCTATCATCCACAAACTGATGGGCAGAGCGAAAGGACGATACAAACGCTTGAAGACATGCTACGAGCTTGTGTTATTGATTTCGGAAACAGGTGGGATCGACATCTACCGTTAGCAGAATTTTCCTACAACAACAGCTACCACTCAAGCATTGAGATGGCGCCGTTTGAAGTACTTTATGGTAGAAAGTGCAGGTCTCTGATTTGTTGGAGTGAAGTGGGGGATAGACAGATTACGGGTCCGGAGATAATACAAGAAACTACCGAGAAAATCATCCAAATTCAACAAAGATTGAAAACCGCCCAGAGTCGACAAAAGAGCTACACGGACAGTAAAAGAAAAGATATAGAGTTTGAAATTGGAGAAATGGTCATGCTTAAGGTTTCACCTTGGAAAGGCGTTGTTCGATTTGGTAAACGGGGGAAACTAAATCCAAGGTACATTGGACCATTCAAGATTATAGATCGTGTCGGACCAGTAGCTTACCAACTGGAGCTACCTCAACAACTCGCGGCTGTACATAATACTTTCCACGTCTCAAATTTGAAGAAATGTTTTACTAAAGAAGATCTCACTATTCCGTTGGACGAAATCCAAATAAATGAAAAACTTCAATTCATTGAAGAACCCGTCGAAATAATGGATCGTGAGGTTAGGAGACTTAAACAAAACAAGATACCGATTGTTAAGGTTCGATGGAATGCTCGTAGAGGACCCGAGTTCACCTGGGAGCATGAAGATCAGATGAAGAAGAAATACCTGCATTTATTTCCAGAAGATACGTCAACACCTCCAACTGCTTAAAATTTCGGGACGAAATTTATTTAACGGGTAGGTACTGTAGTAACCCGAACTTTTCCATGTTTATATATATATTAAATGAAATTATTATTTACATGATTAAGTGTTTCCAACATGTTAAGCAATCAACCTTGTTAAGACTTGATTAATTGAAATAGGTTTCATATAGACAATTGACCACCCAAGTTGACCGGTGATTCACGAACGTTAAAACTTGTAAAAACTATATGATGACATATATATGGATATATATATATATATATATATATATATAGTTAATATGATATTATGATAAGTAAACATATCATTAAGTATATTAACAATGAAATACATATGTAAAAATAAGACTACTAACTTAATGCTTTCGAAACGAGACATATATGTAACGATTATCATTGTAACGACATTTAACTGTATATATATCATACTAAGATATATTATATATCATAATATCATGATAATATAACAATTTAACATCTCATTTGTTATAATAAACAATGGGTTAACAATATTCAACAAGATCGTTAACCTAAAGGTTTCAAAACAACATTTACATGTAACGACTAACGATGACTTAACGACTCAGTTAAAATGTATATACATGTAGTGTTTTAATATGTATTCATACACTTTTGAAAGACTTCAAGACACTTATCAAAATACTTCTACTTAACAAAAATTCTTACAATTACATCCTCGTTCAGTTTCATCAACAATTCTACTCGTATGCACCCATATTCGTACTCGTACAATACACAGCTTTTAGATGTATGTACTATTGGTATATACACTCCAATGATCAGTTCTTAGCAGCCCATGTGAGTAACCTAATACATGTGGGAACCATCATTTGACAACTAGCATGAAATATCTCATAAAATTACAAAAATATGAGTAATCATTCATGACTTATTTACATGAAAACAAAATTACATATCCTTTATATCTAATCCATACACCAACGACCAAAAACACCTACAAACACTTTCATTCTTCAATTTTCTTCATCTAATTGATCTCTCTCAAGTTCTATCTTCAAGTTCTAAGTGTTCTTCATAAATTCCAAAAGTTCTAGTTTCATAAAATCAAGAATACTTCCAAGATTGCAAGTTTACTTCCAAGTTTTCTAAATCCATTCCAAGTAATCATCCAAGATCAAGAAACCTTTGTTACTTACAGTAGGTTATCTTTCTAATACAAGGTAATAATCATATTCAAACTTTAATTCAATTTCTATAACTATTACAATCTTATTTCGAGTGGAAATCTTACTTGAAATTGTTTTCGTGTCATGATTCTGCTTCAAGAACTTTCAAGCCATCCAAGGATCCTTTGAAGCTAGATCTATTTTTCTAATTTCCAGTAGGTTTATCCAAGGAACTTGAGGTAGTAATGATGTTCATAACATCATTCGATTCATACATATAAAGCTATCTTATTCGAAGGTTTAAACTTGTAATCACTAGAACATAGTTTAGTTAATTCTAAAGTTGTTCGCAAATAAAAGTTAATCCTTCTAACTTGACTTTTAAAATCAACTAAACACATGTTCTATATCTATATGATATGCTAACTTAATGATTTAAAACCTGGAAACACGAAAAACACCGTAAAACCGGATTTACGCCGTCGTAGTAACACCGCGGGCTGTTTTGGGTTAGTTAATTAAAAACTATGATAAACTTTGATTTAAAAGTTGTTATTTTGGGAAAATGATTTTTATTATGAACATGAAACTATATCCAAAAATTATGGTTAAACTCAAAGTGGAAGTATGTTTTCTAAAATGGTCATCTAGACATCGTTCTTTCGACTGAAATGACTACCTTTACAAAAATGACTTGTAACTTATTTTTCCGACTATAAACCTATACTTATTCTGTTTAGATTCATAAAATAGAGTTCAATATGAAACCATAGCAATTTGATTCACTCAAAACGGATTTAAAATGAAGAAGTTATGGGTAAAACAAGATTGGATAATTTTTCTCATTTTAGCTACGTGAAAATTGGTAACAAATCTATTCCAACCATAACTTAATCAACTTGTATTGTATATTATATAATCTTGAGATACCATAGACACGTATACAATGTTTCGACCTATCATGTCGACACATCTATATATATTTCGGAACAACCATAGACACTCTATATGTGAATGTTGGAGTTAGCTATACAGGGTTGAGGTTGATTCTAAAATATATATAGTTTGAGTTGTGATCAATACTGAAATACATATACACTGGGTCGTGGATTGATTCAAGATAATATTTATCGATTTATTTCTGTACATCTAACTGTGGACAACTAGTTGTAGGTTACTAACGAGGACACCTGACTTAATAAACTTAAAACATAAAAATATATTAAAAGTATTGTAAATATATTTTGAACATACTTTGATATATATGTATATATTATTATAGGTTCGTGAATCAACCAGTGGCCAAGTCTTACTTCCCGACGAAGTAAAAATCTGTGAAAGTGAGTTATAGTCCCACTTTTAAAATCTAATATTTTTGGGATGAGAATACATGCAGGTTTTATAAATGATTTACAAAATAGACACAAGTACGTGAAACTACATTCTATGGTTGAATTATAGAAATCGAATATGCCCCTTTTTATTAAGTCTGGTAATCTAAGAATTAGGGAACAGACACCCTAATTGATGCGAATCCTAAAGATAGATCTATCGGGCCCAACAAGCCCCATCCAAAGTACCGGATGCTTTAGTACTTCGAAATTTATATCATGTCCGAAGGAGGATCCCGGAATGATGGGGATATTCTTATATATGCATCTTGTTAATGTTGGTTACCAGGTGTTCACCATATGAATGATTTTTATCTCTATGTATGGGATGTGTATTGAAATATGAAATCTTGTGGTCTATTATTATGATTTGATAATATATAGGTTAAACCTATAACTCACCAATATTTTTGTTGATGTTTTAAGCATGTTTATTCTCAGGTGATTATTAAGAGCTTCCGCTGTCGCATACTTAAATAAGGACGAGATTTGGAGTCCATGCTTGTATGATATTGTGTAAAAACTGCATTCAAGAAACTTATTTCGTTGTAACATATTTGTATTGTAAACCATTTTGTAATGGTCGTGTGTAAACAGGATATTTTAGATTATCATTATTTGATAATCTACGTAAAGCTTTTTAAACCTTTATTGATGAAATAAAGGTTATGGTTTGTTTTAAAAATGAATGCAGTCTTTGAAAAACGTCTCATATATAGGTCAAAACCTCGCAACGAAATCAATTAATATGGAACGTTTTTAATCAATAAGAACGGGACATTTCATATTATGCTGCAAGGTATATTTTTTTTTGGAAACCGTAAACAATGGGAAACAATAAAGTGATTATGGAATTATAATGATATTAAACAAATATATGTTGGGTTTGGGGATTGAATGGTTACCAGCTAGATATTCGACTATTATAATTTTTTTTATTTATTTGGCCGACCCACTTGTCCCATATACATCTTTATTCTATCACCATTGTTTTCATGAAAACGAGCCATTGGTTTATACTTTGGGCTAAAATGATTCGGGTTAGCTATCTAGATTTCAGTTGGGCCGTAAAACTTAGTATCTCCTAGTTGGGCTAAAGATATAATGGTGATGATAAGGATGTACGAGTTGATGATGTTTGTATGAAAATCATGATGATGATTAAGTTATGATCATGATAATGATTTAAAATGATGATGATGATATGGGTGGTGGCATGTAATCATATGATGATGATGAAAAGAGGTGTTGAATTTATGAGGTAAAAGGGATAACGGTTTTATGTATGTTATATAATTAAAAAGACGACATATTACAAGAAATATTTAATGGTTCAATGGTTATGGTTGTTGGTTGTTAAACGAGAGGTCATGGGTTCGAGTCTAGGCAGCAACACTACATTTTTTTTAACCATGGAAGTTACACACTTAAGGTAGTATTCTTAGTATTATCTTTACTATTATCATTATTATCATTGCCATATTTATTATTATTACTATTAGTATATGTATAAAAATTATTATTTTCATTATCTTTATTATTAAACTTATCACTTTATTTAAAACTACTATTATTATTATAAATATCATTATTTTTATTATCATTACTATTTTTATTAACAATATTTTTATTATCATTATTATTATTTTTAACATTATTATTACTATTATTCTTATTATTATTATTATAAGATAACACAACTTTTTATTTATTATTATTAATATTATTGTACCAAATAACAATTGGTTACGTAAAACTATATTTAATACATATGACATACTAAAATAACAAGTATATTACTAATATTAATATATAAACTTATTTGATTATTATTATATGTTTTAATATATATAAATGATTGAATAATAGGTTCGTGAATCTGAAGCCAACCCTATACTTGTTCAATGTCGTCATATGTATTTTTACTACAAAATACAATATGTGAGTTCATTTGCTCCCTTTTACTCTTTACATTTTTGGGACTGAGAATACATGCATTGTTTTTACAACTGCTTTATTAAATGCTTTTGAAATATATTTTTGAACTGCGAATACATGAAATGCTTTTATAAATGTTTGACAAGATAGACACAAGCAAAATATTCCTCGAATGAATTATTATACAGACAGAAGTTCTGTGCATTATTATTGAATTATGTGGACATGATAATTGCCACCAATTGATGTGAATATTTTTCCCCTGATTATTATTGCTTGGTAACCTAAGAATTAGAATCGGGTATGGCCCTAATTCACGCGAATCCTAAAGGTAGCTACCGGGTTTAACACCCCCACCCAGAATGTTCACTAGACGGAAGAGCTAGTGGGCGTGGTGTTTAGTACTTTGAAGTTTATATGATTATTATACAGACAAGATGTTCTGTTTTGGGGATATTATTGATGCGCATTATATGTTAAGGTCGGTTACCAAGCCAAGCTATGAAAGTAATGAAAAGTGAATGTTATGTATCGAGAGAATGATTTTATACACAGGTTATGTGTATGTTATTTTTGTGCACGAGATATGTGTACGGTTACTAAGATTTATGAAAGATGATTTCGTACACGAGAAAGGTGTACTTTATTTAAAAGATATCGCATGTACATTACAGGTGGGTATAGGATTCGGGCCCATTTGTACCATGCAGCATTTAAATCTTGTGGTCTATCAAAATGATGAATTTTATTGTTTTATGATAAACTTATGAACTCACCAACCTTTTGGTTGACACTTGAAAGCATGTTTATTCTCAGGTATGAAGGAAATCATCCGCTGTGCATTTGCTCATTTTAAAAGACGTCATTTGGAGTCGATCATCGCAATGGAACCAGATGTTAGTGACTTCGTCCAGATGGATTAGGACGGGGTATGACATTTTTTACAATGCTTTAAAAAGATAAAACTAAAAGAAAATAAATAAAGTAGTCTACGGAATACTATCTAGGCCATCGTGTCGATCGGTGTCTGCAAAGTATCTATTAGGTCCGAAGAGATCATCGTCATCCATAAGTCTCGGCAAATACTTAAGCGGCTGTCCTGCATCCAACTCAGGTCCCAAAAGTGTATCTAGACAAAGGTCCTACGGTAACTCCAGGTGTGATAGGCTCGGAAAAGGCTCCTCATCAGGGATGTTCCCGGTAATCTCAAAAACCTGGGCCGTGGGTGGCTCAACTGATATGGAGACTATGACTAAGTGGCAGCCCTCAGGTAGTTCATGAACAGGGACTGTCTCAATGACTGAAGAAGGTGAAATAGCTAAGACAGGCGGCGTGATGGGAGCAGAAATAGCATTTGTTAGGATGGCGGCTGAAGCTACTAAGTGAACTGAGATCGGGGTGGAATTCTTGGGAGTAGCTGGTCGTGTTGGCTGAACATGGTGCGCTAGTCTGAATGACGAATGGCCTAGAGTACTGCGTGGCATCCCTTCACGCTAAAGGTATGCTCTAAGAGCTCGATAGAGTCTCTGCTGGTCTCTGAGAATTGACCATGTAACATCTGGGTCATTCAAGGTGGCTTCATAATGTATCACAGTCTGTGGCTCATGTGTCTCTAGTGGCTTTATATGCTCAGCAGGTCTCAAAGCTAAATGCATGGAGCGTCACACTGGGGGAGCTGGCGGTGTCGTACTAATGTCCTTCTCAACACTCTCCAGGATCAAATGCCTCAGGCTAACTGCCATGTTGATGGCCTGTGCTGATCATCACTGCTTTTAGATAGGTAAACCCTGGGAGTCCTCCTCCTATGAACTGGAATGTAAACGGAAGCTCTTGAACTTGACATTTTGCCTGAATACATTCAACAAACTTATAAGTACTAAGCGCAAGTATGGTGCTTAGTGTTAGTGCACAGAGATAATATTTTTGTAGACTGAAAATAATTAAAATTCAAGAAAATAGAAAGGATAAGCTAGAGGTGCGTCCTAAGAGCGCTTTGTTTATCAAGTCATTACAGCTCGATTTTTCTGTCAGGTCTTTAGAAAGGATCAAAGGAGAAGATGCGCTCCTCCTTGTTGTGATCTTCTATATAAGCTTTTAGTCGGTGGCCGTTGACTTTGAAGTTGCCAGTAGGTCCTTCTAATTCCACGGCTCCGTGTGGAAAAGCATGTATAACTTTGTATGGCTCACTCCATCTTGATCTGAATTTTCCAGCGAATTTCTTGAATCGAGAATTTAAGAGTAGAACTTTATCTCCAGGAGCGAACTTTGTAGGTATCAGTTTTCCTTCGTGTGTCAGCTTCTTCCATTCCTTGTAGATATATGACATCTCATACGCTTGGTCTCTTAATTTAACAAGTTCATTCATCTGCATCTTCCGATGCCTAGCGGTTACTGAGGGATTAAGGTTACAGGTTTTCAGTGCCCAGAGAGCTTTATACTCTAGTTCCAGAGGATGGTGACAGGCTTTTCCATAGATCATGCGGTAGGGTGTCATTCCTAGAGGATTCTTGTAAGCAGTCCGGAATGCCCACAGAGCATCATCTAGTTTTTCGACCCATTTATTCCCATGATGGCCGACGGTGCATTCTAGGATTCTCTTGAGTGCTCTGTTGGTGACTTCTGCTTGTCCGTTAGTCTGCGGATAATAGGCAGTGGACATTTTGTGGGTAACTCCGTATTGTTGCATCACCTTCATAATTTGGGTATTACAATAGGCAGAAGAGTCTCTTCAGGAAGTTGGTGATGACCTTTGCATCATTGGTTGGAAATGCTTGGGCTTTGACCCATTTGGAGATGTAATCTACAGCTACGAGGACATATTCTTTCCCATTAGACTTCGGGAATGGCCCCATAAAGTCTAATCCCCATATATCGAAGATCTCATAAGCTTGGATATTAGTCTGAGGCATCTCATTCTTCATAGAGATAACACCTTGCCTTTGGCATGCGTCACAATGCTTTACAAGCTCTTGTGCATCTCGGAATATAGACAGCCAATAAAATCCTGATTCGTATACTTTTCTTGCGGTTAAGTTTGATCCATGATGACCTCCAGTTGGTCCGTGGTGACATTGCTAAAGAATCCATGCTGCTTGTTTCTGATCTACGCACCTCCTGATTATCTAATCAGGGCAAATTCTAAACAGGTACGGATCTTCCCAGTAGTAGTTGAAATGTCCCGTTCATATTGATTATAAACATTCCATATTAATTGATTTCGTTGCGAGGTTTTGACCTCTATATGAGACGTTTTTCAAAGACTGCATTCATTTTTAAAACAAACCATAACCTTTATTTTATCGACAAGGTTAAAAGGACACCACCTAGATTATCAGAAATGATAATATAAAAATATCACACTTACACACTACCAATACATATTGGTTTACAATATTAATATGTTACAACAAAGTAAATTTCGAATGCAGTTTTAAACAATTTTATACAAGCATGCTGACTCCAAATCTTGTCCATATATTAGCATGCAACAGCGGAAGCTCTTAATAATCACCTGAGAATAAACATGCTTTAAACGTCAACAAAAATGTTGGTGAGTTATAGGTTTAACCTATATATTTATCAAATCGTAATAATAGACCACAAGATTTCATATTTCAATACACATCCCATACATAGAGATAAAAATCATTCATATGGTGAACACCTGGTAACCGACATTAACAAGATGCATATAAGAATATCCCCTATCATTCTGGGACATCCATCGGACATGATAAAACAACATCGAAGTACTAAAGTATCCGCTACAACGGATGGGGTTTGTTGAGCCCAATAGATCTATCTTTAGGATTCGCGTCAATTAGTAGACTGGTTTACTAATTCTTAAGTTACCAAGTAAAAAGTGGCATATTCGGCTTCGATCGTTCAACCATAGAAAGTAGTTTCATGTACTTGTATCTATTTTGTAAATCATTTATAAAACTGCATGTATTCTCATCCCAAAATATTAGATTTTAAAAGTGGGACTATAACTCACTTTCACATATTTTTACTTCGTCGGGAAGTAAAACTTGGCCACTGGTCGATTCACGAACCTATAACAAATATGTACATATATATCAAAATATGTTCAAAATATATTTACAACATTTTTAATACATTTTAATATTTTAAGTTTATTAAGTCAGCTGTCCTCGTTAGTAACCTACAACTAGTTGTCCATAGTTAGATATACATAAATAAATTGATATATATATATTATCTTGACCCAATCCACGACCCAGTGTATACACATCTCAGGCTAGATAACAACTCAAAGTATATATATTTTTGGAATCAACCTCAACCCTGTATAGCTAACTCCAACATTACTGCATATAGAGTGTCTATGGTTGTTCCAAATAATATATATAGATGAGTCGATATGATATGTCAAAACATTTGCATATGTGTCTATGGTATCCCAAGATTACATAATATATTACAATACATGTATAATACAATATAAGTTAGCTAGGATATAATTTCTATAGAATTGTTACAATATTTCCCGTAGCTACAACAATCAAAAAATATCCAATCTTGTTTTACCCATAACTTCTTCGTTTTAAATCCATTTTGAGTGAATCAAATTGTTATGGTTTCATATTGAAGTCTATTTTATGAATCTAAACAGAAAAAGTATAGGTTTATAGTCAGAAATATAAGTTACAAGTCGTTTTTCTAAGAGGTAGTCATTTCAGTCGAAAGAACGACGTCTTGATGACCATTTTGAAAAACATACTTCCACTTTGAGTTTAACCATGATTTTTGGATATAGTTTCATGTTCATAAGAAAAATCATTTTCCCAGAAGAACAACTTTTAAATCAAAGTTTATCATAGTTTTTAATTATCAAACCCAAAACAGCCGGCGGTGTTACTATGACGGCGTATATTCGGTTTTACGGTGTTTTTGGTGTTTTCAGGTTTTAAATCATTAAGTTAGCATATCATATATATATATATATATATATATATATATATATATATATATATATATATATATATATATATATAACATGTGTTTAGTTGATTTTAAATGTCAAGTTAGAAGGATTAACTTTTGTTTGCGAATAAGTTTAGAATTAACTAAGCTATGTTCTAGTGATTACAAGTTTAAACCTTCGAATAAGGTAGTTTTATATATATGAATCAAATGATGTTATGAACATCATTACTACCTCGGGTTTTGTGGATAAACCTACTGGAAATGAGAAAAATAGATCTAGCTTCAAAGGATCCTTGGATGGCTTGAAAGTTCTTGAAGCAAAATCATGACACGAAAACAAGTTCAAGTAAGATTTCCACTCGAAATAAGATTGTTATAGTTATAGAAATTGAATCAAAGTTTGAATATGAGTATTACCTTGTATTGGAAAGATATCTTACTGTAAATAAGAAAGATTTCTTTAGGTTGGATGATCAATTTACAAGATTGAAAGTAAGCTAGCAAACTTGGAAGTATTCTTGATTTTATGAAACTAGAACTTATAGAATTTATGAAGAACACTTAGAACTTGAAGATAGAACTTCAGAGAGATCAATTAGATGAAGAAAATTGAAGAATGAAAGTGTTTGTAGGTGTTTTTGGTCGTTGGTATATGGATTAGATATAAAGGATGTGTAATTTTGTTTACATGTAAATAAGTCATGAATGATTACTAATATTTTTGTAATTTTATGAGATATTTCATGCTAGTTGCAAAATGATGGTTCCCACATGTGTTAGGCGACTCACATGGGCTGTAAGAGCTGATCATTGGAGTGTATATACCAATAGTACATACATCTAAAAGCTGTGTATTGTACGAGTACGAATACGGGTGCATACGAGTAGAATTGTTGATGAAACTGAACGAGGATGTAATTGTAAGTATTTTTGTTAAGTAGAAGTACTTTGATAAGTGTCTTGAAGTCTTTCAAAAGTGTATGAATACATATTAAAACACTACATGTAAATACATTTTAACTGAGTCATTAAGTCATCGTTAGTCGTTACATGTAAATGTTGTTTTAAAACCTTTAGGTTAACGATCTTGTTAAATGTTGTTAATCCATTGTTTACTATATTTAAAGAGATGTTAAATTGTTACATTATCATGATATTATGATATATAATATATCTTAGTATGATATATATACAGTTAAATGTCGTTACAACGATAATCGTTACGTATATCTCTCGATTCGAAATCATTAAGTTAGTAGTCTTATTTTTACATATGTAGTTCATTGTTAATACACTTAATGATATATTTACTTATCATTTAACATAATTAACCAAGTGTAAAAATATATCTTAATATGATTCATATGTACTTAGTAAGACGTTGTTATAACAATAATCGTTATATATATCGTTTTCGAGTTTCTTAATTCTACAGTCTCATTTTTATGTATATTACTCATTGTTAAAATACGTAATGAGATACTTACTTATATTAATATCATGTTAAATATATATATATATAACCATATATATATGTCATCATATAGTTTTTACAAGTTTTAACGTTCGTGAATCACCGGTCAACTAGGGTGGTCAATTGTCTATATGAAACCTATTTCAGTTAATCAAGTCTTAACAAGTTTGATTGCTTAACATGTTGGAAACACTTAATTATGTAAATAACAATTTCATTTAATATATATAAACATGGAAAAGTTCGGGTCACTACAGTACCTACCCGTTAAATAAATTTCACCCGAAATTTTAAACAGTTGGAGGTGTTGACTTATCTTCTGGAAATAAGTGCGGGTATTTCTTCTTCATCTGATCTTCTTGTTCCTAGGTGAACTCAGGTCCTCTATGAGCAACCCATCGAACCTTAACAATTGGTATCTTATTTTGCTTAAGTCTTTTGACCTCACGATCCATTATTTCGACGGGTTCTTCGACGAATTGAAGTTTTTCGTTGATTTGGATTTCATCTAACGGAATAGTGAGATCTTTTTTAGCAAAACATTTCTTCAAATTTGAGACGTGGAAAGTGTGATGTACAGCCGCGAGTTTTTGTGGTAATTCAAGTCAGTAAGCTACTGGTCCGACACGATCAATAATCTTGAATGGTCCTATATACCTTGGATTTAATTTCCCTCATTTGCCAAATCGAACAACGCCTTTCCAAGGTGCAACCTTAAGCATGACCATCTCTCCAATTTCAAATTCTATATCTTTTCTTTTAATGTCAGCGTAGCTCTTTTGTCTACTTTGGGCAGTTTTCAACCGTTGTTGAATTTGGATGATCTTCTCGGTAGTTTCTTGTATTATCTCCGGACCCGTAATCTGTCTATCTCCCACTTCACTCCAACAAATCGGAGACCTGAACTTTCTACTATAGAGTGCTTCAAACGGCGCCATCTCAATGCTTGAATGGTAGCTATTGTTGCAGGAAAATTCTGCTAACGGAAGGTGTCGATCCCAATTGTTTCCGAAATCAATAACACATGCTCGTAGCATGTCTTCAAGCATTTGTATCATCCTTTCGCTCTGACCATCAGTTTATGGATGATAAGCAGTACTCATATCTAGAAGAGTCCCTAATTCTTGCTGTAATGTCTGCCAGAATCTTGAAATAAATCTGTCATCCCTATCAGAGAAATAGAGATTGGTATTCCATGTCCGGAGACGACTTCCTTCAAATACAATCGTGTTAACTTCTCCATCTTGTCATCTTCTCTTATTGGCAGGAAGTGTGCTGATTTGGTGAGACGATCAACTATTACCCAAATAGTATCAAAACCACTTGCAGTCCTTGGCAATTTAGTGATGAAATCCATGGTAATGTTTTCCTATTTCCATTTCGGGATTTGGGGTTGTGGAAGTAGACCTGATGGTTTCTGATGCTCAGCTTTGACCTTAGAACACATCAAACATTCTCCTACGTATTTAGCAACATCGGCTTACATACCCGGTCACCAAAAATGTTTCTTGAGATCCTTGTACATCTTCCCCGTTCCAGGGTGTATTGAGTATCTAGTTTTATGAGCTTCTCTAAGTACCATTTCTCTCATATATCCAAATTTTGGTACCCAAATTCTTTCAGCCCTATACCGGGTTCCGTCTTCCCGAATATTAAGATGCTTCTCCGATCCTTTGGGTATTTCATCCTTTAAATTTCCATCTTTTAAAACTCCTTGTTGCGCCTCCTTTATTTGAGTAGTAAGGTTATTGTGAATCATTATATTCATAGCTTTTACTCGAATGGGTTCTCTGTCCTTTCTACTCAAAGCGTCGGCTACCACATTTGCCTTCCCTGGGTGGTAACGAATCTCAAAGTCGTAATCATTCAACAATTCAATCCACCTGCGCTGTCTCATGTTCAGTTGTTTCTGATTAAATATGTGTTGAAGACTTTTGTGGTCGGTATATATAATACTTTTGACCCCATATAAGTAGTTCCTCCAAGTCTTTAATGCAAAAACAACCGCGCCTAATTCCAAGTCATGCGTCGTATAATTATGCTCGTGAATCTTCAATTGTCTAGACGCATAAGCAATTACCTTCGTTCGTTGCATTAATACACAACCGAGACCTTGCTTTGAAGCATCACAATATATCACAAAATCATCATTCCCTTCAAGTAATGATAATATAGGTGCCGTAGTTAACTTTTTCTTTAACAATTGAAACGCTTTCTCTTGTTCATCCTTCCATTCAAATTTCCTCCCTTTATGCGTTAATGCAGTCAAGGGTTTTGCTATTCTGGAAAAATCTTAGATGAACCTTCTGTAGTAACCAGCTAGTCCTAAAAATTTGCGTATATGCTTTGGAGTTTTCGGGGTTTTCCATTTTTCAACGGTTTCAATCTTTGCTGGATCCACCTGAATACCTTCTTTGTTCACTATGTGACCGAGGAATTGAACTTCTTCCAACCAAAATGCACACTTTGAAAACTTAGCGTACAGTTTTTCCTTCCTTAACAACTCTAGAACTTTTCTCAAATGTTCTTCATGCTCTTGGTCATTCTTTGAGTAAATAAGTATGTCATCGATGAAAACAATGACAAACTTGTCAAGGTATGGTCCACACACTCAGTTCATGAGGTCCATGAACACAGCTGGTGCGTTAGTCAACCCAAACGGCATAACCATAAACTCGTAATGACCGTAACACGTCCTAAAAGCAGTCTTTGGAAAATCATCCTCCTTCACCCGCATTTAACGCTTTAAAGAAAACACGGCGTAACTTACGGTCTCCCCAATGTGATATACCCCACCTATCAAAGGAAAGCCTTTTATAAACTAAGGCATTTCTGGAAAGTCTTTCAAATGTTTGACAAGTTAATTTCGCCATAACTAAATGTGCTGATGAACTCTGACCGACTAGACAAGATTTCCTCAATCATATCCTATGGTAGGTCTTCTAAAATATTCAGTTGTCTACCCTTAACGTCCATTTTGTTTTTATACTGTAAAATAGACGAGGATTAGATTCGTAAAAGACAATTAACAAACAATACAAGCAATTTTTACATAGAACATAAAAGGACAAGCACACTACAATACATATAATACACAACATGATTACAACCCTCTAATCTGAATCACTGGTTTCTTCTTCTTCGGACTTGGTTCGTTTTTCTAATTTTCTAGGGATATATTGTGTTCCTCTAATACGAGCCGTCATTTTCCACAATGGTTTAGAAAAACCTGGTGGTTTAGAGGTTCCCGGCTTATTGTTACAATTTAGGAAATACGGACGTTGCCGATACATATAAAGTTCATCGGGGTTGGAATCAGGTTTCTCTACTTTTATACCTTTTCCCTTATTATTTTCTTTTGCTTTATTAAATTGGGTCGAGGTAATTTCTATAACATCATCGGAATCCTCATCAGGATTCGATTCATCGAAAAATTGGTAATCTTCCCAATATTTTGCTTCCTCGGCGGAAACACCGTTGACTATTATTGACTTTGGTCCGTTGATTGAGGATTTTCTTTTATTTAATCGATTTATAGTAGGTATAAATATTTCTTCCTCCGAAACCTCTTCTTCTTCCGGTTCCTCTGTTGGGATTTAACAAGTTCCATTATACTTAAAACCATTTAAGAATCAATTAAAAGCGGAAACATGTAATTACCATTTTAGAACATGTTAATCTTTAACCAATTAAAGTTAAATCCCAATTAGGATCAAGTTGTGAAACATACTTACAAACTACAAGTAAGAAAAGTGTTTATACCTTCTCCTAGCTTGTTGATAGATGATGATGAAGATGATGATGAATGGAGCTCCAAAACTATGAAACCTCAAGTAGTTATACCCCAAACTTGTGCACCAACACCCTAGCTTTGGTTAGGATTTAATTTACACTTGATATGGACTTTCAAAATCAAATTAAGAACCCCTTAATCCTCTTGAAAACCCACGGCTGTAACAGCCTAAATGCAGCAGAATTTTTTGCTTTTTGATGTGTTTGTTCAAGTGTTTAAGTCTCCAAGAGGTCTTGGTACATATGCACTTGGAATATATGGAAGTAACCACTCAAAATACTAGTCAAATTCATGCTTGTTGAGACTCCAATGCCACTTCCACAATTGCTTAATAAAATATGTTTTATAAAAGACTTGAATTTATTTTATAAAAGACTTGTATTTTATAAAACCATTTCATAAACTTCCATATATATTTATGTACATTTTATTATATAAAACCCATTTATATAAAATGTAACATAAATTTATTAATTATTTAACCTATAAATAATTAAATCCATATATATAAATTTTCCACAATTTATATATATATACACATCAAGTAATATTTAAGAAAACCATTTTTCTTAAAGTTCAAGTGTTTCGTATTTAATCAACGATCCAATTGTTAAGATCAAATACTAATAAGGTGTCGGTAAGCTTGTTATTGGGTATGACCCGACTTGGATCAAAACATATTAGCCACGTTAATTTAATATGTCTCTCGGGCATATGAAATACCTTCAATCTCCCACTTGCACGAGAAACATAAGAAATTAATGCAAGTGATGGATACAGCCTAACACACCGTCCATCACCCCTAATATGTTATGACTTTGTGCCATTCAATAACATCATCCCTTTCGAGCTCCCTACTCGAACTGATATATGTAGGTGAATCTTTCATTATTTCCTTTCGTCCTAGATGTCATGTTAAATCCAAGAGATACAGAGTGATCACTCTCTTATAGATTTAACTTTTCAGGCCTTAGACATCTGACTCTCAACGAATAAGAGGGACAAATTCCATCTTGACTACATACGTCCTAGATATACACTTTGTAATATACCTGAGTTCTTCCTTATGTACTACCATGTTTCAGAATAGCGAAGGAAAGAATCAAGGCACAGTACTTGGTGAATATCCGAACCCAATATGTATCTCAGGTCAGAGGATACAATGATATTCGCCTTTACTCAAGATTACATGTGATCAACCACAAAGGCTCAATACAGTAATTCTTGAGAGCGGGTCTTCCAATATTTGTTTCCCACAAATATCTATGAACCTTGGTTGCAACCTTGCCCCACATTCAACGTATGAATGTATACCAATCCGAGTTCATAATAGTCTAAACCTCACACTTGTTCCCACAAATGTGATCGACTACGGAAATTTAGAATAATTGCTTATTCATGGATGAAATATGCAAAATAGGAACATAACTCAAAATTAATAAATTAATACCTCAATTATATTAATGAGTTTGAACAAATTTCGTTCCGTTACAATACTTAAGACAGATCATGACCAATAACTAGAATACCGAAGCCCTAATGCACTAACATGTCCCTCATGCTTTGGCCCATGTAAAAGCTTCGTGAGTGGATCCGCAACATTTTGATCTGTGTGAACTTTGTGAATACATATCTTTCCCTTTTCAACCTCATCCCTGATGTAGTTGAATCTCCGCTCAATGTGACGAGTCTTTTGATGAGCACGAGGTTCCTTGATTTGAGCAATCGCACCCTCGTTGTCACAAAAGATCTCAAGAGGGTCCTGAATGGAAGGGACCACTCCTAAGTCGTCGATGAATTTCTTCATCCATGCAGCTTCCTGAGCTGCCAGTGAGGCGGCAATGTACTCCGACTCTGTAGTGGATAACGCAACAACTTCCTGTTTTGAGCTCTTCCAAGAGACCGCACCACCATTTAACATGAAGACATAACCGGATTGTGATCGAGAGTCATCTCGATCAGTTTGGAAACTCGCGTCCATGTAACCTTTTACAGCGAGTTCCTCCTCACCAGACCCATATATTAGAAACATATCCTTAGTCCTCCTAAGGTATTTCAATATGCTTTTAATAGCAATCCAATGACTATTTCCTGGGTTATTCTGGTATCTACTTGTCAAGCTTAGAGCGCATGACACATCCGGTCTAGTACATATCATTGCATACATGATAGACCCAATAGCAGATGCGTATGGGACTTTCTTCATTCTCTCTTGTTCATCTTTCGTGGCAGGACACTGAGATGAACTGAGAACGGTTCCTTTTTGAATGGGTACCAAACCTCTCTTATAGTTTTCCATCTTGAACCTTTTCAAGATTTTATCAATGTATGTACTTTGACTTAAACCTATCAATCTCTTGGATCTATTCCTATAGATCCCTATCCCCAATATGTATTGTGCTTCTCCAAGATCCTTAATGGAGAAGCAACCTTTTAGCCAAGTTTTGACCTCTTGCATTGTGGTTACATCATTCCCAAATAATAATATATCATCCACATATAGCACAAGGAACATTATAGAGCTCCCACTAGCCTTCTTGTATACACAAGCTTCATCACCATTTTTAATGAAGCCAAATTTCTCGGCTTCCTCATTAAAACGATGATTCCACATTCTAGATGCTTGTTTCAATCCGTAGATTGACTTTTTTAACTTGCATACCTTTTTAGGATATTTTGGATCAACAAAACCTTCAGGCTGGACCATATAGACATCTTCCATAAGATATCCATTTAGGAAAGCGGTTTTGACATCCATTTGCCATATTTCATAGTCGTAGTGAGCAGCAATGGCAAATAATATCCTAATAGACTTTAGCATTGCCACTGGCGAGAAAGTTTCATCATAATCAACCCCTTGAGTTTGAGTGAAACTTTTTGCTACAAGTCTAGCTTTATATGTATCCAAGTTTCCATGTATGTCGGTTTTCTTCTTGAAAAGCCATTTGCAATCAACTAGCTTAGAGCTAGGAGGTTGCTCAATAAGTTCCCACACTTGGTTTTCATACATGGATTGCATCTCGGCGTTCATGGCTTCCTGCCATTTATCTTTATCAATCCTTGATAAAGCATCTTCGTAGTTTGTCGGTTCATCCAAATCAACCGTATAGCATCCATCCACGAGAAAACCATATCTCTCAGGAGGATTACTAATCCTACTAGATCTTCGAACGTCTTGTGTACTTTGATCATCCACTTGATCATTTTCAACATCCTCATGTTGAGTACTAGTGTCAACCATTTGTGTATCATCAACTTGATCTTGTACCTCTACAAGATCTATTTTCCTTTCACCATCACCTTCCATTAGGAATTTGGTTTCAAGGAATTCCGCCTTTCGAGCAACAAATACATTTTGCTCGGTCGGATCATAGAAATAGTATCCCATATCATCCTTGGGATATCCTATGAAGATACACTTTGTGGATCGAGCATGTAACTTATTAGCTACATGGCGCTTAGGATAAGCTTCACATCCCCATACTTTCAAGTATGAAAGAGAAGGAGGTTTTCCAAACCACATCTCATGAGGAGTTCGTTCCACTTTCTTGGTTGGGGCCATATTTAAAATACGAACCGCGGAGCTTAGACAATAACCCCAAAATGATAGAGGTAACGAGCTTCTTGCCATCATAGATCGAACCATATCCATTAGGGTTCGGTTCCTCCTTTCGGAAACTCCATTGAGTTGGGGTGTTCCGGGTGGAGTGAGTTGTGAGATAATCCCACAACTCCTAAGATGATCTTGGAAGGCATCGCTTAGGTATTCACCTCCACTATCGGTACGAAGTACCTTAATTGTCCTATTGAGTTGATTTTGTACTTCGTTTTGATATTCTTTGAATGCTTCAAACGTTTCGTCCTTGTGTCTTAATAAGTAGAAATATCCGAAACGACTAAAGTCATCCATGAAAGTAACAAAGTATCTTTCACCATTCCTATTCATGGGTTTAAAGGGTCCACATACATCCGAATGTATTAATCCCAATAAATCTTTAGCCCTCTCATAAGTCCCTTTGAAAGGTGCTTTAGTCATCTTGCCTTGTAAACAAGATTCGCATACATCAAACGAATCCATTTCATTTGATTTCAAAAGTCCATTCCTTTGAAGTGTATGCATTCGGTTCTTGTTTATGTGACCAAGGCGACAATGCCATAAATAGGAATCACTCAAATCCCTTTTGAGTTTCTTGGTGCTTGTATGGTATATTGAGCTACTAGATAATGTGTCATCATGAACCAATTCATAAATTCCATTTGAAGGTGAAGCCTTGAAATAGAATACATTATCTAAATAAATGTGGATATCATCATTAACAAAATTAGGATTAAAACCACATTGTTTCAAACGGGAAACAGAAATAATGTTTCGACATAAGTCGGGTGCATACAAAACATCATTCAAAATAAGTTCCAAGCCAGTTGGAAGTTTTAACACAAAGTCTCCTTGAGCTTTCACTTGCACTTTAGCTCCATTCCCCATGAAGAGACTTGATGTTCCCGTTTGTTTGTTACTTCTTTTGAACCCCTGCAAAGAATTGCAAATGTGAGTTCCACATCCAGTGTCTAATACCCATGTATTAGAAGAAGTAATGCTAAGCTCTATATATACCATATATATATTACCTGAGGATTGCCCCGCATCCCTCTTCTCCTTCAACTCCTTAAGGTAGACCGGACAGTTTCGTTTCCAATGACCCATCTCACCGCAACCGAAACATGGGTCTTCCTTGGGGTTTGCCTTCTCGGCTACCTTTTGCTTCTTAGCCTTGTTCTTGGTTGAGGTAACCATCTTCCCCTTCCCTTTGCCTTGATGGGCGGGTCCTTTCCTCTTAGCCACCTTTGGCTTAGAGGCGTTACCTTTGGATCCACCTTGATCGATTGCTAACACGGGTAAAGCCCTTTTACCCATGCTAGTTTCGGCCGTTCTAAGCATACCGTGAAGCTCACCTATGCTCTTATCCATCCCATTCATATTGTAATTAATTACAAATTGATCAAACCTTTTTGATAGGGAGTTAAGGATAAGATCGGTGGCTAACTCATTAGATATGTTTAGGTTCAGACGGTTAGCATGATCGATAAGGCTTTTCATCTTAAGTACATAAGATGAAACCGATTGGGTATCGTCCATACGACAAGCATGTAGCGCCCGAACCGTTTCGAAGCGTTCGACACGCGCTTGTTGGAGGAAAATCTCCTTCAATTGCGTTATCATGTCGTATGCACTATGATGCTCGAAATCCTTTTGGAGTTCGGGTATCATAGTCCCAAGCATTAAGCATGAGACTTGAAGGGAGTCGTGGCAATACTTATCGTAAGAGGCCATTGCCTCCTCATCATCCTCATCCGGTTGATCGGGAATGGGGTCCTCAAGCACATACATTTTATCCTCTTGTTTGAGGACAATCCGAAGATTGCGGAACCAATCCATAAAGTTTGTATGGTTGAGTTTGTCTTTCTCTAAGAGAGACCTAAATGATAGGTGGTTTAGATTAAGTGGTGCGTTTGGAATGTTGTTGTTGTTATTGGCGGCCATCTACAAAATTAACAAAGTTCGTTTAAGTATCGATTTTAATTTAACATTCAATACCCTTTAAATCAAATTGAATTATTAAATTCTAGAATCCAACGGTAAACCAAATTTCGGTTAGGTGACCTTTATCCCGCAATTTGATTTAGCTAGGTAGTCAATAAATGACAATTGCAATCCATTTGCAACTTCTAGAGTATGGGATCATGCAATCCTTTTGCATGGCATATTTATCCCATCAACGCCTATTTGTTCTTCATGCTTCGGTGACCCTAAGTTCATGATTCCCAAATCAAGTCGTCCTACTTGTATAGACTTGTAAATTTAACTTACATGTGGTTAGGTGACCTTTATCCCACAAGCATGCGAAATTTACCTTAATTATATTAGTTTGCTCATAATGGTTAGGTGACCTTTATCCCATCATGAGTTCCCTAATATTCCTAAGTGTCACACAAATAGGATGGCGTTAAACTTGTTCACCTTGTTAATAAGGGATTTTGAGTTTTCGTTAATTCTAGTTTGAGAAAACTTTGCACCATACACCAACATGCATTTAGTGTATGGTTTATTTGAAAATCCATTTTCATGTTATGTAATAAAGCCAATTTTATTACTTTGATATAAACCATTTTATATGTATGATCCTTATCATGTTCTTAATAACCGATTATTAATGTCCTTTTAGCCGTTTTTAATTTAACCATTTAAATTGACGTTTTGCATGTCGTTAATAATGTCAATTTTAACCAATTTAAATTGCCATTTTAGTTTGTTGTTAACTTGTGTGATTAACTTGTAGCATACAAACATACAATCCACATAATCATACAAAACAACCACGCATGCAAAATCATATGTTCACAATCAAGCCATTTTTGGTAGACATTTGTTTAGCCGAAAACAAATGCCACCGGTTAAGGGTAATAACACAAAGTAGGAGGTTTTAACCTCCCACTTAATCTTGCATCCAAATGCTTCTTCATGTGTTCTTCAAGTCTTCATCATCTTCATCATTTTACAAAATATATCCTAATACATTTTGTCTAGAAAATGAAAATACAGCCTAATCTATTTTACATACCAAATATAAAATAAATTACATAACCAAAAGAACAATTATTACAAACCAAATTACATGAATATTACAACCACATGAATGAATTAATATTACATACCAAATGAATAGATTAATTCAACCAAACATGCAACCATTCAAACACAAGGTCAAGGCTTGATTGTGAACTTTAACATACAACAAATATGATCAAAATGGAACAACCCAAAACCCATTTTGGGTGTCCAAGAATTCGGCCTAACCATAAACCCACCCAAAATTTATAATTTTTGCATTTTACTTTCATGCATGTACATAAAATGCAAAATATATAGTGAGTTTAATAACCATCTCGAAGCATATTTCAACAACTTCGGCTCTAGATACCATTGTTGGGATTTAACAAGTTCCATTATACTTAAAACCATTTAAGAATCAATTAAAAGCGGAAACATGTAATTACCATTTTAGAACATGTTAATCTTTAACCAATTAAAGTTAAATCCCAATTAGGATCAAGTTGTGAAACATACTTACAAACTACAAGTAAGAAAAGTGTTTATACCTTCTCATAGCTTGTTGATAGATGATGATGAAGATGATGATGAATGGAGTTCCAAAACTATGAAACCTCAAGTAGTTATACCCCAAACTTGTGCACCAACACCCTAGCTTTGGTTAGGATTTAATTTACACTTGATATGGACTTTCAAAATCAAATTAAGAACCCCTTAATCCTCTTGAAAACCCACCGCTGTAACAGTCTAAATGCAGCAGAATTTTTTGCTTTTTGATGTGTTTGTTCAAGTGTTTAAGTCTCCAAGAGGTCTTGGTACATATGCACTTGGAATATATGGAAGTAACCACTCAAAATACTAGTCAAATGCATGCTTGTTGAGACTCCAATGCCACTTCCACAATTGCTTAATAAAATATGTTTTATAAAAGACTTGAATTTATTTTATAAAAGACTTGTATTTTATAAAACCATTTCATAAACTTCCATATATATTTATGTACATTTTATTATATAAAACCCATTTATATAAAATGTAACATAAATTTATTAATTATTTAACCTATAAATAATTAAATCCATATATATAAATTTTCCACAATTTATATATATATACACATCAAGTAATATTTAAGAAAACCATTTTTCTTAAAGTTCAAGTGTTTCGTATTTAATCAACGATCCAATTGTTAAGATCAAATACTAATAAGGTGTCGGTAAGCTTGTTATTGGGTATGACCCGACTTGGATCAAAACATATTAGCCACGTTAATTTAATATGTCTCTCGGGCATATGAAATACCTTCATCCTCCTCTTCCGGTTCCTCCTCTTCCGGTTCCTCCTCTTCCAGTTCCTCCTCTTCCTGTTCCTCTTCAGGAATTTGTGAATCTTCCCAAAGTATATTCGACTCTTCATTATTATTAGGTGAGTCGATAGGATTTGTACTAGTGGTAGACATCTATCACACAATATCAAACACATTAAGAGGTTAATATATCACATAATATTTACATGTTAATAATATATAGTTTCCAACAAAAGTGTTAAGCAATCGTTTTTAAAGAAAACATGGTCGAAGTCCAGACTCACTAATGTATCCTAACAAACTCGATAAGACACACTAATGCAAATTTCTGGTTCTCTAAGACTAACGCTCGGATACCAACTGAAATGTCCCATTCATATTGATTATAAATGTTCCATATTAATTGATTTCGTTGCGAGGTTTTGACCTCTATATGAGACGTTTTTTAAAGACTGCATTCGTTTTTAAAACAAACCATAACCTTTATTTTATCGACAAGGTTTAAAGGAAACCACCTAGATTATCAGATATGATAATCTAAAAATATCACACTTACACACTACCAATACATATTGGTTTACAAAATTAATATGTTACAACAAAGTAAATTTCGAATGCAGTTTTAAACAATATTATACAAGCATGCTGACTCCAAATCTTGTCCATATATTAGCATGCAACAGTGGAAGCTCTTAATAATCACCTGAGAATAAACATGCTTTAAACGTCAACCAAAATGTTGGTGAGTTATAGGTTTAACCTATATATTTATCAAATCGTAATAATAGACCACAAGATTTCATATTTCAATACACATCCCATACATAGAGATAAAAATCATTCATATGGTGAACACTTGGTAACCGAAATTAACAAGATGCATATAAGAATATCCCCTATCATTCCGGGACATCCATCGGTCATGATAAAACAACATGGAAGTACTAAAGCATCCGCTACAACGGATGGGGTTTGTTGAGCCCAATAGATCTATCTTTAGGATTCGCGTCAATTAGTAGACTGGTTTACTAATTCTTAGGTTACCAAGTAAAAAGTGGCATATTCGGCTTCGATTGTTCAGACATCGAAAGTAGTTTCATGTACTTGTGTCTATTTTGTAAATCATTTATAAAACTGCATGTATTCTCATCCAAAAATATTAGAATTTAAAAGTGGGACTATAACTCACTTTCACATATTTTTACTTCGTCGGGAAGTAAAACTTGGCCACTGGTCGATTCACGAACCTATAACAAATATGTACATATATATCAAAGTATGTTCAAAATATATTTACAACATTTTTAATACGTTTTAATGTTTTAAGTTTATTAAGTCAGTTGTCCTCGTTAGTAACCTACAACTAGTTGTCTATAGTTAGATGTACAGAAATAAATTGATATATATTATCTTGACCCAATCTACGACCCAGTGTATACACGTCCCAGGCTAGATCACAATTCAAAGTATATATATTTTTGGAATCAACCTCAACCCTGTATAGCTAACTCCAACATTACTGCATATAGGGTGTCTATGGTTGTTCCAAATAATATATATAGATGGGTCGATATGATATGTCAAAACATTTGCATACGTGTCTATGGTATCCTAAGATTACATAATATATTATAATACATGTATAATACAATATAAGTTAGCTAGGATATGATTTGTATAGAATTGTTACAATATTTCCCGTAGCTACAACAATCAAAAAATATCCAATCTTGTTTTACCCATAACTTCTTCGTTTTAAATCCGTTTTGAGTGAATAAAATTGCTATGGTTTCATATTGAAGTCTATTTTATGAATCTAAATAGAAAAAGTATAGGTTTATAGTCTGAAATATAAGTTACAAGTCGTTTTTGTAAGAGGTAGTCATTTCAGTCGAAAGAACGACGTCTTGATGACCATTTTGAAAAACATACTTCCACTTTGAGTTTAACCATGATTTTTGGATATAGTTTCATGTTCATAAGAAAAGTCATTTTCCCAAAAGAACAACTTTTAAATAAAAGTTTATCATAGTTTTTAATTATCAAACCCAAAACAGCCCGTGGTGTTACTACGACGGCGTATATCCGATTTTACAGTGTTTTTGGTGTTTTCAGGTTTTAAATCATTAAGTTAGCATATCATATATATATATATATATATATATATATATATATATATATATATATATATATATATATATATATATATATATATATATATATATATATATATATATATATATATATATATATATATATATATATATATATATATATATATATATATATAACATGTGTTTAGTTGATTTTAAAAGTCAATTTAGAAAGATTAACTTTTGTTTGCGAACAAGTTTAGAATTAACTAAACTATGTTCTAGTGATTACAAGTTTAAACCTTCGAATAAGGTAGTTTTATATATATGAATCGAATGATGTTATGGACATCATTACTACCTCAGGTTTTGTGGATAAACCTACTAGAAATGAGAAAAATAGATCTAGCTTCAAAGGATCCTTGGATGGCTTGAAAGTTCTTGAAGCAAAATCATGATACGAAAACAAGTTCAAGTAAGATTTCCACTCGAAATAAGATTGTTATAGTTATAGAAATTGAATCAAAGTTTGAATATGAGTATTACCTTGTAATAGAAAGATATCTTACTGTAAATAAGAAAGATTTCTTGAGGTTGGATGATCACTTTACAAGATTGGAAGTAAGCTAGCAAACTTGGAAGTATTCTTGCTTTTATGAAACTATAACTTATAGAATCTATGAAGAACACTTAGAACTTGAAGATAGAACTTGAGAGAGAACAATTAGATAAATAAAATTGAAGAATTAAAGTGTTTGTAGGTGTTTTTGTGTAAGACCCAAATATTTATTGTACATAATGTATTTAAGGTATACGATGTGTGTATGGAGTGTGCACAGCATGTAGGTGTTGCTTGCTCGACCGTCGAAGGAAACTGGACGTTGTCTGAAGTGACAAGGTGTGTACGTATCTTTTCAACCCCAAATAAAGTTTGTGTTGATGTTTCAAAGACTTACCATTGGAAAGAAAATCTTATTACGTTTCCAACGATATTTGGTTCATCAAAAACGGAGCTACGGTCAGAAAGTTATGGCCAAAACAAGTTACTGAAAACTGATCTGAAGGGTGGTGCGGCGCGCCACCTATTGGAGCGGCGCGCCAAATGCTGCTGAGGCAATTTTCAGTATTTTTTAAAGGTTTAAATGAAGGGTACTTTGGTCTTTTCACTTGGGGTCGGTTTGGGGTCATCAAAACTGATCCTTTGATCAGTTTGGATCACATTTTCACTCATCAAACACTCTCATCTTCAAACCCTAGAGTGAGAGTAGAGCTTTAGAGAGAGAGAGAGCTCCAATTGGAGAAGAAGAAGGGTGTTTCGGGTCAAACCTCGGGTATTAAAGTTATTCTACTCTTCAACGGCATCATTTTAGCGGTATTGGTAAGTTCTAACTCCGAATTTCATCTTAGTGATTTGATATTCAAGTTAGGGTTTGAACTTAAATTGTTAATAAACCCATTCAAACTCTTGAATTGAGTTTGTGGATGCTAGTAATCGGGTTTATTGTTATTGTTGGTGGATTTTGTGTTGGTGAACTAATTGGCCATGGTTAGGACTTGTAATTGGGTTTAATCACTAGGTTTAGTGATTATGGAAGTATTGAAACCCATTTAGGGTTATTTGGTTGACTAATTTTGACTTTGGGTCAAAATTAGGGTTTGATGATGATTATGACCCAATTGTCGATTTAATAAGGTTTATAAACTTTAAATGGATTAAGTTGAAGCATAGAACCGAGTTAAATATGTTTTGGTGTCAAAACTTGCTAATGGCATGATATTGACTTCTTATGGTTCAAATTAGGGTTTAAGTGTCTTTTTGGGCAAGATAGGTGTTTAACACCTATGATCGGGTTTAATTGGCGTATTAAGACCATTTTCACTTGTGTTAGTGATTATTGGTTAATTTTGGGGCCGTTTTGTACTTGGAAGTGCATTTGGGTCGAATTTGCACTAAGTGTCAAATTGGGTTGGTTTGTAAATCCAATCTAAGTGTATTGTTGAATTTGTGATAATGGAATAGGTACTTTCCATTGACGAGTTGCAGATTACTTGGAAGCATTCTTCAAGACTTCAAGGTGAGTGTTAATATCCTATGTGCATATGTATGTGTAGGATGGGTGCGGGTCGGGCGAAGTGGTTCTCGATTATAGAGCTCACTTCATAGGTGGATTGATGGACTTGTGTATAGGTCCAATTGGCACGATTGTGCATTTTGGTTGACCACCTTTGACGAGATGCACACTTTGTGTGTACATTATCACATGGGCGTGTGATGTGGATTATAATCGTTGCTTGTGAACTTACAATATTGTTGACGTTAGTAGTTGTGCTTAGTGAACGTACGGTATGCTAGGTTTAGCTTGCCTTTATGCTTGGATGCTTCGGTATGCGGTATTTGTTTATTTTTGTGGCGTGTCCATTTTATGCATATATATGTATGTAGTATGTTATCACTCACTAAGCGTTAGCTTACCCTCTCGTTGTTGACTTTTTTATAGATTTGCATAGATGCGGTGGCTCGGGTAAGCGGGGACTAGTGGACTTGCGTAGTTTGCTTAGAAGGCTTGCTTTTGGATTTATTAGGATTGGGTAGCGTATCCCCAATCGCCATGCTCGGCTTTGTTTTGTATTAAAGTCTTATGGTCGAAAATTGTATTTTGGTACTTAAAGGGTAATTTGGGTCGATGTGGGCCCCGCTTCGTAAACCTAATTTTATTAATAGAACGTGATAGTTTTCATGTATTGAACGAGTGGTTAAAAGCGTTTTGTCTAAAGACGTCGTGAACTAGTCAATCTTTTTCGCATTTAAAGCTTCCGGGATCAGCAGGCTTTTGCGCGCCGCGCACCCTCAGGTGGCGCGCCGCGCAAGTGGCAGTGACAGCAAATTTTTTTTTTATTTGTAAATTTTAACGGGGTTTTGTCGTGGATTGGTTTGGGTTGTTACAAGTGGTATCAGAGCATGGTCTAAGGGATTTAGGTGACTTGAGATAGGTGCCTAGACTTAGACTTTTGTGTGTGCTTAATTTGTTGCGGGACTTGTAGGATTACGGGTCGGAATGGTTTTAGTTAGTGCCTTGTTTATAGGTTAACTAACGTTTATATTAGTAATGCGGATATTATTAATATGTGATTGTGTTGTGGTAATAATTCTCGCTTGTGTTGGTATCGCGTAGAAATTTTGGTTGTGTTTGTTTATATCATCGAGCGAGGCGGTCGTTGTACTAACGAGTCGATGCGGCGTGTGTGCGTAATAAGAACTTGCAAACCTTATTACGGGCGCAAATCGTGTCTAACGAGTGATGTACGACGAGTGTTTAGCAAGATGGGGCGGTGTTGTGCATGCGGTTTTATACGTTCGTGAACTAATAATTTGCATTCTTTAAAATGACGACGCGAAGCGAGATCGAGGCGAATGAGGCGGAGTTTAACGCTAGAGTTGCAGCCGCCGTTGCGGAGCAAATGAGAGTGTTTCGAGAAGAAATGGATAGGAAGTATTCTGAACTTCAGAGTAGTGGCGAAATGGAGCGTTATCTTAAGAGCTTCATGAGGACTAAACCCCCGATGTATGACGGGAAACCGGATCCTTTGGTAAGCACAACTTGGATTTCGGACGTCGAAGGGTGTTTCCGTACTACTGATTGCCCTCCCGAGAGAAAGACGAGACTCGCTACTAGTTTGTTGCGGGGTAGGGCAAGGGATTGGTTGGATGGTAAGATTGATCTTGTCGGTGGCGAAACGTTTATGGCCTTATCGTGGGACGAGTTTAAGGAGGAATTCTTCGAGGGGTTCTGGACTTCGGCCGATTTGTGGGAATTGCATAATGAGTTGAGAAATTTGCGACAAGGATCTATGGATTTGAGTACTCTCAAGACGACCTTTATGGCGAAGGCTCGTTTTTGCCCAGAGTATTTGGGGAACGATTGTTTGTTGATGGGGGATTTCTATCGGACCTTGAATGATGACTTGAAGAGTAAAATTAGACGGGGTCAAGCGAAATCGTTTTCGGAATTATTCGACCTGGCTAGGGGTTTCGAGTCGCATTCACGATCAAAGAAGGGTGAACCTTCAAGAGAGAGAAGGGTTGTTTCTTATGGTGCTCCGAGTAAAAGGACTAAGGGTCTGAGTGTGAGCACGGGTGGTACGCGAACGGGTATATCAGATTCTAGTGCGGCTAGATGTTACAATTGTGGCGTGAGGGGTCACAAGTCATGGGAATGTTCGGTACCAAAGGGTGATGGTATGGTGTGCTTCAATTGCCAAGAAGAAGGACATCGTAAGTCGGAATGTCCCAAGTTAGCGGGGACGGGTGCGGCAAGGAGACGTTAAGGTACGTTTCATTCTAATAAATATGTCTTTTGATTATTTATTGAGTACCGTTTGAAATTGAGTTGATTAAATGCATTGTGTTGTGCATGATATTGTTACGGGCGACGTTCCTAATGGAAGTACCCTATGTTGACATTTGATTGACGGGCGAAGGGCGTAAGACTTGGTGCAACCAAGCATTCCTTAGTATTTGGGAAATGTTTCTACCAAGCCACGGAAATAGTTTTGGTGTTCGATTGTTAAGCACGTGTTCGCTTTTTATGTTGAAGTGATAAACCATGAGGTTGTCGGGTGATTGGAACCCTGGAGATCGAGTGTTTAAAATCTCGATGTATGTTGGTGATGGAGTCTTTATGACGTGACATTAGGTGCCTCTTTTATACCTACTAGCATGGTGTTCGACTCCGATTGTATTGCGGTTACATTGTACTTAGGATACAGAAGCTAAATCCTTAGGTACACGAGTGACTAGGTGGAATTTGACAAACTATAGCAATTGGAGGATTGCGAGGGTATGATTTGTGTGATTGTGGTGCACTTTTTGTTCGCAGTGTCTAAGGATTTGGTTAAAATCCTTCGTGTGCTCAAGGTTGGAGCAAGATGTGGTGATGGGTCGCGTGCACCCAATTGTTGGTAAAGTCTACCTTGGTAGCATTGTACGGATGTGCAAGTTGTGATATTGGAACGTAGTTCCAAGTGGGGGAGTTACACTCCCGCACGAGAAGGTTTTGGTGTGAGATTTCGGATGATGCTTTTGGTAGATCCGGAAAATGTTGTCGAAACCTGGTTATAGTCGATTTGTGGTAGAGTACAAATTCGGATAAGTTGTACTTATGATATTGGATTGTAAATTATCACCGAGGTGGTAAGTTGGTGAATCTCGTTGAGAGATAATGGACTTGTTTGCCGAGCAAGGTGAAATCCTTCGGTTAAGGGAGGTGTGTGTCAGGTTCTCTTTTGGGGAATTATTGTTCGGTACCTATGTTTGATATAGGTGGTTCTGGCTCGATTATGGATGGTTAGCGGTCCGCTAGGGTTCACCATAGTGTAGCAGAGCGCAATGTTGCACTACTCGTCATTTGAGGCCGAAAGTGCGTATGTGATTGATGAAGCATGACTTTCGGAGTCCGCTGACTTCATCAGGGTATTGTGAATAATGAAGCATGACCTTCGGGGTCCGCTGACTTCATTATGGTATGGTTGATTGATGGAGCATGACCTTTAGGGTCCGCTGACTTCATCATGAGGTATTGTTATATCAGTGAAGCATGACCGTTGACGGGGTCCGCTGACTTCATCCGGTGTTGAGTGATCTATCAGTTGTTTTATACACCTATGGTGGGATCGTGAGGACCGTGTTGTGTGATTAGTGATGCGATAGCCGTATTTCGCTCACATGTTGTTACGGGTGTGACAATAGTCGATTTTGTACACCTTTGGATTAGTGTTGCCATAGTCGTTTTGGGCGCTTTTGGTTTTAGTCGTTGCTTATGATGTTAGGATAGTGGCGTATTGGTTATATTGCGCACTACAAAGGATGTTTAGTGGTAAGTGTAATCCGTAAGGATTCATGTGGTTCGATCTCCAACGTTCAGATTATTGACTTCAGGTTGAGACTTGGTCGCTTTTAGCGTTGTCCTTGGTAAAGGTACGCTAAGGAATTAATATCTCGGCATGAGATTGATTGAGTTTTTCCCGATATGGGGAATTGAGCAGGTTTTAGTGCTCGGATTGTGGCTCTGATAAATCGCGGGTGACGATTTTAGTTGTTAAAAGTGATCCATTGGGAAGGATTGTCTAGGAAAGTTCGTATTGGGACTTATGATTGAGGATCGTTGAGTAGGTCCGGATTGGTTAAGTAAAGAAGATCACGGGGACGTGATCGAGTTTAAGTGGGGGAGAGTTGTAAGACCCAAATATTTATTGTACATAATGTATTTAAGGTGTACGATGTGAGTATGGAGTGTGCACAACATGTAGGTGTTGCTTGCTCGACCGTCGAAGGAAACTGAACGTTGTCTGAAGTGACAAGGTGTGTACGTATCTTTTCAACCCCAAATAAAGTTTGTGTTGATGTTTCAAAGCCTTACCATTGGAAAGAAAATCTTATTACGTTTCCAACGATATTTGGTTCATCAAAAATGGAGCTACGGTCAGAAAGTTATGGCCAAAACAAGTTACTGAAAACTAATCTGAAGGGTGGGGCGGCTCGCCACCTATTGGAGCGGCGCGCCAAATGCTGCTGAGGCAATTTTCAGTATTTTTTAAAGGTTTAAATGAAGGGTACTTTGGTCTTTTCACTTGGGGTCTGTTTGGGGTCATCAAAACTGATCCTTTGATCAGTTTGGATCACATTTTCACTCATCAAACACTCTCATCTTCAAACCCTAGAGTGAGAGTAGAGCTTTAGAGAGAGAGAGCTCCAATTGGAGAAGAAGAAGGGTGTTTCGGGTTAAACCTCGGGTATTAAAGTTGTTCTACTCGTCAACGGCATCATTTTAGCGGTATTGGTAAGTTCTAACTCCGAATTTCATCTTAGTGATTTGATATTCAAGTTAGGGTTTGAACTTAAATTGTTAATAAACCCATTCAAACTCTTGAATTGAGTTTGTGGATGCTAGTAATCGGGTTTATTGTTATTGTTGGTGGATTTTGTGTTGGTGAACTAATTGGCCATGGTTAGGACTTGTAATTGGGCTTAATCACTAGGTTTAGTGATTATGGAAGTATTGAAAACCATTTAGGGTTATTTGGTTGACTAATTTTGACTTTGGGTCAAAATTAGGGTTTGGTGATGATTACGACCCAATTGTCGATTTAATAAGGTTTATAAACTTAAAATGGATTAAGTTGAGGCATAGAACCGAGTTAAATATGTTTTGGTGTCAAAACTTGCTAATGGCGTGATATTGACTTCTTATGGGTCAAATTAGGGTTTAAGTGTCTTTTTGGGCAAGATAGGTGTTTAACACCTATGATCGGGTTTAATTGGCGTATTAAGACCATTTTCACTTGTGTTAGTGATTATTGGTTAATTTTGGGCGCAGTTTGTACTTGGAAGTGCATTTGGGTCGAATTTGCACTAAGTGTCAAATTGGGTTGGTTTGTAAATCCAATCTAAGTGTATTGTTGAATTTGTGATAATGGAATAGGTACTTTCCATTGACGAGTTGCAGATTACTTGGAAGCATTCTTCAAGACTCCAAGATGAGTGTTAATATCCTATGTGCATATGTATGTGTAGGATGGGTGCGGGTCGGGCGAAGTGGTTCTCGATTATAGAACTCACTTCATAGGTGGATTGATGGACTTGTGTATAGGTCCAATTGGCACGGTTATGCGTTTTGGTTGACCACCTTTGACGAGATGCACACTTTGTGTGTACATTATCACATGGGCGTGTGATGTGGAATATAACCCCAATGGCGAAGGGTTAATATTGTGAGTGGAATAATTATATGTTCATGTATATGGCGTATTTATTGGTAAATGTTATGGTATGAACCATGTGCCGGTAGTGCCATAACATGTGTGTGATGTGTATTATGATGTGAACCACGTGCCGGTAGCATCGAGTGTGAACCACGTGCCGGTAGCACTATGATTATTGGATGTGAACCACGTGCCGGTAGCATCGAGTGTGAACCACGTGCCGGTAGCACTATGATTATTGGATGTGAACTACGTGCCGGTAGCATCAAAGTGTGAACCATGTGCCGGTAGCACTAAAAAAGAGTGAGACTCAAATGCGTATGGTGTGAACCACGTGCCGGTAGCACCATAGCGTTATGGTTAACCATACTATTTTGTGTTGTGATTATTTAGCATATTATATACATTGTGTTGGGTATATGCTAATGCGGATTTGTGATGATGTACGACTTGTGGTATTGTCGTGATGTAGCTAACCTTATGGGCGTAGCTTTTTGGCATTGTTCACATCGTTGCTTGTGAACTTACTATATTGTTGACGTTAGTAGTTGTGCTTAGTGAACGTACGGTATGCTAGGTTTAGCTTGCCTTTATGCTTGGATGCTTCGGTGTGCGGTATTTGTTTATTTTTGTGGCGTGTCCATTTTATGCATATATATGTATGTAGTATGTTATCACTCACTAAGCGTTAGCTTACCCTCTCGTTGTTGACTTTTTTATAGATTTGCATGGATGCGGTGGCTCGGGTAAGCGGGGACTAGTGGACTTGCGTAGTTTGCTTAGAAGGCTTGCTTTTGGATTTATTAGGATTGGGTAGCGTATCCCCAATCGCTATGCTCGGCTTTGTTTTGTATTAAAGTCTTATGGTCGAAAATTGTATCTTGGTACTTAAAGGGTAATTTGGGTCGATGTGGGCCCCGCTTCATAAACCTAATTTTATTAATAGAATGTGATAGTTTTCATGTATTGAACGAGTGGTTAAAAGCGTTTTGTCTAAAGACGTCGGGAACTAGTCAAACTTTTTCGCATTTAAAGCTTCCGGGATCAGCAGGCTTTTGCGCGCCGCGCACCCTCAGGTGGCGCGCCGCGCAAGTGGCAGTGACAGCAATTTTTTTTTATTTGTAAATTTTAACGGGGTTTTTTCGTGGATTGGTTTGGGTTGTTACATTTTGGTCATTGGTATATGGATTAGATATAAAGGATGTGTAATTTTGTTTACATGTAAATAAGTCATGAATGATTACTAATATTTTTGTAATTTTATGAGATATTTCATGCTAGTTGCCAAATGATGGTTCCCACATGTGTTAGGTGACTCACATGGGCTGCTAAGAGCTGATCATTGGAGTGTATATACCAATAGTACATACATCTAAAAGCTGTGTATTGTACGAGTACGAATACGGGTGCATACGAGTAGAATTGTTGATGAAACTGAACGAGGATGTAATTGTAAGTATTTTTGTTAAGTAGAAGTACTTTGATAAGTGTCTTGAAGTCTTTCAAAAGTGTATGAATATATATTAAAACACTACATGTAAATACATTTTAACTGAGTCATTAAGTCATCGTTAGTCGTTACATGTAAATGTTGTTTTAAAACCTTTAGGTTAACGATCTTGTTAAATGTTGTTAATCCATTGTTTACTATATTTAAAGAGATATTAAATTGTTACATTATCATGATATTATGATATATAATATATCTTAGTATGATATATACAGTTAAATGTCGTTACAACGATAATCGTTACGTATATGTCTCGATTCGAAATCATTAAGTTAGTAGTCTTATTTTTACATATGTAGTTCATTGTTAATACACTTAATGATATATTTACTTATCATTTAACATAATTAACCAAGTGTAAAAATATATCTTAACATGATTCATATGTACTTATTAAGACGTTGTTATAACGATAATCGTTATATATATCGTTTTCGAGTTTCTTAATTCAATAGTCTCATTTTTATGTATATAACTCATTGTTAAAATACCTAATGAGATACATACTTATCTTAATATCATGTTAAATATATATATAACCATATATATATGTCATCATATAGTTTTTACAAGTTTTAACGTTCGTGAATCACCGGACAACTTGGGTGGTCAATTGTCTATATGAAACCTATTTCAATTAATCAAGTCTTAACAAGTTTGATTGCTTAACATATTGGAAACACTTAATCATGTAAATAACAATTTTATTTAATATATATAAACATGGAAAAGTGCGGGTCACTACAGTAGTACTTAGCATCCCTGAAGAACTTCCTTCTTCGGGATGTGCTCATTCCTTTTTGTACTACTCCAGCAACTACGTAGTTGGCTATGTCAACAAACCAAGGAGTATTAGTGAATTGTGATCCAATGTTAGCTTGTCCTAAGCTCATAAGCTGTTCTTACGGAAATTTGTCTCTAATATATTGCTCAGCAAGTTGTTCCATCGTTGGGTTTTCTAAACGACTAAGATGATCTGCTACGACGTTCTCTGCTTCTTTCTTATCTTTGATTTCAATATCGAATTCCTGAAGGAGTAAGATCCATCATAGGAGTCTTGGTTTAGCGTCTTACTTAGTGAATAGATATTTAAGGGCTGAATGATCTGTGTAAACTGTATATTTGGACAGGATGAGATAGGAACAGAAATTGTCGAAGGGTAATACTACTGCTATCAGCTCCTTTTCCATGGTGGTGTAATTCTCTTAAGCTCCAGTTAAGGTTTTGTTGGCGTAATAGATTGGATGAAAGTGTTTATCTTTCCATTGTCCGAGTACAGCTCCAACTGCGAAGTCACTCGCATCACACATGATTTCAAATGGTAAACTCCAATTAGGAGCTATTATGATAGGTGCATGTGTTAGCTGTTCCTTCAGATAGTTGAATTCTTTGATACATTCTTCATCGAAGACAAACGGAACTTCCTTTCCAAGGAGATGAGTGATAGGTCGTGTGACCTTTGAGAAATCATTGATGAAACGTCGGTAGAAACCGGCGTATCCAAGGAAACTCCTTACCGCTTTTACTGTGGTAGGTTCTAGAAGTTTAGTTATGGTCTCAATCTTGGCCTTATCAACTTCTACTCCTGACTTTGAAATCTTATGTCCTAAAACTGTTCCTTCTTTTACCATGAAGTGACATTTCTCCCAATTCAGAACTAAATTCGAATCTTCACACCGGGTGAGCATCTTGTCAAGGTTACAAAGGCATGAATCAAAGGTACTACCAAAGACTGAGAGTCATCCATGAAGACTTCAATACAACGTTCAATCATGTCATGGAATATTGCTATCATGCATCGTTGAAATGTAGCTGGTGCATTGCCCAACCCAAAGGGCATGCGTCGATAGGCAAATGTTCCATAAGGATAGGTGAAGGTTGTCTTTTCTTGGTCCTTTGGATCGAGGGGGATCTGAAAGTAGCTGGAAAAACCGTCATGGAAACAATAGTACTCATTTCCCGATAGACGTTCCAACATTTGATCAATGAATGGTAATGGAAAATGATTTTTTTGGGTTGCATCATTTACTTTACGATAATCTATGCAAACCCTCCAACCGGTGACCTCCCGTGTTGGAATAAGTTCATTATTCTCATTTTGAATTAAAGTCGTCCCTCCCTTCTTGGGTACCACTTGAACAGGACTGACCCACGGTGAATCGGAAATGGGATAGATCAGACCGGCGTCCAAAAGTTTGATTACTTCTTTCTTGACTACTTCTTGAATCATTGGGTTGACCCTTGTCTGCCTCTGAACTGATAGTTTGAAAGAAGATCTTGTGGGTGCAATAGTTGGGACTGATTCCTTTTATGTCGGAAATCTTCCAAGCAATTGCCTTCTTATGTGATTTCAAAACCTGAATCAATTTCGCCTTTTCTTATGGCATGAGGTCTTTCGAAATGATTACGGGGAGTTGCGATTCTCCTTCTAAGAATGCATACTCCAGATTGTCGGGTAACTTCTTCAATTCCAATTTCGGAGGTTCCTCGATAGATGGCTTCATTCTAGCTATTTCTTTTCTGTCTAACGAGTCATATCTCTCCTAGAATTATGATTCTTCTTTAATAGCGATCACTGATGCTATCTTTTCTTTGGTTTTGGAAATTTTCCTTCTTAAAGCTTCTTCTTCAGAAACGTCTTTAGTTTCGAAGGTTGGTTCAGGAATTTCAACACAGTCCTCTTTTGACTGGAATTCTTGAAATACTGGAATGAAATCTCTCTCTTCATTCCGTCTTCTCCTTAACAGAGGTAGGGGAATGCCTTGTCCTAACGGTGCTATCTGGATAGTCTTTCCAAGAAAATTACTTTCGGAGAGGGGAGATTTATGTTGACTAAGGTTTATTGCTGAATGGATGTCGAGATTTCCTTCAGGATGTGTAAAGAACAGATCCTTAGAAATTTGATCTTGACTACATATAGCCATGGTTTCTTCCAGGTATTCGTTGACGAGTTCTTGAAAAGAATCAGCGAGATTGAGATCTTCTTCACGAGGATGGTTCATGAGACGGTCAACATTGAATGTGACTTCCTCACTTCCAACTCTTAATTTCAATGATTTCTTGTGTACATCAATTAGGCCTTGGCAGTATTTAGGAATGGTCTGCCAAGTATGAGTGGGACCTTCGTGTCTTCCTCAATATCCATAATGACGAAATCAATGGGGAATGTGAACTTATCCACTCCGACTAGGACATCTTCAGCTATTCCTCGAGGAATCTTAACTCCGCGAGTTGGATAGTCATTCTGGTAGGCCTTAAGTCATTTAATCCTAGCTTTTTGAATAATGAATAGGGCATTAGGTTTGCACTGGCTCCTAAGTCTGCTAATGCATTGCTAATTTGGAAATCTTGCAGGTAGCAAGGTACCGTAAATCTTCCTGTATCTCCTATGTTAGGGGGAATACCATGTTGTAACAATAATGAACATTCTTCACTTAATGGCAAGCTAACTATCTCTATTAATATCTCTTTGTTTGAAAGCAGTTCTTTGAAAAATTTGGCGCAATTTGGCATTCCTACTAAAGCATCTACTAGTCGTACATTCAAATGCAGATTCTTGATAATATCCCAATACTTAGCGAATTGCGCTTCATGTTTTTCATTCCTAAGCCTACCTGGGAAAGGTATGCGGGCGCGCGGAATAATTTCCGGGGCCTTAGGAGAGATAGGTTCCGGTAGATTGACAACAGGGTCAATTGACACCGGTTCCTTATCGAAAAAATCTTGTATCGGTATATTAACAGTTGTTTCCTTCCCACCTCTAGTAACTACTAGGGCATCAAACTCACTACACTCTATATCAACTTTAGTGGTTAAACATTTGAGTGTAAGCTAAAAATTGACTATTAATTCTTCAAAAGTCTTTATCAAGGTATCAAACTTATTTTGACATTCTATGACTTGAAGGTTTATCATGTATTGCTTTTTCATAAATTCTACTAAAATTTCCTTAGAGTGGAGAGTAGGTTGGTGTAACATCCGCGACTAATCCTCCCAGACGAAGTCGTCAACAGTTGGTTCCATTGCGATGATCGACTCCAAGTAATGTCTTTAGTATGAGTTAAAGCACAGCGGAAGACTTATTACGTACCTGAGAATAAACATGCTTTAAAATGTCAACATAAAGTTGGTGAGATATATAGGTTTTATGCTAGCAGCGATATAACGATGGACCACAAGATTTCATATATAAACATTTTAATAAAAATATTCTAAGTGGTTGAGCACTTGGTAACCATACTTAACAATTAATCACGTCGCATATTCCCTTTATTATGAAATCTTACTACACCGTACCAAGTGTAGTCACGAAACGAAGTACTGTGCAACCGTTGAATACTGGTCGTCCAGTCCGGTTGGGGTTGTCAGGCCCGATAGATCTATCAACAGGATTCGCGTTTACAATACCGCTGTAAATAGTAGTTACCAAGCTACAGGGAAGTATGCCAGTGGTACAACTCAACGTAGAACATATTTTTCAGTTATTTGTGTCCATATCGTAAAACATAAAATACATGTATTCTCATCCCGAAATATTTAGAGTTTAAAAGGGACTATATACTCACCTAATGTATTTTGTAGTAAAAATACATATAACATCATGAAACATGTGTAGGGTTGACCTCAGATTCACGAACCTATATCATTTGTATATGTATTAACACATAATATGGTAATCGAACAAATCGGTATATTATTAGAGATTTAATTGTTATTTTAATTAAATTCTTCATTAATAATCTTATTAATTATAAAAGTATCAATATAATTATGTTATATGTAGTAAATATAGTTTTATATAACTAATAGTTATTTGATAAAATAATATTGATAATGATAATAATTAAAAGTTGTTTTATTTTACAATAAATAATAATAATAATAGTTATTATGATAGTAATATTGATAATATGAAAATAATAATATTTATGTCAAAATAATAATTATTGATAGTAATAATAATAATTTTGATAAAAGTGATAATCTTTCTAATAATGGTAATAATAATAATAATAATGATGATACTTTTAATATAAATAATAGTGTTTAATATAAATGACACGAATAATAATATTGATGATATTATTGATAAGATTTTTAGTAATGCTAATAATAATGCTAATAATAATAATAATAATAATAATAATAATAATAATAATAATAATAATAATAATAATAATAATAATAGATAAATAACTACCTCAGAGGAGTAGCCCTTAAAATTAATGCCCAAGCCCGGATTTGAACCCGCGATGTCCCGCTAACCCAAAACATCCTTGACCATTACTCTGTTTATTTTCTTTCGGAATTAATTTACCCATCAAATCGTTTTAACCCATAATAATCTGTTTAACTTCGCCCTCATCTCAATTATCATCATAACTTATTTCATTCGATATCATTTTAACATACTCCTTTATCATCATGTTTCGTTATTAACATCATAACAAAATCAACCTCATCATTAAATCTTTATTATCACCATTCAATGAACTCGTCACCTTCATCATTCATCACAGTCTTCATAATATCATAATGATCATCGCTTAACATAATCATAATAATAATTATGTATATCCCGTCCCCCCCTCTCAACCTCCTGGCCCGAATAAGAAGTTTAATAACACGGCCCATTTATCAATTAAATAAGCCCAAACATATAGTTCAATACCTAAAATAATTCGGTCCAAAAGGAGAACCAAGTCACGCCTCAACAAAACACGGCCCAAGTACTAATTTATCTACACCCATCTAGTATAATTTGCCCACTTAGAAATATATGTTGAATTTTGGCCAAGAATACAGCTCACATAATAACAAACAAAAAAAAAAAACGGTAGCCCCAACATCATTATTTCTACTTGTTTGTTATTATTATATAAAATAAACTAGTGGATTTATTTGTAGTTGTCGGCCATGAAGTTCCAAGTAGTTCCAACATGTTGCACTATTAAATATAATCAAGTTGACACGTGCACCTTTCCTCCTCCATCTTTATCGTATCATTATAATCTCGTTGGTTTAAACCGGAACAAATACGAGAATATTTCGAGCAATAAAAGAAATGGTGGTTTTTAAGTGGTTCGAAATAAATAGACAATAAAAAGAATAGGTGTAGCAGCAGGTTGTAGAAGCATACGAGTGATTTAAAAGTGGTTGTTTTCGAGTGGTTTATAGTGGTTTCAGGACAGCGTAACAATCAGCAGAAATAGTGATAAGTAATAGCGGTTTGTAACGGGAAATTGAAGTGAGACGTTAGCGGTTGTTGTGGGTGATGGTTCGTAGTTGACGGCTCAAAGTGGTGGTGATGCTACGGTTTGAAGATGGTGGAATGGTGGTTTATAAGATTGTGACGAGGGTCACTTGGTTTGTGTTTTAACTTGAACAGGATAGCAGCAAAAATAAACAAGAGTGATAAAGACGGTTTGAAGAAAGTTCGATGGTTTTAACGAAGATAGTGACCAAGATGATGAGTTTTGGAGATGGTAGAAGTAAACCGAAACAGAAGGTGGTTTTGGGTTTGGTTTTGTGTTAGTGATGGTGAACGAACGAGACTAGAAGGAAGAGAGGGAGAGAAGGTGGTCCTCAATGGTTGATGGGTTTAAGATGACGGGTTTAGGTGGTTGTAAGGTGACGGCCAAGGGTGAGGGTGAAGGTGATCCGTGGTATGTGTATGGGTTGTGGGTATTGATCTTCATAGATCGATGGTGGTGGTGTCCGATCATGAATAAACTGGCGGTGGTTATGGTTTGGTGGTTAATGGTGGCTGACAAGAGATGGGAGTGGAGATGAGAGTGTGTGGTTTTTGACTCCTCTCTGTACTCTATCTTTCTATATATATTACATCTATATGTCTATTCGCATAGTTTATATTAATAAAATAATATAAATATCAAACACAGTAATATATATAATATCAACTAGATTCCAATAACGTGCATATATTAATAAAATAAGATTAACAACCTGAATTTTTAGATTTTTCTTACCAAGAGTTTATCACGGATGACTATATCGTGTCAAGAATTTGGTTTAAAATTAGTCGGAATTTTCCGGGTCGTGACAGTACCCACCCGTTAAAGAAATTTCGTCCCGAAATTTTGAGTGAGGTCGTCATGGCTAACAATAAAAATATTTTCATGACGAATATGAGTTGATAAATAGTGTTTTATCATTATAGATAAAACGATTCGATTACTCGAAGCGTACGAATGAAGCTATCACAAAATAGTGAAATGAAGTGATTAGAGGTTCGTCTTAACTTTTGACGTAGTTACGCTTGATTTCTGAAATTTAAAGAATTTACAGAAATCTTCTAACCAGAAAGAAAATGTAGTAGCACGATTTATTAGCAATTTGTTGGAATTACGGAAAAACTGAAATATCAAGGAAATATTTCCGTGATATGCTTAGAAATTAAGTAGAATGAAAGAGTCGTGTAACATGACATATGATGATGGTACTGTGAATCATCACATTCCATTAGAAACTCAACATGACTTACTGTAATATAATGAAGTTGATCAAGTTTCATTATATTATACTAATTCATGCATCAATTTCCAACACTGCTTCAGAACATTCCTATTTTAAACTCGAAGGTTTCAGAATTTAGGAACTAACACGGTTGCTTTTATATTATAACGCAGATATTACGGAGAGATAAATATTCTCAGATAAGAATACTTATGAAAATATCTTCAGAAATATTGAGGATATTTATAATGAAAGGCACGATGATATCGTAAATCTTCTATCATTGATGGATAACGAGGAAGATTTGTCTGCGAAGGTTTAGAATGAGGAGTAAGGTATTTGCTAATGATTTCAACAGGTACGGAATCATTTGGATCTTTTGAAGTCAAACTTATTCTTTGTGATTTGTCCACAGCCTCCTTCATACTTTGCTTAATTCATTTTCCAGTTCCCATCCTTCTCTTTTTCTGAGCTTTACCAACATACTGTACTTTATCGTCAAACTTTTGACTTGTTAAAGTCATTTACAGTTTTTGCTGATTCATTAGCATTCCAAGAACTACTTCATAGTTCAGGGTGTTTTTCAGAAATTTCACATTCGGAGTATGAAATTCTTAGGGATAAACGTTATAGATATAACTGGAGAAGTTCTGCGAGATTTTCAAAATACTAATTGCGAATTTCGCCAAAGAGATAACGAGTTGCTGGTACATCTGCTGATGATGTTGTGAAATATAAAAGGTTTTCCGGTAACGACGGCGAAAAGGACAAGGTATAAATATCGAGGTTATAATAGGAGTAGTCTCACTGAGAAGTCGAAGTGGAGCTGTGACAAAATTAGCTTCTTGAAAAGGAATTGTAGGGTTGTTTTTGCTAATAAGTGGCAAAGGATTCAACACGGTATGTGTTAAACTATGAATTTGAATTTGAGAGTTTTTCAGGTGCATAAATATTTTCTTCCATAGATGAAGTGCGGCTTGTTCAACTTCTCGATCGAGGTGTTTTCAAGAATCATGAAAAGATTTGAATGCAAATTGTAATCATCAAGATACGAATGAGGTTTAAGATAAAATCAAGTGGCAAACTTGAAGAATTGTTTAGTTTCATATGTTATGATCAATATTTTAATTCATTTTAATCGTCCAAAGTTAGCAGTCCAATAGTCCGATTGTCCAATGATCCAATATATTCATATATAAATTAAATATATAATATTTGAATTAACTAATACGTATCGTGACCCGTGTACCGGTCTCGGTGTCGATCACAACTCAAAGTATATATATATTTTGGAATCAACTCTGACCCTGTATAGCCAACTCCCACCTTCACATATAGAGTGTCTATGGTTGTTCCAAAATATATATATAGATGGGTCGATATGATAAGTCGAAACCTTGCATACGTGTCCCGTTATTTATAGTGCGTAAAAGTAAATAACAGAAATTAAATTACGGTAAATAAAATTGCGAGAATGTAAAATTGCGATAAATTAAACGTTAATCAGTTAGCTGGGAACAGTTAGCCGGAACAGTTAGCGTGGATTCCTAACAATATTTCAATTTAGTTAATTCGTCTGTTTCTAACAAATTTTATTTTATCCAATGTTTTCTTCTTTATGCCACTTGTTGGATTCTGATAGGTAAAAATCCGAATATGAAATTTGAATGAAAATGGTTATTCTGTGATGAACGGATACGTATATCGATAGTTGTAAGTAGGATAGTATATGATCGTTGAATCAGATTCGAAGAATGTAAAGTGTAACTTATTAATGTGAATTTTAAATATTCCTCGGGTACTACCCACCCGTTAAAATATTTTCATCATTAACAGTTTGTACGAAAGAATTTTTAATTACAATCTTTATGAAAATACACTTGCATATATATTTTCTTCAGATGTAATCATGGATTTAATGAGTCAATAAGATATTAAACTCATTTGATTTACCATTAATACTAGATTACATAATCTCTAAAACTTTAGAAATTACATAATTGCCATGTCGAGCGAAGATAATCGATATAGAACGATTCGTAGAACGATGATTATACTCGAGGTGCAGAATGAGATGGTGAGGCATGGATTGTTGAAACTTGGGTTATTGGTGGTACTGGTACCGTTGGTGCTGAAGCTGGTGATGTTACTGGTGTTGGTGATACTGCTGGTGCTTGCAAATTGTGTACCGTGCTCTCTAAAGTTAACACTCGAGCTCGGAGTTCTTTAACTTCTTCTACTAACCCTGGTTGGTTATCAGTGTGAGGTAAAGGTCGGATATCTTCTCTAGTTCCGTTAATGGTAGCCTCAAGACGAAAAATTCTTGCAAAAAGGGTATAAACGGTATTGCGAACAGGTTCGCCGGTGAGCGGGTCGAGCACTCCGACGTTAGGTGGTAAGTTCGGCTCGTGATATGGAGTACCTTCTTCATTTCTCCATAGGGTAAGTATTTCGCGAACCCATCCCCACTTTCTAAAGAAATCACGATAGTTGATCGGTTGGTGCGCTCCCGTCACGCTATCTTCGGAGTCAGAAGAACTTGGTCGATTCGTAGAGGCCATCGTACGCGATCACAGAAAAGATTTTTGGTATGAAAAGCTTAGTGACAGCAAATAATAGTTGGATGGTATTCTCAATGCATAATATGCATAGATATATATAGTACCAGGATCCCTTAAATTACGGAGAAATTTACGGAAGATATTAAGCAAAGTCTATCGTAATAGATACGCTAAGATATAAATTTGTCTATACACTATCTATGCAATAAAGGCAGTAAGGCATGTCTAGACTTAAGAATGGTAAGCAGGCAATTCCCTAAGGATGATAAGTAGATGATTTCCGACTAGAAATGATAAGCAAAACTTTTGACATGTAGACACGGTCAAAGTCCAGACTCATTAATGTATCCTAACAACTACTAGTCAGACACACTAATGCAAGACCTGGTTCGCTAAGACCAAAGCTCTGATACCAACTGTAACATCCGCGACTAATCCTCCCGGACGAAGTCGTCAACAGTTGGTTCCATTGCGATGATCGACTCCAAGTAATGTCTTTAGTATGAGTTAAAGCACAGCGGAAGACTTATTACGTACCTGAGAATAAACATGCTTTAAAATGTCAACATAAAGTTGGTGAGATATATAGGTTTTATGCTAGCAGCGATATAACGATGGACCACAGGATTTCATATATAAACATTTTAATAAAAATATTCTAAGTGGTTGAGCACTTGGTAACCATACTTAACAATTAATCACGTCGCATATTCCCTTTATTATGAAATCTTACTACACCGTACCAAGTGTAGTCACGAAACGAAGTACTGTGCAACCGTTGAATACTGGTCGTCCAGTCCGGTTGGGGTTGTCAGGCCCGATAGATCTATCAACAGGATTCGCGTTTACAATACCGCTGTAAATAGTAGTTACCAAGCTACAGGGAAGTATGCCAGTGGTACAACTCAACGTAGAACATATTTTTCAGTTATTTGTGTCCATATCGTAAAACATAAAATACATGTATTCTCATCCCGAAATATTTAGAGTTTAAAAGGGACTATATACTCACCTAATGTATTTTGTAGTAAAAATACATATAACATCATGAAACATGTGTAGGGTTGACCTCAGATTCACGAACCTATATCATTTGTATATGTATTAACACATAATATGGTAATCGAACAAATCGGTATATTATTAGAGATTTAATTGTTATTTTAATTAAATTCTTCATTAATAATCTTATTAATTATAAAAGTATCAATATAATTATGTTATATGTAGTAAATATAGTTTTATATAACTAATAGTTATTTGATAAAATAATATTGATAATGATAATAATTAAAAGTTGTTTTATTTTACAATAAATAATAATAATAATAGTTATTATGATAGTAATATTGATAATATGAAAATAATAATATTTATGTCAAAATAATAATTATTGATAGTAATAATAATAATTTTGATAAAAGTGATAATCTTTCTAATAATGGTAATAATAATAATAATAATGATGATACTTTTAATATAAATAATAGTGTTTAATATAAATGACACGAATAATAATATTGATGATATTATTGATAAGATTTTTAGTAATGCTAATAATAATGCTAATAATAATAATAATAATAATAATAATAATAATAATAATAATAATAATAATAATAATAGATAAATAACTACCTCAGAGGAGTAGCCCTTAAAATTAATGCCCAAGCCCGGATTTGAACCCGCGACGTCCCGCTAACCCAAAACATCCTTGACCATTACTCTGTTTATTTTCTTTCGGAATTAATTTACCCATCAAATCGTTTTAACCCATAATAATCTGTTTAACTTCGCCCTCATCTCAATTATCATCATAACTTATTTCATTCGATATCATTTTAACATACTCCTTTATCATCATGTTTCGTTATTAACATCATAACAAAATCAACCTCATCATTAAATCTTTATTATCACCATTCAATGAACTCGTCACCTTCATCATTCATCACAGTCTTCATAATATCATAATGATCATCGCTTAACATAATCATAATAATAATTATGTATATCCCGTCCCCCCCTCTCAACCTCCTGGCCCGAATAAGAAGTTTAATAACACGGCCCATTTATCAATTAAATAAGCCCAAACATATAGTTCAATACCTAAAATAATTCGGTCCAAAAGGAGAACCAAGTCACGCCTCAACAAAACACGGCCCAAGTACTAATTTATCTACACCCATCTAGTATAATTTGCCCACTTAGAAATATATGTTGAATTTTGGCCAAGAATACAGCTCACATAATAACAAACAAAAAAAAAAAACGGTAGCCCCAACATCATTATTTCTACTTGTTTGTTATTATTATATAAAATAAACTAGTGGATTTATTTGTAGTTGTCGGCCATGAAGTTCCAAGTAGTTCCAACATGTTGCACTATTAAATATAATCAAGTTGACACGTGCACCTTTCCTCCTCCATCTTTATCGTATCATTATAATCTCGTTGGTTTAAACCGGAACAAATACGAGAATATTTCGAGCAATAAAAGAAATGGTGGTTTTTAAGTGGTTCGAAATAAATAGACAATAAAAAGAATAGGTGTAGCAGCAGGTTGTAGAAGCATACGAGTGATTTAAAAGTGGTTGTTTTCGAGTGGTTTATAGTGGTTTCAGGACAGCGTAACAATCAGCAGAAATAGTGATAAGTAATAGCGGTTTGTAACGGGAAATTGAAGTGAGACGTTAGCGGTTGTTGTGGGTGATGGTTCGTAGTTGACGGCTCAAAGTGGTGGTGATGCTACGGTTTGAAGATGGTGGAATGGTGGTTTATAAGATTGTGACGAGGGTCACTTGGTTTGTGTTTTAACTTGAACAGGATAGCAGCAAAAATAAACAAGAGTGATAAAGACGGTTTGAAGAAAGTTCGATGGTTTTAACGAAGATAGTGACCAAGATGATGAGTTTTGGAGATGGTAGAAGTAAACCGAAACAGAAGGTGGTTTTGGGTTTGGTTTTGTGTTAGTGATGGTGAACGAACGAGACTAGAAGGAAGAGAGGGAGAGAAGGTGGTCCTCAATGGTTGATGGGTTTAAGATGACGGGTTTAGGTGGTTGTAAGGTGACGGCCAAGGGTGAGGGTGAAGGTGATCCGTGGTATGTGTATGGGTTGTGGGTATTGATCTTCATAGATCGATGGTGGTGGTGTCCGATCATGAATAAACTGGCGGTGGTTATGGTTTGGTGGTTAATGGTGGCTGACAAGAGATGGGAGTGGAGATGAGAGTGTGTGGTTTTTGACTCCTCTCTGTACTCTATCTTTCTATATATATTACATCTATATGTCTATTCGCATAGTTTATATTAATAAAATAATATAAATATCAAACACAGTAATATATATAATATCAACTAGATTCCAATAACGTGCATATATTAATAAAATAAGATTAACAACCTGAATTTTTAGATTTTTCTTACCAAGAGTTTATCACGGATGACTATATCGTGTCAAGAATTTGGTTTAAAATTAGTCGGAATTTTCCGGGTCGTGACAGTTGGTGTGATGGGAATACGATATTTGTGACGCCCCGTACAAAACCATCGTGTACGGATCATCAACAACAGGATCATTACAAGGTCAAATACTATATGCTATTTCAAAATAAGTTTGCATTCATAAAAAAGGGTGACGTCTTAACCAACGTCAAATGTTTAACATACGATAGTGTGCTTCTACGAATAGAAGGCAATAATAATAGTACGTGATCCATAAGTCGTTACAAATTCATTATTTCAAAAGTAACATAGTTGAATGCAAAATAAATGTTTCATGCGGAGACATCTCTAAAAGCAGCGGGAGTCTACAGCAAGACTAGTACAGCGGAAGCAATCATACCTCGAAGAACCTGAGAAAAACATGCTTAAAAATGTCAACACGAAGGTTGGTGAGTGTAAAGACCCGTCCTAATCCTCCTGGACGAAGTCATCAACATTTGGTTCCATTACGATGATCGACTCCAAGTAATGTCCTTAACATGAGCAAATGCACAGCGGAAGACTTAATTCGTACCTGAGAATAACATGCTTTAAAACGTCAACATAAAGTTGGTGAGATATAGGTTTGATGCTAGCAGCGTTATAACTATGGACCACAAGATTTTATATAGATAAACATAATACACTCGCAAGTGTATGTAAAAGTAGTTGAGCACTTGGTAACCATACTTAACATTTAAATCATCGCAGCATATTCTTAAATAATCACTACACCGTACCAAGTGTAGTATACAGAAACGAAGTACTGTCCGGTTGGGGTTGTCAGGCCCGATAGATCTATCAACAGGATTCGCGTTTACGCTCCTCACGTAAATATTAGCTACCAAGTATAAAGAGATATGCCATGGTACAACTCAACGTAGAATTTATATTTTTGATCACTTGTGTCCATAACGTAAATCATTTATAAAAACAGCGCATGTATTCTCAGCCCAAAATATTTAGAGTTTAAAAGGGACTATATACTCACCATACTGTATTTTGTAGTAAAAATACATATAACATCATTGATCAAGTATAAGGTTGGCCTCGGATTCACGAACCTATAACATTTGTATATAAATATTAACACATCTCATTTTTAATCAACTAAATTTATATATATTTCATATTGTGTTAAGATTAATATGATTATATATATTTAATTACATTATTGCTTATAATTTGTCATAATACATATATATATATATATATATATATATATATATATATATATATATATATATATAATTAATTAATGTTATATCAATATAAGTACTAATATATTAGTTAGTATATTAAAAATGTTTTAGTATGTATTATAAAGTTTCTTGTAATATATTTTTATATAGGTATCATTCGTTTGTTAACATAATACTAAAATAATAATAGTTTTGATAATAATAATAATAATAATAATAATAATAATAAAAGATAAACTACCTCATTTAAGTAAACTTTAAAAAGAAACAGAATGCCACAAGCATGGATCAAACCTACGACCCCTCGCTAACCAACAAGCCACACTAACCATCCTTCCATTTAATTTTATCTGTTATATTCCGTATTAAAATGTATATAACTCCCCTCTGTCAGTACTTCTTCTTCTTCCCAACATATAATCATAAACAAGCTCATCTTCATTATCAGACACATCACTATACCATCAAACCTCAGTTATTGTTTTAAACGTTTCATCATTCTTTCGTGACTTAATCAAACCCCAACCTTATCATCATCGTATCGTCTTTTGTTTCATCGTTATCATCATCGTTTTTCCCCACTTCATCATCATCATAATCGACTCCCTCACAGAGCATCATATTCGTAGTTTATCTTCATAACAACATCATGGTTATCGTCGTTTAACAATCTACGATCACCATCATTCTCTCGATCGACATTATGTATCTCTCCCTTAATCTAGACTACTTATCCTGGCCCAACCACAATACCCGGTCCAACAACCAAACCAAAAGGTTTTCGGCCCAAAAAAAATATAATTAAAGTTACGGCCCAACATGCTAAGTAGGATAATAAATCTGTTTTTCTTAGGATTCTTATTATTTGAACGGCAATCATAGAAGGGAGTTGTAAGTGGGGTCGGTACCTCATAAAAAAATAAAATGGCACGTCCACTTTTTAATATCCCACTTTGTCTGCCATGAATTCATATCTTGACCCACTTGTTTAAATTTATAAATCCCCCTTTTTTTTTGTTAAGGTTCTCGACATAAGAACAACGAATAGCAGACATAGCAGTTTTCGTTGATGGTTCTTTCGAATAGAAACGAGAGTAGAAGTAATAAAGGTGGTTGCTTGGTTTGCAGATGGTGGTCGTGAGGTGGTGGAAAATTGTGATGGTTTTGAGTGGTGGGTATTTGTCATTCGAAACAAACGAAGTAGATAGCGAGTGTGGAGTTTTGTTTATGGTGAAGGTGTAGATGGGTCATGGGTTCGATGTGGTGGCTTACGGTTAAACAGATAGCATGGCAGCCGGTTTCAATAAGTAAACGGAAATGGCAGCAGATGGTTATAAATGGCAACGATGGTGGTTCTAATATGAAGATGATGATGGGTGTTGTGCAAATAAAATTATGAAGATAGTAGGAGATGATAGTTTTTTTAATATTGAGGTGATCATGTAGGTGGGTGTGTGTTTGTTTTGGTTATTGAGGTTGGGTAAGAATAGAAACAAATAAAACGATGGTGGTGGGATGTTGGTTTGATGAAGGTGTCGGTTAAAGGATGATGATGGAAGATGGTTGTAGGGTGACGGTTGGTGGAAGGTGAAATGTAGTGGCGTGCCAGGGAACCCAAAGTGGGTTTAGATGGTGGAGATGAATGGTGATGTTATGGTTATATGGTTTGGTGTTGGTTGTTAGTTTGTGATAGTTCATAGGTTGAAGAAGAACATGATTATATATAGATAGATTTCGAATATTTGATGCAGTGAACCTATTTGTTTGTATTATAAACTGATTTTGACGTATAACCATTTTGAGACAGAAGGAATCAATCTAGAGTAAAATGAAGAAAAAAAATAAATAGATAAAACAAGAATTTGATAATGATGTTAAACAAAAATACGTATTCCTTAATTCCTGTATGTATAAACTCGTATATATTTATATACCTATATCTGATTTTATGAAAATCTAATTGTATCTGAATTTTATAAAACTGATTATATCTGCACATATATATCTGTAGTCTTATATGTAATTTAAATCTAATTAATAATTATCAATCTATAAATGATAATAATTATATTTGTAATAATAATATTATAGCAATAAAATTTATATCTAAAGGTTATATATATTTAAATTAGTATTATTACTAATATTACTATAATAGTTTGTACATAATCAATTTCATATATGTATCCTAATTGTTTTAATATTGATATTATTGAATCCTTAATAATTAGGTATTACTATATATACAATACTACTTATGTGTAGAATTCATATATAATTATATTTTTGTTTACACATAATGTTCGTGAATCGTCGGGAATAGCCAAAGGTCATATGAATATATGAGCATCGTTTCAAAATTTTCTAGACTCAACATTAGAGATTTTGCTCATCGTGTCGGAAACATATTAAGATTAAGGTTTAAATTTGGTCGGAAATTTCCGGGTCATTACAGTACCCACCCGTTAAAGAAATTTCGTCCCCGAAATTTGATAGAGGTCGTTACGGATAACAATAAGAATGTTTTTGTGACGAGTATGAGGTAATAATGAAGTTTTATCATTATTGAGAGATATAGATAAAAAGATTCGATCATGTGATGCGCACGAGTGAAGCTATCACAAAAGAGTGAAATAAGTAATATGGAATTGTTTGGATCGATGATGTGGTTAAGATTGATTTCCGGGATTTAAGGGATTTAAAGAAAATCTTGAAAATCTAAAAGATTTGATTCTTCGGCGAATAAGGAAATTATGATCTTCTTTGATTTAATGCGACAATCTTTTTCGATTTCTCTGTCAGGTACTTCACTATAAATCCACTTCTTCGTTTCCTTATTTTTCACAACTCACATCCTCTTCTCTTTTCTCCCTCAATTTATACCTTAAAGTATTCTTTAAAATGCTTCATCCCGTTCTGATTCTTGTTATACTTCTAACTTTCATATCTTTCATTCTTCTCTTTCATTTACCGCCAGAAGAATCTATTTACTTCTATCATTTTCTCGGAATTATAATATTTTTAATTCTCCCGTGTCTTTACGTTGCAATATGTATTGATATACACGGTTTGTAAATCCTGGGTGGTATTCGACCTTTGTATTCTTCATTATTTTTCAAAGCTTCATGTTTTCGTTTTCTCTTCCCGACTTTGAGTCAAGCGAGTAATGGTTCGGAATTCGTAGGTATGAAATTCAGAATGAGTATAGCTAATGCTCTTAGAAGGAAATGGTAATGACACGATTTTGATTTGTCAAATTACCAAAATATCCTGGAGGAGATAGAAATATCAAGTTGATATGTTCCTAATACGTTTTGGAATTGGATAGAATGTAAGAGCCGTGTAACATGGCATATGATGACGGTACTGTGAATCATCACATTCAATTAGAAACTTAACATGACTTACTGTAATATAATGAAGTTGATCAAGTTTCATTATATTATACTAATTCATGCATCAGTTCCCAACACTATTTCAAAACATTCATATTTTAACTTCAGAGGTTTCAGAATTTAAAAACTAACACAGTTTCTTTTATGTTGTAACGCGGATATTACAGAAGGATAAATGATTTCAGATAAAGATAATTGTGAAAATATCTCCAGAATTATGGAGAATATATATAACGGAAGATTTGAAGATATAATATCTAAGATAAGATGATGATGAAGAATATTTGTCTGTGAAGGTTTAGAATAAGAAGTGGGGTTCCTACTGACGGTTTCAGCAGGTACTGAATCATTTAGATTCTTTGAAAGCAGGTTCAGTCCTTGTGATTTATCCACAGCCTCCTTCATACTTTGCTCAATCCGTTTTTCAGTTCCAAACCTCCTCTTTTCTGAGCTTTATCAATACATTATACTTTATCATCAACTTTTAACTGCTAAATTCATTTACAGTTTTTGCTGCTTCATCAGCATTTCAAGGACTACTTCATAGTTCAGGGTGTTTTTCAGAAATTTCACATTCGAAATATGAAATTCTTAGGATAGATGTTATAGGTATAACTGGAGAGGTTCTGCGAATTATCAAAATACTGATTGCAGGTTCCGCCAAAGAGATAACAAGCTGCTGGTACATCTGTTGATGATGTCGCGGAATATGAAAGGTTCTCCGGTAATGACGGCGAAAGAATAACGTATATGTCGAGGTTATAATAAGACTAGTCTTGCTGAGGAATCGAGGTTAACTTGCTAAAGCTGTGACAAAATTGACAACTTTGAAAAGGAATCGTAAGGTTGTTTTTGCTAATGAATGGTAAAGGATTCAACACAGATACGTGTTAAACTATGAATTTAGGTTCAAGAGTTCTTCAGATGCATAACTATATGCATGGATCTTTCTTCCGTAAATGATGTGCGGCTGGTTCAACTTCTTGATCAAGGTGTTTTCAAGAATCAAGAAAATATTTGAATGCGAATTGTAATTGTCAATGTACAAATGAGGTTTAAGATGAAATCAAGTGGCAAACTTGAAGATTAGTTTAGTTTCATATGTTATAATCAATATTTTAATTTATTTTAATTGTCCAAAGTTAGCAGTCCAATTGTCCAATGGTCCAATAGTTCAACAATTCAATATATTCATATATAATTTAATATACATAATTAATTAATACGTATCGTGACCCGTGTACCGGTCTCAGTGTCGATCACAACTCAAAGTATATATATATTTTGGAATCAACTCCGACCCTGTATAGCCAACTCCCACATTCACATATAGAGTGTCTATGGTTGTTCCGAAATATATATAGATGGGTCGATATGATAGGTCGAAACCTTGTATACGTGTCCCGTTATTTAAAGTGCGTAAAATAAATAAATATGTATCATGACCTGTGTACAACGTATTGTCTCAGAATTAATCTGATGTATTGTGTACAGATGTCCCGACTTAAAATGCGTAAAAGTAATAACAGAAATTAAATGACGATAAATAAAATTGCAAGAATGTAAATTGCAATAATATAAATTGGATAAATAAATCAGTTAGCTGGGAACAGTTAGCTAGGAACAGTTAGCGTGGAATCTTAACAATATTTCAATTAGTTAATCCGTTTGTTTCTAACAAATTTTATTTTATCCAATGTTTTCTTCATTATGCCACTTGTTGGATTCTGATAGGTCAAAATTCAAATATGAAATTTGAATGGAAATGGTTATTCGGTGATGAACGGATACGTATATCGATGGTTGTAAGTAGAATAGTGAATGACCATTAAATCAGATTCGAAGAATGTACCGTGTAACTTATTAATGTGAAATCTAAATATTCCTCGGGTACTACCTACCCGTTAAAATATTTTCATCATTAACAGTTTGTTCGAAAGAATTTTTAATTACAATCTTTATGAAAATATACTTACATATATATTTTCTTCAGATGTAATCATGGATCTAACGAGTCAATAAGATATTAAACTCATTTGATTTATCGTTAATGCTAGATTACATAATCTCTAAAACCTTAGAAATTTCATAATCGTCGTGTCGAGCGAAGATAAATGAGGTAGAATGATATGTAAAGCGAAGATAATCGATATAGAATGGTATGTAGAACGAAGATCATACTTGAAATACAAATGGGTTTATTGAGGTGTGTGATGTTGATATCCGAGGTACAGATTGTGACGTTGAGGTTTACGGCGCGGTTGTGGCTGGGGTGATAAGGGTACTGTCGGCGTTGATGATGGTAGTGCTGATTATGCTGCCGGTGCTACTACTGGTGTTTGTAACCTTCGCACCATATTCTCCAAAGCCGTCACGCGAGCGCGAAGTTCGTTAACTTCTGCTAGTACACCGGGTTGATTGGCGGTTGGAGCGAGCGGATGAATAAGATTCGAAATATAGGATAGTATACAATCGTGACGAGATACTCTAGAGATAAGAGAGGAAATGGTGTTTCGAATAGGTTCGCCGGTAAGTGCTTCAGGTTCATCGCCAAGAGGGCAAATTTTGGTGGATGGAAGGGATCTTCGATGTGAAATGATTTTCAGATATCGGATGAAATTCTAACTATATAGAATGTCTATATATAATCCTAAAGATTTCGTAGACTACAGAGGAATTTACGGCATATGTCAAGTAAGTCTACGGATGCGCTAAGATATGAATTATCAAATATGCTAAGATATGAATTTTGTCTATACACTATCGATGCACTAAATGCAGTAAGACGTGTCTAGACTTGTGAATGATAAGCAGGCAATTCCCTAAGGATGATAAGCAAATAATTTCTGACTAGAAATGATAAGCAAAACTTTTGACATGTAGACAAGGTCAAAGTACAGACTCATTAATGTATCCTAACAACTACTAGTCAGACACACTAATGCAAGACCTGGTTCACTAAGACCATCGCTCTGATACCACCTGTAAAGACCCGTCCTAATCCTCCTGGACGAAGTCATCAACATTTGGTTCCATTGCGATGATCGACTCCAAGTAATGTCCTTAACATGAGCAAATGCACAGCGGAAGACTTAATTCGTACCTGAGAATAACATGCTTTAAAACGTCAACATAAAGTTGGTGAGATATAGGTTTGATGCTAGCAGCGTTATAACTATGGACCACAAGATTTTATATAGATAAACATAATACACTCGCAAGTGTATGTAAAAGTAGTTGAGCACTTGGTAACCATACTTAACATTTAAATCATCGCAGCATATTCTTAAATAATCACTACACCGTACCAAGTGTAGTATACAGAAACGAAGTACTGTGCAACCGTTTAAAACTGGTCGTCCAGCCCGGTTGGGGTTGTCAGGCCCGATAGATCTATCAACAGGATTCGCGTTTACGCTCCTCACGTAAATATTAGCTACCAAGTATAAAGTGATATGCCATGGTACAACTCAACGTAGAATTTATATTTTTGATCACTTGTATCCATAACGTAAATCATTTATAAAAACAGCGCATGTATTCCCAGCCCAAAATATTTAGAGTTTAAAAGGGACTATATACTCACCATACTGTATTTTGTAGTAAAAATACATATAACATCATTGATCAAGTATAAGGTTGGCCTCGGATTCACGAACCTATAACATTTGTATATAAATATTAACACATCTCATTTTTAATCAACTAAATTTATATAAATTTCATATTGTGTTAAGATTAATATGATTATATATATTTAATTACATTATTGCTTATAATTTGTCATAATACATATATATATATATATATATATATATATATATATATATATATATATATATATATATATATATATATATATATATATATAATTAATTAATGTTATATCAATATAAGTACTAATATATTAGTTAGTATATTAAAAATGTTTTAGTATGTATTATAAATTTTCTTGTAATATATTTTTATATAGGTATCATTCGTTTGTTAACATAATACTAAAATAATAATAGTTTTGATAATAATAATAATAATAATAATAATAATAATAAAAGATAAACTACCTCATTTAAGTAAACTTTAAAAAGAAACAGAATGCCACAAGCATGGATCGAACCTACAACCCCTCGCTAACCAACAAGCCACATTAACCATCCTCCCATTTAATTTTATCTGTTATATTCCGTATTAAAATTTATATAACTCCCCTCTGTCAGTACTTCTTCTTCTTCCCAACATATAATCATAAACAAGCTCATCTTCATTATCAGACACATCACTATACCATCGAACCTCAGTTATTGTTTTAAACGTTTCATCATTCTTTCGTGACTTAATCAAACCCCAACCTTATCATCATCGTATCGTCTTTTGTTTCATCGTTATCATCATCGTTTTTCCCCACTTCATCATCATCATAATTGACTCCCTCACAGAGCATCATATTCGTAGTTTATCTTCATAACAACATCATGGTTATCGTCGTTTAACAATCTACGATCACCATCATTCTCTCGATCGACATTATGTATCTCTCCCTTAATCTAGACTACTTATCCTGGCCCAACCACAATACCCGGTCCAACAACCAAACCAAAAGGTTTTCGGCCCAAAAAAAATATAATTAAAGTTACGGCCCAACATGCTAAGTAGAATAATAAATCTGTTTTTCTTAGGATTCTTATTATTTGAACGGCAATCATAGAAGGGAGTTGTAAGTGGGGTCGGTACCTCATAAAAAAATAAAATGGCACGTCCACTTTTTAATATCCCACTTTGTCTGCCATGAATTCATATCTTGACCCACTTGTTTAAATTTATAAATCCCCTTTTTTTTGTTAAGGTTCTCGACATAAGAACAACGAATAGCAGACATAGCAGTTTTCGTTGATGGTTCTTTCGAATAGAAACGAGAGTAGAAGTAATAAAGGTGGTTGCTTGGTTTGCAGATGGTGGTCGTGAGGTGGTGGAAAATTGTGATGGTTTTGAGTGGTGGGTATTTGTCATTCGAAACAAAAGAAGTAGATAGCGAGTGTGGAGTTTTGTTTATGGTGAAGGTGTAGATGGGTCATGGGTTCGATGTGGTGGCTTACGGTTAAACAGATAGCATGGCAGCCGGTTTCAATAAGTAAACGGAAATGGCAGCAGATGGTTATGAATGGCAACGATGGTGGTTCTAATATGAAGATGATGATGGGTGTTGTGCAAATAAAATTATGAAGATAGTAGGAGATGATAGTTTTTTTAATATTGAGGTGATCATATAGGTGGGTGTGTGTTTGTTTTGGTTATTGAGGTTGGGTAAGAATAGAAACAAATAAAACAATGGTGGTGGGATGTTGGTTTGATGAAGGTGCCGGTTAAAGGATGATGATGGAAGATGGTTGTAGGGTGACGGTTGGTGGAAGGTGAAATGTAGTGGCGTGCTAGGGAACCCGAAGTGGGTTTAGATGGTGGAGATGAATGGTGATGTTATGGTTATATGGTTTGGTGTTGGTTGTTAGTTTGTGATAGTTCATAGGTTGAAGAAGAACATGATTATATATAGATAGATTTCGAATATTTGATGCAGTGAACCTATTTGTTTGTATTATAAACTGATTTTGACGTATAACCATTTTGAGACAGAAGGAATCAATTTAGAGTAAAATGAAGAAAAAAAATAAATAGATAAAACAAGAATTTGATAATGATGTTAAACAAAAATACGTATTCCTTAATTCCTGTATGTATAAACTCGTATATATTTATATACCTATATCTGATTTTATGAAAATCTAATTGTATCTGAATTTTATAAAACTGATTATATCTACACATATATATCTGTAGTCTTATATGTAATTTAAATCTAATTAATAATTATCAATCTATAAATGATAATAATTATATTTGTAATAATAATATTATAGCAATAAAATTTATATCTAAAGGTTATATATATTTAAATTAGTATTATTACTAATATTACTATAATAGTTTGTACATAATCAATTTCATATATGTATCCTAATTGTTTTAATATTGATATTATTGAATCCTTAATAATTAGGTATTACTATATATACAATACTACTTATGTGTAGAATTCATATATAATTATATTTTTGTTTACACATAATGTTCGTGAATCGTCGGGAATAGCCAAAGGTCATATGAATATATGAGCATCGTTTCAAAATTTTCTAGACTCAACATTAGAGATTTTGCTCATCGTGTCGGAAACATATTAAGATTAAGGTTTAAATTTGGTCGGAAATGCTCCGGTGGGTTCTTGGTGCTTGATGCTCATCACAGTTCTCATCCTTGATGCTTATAGCTTCAAGTGTACAACTCGTTGATGTGTTTGCATCATCATTACCAAGTTTTGACCATCATAACACTAGTCTATGTCTAAGATATGTAGCACAACTCATTTAAGGGTTGTAAGTAGTTTGATGAACCAAAGTTACATCAAGATCTTAGATCCGACACATACATGAGTTCTAATATTAATAATAAGTTACAACTTGAAAGTAAACTAAGTAAACAAAATCTTAAGTTGTAGAACTTAGTTCTTAGTTAGATCTCAAAGATCCTAGACTAAAAAGTCTAGATCTAGTGTTCTTAAGTTAAACCCTAAGTTATAGAACTTCGATCTTCACTTTAACAAAATCATAAGTCATGAAACTTAGATTTTCATCTTGAAAAATGTATGTAAGCTTATAAGCTCTTGTTTACAACAAAATTAGAAGACCATAAGCTATAGAAACTTAGATCTAACACAAGTGTATGAAGTTATTACTAAAAAGTTTAACTTCCATGTTCTTGAACTTACAAGTGTATGAAGTTTAACTTTAGTTTCAAGAAATATGAGATCAAGTTTAACTAGTAATACTTGACCAAATTAACAACATCACAACTTTAAATAAATAAAATGAAGAAATAACATAAAGTTACAAGTAATATGTTCATGTTTGTTTCATACTTAAGAAGATTCAAATCAAAGTTTGGATCTTAGGAAAGTAAACTTTAAGTCTACAAAACATGGATCATAAAGCTCATGAACTTTAGATCTATATAATATTTCAAGTGTAGAACCATAAACGAACAAGTTTAGATTCTTGTTCTTGACTTATCATTAAACAAATGATGGAAGATACAAGATTACATGAAGATACAAGCTAGATAACTTGATCTTTAACAACAACAAACAACAAGTAACAAAACAAGTAAGAATGATGATGCTAGAATTCGGTTTTAAGGAAGAAAAAGAAAGAAGAAATGAAGTTGTTACTTACAAAGTTTTGAGAGAAAAATGAGAGTGAAAGAAAGTGTGTAAGTATGTGTGTGTAAAAGTGAAGTGTAATACTAGCAAATAAGTATCAAATAAAAGAAAAATGGAACTCCTTTCCCCGCTTGCTAGAACCATCGGTTTTGATGCTCAAATGGGGAAGGTCAAATGCAACTTTCAAGTGTGGGATGAAGGTGTAAGCTAAGAAGAGGTAATAAGTTAAATGTATGGAGAAATGGTCTTGCATGCTTGAATAATTTGTCTCCCCATTAACTAATTAATCCATGCTTAACATTAATAAGTTACTAGTAATATAGTGGGCTCACAACTAGTCCATTAAGAAAAGTGGGGTGGGCTTCCAAGTCCAAGTCCATTAACAAAGGCCCAATTCCAAGTATGTATGCAACAATTAAATAAATGGCCCAAGTAATTAACTAGTAACATTAGTTAATTAAAAATGATTAATAATAATTAATCATAAACGTAAATAATATTCAAAATATTATTCGTGAAAAGTACGTGTCGAATAGACGTGTCGGGACATGGCAAGTCAAATATGGTGACAAGTAAAATGTATAAAAATACATTTATTAAAGCGCAAATATTAATAATAAATATTAATAATATAAGTTGGAAAATCTAGGGTCATTACATTACCCACCTGTTAAAGAAAATTTCGTCCTGAAATTTTAAGCTGAGGGAGATGAAGGAGTTGGGAAAAGGTGAGGATACTTCTGCATCATTTGATCCTCTCATTCTCAGGTAAACTCAGGTCCTCGTTTGGCATTCCATCGAACTCGGACGATTGGAATCTTGTTGTGTTTCAAAGTTTTGACCTCACGGTCCATAATTTTAACAGGTTCCTCCACGAAGTGGAGTTTGTCATCAATCGTAAGTTCTTCCAGTGGTATAACAAGTTCCAGTTCAGCAAGACACTTCTTCAAATTCGATACGTGAAAAGTAGGATGAACTGAGCTCAATTGAGTCGGAAGATCCAAACGGTAAGCAACGGGTCCAACACGTTTCAAGATTTCGAAAGCACCAATGTATCGCGGGTTTAATTTTCCGCGCTTTCCAAAATGAATCACACCTTTCCAAGGTGCGACTTTCAACATTACACGGTCACCCACGTTGAATTCGAAGTCTTTACGTTTAACGTCGGCATAACTCTTTTGGCGATCACGGCCATCTTGAGTCTCGCTTGAATTTAGACAATCTTCTCGGTTGTTTCATGGACTACTTCGGGTCCGGTGATTTGATTTTCGCCTACTTCGTCCCAACAAATAGGAGAATGGCATTTACGGCCATACAACGCTTCGAAAGGTGCGGCATTAATACTCGAGTGATAGGTGTTGTTGTAAGAAAATTCGGCTAGCGGCAAATGCTTCTCCCAAGCCTTTTCGAAATCAATAACACAGGCACGTAACATGTCCTCTAAAGTTTGAATCGTGCATTCGCTTTATCCGTCAGTCTGTGGGTGATACGCGGTACTCATGTCGAGACGAGTCACCAAGGCTTCTTGCAAAGAACGCCAAAATCTAGAAGCAAAACGGGCATCTCGGTCTGAAACAATTGATAAGGGCACACCATGACGAGATACAACCTCTTTTATGTATAGTTGAGTGAGTTTTTCCATCGTATCCATTTCTTTCATGGCCAAGAAGTGTGCAGATTTTGTAAGACGGTCAACAATAACCCAGATGGTATCATATCCGCCCACCGTCTTTGGTAGCTTCATAATGAAGTCCATTGTTATCCTTTCCCACTTCCATTGCGGGATTTCCAGTTGCTGTAGTAACCCAGAGTGCCTCTGATGTTCGGCCTTAACTTTCGAGCAATTCAAACACTTCCCAACATAAGTTGCAACGTCCTTCTTAAGATTAGGCCACCAATACTGTTCCTGGAGATCGTCGTACATTTTACCGGCTCCTGGATGAATCGAATACCTCGACTAGTGGGCTTCATCTAGAATAAGGCTCCGTAGATCTCCATAACTAGGTACCCAAATTCTTCTCGTGAAGTATCGGTGTCCAGTCTCCTTAACCTCGAATCGAGAGACGAGAATGTTCAAGTGTTCATGAGAAATATTCTCCTCCTTGAGGATCTCATCTTAGGCTACTTGGATCTGGCTATTGAGATTTGAATGAATGGTGAAGTTCAAGGCGTGGACACGAAGAGGTACTGTTCTCTCCTTTTGGCTCAAGGCGTCAGGTACAACATTGGCCTTGCCAGGATGGTAACGAAGTTCACAATCATAGTCGTTCAGTGTCTCGATCCATCGTCGTTGTCTCATGTTCAGTTGTTTCTGATCGAATATGTGCTGGAGGCTTTTGTGGTCGGTAAAGATAGTACTTTTAGTTCCATAAAGATAGTGTCTCCAAAATTTGAGTGCAAAGACAACGGCTCCAAGTTCGAGATCGTGAGTAGTGTAGTTTCGCTCGTGAATCTTCAGTTGACGAGAAGCATAAGCAATAACCTTTGCTCGTTGCATCAATACACAACCAAAACCATTTTTTGAGGCATCGTAATACACGACGAAGTCGTCACTGCCTTCAGGAAGTGATAAGATAGGTGCGGTGGTCAATTTCTGCTTCAGGGTTTGAAATGCTGATTCTTGTTCGGTTTCCCAAACGAACTTCCTCCCTTTGTGAGTCAGTGCGGTTAATGGACGCACAATCAGGGAAAAACCTTCAATGAACCTTCGGTAATAACCGACGAGGCCTAAAAATTGGCGGATATGAGTCGGAGTAGTGGGGGTTTCCCACTTACTGATAGCTTTGATTTTTGAGGGATCAACCTTGATACCCTGGTCGCTCACAACATGACCCAGAAATTGGACTTCCTTCAACCAAAATTCACACTTGAAGAATTTGGCATAGAGTTGCTCTTGTCTCATGGGTTCAAGCACTAGTCGAAGATGTTGCTCATGTTCTTCTTCGCTTTTGGAGTAGATGAGGATATCATCTATGAAGATATAACGACTCTCATTTTTCCATTCTATATTTCTCATTTTTCCATTCAATACTTTTCCTTATTAAATGCCCAATAAAATAATTAAACTTAATAAGTAAACTTTAATCGATAAAGGTTAAGCATTAAGAATTATAAAATACGATAATTCACTTTGTACAAGTAAATAAAAATAATAAGTTAATAACTTTTGTGAGTAAATAAATAACTATAAAGACTTGTGTAATTAAAATAAATAAACTTGGATAATTAAGGGTTATTAAGCTAAATTAAAGTGCAAGGTTTAAAGTGAAAAATGTAAACCCTAATCACCCTAAACCCTAGCCTATTTTTAGAGGGTAAAATTACCCTCATACCCCTTAAAATTTCGGCCCTAATGAGCTCTCCTAACCCCTTCTCCAAGTCTAACTTGTTCCCTAAGTAATTCCTTATAAAACCCTAATTCTAGAATAATCCTAACACTCCTATAAATAGGGACCTAGGCTAAACCATTCCATGTACCAAATCACAATCAAACCTCACTCTCAAATCTCTCTCTCCCTCTCTATTTTTCGGCCAAAACCAAAATCCACCACCAACCATCGAAATCCTTGAGGGTTTCCAAGAAATCTTCAAGTGTTCTTCGCGTTCTTCGTGATCTTCAAGAATCTTCAAGGTGTTCTTCAAGATATTTAAGGCTTTGATCTTTCATCTTCATCAAGTTCTTCTTTTCTTTGTTAGTCTTCTTGGATCTTCAAAGGTATAACATAAACCCTAAACTATTTTCATAAACTTTGATCTTTGTTAATTCGTATGCATATTATAAACATGTTATACACAAGTAATTACATAAACACCTAGATCTTCACATGTAAAAAAAATATAAATCTATACATATACATATACATGTCGACTAATAAAAAAAAGGGGAAGAAACTTTGATCTTTAAAACCCTAGATACAATTAGGAGATTTGTTAGTGGTTAATTAAGGAAACAAAATAACTATATATAGATATACATATATATACATATATACATGTAAAAAATAAATTTTTATATACATATATACATATACACGACATTATATACATATATACACTAAAACCCTAAACCCTAATTTGAATTATACTACTTTAATCAAAACCCTAGTTTTATTAAAAACCTAATTAATTATTAAACCCTAATTCATTAAACCTAACCCTAATTAATTAGTACCACTTTAATTATTAAACCCTAATCATTACCTAATCATTACTACATTAGATAAAACCCTAATTTACTAAACCCTAAATTATGAAACCCTAGGACATTAATTACTAAAACCTAGTTAATTAATTACTATTTTAAATAACTAACTTTAATTAATGAAACCCTAATACTACTTATACTATTAATTAACATGTATACACTGTTACTATTATTAGCACCTATAACCTACAACTTATATTGTAACACATAAAAACCTTTTTGGGATATGTATTAGAGATGTATAGATCTTCGAACTTTCTTGACGAATGGTTTCTACGAGACTCTAGGCAGAGGGTTTGGATTTTCGATTTAAAGGGTCCTATGGCTCAAGCCCCTAGATCTGAAAAGGCCATTCGAATGGAAAGGGGTGATTGGAAACTTATCTAATACGACAAGTATCCTAAAATGGAAAACACTCTTTAAGTAGAAACTTTCTAAGTATAGAAACTTACTAAAATAGGGAACCTACTAAAAATAGGAAACTTTCTAAAAATGGAAACTTTCTAAAAATAGAAACTTACTAGGAATAGAAACTTAGTGAAACAAACTATACATAAACACGTACTTAAACTCAAACATGGGCAAAACACTTAACTACTCTTAAATGTCATAGGTTGATTTTTTTGCTCACTCGTTCAACTCTCTATTCAGAGGAATAACTCTCTCTCTACTTACTAAGGTGAATTCATAGCCCATCTTTACTGATAGCAAACTTACTTACTTTACTTGGGGTGAGACACATGCTGTTTTTACGTTTTACACTTTACACACAAGTACCAAACTGTTAAACTATGTTATACCCGGCTATGTCCGACTAAGTCCCTACAGTGATATTTTTAATTGTTGCGGCATGCTTAATTATTGGGGGTAGGCCTATCGGGATTAACGTCCCCGATATATTTGATTAAGTCTTTGTATTACTTGATAATGAAATTAAAACCGACAAGGACATACACAACTTGTCATGGGGCAAACTTAAACGTTTAGTCTAAATATCACGCTTTGGCATAACTTTAGATCCTGCAGGAGATCAACTTTACAAACTAAATCTTGTAGTCTAAAATAACGGCCAAACTTTTGTTAAACCTATGAACTTCACTCAACCTTTTTGGTTGACACTTTAGCATGTTTTGTCACAGGTGCTGTCTTATTCAAGCTTAGTTATCTACTTCTTATGTGATGCTACTTGGACATAGGATCAAGAGATTATCGCATATTTTACTATTGCATTTAAACATTTACGTTATTCCTTTGTAACGACATTTTATTTTCCACTGCGTACTCATTAAAGTTAATTTTCTCATTTAGTATTGTTCTCGTTATTATAATATGTTGGTATATTTTGATATTAAGTCACATTTCGCCCAGGCCCTAACTGGGGGTGTGATAGATTGGTATCAGAGCATAACCAGGCTGTTATAGAGAACCAGGATTGCATCTTTATGTGTGCCTTATTTGCTAGCTAGGGTGCCTTAGCAATCTAGGAAACTATAACCTTTCCTGCCTTAGACTATAAAGCACTTAGGATTGCCCTATAATCTTAACATTTATGCTTTCCAAAACTTGACTAAAATATTTAATCAAAGTTTCTTTCCTAAATGATAGGATGTCAAGCTCAAATGTTAACAAGCCCATTAAGGCAACTCACAACCCTACTACCGAAGTAGGTGTTGGACACTCTGAAACATCAAGACCTATTCGAAGTCCTTCTTATAGTCCTGCTTCACCAAACTATAGTCCAAATACTCTGCGAAATTCACAAAGGTCTCTTCAATATTATCCAACTCTAAGAATCGAAGATAAAGGAAAACGTCATGAAGAAGCCGATCCATCAAGGAAGAGAGCCCGGACTCCTTCTTATAATGATGCTGCTAAGTATGAGGGTTTGCTTCGCCACCTGGCGAGAGTGGAGGTCCGTATGGATGAGAAGGACCGAGAAATTAAGAAGTTGGTGGAGGAAAATGTTGAACTAAGAAAGGAATTAAGGCTCCTAAAGTACGAGAAAGAACACAACACTCGTTGGGGAAAGCAATCACTTGCTCATCTCCAGGAGGATGTTAACTTCCAAATGAAAATGGAGAGAAGCCGAGTCGACAAATAACTTACCCTAAGGGGATACGACACCAATGCTGTTAACAGTCGTGTTACCAACCTTTACGACAATCTTGAATATCTCTACGAAAAGAAAAAAGGGAAGAACGAGCGATATGATAAGTTTGTCCAAGAATCTCTCGACTCTCAAACCAAAAGGCTAGAGAAACTTGTAAAGGATAACATGGAAAAAGTGATGAAGCAGTTTGAGGATGAGAAGAAGAAATATGAAGATTATTTCAATCTTAATATTCTTTAGTTATCTTTCCTATTTTTCCATCTATGTAAAGGCTATGCCTTAAAACTATTTCTAATTCTGAATCATGTATTAAGGCTTATTTAATGCCTAGTTCCTTAATAAAATAAAGTGTTTTATTTATATCATGTGATATTATGTGATATTAATACTTTATCTTATTCCTACTTGTAATTGCTAAACCCTATAATTTGTTAACTTATCCGACTTATATTCACTTATGTAGCGACATCATGGTTCGTCCAGCTGGACCTACTGTTAATAATATCGTTTTCACTACCGAGCAATTCCAACAACTACTCACTGCCGCACAAGGCAACAATCAAGCTAACAATATTAATCCTCAACCGAAACCTTGTTCCTACAAGGATTTTTCAAACTGTCATCCTCCTGTATTTAAGGGAACTAAGGAAGCTGTCGAACTAGTCTGTTGGTTTGAGAAGATGGAATCTATTTTTCGTATTTATAACTGTGGTGATGAAGATCGAGTAAAGTATGCCACTAGCTCATTGGGTGGTAATGCTTTAACTTGGTGGACTGCTCATGCTAAGTTCGTAGGAATTGATAATGCTAATGCAATTTCATGGGACGAACTCAAAAGCATGACGGTCAACAAATTTTGCCCGAGGAGTCAAGTCCAGAAACTTGAAGCGGAGTTCTAGGAACTCAAGGTCAAGGGTACTGATATTGAGAACTACACCAATCGTTATTTGGAACTTTCTACTCTATGTCCTTAGATGTTTCCTACCAAAGCTAGAAGAATTGAGCGGTATATTGAAGGTCTTCCCGAGGATGTTCAAGGGAATGTTATAGCTGCCGAGAAGGTTACTCTGAATACTGTGATTCTTATGGCACAAAATTTGATGTTGGCCAAGACAAGAAGAGCTTCGGCCAATAAGCAGGTTGAAACCAAGGGTAATGATGGTAAGAGGAAGTTTGAGCCATCTCAAGGTTCGGCTCAGAATGATAATAAGAAGCCTACGGATAACACAAGATCGAATTATAAAGGTAGTTATCCTTTCTGTATTCGTTGTGAGAGGCATCACTCGGGGAAGTGTACTGCGGTTTGTGCGTTATGTAAGAAAGTGGGACACGTTGCTAAGACGTGTAAGACTCCTCCAAAGGATAAGGCTATTGTTCCAGCTAAAGCTCCTCCAACCTGTTATACTTGTGGAGAAAAGGGACACATTAGTCCTAATTGTCCTAAGAAGAAGGATAATCCCACTACTGGAGCTAATGCTACTGCTGCAAAGGGTCGTGCGTTTGTTATCACTGCTACTGAAGCCCAAGATGAGGATGAGGTCATCACGGGTACGTATCTTGTCAATAATTGTTATGCAACTATTTTATTCGATACTGGTGCCTACCGAAGTTATGTGTCTAGTGATTTTTGTACCCTATTTACTGAAAAGCCTCAACCCTTAGAAACTAAACGATTAGTAGAAGTAGCTAATGGAAAGATCATGCAAGTCGATAAAATCTATAAAAACTGAAACTTAATCTTAGCCGATAAGGAATTTAAGATAGACCTTTTACCGGTCGAGCTCGGAAGTTTTGACGTTGTAGTTGGAATGGATTAGTTACGACCATCACATATTGCTATCATGTGTTACGATAAAACTGTTCATGTTCCATTGGAAAATGGAGAGACTCTCATCATCCAAGGTGAAAAGAGTGGTTCCAATCTCAACATCATCTCCTGTATTAAAACTCGCAAATACCTTATGAAAGGTTATCCAGCTATTCTAGCTCACGTTAAGATGATTGACTCGAAAGAGAAGCGTATTGAAGATGTACCGGTGGTTAAAGACTTTCCCGATGTGTTTCCCAAAGATCTTCCTGGTCTTCCACCTCCTCGACAAGTTGAATTTCAAATTGATTTAACTCCCGGTGCTGCTCCTATTGCTAAAGCGCCGTATCGTTTAGCGCCCTCCTAGATGAAGGAATTATCCAACCAGCTCCAAGAACTATTGGATAAAGGTTTCATTCATCCTAGCTCGTCCCATGGGGAGCTCCTATTCTATTTGTTAAGAAGAAAGATGTTACGTTAAGGATGTGTATCGATTATCAAGAACTTAACAAGCTTACTATGAAGAACTGTTATCCGTTGCCACGTATTGATGATCTATTCGACCAACTTCAAGGGTCAAGCGTCTATTCAAAAATTGATTTGAGATCTGGTTATCACCAACTCCAAGTCAAGGAATCCGATATTCCTAAGACTGCTTTTCATACTTGATATGGACATTATGAATTCAGTGTTATGCCTTTTGGTTTGACCAATGCTCCTGCTGTATTCATGGATTTTATGAATCGTGTCTGCAAACCTTACCTCGATAAATTCGTTATTGTGTTTATTGACGATATCTTGATCTATTCCAAGAGTGAGAAAGAACATGAGCAACATTTGCGTATGATTCTTGAACTCTTAAGAAAGGAACAACTCTATGCTAAATTTTCTAAGTGCGAGTTTTGGCTCAAAACTATACAATTCCTTGGACATGTTGTTGATAGAGATGGAATACATGTCGAATTAGCTAAGATTACTGCTATTCGGAACTGGGAGATACCAAAGACTGCGAAGCATATTCGCCAGTTTTTGGAACTTGCCGGTTACTATCGGAGATTCATTAAAGATTTTTCTCTCATTGCTAAACCTCTTACGAAGCTAACTCAAAAAGGGAAGAAATTTGAGTGATCCGAAGAACAGGGATCTGCTTTCAAGATTCTGAAGGAGAAATTGACCACAGCCCCGATTATATCTTTACTTGAAGGTACTGATGATTTTTTTGTTTACTGCGATGCTTCGAAGCAAGGCTTTGGTTGTGTTTTAATGCAACGAGAAAAGGTTATTGCCTACGCATCTAGGTAGTTGAAGAAACATGAAGAGAACTATACCACACATGACCTTGAGTTAGGAGCCATGGTATTTGCATTAAAGATATGGAGACATTATTTGTATGGTACCCATTTTATAGTATACACTGTTCATAAAAGTCTTCGACACATCTTTGATCAGAAACAGCTAAACATGAGGCAAAGCCGATGGCTCGAGTTATTGAACGATTATCACTGTGAGCTGAAATATCATCCTGGCAAGGCGAATGTAGTTGCCGATGCCCTTAGTCGGAAAGACGATGTTAAACGTGTTCGTGCTCTAAACCTGAAAATAAAATCAAATCTTATCTCATGAATCTGTGAAGCTCAATTGGAAGCCATTAAACCGACACTTATCGAAGGTGAAGGACCCATTGGTTTCGAGAACCAACTTCAAGTGAAAGCTAATGGCAATAGAATTTGAGTTCCTCGTTTCGGTAATCTCCGTGGACTAGTCTTGGATGAAGCACATAAGACTAGATATTCTATTCATCCCAGTTCCAGTAAAATGTATCACGATGTGAAGCAATTCTACTGGTGGCCTAACATGAAAGCCGACATTGCTACTTATGTTAGTAAGTGTCTTACTTGTTTGAAGGTCAAGGCCGAGCATCAAAAGCCTTCTGGTATATTGACACAACCTGATATTCCGCAGTGGAAGTGGGAATGTATCACTATGGACTTTGTTACTAAGTTACCTAAGACTGCAAACGGTAACGATACTATTTGGGTCATAGTTGATCGTCTTACTAAATCTGCACATTTCATACCGATCAAGGAAACCGACAAGATGGAGAGATTAGCACAGCTTTATATTAAAGAAATCGTCTCACGTCATGGTGTTCCCATCTCGATTATTTCTAATCGCGACAGTCGATTTGTTTCTAGATTCTAGAAAACTTTACAATCTGCTCTTGGAACTCAACTCGACATGAGTACAGCCTATCATCCCCAAACTGATGGTCAAAGTGAGCGGACTATTTAAACCATGGAAGATATGCTACGTGCTTGTGTAATCAATTTCGGCAAAGGTTGGGATAGACACCTACCATTGGTTGAATTTTCCTACAATAACAGTTATCACTCTAGCATTAAAGTTGCACCTTTTGAAGCTTTATATGGATGGAAGTGTAGATCCCCTCTGTGTTGGGATGAACTTGAGGACAGACATTTAACTGGTCCTGAAATTATCCACGAAACTACCGAAAAGATCGTTCAGATTAAGCAACGTTTAGAAACTGCCCGTAGCCGACAGAAGAGCTATGCCGATAAGAAATGAAAAGACATTGAATACCAAGTTGGAGATAAAGTCATGTTGAAAGTATCCCCTTGGAAAGGTGTTGTTCACTTCGGTAAGCGAAGTAAACTCAGTCCACGATATGTAGGGCCTTTCACAGTCACTGAAAGAGTTGGTCCTGTGGCATATCGATTAGAACTACCAACCGAACTCAGTCAGGTGCATGATGTGTTTCATATCTCAAATCTCAAACGGTGTCTTGCTGATGACACACTCATTATGATGGAATTTAACAACATTATAAACAACATGTTCTTAAGATTTACATGTTCATAAAACTATTTTTATGATTTAAAGAAAGCGGAAGCATGAATATAAGTTCATGTTTATTTGTTTAACCATTAAGTTAAATTCCATATAGTTATCAAGTTATGAAATTATGCTTACATATAAGTAAAAGAAGAAGATTATACCTTCTCCAAGTTAGGATGTTAATAAGTGATGATGAAGATTATGAACAAGTGTGTAAAACTCAAGCTTTTGATTCACCAAAAACTACCCTTATATTGGTTGGACCTTAGAACCTTAATAACCTTGTTAACCAAGCTTCAATCCCACTTCCTTTGAACCCAAAATTCTGGACAGCAAATAGTTCCAGGAATGATGATGAATACAAGCTCCAAAAGTATGAAACCTCAAGAGATTATACCCCAAACTATGCACCAACACCTAGTACTTTGGTTAGGATTTTATTTGACACTTGATATAAGCTTGCAAAACAATTTTAGAACCCCCTTTTGATCCCAAATGGGTCACGGCCAACAGCAAGACAGAAAAACTGTTGTGCAGGTTTTTTTTCAAGTTTTATGTGTAGTTACCCCTTAGGAAAAATAAGTCAAGCCTTGGTTCTATGTTAAGCATGCACTTGAGAATCTTTGTATCAAAAGTAACAAGAATAAACAAGCATGGGACTTGTCTTGGAGTCTCAAAAAACTGCCCATCCATGCCATTATTTTATAACAAGTATGTTTTTATAAAACTTGTAATAATTTTATAAAACTTGTATAAAATAAACATGTATTTGTTACTTGCAATAATTTTATAACCATTTTATAAAATATAACATAACATAATTATTTAAACCTATAAATAATTAAATCCACATCATATATAAATTATCCAAATAATTTATCTCAAGTGATTATAATTTAGAAAACCAATTTTCTAAAGTTCAAGTGTCGCGTATTTATTTAACAATCCAACCATTAAAATAAATACATATAAAGTGTTGGTAAGCTTGTTATTGGGTATGACCCGACTTGGATCATAACATAGTGGCCACGTTAATTTAATATGTCTCTCGGGCATACGAAATACCTTCAATCTCTCACTTGCACGAGAAACATAAGAAATTAATGCAAGTGATGGATACCACCTAACGATCGTCCATTACCCCCAATATGTTATGACTTTGTGCCATTCAATAACATCATCCCCTTCGAGTTCCCATCTCGAATATGAATAGGTGAATCTTTTCATTATATCCTTTCGTCTTAGATGTCATGTTAAACCCAAGAGACACAGAATGATCACTCTCTTTTGGATTTAACTTTATCAGGCCTTAGACATCTGACTCTCAACGAATAAGAGGGACAAATTCCATCTTGACTACATACGTCCTAAATATGTACCTTGCATTATGCCTGAGCTCTTCCTTGTGAACTACCATATTTCAGAATAGCGAAGGAAAGAATCAAGGCACGATACTTGGTAAATATCTGAACCCAATATGTATCTCAGGTTGGAGGATACAATGATATTCGCCTTTACTCAAGATTACATGTGATCAACCACAAAGGCTCCATTTAGTAAATCTTGAGGGCGGGTCTTCCAATATTTGTATCCCACAAATATCTATGAACCTTGGTTGCAACCTTGCCCCACATTCATCCCGTGAATGTATACCAATCCAAGTTCATAATAGTCTAAACCTCACACTTGTTCCCACAAATGTGATCGACTACGGAATTTAGAATAATTACTTATTCATGGATAAAATATGAAAAATAGGAACATAACTCAAAATAAATTAATGCCATAATTATATTAATGAGTTTGAACAATTTTGTTCCGTTACAATACTTAAAACAGATCACAACCAATCACTAGAATATCGAAGCCCTAATGCACTAACATGCCCTTGATGTTTTGCACCATGTAAGAGCTTCGTGAGTGGATCCACTATATTAAGATCTGTGTGAACTTTGCGAATACATATCTTTCCCTTTTCAACTTCATCCCTTATGTAGTTGAATCTCCGCTCAATGTGACGGGTCTTTTGGTGAGTACGAGGTTCCTTGATTTGAGCAATCGCACCCTCGTTGTCACAAAAGATTTCAAGAGGGTCCTGAATGGAAGGGACTACTCCTAAGTCTTCGATGAATTTCTTCATCCATGCAGCTTCCTGAGCTACCAATGAGGCGGCAATGTACTCCAACTCTGTAGTGGATAATGCAACAACATCCTATTTTGAACTCTTCCAAGAGACTGCACTTCCATTTAACGTGAAGACATAATCGGATTGTGATCGAGAATCATCTCGATCAGTTTGGAAACTCGCATCTACGTAACCTTTTACAACGAGTTCCTCCTTACCAGACCCATATATCAGAAACATATCCTTAGTCCTCCTAAGGTATTTCAATATACTTTTGACAGCAATCCAATGACTATTACCTGGGTTATTCTGGTATCTACTTTTCAGGCTAAGAGTGCATGACACATCCGGTCTAGTGCATATCATTGCATACATGATTGACCCAATGGCAGACGCATATGGGACTTTCTTCATTCTCTCGTGTTCATCTTTTGTGGTGGGGCACTGAGATGAACTGAGAATTGTTCACTTTTGAATAGGTACCAAACCTTTCTTAGAGTTCTCCATCTTGAACCTTTTCAAGATCTTTTCAATGTATGCACTTTGATTCAAACCTATCAGTTTCTTGGATCTATCCCTGTAGATCCCAATCCCCAAAACTTATTGTGCTTCTCCAAGATCCTTAATAGAGAAGCATTTACTTAGCCAAGTTTTAACATCTTCCATTGCCGGAATATCATTTCCAAATAACAATATATCATCCACATATAGTACAAGGAACATGATAGTGCTCCCACTAGCTTTCTTGTATACACAAGCTTCATCACCATTTTTAATGAAGCCAAATTTCTTGGCCTCCTCATTAAAACGATGATTCCACATTCTAGATGCTTGTTTCAATCCGTAGATTGACTTCTTTAACTTGCATACCCTTTTAGGATATTTCGGATCAACAAAACCTTCATGCTGAACCATATAGACATCTTCCTCAAGATGTCCATTTAGGAAAGCAGTCTTGACATCCATTTGCCATATTTCATAATCATAATGAGCAGCAATGGCAAGTAATATCCTAATAGACTTTAGCATTACCACAGGTGAAAAAGTTTCATCATAGTCAACCCCTTGAGTTTGAGTGAAACCTTTTGCTACAAGTCTAGCTTTATATGTATCCAAGTTTCCATGTATATCAGTTTTTATTTTGAAAAGCCATTTACAATCAACTAGCCTTGAGCCAGTAGGTTGTTCAACAAGTTCCCAAACTTGGTTGTCATACATGGATTGCATCTCAGCGTTCATGGCTTCCTGCCATTTATCTTTATCAATCCTTGAAAAGCATCTTGGTAGTTTGTTGGTTCATCCAAATCAACCACATAGCAACCATCCATGAGAAACCCATATCTCTCAAGAGGATTACTAATCCTACCAGATCTGCGAACGTCTTGTGTATTTTGATCATCCATTTGATCATTCTCAACATTTTCATGTTGAGTGCTAGTGTCAACCAATTGTGTATCATCTACTTGATCTTGAACCTCTTCAAGATCTATCTTCCTTTCACTATTTCCTTCCAATAGGAACTTAGTTTCAAGGAATTCAGCCTTCCGAGCAACAAATACATTTTGCTCGGATGGATCATAGAAATAGTTTCCCATATCATCCTTGGAATATCCTCTGAAGATACACTTCGTGGATCGAGCATTCAACTTATTATGGACGTAACGCTTAGGGTAAGATTCGCATCCCCATACCTTTAAGTATGATAGAGATGGAGGTTTTCCAAACCACATCTCATGAGGTGTTCGTTCCACTTTCTTGGTTGGGGCCATATTTAAAATACGAGCCGCGGAGCATAGACAATAACCCCAAAATGATAGAGGTAACTAGCTTCTGGCCATCATAGATCGAACCATATCCATTAGGGTTCGGTTCCTCCTTTCGGAAACTCCATTAAGTTGGGGTGTTCCAGGAGGAGTAAGTTGCGAGATAATCCCACAATCTTTAAGATGATCTTGGAAAGCATCACTTAGGTAATCACCTCCTCTATCGGTATGAAGTACCTTGATTGTCTTATTGAGTTGATTTTGTACTTCGTTTTGATATTCCTTGAATGCTTCAAAAGTTTCGTCCTTATGTCTTAATAAGTAGACATATCCGAAACGACTAAAGTCATCAATGAAAGTGACGAAGTATCTTTCACCTTTCCTAGTCATGGGCTTAAAGGGTCCACATATATCCGAATGTATTAATCCCAATAAGTCTTTAGCCCTTTCATAGGTCCCTTTGAAAGGTGCTTTAGTCATTTTGCCTTGTAAACAAGATTCACATACATCAAACGAGTCAAGTTCATTTGATTTCAAAAGTCCATTCTTTTGAAGTATATGCATTTGATTCTTGTTTATGTGACCAAGGCGACAATGCCATAAGTAGGAATCACTCAAATCCCTTTTGAGTTTCTTGGTGTTTGCATGGTATATAGAGCTATTGTATGATGTGTCATCATGAACCAATTCATAAATACCATTCAAAGGCGAAGCCTTAAAATAGAACACATTATCTAAAGAAACATGGATATCATCATTAATGAAATTAAGATTAAAACCACATTGTTTCAAACGGGATGCAGAAATAATGTTTCGTGATAAATCGGGTGCATACAAAACATTTTTCAAAGTAAGCTCCAAACCACTTGGAAGCTTTAAAACAAAGTCTCCTTGAGCTTTCACTTGCACCCTCGCTCCATTTCCCATGAAGAGACTTGTTGTTCCCGCATCTTGATTACTTCTTTTGAACCCCTGCAAATAATTACAAATATGAGTTCCACATCCTGTGTCTAATACCCATGTATTAGAAGAAGTAATACTAAGCTCAACGTATACCATATATACATTACCTGAGGTTTGCCCTGCATCCCTCTTTTCTTTCAACTCCTTTAGGTAGACCGAGCAGTTGTGTTTCCAGTGACCCATTTCACCACAACCAAAGCACGGATCTTCCTTGGGGTTAGCTTTACCGGCAACCTTTTGCTTTTTGTCCTTGTTGGTTGGGGTAACCATACTTCCCTTTCCCTTGCCCTTACCTGGTGGGTGGTCCTTTACTCTTAGCCGCCTTCGGCTTAGAAGTGTTATTGCTTTTGGACCCGCCTTCATTGATCATAAAACATGGGTGAAGCCCTTTTACCCATGCTCGCTTCGGTCGTCTTAAGCATGGCGTGTAATTTGCCAATGCTCTTATCCCATCCATTCATGTTGTAATTCATTACAAATGTGTCAAACCTCTTTGACAAGGAGTTAAGGATAAGATCTGTGGCTAATTCATTAGACACGTTGCAGTTTAGACGGTTCGCTCGATCAATTAGGCTTTTCATCTTAAGGACATAAGATGAAACGGATTGGGAGTCGTCCATCCGATATGCATGAAGCGCTCGAACCATTTCGAAGCATTCGACACGAGCTTGTTGAAGGAACATCTCCTTCAACTGTGTGATCATGTCATATGCACTATGATGCTCAAAATCCTTTTGGAGTTCGGGTATCATAGTCCCAAGCATGAGGCAAGAAACTTGCACCGAATCGGTGCAATATTTCTCCCAATAAGCCATGCCTTCTGTATCATCCTCGTCCGGTTGATCGGGAATGGGGTCTTCCAACACATACGCCCTATCCTCTAGTTTGAGGACAATTCTTAGATTACGAAACCAATCCATGAAGTTCGTATGGTTGAGTTTTTCCTTTTCGAGGATTGACCTCAACGATAGGTTGTTAAAGTTGATAGGTGCGTTTAGAATGTTGTTGTTGTTATTGGCGGCCATCTACAAAATTTAACAAAATTGTTTAAGTATTAATTTTAATTTAACAATCAATACCCTTTAAATCCAATTGATATTTATTAAATTTTAGAATCTAACGGTAAGCCAAATTTCGGTTAGGTGACCTTTATCCCGTCATTTGATTTAGCTAGGTAGTCATTATATGACAATTGCAATCCTTTTACAACTTCTAAGTTATGGAATCATGCAATCCTTTTGCATGGCATATTTATTCCATCAATGCCTATTTGTTCCTCATGCTTCGGTGACCCTAAGTTCATGATTCCTAAATCAAGTCGTCCTACTTGTGTAAACGTGTAAATTTAACATACAAATAGTTAGGTGACCTTTATCCCATAAGCATGCGAAATTTACCTTAATCATATTAGTTTGCTCATAACGGCTATGTGACCTTTATCCCATTATGAGTTCCCTAATATTTTTAAGTGTCACACAAAAGGATGGCGTTTAACTTTCTTGCCTTGTTGATTAAGGGATTTTAAGTTTCCATTAATTCTAGTTTGAGAAAACTTTTATGTCATACACCAACATGCATTTAGTGTATGGTTCATTTGAAATCCATTTTCAAGTCTTGTAATTAAGCCAATTACATGATATAAACCATTTTATATGTGTGATGCTTTTAGTGTTCTTAATAACCATTTATTAATGTCCTTATGCCATTTCAATTTAACCATTTAAATGTCATTTTCCATGTAGTTAATAATGTCTAATTTAACCAATTAAATTGTCATTTTGCTTGTTGTTAATTTGTGTAATTAACTTGTAGCATACAAACATACAATCCACAATCATACAAAACAACCATGCATGCAAATCAAACATGTTCACAATCAAGCCAATTTGGTGGACATTTGTTTAGCCGAAAACAAATGCCACCGGTAAAGGGTTATAACACAAAGTAGGAGATTTTAAATCTCCCACTTAATCTTGCATCCAAATGCTTCTCCTTGTATTCTTCAAGTCTTCATCATCTTCATCATTTTTTTTTACAAAATATATCCTAATACATTTTTCCTAGAAAATGAAAATAAAACCTAATCTATTTTACATACCAAATATAAAATAAATTACATAACCAAATGAATGAATTAATATTACACACCAAATGAATATATACAAATCATTCAAACATGAAACCAAACACAAGGTCAAGGATTAGATTGTGAACATCATCATGCAACCAAATATGACCAAAATGGAAGAACCAAAACCCATTTTGGAACCCCTATATTTCGGCCTAGACTACAAACCCACCCAAAACCCAAAATTTTTGCATTCCATTTTCATGCATGTACTTAGAATGCAAGTATAGTGGGTTTATAGACCATATATAAGAAGCATATTTCATAGAATTCGGCTCTAGATACCATTGATGGAATTTAACAACATTATAAACAACATGTTCTTAAGATTTACATGTTCATAAAACCATTTTTATGATTTAAAGAAAGCAGAAGCATGAATATAAGTTCATGTTTATTTGTTTAACCATTAAGTTAAATTCCATATGGTTATCAAGTTATGAAATTATGCTTACATATAAGTAAAAGAAGAAGATTATACCTTCTCCAAGTTAGGAGATTAATAAGTAATGATGAAGATTATGAACAAGTGTGTAAAACTCAAGCTTTTGATTCACCAACACTACCCTTATATTGGTTGGACCTTAGAACCTTAATAACCTTGTTAACCAAGCTTCAATCCCACTTCCTTTGAACCCAAAATTCTGGACAGCAAACAGTTCCAGGAATGATGATGAATACAAGCTCCAAAAGTATGAAACCTCAAGAGATTATACCCCAAACTATGCACCAACACCTATTACTTTGGTTAGGATTTTATTTGACACTTTATATAAGCTTGCAAAACAATTTTAGAACCCCCTTTTGATCCCAAATGGGTCACGGCCAACAGCAAGACAGAAAAACTGTTGTGCAGTTTTTTTTTCAAGTTTTATGTGTAGTTACCCCTTAGGAAAAATAAGTCAAGCCTTGGTTCTATGTTAAGCATGCACTTGAGAATCCTTGTATCAAAAGTAACAAGAATAAACAAGCATGAGACTTGTCTTGGAGTCTCAAAAAACTGCCCATCCGTGCCATTATTTTATAACAAGTATGTTTTTATAAAACTTGTAATAATTTTATAAAACTTGTATAAAATAAACATGTATTTGTTACTTGCAATAATTTTATAACCATTTTATAAAATATAACATAACATAATTATTTAAACCTATAAATAATTAAATCCACATCATATATAAATTATCCAAATAATTTATCTCAAGTGATTATAATTTAGAAAACCGATTTTTTAAAGTTCAAGTGTCCCGTATTTATTTAACAATCCAACCGTTAAAATAAATACATATAAAGTGTTGGTAAGCTTGTTATTGGGTATGACCCGACTTGGATCATAACATAGTTGCCACGTTAATTTAATATATCTCTCGGGCATACAAAATACCTTCACGTTATTCCTCTGGATGATGTTCGCATTAATGAGCAAATGCATTTCGTTGAAGAACCTATAGAAATCATGGAAGGAGAAGTCAAACAAACACGTAAAAGCAACATACCTATCGTTAAAGTCCGGTGGAATTCGCGTAGAGGCCCCGAATATACCTGGGAACGCAAAGACCACATGAAACGGAAATTACCCCATCTCTTCTCAACTGCTGATGCAAACGAGGAATCTACCTAAAAACTTCGGGACGAAGTTTTCAATAACGGTGAGGTACTATAACGACTCTCATTTTTCCATTCTATATTTCTAATTTTTCCATTCAATACTTTTCCTTATTAAATGCCCAATAAAATAATTAAACTTAATAAGTAAACTTTAATCGATAAAGGTTAAGCATTAAGAATTATAAAATACGATAATTCACTTTGTACAAGTTAATAAAAATAATAAGTTAATAACTTTTGTGAGTAAATAAAAACCTATAAAGACTTGTGTAATTAAAATAAATAAACTTGGTTAATTAAGGGTTATTAAGCTAAATTTAAGTGCAAGGTTTAAATTGAGAAATGTAAACCCTAATCACCCTAAACCCTAGCCGATTTTTAAAGGGTAAAATTACCCTCATACCCCTTAAAATTTCGAACCTAATGAGCTCTCCTAACCCCTTCTCCAAGTCTAACTTGTTCCCTAAGTAATTCCTTATAAAATCCTAATTCTAGAATATTTCTAACACTCCTATAAATAGGGACCTAGGCTAAACCATTCCATGTACCAAATCACAATCAAACCTCACACTCAAATCTCTCTCTCCCTCTCTATTTTTTGGCCAAAATCGAAATCCACCACTATCCATCGAAATCCTTGAGGGTTTCCAAGAAATCTTCGAGTGTTCTTCACGTTCTTCGTGATCTTCAAGAATCTTCAAGGTGTTCTTCAAGATATTCAAGGCTTTGATCTTTCATCTTCATCAAGTTCTTCTTTTCTTTGTTAGTCTTCTTGGATCTTCAAAGGTATAACATAAACCCTAAACTATTTTCATAAACTTTGATCTTTGTTAATTCGTATGCATATTATAAACATGTTATACATAAGTAATTACATAAACACCTAGATCTTCACATGTAAAAAAATATAAATCTATACATATACATGTCGACTAATAAAAAAAGGGGGAAGAAACTTTGATCTTTAAAACCCTAGATACAATTAGGAGATTTGTTAGTGGTTAATTAAGGAAACAAAATAACTATATATACATATACATATATATCGACACCTATACATATATACATGTAAAAAATAAATTTTTATATACATATATACATATACACGACATTATATACATATATACACTAAAACCCTAAACCCTAATTTGAATTATACTACTTTAATCAAAACCTTAGTTTTATTAAAAACCTAATTAATTATTAAACCCTATTTCATTAAACCTAACCCTAATTAATTAGTACCACTTTAATTATTAAACCCTAATCATTACCTAATCATTACTACATTAAATAAAACCCTAATTTACTAAACCCTAATTTATGAAACCCTAGGACATTAATTACTAAAACCTAGTTAATTAATTACTACTTTAAATAACTAACTATAATTAATGAAACCCTAATACTACTTATACTATTAATTAACATGTATACACTGTTACTATTATTAGAACCTATAACCTACTACTTATATTGTAACACATAAAAACCTTTTTGGGATATGTATTAGAGATGTATAGATCTTCGAACTTTCTTGACGAATGGCTTCTACGAGACTATAGGCAGAGGGTTTGGAATTATAATTTAAAGGGTCCTATGGCTCAAGCCCCTAGATCTGAAAAGGCCATTCGAAGGGAAAAGGGTGATTGCTAGCTTATCTAATACGACAAGTATCCTAAAATGGAAAACACTCTTTAAGTAGAAGCTTTCTAAGTATAGAAACTTACTAAAATAGGGAACCTACTAAAAATAGGAAACTTTCTAAAAATGGAAACTTTCTAAAAATAGAAACTTACTAGGAATAGAAACTTAGTGAAACAAACTATACATAAACACGTACTTAAACTCAAACATGGGCAAAACACTTCACTACTCTTAAATGTCATAGGTTCATTTTTTTGCTCACTCGTTCAACTCTCTATTCCGAGGAAAAAAAAATTTTCTCTCTACTTACTAAGGTGAATTCATAGCCCCTCTTTACTGCTAGCAAACTTACTTACTTTACTTGGGGTGAGACACATGCTGTTTTTACTTTTTACACTTTAGACACAAGTACCAAACTGTTAAACTATGCTATACCCGGCTATGTCCGACTAATTCCCTACAGTGATATTTTTAATTGCTACGGCATGCTTAATTATTGGGGGTAGGCCTATCGGGAGTAACGTCCCTGATACATTTGACTAAGTCTTTGTATTACTTGATAATGAAATTAAAACCGACAAGGACAGACACAACTTGTCATGGGGCAAACTTAAACGTTTAGTCTAAATATCACGCTTTGGCATAACTTTAGATCCTGCGGGAGATCAACTTTACAAACTAAATCTTGTGGTCTAAAACAACGGTCAAACTTTTGTTAAACCTATGAACTTCACTCAACCTTTTTGGTTGACACTTTAGCATGTTTTGTCTCAAGTGCTGTCTGATTCAAGCTTACTTATCCACTGCTTATGTGATGCTACTTGGACATAGGATCAAGAGATTATCGCATATTTTATATTGCATTTAAACATTTACTTTATTCCTTTGTAACGACATTTCATTTTCCGCTGCGTACTCATTAAAGTTAATTTTCTCATTTAGTATTGTTCTCGTTATTATAATATGTTGGTATATTTTGATATTAAGTCACATTTCTCCTAGGCCCTAACTGGGGGTGTGATAGAAGACAATAACGAACTTATCCAGGTATGGCTTGCATACACGATTCTTGAGATCCATAAACACGGCAGGTGCGTTGGTTAAACCGAATGGCATTACGAGGAACTCATAGTGACCATAACGGGTTCTGAACGCAGTTTTCATCACATCACTCTCCTTCACCCTCAACTGGTGATAACCGGATCGCAAATCGATCTTAGAGTAAACGCTTGATCCTTGCAGCTAATCAAAAAGATCGTCAATTCGGGGAAGGGGATACCGATTCTTGATCATCAGTTTGTTGAGTTCGTGGTAGCAGATACACATGCGAAAAGATCCGTCCTTCTTCTTCACAAACAAAACAGGAGCGCCCCAAGGCAAAGAACTCGGTTAGATTAATCTACGGTCTAACAATTCTTGTAGTTAACTCTGCAACTCTTGCATTTCGGAAGGTGCGAGTCGATAAGGTGCGCAAGCTAAAGGTGCAGCTCCTGGCACTAAATCGATCTGAAACTCCACTGCTCTCGGTGGCGGTAATCCAGGAAATTCTTTTGGAAAGACATCAAGAAATTCTTTCACAATTCGTACATCATCCACACTCTTCACCTCGGTTTCTAACATTTTCACATGTGCTAAAACAGCAAGACGTCCTTTCATCATGATCTTTTGTGCTTTCATGCAACTAATGAGGTTCAACTTTGGGCTACATCTTTCTCCGTAAACAATCAATGGCACACCAACTTCTCGAGGTATACGAAGAATCTTCTCTCCACAGATAACTTATGCTTTCACCTTGGACAACCAGTCCATACCGATAATCACATCAAAGCTTCCCAACTTAATGGGTATCAAATCAATCTCGAAATCTACGCCAGTTAAGTTGATAATAGCTCCTGGACCAAATTGGTCAACTTTCTCAATTTTCCAGTTGGTTACCTCAACAAGCATAATCTCCTCTAAAGGAACTAACGACCAGTCTATCTTAGAGCAAAAGTGTCTACATACATAACTCCTATCGGCACCAGTATCAAATAAGACAGAAGCAAGTAGGTTATTGATAGTGAATGTACCTGTGACTAAATTAGGATCCTCACGGGCATCCCTGGCGTTCATGTTGAAAACTCTTCCACGTGCCGGTCCGCCATCCTTTTTCTTGTTCGGGCACTCATTCTTTAAGTGGTTCTGTTGATCGCACTCAAAACACTTCCTCGGTCCAGTAGGGTTTGTCTTCATAGTTGGAGTGGTGATCTTGCAGTCTTTGCCAATGTGCCCAGTCCTTTTACACTTCTCACATACCACGTTACAATACCCGGTATGATGCTTGTAGCATCTCTTGCATTACGGAAGACTACCCTTGTAGTTAGGGTTCGAGCTAGTATTCGGGTTGTTTCCCTTGAAACCTTCATGCCTCTTAGCTGGGTTTTGATCAGAGACTCTCCCCTTGTTGTTGTCCCACTTACGTTTCTCACTACTAGCCCCTGATTCTGAATTTACTTTCTCTGGCTCTTTGCTGGTAATTTGGTTGATCAGGGTGTGCGCCATGCGCATAGCTTCCGGGACACTGGCTGGTTTCGAAGAGGTGACATTTCCCTGAATAGTCTTGGGAAGTCCCCATAAATACCGTTCCATTCGCTTAAATTCGGGGGTAACCATCGTGGGGCACATCAGAGCTAATTCCAGGTACCTTCGGTTATAACCATCGAGATCGGTTCCCACAACCTTTAACTCCCAAAACTCAGTTTCCATTTTCTGAATCTCCGTTCTGGGGCAGTACTCTTCGATCATAGCCCCCATAAATTCCTCCCACGATGTAGCATAAGCCTCGTCAATACCCTTAGCCTGAGCAAGTGCGTTCCACCAATTTAACACGTCATCTGACAGTGTACATGAGGCATACTTAGTTTTGTTCATTTCTGAGCAGTTACTCACACGGAACACAGCTTCCAATTTCTCAAACAATCTTGTCAGTCCAACTGGTCCCTCAGTACCACTGAAATTGTGGGGCTTACAGCATTGAAATTCCTTATAGGTACACCCATTATGATTGTTCCGATTAACCAGTGGAGCTTGGGGGTTCATTTCCGCTATAGCTGCAGCTACTCGTTCGGCTATCATTTCCTCAATCTAAGCTACTGTGGGCGTTGATCTTCCATTTGCCATTGATCTTCTAAACAAAATTTTGACTTAAGTCAAAATCCAACATTCAATAAATAATAATAATATAGTATATGGTAACCAACATGGAATCAACACAACACATGTTAATTAAGTAATGCAACTAGATACAGATACCACCAAATCATCATACAGTAACGTAAATAGAACACCATACAAAAATTAAACAACACAAGGTTCCATTCATTAATAAAAGTTGCATACATCCGCATAAGGTTCGTACAATACATGAGTAAAATAGGAAACTACAAACGAGATTACATAGTGAAATCTAATACAGTGGCCTTATGATGATGGTGGATATAGGATGTACATTATGTGGGACATCTTCTCCTCGAGCTCAGTTACCCGAGCACGGAGGATATGCACTTCCCTCGTCAATTCCTCGACGGTGGGAGATGCTGGTGGGGCAGGCGGTGCTGGCGGTGCTGGTGGTGCTGTGGTGCAGACGGTCCAGTGCCAGAAGTAGATGGTGCGTAACGGGAAGCCTTACAAATGAATGGATCGGCAGGATACGGCACAACCCGCTTGCAGGCGGTGACCTTAACCCTCAGTCCATGTGCATTAACGAACGACCTACCTCCGTTAACCCCTGGGATAACGGTACCATCGAAACGATACTGCTTCTTCGGCGGGGTAGAGGGCGGCTGCACGGGTGCCTCCTCAAGCTCCTCCTCGGAGTCCTCGTCGGAATCCTCACCGCTGGAGTCGTCGGATGATGAATCATCTGAATCGTCAGAGGGTGGCTCTACTCGGCCGGTAGTCATCAGTCGGTATCTGCCCGGTGGGATTGGCACGACACGTCCATCAGGAAGGCATCTAACCCAATGCCTAGCTCATTTCGGAATGGACCCTCCTCATTTCCCTCAGGAATCACAGCACCACCGGAATGGTGCTGTGGCTCCGGGAGTCCTGAGCTGGGCAGAGCTGGAATCTCCTCTGAATCCTCGTCTCCGTCTGAGATGGCTATTGGGTCGGGTGCGTGGCTACTGTCTCCAGAGGATGAATGGTAGGCGAGGTGGTAGATGAGTCTGAGTCGCTCCCCAAATCGATAATAATGCGTGGAATGTTCGACATCTGAACAAGGAAAAATAACTTTTTCCATGTCAGTAAGTCATATAGAAAGCACGTATTAGGCAAAGTTACTACAACAGTCTAGGTCATCTATAGCAGTAAATAGCATGGCAATAATAACAAATCCTACAGAAGTATCATGTAATCGAAAGCAGATAGCATCATGCAGTAGTGAAAGCAAGTAGCAGTATACGACATATAGCAGTAAAAGTAAGCAGCATGCAGCAAGTTCCGCAGAAACAAGTAAACTAGCAAGTTGTAGATTAGTCCTATTAGTGAATCCTACTCGGTCCGGTCTAGACTCACTAATGCAACATAATTCACTACAACCAATGCTCTGATACCAAATGTGACACCTCGTACAAAACCATCATGTACGGATCATCAACAACAGGATCATTACAAGGTCAAATACTATATGTTGTTTCAAAATAAGTTTGCATTCATAAAAAAGGGTGACGTCTTAACCAACATCAAATGTTTAACATACGATAGTGTTCTTCTACGAATAGAAGGAAATAATAATAGTACGTGACCCATAAGTCATTACAAATTCATTGTTTCAAAAGTAACATAGTTTAATGCAAAATAAATGTTTCATGCGGAGACATCTCTAAAAGCAGCGGGAGTCTACAGCAAGACTAGTACAGTGGAAGCAATCATACCTCTAAGCACCTGAGAAAAACATGCTTAAAAACGTCAACACGAAGGTTGGTGAGCTATAGTTTAAGTATAACAGTAATGTAAGGTAGGCCACGAGATTTCGTATTTCAAAACAGTATGAAAAGTATATGTTCAACCGTGGGCACTTGGTAACTAACTTAACGTATATCACCCCCTAAAAGTACACTTAGCGAGTGCGTAAAATCTACAAAGTATTAAACACTCGTTAAATGCTAGCGCGACTAGCCCGAGTAGGGATGTCAAACCCTATGGATCCATATCTAAGATTCGCGTTCACCGGTTCAAAACCCAATGACTAAACGTTACCGAGCTAAGGGGAAAGTTTATGCCGTTGTATAACCCACACATATATAAAGTTTAAGTACTCATGCCTAGTATGTAAAACGTAAAAAGCGCATGTAGCCTCAGTCCTAAAATAGTTAAAGTAAAAAGGGATGCTATAACTCACAGTGGAAAGTAGTAAAGTCAATACGCGGGATAAGTAAGAAAGGTAGTTGGTCCGAAAGTTCCTCAACCTAAGTCAAAAGTGACTAAGTCAGTAAATCGTTCCCAAAGGTTTAAATGTATGTAAATTAGGTCTTAAGTATCATCATCATTCATCATCAAACAAAAAGTGTAAAGTAAGTTTCAATCAAGAATAGAGTTTAAAACAAAGGCTGATTTTGTTCAGTCGCCACGACCTCTATACAAACTGAAATGAGGTGAGACCAGTGGCCATGGCTCTGTATGTGAGTTCCATAGGTACTGACCAATTTCCAGAACTAAAATCATCTTCGTTTGACCATGGTGACGGTTTAAGTGCCAGTAGGTTAGAAATTTCAGCACAACGTTAATAGGATTTAGTGACTTTCGGAAGGCCATAAATCCTAAACCGTAACTCGGATTAAGACGAGGTCTAAACGGAAAATCATCTACTCGAACCAAACTAATTGAAAGTAAACTTTAAAGTAGCCCAGGTGGTCGGATCAGACCCAGAAATCAGTAGGTAAAGTGCTCCTTTGGGTTCTTAGTTCTTGATGCTCATCACGGTTCTCATCCTTGATGCTTATAGCTTCAAGTGTACAACTCGTTGATGTGTTTGCATCATCATTACCAAGTTTTGACCATCATAACACTAGTGTATGTCTAAGATATGTAGCACAACTCATTTAAGGGTTGTAAGTAGTTTGATGAACCAAAGTTACATCAAGATCTTAGATCCGACACATACATGAGTTCTAATAGTAATAATAAGCTACAACTTGAAAATAAACTAAGTAAACAAGATCTTAAGTTGTAGAACTTAGTTCTTAGTTAGATCTTAAAGATCCTAGACTAAAAAGTCTAGATCTAGTGTTCTTAAGTTAAACCCTAAGTTATAGAACTTGGATCTTCACTTTAACAAAACCATAAGTCATGAAACTTAGATTTTCATCTTGAAAAATGTATGTAAGCTTATAAGCTCTTGTTTACAACAAAATTAGAAGACCATAAGCTATAGAAACTTAGATCTAACACAAGTGTATGAAGTTATAACTAAAAAGTTTAACTTCCATGTTCTTGAACTTACAAGTTTAACTTTAGTTTCAAAAAATATGAGATCAAGTTTAACTAGTAATACTTAACCAAATTAACAACATCACAACTTTAAATAAATAAAATGAAGAAATAACATAAAGCTACAAGTAATATGTTCATGTTTGTTTCATACTTAAGAAGATTCAAATCAAAGTTTGGATCTTAGGAAAGTAAACTTTAAGTCTACAAAACATGAACACAAGTAGGATCATAAAGCTCATGAACTTTAGATCTATATAATATTTCAAGTGTAGAACTATAAACTAACAAGTTTAGATTCTTGTTCTTGACTTATCCTTAAACGAATGATGGAAGATACAAGATTACATGAAGATACAAGCTAGATAACTTGATCTTTAACAACAACAAACAACAAGTAACAAAACAAGTAAGAATGATGATGCTAGAATTCGGTTTTAAGGAAGAAAAAGAAAGAAGAAATGAAGTTGTTACTTACAAAGTTTTGAGAGAAAAATGAGAGTAAAAGAAAGTGTGTAAGTATGTTTGTGTAAAAGTGAAGTGCAATACTAGCATATAAGTATCAAATAAAAGAAAAATGGAACTCCTTTCCCCCTTGCTAGAATCGTCGGTTTTGATGCTCAAATGGGGAAGGTCAAATGCAACTTTAAAGTGTGGGATGAAGGTGTAAGCTAGGAAGAGGTAATAATTTAAATGTATGGAGAAATGGTGTTGCATGCTTGAATAATTTGTCTCCACATTAACTAATTAATCCATGCTTAACATTAATAAGTTACTAGTAATATAGTGGGCTCACAACTAGTCCATTAAGAAAAGTAGGGTGGGCTTCCAAGTCCAAGTCCATTAACAAAGGCCCAAGTCCAAGTATGTATGCAACAATTAAATAAATGGCCTAAGTGATTAACTAGTAACATTAGTTAATAAAAAATGATTAATAATAATTAATCTTGAACGTAAATAATATTAGAAATATTATTCGTGAAAAGTACGTGTCGAATAGACGTGTCGGGACATGGCAAGTCAAATACGGTGACAAGTAAAATGTATAAAAATACATTTATTAAAGCGCAAGTATTAATAATAAATATTAATAATATAAGTTGAAAAATTCAGGGTCGTTACATTACCCACCTGTTAAAGAAAATTTCGTCCCGAAATTTTAAGCTGAGGGAGATGAAGGATTTGGGAAAAGGTGAGGATACTTCTGCATCATTTGATCCTCTCATTCCCAGGTAAACTCAGGTCCTTGTTTGGCATTCCATCAAACTCGGACGATCGGAATCTTGTTGTGTTTCAAAGTTTTGACCTCACGGTCCATAATTTCAACAGGTTCCTCCACAAAGTGGAGTTTGTCATCAATCATAAGTTCTTCCAGTGGTATGACAAGTTCCGGTTCAGCAAGACACTTCTTCAAATTCGATACGTGAAAAGTAGGATGAACTGAGCTCAATTGAGTTAGAAGATCCAAACGGTAAGCAACGGGTCCAACACGTTCCAAGATTTCGAAAGGACCAATGTATCACGGGTTTAACTTTCCGCGCTTTCCAAAATGAATCACACCTTTCCAAGGTGATACTTTCAACATTACACGGTCACCCAAGTTGAATTCGAAGTCTTTACGTTTAAGGTCGGCATAACTCTTTTGGCGATCACGGGCCGTCTTGAGTCTCGCTTGAATTTGGACAATCTTCTCGGTTGTTTCATGGACTACTTCGGGTCCGGTGATTTGCTTTTCTCCTACTTCGACCCAACAAATAGGAGAACAGCATTTACGGCCATACAACGCTTCGAAAGGTACGACATTAATACTCGAGTGATAGCTGTTGTTGTAAGATAATTCGGCTAGCGGCAAATGCTTCTCCCAAGCCTTTCCAAAATCAATAACACAGGAACGCAACATGTCCTCTAAAGTTTGAATCATGCGTTCGCTTTGTCTGTCAGTCTGTGGGTGATACGCGGTACTCATGTCGAGACGAGTCACCAAGGCTTCTTGAAAAGAACGCCAAAATCTAGAACAAAACGGACATATCGGTCTGAAATAATTGATAAGGGCACACCATGACGAGATACAACCTCTTTTATGTATAGTTGAGTGAGTTTTTCCATCGTATCCATTTATTTCATGGCCAAGAAGTGTGCAGATTTGGTAAAACAGTCAACAATAACCCAGATGGTATCATATCCGCCCACCGTCTTTGGTAGCTTCGTAATGAAGTCCATTGTTATCCTTTCCCACTTCCATTGTGGGATTTCCGGTTGCTGTAGTAACCCAGAGGGCCTCTGATGTTCGGCCTTAACTTTCGAACAAGTCAAACACTTCCCAACATAAGCTACAACGTCCTTCTTAAGATTAGGCCACCAATACTGTTCCTTGAGATCGTGGTACATTTTACCGAATCCTGGATGAATCGAATACCTCGACTTGTGTGCTTCATCTAGAATAAGGCTCCGTAGATCTCCATAACTAGGTACCCAAATTCTTCTGGCGAAGTATCGGAGTCCAGAGTCCTTAACCTCGAATCAAGAGACGAGAATGTTCAAGTGTTCATGAGAAATATTCTCCTCCTTGAGAGCCTCATCTTGGGCTACTCGGATCTGGCTGTTGAGATTTGAATGAATGGTGATGTTCAAGGTGCGGACACGAAGAGGTACCGTTCTCTCCTTTCGGCTCAAGGTTTCGGCTACAACATTGGCCTTGCCAGGATGGTAACAAAGTTCACAATCATAGTCGTTCAGTGTCTTGATCCATCATCGCTGTCTCATGTTCAGTTGTTTCTGATCGAATATGTGCTGGAGGCTTTTGTGGTTTGTAAAGATAGTACTTTTAGTTCCATAAAGACAGTGTCTCCACAATTTGAGTGCAAAGACAACGGCTCCAAGTTCGAGATCGTGAGTAGTGTAGTTTCGCTCGTGAATCTTCAGTTGACGAGAAGCATAAGCAATAACCTTTGCTCGTTGTATCAATACACATCCAAAACAATTTTTCGAGGCATCGCAATACATGATGAAGTCGTCACTGCCTTCAGGAAGTGATAAGATAGGTGCGGTGGTCAATTTCTGCTTCAGGGTTTGAAATGCTGATTCTTGTTCGGTTTCCCAAACAAACTTCCTCCCTTTGTAAGTCGGTGCGGTTAATGGACGCGCAATCAGAGAAAAACCTTCAATGAACCTTCGGTAATAACAGGCGAGGCCTAAAAATTGGCGGATATGAGTCGGAGTAGTGGGGGTTTCCCACTTGCTGATAGCTTCGATTTTTGCGGGATCAACCTTGATACCCTGGTCGCTCACAAAATGACCCAGAAATTGGACTTCTTTCAACCAAAATTCACACTTGGAGAATTTGGCATAGAGTTGCTCTTGTCTCAAGAGTTCAAGCACTAGTCGAAGATGTTGCTCATGTTCTTCTTCGCTTTTGGAGTAGATGAAGATATCATCTATGAATACAATAACGAACTTATTCAGGTATGGCTTGCATACAAGATTCATGAGATCCATAAACACGGCAGGTGCATTGGTTAAACCGAATGGCATTACGAGAAACTCATAGTGACCATAACGGGTTCTGAACGCAGTTTTCATCACATCACTCTCCTTCACCCTCAAATGGTGATAACCGGATCACAAATCAATCTTAGAGTAAATGCCTGATCCTTGCAGCTGATTAAAAAGATCGTCAATTCGGGGAAGGGGATACCGATTCTTGATCGTCAATTTGTTGAGTTCACGGTAGTCGATACACATGCGGAAAGATCCATCCTTCTTCTTCACAAACAAAACAGGAGCGCCCCAAGGTGAAGAACTCGGTTGGATAAATCCACGGTCTAACAATTCTTGTAGTTGACTCTGCAACTCTTGCATTTCGGAAGGTGCGAGTCGATAAGGTGCGCGAGCTAAAGGTGCAGCTCCTGGCACTAAATCGATCTGAAACTCGACTACTCTCAATGGTGGTAATCCAGGTAATTCTTCTGGAAAGACATCAAGAAATTCGTTCACAATTCGTACATCATCCACACTCTTCACCTCGGTTTCTAATGTTTTCACATGTGCTAAAACAGCAAGACGTCCTTTCATCATGATGTTTTGTGCTTTCATGCAACTAATGAGGTTCAACTTTGGGCTACATCTTTCTCCGTAAACAATCAATGGCACACCGTCTTCGCGAGGTATACGAAGAATCTTCTCTCCATAGATAACTTCTGCTTTCACCTTGAACAACCAATCCATACCTACAATCACATCAAAGCTTCCCAACTTAATGGGTATCAAATCAATCTCGAAATCTACGCCAGTTAAGTTGATAATAGCTCCTCAACTAACTTGGTAAACTTTCTCAATTTTCCCATTGGCTACCTCAACAAGTGTAACAACCCGACTTCATAAACCCTAAAACGCGTACCAAAAAAAAAAATTTTAAGGCAGTGTATCTGGACGGCGTCCAGAATCCTGGACGGCGTCCAGCTTAGAAGGGTGGGACGGCGTCCAAAAGTTTGGGACGGCGTCCAGCTCAAGCAACTGGGACGGCGTCCAAGAAATTGGGACGGCGTCCCAATGGCCTTTCAGTCACTGATCACGGGTCCAACTCACATGAGCGGAAAACCCGCTTCCCGACACTTTCAAATGGAAACCTTTTTACCACAAGTCAATATAAGTGAAACTAAGAGATTTTCATCATCAAATCAAGTTTTACATCAACGGGTCCACATCGCCCATTTTACGAGTTTCGTTCTAAAGTAAAAGTTTCGACCAAATATAAGTTTAAGTTCCAAACGACACTAGAGCATGGTGTTTGGGGTTAAACTACCCAATCTCGGTCGAACTCCAAAAGCTAACACCCAAAAGCATCCCCTAACAAAACAAGCGGGAGATCACTAATCCAATTGAACGCTCTTACCCTTGTCAACGCCCGAGCCTATAAAAAAGTAAACAACGAGAGGGTAAGCAAAGCTTAGTGAATGTAATAATTATACGAATACATATATAATTATACCTACTTGCATATACTTACATAACCGCAAACATGCTAGCAAACAACATTAGCTTATCGTCGCACTAACGAGTTATAATTCACCAATACCCCCAAGCTAGCATAACATCCGCATATAAATATAACTCGAATAATATAATATGCTTACAACACAAATAACCATGGTTAACCAATAGTACAAGGGAACGGCGCTCGCGAAAACGCCATCGGTGTTCGTAACATCCGTTAGGGCACTTAACACCTCGCACCACTAACCCCTAGGGTGGCACCTTAACACCTCGGCACATCACCCCGAGTGGCATCTTAACACCTCGATGCAACACTCATTATTTTACGGAGTGGTGTCTTAACACCTCGACACTACACTCCTAGGTGGCATCTTAACACCTCGATGCTACACCCGAGTGGCATCTTAACACCTCGATGCTACACTCTTCATGTGAAACGTGGTGTCTTAACACCTCGGCACTACACCTTTCACGCTACAACAAATAGATACATTATATACATACTCATATAATTATTCCACTCACCTCAAAGTCTTCGTGTAAGATAACTGAACTTGCAACATCAATGTAACGTACCTATTACATTTTAGCACATAATCAATTCACAACTCAAGTCGGTCAAGCAACTCACTTAACAATCTAGAGTCTTTTGACCCTAAGTGCAATCCCGACCCATTTCGCACCTTTAACCCTAATAATGGGTTTACTTCACCAAAAACCCTAACTTTAGCCAATTAAGGTCTTAACACACTTTTAACCACAAAGTTAACTTGTTTTCATACATGCAAGACAACCTAGGTCATCAAAGACTCATTTGACCCATTTCTAGGTCAACACACCCATTTGGGTCACCCACAACCCAAATCACGCCCACTAACATTAACTATAAGTGTATTAGTATTTACTTAGGTCTTTAAGACCCATTTACACCATTTACCCTTTCAAAACCCTAGGTTAGTCACCATTTGGGTCTTCATGACCCAAACTTACCCAAAACCCCCAAATCACTCATACATGGGTTTTATGTGCAATACTAACCCAACTCTAACCCTTAAACACATTAAACAAAGGTAATCAAGTTTAGGGCTTACCACAACAATCAAAACGAAGCTAACGAGGAAATGAACAACTTTAATGCTCGAGCTAAAACCCGAAACAAGCTTCTTCTTCTCCGATTTGAGCTTTCTCACACTTGAATCACCCTCTCTCACTAGGATTTAAGTAGATGATGTTTGGTGGTTGTGAATGGAGTAATGAGACTCCAAAAACTGATCTAGGGCTTTAACATTAGTCCAAGAAGTGAAATTACCAAAATACCCATCTAAAATAATTAATAGCAAAAAGACATGACTGCCAGCCATTCCGGACGGCGTCCCAAAATGTTGGACGGCGTCTAGGTCTTCAATATGGGACGGCGTCCCAAAAGGTTGGACGGCATCCAGGTCTTCAATCTGGGACGGCGTCCCAAATATTTGGACGGCGTCCAAACCCAAAAAGAAAACAGGATCTTACTACTCTCCCCCACTTGAACCGGATTGCGACCTCGCAATCCACGCCGCATGACAAGCAGGAAGATAAACCAAGACAAACTCTTCGGGCTCCCAAGTAAACTCGGAACCTTTACTTCGCCGCCATTGAACCTTAAAAGTTCTCACTTCTTTATTCCTCAACATTTTCACCTTCTCGTCAAGGATAGCAATCGGTTCCTCGACATATTCTAACTTGTTGTTTAGCTCGATCTCGTCTAAAGGCATCCATGAGGAATCGTCCGCAAGACACTTACGGAGGTGGGAAACATGAAATGTATTATGGATTCCCGCAAGCTCTTCGGGTAATTCCAATCGATATGCAACTTCACCAACACGAGCTGAAACCTTGAACGGCCCAATAAACCGAGGAGCTAACTTTCCCCGTTTTCAAAATCGAATAATACCCTTCCATGGCGAAACCTTAAGCATCACCATATCACCTTCTTGGAATTCAATCAATCGCCTACGTCTATCGGCATACGACTTTTGCCTATCTTGAGCCTTCTTCAAATGTTCCCGAATCAGATCGATCTTGCTATTTGTCTCTAAAACCAAATCGGTACTCCCGATCTCTCTATGACACCTACGCCCATAAAGCATTTCGTAAGGTGGCATCCCGATACTAGTATGATAACTATTATTGTACGAGAATTCCACCAAAGGCAAATGCTCATCCCAACTACCACCAAAGTCAATGATGCACGCCCGTAACATATCTTCCAAAGTTTGATTCGTACGTTCGGTTTGACCGTCCGTTTGAGGATGATACGCCGTGCTCAACTTCAATTGCGTGCCCATATCTTCATGAAACTTTTCCCAAAACCGAGATGTAAAACGGGTATCTCGATCCGAAATAATAGATATAGGAACCCCATGTCGCGAGACCACTTCCTTGATAAACAACTTAGCCAAAGTCTCCGACGATATCGCTTCTTTAATGGGAAGAAACAAAGCGCTTTTTGTCAAACGGTCAACTATAACCCAAATCGAATCGAATTGGGTTCTCGCCGTTTTAGGTAACTTTGTAATGAAATCCATGGTAATGTGTTCCCATTTCCACTTCGGGATTTCTAACGGTTGCAACTTACCATACGGCTTTTGGTGTTCGGCTTTTACTTGTAAACACGTGACACATTGCTCAACATACTTCACAACATCACGTTTCATGCCCGGCCACCAATAATCTTTCTTCAAGTCATGATACATTTTTGTCGCGCCCGGATGAATGGAATATTTTGACTTATGTACTTCATCAAGTAGCACCCGTCGGTAATCACCCATCTTAGGCACCCACACCCTTCCTTGAAAAGACAACAAACCATGCGGGCCCATAGTAATAAACTCTGATTGGCCCACGATTCACTCCGTATGCTTGTTGTGAACATAAGCCTCTATTTGAATCTCACCAAGCTTTTCAAGAAAATCGTTGGTAATAATCAAACGTAACGACCCCACTTTTATCACCGGATGTTGACTATTTCGACTCAACGCATCCGCGACCACATTCGCCTTACCCGGATGATAAAGTATTTCACAATCGTAGTCTTTCACCACATCCATCCACCTACGTTGGCGATAATTCAAATCTCGTTGATTAAAGAGATGTTTCAAACTCTTATGATCCGAATAAATCGTACACTTGACACGATACAAGTAATGGCGCCAAATTTTCAACGCATGCACTACCGCCGCCAACTCAAGATCATGAGTCGGATACCTCGTTTCATGTTCCTTTAATTGTCGAGAAGCATAAGCGATGACTTTACCTCTTTGCATTAGAACACACCCGAGACCATTTAAGGAAGCATCACAATAAACCACCATGTCTTCAACACCTTCCGGTAACACTAACACCGGAGCTTGACACAACTTCTCTTTTAACAATTGAAAAGAAATTTCTTGCTCGTTCTCCCAACCAAACCTCGCGTTCTTCCTTGTCAATTTCGTCAACGAAGAAGCGATCTTAGAAAAATCTTGGATAAACCGACGATAATAACCGGCCAATCCGAGAAAACTTCGGATTTCCGTAGGCGTAGTCGGTCGTCCCCAACTCTTCACCGTTTTGATCTTCCCCGGATCTACTTGAATACCATTTTCGTTCACAATATGACCAAGGAATTGAACTTCCCTTAGCCAAAATTCACATTTGGAGAACTTTGCATACAACTTCTCCTTTCGTAGCGTCTTCAATACTTCACGCAAATGATGTTCATGTTCGTTCATACTTTTCGAGTAGACTAGTATGTCGTCAATGAACACTATTACCGACTTGTCCAACATAGGTTGGCACACTCGGTTCATAAGATCCATGAATGCCGCCGGTGCATTCGTAAGACCAAAGGGTATAACTATAAACTCATAATGCCCGTAACGCATTCGAAAAGCCGTTTTCTCTATGTCTTCCTCACGGACCCGCATTTGTTAATAGCCGGACCGTAGGTCGATCTTAGAGAAATACGTTGCACCTTGAAATTGATCAAATAAATCGTCAATCCTAGGTAATGGATAACGATTCTTGATCGTCACTTTATTCAATTCACGGTAATCAATGCACATACGCATACTACCATCTTTCTTCTTCACAAATAACACCGGAGCACCCCATGGCGAAGCACTCGGTCGAATAAAACCCTTCTCGAGCAACTCTTGGGTTTGATTTAACAACTCTTGCATTTCCGTTGGTGCTAAACGATAAGGAGTTTTAGCAATGGGAGTAGCTCCCGGAACCAACTCAATACGAAACTCAACTTGTCTTTCCGCCAGAACACCCGGTAATTCGTCCGGAAAAACGTCTTCGAATTCACTAACAACCGGAATTTCACGAATAGGTGGTGGCTCATTGCGAGTATCAGCAACGTGAGCAAGGAAAGCCATGCCACCGGTAACAACAAAACGACGTGCCCGTGCAAAAGTGCATATCGGCACCGGTCTCCTTCGCTTATCACCATGAATAATTAACTCTCCCCCACTTAGGGTCTTCACACGAATAAACTTATCATGGCATGCAATATCGGCTCTATAACGATCGAGCCAATCCATACCAACGACAATATCAAAGTCGCACAAGGTCATTGGAATAAGATCAATTTTAAAGGTTTCGGCACCAAAAACAACATCACAATTTTCACACACATCAACCACTAGCACCGTCTTGCCGTCCGCTATTTCGACTTCTATCGGACGACTTAACTTAGCTAACGGTCTATTAAGTTTAGGCACAAATTTAGGAGACACAAACGACAAATTTGCACCGCTATCGAAAAGAATCCTTGCCGGATTAGAATTAACCATGTAAGTACCTGAGACAACTTCGTGCGATTGTTTGGCTTCATCATTGGTCATCAAATAGTTGCGACCCCTAGCCGTACCCACCGCCTTCTCTAACCGCTTCACATTATCATTTCGCAAATCGGGACACTCCGGCTTCTTATGCCCCTCTTTGCCGCAATTAAAACAAGTGATTTTGTTTCCGGAACGTGGTTTCGGACACTCACGAGCCATATGACCTGGTTGCCCACAATTGTAGCACGTATAAGAAAACCCGCCGGTAGTGCCCTTCTTTGCACTATTGACACTTTCGGCCCCCCTCTTGCTCTTGCTCTTCTTGCTTGAGGCGTTAGAGTAACTAAAACCTTCAAATTTTCTTTTGGAAAACATGAAATCACTCTTTCTTGGAACCTCCGGCTCAAAACCCCGAGCCAACTCGAACAATTCATCAAAAGACTTAGCCATACCCCGACTAATCTTCCCCTTGTACTCATCATTCAAAGTACGGTAGAAATCCTTCATGAGATTATGATCATCACCAACATATTCCGGGCAAAAACGAGTCTTTGCCAAGAATGTAGACTTAAGAGTAACTAAGTCCATTGAGCCTTGTTGAAAATGGTGCAACTCGTCCCGGATTCTATCGAGATCGGAAGAAGTTCGGTATTCCTTGAAAAACTCCTTCTTAAACTCTTCCCACGTCAAGCCCATACATTGTTCCTCACCATACAAGTTGATTTTATCATCCCACCATAACTTAGCCTCTTCTCGTAGCATGCTAGAGCCATACCTCGCCTTCTTCTCGGGAGGACATTCCGAGGTACGGAAAGCTCCCTCAATATCGGAGATCCCACATGTACTTTTCAAGGGATATCGCTGAAATGTCCCGTTCTTATTGATTAAAAACGTTCCATATTAATTGATTTCGTTGCGAGGTTTTGACCTCTATATGAGACGTTTTTCAAAGACTGCATTCATTTTTAAAACAAACCATAACCTTTATTTCATAGATAAAGGTTTTAAAAAGCTTTACGTAGATTATCAAATAATGATAATCTAAAATATCCTGTTTACACACGACCATTACATAATGGTTTACAATACAAATATGTTACAACAAAATAAGTTTCTTGAATGCAGTTTTTACACAATATCATACAAGCATGGACTCCAAATCTTGTCCTTATTTAAGTATGCGACAGCGGAAGCTCTTAATAATCACCTGAGAATAAACATGCTTAAAACGTCAACAAAAATGTTGGTGAGTTATAGGTTTAACCTATATATATCAAATCATAATAATAGACCACAAGATTTCATATTTCAATACACATCCCATACATAGAGATAAAAATCATTCATATGGTGAACACCTGGTAACCGACATTAACAAGATGCATATATAAGAATATCCCCATCATTCCGGGACACCCTTCGGATATGATATAAATTTCGAAGTACTAAAGCATCCGGTACTTTGGATGGGGCTTGTTGGGCCAGATAGATCTATCTTTAGGATTCGCGTCAATTAGGGTGTCTGTTCCCTAATTCTTAGATTACCAGACTTAATAAAAAGGGGCATATTCGATTTCGATAATTCAACCATAGAATGTAGTTTCATGTACTTGTGTCTATTTTGTAAATCATTTATAAAACCTGCATGTATTCTCATCCCAAAAATATTAGATTTTAAAAGTGGGACTATAACTCACTTTCACAGATTTTTACTTCGTCGGGAAGTAAGACTTGGCCACTGGTTGATTCACGAACCTATAACAATATATACATATATATCAAAGTATGTTCAAAATATATTTACAACACTTTTAATATATTTTGATGTTTTAAGTTTATTAAGTCAGCTGTCCTCGTTAGTAACCTACAATTAGTTGTCCACAATTAGATGTACAGAAATAAATCGATAAATATTATCTTGAATCAATCCACGACCCAGTGTATACGTATCTCAGTATTGATCACAACTCAAACTATATATATTTTGGAATCAACGTCAACCCTGTATAGCTAACTCCAACATTCACATATAGAGTGTCTATGGTTGTTCTGAAATATATATAGATGTGTCGACATGATAGGTCGAAACATTGTATACGTGTCTATGGTATCTCAAGATTACATAATATACAATACAAGTTGATTAAGTTATGGTTGGAATAGATTTGTTACCAATTTTCACGTAGCTAAAATGAGAAAAATTATCCAATCTTGTTTTACCCATAACTTCTTCATTTTAAATCCGTTTTGAGTGAATCAAATTGCTATGGTTTCATATTGAACTCTATTTTATGAATCTAAATAGAAAAAGTATAGGTTTATAGTCGGAAAAATAAGTTACAAGTCGTTTTTGTAAAGGTAGTCATTTCAGTCGAAAGAACGACGTCTAGATGACCATTTTAGAAAACATACTTCCACTTTGAGTTTAACCATAATTTTTGGATATAGTTTCATGTTCATAATAAAAATCATTTTCTCAATATAACAACTTTTAAATCAAAGTTTATCATAGTTTTTAATTAACTAACCCAAAACAGCCCGCGGTGTTACTACGACGGCGTATATCCGGTTTTACGGTGTTTTTCGTGTTTCCAGGTTTTAAATCATTAAGTTAGCATATCATATAGATATATAACATGTGTTTAGTTGATTTTAAAAGTCAAGTTAGAAGGATTAACTTTTGTTTGCGAACAAGTTTAGAATTAACTAAACTATGTTCTAGTGATTACAAGTTTAAACCTTCGAATAAGATAGCTTTATATGTATGAATCGAATGATGTTATGAACATCATTACTACCTTAAGTTCCTTGGATAAACCTACTGGAAAAGAGAAAAATGGATCTAGCTTCAACGGATTCTTGGATGGCTCGAAGTTCTTGAAGCAGAATCATGACACGAAAACAAGTTCAAGTAAGATCATCACTTGAAATAAGATTGTTATAGTTATAGAAATTGAACCAAAGTTTGAATATGATTATTACCTTGTATTAGAATGATAACCTACTGTAAGAAACAAAGACTTCTTGAGGTTGGATGATCACCTTACAAGATTGGAAGTGAGCTAGCAAACTTGAAAGTATTCTTGATTTTATGTAACTAGAACTTGTAAAATATATGAAGAACACTTAGAACTTGAAGATAGAACTTGAGAGAGATCAATTAAATGAAGAAAATTGAAGAATTAAAGTGTTTGTAGGTGTTTTTGGTCGTTGGTGTATGGATTAGATATAAAGGATATGTAATTTTGTTTTCATGTAAATAAGTCATGAATGATTACTCATATTTTTGTAATTTTATGAGATATTTCATGCTAGTTGCCAAATGATGGTTCCCACATGTGTTAGGTGACTCACATGGGCTGCTAAGAGCAGATCATTGGAGTGTATATACCAATAGTACATACATCTAAAAGCTGTGTATTGTACGAGTACGAATACAGGTGCATACGAGTAGAATTGTTGATGAAACTGAACGAGGATGTAATTGTAAGCATTTTTGTTAAGTAGAAGTATTTTGATAAGTGTATTGAAGTCTTTCAAAAGTTTATAAATACATATTAAAACACTACATGTATATACATTTTAACTGAGTCGTTAAGTCATCGTTAGTCGTTACATGTAAATGTTGTTTTGAAACCTTTAGGTTAACGATCTTGTTGAATGTTGTTAACCCATTATTTATTATAACAAATGAGATGTTAAATTATTATATTATCATGATATTATGATATATAATATATCTTAGTATGATGTATATACAGTTAAATGTCGTTACAACGATAATCGTTACATATATGTCTCGTTTCGAAATCATTAAGTTAGTAGTCTTATTTTTACATATGTATTTCATTGTTAATACACTTAATAATATATTTACTTATCATTTAACATAATTAACAAAGTGTATCAATATCTTAATATGATTCATATGTACCTAGTAAGACGTTGTTATAACGATAATCGTTATATATATCGTTTTCGAGTTTCTTAAATTAATAGCCTCATTTTTATGTATATAACTCATTGTTAAAATACCTAATGAGATACATACTTATAATAAAAACATGTTAACTATATATATAACCATATATATGTCATTGTATAGTTTTTACAAGTTTTAACGTTCGTGAATCACCGGTCAACTTGGGTGGTCAATTGTCTATATGAAACATATTTCAATTAATCAAGTCTTAACAAGTTTGATTGCTTAACATGTTGGAAACATTTAATCATGTAAATATCAATCTCAATTAATATATATAAACATGGAAAAGTTCGGGTCACTACAGTACCTACCCGTTAAATAAATTTCGTCCCGAAATTTTAAGCTGTTGAAGTTGTTGACGAATCTTCTGGAAATAGCTGCGGGTATTTATTCTTCATCTGATCTTCACGCTCCCAGGTGAACTCGGGTCCTCTACGAGCATTCCATCGAACCTTAACAATTGGTATCTTGTTTTGCTTAAGTCTTTTAACCTCACGATCCATTATTTCGACGGGTTCTTCGATGAATTGAAGTTTTTCGTTGATTTGGATTTCATCTAACGGAATAGTGAGATCTTCTTTAGTAAAACATTTCTTCAAATTCGAGACGTAGAAAGTGTTATGTACAGCTGCGAGTTGTTGAGGTAACTCAAGTCGGTAAGCTACTGGTCCGACACGATCAATAATCTTGAATGGTCCAATATACCTTGGATTTAATTTCCCTCGTTTACCAAATCGAACAACGCCTTTCCAAGGTGCAACTTTAAGCATGTCCATCTCTCCAATTTCAAATTCTATATCTTTTCTTTTAATGTCAGCGTAGCTCTTTTGTCGACTTTGGGCGGTTTTCAACCGTTGTTGAATTTGGATGATCTTCTCGGTAGTTTCTTGTATAATCTCCGGACCCGTAATCTGTCTATCCCCCACTTCACTCCAACAAATCGAAGACCTGCACTTTCTACCATAAAGTGCTTCAAACGGCGCCATCTCAATGCTTGAATGGTAGCTGTTGTTGTAGGAAAATTCTGCTAACGGTAGATGTCGATCCCAACTGTTTCAGAAATCAATAACACATGCTCGTAGCATGTCTTCAAGCGTTTGTATCGTCCTTTCACTCTGCCCATCAGTTTGTGGATGATAGGCAGTACTCATGTCTAGACGAGTTCCTAATGCTTGCTGTAATGTCTGCCAGAATCTTGAAATAAATCTGCCATCCCTATCAGAGATAATAGAGATAGGTATTCCATGTCTGGAGACGACTTCCTTCAAATACAGTCGTGCTAACTTCTCCATCTTGTCATCTTCTCTTATTGGCAGGAAGTGTGCTGATTTGGTGAGACGATCAACTATTACCCAAATAGTATCAAAACCACTTGCAGTCCTTGGCAATTTAGTGATGAAATCCATGGTAATGTTTTCCCATTTCCATTCCGGGATTTCGGGTTGTTGAAGTAGACTTGATGGTTTCTGATGCTCAGCTTTGACCTTAGAACACGTCAAACATTCTCCTACGTATTTAGCAACATCGGCTTTCATACCCGGCCACCAAAAATGTTTCTTGAGATCCTTGTACATCTTCCCCGTTCCAGGATGTATTGAGTATCTGGTTTTATGAGCTTCTCTAAGTACCATTTCTCTCATATCTCCAAATTTTGGTACCCAAATCCTTTCAGCCCTATACCGGGTTCCGTCTTCCCGAATATTAAGATGCTTCTCCGATCCTTTGGGTATTTCATCCTTTAAATTTCCCTCTTTTAAAACTCCTTGTTGCGCCTCCTTTATTTGAGTAGTAAGGTTATTGTGAATCATTATATTCATAGATTTTACTCGAATGGGTTCTCTGTCCTTCCTGCTCAAGGCGTCGGCTACCACATTTGCCTTCCCCGGGTGGTAACGAATCTCAAAGTCGTAATCATTCAACAATTCAATCCACCTACGCTGCCTCATATTCAGTTGTTTCTGATTAAATATGTGTTGAAGACTTTTGTGGTCGGTATATATAATACTTTTGACCCCTTATAAGTAGTGCCTCCAAGTCTTTAATGCAAAAACAACCGCGCCTAATTCTAAATCATGCGTCGTATAATTTTGTTCGTGAATCTTTAATTGTCTAGATGCATAAGCAATCACCTTCATTCGTTGCATTAATACACAACCGAGACCTTGCTTTGATGCATCACAATAAATCACAAAATCATCATTCCCTTCAGGCAATGACAATATAGGTGCCGTAGTTAGCTTTTTCTTCAATAATTGAAACGCTTTCTCTTGTTCATCATTCCATTCAAATTTCTTCCCTTTATGCGTTAATGCAGTCAAGGTTTTTGCTATTCTGGAAAAATCTTGGATGAACCTTCTGTAGTAACCAGCTAGTCCTAAAAACTGGCGTATGTGTTTCGGAGTTTTCGGGGTTTCCCACTTTTCAACAGTTTCTATCTTTGCCGGATCCACCTTAATACCTTCTTTGTTCACTATGTGACCGAGGAATTGAACTTCTTCCAACCAAAATGCACACTTTGAAAACTTAGCGTACAATTCTTCCTTCCTCAATACTTCTAACACCTTTCTCAAATGTTCACCGTGTTCTTGGTCATTCTTTGAGTAAATAAGTATGTCATCAATGAAAACAATGACAAACTTGTCAAGGTATGGTCCACACACTCGGTTCATAAGGTCCATGAACACAGCTGGTGCATTAGTTAAACCAAACGGCATGACCATAAACTCGTAATGACCGTAACGTGTTCTGAAAGCAGTCTTTGGAATATCATCTTCTTTCACCCGCATTTGATGATACCCGGAACGTAAGTCAATCTTTGAGTAAACAGACGAGCCTTGTAGTTGATCAAATAAGTCGTCGATTCTCGGTAGTGGGTAGCGGTTCTTGATGGTAAGTTTGTTCAACTCTCGGTAGTCGATACATAACCTGAATGTACCATCTTTCTTCTTGACAAACAAAACAGGAGCTCCCCACGGTGATGTGCTTGGTCGAATGAAACCACGCTCTAAAAGTTCTTGTAATTGGCTTTGCAGTTCTTTCATCTCGCTGGGTGCGAGTCTGTAAGGAGCACGAGCTATTGGTGCAGCTCCTGGTACAAAATCTATTTGAAATTCAACAGATCGATGTGGGGGTAATTCGGGTAATTCTTTCGGAAATACATCGGGAAATTCTTTTGCAATGGGAACATCATTGATGCTCTTTTCTTCAGTTTGTACTTTCTCGACGTGTGCTAGAACAGCATAGCAACCTTTTCTTATTAGTTTTTGTGCCTTCAAATTACTAATAAGATGTAGCTTCGTGTTGCCCTTTTCTCCGTACACCATTAAGGGTTTTCCTTTTTCTCGTATAATGCGAATTGCATTTTTGTAACAAACGATCTCTGCTTTCACTTCTTTCAACCAGTCCATACCGATTATCACATCAAAACTCCCTAACTCTACTGGTATCAAATCAATCTTAAATGTTTCGCTAACCAGTTTAATTTCTCGATTCCGACATATATTATCTGCTGAAATTAATTTACCATTTGCTAATTCGAGTAAAAATTTACTATCCAAAGGCGTCAATGGACAACTTAATTTAGCACAAAAATCTCTACTCATATAGCTTCTATCCGCACCCGAATTAAATAAAACGTAAGCAAATTTATTGTCAATAAGAAACGTACCCGTAACAAGCTCCGGGTCTTCCTGTGCCTCTGCCGCATTAATATTAAAAACTCTTCCGCGGCCTTGTCCATTCGTGTTCTCCTGGTTCGGGCAATTTCTAATAATGTGGCCCGGTTTTCCACATTTATAACAAACTACATTGGCATAACTTGCTCCGACACTACTTGCTCCGCCATTACTCGTTCCGACACCATTTGTTCCTTTCGTTCTATTAACCCCTAGTCCGTAGACCTCACACTTCGCCGCGCTATGACCATTTCTTTTACACTTGTTGCAAAATTTGGTGCAGAACCCTGAGTGATACTTTTCACACCTTTGGCATAGCTGCTTCTGATTGTTATTGTTGTTGCGGTTATTATTGTTGTTGGGATGATTGTTGTAGTTGTTGTTGTTGTTGTTGTTGTTGTTGTTGTTGTTGTTGTTGTTGGGCCGTTTGTTGTAGTTGCGATTGATGTTGTGATTGTTGGGATAATTGTTGCGATTATTGTTGTAATTGCTGTTGTTGTTGTATTGGTGATTCTTATCACCGTTTTCCTCCCACTTTCTTTTGACTTGCTTCACATTGGCCTCTTCAGCAGTCTGTTCTTTAATTCTTTCTTCAATCTGGTTCACTAGTTTGTGAGCCATTCTACATGCCTGTTGTATGGAGGCAGGCTCGTGTGAACTTATATCTTCTTGGATTCTTTCCGGTAATCCTTTCACAAACGCGTCGATCTTCTCTTCCTCATCTTCGAATGCTCCCGGACACAATAGGCACAATTCTGTGAATCGTCTTTCGTACGTGGTAATATTAAATCCTTGGGTTCGTAACCCTCTAAGTTCTGTCTTGAGCTTATTGACCTCGGTTCTGGGACGGTACTTCTCGTTCATCAAGTGCTTGAATGCTGACCACGGTAGTGCGTACGCATCATCTTGTCCCACTTGCTCTAGATAGGTATTCCACCATGTTAACGCAGAACCTGTGAAGGTATGCGTAGCGTACTTCACTTTGTCCTCTTCAGTACACTTACTTATGGCAAACACCGATTCGACCTTCTCGGTCCACCGTTTCAATCCGATCGGTCCTTCGGTTCCATCAAATTCCAAAGGTTTGCAGGCAGTGAATTCTTTGTAGGTGCATCCTACACGATTTCCTGTACTGCTATATCCAAGGTTATTGTTGGTATGTAGCGCAGCCTGTACTGCGGCTATGTTTGAAGCTAGAAAAGTACGAAATTCCTCTTCATTCATATTCACGGTGTGTCGAGTAGTCGGTGCCATTTCCTTCAAAATAATCAAATGGAACAAGTTAATCATACAGAATATTAAGAGTAGTTAATAGTATTTCGTAGCATAATATGAACTCATTTATAAAAGCTTTTTCTTCATATTAGCGTTTTATAAGTTTAAATTCGGGTAGTACCTACCCGTTAAGTTCATACTTAGTAGCTAATATACAATTCAACTACTACAATTCTATATGAAAAACTGATTATAATAATATTTCGCGTTCAAACTTTTATACAATATTTTACAAACTTACAATACCGCTTATTTTACATAAAGCATGAAATATAGCACACAATAACTTTGATACAAGATAGTTGTGAAGATAATTCTAGCTAGTACACAAGTCGTTCAGCAAAGGCAATAAACACACGTAATTCATACGTCCAGAAACAAGTCATCCATTCTGGTTTTACTAGGACTACTTCCCATCCTTGGTCTTGTGGAACATAACCGTTATGGCCGTTGATAAGACAGCGTGTTGTAACGTCGTCAAAGGGACGAGGGTTACGTAATGTCCAACAGTCCCGTAACAATCTAAAAACCTCATTTCTTACCCCAATTACCGACTCCGTCACTTGTGGATACGTTTTGTTTAATAGTTGTAGCCCGATGTTCTTGTTCTCACTTTGGTGAGAAGCGAACATTACTAATCCGTAAGCATTACATGCTTCTTTATGTTGCATGTTAGCCGCTTTTTCTAAATCACGAAGTCCAATATTCGGATATATTGAGTCAAAATAATTTCTTAACCCGTTGCGTAAAATAGCATTTGGGTTCCCCGCAATATATGCGTCAAAGTAAACACATCGTAACTTATGGGTTTCCCAATGTGATATCCCCCATCTTTCAAACGAAAGTCTCTTATAAACCAAGACATTCTTGGAACGTTCTTCGAATGTCTTACAAACTGATCTCGCCTTAAATAGTTGTGCCGAGGAATTCTGACCGACTCTAGACAAGATTTCATCAATCATGTCTGCGGGTAGGTCTCTTAAAATATTGGTTTGTCTATCCATTTTGTGTTTTTATACTGTAAAATAGACAAGAGTTAGATTCATAAAAAAAATACTTATTAATACAAGCAATTTTTACATATATCATAAAGCATAAGCACACTATATTACTTATATTACACCACACGAATACAACTATCTTATTCCGACTCGCTCGTTTCTTCTTCTTCGGTTTTGGTTCGTTTTGCCAAGTTTCTAGGGATATATGATGTTCCCTTAATACTAACTGTCGTTTTCCACAACGGTTTAGAAAAACCTGGTGGTTTAGAGGTTCCCGGGTCATTGTTACAACTTAAGGACTTCGGGGGTTGACGATACCTATAAAGTTCATCGGGGTTGGAATTAGATTTATCTATTTTTATGCCCTTTCCCTTATTATTTTCTTTTGCCTTTTTAAATTCACTTGGGGTAATTTCTATAACATCATCGGAATTCTCGTCGGAATCCGATTCATCGGAGAATTGGTAATCCTCCCAATATTTTGCTTCCTTGGCGGAAACACCATTGACCATAATTAACCTTGGTCGGTTGGTTGAGGATTTTCTTTTACTTAACCGTTTTATTATTTCCCCCACCGGTTCTACTTCTTCATCCGGTTCCGATTCTTCTTCCGGTTCCGATTCTTCTTCCGGTTCCGACTCTTCTTCCGGTTCCTCTTCGGGAACTTGTGAATCAGTCCACGAATCATTCCAATTTACATTTGACTCTTCATTATTATTAGGTGAGTCAATGGGACTTGTTCTAGAGGTAGACATCTATCACATAATATCAAACGCGTTAAGAGATTAATATATCACATAATATTCACATGTTAAAAATATATAGTTTCCAACAAAATTTGTTAAGCAATCATTTTTCAAGTAAACACGGTCGAAGTCCAGACTCACTAATGCATCCTAACAAACTCGATAAGACACACTAATGCAAAATTCTGGTTCTCTAAGACCAACGCTCGGATACCAACTGAAATGTCCCGTTCTTATTGATTAAAAACGTTCCATATTAATTGATTTCGTTGCGAGGTTTTGACCTGTATATGAGACGTTTTTCAAAGACTGCATTCATTTTTAAAACAAACCATAACCTTTATTTCATAGATAAAGGTTTTAAAAAGCTTTACGTAGATTATCAAATAATGATAATCTAAAATATCCTGTTTACACACGACCATTACATAATGGTTTACAATACAAATATGTTACAACAAAATAAGTTTCTTGAATGCAGTTTTTACACAATATCATACAAGCATGGACTCCAAATCTCGTCCTTATTTAAGTATGCGACAGCGGAAGCTCTTAATAATCACCTGAGAATAAACATGCTTAAAACGTCAACAAAAATGTTGGTGAGTTATAGGTTTAACCTATATATATCAAATCATAATAATAGACCACAAGATTTCATATTTCAATACACATCCCATACATAGAGATAAAAATCATTCATATGGTGAACACCTGGTAACCGACATTAACAAGATGCATATATAAGAATATCCCCATCATTCCGGGACACCCTTCGGATATGATATAAATTTCGAAGTACTAAAGCATCCGGTACTTTGGATGGGGCTTGTTGGGCCCGATAGATCTATCTTTAGGATTCGCGTCAATTAGGGTGTCTGTTCCCTAATTCTTAGATCACCAGACTTAATAAAAAGGGGCATATTCGATTTCGATAATTCAACCATAGAATGTAGTTTCATGTACTTGTGTCTATTTTGTAAATCATTTATAAAACCTGCATGTATTCTCATCCCAAAAATATTAGATATTAAAAGTGGGACTATAACTCACTTTCACAGATTTTTACTTCATCGGGAAGTAAGACTTGGCCACTGGTTGATTCACGAACCTATAACAATATATACATATATATCAAAGTATGTTCAAAATATATTTACAACACTTTTAATATATTTTGATGTTTTAAGTTTATTAAGTCAGCTGTCCTCGTTAGTAACCTACAATTAGTTGTCCACAATTAGATGTACAGAAATAAATCGATAAATATTATCTTGAATCAATCCACGACCCAGTGTATACGTATCTCAGTATTGATCACAACTCAAACTATATATATTTTGGAATCAACGTCAACCCTGTATAGCTAACTCCAACATTCACATATAGAGTGTCTATGGTTGTTCCGAAATATATATAGATGTGTCGACATGATAGGTCGAAACATTGTATACGTGTCTATGGTATCTCAAGATTACATAATATACAATACAAGTTGATTAAGTTATGGTTGGAATAGATTTGTTACCAATTTTCACGTAGCTAAAATGAGAAAAATTATCCAATCTTGTTTTACCCATAACTTCATCATTTTAAATCCGTTTTGAGTGAATCAAATTGCTATGGTTTCATATTGAACTCTATTTTATGAATCTAAATAGAAAAAGTATAGGTTTATAGTCGGAAAAATAAGTTACAAGTCGTTTTTGTAAAGGTAGTCATTTCAGTCGAAAGAACGACGTCTAGATGACCATTTTAGAAAACATACTTCCACTTTGAGTTTAACCATAATTTTTGGATATAGTTTCATGTTCATAATAAAAATCATTTTCTCAATATAACAACTTTTAAATCAAAGTTTATCATAGTTTTTAATTAACTAACCCAAAACAGCCCGCGGTGTTACTACGACGGCGTAAATCCGGTTTTACGGTGTTTTTCGTGTTTTCAGGTTTTAAATCATTAAGTTAACATATCATATAGATATAGAACATGTGTTTAGTTGATTTTAAAAGTCAAGTTAGAAGGATTAACTTTTGTTTGCGAACAAGTTTAGAATTAACTAAACTATGTTCTAGTGATTACAAGTTTAAACCTTCGAATAAGATAGCTTTATATGTATGAATCGAATGATGTTATGAATATCATTACTACCTTAAGTTCCTTGGATAAACCTACTGGAAAAGAGAAAAATGGATCTAGCTTCAACGGATCCTTGGATGGCTCGAAGTTCTTGAAGCAGAATCATGACACGAAAACAAGTTCAAGTAAGATCATCACTTGAAATAAGATTGTTATAGTTATAGAAATTGAACCAAAGTTTGAATATGATTATTACCTTGTATTAGAATGATAACCTACTGTAAGAAACAAAGATTTCTTGAGGTTGGATGATCACCTTACAAGATTTGAAGTGAGCTAGCAAACTTGAAAGTATTCTTGATTTTATGTAACTAGAACTTGTAAAATATATGAAGAACACTTAGAACTTGAAGATAGAACTTGAGAGAGATCAATTAGATGAAGAAAATTGAAGAATTAAAGTGTTTGTAGGTGTTTTTGGTCGTTGGTGTATGGATTAGATATAAAGGATATGTAATTTTGTTTTCATGTAAATAAGTCATGAATGATTACTCATATTTTTGTAATTTTATGAGATATTTCATGCTAGTTGCCAAATGATGGTTCCCACATGTGTTAGGTGACTCACATGGGCTGCTAAGAGCTGATCATTGGAGTGTATATACCAATAGTACATACATCTAAAAGCTGTGTATTGTACGAGTACGAATACAGGTGCATACGAGTAGAATTGTTGATGAAACTGAACGAGGATGTAATTGTAAGAATTTTTGTTAAGTAGAAGTATTTTGATAAGTGTATTGAAGTCTTTAAAAAGTGTATAAATACATATTAAAACACTACATGTATATACATTTTAACTGAGTCGTTAAGTCATCGTTAGTCGTTACATGTAAATGTTGTTTTGAAACCTTTAGGTTAACGATCTTGTTGAATGTTGTTAACCCATTGTTTATTATAACAAATGAGATGTTAAATTATTATATTATCATGATATTATGATATATAATATATCTTAGTATGATGTATATACAGTTAAATGTCGTTACAACGATAATCGTTACATATATGTCTCGTTTCGAAATCATTAAGTTAGTAGTCTTATTTTTACATATATATTTCATTGTTAATACACTTAATAATATATTTACTTATCATTTAACATAATTAACCAAGTGTGTCAATATCTTAATATGATTCATATGTACCTAGTAAGACGTTGTTATAACGATAATCGTTATATATATCGTTTTCGAGTTTCTTAAATTAATAGTCTCATTTTTATGTATATAACTCATTGTTAAAATACCTAATGAGATACATACTTATAATAAAAACATGTTAACTATATATATAACCATATATATGTCATTGTATAGTTTTTACAAGTTTTAATGTTCGGGAATCACCGGTCAACTTGGGTGGTCAATTGTCTATATGAAACATATTTCAATTAATCAAGTCTTAACAAGTTTGATTGCTTAACATGTTGGAAACATTTAATCATGTAAATATCAATCTCAATTAATATATATAAACATGGAAAAGTTCGGGTCACTACAATCGCACCCCATTAAACATCGGGGGTTGAGCATCCTTGAAGTTCTTGTAGTGGAAGTCCCGCCTTCCTTCGCCTCCTTCACCGCGAGGATAGATATTCCTAGCGTCAAGGGCCTCTTCGATAGTGGCCTTCATTCGTTCATTTATCAAATCGGTCACCTGCCCATCGACCGAATCTTGAAAGACCTTTCGGACGTCCGTAAGAAAATCCGCTTTTAACTTTTTAAAGACGGCCTCAACCTTGGCTGAAAACTCGGCGTCCTCGCTTGTACTTCCGTTATCATGATCGGGACCATTTCTCGTCTTCATTCTATAAAACGAAATAGGTTAAACCACAAAAACGAAAGGACAATTACATGTGTATATACATATATGCCACACTACTCCATCTCGCTCAACAATCGTCGTACATTGCTTGTTTAACTCGATTTGCACCCGTAACAACGGTAGCTACTCGTTGTTACGCGAGCACGTCGCATTCCCTTGCTAGTACAACGTCCGTCTTGCTTGATGATTGCTAAACACAACACAAAACAATTAGCACAAGGTTAATTCTCATAAACCAAAGCACTAACAATTTCTGGTTAGACCCAAAGTCCTACAAGTCCCGTATAAGGCGCTCACACAATAAAGTCTAAGTCTAGGCACCTATCTCAAGTCACCTAAATCCCTTAGACCATGCTATGATACCACTTGTAACAACCCGACTTCATAAACCCTAAAACGCGTACAAAAAAAAAAAAATTTAAGGCAGTGTATCTGGACGGCGTCCAGAATCGTGGACGGCGTCCAGCTTAGAAGGGTGGGACGGCGTCCAAACGTTTGGGACGGCGTCCACCTCAAGCAACTGGGACGGCGTCCAAGAAATTGGGACGGCGTCCCAATGGCCTTCCAGTCACTGATCACGGGTCCAACTCACACGAGCGGAAAACCCGCTTCCCGACACTTTCAAACGGAAACCTTTTTACCACAAGTCAATATAAGTGAAACTAAGAGATTTTCATCATCAAATCAAGTTTTACATCAACGGGTCCACATCGCCCATTTTACGAGTTTCGTTCTAAAGTAAAAGTTTCGACCAAATATAAGTTTAAGTTCCAAACGACACTAGAGCATGGTGTTTGGGGTTAAACTACCCAATCTCGGTCGAACTCCAAAAGCTAACACCCAAAAGCATCCCCTAACAAAACAAGCGGGAGATCACTAATCCAATTGAATGCCCTTACCCTTATCAACGCCCGAGCCTCTAAAAAGTAAACAACGAGAGGGTAAGAAAAGCTTAGTGAATGCAATAATTATACAAATACATATATAATTATACCTACTTGCATACACTTACACAACCGCAAACATGCTAGCAAACAACATTAGCTTATCGTCGCACTAACGAGCTATAATTCACCAATACCCCCAAGCTAGCATAACATCCGCATATAAATATAACTCGAATAATATAATATGCTTACAACACAAATAACCATGGTTAACCAATAGTACAAGGGAACGGCGCTCGCAAAAACGCCATCGGTGTTCGTAACATCCGTTAGGGCACTTAACACCTCGCACCAATAACCCCTAGGGTGGCACCTTAACACCTCGGCACATCACCCCGAGTGGCATCTTAACACCTCGATGCAACACTCATTATTTTACGGAGTGGTGTCTTAACACCTCGACACTACACTCCTAGGTGGCATCTTAACACCTCGATGCTACACCCGAGTGGCATCTTAACACCTCGATGCTACACTCTTCACGTGAAACGTGGTGTCTTAACACCTCGACACTACACCTTTCACGCTACAACAAATAGATACATTATATACATACGCATATAATTATTCCACTCACCTCAAAGTCTTCGTGTAATATAACCGAACTTGCAACGTCAATGTAACGTACCTATTACATTTTAGCACATAATCAATTCACAACTCAAGTCGGTCAAGCAACTCACTTAACAATCTAGAGTCTTTTAACCCTAAGTGCAATCCCGACCCATTTTGCACCTTTAACCCTAATAATGGGTTAACTTCACCAAAAACCCTAACGTTAGCCAATTAAGGTCTTAACACACTTTTAACCACAAAGTTAACTTGTTTTCATACATGCAACACAACCTAGGTCATCAAAGACTCATTTGACCCATTTCTAGGTCAACACACCCATTTGGGTCACCCACAACCCAAATCACGCCCACTATCATTAACTATAAGTGTATTAGTATTTACTTAGGTCTTTAAGACCCATTTACACCATTTACCCTTTCAAAACTCTAGGTTAGTCACCATTTGGGTCTTCATGACCCAAACTTACCCAAAACCCCTAAATCACTCATACATGGGTTTTATGTGCAATACTAAACCAACTCTAACCCTTAAACACATTAAACTAAGGTAATCAAGTTTAGGGCTTACCACAACAATCAAAACGAAGCTAACGAGGAGATGAACAACTTTAATGCTCGAGCTAAAACCCGAAACAAGCTTCTTCTTCTCTGATTTGAGCTTTCTCACACTTGAATCACCCTCTCTCACTAGGATTTAAGTAGATGATGTTTGGTGGTTGTGAATGGAGTAATGAGACTCCAAAAACTGATCTAGGGCTTTAACATTCGTCCAAGAAGTGAAATTACCAAAATACCCATCTAAAATAATTAATAGCAAAAAGACATGACTGCCAGCCATCCCGGACGGCATCCCAAAATGTTGGACGGTGTCCAGGTCTTCAATATGGGACGGCGTCCCAAAAGGTTGGACGGCGTCCAGGTCTTCAATCTGGGACGGCATCCCAAATATTTGGACGGCGTCCAAACCTAAAAAGAAAACAGGATCTTACAACAAGCATACTCTCCTCTAAAGAAACTAACGACCAGTCTATCTTAGAGCAAAAGTGTCTACATACATAACTCCTATCCGTACCAGTATCAAATAAGACAGAAGAAAGTATATTATTGATAGTGAATGTACCTGTGACTAAATCAGGATCCTCACGGGCATCCCTGGCGTTCATGTTGAAAACTCTTCCACGTGCCGGTCCGCCATCCTTTTTCTTGTTCGAGCACTCATTCTTGAAGTGGCTCTATTGACCGCACTCAAAACACTTTCTCGGTCCAGTAGGGTTTGTCTTCACAGTTGGAGTGGTGATCTTGCAGTCTTTGCCAATATGCCCAGTCCTTTTACACTTCTCACATACCACGTTACAATACCCGGTATGATGCTTGTGGCATCTCTTGCATTGCGGAAGACTACCCTTGTAGTTAGGGTTCGAGCTAGTGTTCGGGTTGTTTCCCTTGAAACCTTCATGCCTCTTAGCTGGGTTTTGATCAGAGACTCTCCCCTTGTTGTTGTCCCACTTACGTTTCTCACTACTAGCCCTCGATTCTGATTTTACTTTCTCTGGCTCTTTGCTGGTAATTTGGTTCATCAAGGTGTGCGCCATGCGCATAGCTTCCGGGACACTGGCTGGTTTCGAAGAGGTGACATTTCCTTGAATGGTCTTGGGAAGTCCCCACAAATACCATTCCATTCGCTTAAATTCGGAGGTAACCATTGTGGGGCATATCAGAGCTAATTCTAGGTACCTTCGGTTATAACCATCGAGATCGGTTCCCACAACCTTTAACTCCCAAAACTCAGTTTCCTTTTTCTGAATCTCCATTCTGGGGCAGTACTCTTCGATCATAGCCCTCTTAAATTCCTCCCACGGTGTAGCATAAGCCTCGTCAATACCCTTAGCCTGAGCAAGTGAGTTCCACCAGGTTAACGCGCCATCTGACAGTGTACATGAGGCATACTTAGTTTTGTTCATTTCTGAGCAGTTACTCACACGGAACACAACTTCCAATTTCTCAAACCATCTTGTCAGTCCAACTGGCCCCTCAGTACCACTGAAATTGTGGGGATTGCAGCTTTGAAATTCCTTATAGGTATACCCATTATGATTGTTCTGGTTAACCAGTGGAGCTTGGGGGGTTCATTTTCGCTATAGCTGCGGCTACTCGTTCGGCTATCATTTTCTCAATCTAAGCTGCTGTGGGCGTTGATCTTCCGTTTGCCATTGATCTTCTAAACAAAAATTTTGACTTAAGTCAAAATCCAGCATTCAATAAATAATAATAATATAGTATATGGTAACCAACATGGAATCAACACAACACATGTTAATTAAGTAATGCAACTAGATACAGATACCACCAAATCATCATACAGTAACGTAAATAGAACACCGTACAAAAACTAAACAACACAAGGTTCCATTCATTAATAAAAAGTTGCATACATCCGCATTAGGTTCGTACAATACATGAGTAAAACAGGAAACTACAAATGGGATTACATAGTGAAATCTAATACAGTGGCCCTATGGTGATGGTGGGTATAGGATGTCCATTATGTGGGACATCTGCTCCTCGAGCTCAGTTACCCGAGCGTGGAGGATATGCACTTCCCTCATCAATTCCTCGACGGTGGGAGATGCTGGTGGGGCAGGCGGTGCTGGCGGTGCTGGTGGTGTTGTGGTGCAGACGGTCCAGCGCCAGAAGTAGATGGTTCGTAACGGGAAGCCTTACGCACGAATGGATCGGCAGGATACGGCACAACCCGCTTGCGGGCGGTGACCTTAACCCTCAGTCCATGTGCGTTAACGAATGACCTACCTCCGTTAACCCCTGGAATAACAGTACCATAGAAATGATACCGCTTCTTCGGCGGGGTAGAGGGTAGCTACACGGGCGCCTCCTCAGGGTCCTCCTCTGAGTCCTCGTCGAAATCCTCGCCGCAGGAGTCATCGGATGATGAATCGTCTGAATCGTTGGAGGGTGGCTCTGCTCGGCCGGTAATCATCAGTCAGTATCTGCCCGGTGGGATCGGCACAACACGTCCATCAGGAAGGCGTCTAACCCAATGCCTAAGCTCATTACGGAATAGACCCTCCTCATTTACCCCAGGAATCACAGCACCACCGGAATGGTGTTGTGGCTCCAGGAGTCCTGAGCTGGGCGGAGCTGGAATCTCCTCTGAATCCTCGTCTCCGTCTGAGATGGCTATCGGGTCGGGTGAGTGGCTACTGTCTCCAGAGGATGAATCGCCAGAATTGCTGGAGGGTGATGACGAGATCTGTGAATCGGCAACAATGGTAGGCGAGGTGGTAGATGAGTCTGAGTCGCTCCCCAAATCGATGATAATGCGTGGAATGTTCGACATCTGAACAAGGAAAAATAACTTTTTCCATGTCAGTAAGTCATATAGAAAGCACGTATTAGGCAAAGTAACTACAACAGTCTAGGTCATCTATAGCAGTAAATAGCATGGCAATAATAACAAATCCTACAGAAGTATCATGTAATCGAAAGCAGATAGCATCATGCAGTAGTGAAAGCAGGTAGCAGTATACGACATATAGCAGTAAAAGTAAGCAGCAGCATGCAGCAAGTTCTGCAGAAACAAGAAAACTAGCAAGTTGTAGATTAGTCCTATTAGTGAATCCTACTCGGTCCGGTCTAGACTCACTAATGCAACCTAATTCCCTACAACCAATGCTCTGATACCAAATGTGACGCCCCGTACAAAACCATCGTGAACGGATCATCAACAACAGGATCATTACAAGGTCAAATACTATATGTTGTTTCAAAATAAGTTTGCATTCATAAAAAAAGGTGACGTTTAACCAACGTCAAATGTTTAACATACGATAGTGTGCTTCTATGAATAGAAGGCAATAATAATAGTACGTGACCCATAAGTCATTACAAATTCATTGGTTCAAAAGTAACATAGTTGAATACAAAAAAAATGTTTCATGCGGAGATATCTCTAAAAGCAGCGGGAGTCTACAGCAAGACTAGTACAGCGGAAGCAATCATACCTCTAAGCACCTAAGAAAAACATGCTTAAAAATGTCAACACGAAGGTTGATGAGCTATAGTTTAAGTATAACAGTAATGTAAGGTAGGCCACGAGATTTCGTATTTCAAAACAGTATGAAAAGTATATGTTCAACCGTGGGCACTTGGTAACTAACTTAACGTATATCACCCCATAAAAGTACACTTGGCGAGTGCGTAAAATCTATGAAGTATTAAACACCCTTTAAACCCTATGGATCCATATCTAAGATTCGCGTTCACCGGTTCAAAAACCAATGACTAAACGTTACCGAGCTAAGGGGAAAGTTTATGCCGTTGTATAACCCACACATATATAAAGTTTAAGTACTCGTGCCTAGTATGTTAAACGTAAAAAGCACATGTAGTCTCAGTCCCAAAATAATTAGTGTAAAAAGGGATGCTATAACACACAGTGGAAAGTAGTAAAGTCGATACGCGGGATAAGTAAGCAAGGTAGTTGGTCCGAAAGGTCCTCAACCTAAGTCAAAAGTTACTAAGTCAGTAAATTGTTCCCAAAGGTTTAAATGTATGTAAATTAGGTCTTAAGTATCATCATCATTCATCATCAAACAAAAATTGTAAAGTAAGTTTCAATCAAGAATAGAGTTTAAAACAAAGGCTGACTTCGTTCAGTCGCCACGACCTCTATACAAAATGAAATGAGATAATACCTATGGCCATGGCTCTGTATGTGAGTCCCCTAGGTACTGACCAATTTCCAGAACCAAACTCGTCTTGTTTTAACCGTGGTGACGGTTTAAGTACGAGTAGGTCAGAAATTTCAGCACAATGTTAACAGGATGTAGTGACTTTCGGAAGGCCATAAATCCTAAACCGTAACTCGGATTAAGAAGAGGTCTAAACGGAAAATCATCTACTCGAACCGAAATAACTGAAAATCAACTTTCCAGTAGCCCAGGTGATCCGATCAGACCCAGAAATCAGTAGGTAAAGTGCTCCAGTGGGTTCTTGGTGCTTGATGCTCATCACGGTTCTCATCCTTGATGCTTATAGCTTCAAGTGTACAACTCGTTGATGTGTTTGCATCATCATTACCAAGTTTTGACCATCATAACACTAGTGTATGTCTAAGATATGTAGCAAAACTCATTTAAGGGTTGTAAGTAGTTTGATGAACCAAAGTTACATCAAGATCTTCGATCCGACACATACATGAGTTCTAATAGTAATAATAAGCTACAACTTGAAAGTAAACTAAGTAAACAAGATCTTTAGTTGTAAAACTTAGTTCTTAATTAGATCTTAAAGATCCTATACTAAAAAGTCTAGATCTAGTGTTCTTAAGTTAAACCCTAAGTTATAGAACTTGGATCTTCACTTTAACAAAACCATAAGTCATGAAACTTAGATTTTCATCTTGAAAAATGTATGTAAGCATATAAGCTCTTGTTTACAACAAAATTAGAAGACCATAAGCTATAGAAACTTAGATCTAACACAAGTGTATGAAGTTATAACTAAAAAGTTTAACTTCCATGTTCTTGAACTTACAAGTTTAACTTTAGTTTCAAGAAATATGAGATTTAGTTTAACTAGTAATACTTGGCCAAATTAACAACATCACAACTTTAAATAAATAAAATGAAGAAATAACATAAAGTTACAAGTAATATGTTCATGTTTGTTTCATACTTAAGAAGATTCAAATAAAAGTTTGGATCTTAGGAAAGTAAACTTTAAGTCTACAAAACATGAACACAAGTAGGATCATAAAGCTCATGAACTTTAGATCTATATAATATTTCAAGTGTAGAACCATAAACTAACAAGTTTAGATTCTTGTTCTTGCCTTCTCATTAAACAAATGATGGAAGATACAAGATTACATGAAGATACAAGCTAGATAACTTGATCTTTAACAACAACAAACAACAAGTAACAAAACAAGTAAGAATGTTGATGCTAGAATTCGGTTTTAAGGAAGAAAAAGAAAGAAGAAATAAAGTTTTTACTTACAAAGTTTTGAGAGAAAAATGAGAGTAAAAGAAAGTGTGTAAGTATGTTTGTGTAAAAGTGAAGTGCAATACTAGCATATAAGTATCAAATAAAAGAAAAATGGAACTCCTTTCCCCCCTTACTAGAACCATCGATTTTGATGCTTAAATGGGGAAGGTCAAATGCAACTTTCAAGTGTGGGATGAAGGTGTAAGCTAAGAAGAGGTAATAAGTTAAATGTATGGAGAAATGGTCTTGCATGCTTGAATAATTTGTCTCCCCATTAACTAATTAATCCATGCTTAACATTAATAAGTTACTAGTAATATAGTGGGCTCACAACTAGTCCATTAAGAAAAGTAGGGTGGGCTTCCATGTCCAAGTCCATTAACAAAGGCTTAAGTCCAAGTATGTATGAAACAATTAAATAAATGGCCCAAGTAATTAACTAGTAACATTAGTTAATTAAAAATGATTAATAATAATTAATCATGAACGTAAATAATATTCGAAATATTATTCGTGAAAAGTACGTGTCGAATAGACGTGTCGGGACATGGAAAGTCAAATACGGTGACAAGTAAAATGTATAAAAATACATTTATTAAAGTGCAAGTATTAATAATAAATATTAATTATATAAGTTGAAAAATTCAGGGTCATTACAATATTAGAGTCCGAGCTATTCTGCTGTTTATATGCCCATCTAGGGTAAGGATACCTTAGATTGATTCTAGTAGCATCGGAACTTTTAGGAATTTGTAAACTTTGAAGAGTGAGGGTGAGATCTTGTAACCTGGTTTCCAGCATTTTTACCATATGAGCGAAGACGTCATCCTTCTCAGCAGCTTCATTGCTCCAATCTTCCTGTTGTGCAGCTATCGTATCTAAAAGATTTCATGCTTCGTCTGATGTTCGTGACATTTAGTTGCCTTGCGAGGCCATGTCTAGGAGAGACTTATCATCCTTAGTCAAACCATTGAAAAGCGTACATATTATGTCTGCCTGACTTAACGAATGATTCGGACATCTTTTAAGCACCACCTTTACTCTATTCCAGGCTAGGCACAATGACCCGTTTTCTTTTTGAGAAAAGTTTGTGATGTCATTTCTTAAACAGGTTTGCAGAGAGGGTGGATAAAATTTGTTTAATAACTTGGTGGCTAGTTCCTCCCATGAATGTATTGAATTCGGTTTAAGCTCGAAAACCATGTTAAAGCGCGTGCAGACAGAGAATATTGAAAAAGATGAAGTTTCAAAATGTTTTTCTCATTTTCTTCCTTCTTAAAAGAGTCAACTAGAGTGATAAATTTGTTTAAATGAAAGTTGGGGTCGTCAATCAGTAATCCTTGAAATTTACAGATCATACTGACCAGTTTGATCATGTGTGAACTGATTTCAGGAATTCCTTCGGTTCCTAAGGTGATTGGTCCTCCTCTTTCTTCTAAGCATGACTTATGCATAAAAGCAAGGGTGTTTTGTTGCTCCATTTTTAGATTTTCTGTTTAAAAAGACTTGAAAAGTAACTTTTAGAAAATATTAATTGACTAAAAGGATCGATAATTTAATAAAAACAATTATTCTTGAAATTCGATCGCTAACCTTATCGGATATTTCAACTGATAGGACTTTTTATAGATTACTTCTTATCTAGGTGGTCAGGCCCACAACAGAGATGCAGGATCCTTTTGGTTCCAATATAATTGGAGACTGTTCAGAAAATCCAATAACCAAGTCCGTGTATAATTGTCTATCTTAGACACCACCAAACAATACTTTTGTCTATTTAAAATTGTCTATTTAAAATCTTTCCTAATCAAAATATTCGATCCCCGGCAGCGGTGCCAGAAAACTCTGATATGACTTCTAAGATACGGCCAAAACGGACGGTTTTATTCGTGCAGTGTTGTTAGGCCGCAGGACGTCAGATTCAGTTTGATCAATGTAGCACACAGTTGTTTGTTTATTTATATTGTGGAGGGCCTAAATTTACTTTTAACTTTCTAGGATGTAGAAGGTGTAAGGTAACCTAGGGTCGTGTTTTTGATTGGATTAATGAATTGAAGATCAATTGGATAATTGTCTTTTATTTAAATTACCTAGATAAAGGATAGTAGTTGATTTAAGCTAATGGTCCTAATTGCGGAAAAGTAAATAAAGTAAAAGGATATCCGGAGTATGTAGATCAGGGAAATTTTGACCAAGATATTAGTTTTGGGTTAGGGAAAGGCAATTATGTTATTATTAAGGCTATGTTTGGAATGGTGTAGAAGGTTGGATGAGCCAATTACACAGACCTACTTATCTCCAGACTCTCGGAGTTCTCGTTGAGTAGTGAAAAGCATGTCATTTGGTTGTATAATAGAAAGGTTATCCTCAATAAAGTACTAGGTTTATTAGTGAGTTGAGCTCTAATCCTGACCCTCATTATCAGTTTAGTTAACTGAATAACAACGTGCCTTGTTGATTGAACACTGATCACAAATGGAAGGAGTCCGTCAGTTTAAGTCGGCAAAACCTTAAATGAAAACTAACAACCATTGCATCATACTAGTGAGATCATATCAATCTAAATATTATACAGCATTACAGTTGATATACTAAAAGTAAAGCAGATAGAAACCTAATAGATACCTATACAATTGATATGACTTAGTCCTATGGAAAATTTAAACTTAATCTTTATATGATTTCGACACGATAAGCAAAGTCTGTAATATTGAAACCTCAAAAACTTTGAAATGTGTTCGTGTATTTATTTACCCTTTGACTATTCTCGACGATTCATGAACCAATGTGTAATTAATGATGTAAATATATATATAAATATGTATATACATATACATAAGTGTATATATAATAATTTAAATTAAAAAGTATACGTTCATCAATTAGAATTAAAAATGTAAGATAACAAACAAAATAATTAAGTTGTTATTAAAATAAATATATATAAATAGATATATGATATTATTATAAATCTACATAACTATAGATATAAAAGATTTCTATATTGAAGTATTTATAAAATATATAAATAATAAATATTCAATAGATGTAGTAATATAGCATATTATATAAATTGTAATATAAAATTATTAAAAGTAACTACAAGTTTAATTATAATTATTATATGATTATTATTACATTCATTATCATTATTAATATTAATATCAATATCATTAAAGTTATAATACTGAAATTTTTATATCTGATTTGTTAATATCATTATTATTATCACTAGTAGTAAAGTGTAAATTTAACCATATGATTAATATTAGCAATATTATTAAATATTATTATTATTAATTTCATCAAAGATTATTATTAATATAAATTATATATAAAAACATATATAAATACGTGTGTACTATCTGATATATAAAATTCACCAGCTAATTTTCTTGTCTTTCTTCCATTTTTCTTCTGAGTTATTCCTTTGTCGACTTGTGATTTACAACAATACAAACTCCGTGATTAACCAGTGTTCTTTTACAATTATCAGTTCACTCTAAATAATACAAACTGCAATACCGAAATCAAAAACCCATTTTTTTTTTACAAACTAGTTCGTTTTTTCCTCTGTTCTTGAAAAATCTTGCCAAAACTCGAATTCAAATGAAATGTCAAAATCTGTTAATGCAGTGTTACTAGGAATCTCTTACTCAAACCCTCTGTAAATATTCAAATCCCAATTCCTCTTATCAATTGTTAATTTTTGAGTCAAAGGTTTTAAAAATAAAAAGTCAAACTTCGATCTTCAGTTAAATTCTAGTTTTCTGAAAAGATTTAAGTTCAATTGATGAATCAGGAAGTTTCCAATGGTGATTTGTAAAACATTTCATGTTATAAACATCAGCTAAAAAGATCTTGATTTCATAATCTTATATTGAGTTGTGTTTGGTTTTTTCGAACACTAAACTGGTTTTTTTTTATCGCTTCTATTAGTCTCAAATACCCCAACAGATTATGTTTCTGTGTTGTTTTAGCCGAAAACCAATTGAGTGTTTTGATAATATAGCTAATTATACCACGGGTTGATTTGATTTCAAGATGATGAAGAAGATTGAAACAGATGGTAACAAGGTTTACATATATATCGGGTGTAACATAAGTAGGAAAAACAGAATCAGACGAGTGGTGGAGAGTGTTGTAGGGTGAGCGGGAGGTCACGGGTTTGAACCCGTGCAAAGGCATTTTATTTTTTGAAGCTTGTTATTGTGAGGTAGTCACCATTTTTTATTTATTATCCTTAATTATTATTACTCTTGTTATTATTATTATTAGTAATTATTGTTATTGTTAATCATTCTTATTACTAATATTAGTAATATTTTTGGTAGAATAATTAAAAGAATTATTATTATGATTATTATTAGTATTATTATTATTAAAATGAGTAAAATTATTATTATCATCATTATTAAGACTAGTAATAACTTTAAGCATTAGTTGTATTAATATATTTTGTATGAATATAAGAATTAATATTAAAGCCATTATTATTATATCATTATTAATAATATTACTATCATTATTACTATCATTATTATTGTTAATAATATTATTAGTATCATTATTACTAAAAATTATCATTTTCGATTGTGTTATTAGTAAGATTATTGCTATTATTAGTATTACCATTAGTATAAGTATTACCATTTAAAAATTATTAGTATTATCATTATGTATTATTAGTAATGATAACAAATCATTATACATATTACTATTAATATTATCATGAGCAACGTTACTACTTTATAATTACTAAAACTATTAATCTAACTAGTAATAGCAGCAAAAGTATCACTTTTATAATTAAAATTATTATCATTATTATCATTATTATTATTAGTATTATTGTTATTAGTATTATCATTAAATTAACAAACAAAAGATATTTATAAAATAAATAAATATATATATACATACATATTTAATACAAAACTTAACTATATAAATATGGTTATTTACTTAATATATATATAAAATGATATATATAGGCTATTAATATAAAAATTATATTACTAATAATAATAAATACATGTATATTTGTTCGATTACAATTATGTATATTAATAAATATACAAATGATATAGGTTTGTGAATTCGAGGCTAACCCTACACTTGTTCAATGTCGTCGTATGTATTTTTACTACAAAATACAGTAGGGTGAGTTCATTTGTTTCCCTTTTACTCTTTTACAATATATTTTTGGGACTGAGAATACATGCGCAACTTTTATAAATGTTTGACGAAATAGACACAAGTACTTAAAAATATTCTACGAATGAGTTATGAGTACACCGGATATCGCCCCTTTTTATTCTGGTAATCTAAGAATTTGGAAACCGATCTCCAATTTGACGCGAATCCTAAAGATAGATCTATGGGCACTAACGAGCCACAGTCAGAGAATTTGAACTACTTTAGTACTTTGAAATAGGTATACAACTGCAAGCTTTAAAATATATGATCAGCTTGTGAGGTGTACACAACCATCATATTTAAAAGAGTGGCCAGATTGTATGTCTTTGCATGATCGTGTGAAATGCCGGTATGCGGGGGATATTCTATATGCATCTTGTTAAGGTCGATTACCAGGTGAATTGTAGTTCGAATGAATGACTTTTAATTCGCGGGTTACGCGTATTATTTTGTACTCGGGTTACGGGTAGAATTACAATTATTAAAAATCGCGAGGCAACCTACGGGGGAGAAAAGGATATGAACCTACTCTGCTAAGCATTATGAAATATGGTTTTGTACACGAGATAGGTGTACTATATTTAAATCTTGTGGTCTATTAAAATGATGAATTTGATTGTTTACGATAAACCTATGAACTCACCAACCTTTTGGTTGACACTTTAAAGCATGTTTATTCTCAGGTATGAAAGAAATCTTCCGCTATTCATTTGCTCATTTTAGAGATATTACATGGAGTAATTCATGAAATATTTCAAAAGACGTTTCATTCGAGTCGTTGAGTTCATCAAGATTATTATTAAGTCAATTATAGTTGGATATATTATGAAATGGTATGCATGCCGTCAACTTTTGATGAAATGAAAGTTTGTCTTTTAAAAACGAATGCAATGTTTGTATAATGTATCATATAGAGGTCAAGTACCTCGCAATGTAATCAACTATCATGAATCATTTGTAATTGATATAGACTTCGTCCAGATGGATTAGGACGGGGCATTGTAGTTGGTAACACAGCGGTGGTCGTAGCGAACCAAGTCTTGCATTAGTGTGTCTAACAGGTAGTTGTTAGGATGCATTAGTGAGTACGGACTTCGACCTAGAAGTTGTTATGTTATATTAATAAGTCTGGACTTGAACCTGGTCCGCATGTCAAGAGTTTTGCTTATCATTCTTGTCAGAAATTACCTGCTTATCATTCTTAGTCTAGACACATCTTATTGCATTGATTGCATGAATAGTGTATAGACAAAAATTCATATCTTAGTATATCTGCTAATCCGTATCTTAGTGTATCTGTTACTGTAGACTTTATCTAACATGTTTCCTTAATTCTTTCCGTAATCTACGGGATCTTCTGTACTATGTATAGATATTCTATGTAATTAGAATATCATCCGATATCTGAAAATCAATTCATATCGAAAATCCTTCATTCAATTGAACGAAATGGAACTCGCCACTAGTTCAAGTTCCTTGGATTCCGACAGCTATTCCGATATGGATTTCCACTCGAGCTCCAAAAGCAGTGTAACCAGAATGGATCGGTCAATCAGCCATCATCAATTCTGGATGAATTGGGGCTGAGTTCGTAGTCGACTTAATCAATGGAGACGCGAAGAAGGTGATCTTTTCCACCAACCGAATTCATCACTTGGCGAAGAACCTGAAGCACTTACCGGCGAACCTGTTCGTAATACCATTTTCTCTCTCATTTCTCGAATATCTCTCCATGATTATATACTATCTCAAAACCTTATTCACTCGCTCATTCCTACCAACAATCATTCTGGAGTAATAAGTCAACAAGCTTCGCGCCCGAGTTATAGCCTTGAAAAATATGGTGCAAAACGTACCAGCTTCATCAACATCACCGGCACCAACAGTACGATCAATATCAGTACCGGCAACACCAGTACCACTAACAACAACATCCGCATCACACGTCTCGACATCATAATGTATACCTCGAACATCAACATCATACGCACCATAGATACCAAGGAGTACCAACAACAATGAACGATGAAGTATTGATCCATAACTTCATTAATATTCTGCGAAGAATATGTGGTTCCTAATAGTTAAAGATGAAGTATTGATCCATAACTTCATTAATATTCTGCGAAGAATATGTGGTTCCTAATAGTTTTAGAGATTACTTATTCTAGCTTAAACCAAAAAGAAAATGAGATTAATATCATATTAACTCATTAAATCCATGATTACATCTGAAGAAAATATATATGCAAGTATATTTTCATAAAGATTGTAATTAAAAATTCTTTCCTACATACTGTTAATGGTGAAGATATTTTAACGGGTAGGTAATACCCGAGAAATATTTAGATTGCACATTAATCAGTTACACGGTACATTCTGTGAATCTGATTCAACAGTCATTTACTATCCTACTCACATCCACAGCTATACGAATCCGTTCACCACAGAGTAACCATTTTCATTCAATTTCATAATTGGATTGTGACTTATCAGAATCCAACAAGTGGCATAATGAAGAAAACATTGGACAAAATAAAATTTGTTAGAAATAAACAATTTAACTATGAGAAGAATTTTGTTAAGAATCCACGCTAACTGTTCCTAGCTAACTGTTCCTAGATAACTGATTACATTTTTATTTATTGTAATTTTATTTATCGTCATTTAAATTCTGTTATTTATATTACGCACTTTAAATATCAGGACACGTATACAAGGTTTTGACATATCATATCGACGCATGTATATATATTATTTGGAATAACCATAGACACTCTATATGCGGTAATGCTCGAGCTAGCTATACAGGGTTGAGGTTGATTCTCAAATAATATATATACTTTGAGTTGTGATCGAGTCTGAGACATGTACACGGGTCACGATACGTATTAATTAATTCGAATATTATAAACTATATATGAATTATTGAGTTAGTAACTGTGGACTGCTAACTGTGGACTACCAAGATGGGACAATTAAAATGAATTAAAATATTGATTATAACATATCAAAATAAATAATTCTTCAAGTTTACCACTTGATTTCATCTTAAACCTCATTTGTATCTTGAAGATTACAATCTGCGTTCAAACTTTTCATGATCCTTGAAGACACCTCAATTGAGAGGATGAACCAACTGCATCTCATCTACGGAAGAAAAGATTGATGCATATAGTGATGCACTTGAAAACACTCAGAACCTGAGTAAACGTTTAACACGTATCTGCGCTAGCTCCTTTGGCGTTGTTATTACCGAAAATCACTTTGCAATCCCTTTCCAAAGTAGCCAAATTTTGTCACAGCTCCAGCAAATCAACTTCGACTCTCAATCGAATAAGCCTTGTTATAACCTTGATATATAAGTTTACCTTTCGTCATCGTTATCGGAGAACCATTTATATTCCACCACGTTAGTAGTAAACTTACCAGCAACTTCATTACTCATTGGCTTAAGTCTCTCCGAAGAACCATTATAATTGTTCATTAAAACCTTATCATGAACTCATCCGCACCTTGTAACGTGAATTGCTATACCAATTACCAGAAATCAGCAATCAGTATTTTGAATTTCGCAACGTTTCTACATCAATAGTTATATATATACATATAACATTTATCTCTTAGAATTATGATCCTCCACTCTGAAAAGCACTCAACCTATGAATCAATACTCTGAATTTTTGAAAAAGTTTAATGAAGTAGCAAAGGCTGTAAACGTCCCTAATAGTCAAAAGTTTGATGATAAATAATGAAGTGTTGAAAAATCTCAAAGATTTGGATACTGAAAAAATGAATTGAGTAAACCCTGAAGGAGACTCTGAACAAATCACAAGGACTAAACTTGTACACAAAGAATTCTGATGATTCTGTATATGATGAAATCTTTAGCGAACACCATGCTTCTGAATCTAAACCCTTACGGATAAATCTCCTTCATCATCCTTCGATATTAGAAATTCCAAGATATCATCGTATCTTCCATTATAAATATCCCCGATATTTCTGAAGATATTTTCATAACTATTCTTATCTGAAATCATTTATCTATTCGCGATATCAGTGTTACATCAGAAAGGAAACTAATTTAGTTACTAATTTCTGATAAATTTGAACTTAAAATGTGAATGTTAATGAAGTAGTGTTGGAAATTGATGCATGAGTTAGTATAATATAATGACACTTTATCAACGTGATTATATTATAATAAGTTATGCTGAGTTTCTTATGAAACATGATGATTCATAGACCATACCGTCATCATGTGCCATATTACACGACTCTTACATTCTATCTATTCTCTAAACATATCAAGAACAAATTTTCTTGATAGTTCAATCTTTTCTCTTGAATTCTGGTAATTTAACCAATCAAGATTGTGATATTACAATCTCTCTCTTAGAACATTAGTCATGTTCATTCGAAACTTCATACCTACGAATTCTGGACCATTATTTGCTTGACTTAAAGTCGGGAAGAGAAAAAATAAAAGGATGGAACTCCAAAATATAAAGAAAACGAAGAGGGTGGATTTATAGTGAAATATCTGACAGGGCAACCAAAGCAGATTTCCGCATTTAATTATAGAGATCTTAATTCTCCAAAGAATCAAATCTTTTAGATTTCGAAGATTTTCTTTAAATCCCTTAAATTTCGGAAAATCAACCATGACCACGTCACCAGTTAAGACAAACTTGCATCTACTCCTTTCACTCTTTTGTGATAACTTCATTCGTACTCTTCGAATAATCGAATTATTTTATCCTATTTACTCAATGGTAATAAAACTCTATTTATTAACTTATATAAGTCATGAAAACATTATTACCGTTAACCATGACCACCTCACTCAAATTTCGGGACGAAATTTCTTTAACGGGCAGGTACTGTGACGACCCGGAGATTTCTGACCAAATTTAAATTTAATCTTTATATGATTTCGACATGATAAGCAAAGTCTGTAATATTGAAATCTCAAAAACTTTGAAATGTGTTCGTATATTTATTTACCCATTGACTATTCTCGACGATTCACGAACCAATGTGTAATTAATGATGTAAATATATACATATATATATATATATATATATATATATATATATATATATATATATATATATATATATATATATATATATATATATATATATATACATATATATAAGTGTATATATAATAATTTAAATTAAAAAGTATACGTTCATCAATTAGAATTAAAAATGTAAGATAACAAACAAAATAATTAAGTTGTTATTAAAATAGATATATATAAATAGATATATGATATTATTATAAATCTACATAATTATAGATATAAAAGATTTCTATATTGAAGTATTTATAAAATATATAAATAATAAATATTCAATAGATGTAGTCATATAGCATATGATATAAATTGTAATATAAAATTATTAAAAGTAACTACAAGTTTAATTATAATTATTATATGATTATTATTACATTCATTATCATTATTAATATTAATATCTATATCATTAAAGTTATAATACTGAAATTTGTTATATCTGATTTGTTAATATCATTATTATTATCACTAGTAGCAAAGTGTAAATTTAACCATATGATTAATATTAGCAATATTATTAAATATTATTATTATTAATTTCATTAAAGATTATTATTAATATAAATTATATATAAAAACATATATAAATACGTGTGTACTATCTGATATATAAAATTCACCAGCTAATTTTCTTGTCTTTCTTCCATTTTTCTTCTGAGTTATTCCTTTGTCGACTTGTGATTTACAACAATACAAACTCCGTGATTAACCAGAGTTCTTTTACAATTATCAGTTCACTCTAAATAAGACAAACTGCAATTACCGAAATCAAAAACCCATTTTTTTTTTAACTAGTTCATTTTTTCCTCTGTTCTTGAAAAATCTGGCCAAAACTCGAATTCAAATAAAATGTCAAAATCTGTTAATGCAGTGTTACTAGGAATCTCTTACTCAAACCCTCTGTAAATATTCAAATCCCAATTCCTCTTATCAATTGTTAATTTTCGAGTCAAAGTTTTTAAAAATAAAAAGTCAAACTTTGATCTTCAGTTAAATTCGAGTTTTCTGAAAAGATTTAAGTTCAATTGAGGAATTACAAAGTTTCCAATGGTGATTTGTAAAACAATTCATGTTATAAACATCAGCTAAAACGATCTTGATTTCATAATCTTATATTTAGTTGTGTTTGGTTTTTTCGAACAGCAAACAGGTTTTTTTTTATCGCTTCTATAAGTCTCAAACACCCTACCAGATTATGTTTCTGTGTTGTTTTAGCCGAAAACCAGTTAAGTGTTTTGATAATATAGCTAATTATACCACGGGTTGATTTGATTTCAAAATGATGAAGAAGATAGAAACAGATGGTAACACGGTTTACATATATATCGGGTGTAACATAAGTAGGAAAAACAGAATCAGACGAGTGGTGGAGAGTGTTGTCGGGTGAGCGGGAGGTCGCGGGTTTGAGCCCGTGCAAGGGCATTTTATTTTTTGAAGCTTGTTATTGTGAGGTACTCAGCATTTTTTATTTATTATCCCTAATTATTATTAATCTTGTTATTATTATTATTTTTATTATTATTATTATTATTATTATTATTATTAGTAATAGTAATTATTTTTATTGTTAATCATTGTTATTACTAATATTAGTAATATGTTTGGTGGAATAATTAAAAGAATTATTATTATGATTATTATTAGTATTATTATTATTAAAATGAGTAAAATTATTATTATCATCATTATTAAGACTAGTAATAACTTTAAGCATTAGTTGTATTAATATATTTTGTATGAATATAAGAATTAGTATTAAAGCCATTATTATTATATCATTATTAATAATATTACTATCATTATTACTATCATTATTATTGTTAATAATATTATTAGTATCATTATTACTAAAAATTATCATTTTCAATTGTGTTATTAGTAAGATTATTGCTATTATTAGTATTACCATTAGTATAAGTATTACCATTTAAAAATTATTAGTATTATCATTATGTATTATTAGTAATGATAACAAATCATTATACGTATTACTATTAATATTATCATGAGCAACGTTACTACTATATAATTACTAAAACTATTAATCTAACTAGTAATAGCAGCAAAAGTATCACTTTTATAATTAAAATTATTATCAATATTATCATTATTATTATTAGTATTATTGTTATTAGTATTATCATTAAGTTAACAAACAAAAGATATTTATAAAATAAATAAATATATATATAAATATACATACATATTTAATACAAAACTTAACTATATAAATATGGTTATTTAATTAATATATATATATATATAATGATATATATAGGCTATTAATATAAAAAATTATATTACTAATAATAATAAATACATGTATATTTGTTCGATTACAATTATGTATATTAATAAATATACAAATGATATAGGTTTGTGAATCTGAGGCCAACCCTACACTTGTTCAATGTCGTCGTATGTATTTTTACTACAAAATACAGTAGGGTGAGTTCATTTGATTCCCTTTTACTCTTTTACAATATATTTTTGGGACTGAAAATACATGCGCAACTTTTATAAATGTTTGACGAAATAGACACAAGTACTTAAAAACATTCTACGAATGAGTTTTGAGTTATGAGTACACCGGATATCACCCCTTTTTAGTCTGGTAATCAAAGAATTTGGAAACCGATCTCCAAATTGACGCGAATCCTAAAGATAGATCTATGGGCACTAACGAGCCCCAGTCAGAGAATTTGAACTGCTTTAGTACTTCGAAATAGGTATACAACCGCCAGCTTTAAAAGATATGATCAGCTTGTGAGGTGTACACAACCATCATATTTAAAAGAGTGGCCTGATTGTATGTCTTTGCATGACCGTGCGAAATGCCGGTATACGGGGGATATTCTATATGCATCTTGTTAAGGTTGATTACCAGGTGAATTGTAGTTCGTATAAAAGACTTTTAATTCGCGGGTTACTCGTATTATTTTGTACTCAGGTTACGGGTACAATTACAATTATTAAAAATCGCGAGGCAACCTACGGGGGAGAAAAGGATACGAACCTACTCTGCTAAGCATTATGAAATATGGTTTTGTACACGAGATAGGTGTACTGTATTTAAATCTTGTGGTCTATTAAAATGATGAATTTGATTGTTTACGATAAACCTATGAACTCACCAACCTTTTGGTTGACACTTTAAAGCATGTTTATTCTCAGGTATGAAAGAAATCTTCCACTGTTCATTTGCTCATTTTAGAGATATTACTTGGAGTAATTCATGACATATTTCAAAAGACGTTGCATTCGAGTCGTTGAGTTCATCAAGATTATTATTAAGTCAATTATAGTTGGATATATTATGAAATGGTATGCATGCCGTCAACATTCGATGAAATGAAAGTTTGTCTTTTAAAAACGAATACAATGTTTGTAAAATGTATCATATAGAGGTCAAGTACCTCGCAATGTAATCAACTATCGTGAATCTTTTGTAATCGATATGGACTTCGTCCAGATGGATTAGGACGGGGCATTACATCATGGTAGTATCGGAACGCATTATTAAACATAAAAGGTAAGAATACATGTTTAATACAAAAGACAAGCGTTTCGGATAAAAACCTAAAAAAGGCTGAAGAAATCTGCCCGAGATCGCAGGGACTCACCGGGATATCCTCCGGAAAATAAAAGCTAAGCTAGCTACTACTAAAAACTAACTAAAAACCTTGAAAATATAATGTGAAATACAATTTGAGTGTGTGTTCAAATGGATGGAAAGAGCCCTTTAAATAGACTTGAAATTTGCCAGCAAACAGCTGGCAGGCCATTTGGCAAGCCGTTTGCTGAGCCCGTTTGACCAGATCAACTGTTTGTTGTGCCCGTTTGCTTGACCTGTGTGGCAAGCCTTTTGACATAGTGGCAAGCTATTTGGCAGCCCATTTAACAGGCCGTTTGTCTTGCTGATTTGCTGGATCGTAACTTGATTTCTTGTCTTTCACCGTTTTTAATCTAGAATCTTCGTTTTACCTCTGTTTTACTCGATTCTTTTTACATTGCCTTCGTAATTACTTAATCTACAATCAACTGAAAAAGTGATAATTTGTCCGACAAAGCTTAAAACTTTATTGATTTAGGGCCTAATATCGGGGGTAAAAACGTGACTTTTTTTCCGATATCAGCAATGCTTCAAATAATCTTAAAGTACCACCAAAATGGACTGCAATTCAAACCTAAGTCTACCCGAATCAACCATTCCCCGGTCAAAGTCAACTCCATCTCCTAAGAGGTCATCAAACATCAATTACTAAGTATAAAATCTTCACAAATTCAAACTTTGACCTCCTTGACTTTAACTAATTGTGTACAATTCACGGGATAGCCATTGATGTGTGCAGAGGTGTATACAAAATAGTTATATTTTTGTTACGAAATACTATAAAATACGATACAATTTTACACAAGTTATTTATTTATTTAAAGAGTAGATATACCTAAACCTTGCTACAACACTTATAGGCAGTGTACCTAATCGTACAGTAGTATAGTTTTTAGTAAGTCCGTTTCGTTCCACAGGGAGCTAGCCAAGTTTAACGCTATATTTTTAACAACTATATTTATACAAAATATATATAATTATATATAGTATTATAATTATAAAAGGGGGTTTTTACCGTTTAATGATCGGTTTGTCGATTTTATATTTTAAGCATAAAGATAAATGACGATAATATAAATGACAAAATTTAAATTGCAATAAAGTAAATTGCAGTAATTAAAATGACAGTAAATAAAGGTACGATGAAATATGAAATAAAAGTATTATGCTTATTTAAACTTCCGTAATCATGATGTTTGACGTTTTGATTTTAATTTATTACCCTGGGTTAATTGTCTTTTGTCCTGAATTATTTGATACCTATTTGGTTTTTGTCCATAATAGTCCATCGGTCATAATTATAAAATGCTCATCAATTAACCTTATTCTCGAAGTCAAATATTCCAACTAATTAGGGATTCGAACTGTAACAAGGTTTTAATACTTTGTTTAATGATTACACCAGGATATCAACTGCGTGTAATCCAAGGTTTTATTACTTTGTTAACAATTACACCAATTATCCTTGTATGTAATCTACCCCTGTTTTAATGAGATATGAATATTAATTTACCCACTTGATCAGAATGAATAATCAATTACCCAACCCAAATAATTAATTAAATGATCGTAAAAGATGTCGTATAAACGTCACTAAATAGAACATACATAATCATTTTAATAATTATTAGATTAACTAATTTGAAGATAGGTTCGACAGGTTCCAATGAGTGGTCGCTCAATTAGACAATACCCCTTATCTATTAATAGTCATAGTCCAATGTCCACAAGTGTCGATCTTTTGTCCAAACCTTAATTATGGTACAAAATCTAATAACCCGTCTTAATATTTAGTCTAACATCACGATTACTTTGGCTCAAATAAGCATAATAATAACTTAGTTACGAGACATTAATTTAAAAAGGAAGAACATAGCTTACAGTGGTGATTAATCGCGTAGCGTTACACGGACAGAGTTCCGACTTAAAACCCGTAAAACATTCTTAAAATAACCTTATTATTATTAACTTAAAATTAAACTTTAAATTATATATATATATATATATATATATATATATTTTTACGTTACATATGAAGGAAAAGAAAAAGGTGTGTGATATTCGGCCGAAAAATGCGAAATTTATAGATGTGGTCAGACTTTTGGGCTCATGCGATCGCATGAAAAATGGTCTACCAGGCCATGCGATCGCATGGCCAGCTGGATCAGGCCACCTACTTTTGTTTTCTAGTTTTGCCGACGTTTTATTATATAATATAATATAATATATATATAATTTTAAGAATTATTTATATATTATATTATATTTACGTGCATAGTTGACTTGTAATTTTAGCTCCGTTGTGTCGTGCATTGAGAGTTGACTCTGGTCCCGGTTCCAGATTTTCGAACGTCCTTTCGTATAATTTAATATCTTGTACTTTGCGTTTTGCGACTTGTACTTTTGTAATTTTGAGAGTTTCTCATCAATATTTAGAACCACTTGGATTGTACTTTGTACTTTTTAGCTTTTTGGTCATTTGTGTCTTCAAATGATCGTTTTCTTCTTTTGTCTTCGCATTATTTATTTAAACGAATATTACATAAAAATAGAACAATTGCAACTAAAAGCTTTACATATTGGAAGGATATTGTGCCTAAATATATGTTCATTTGGAGCACTATCAACCAACAACTCACCAAAATATCAATCAAATCAAATCTCAACATTATTCACAATTTCCTCAAATTCACCAAAATATACTCAAGATGTCACAAAATGTATACCATAAGCTCTAATCACCATGAAAATCATAAAATATACCCAAAATGAATAAGGGCCATGAACATCATAAAAATCACCATTTGCCAAGAAGTGCATCGTGTATAAAGCGTATGCCCTCAAAAAGTATGCTCCTTTATTCAACCCGATATGGCTATCCCTCTTCCATCTCCATACCCCCAAAACACCAATGATTCGTCAAATCCAAATATAATCGTCAATTTTAAATTTTGGGTTAAGGTGGGTGTGCCAAAGCTAGAGGACTGGGTACCCCTATCTTTATTGGTCAACCTGGGCTCAGGATGACCGTCACTCATCAAGCTTTCTATCACAACTCTAACATTTCTCTCATAGCGGGGCGAAAGCATTGACAGAGGTTCGTGGAATTAGGGCCCCACGTGGCTAAATAAGAGGTCCATCAATTCCAATATTTTGGCGGATTTTTGAATTCCTTGACGAGTGGTTGTTACCCACTCTGGAGTGTTAAAGATGAAACCTTCGACACCCGGCTAGGAAGGCTTTACTTCCTAAAAAATCACACTTTACTTGGGAGACTTTACTCCCAAGCTTGGAACACAACTAAACTTGAAAGACTTTACTTCCAAGCTTGGAAGACTTGACTTCCGAAACAACAAATGGGAGGACTCGACTCTCCCGGGAGTGTCAAAGCTCATGGCTTTTATTCACTCATCTACTTCCCACATAACAACCTTTTATGCTTATATTGAGAAAAGGTAGGAAGTAGTAACTACCTTTCTGTTAATTGATAGAACAAAAGGGTGCCATAGCTTTTAGCTATGGTCTGTGTTATCTAGCAATACTAGCACGAAGCCATTACTCTTCTTTAAGAAGATAGCACACGGTGAAGCTCGGTGGCTCCTCTTCCCACAGTATGATACATCGATTGAAACATCATGAAATGATGAAACAACCAATGTCAATATAAAATAATATGGATTAGGAAGTCTCCCGCACCAAGTAGAACAACATTCGAGAGACTTACTCCCTATCAAAAATGGATGGACTTGAGTCATCCGGAAGTGTTAAATATTTTTACTTTAAACACTTGGTTTTGGTGCACAACATGCATGGAAGACTTTAACTTCCGAGCACAAGTTTTGATTTTTCTTTTGATTTCATCATTACAAAAATCTTTTGAAAGTGGGAGACTTTACTCCCACTGTTTGAGGGAAGACTTTACTTTTGTAATTTTGAAGCACGAGGAAAAGACTTTGCATTTCAATCTTTTACAAGCTCTAACCATTTAAAGTTTATGATTTATATTAATGTAATGGCTAGAGACTTGTTCCAAAAATTAGTTTTATCAACATTGCAACATTAATCTTTGATAAGCATATGTGACAAGTTTAACCCGAAAAAGTCCAAAATGACCCGAGATTTACTCTCCCCCTAAATTTAGTTTGATGCAATGCCCTCATTGTATTAAACGATGAATTTTAAGTAAAATTGAGGGACATTTTGAAAATAGCATAGAAGAGAGAAGAATTAAAAGCCGAAATAGATCAAGTGATCTTTATTTTCATCAATCGGATAAACATAGTCACCAAAAGTTTACATGTCGATGAGCTTGACACCTGAACTTAATGCCAGGCTTGGATCAATCATCAAAAAGGTATATCCTGCCACTAAGATCGTCAACAAGCAAAAGAACCACAAGCTTACACAAAAGCATCCACACATAATTGCCGAATTATTACAAGCATAATGGTGATCATGTGTGAGAGTAGCAATACAAATGTACTACCTCATACCAAATCAATAATCCGAGATCCCACAGCATAATTCTCAAATTAAGTTAAGTTACATGCCAAATTATTAAAATTATTTCACAAATCATTACCACGATGAATTACCAATTACCCATTGTGAGTTGAGGTTTACCGTCCATGTGCGTCTCCCTAAGCAATCATCATAACTCAAACGAGCCATAGGAATTTTCTCCAAACCATTAAAATTGACTTTTAAGAACTTTGCAATTCTAGTCACATAATGACCACCAACACTTGGAAGCGTAGACTTCTCGCCACGTGCGTCAAATAGATAAGTTGTGATGAGGTTGGGGATATGAAGGTGTTTTTGCTTGTGAACACGATGAATCAACCAAATATTGAACAATGTCATCTTATCAACATCCTTCGTTCGGTGAAGACCGATTGAGCAAAGAAACCTTGAATGCACCTAAGTTTAAGGCTTTTGAGTGCATGAGAAACTTCATTTTCGGGAATAAATTCAACATTGCTAATCTTGTGCCACACTTTCTTTGGATAAAACTGGCATGGATTGAAAGTTTCGCACTTGGCCAAGTACTTGTAGGTATCATTGGGATTAGACTCATAGTAGAGATCGAGACACCCCATAATTTGGCTCATGCTCATTTTCCTTTCTTTTCCCCTAGCTTAAATGTGAGATAGTTGTTCAACCATGGCGAGCGGACCTTGAAATTAACCCTTAAAGTTTGTAGGAATTCACGGGTTAGCGTTGGGTAGATGTCCTCACGCATGTAAAGAAGAGGCTTCCATGGGTGCAAAACTTGATTATGGTCTTTAACCATGAGCGCATCCCGAATCTCATGCCCTAAACCCGCTAATTCAAATTGAGTCCAATAGACGTACTTGGTCGGGCACACCAGCATATGAATCCTATTAACCATTTGAAATTGAAGTGTCTCGTCACTTAAAAGCTCTTGCAACCATTCATGAGCATCAGTGGATCTTACAAGTCCCTTTACTTTATCACTTCCCTGAAATGAATTCAATAAACACAGCGCAAAGGTGGCTTCATAGCTTTAGCATAAATTAAAGATTTCACATTCAAATATTGATGGGGGTACATGCCCCGTTCATTTAATTCAATAGCCAAAAGCTTCACAATCAACTAGTATGATCAAAATTGCTCACATGCTAAAGTTAAACTCTTAGTCAAGGTTCAAAAATTCAAATTTTTCTTAAGACTAGTAACATGCAATTTTATGTAGCAATTAGCCATAACGTCTCAATTCTAATCAATAACAAGAAGCTTTAATCACAAAGTTACCCAAATTGGTCAAACATAGTCAACATCTAAAAATCAAGAACCCTAATCTCAATTCAAGCTCATACAAGCATGAAAATTGGATCCTTGTTGATCTAGACATGTTATAGAAGTGTATAGCAACCAATTGTATCATCACGCTTAGACATCAATTTCAAAAACCCCCAAATTGGGATGAACCCTAGAAATTCAAAATTTAAATTTGTGAATTCAAGCATGCAAATCATCTTAGGAATCATGAGAATAATAGAATATATCACCAATTTATCATAATCATCATCAATTGCTTAGAAATCTAGAAACAAGTAGAAGCAAGAACATAACAAGAATTATGCAATGAATTGAAGATAAGTGTTAATGAAGCATGGATCTTACTTTACTCATGTTAATTGTTGATAAGAATGCAAGAAATCTTCACAAAAGATGTTAATTTCGTGTCGGAGTTCGAATTAGATGATACTTAGCTGTTTTGAGAGAGAGTAAATGAAGTGGGTGAAATAAAAATTGAAGTTTTTCTGGGTCATGCAGAGTTTTTAAGTACCAGGTCCAGGAGCACCGCTCTTAAAACAGAAGCGCCGTTCCTGAAAACAAAAGTGCCGCTTATAAAAAGCAAAAGCGCCGCTCTTGGCTAGTGTCCATTTTTGGTTCCAAATCACTAACTATAGCGGCACTCTTGAGACAGAAGCGTGTAAGTACCCGAACTTTTCCATGTTTATATATATTAATTGAGATTGATATTTACATGACTAAATGTTTCCAACGTGTTAAGCAATCAAACTTGTTAAGACTTGATTAAATGAAATAAGTTTCATATAGACAATTGATCACCCAAGTTGACCGGCGATTCACGAACGTTACAAAATTGTAAAAACTACATGTTGTGGTATATATAGACATATATATATGGTTGACATGAGATTATGATGAGTAAGTATCTCACTAAGTATATTAACAATGTGTGATATACATAAGAAATGAGATTACTAAGTTAAGAAACTCGAAATGATATATATAACGATTATCGTTATGATAACGTCTACTAAATACAAGTGTATCATATTAAGATATTGATACACTATATTTAACATGATAAAATGATATTTAAATATATCATTAAGTGTGTTAACAATGAACTACATATGTAAAAACAAGACTACTAACTCAAGAATTACGAAACGAGACTTATATGTAACGATTATCGTTGTAACGATATTTTAATGTATATATCATATTAAGAGATATTCATACATCATAATATCATGATAACATAATAATTTAACATCTCATTTGATATAATAAACATTGGGTTAACAACATTAATTGAGATCGTTAACTTAAAGGTTTCAAAACAACACTTACATGTAACGACTAACGAAGACTTAACGACTCCATTAGAATGTATATAAATGTTGTGTTTTGATATGTATTCTTACACTTTTGAAAGACTTCAAGACACATATCAAAGTACTTCTACTTAACAAAAATGTTTACAATTACATCCTCATTTAGTTTCATCAACAATTCTACTCGTATGCACCCGTATTCGTACTCGTACAATATACAACTTTTAGATGTATGTTCTATTGGCATATACACTCCAATGATCAGCTCTTGGCAGCCCATGTGAGTCACCTAACACATGTGGGAGCCATCATTTGGCAAATAGCATGAAATATCTCATAAAATTACAAAAATATTAGTAATCATTCATGACTTATTTACATGAAAACAAAATTACATATCATTTAAATCTAATCCATATACCAACGACCAAAAACACCTACAAACACTTTCATTCTTCAATTTTCTTCATCTAATTGATCTCTCTCAAGTTCCATCTTCAAGTTCTAAGTGTTCTTCATAAATTCCATAAGTATAGTTTCATAAAAATCAAGAATACTTCCAAGTTTGCAAGTCTACTTCCAAGCTTTCTAATCCATTCCAAGTAATCATCTAAGATCAAGGAACCTTTGTTATTTACAGTAGGTTATCTTTCTAATTCAAGGTAATATTCATATTTAAACTTTGATTCAATTTCTACAACTATAACAATCTTATTTCGAGTGAAAATCTTACTTGAACTGTTTTCGTGTCATGATTCTGATTCAAGAACTTTCAAGCCATCCAAGGATCCTTTGAAGCTAGATCCATTTTTCTCATTTCCAGTAGTTTTATCCAGAAAACTTGAGGTAGTAATGATGTTCATAACATCATTCGATTCATACATATAAATCTATCTTATTCGAAGGTTTAAACTTTGTAACGACCCGGATTTTCCGATCGTTTTATACTTATGAGATTAATATTTACATAAAATAAACCTTACCAACATGATAAGCAATCCAAACTGTTGAGACTTATGTTTTTGAAAAGAGTTTCACACAACGTTTGACCGCCCAATTTGACCGATGATATCACGAACTATATAACACACGATAATTATACGATTATGTATATGTACATATCTATACATATTTAACATGATTTAAGGATGGTTTAACATTTCATTGTGAACTAACAACAATGAGTTATAAGTATACTTTGAGACCACAAACTTAAGTTTTCAAAACGATAACTATATGTAACGTTCTTTGACATATATACTTACAATCTATAATGTGTTGGTGATCTATGTCACCAATATGATTTAAGTGTAATGGGATTAATTTGTAACCAAAATAATCTTGATAAATATCGAACAAGTTTGGGGAAGTGTGGAGTGCACACTTGTTTGAACTTATCTTGATTATGACGGGGGTTCAGGGGCAGCGCCCCCGATAAGCGGGGTCCAAGGGATGGCAAGGGGCTTTTATTAAAAATGTCTTAAAATTTTATTTTGGCCCGGTTTGACCCAAAAATAAAAGCTCAGTTTTTGAGCCTCTTTTACAGTTATAAACCCGTCCATATTTGAATTCTTGTTCCGATTCCTCAAAATTTCTACAAGTATATCTAGGGTATATGTAACCGTATCATACCCAGCTTCTATACGTATTTACTATTGGTATATACCAACAATAAACTTCAATGATCAGCCACTAGACATGATGTTACATGTGGGAACCAGCCATTTAACCTCATGTGTGACTTTTGTGCAAGAAAATAAACTAAATCTCCTATATATCCATCCCATAATCATGCTATTTTGCACACAAACACATAAAATTTCATTTCCAATTTTCTTTCAAGTTAATTCACTCCCTAATCTCTCTTCATTTACCTACTCAAGAACGTATCAATATAGTCATCCGATTTCAAGGAGATTACTTCCAATCTTACAATCCCACTCTACCACTCTATTGATTCCAAGATTTTTCTTACCTTTTCCAGTAGCTTTGTCCAAGTAACTTGAGGTAGTAACCTTATTCATAACCTTATTCGATTCATATTTATATAGCTATCTTATTTTGTGTTGTAAAATTTTAACAACAAGAACATAGTTTGAGTGATTTCAAACTTGTTCGCAAACTAAATAGATCCTTCTAATTTGATTTTTAAAAACACTTCAAGACCTGTAATATATCATATTATGACAAAATCGGATTAATCATATCTTGGCTAATTAACATAATATTTAATATATATTTACTTATGATTTGATTTTATATATTTCAGGACCACCCGTAAACAACACGAGAAGATTAATCATAAGACCTCATGATTGTATGCAACACGTCATTTGACAACACGGTACTTTATGTACGCAACACGTCACTTGACAACATGGTACCATGCGTCGAGATTAATTCTGATCAATACGAATACGATGGGGTCTTTATTTATTTTATTTAAGCAACTAATTGTGGACCACTAACATCGGACTGCTAACTACGGACTAAGAAAATATTAAAAGTATTAAAAGTATATATATATATATATATATATATATATATATATATATATATATATATATATATATATATATATATATATATATATATATATATATATATATATAACGATTACTTGAAAAGAAAATATGTTGACATATTATATATATGGTTAGGTTTGTGATATCAATCGGAGACCAAGTCGTGTTTATTACCTTCAAGGCAAAAGTGAGTATATAGTCCCACTTTTAAACTCTAAATATTTCGGGATGAGAATACATGCATTTTATGATTTACGTTATGGACACAAGTGATTAAAAATATATATTCTACGTTGAGTTGTACCACTGGCATACTTCCCTGTAGCTTGGTAACTATTATTTACATGAGGTATTGTAAACGCGAATCCTGTTGATAGATCTATCGGGCCTGACAACCCCAACCGGACTGGACGACCAGTATTCAACGGTTGCACAGTACTTCATTTCGGTGACTACACTTGGTACGGTGTAGTAAGATTTCATAATAAAGGGAATATGCAACGTTGATTAAATGTTAAGTATGGTTATCAAGTGCTCAACAACTTAGAATATTTTTATTAAAACGTTTATATATGAAATCTTGTGGTCTATATTTATAACGCTGCCGGCATTAAACCTATATCTCACCAACTTTATGTTGACGTTTTAAGCATGTTTATTCTCAGGTGATAACTAAAAGCTTCCGCTGCAACATGTTGAATTTAAGCAAGATCTTGAGTATGCATATTTGTGTCAAAAATAAAACTGCATATCGGAAGATTTGTAATGTAAAATATGTTGGAGGTCGTATTGTTATTATCACATGGAAAGTTTGTAAGTCTAAGATTTTCGCTAAACGATAATCATTATTAAGTTGTTTAAACCTTGTATTTGTAATAAAAGCTATGGTTTGTATTGTAAAAACGAATGCAGTTTTTGAAGAATGTCGCATATAGAGGTCAATACCTCGCGATGAAATCATATATTATTGTATTCGTCCTTATGGTTAAGGTCGGGTTATGACAAACTTGTAATCACTAGAACATAGTTTAGTTAATTCTAAACTTGTTCGCAAACAAAAGTTAATCCTTCTAACTTGACTTTTAAAATCTACTAAACACATGTTCTATATCTATATGATATGCTAACTTAATGATTTAAAAGCTGAAATCACGATGAACACCATAATATCGGATATATGCCGTCGTAGTGAAACCGGGGGCTGTTTTGGTTTGGATAATTAAAACTATGATAAACTTTGATTTAAAAGTTGTTCTTCTGGGAAAATGATTTTTTTTATATGAACATGAAACTATATCCAAAAATCTTGGTTAAACTCAAAGTGAAAGTATGTTTTTCAAAATGGTCATCAAGATGTCGTTCTTTCGACGGAAATGACTACCTCTTTAGCAATTGACATGTAACTTAAATTTCTGACTATAAACCTATATTTTTTCTGTTTAGATTCTTAAATTAGAGTTCAATATGAAACCATAGCAATTTGATTCACTTAAAACGGATTTAAAATGAAGAAGTTATGGGTAAAACAAGATTGGATATTTTTGATCTTTTTAGCTACGGGAAATGTTTAACAAATCTATACAAATCATATACTAGCTAACTATTATACATGTATTCTAATATATTATCTAATCTTGGGATACCATAGACACGTATGTAAATGTTTTGACATATCATATCGACCCATGTATATATATTATTTGGAACAACCATAGACACTCTATATGCAGTAATGTTGGAGTTAGCTATACAGGGTTGGGGTTGATTCCAAAAATATATATACTTTGAGTTGTGATCTAGCCTGAGACGTGTGTACACTGGGTCGTGGATTGATTCAAGATAATATATATATATCGATTTATTTCTGTACATCTAACTGTGGACAACTAGTTGTAGGTTATTAACGAGGACAGCTGACTTAATACACTCAAATCTTTAAAACATAATAAAAATGGTTGTAATTATATTTTGATCATACTTTGATATATATGTACATATTTGTATAGGTTCGTGAATTTATCTTTGGCCAAGTCTTATTTCTGAGGAAGGAAATATCTGAGAAAGTGAGTTATATTCCCACTTTTAAAATCTAATATTTTTGGGATGAGAATACATGCAGGTTTTATAAATGATTTACAAAATAGACACAAGTACGTGAAACTACATTCTATGGTTGAATTATCAAAATCGAATATGCCCCTTTTTATTAAGTCTGGTAATCTAAGAATTAGGGAACAGACACCCTAATTGACGCGAATCCTAAAGATAGATCTATTGGGCCTAACAAACCCCATCCAAAGTACCAGATGCTTTAGTACTTCGAAATTTATATCATATCCGAAGGGTGTCCCGGAATGATGGGGATATTCTTATATATGCATCTTGTTAATGTCGGTTACCAGGTGTTCACCATATGAATGATTTTTATCTCTATGTATGGGATGTGTATTGAAATATGAAATCTTATGGTCTATTGTTACGATTTGATATATATAGGTGAAACCTATAACTCACCAACATTTTTGTTGACGTTTAAAGCATTTTATTCTCAGGTGAATACTAAGAGTTTCCGCTGTTGCATAATAAAATAAGGACAAGATTTGGAGTCCATGTTTGTACGATATTGTGTAAAAACTGCATTCAAGAAACATATGTCGATGTAATATATTTCTATTGTAAACCATTATGTAATGGTCATGTGTAAACAGTATATTTTAGATTATCATTATTTGATAATCTACATAATCCTTTCAAACCTTTATTGATAAAATAAAGGTTATGGTTGTTTTAAAAAAGAATGCAGTCTTTGAAAAACGTCTCATATAGAGGTCAAAACCTTGCAACGAAATCAATTAATATGGAATGTTTATAATCAATATGAACGGGACATTTCAGTTGGTATCTGAGCGTTGGTCTTTGAGAACCAGAAAATTTGCATTAGTGTGTCTTATCGAGTTTGTTAGGATGCATTAGTGAGTCTGGACTTCGACCGTGTTTTCTTTAAAAATGATTGCTTAACATTTTTGTTGAAAACTATATATTATTAACATGTAAATATTATGTGATATACTAATCTCTTAACATATTTGATATTGTGTGATAGATGTCGACCTCTAGCACAAATCCCATTAACTCACCTAATAATAACGAAGAGTCGAATATATATTGGCAAGATTCACAAGTTCCCGAAGAACCGGAAGAAGAGGAACCGGAAGAAGAGGAACCAGAAGAAGAGGAACCGGAAGAAGAAGATGTTCCGGAGGGGGAATAGTAGGAACCACAGAAAACCGGTCAAATAAAAGAAAATCCTCAACCAATGGACCAAAGTTAATAATGGTCAATGGTGTTTCCGCTAAGGAAGCAAAATATTGGGAAACTTACCAATTTTTTGATGAATTGGATCCTGATGAGGATTTCGATGATGTTATAGAAATTACCCCGAACCAATTTAATGAGGCAAAAGAAAATAATAAGGGAAAAGGCATCAAAATAGAGAAATCTAATTCTGACCCCTATGAACTTTATATGTACCGTCAACACCCGTATTTTCAATATCGTGACAATAACCCGGGAACCTCTAAACCACCAGGTTTTTCTAAACCAATGTGGAAAACGACGGCTCGTATTAGAGGAACATCATATATCCCTAGAAAATTAGGAAAAAGAAACAAGTCCGAAGAAGAAGAAGAAACCAGTGATTCAGATTAGAGGGGTGTGAGCATGTTGTGTAATAAATGTATTGTAGTGTGCTTGTACTTTTATGTTCTATGTAAAAATTGCTTGTATTGTTTGTTATTACGAATATAATCCTTGTCTATTTTACAGTATAAAAATAAAATGGACGTTAAGGGTAGACAACCGAATATTTTAGAAGACCTACCAGAGGATATGATTGAGGAAATCTTGTCTAGAGTCGGTCAGAATTCATCAGCACATTTAGTTATGGAGAAATTAACTTGTCAAACATTTGAAAGACTTTCCAGAAATGCGTTAGTTTATAAAAGGCTTTCCTTTGATAGGTGGGGTATATCACATTGGGGAGACTTTAAGTTACGCCGTGTTTTCTTTAAAGCGTTAAATGCGGGGAACCCAAATGCAATTTTACGCTACGGGTTAAGAACCTATTTTGACTCAACAAATCCCAACATAGGATTTCGTGAATTAGAAAGAGCTTCTAACATGCAACATAAAGAAGCATGTTATGCTTACGGGTTAGTGATGTTCGCTTCTTACCAAAGTGAGAAAAAGAACATTGGATTGCAGCTTTTAAATAAAACTTTCCCACAAGTGACGGATTCAGTAGTTGGGGTGACAAACAAGGTTTTTAGATTATTACGGGGCTGTTGGACTTAATGAAACCCTCGTCTTTTTGACGACATTACAACATGCTGCCTAGCCAATGGTCATAACGGTTATTTTCTACAAGACCAAGGATGGGAAGTCGTCTTAGTAAAACCAGAATGCATGACTTGTTTCTGGACTTATGAATTACGTGTCTTTATTTCCTTTGCTGAACAACTTGCGTATTAACTAGATTTATCTTCAAAACTGTCCTGTATCATAGTGTACTATATTTCATGTTATATGTAATATAGCGAAGTTGTAAGTTTGAAGAATATTTGTATGTGATATATTATTATAATCAGTTTTTCATATGGAATTGTAGTAGTTGAATTGTATATTAGCTACTAAGGATGAACTTAACGGGTAGGTAGTACCCGAATTTAAACTTATAAAATGCTAATATGAAGAAAAAGCTTTTATAAATGAGTTCATATTATGCTACGAGATACTATTGACTACTCTTAATATTATGTATCATTAACTTGTTTCATTTGACTATTTTGAAGGAAATGGCACCGACTACTCGACACACCTTGAATATGAGCGCAGAGGAATTTTGTGCCTTTCTTGCTTAAAACATAGCCGCAGTACAGGCTGCACTACATACCAACAATAACTATGAATCTAGCAATACAGCTAACGGCGCAAGAAATCATGTAGGATGCTCCTACAAGGAATTCACTGCCTGCAAACCTTCAGAATTTGATGGGACCGAAGGACCAATCGGATTGAAACGGTGGACCGAGAAATGTGAATCGGTGTTTGCCATAAGTAAGTGTGCTGAAGGAGACAAAGTGAAGTACGCTACACATACCTTCACAGGTATTGCGTTAACATGGTGGAATACCTATCTAGAGCAAGTGGGATAAGATGCTGCTTACGCGCTACCGTGGTCAGCATTCAAGCACTTGATGAACGAGAAGAACCGTCCCAGAACCGAGGTCAATAAGCTTAAGTCAAAACTTAGAGGGTTAATAACACAGAGATTCGATATTACTTCGTACGAAAGACGATTCACAGAATTGTGCCTATTGTGTCCGAGAGCGTTCGAAGATGAGGAAGAGAAGATCGACGCGTTTGTGAAAGGGTTACCGGAGAGAATCCAAGAAGATATAAGTTCACACGAGCCTGCCTCCATACAAAAGGCATGTAAAATGGCTCACAAACTAGTGAACCAGATTGAGGGAAGAATTAAAGAACAGGCGGCCGAAGAGGCCAACGTGAAGCTAGTCAAAAGAAAGTGGGAGGAAAACGGTGATAAGAGTCACCAAAACAAAAACAACTATCCCAACAATCGCAACATCAATCGCAACTGCAACAAACGGCACAACAACAACAACAACAACAACAACAACAACAACAACAACAACAACAACAACAACAACTACAATCATCCCAACAACAATAATAACCGCAACAACAACAATCAGAAGCAGCTATGCCAAAGGTGTGAAAAGTATCACTCGGGGTTCTGCACCAAATTTTGCAACAAGTGTAAAAGAAATGGTCATAGCGCGGCAAAGTGTGAGGTCTACGGACCAGGGGTTAACAGAACGAAAGGAACAAATGGTGTCAGAACGAGTAATGGCGGAGCAAGTTATGCCAATGTAGTTTGTTATAAATGTGGAAAACAGGACACATTATTAGAAATTGCCCGAACCAGGAGAACACGAATGAACAAGGCTGTGGAATAGTTTTCAATATTAATGCGGCAGAGGCACAGGATGACCCGGAGCTTGTTACGGGTACGTTTCTTATTGACAATAAATCTGCTTACATTTTATTTGATTCGGGTGCGGATAGAAGCTATATGAGTAGAGATTTTTGTGCTAAATTAAGTTGTCCATTGACGCCGTTGGATAGTAAATTTTTACTCGAATTAGCAAACGGTAAATTAATTTCAGCAGATTATATATGCCGAAATCGAGAAATTAAACTGGGTAGCGAAATATTTAAGATTGATTTGATACCAGTAGAGTTAGGGAGTTTTGATGTAATAGTTGGCATGGACTGGCTGAAGGAGATGAAAGCAGAGATCGTATGTTACAAAAATGCAATTCGCATTGTACGAGAAGAAGGAGAACCCTTAATGGTGTACGGAGAAAAGGGCAACACGAAGCTACATATTATTAGTAATTTGAAGGCACAAAAACTAATAAGAAAAGGTTGCTATACTATTCTAGCACACGTCGAGAAAGTGCAAACTGAAGAAAAGAGCATCAATGATGTTCCCGTCGCAAAAGAATTTACCGATGTATTTCCGAAAGAATTATCGGGACTACCTCCACATCGAGCTGTTGAATTTCAAATAGATCTTGTACCAGGAGCTGCACCAATAGCTCGTGCTCCTTACAGACTCGCACCCAGCGAGATGAAAGAACTGCAAAGCCAACTGCAAGAACTATTAGAACGTGGTTTCATTCGACCAAGCACATCACCATGGGGAGCTCCTGTTTTGTTTGTCAAGAAGAAGGATGGTACATTTAGGTTGTGTATTGACTACAGAGAGTTAAATAAACTTACCATCAAAAACCGTTATCCACTGCCGAGAATTGACGACTTATTTGATCAACTACAAGGTGTAGTGACCCGAACTTTTCCATGTTTATATATATTAATTGAGATTGATATTTACATGATTAAATGTTTCCAATATGTTAAGCAATCAAACTTGTTAAGGCTTGATTAATTAAAATATGTTTCATATAGACAATTGACCACCCAAGTTGACCGGCGATTCACGAACGTTAAAACTTGTAAAAATGACATGACGATATATATATATGGATATACATATGGTTAACATGAGATTATGATAAGTAAGTATCTCCATAAGTATATTAACAATGAGTTATATACATATAAACAAGACTACTAACTTAAGGATTTCGAAACGAGACATATATGTAACGATTATCGTTGTAACGACATTTAAATGTATATATATCATATTAAGATATATTAATATATCATAATATCATGATAATATAATAATTTAACATCTCATTAGATATAATAAACAATGGGTTAACAACATTAATTGAGATCGTTAACTTAAAGGTTTCAAAACAACACTTACATGTAACGACTAACGATGACTTAACGACTCAGTTAAAATGTATATACATGTAGTGTATTTAGATGTATTAAAATACTTTTGGAAGACTTCAAGATATATATCAAAACACTCATACTTAACAAAAATGGTTACAGTTACTTTCCCATTCTTTTCTTTCATCAAGAATTCTAGTCGTATTCTTACCCGTATTATACACAGCTTCAAAACGTACTTACTATGGGTATATACCAATAGGAACTAGCATGGGATTCCACTCTTGATTATATCATGTATGACTAATCAATTTTAACTTCTACCATGAGCTAGTCAACTAACTAGAACTCCTTTTAACCCCACTCACCACTCACCAATTACCACTCATCATTCACTTCATTTCACTTCCAATTCTCTTTCTAATTCTCTCTCAACACACACACACTATTATGAACGTATTTTTCCAGTAGTTAATCATCATCTTCATCAAAAATCACTTCAAGAATCAAGCTATAATCATCATAGGAAGAACACTTCAAGAACACTTCAAAAATCCCTTCAAGTTTACTAATTTACTTCCAAGCATTCTAATCCATTCCAAGTAATCATATAAGATCAAGAAACCTTTGTTATATACAGTAGGTTATCTTTCTTATTCAAGGTAACATTCATATTCAAACTTTGATTCAATTTCTATAACTATAAACTATCTTAATTCCAGTAAAAATCTTACTTGAACTTGTTTTTGTGTCATGATCCTACTTCAAGAACTTTCAAGCCATCCAAGATCCTTTGAAGCTAGATCATTTCTTGTCACTTCCAGTAGGTTTACCTACTAAACTTGAGGTAGTAATGATGTTCATAACATCATTCGATTCATATGTATAAAACTATCTTATTCAAAGATTTAAACTCGTAATCACTAGAACATAGTTTAGTTAATTCTAAACTTGTTCGCAAACAAAAGTTAATCCTTCTAACTTGACTTTTAAAATTAACTAAACACATGTTCTATATCTATATGATATGCTAACTTAATGATTTAAAACCTGGAAACACGAAAAACACCGTAAAACCGGATTTACGCCGTCGTAGTAACACCGCGGGCTGTTTTGGGTTAGTTAATTAAAAACAATGATAAACTTTGATTTAAAAGTTGTTATTCTGAGAAAATGATTTTTATTATGAACATGAAACTATATCCAAAAATTATGGTTAAACTCAAAGTGGAAGTATGTTTTCTAAAATGGTCATCTAGACGTCGTTCTTTCGACTGAAATGACTACCTTTACAAAAACGACTTGTAACTTATTTTTCCGACTATAAACCTATACTTTTTCTGTTTAGATTCATAAAATAGAGTTCAATATGAAACCATAGCAATTTTATTCACTCAAAACGGATTTAAAATGAAGAAGTTACGGGTAAAACAAGATTGGATAATTTTTCTCATTTTAGCTACGTGAAAATTGGTAACAAATCTATTTCAACCATAACTTAATCAACTTGTATTGTATATTATGTAATCTTGAGATACCATAGACACGTATACAATGTTTCGACCTATCATGTCGACACATCTATATATATTTCGGAACAACCATAGACACTCTTTATGTGAATGTTGGAGTTAGCTATACAGGGTTGAGGTTGATTCCAAAATATATATAGTTTGAGTTGTGATCAATACTGAGATACGTATACACTGGATCGTGGATTGATTCAAGATAATATTTATCGATTTATTTCTGTACATCTAACTGTGGACAACTAGTTGTAGGTTACTAACGAGGACAGCTGACTTAATAAACTTAAAACATCAAAATATATTAAAAGTGTTGTAAATATATTTTGAACATACTTTAATATATATGTATATATTGTTATAGGTTCGTGAATCAACAGTGGCCAAGTCTTACTTCTCGACGAAGTAAAAATCTGTGAAAGTGAGTTATAGTCCCACTTTTAAAATCTAATATTTTTGGGATGAGAATACATGCAGGTTTTATAAATGATTTAAAAAATAGACACAAGTACGTGAAACTACATTCTATGGTTGAATTATCAAAATCGAATATGCCCCTTTTTATTAAGTCTGGTAATCTAAGAATTAGGGAATAGACACCCTAATTGACGCGAATCCTAAAGATAGATCTATTGGGCCTAACAAACCCCATCCAAAGTACCGGATGCTTTAGTACTTCGAAATTTATATCATATCCGAAGGGTGTCCCGAAATGATGGGGATATTCTTATATATGCATCTTGTTAATGTCGGTTACCATGTGTTCACCATATGAATGATTTTTATCTCTATGTATGGGATGTGTATTGAAATATGAAATCTTGTGGTCTATTATTATGATTTGATATATATAGGTTAAACCTATAACTCACCAACATTTTTGTTGACGTTTTAAGCATGTTTATTCTCACGTGATTATTAAGAGCTTCCGCTGTCGCATACTTAAATAAGGATGAGATTTGGAGTCCATGCTTGTATGATATTGTGTAAAAACTGCATTCAAGAAACTTATTTTGTTGTAACATATTTGTATTGTAAACCATTATGTAATGGTCGTGTGTAAACAGGATATTTTAGATTATCATTATTTGATAATCTACGTAAAGCTTTTTAAACCTTTATTGATGAAATAAAGGTTATGGTTTGTTTTAAAATGAATGCAGTCTTTGAAAAACGTCTCATATAGAGGTCAAAACCTCGCAACGAAATCAATTAATATGGAACGTTTTTAATCAATAAGAAACATTTCAGTTGGTATCCGAGCGTTGGTCTTAGAGAACCAGAATTTTGCATTAGTGTGTCTTATCGAGTTTGTTAGGATGCATTAGTGAGTCTGGACTTCGACCGTGTTTACTTAAAAAATGATTGCTTAACAAATTTTGTTGGAAACTATATATTTTTAACATGTGAATATTATGTGATATATTAATCTCTTAACGCGTTTGATATTATGTGATAGATGTCTACCTCTAGAACAAGTCCCATTGACTCACCTAATAATAATGAAGAGTCAAATTTAAATTGGAATGATTCGTGGACTGATTCACAAGTTCCCGAAGAGGAACCGGAAGAAGAGTCAGAACCGGAAGAAGAATCGGAACCGGAAGAAGAATCGGAACCGGATGAAGAAATAGAACCGGTGGGGGAAATAATAAAACGGTTAAGTAAAAGAAAATCCTCAACCAACCGACCAAGGTTAATTATGGTCAATGGTGTTTCCGCCAAGGAAGCAAAATATTGGGAGGATTACCAATTCTCCGATGAATCGGATTCCGACGAGAATTTCGATGATGTTATAGAAATTACTCCAACTGAATTTAAAAAGGCAAAAGAAAATAATAAGGGAAAGGGCATAAAAATAGAGAAATCTAATTCCAACCCCGATGAACTTTATATGTATCGTCAACCCCCGAAGTCCTTAAGTTGTAATAATGACCCGGGAACCTCTAAACCACCAGGTTTTTCTAAACCAATGTGGAAAACGACGGCTCGTATTAGGGGAACATCATATATCCCTAGAAACTTGGCAAAACGAACCAAAACTGAAGAAGAAGAAGAAGAAGAAGAAACAAGCGAGTTGGAATAAGATAGTTGTATTCGTGTGGTGTAATATATGTAATATAGTGTGCTTATGCTTTCTGATATATGTAAAAATTGCTTGTATTAATAAGTATTTTTTTTATGAATCTAACTCTTGTCTATTTTACAGTATAAAAACACAAAATGGATAGACAACCTAATATTTTAAGAGACCTACCCGGAGACATGAATGATAAAATCTTGTCTAGAGTCGGTCAGAATTCTTCGGCACAACTATTTAAGGCGAGATCAGTTTGTAAGACATTCGAAGAACATTCCAAGAATGCCTTGGTTTATAAAAGGCTTTCGTTCGAAAGATGGGGGATATCACATTGGGAAATCCATAAGTTACGATGTGTTTACTTTGACGCATATATTGCGGGGAACCCGAATGCTATTTTACGCAATGGGTTAAGAAATTATTTTGACTCAATATATCCGAATATTGGACTTCGTGATTTAGAAAAAGCGGCTAACATGCAACATAAAGAAGCATGTTATGCTTACGGATTAGTAATGTTCACTTCTCACCAAAGTGAGAACAAGAACATCGGGCTACAACTATTAAACAAAACGTTCCCACAAGTGACGGAGTCGGTAATTGGGGTAAGAAATGAGATTTTTAGATTGTTACGGGACTGTTGGACATTACGTAACCCTCGTCCCTTTGATAATGTTACAACACGCTGTCTTATCAACGACCATAACGGTTATGTTCCACAAGACCAAGGATGGGAAGTAGTCCTAGTAAAACCAGAATGCATGACTTGTTTCTGGACGTATGAATTACGTGTCTTTATTGCCTTTGCTGAACGACTTGTGTACTAGCTAGAATTATCTTCACAACTATCTTGTATCAAAGTTATTGTGTGCTATTTCATGCTTTATGTAAAATAAGCGGTATTGTAAGTTTGTAAAATATTGTATAAAAGTTTGAACGCGAAATATTATTATAATCAGTTTTTCATATAGAATTGTAGTAGTTGAATTGTATATTAGCTACTAAGTATGAACTTAACGGGTAGGTACTACCCGAATTTAAACTTATAAAACGCTAATATAAAGAAAAAGCTTTTATAAATGAGTTCATATTATGCTACGAAATACTATTAACAACTCTTAATATTCTGTATGATTAACTTGTTCCATTTGACTATTTTGAAGGAAATGGCACCGACTACTCGACACACCGTGAACATGAATGAAGAGGAATTCCGTACTTTTCTAGCTTCAAACATAGCCGCAGTACAGGCTGTGCTACATACCAACAATAACCTTGGATCTAGCAGTACAGGAAATCGTGTAGGATGCACCTACAAAGAATTCACTGCCTGCAAACCTTTGGAATTTGATGGAACCGAAGGACCGATCGGATTGAAACAGTGGACCGAGAAGGTCGAATCGGTGTTTGCCATAAGTAAGTGTACTAAAGAGGACAAAATGAAGTACGCTACGCATACCTTCACAGGTTCTGCGTTAACATGGTGGAATACCTATCTAGAGCAAGTGGGACAAGACGATGCGTATGCACTACCGTGGTCAGCATTCAAGCACTTGATGAACGAGAAGTACCGTCCCAGAACCGAGGTCAATAAGCTCAAGACAGAACTTAGAGGGTTATGAACCCAAGGATTTGATATTACCACGTACGAAAGACGATTCACAGAATTGTGCCTATTGTGTCCGGGAGCATTCGAAGATGAGGAAGAGAAGATCGACGCATTTGTGAAAGGATTACCGGAAAGAATCCAAGAAGATATAAGTTCACACGAGCCCGCCTCCATACAACAGGCATGTAGAATGGCTCACAAACTAGTGAACCAGATTGAAGAAAGAATTAAAGAACAGACTGCTGAAGAGGCCAATGTGAAGCAAGTCAAAAGAAAGTGGGAGGAAAACGGTGATAAGAATCACCAATACAACAACAACAGCAATTACAACAATAATCGCAACAATTATCCCAACAATCGCAACATCAATCGCAACTACAACAAACGGCCCAACAACAACAACAACAACAACAACAACAGCAACTACAACAATCATCCCAACAACAATAATAACCGCAATAAGAACAACAATCAGAAGCAGCTATGCCAAAGGTGTGAAAAGTATCACTCGGGGTTCTGCACCAAATTTTGCAACAAGTGTAAAAGAAATGGTCATAGCGCGGCGAAGTGTGAGGTCTACGGACCAGGGGTTAATAGAACGAAAGGAACACATGGTGTCGGAACGAGTAATGGCGGAGCAAGTAGTGTCGGAGCAAGTTATGCCAATGTAGTTTGTTATAAATGTGGAAAACCGGGCCACATTATTAGAAATTGCCCGAACCAGGAGAACACGAATGGACAAGGCCGCGGAAGAGTTTTCAATATTAATGCGGCAGAGGCACAGGAAGACCCGAAGCTTGTTACGGGTACGTTTCTTATTGACAATAAATCTGCTTACGTTTTATTTGATTCGGGTGCGGATAGAAGCTATATGAGTAGAGATTTTTGTGCTAAATTAAGTTGTCCATTGACACCTTTGGATAGTAAATTTTTACTCGAATTAGCAAATGGTAAATTAATTTCAGCAGATAATATATGTCGGAATCGAGAAATTAAACTGGTTAGCGAAACATTTAAGATTGACTTGATACCAGTAGAGTTAGGGAGTTTTGATGTGATAATCGGTATGGACTGGTTGAAAGAAGTGAAAGCAGAGATGGTTTGTTACAAAAATGCAATTCGCATTATACGAGAAAAAGGAAAACCCTTAATGGTGTACGGAGAAAAGGGCAACACGGAGCTACATCTTATTAGTAATTTGAAGGCACACAAACTAATAAGAAAAGGTTACTATGCTGTTCTAGCACACGTCGAGAAAGTACAAACTAAAGAAAAGAGCATCAATGATGTTCCCGTCGCAAAAGAATTTCCCGATGTATTTCTGAAAGAATTACCGGGATTACCCCCACATTGATCCGTTGAATTTCAAATAGATCTTGTACCAGGAGCTGCACCAATAGCTCGTGCTCCTTACAAACTCGCACCCAGCGAGATGAAAGAACTGCAAAGCCAATTACAAGAACTTTTAGAGCATGGTTTCATTCGACCAAGCACATCACCGTGGGGAGCTCCTGTTTTGTTTGTCAAGAAGAAAGATGGTACATTCAGGTTGTGTATCGACTAACGAGAGTTGAACAAACTTACCATCAAGAACCGCTACCCACTACCGAGAATCGACGACTTATTTGATCAACTACAAGGCTCGTCTGTTTATTCAAAGATTGACTTACGTTCCGGGTATCATCAAATGCGGGTGAAAGAAGATGATATTCCAAAGACTGCTTTCAGAACACGTTACGGTCATTACGAGTTTATGGTCATGCCATTTGGTTTAACTAATGCACCAGCTGTGTTCATGGACCTTATGAACCGAGTGTGTGGACCATACCTTGACAAGTTTGTCATTGTTTTCATTGATGACATACTTATTTACTCAAAGAATGACCAAGAACACGGTGAACATTTGAGAAAGGTGTTAGAAGTATTGAGGAAGGAAGAATTGTACGCTAAATTTTCAAAGTGTGCATTTTGGTTGGAAGAAGTTCAATTCCTCGGTCACATAGTGAACAAAAAAGGTATTAAGGTGGATCCGGCAAAGATAGAAACTGTTGAAAAGTGGGAAACCCCGAAAACTCCAAAACACATACGCCAGTTTTTAGAACTAGCTGGTTACTACAGAAGGTTCATCCAAGACTTTTCCAGAATAGCAAAACCCTTGACTGCATTAACGCATAAAGGGAAGAAATTTGAATGGAAGGATGAACAAGAGAAAGCGTTTCAGTTCTTGAAGAAAAAGCTAACTACGGCACCTATATTGTCATTGCCTAAAGGGAATGATGATTTTGTGATTTATTGTGACACATCAAAGCAAGGTCTCGGTTGTGTGTTAATGCAACGAACGAAGGTGATTGCTTATGCGTCTAGACAATTGAAGATTCACGAGCAAAATTATACGACGCATGATTTGGAATTAGGCGCGGTTGTTTTTGCATTAAAGACTTGGAGGCACTACTTATATGGGGTCAAAAGTATTATATATACCGACCACAAAAGTCTTCAACACATATTTAATCAGAAACAACTGAATATGAGGCAGCGTAGGTAGATTGAATTGTTGAATGATTACGACTTTGAGATTCGTTACCACCCGGGGAAGGCAAATGTGGTAGCCGATGCCTTGAGCAGGAAGGACAGAGAACCCATTCGAGTAAAATCTATGAATATAATGATTCATAATAACCTTACTACTCAAATAAAGGAGGCGCAACAAGGAATTTTAAAAGAAGGAAATTTAAAGGATGAAATACCCAAAGGATCGGAGCAGCATCTTAATATTCGGGAAGACGGAACCCGGTATAGGGCTGAAAGGATTTGGGTACCAAAATTTGGAGATATGAGAGAAATGGTACTTAGAGAAGCTCATAAAACCAGATACTCAATACATCCTGGAACGGGGAAGATGTACAAGGATCTCAAGAAACATTTTTGGTGGCCGGGTATGAAAGCCGATGTTTCTAAATACGTAGGAGAATGTTTGACGTGTTCTGAGGTCAAAGCTGAGCATCAGAAACCATCAGGTCTACTTCAACAACCCGAAATCCCAGAATGGAAATGGGAAAACATTACCATGGATTTCATCACTAAATTGCCAAGGACTGCAAGTGGTTTTGATATTATTTGGGTAATAGTTGATCGTCTCACCAAATCAGCACACTTCCTGCCAATAAGAGAAGATGACAAGATGGAGAAGTTAGCACGACTGTATTTGAAGGAAGTCGTCTCCAGACATGGAATACCAATCTCTATTATCTCTGATAGGGATGGCACATTTATTTCAAGATTCTGGCAGACATTACAGCAAGCATTAGGAACTCGTCTAGACATGAGTCATGCCTATCATCCACAAACTGATGGGCAGAGCGAAAGGACGATACAAACGCTTGAATACATGCTACGATCATGTGTTATTGATTTCGGAAACAGTTGGGATCGACATCTACCGTTAGCAGAATTTTCCTACAACAACAGCTACCATTCAAGCATTGAGATGGCGCCGTTTCAAGCACTTTATGGTAGAAAGTGCAGGTCTCCGATTTGTTGGAGTGAAGTGAGGGATAGACAGATTACGGGTCCGGAGATTATACAAGAAACTACCGAGAAGATCATCCAAATTCAACAACGGTTGAAAACCGCCCAAAGTCGACAAAAGAGCTACGCTGACATTAAAAGAAAAGATATAGAATTTGAAATTGGAGAGATGGTCATGCTTAAAGTTGCACCTTGGAAAGGCGTTGTTCGATTTGGTAAACGAGGGAAATTAAATCCAAGGTATATTGGACCATTCAAGATTATTGATCGTGTCGGACCAGTAGCTTACCGACTTGAGTTACCTCAACAACTCGCGGCTGTACATAACACTTTCCACGTCTCGAATTTGAAGAAATGTTTTGCTAAAGAAGATCTCACTATTCCGTTAGATGAAATCCAAATCAACGAAAAACTCCAATTCATCGAAGAACCCGTCGAAATAATAGATCGTGAGGTTAAAAGACTTAAGCAAAACAAGATACCAATTGTTAAGGTTCGATGGAATGCTCGTAGAGGACCCGAGTTCACCTGGGAGCGTGAAGATCAGATGAAGAAGAAATACCCGCATCTATTTCCAGAAGATTCGTCAACACCTTCAACAACTTAAAATTTCGGGACGAAATTTATTTAACGGGTAGGTACTGTAGTGACTCGAACTTTTCCATGTTTATATATATTAATTGAGATTGATATTTACATGATTAAATGTTTCCAACATGTTAAGCAATCAAACTTGTAAAGGCTTGATTAATTGAAATATGTTTCATATAGACAATTGACCACCCAAGTTGACCGGCGATTCACGAACGTTAAAACTTGTAAAAATGACATGACGATATATATATATGGATATACATATGGTTAACATGAGATTATGATAAGTAAGTATCTCCATAAGTATATTAACAATGAGTTATATACATATAAATAAGACTACTAACTTAAGGATTTCGAAACGAGACATATATGTAACGATTATCGTTGTAACGACATTTAAATGTATATATATCATATTAAGATATATTAATATATCATAATATCATGATAATATAATAATTTAACATCTCATTAGATATAATAAACAATGGGTTAACAACATTAATTGAGATCGTTAACTTAAAGGTTTCAAAACAACACTTACATGTAACGACTAACGATGACTTAACGACTCGGTTAAAATGTATATACATGTAGTGTATTAGATGTATTAAAATACTTTTGGAAGACTTCAAGACATATATCAAAACACTCATACTTAACGAAAATGGTTACAGTTACTTTCCCATTCTTTTCTTTCATCAAGAATTCTAGTCGTATTCTTACCCGTATTATACACAGCTTCAAAACGTACTTACTATGGGTATATACCAATAGCAACTAGCATGGGATTCCACTCTTGATTATGTCATGTGTGACTAATCAATTTTAACTTCTACCATGAGCTAGTCAACTAACTAGAACTCCTTTTAACCCCACTCACCACTCACCAATTACCACTCATCATTCACTCCATTTCACTTCCAATTCTCTTTCTAATTCTCTCTCAACACACACACACTATTATGAATGTATTTTCCAGTAGTTAATAATCATCTTCATCAAAAATCACTTCAAGAATCAAGCTATAATCATCATAGGAAGAGCACTTCAAGAACACTTCAAAAATCCCTTCAAGTTTACTAATTTACTTCCAAGCTTTCTAATCCATTCCAAGTAATCATCTAAGATCAAGAAACCTTTGTTATATACAGTAGGTTATCTTTCTTATTCAAGGTAATATTCATATTCAAACTTTGATTCAATTTCTATAACTATAAACTATCTTAATTCGAGTAAAAATCTTACTTGAACTTGTTTTTGTGTCATGATCCTACTTCAAGAACTTTCAAGCCATCCAAGATCCTTTGAAGCTAGATCATTTCTTGTCACTTCCAGTAGGTTTACCTACTAAACTTGAGGTAGTAATGATGTTCATAACATCATTCGATTCATATATATAAAACTATCTTATTCGAAGGTTTAAACTCGTAATCACTAGAACATAGTTTAGTTAATTCTAAACTTGTTCGCAAACAAAAGTTAATCCTTCTAACTTGACTTTTAAAATTAACTAAACACATGTTCTATATCTATATGATATGCTAACTTAATGATTTAAAACCTAGAAACACGAAAAACATCGTAAAACCGGATTTACGCCGTCGTAGTAACACCGCGGGCTGTTTTGGGTTAGTTAATTAAAAACTATGATAAACTTTGATTTAAAAGTTGTTATTCTGAGAAAATGATTTTTATTATGAACATGAAACTATATCCAAAAATTATGGTTAAACTCAAAGTGAAAGTATGTTTTCTAAAATGGTCATCTAGACGTCGTTCTTTCGACTGAAATGACTACCTTTACAAAAACGACTTGTAACTTAATTTTCCGACTATAAACCTATACTTTTTCTGTTTAGATTCATAAAATAGAGTTCAATATGAAACCATAGCAATTTGATTCACTCAAAACGGATTTAAAATGAAGAAGTTATGGGTAAAACAAGATTGGATAATTTTTCTCATTTTAGCTACGTGAAAATTGGTAACAAATCTATTCCAACCATAACTTAATCAACTTGTATTGTATATTATGTAATCTTGAGATACCATAGACACGTATACAATGTTTCGACCTATCATGTCGACACATCTATATATATTTCGGAACAACCATAGACACTCTTTATGTGAATGTTGGAGTTAGCTATACAGGGTTGAGGTTGATTCCAAAATATATATAGTTTGAGTTGTGATCAATACTAAGATACGTATACACTGGGTCGTGGATTGATTCAAGATAATATTTATCGATTTATTTCTGTACATCTAACTGTGGACAACTAGTTGTAGGTTACTAACGAGGACAGCTGACTTAATAAACTTAAAACATCAAAATATATTAAAAGTGTTGTAAATATATTTTGAACATACTTTAATATATATGTATATATTGTTATAGGTTCGTGAATCAACAGTGGCCAAGTCTTACTTCTCGACGAAGTAAAAATCTGTGAAAGTGAGTTATAGTCCCACTTTTAAAATCTAATATTTTTGGGATGAGAATACATGCAGGTTTTATAAATGATTTACAAAATAGACACAAGTACGTGAAACTACATTCTATGGTTGAATTATCGAAATCGAATATGCCCCTTTTTATTAAGTCTGGTAATCTAAGAATTAGGGAACAGACACCCTAATTGACGTGAATCCTAAAGATAGATCTATTGGGCCTAACAAACCCCATCCAAAGTACCGGATGCTTTAGTACTTCGAAATTTATATCATATCCGAAGGGTGTCCCGGAATGATGGGGATATTCTTATATATGCATCTTGTTAATGTCGGTTACCAGGTGTTCACCATATGAATGATTTTTATCTCTATGTATGGGATGTGTATTGAAATATGAAATCTTGTGGTCTATTATTATGATTTGATATATATAGGTTAAACCTATAACTCACCAACATTTTTGTTGACGTTTTAAGCATGTTTATTCTCACGTGATTATTAAGAGCTTCCGCTGTCGCATACTTAAATAAGGACGAGATTTGGAGTCCATGCTTGTATGATATTGTGTAAAAACTGCATTCAAGAAACTTATTTTGTTGTAACATATTTGTATTGTAAACCATTATGTAATGGTCGTGTGTAAACAGGATATTTTAGATTATCATTATTTGATAATCTACGTAAAGCTTTTTAAACCTTTATTGATGAAATAAAGGTTATGGTTTGTTTTAAAATGAATGCAGTCTTTGAAAAACGTCTCATATAGAGGTCAAAACCTCGCAACGAAATCAATTAATATGGAACGTTTTTAATCAATAAGAACGGGACATTTCACAAGGCTCGTCAGTTTATTCGAAAATCGATTTACGTTCTGGATATCATCAAATGCGAGTAAAGGAGGATGATATTCCAAAAACTGCTTTTAGGACGCGTTATGGTCATTACGAGTTTATGGTTATGCCTTTTGGATTGACTAACGCACCAGCTGTGTTCATGGATCTTATGAACCGAGTGTGTGGGCCATATCTTGACAAGTTTGTCATTGTTTTCATCGATGACATACTTATTTACTCAAAGAATGATTAAGAGCACGAAGAATATTTGAGAAAAGTGCTAGAAGTATTGAAGAAAGAAAAACTGTACGCTAAGTTTTCAAAGTGTGCATTTTGGTTGGAAGAAGTTCAATTCCTCGGTCACATAGTGAACAAAGAAGGTATCCAGGTAGACCCGGCAAAGATCGAAACTGTTGAAAAGTGGGAAACCCCAAAAACTCCAAAGCATATACGTCAATTTTTAGGATTGGCTTGTTACTACAGAAGATTCATCCAAGATTTCTCCAAAATAGCAAAACCCTTGACTGCATTAACGCATAAAGGGAAGAAATTTGAAAGGAAGGATGAACAAGAGAAGGCGTTTCAGTTATTGAAGAAAAAGCTAACTACGGCACCTATATTGTCATTGCCTGAAGGGAATGATGATTTTGTGATTTATTGTGACGCATCAAAGCAAGGTCTCGGTTGTGTATTAATGCAACGAACGAAGGTGATTGCTTATGCATCTAGACAATTGAAGATTCACGAGCAAAATTATACGACTCACGATTTGGAATTGGGTGCTGTTGTTTTTGCATTACAGACTTGGAGGCATTATTTATATGGGGTCAAAAGTATTATATATACCGACCACAAAAGTCTCCAACATATATTTAATCAGAAGCAACTGAATATGAGACAACGCAGGTGGATTGAACTGTTGAATGATTATGATTTTGAGATTCGATACCACCCAGGGAAGGCGAATGTGGTAGCCGACGCTTTGAGTAGAAAGGACAAAGAACCTATACGGGTAATAGCTATGAATATAATTATTCGTACTAACCTTACTACTCAAATAAAGGAGGCGCAACAGGGGGTTGTAAAAGAAGGAAAGTTGAAGAATGAGATACCCAAAGGATCAGAGAAACATCTTAATATTCGGGAAGACGGAACCCGATATAGGGCTGATAGAATTTGGGTACCAAGGTTTGGAGATGTGAGAGAAATGATACTTAAAGAAGCACATAAAACCAGATATTCAATACATCCCAGAGCGGGGAAGATGTATAAAGATCTCAAGAAACACTTTTGGTGGCCGGGTATGAAAGCCGATATTGCTAAATATGTAGGAGAATGTTTGACGTGTTCTAAGGTCAAAGCTGAACATCAGAAACCATCAGGTCTACTACAACAACCTGAAATCCCAGAATGGAAATGGGAAAACATTACCATGTATTTCATTACTAAATTGCCAAGGACTGCAAGTGGTTATGATACTATTTGGGTAATAGTTGATCGTCTCACCAAGTTAGCAAACTTCCTGCCAATGAGAGAAGATGACAAAATGGAGAAGTTGGCGCGATTGTATTTGAAGGAGGTTGTCTCCAGACATGGAATACCCGTCTCTATTATCTCTGATAGGGATGGTAGATTTGTTTCAAGGTTCTGGCAGATGTTGCAACAAGCATTGGCGACTCGTCTAGACATGAGTACTGCCTATCATCCACAAACTGATGGGCAGAGCGAAAGGACGATACAAACGCTTGAAGACATGCTACAAGCATGTGTTATTAATTTCGGATACAGTTGGGATCGACACCTACCATTAGCAGAATTTTCCTACAACAATAGTTATCATTCTAGTATTGAGATGGTGCCGTTTGAGGCACTTTATGGTAGAAAGTGCAGGTCTCCGATTTTTTGGAATGAAGTGGGGGATAGACAGATTACGGGTCGGGAAGAAACTACCGAGAAAATCATCCAAATTCAACAACGATTGAAAACCGCCCAGAGTCGACAAAAGAGCTACGCGGACAGTAAAAGAAAAGATATAGAGTTTGAAATTGGAGAAATGGTCATGCTTAAGGTTTCACCTTGGAAAGGCGTTGTTCGATTTGATAAACGGGGGAAACTAAATCCAAGGTACATTGGACCATTCAAGATTATAGATCGTGTCGGACCAGTAGCTTACCAAATGGAGCTACCCCAACAACTCGCGGCTGTACATAACACTTTTCACGTCTCGAATTTGAAGAAATGTTTTGCTAAAGAAGATCTCACTATTCCGTGGGACGAAATCCAAATCAATGAAAAACTTCAATTCATTGAAGAACCCGTCGAAATAATGGATCGTGAGGTTAAGAGACTTAAGCAAAACAAGATACCGATTGTTAAGGTTCGATGGAATACTCGTAGAGGACCCGAGTTCACCTGGGAGTGTGAAGATCAGATGAAGAAGAAATACCCGCATCTATTTCCAGAAGATTCGTCAACACCTTCAACAGCTTAAAATTTTGGGACGAAATTTATTTAACGGGTAGGTACTGTAGTGATCCGAACTTTGCCATGTTTATATATATATTAATTGAGATTGATATTTACATGACTAAATGTTTCCAATGTGTTAAGCAATCAAACTTGTTAAGACTCGATTAAATGAAATAAGTTTCATATAGACAATTGATCACCCAAGTTGACCGGCAATTCACGAACGTTACAAAATTGTAAAAACTACATGTTGTGGTATATATAGACATATATATATATGGTTGACATGAGATTATGATGAGTAAGTATCTCACTAAGTATATTAACAATATGTGATATACATAAGAAATGAGATTACTAAGTTAAGAAACTCGAAATGATATATATATAACGATTATCGTTATGATAACGTCTACTAAATACATATGTATCATATTAAGATATTGATACACTATATTTAACAGGATAAAATGATATTTAAATATATCATTAAGTGTGTGTTAACAATGAACTACATATGTAAAAACAAGACAACTAACTCAAGAATTACGAAACGAGACTTATATGTAACGATTATCGTTGTAACGATATTTTAATGTATATATCATATTAAGAGATATTCATACATCATAATATCATGATAACATAATAATTTAACATCTCATTTGATATAATAAACATTGGGTTAACAACATTAATTGAGATCGTTAACTTAAAGGTTTCAAAACAACACTTACATGTAACGACTAACGAAGACTTAACGACTCCATTAGAATGTATATACATGTTGTGTTTTGATATGTATTCTTACACTTTTGAAAGACTTCAAGACACATATCAAAGTACTTCTACTTAACAAAAATGCTTACAATTACATCCTCATTCAGTTTCATCAACAATTCTACTCGTATGCACCCGTATTCGTACTCGTACAATACACAGCTTTTAGATGTATGTACTATTGGTATATATACTCCAATGATCAGCTATTAGCATCCCATGTGAGTCACCTAACACATGTGGGAACCATAATTTGGAAACTAGCATGAAATATCTCATAAAATTACAAAAATATTAGTAATCATTCATGACTTATTTACATGAAAACAAAATTACATATCCTTTATATCTAATCCATATACCAACGACCAAAAACACCTACAAACACTTTCATTCTTCAATTTTCTTCATCTAATTGATCTCTCTCAAGTTCCATCTTCAAATTCTAAGTTTTCTTCATAAATTCCATAAGTATAGTTTCATAAAAATCAAGAATACTTCCAAGTTTGCAAGTCTACTTCCAAGCTTTCTAATTCATTCCAAGTAATCATATAAGAACAAGGAACCTTTGTTATTTACAGTAGGTTATCTTTCTAATTCAAGGTAATATTCATATTAAAACTTTGATTCAATTTCTACAACTATAACAATCTTATTTTGAGTGAAAATCTTACTTGAACTGTTTTCGTGTCATGATTCTGCTTTAAGAACTTTCAAGCCATCCAAGGATCCTTTGAAGCTAGATCCATTTTTCTCATTTCCAGTAGTTTTATCCAGAAAACTTGAGGTAGTAATGATGTTCATAACATCATTCGATTCATACATATAAAGCTATCTTATTCGAAGGTTTAAACTTGTAATCACTATAACATAGTTTAGTTAATTCTAAACTTGTTCGCAAACAAAAGTTAATCCTTCTAACTTGACTTTTAAAATCTACTAAACACATGTTCTATATCTATATGATATGCTAACTTAATGATTTAAAACCTGGAAACACGATGAACACCATAAAATCGGATATACGCCGTCGTAGTGAAACCGGGGGCTGTTTTGGTTTGGATAATTAAAAACTATGATAAACTTTGATTTAAAAGTTGTTCTTTTGGAAAAATGATTTTTCTTATGAACATGAAACTATACCCAAAAATCTTGGTTAAACTCAAAGTGAAAGTATGTTTTTCAAAATGGTCATCTAGATGTCGTTCTTTCAACGGAAATGACTACCTCTTTAGCAATTGACATGTAACTTAAATTTCCTACTATAAACCTATAAATTTTCTGTTTGGATTCTTAAATTAGAGTTCAATATGAAACCATAGCAATTTGATTCACTCAAAACGGATTTAAAATGAAGAAGTTATGGGTAAAACAATATTGGATATTTTTGATCTTTTTAGCTACGGGAAATGTTTAACAAATCTATACAAATCATATCCTAGCTAACTTATATTGTATTATACATGTATTCTAATATATTATGTAATCTTGAGATACCATAGACACGTATGCAAATGTTTTAACATATCATATCGACCCATGTATATATATTATTTGGAACAACCATAGACACTCTATATGCAGTAATGTTGGAGTTAGCTATACAGGGTTGAGGTTGATTCCAAAAATATATATACTTTGAGTTGTGATCTAGCCTGAGACGTGTATACACTGGGTCGTGGATTGATTCAAGATAATATATATCGATTTATTTATGTACATCTAACTGTGGACAACTAGTTGTAGGTTATTAACGAGGACAGCTGACTTAATACACTCAAATCTTTAAAACATAATAAAAATGGTTGTAATTATATTTTGATCATACTTTGATATATATGTACATATTTGTATAGGTTCGTGAATCGATCTTTGGCCAAGTCTTATTTCTGAGGAAGGAAATATCTGAGAAAGTGAGTTATAGTCCCACTTTTAAAATCTAATATTTTTGGGATGAGAATACATGCAGGTTTTATAAATGATTTACAAAATAGACACAAGTACGTGAAACTACATTCTATGGTTGAATTATCGAAATCGAATATGCCCCTTTTTATTAAGTCTGGTAATCTAAGAATTAGGGAACAGACACCCTAATTGACGCGAATCCTAAAGATAGATCTATTGGGCCTAACAAACCCCCTCCAAAGTACCGGATGCTTTAGTACTTCGAAATTTATATCATATCCGAAGGGTGTCCCGGAATGATGGGGATATTCTTATATATGCATCTTGTTAATTTCGGTTACCAGGTGTTCACCATATGAATGATTTTTATCTCTATGTATGGGATGTGTATTGAAATATGAAATCTTGTGGTCTATTGTTACGATTTGATATATATAGGTTAAACCTATAACTCACCAACATTTTTGTTGACGTTTAAAGCATGTTTATTCTCAAGTGAATACTAAGAGCTTCCGCTATTGCATACTAAAATAAGGACAAGATTTGGAGTCCATGTTTGTATGATATTGTGTAAAAACTACATTCAAGAAACATATGTCAATGTAATATATTTCTATTGTAAACCATTATGTAATAGTCATGTGTAAACAGTATATTTTAGATTATCATTATTTGATAATCTACGTAATGCTTTTAAAACCTTTATTGATAAAATAAAGGTTATGGTTGTTTTAAAAAAGAATGCAGTCTTTGAAAAACGTCTAATATAGAGGTCAAAACCTCGCAACGAAATCAATTAATATGGAACGTTTATAATCAATATGAACGGGACATTTCAAAGCGTCGCTCTTACATAGCAAAAGCGCCGCTCCTATGACAAATGCATCACTTTTTAACCTGGATGCAATTTTTCAATCTTCAAGTCCATTTCGACCCGTTCACAAGCTATTTTTGAAATTTTCCAGTTTACCCACATGCATGAAATGCAACAAAATGCAAATGTAATTAACAAAAAGAATATCATACAATCCTACATTAAATGCAATTTAAAAATGAACAAATATAACACAAGTGTGATTGTTTTGATCACGGGTCTATCACTTGACCCGTTTTGACACAAGGATGTTACTTGGGGTAGAGCTTGATGTCATCAAGCTTGAAAACATTGATTTCATCATTATAAACTTTTAGCCTATGACCGTTCATTTAAAAGTATTACCATTCCCAAACAATTCTACGTAACCCGTAGGGTACGCTTTCTTGACAATATATGGACCCGACCATCTAGACTTAAGCTTACCGGGTGAGAACTTGAATCGAGAATTAAACACTAGCACCTTGTCGTTTGGGTGAAATTCCTTGGGACCTTTTAATAGTGCGTCATGCCATTTCTTGGTTTTCTCTTTGTATGACAAAGAGTTCTCATACGCATCCAACCTAAGCTCCTCTAATTCATGGAGTTGAATAATGAAAGGACCCGTTCATATACATTATAAATGATTCACGATAGTTGATTTAATTGCGAGGTACTTGACCTCTATATGGTACATTTTACAAACATTACATTCGTTTTTAATTGACTTAATAATAATCTTGATGAACTCGACGACTCGAATGCAACGTCTTTTGAAATATGTCATGAATGACTCCAAGTAATGTCTCTAATATGAGCTAATGCATAGCAGAAGATTTCTTTCAAACTTGAGAATAAACATGCTTTCAAGTGTCAACCAAAAGGTTGGTGAGTTCATAGGTTTATCATAAAACAATAAAATTCATCATTTTGATAGACCACAAGATTTAAATGATGCATGGTACAAATGGGCCCGAATCCTATACCCACCTGTAATGTACATACGATGTCTTTTAAATACAGTACACCTTTCTCGTGTACGAAATCATCTTTCATAAATCTTAGTAACCGTACACATATCTCGTGCACAAAAATAACATACACATAACCTGTATATAAAAATCATTCTCTTGATACATAACATTCACTTTTCATTGCTTTCATAGCTTGGCTTGGTAACCGACCTTAACATATAATGTGCATAATAATATCCCCAAAACAGAACATCTCGTCTGTATAATAATCATATAAACTTCGAAGTACTAAACACCACGCCCACTAGCCCTTCCGTCTAGTGAACATTCTGGGTGGGGGTGTTAAACCCGGTAGCTACCTTTAGGATTCGCGTCAATTAGGCGTGTACTAATTCTCAAAATTAGTGATGTTCCCTAATTCTTAGGTTACCAAGCAATAATAATCAGGGAAAAAATATTCATATCAATTGTGGCAATTATCACGTCCACATAATTTAATGGTGGCAATTATCACGTCCACATAATTCATTCGAGGAATGTTTTGCTTGTTTCTATCTCGTCAAACATTTATAAAAGCATTTCATGTATTCGCAGTTCAAAATATATATCAAAAGTATTTAATAAAGCAGTTGTAAAAATAGCGCATGTATTCTCAGTCCCAAAAATGTAAAGATAAAATGGAGCAAATGAAGTCACGCATATAAATATTGTAAAACAGTCTTTAAAACAGTGCATGTATTCTCAGTCCAAAAATATAAAGAGTAAAAGGGAATCAAATGAAATCACCTAATGTATTTTGTAGTAAAAATACATATATCTATATCGAACAATGCAGGGTTGGCCTCAGATTCACGAACCTATATCATTCGTATATATATTAAAACATATATTCGTAATCGAATAATTATAACTTTATGTAATTAATTTGTATATATCTTTGATAATGATTATTATCAATTTAGTTATATACATCTATATATATATATATATATATATATATATATATATATATATATATATATATATATATATATATATATATATATATATATATATATATATATATTAAAAATGCTTAATTTATTATATATGGGTATTTATATAAATATTGGTAATCTAATTAATTTATACCTATATGTAGTATACTTATAAGTATATTTTACATAGATAATAATGTTTGCTATATATAAAATTTGTATTTAATTATATTAAGATGAAGATTACTAATAATCTCGTTAGTAATACTTAATGACGTTACTTAATCTAGTTGATAATAATATTAGTCATAGTATTTACGTTAACATAATGATAATGATAATAATAATAATACATCTATTAGTAGTTAATAAATATAATAATAATTGCAGTAATAACAATATCTTTAGTTATAACTTTAATTATAATAATGATAGTTTTAAATGATAACTAATACTTATTTGTAATAATAATAATAATAATAATAATAATAATAATATTCGTAATACTATCAATAATAACAATAACAATGACAATAATAATTACAATAACACTATTAATAACCATAGTAATAATCATAATAATAACAACAAAATTTATAATAGCAATGATAATAATAATACTAATATTAATAAAAGAAATTGATTACTACCTTAAAGGAGAGTGTCCTAAAAAATTTAGCAGCCCATTCCCAGGCCGGGACTCGAACCCGCGACCATTTGAATACCCATATGCCCCTCTAACCAGCTTATCCGTTACCATTTTTCTGATTATTACGCCAAGTAAAAAGTATTTATCCCGTATCTATTTTAATTAAACTTTATCTTCCTTGTTTGATAATTCCATCGGCCAAATTCAAATCGTCATAAAAAATGTTTTTTTTTTACACTTCAAAATAATAATGATTAATAACTATTATATGATTGTATTGTTTTTAAAAAATATATATATAAAATAAAAGAAATCAGTACCTGCTCGTCGAAATAAGGAAGATGAACAAAAATTGGGTTTTTGGTTTTTAGACGTTTTTTATTAAAACTTTCAACATGAATTGTGTTTGGAATCATTTATGGAAGCTTTAGAAATTATCAATTGAATCAGAAACCTCATAACGATTTCGAATTCCTTTATAAATAACTCGTTTGACTTTTAAAACCCAAACTTTGACTCTCAAAATCCGAGCTCGATTTCGTGAATTAAAACTTGAAAATTTGAAGATAGTTTGATTAAAGGATTATTAACAAAACTACATTATTAGATTTTGGAATTTCTAAAAAAAATCGAATTTTGATTAAAAATGCCCAAGAACATGGACTTCGCTTCCAGTTCTTTTTTTCTTTTCTTTTTTTTTCTTTATCAGATATATGTGAAGGTAATTGATAATTGATATTGAGGATCTATTGTTGATTTAATGTAGTAATACATCATCGAAATTCCTTGTTTTGTAGCAAATGGATTTGACCAAAAAGATTAATCAGAGAAAAATATTAAAAAGGGATTAAGACATTTAACAAATTTTGGGTGCTATATAACGTGATTTGTACTGAATTAAGAATTGGATTCTTCAATCTAATACAGTTGAGAGTGATGTGATCTGAAGTGATCCTTTGTTTCATCTAATTCAACATCTAATTAATCAAGAATTAAAAATAATAATATTTGTTTATATAATATGGCTATATATGTATATATCAGTATATATGCGTATATATATATATATATATATATATATATATATATATATATATATATATATATATATATATATATATATATATATATATATATATATATATATCTTTTGTATATGTAGTTATTCATATGTTTGTATTGTACCCTTACATATTAAATATGTTTATATACTTGTACCTTAATTATATAAGAAACATAATATTAATAGTTATATAAACATTAATATTAATTTTAGTAATATTAATGTAATTAATAATAGCAATAGAATTAATAATAGTATCAATGATATTAGTAAAGGAGATAAATTGTATTATTTTCTAATAACTATAGTGATTATAATAATAATAGTTTATAATAATGATTCTAAATTTTAATAGATAATAGTAATACTAAAAATAATAATACTAATGTTAATATTAATAGTAATAATAATAATAAAAGTACTAAAAATATTATTATAATAACTATATTTTTAACTTATAATTACATTTAATAAGTTAATATGTAATATTTAATAATTATAATATATATAATAACATGTATTTAATATTTAATATTTATACATTTGAATATATTACCATAAACATATAATCAGCAATTATGTATTGCAATCATATATATATTTTCAACTATTATATATAATATCGTTTTAAATATTAAATTTTGTTATTTAGATAAACACATTAATTGTTTATTTTGAAACAAATAATTTAAGATATCCATTTAATCATTGACAGAACTTATTCAAAATCATTTATATATATATATATATATATATATATATATATATATATATATATATATATATATATATATATATTATATATATATATATATATATCTATATTATAGGTTCGTGAATCATGGAGAACAGTCGAGTGTTAATTAAATATATAAAACTAGTTTAAAATTTTGAGATCCATCATTATAGACTTTGCTTATCGTGTCGAAATCAAATAAAGATCAAGTTTAAATTTGGTCGGAAATTCCCGGGTCGTCACAGTACCTACCCGTTAAAGAAATTTCGTCCTGAAATTTGAGTGTGGTCGTCATGGGTAACAATAAAAATGCTTTTATGAAGAATATGAGTTGATAAAATAGAATTTTATTACCATAGAGTAATATGGATAACATGATTCGATTACTTGAAGTGTATAAGTGAAGCTATAGCACAAGTTTGAAACAAATGAGTAGAGATTCGTCTTAACTTTTGATTTAGTCCTGGTTGATTTCCGGAATTCCAGGGATTTAAAGATAATCTTCGAATCTATATAAGATTTGATTTTTTGGCGAATAAGGAAATTAGGATCTCTGTAATTAAATGCGGAAATCTGCCTTGATTTCTTTGTCTGGTATTCTCACTATAAATGAACTTTTTCCATTCCATTACTTCTCACTACTCCTATTTTCTATATTTTAATTCATACTTTCAAATCATCAGTCAATATGCTTCATCCAGTTTTAATTCTGGATATATTCCTGACTTTCATATCGATCATTCTCCTTTTTCATCTACCACCAGAGGGATCTGTTTATTTCTACTATGCTCTTGGGTTTATAGTGTTTTTAGTTCTCCAGAGTCTTTATATTGTTATACGCATTGATATACACAGTTTGTAATTTCTATGTTTGTGACCGGCTTTATATTTCTTGTTATGTTTCGGAGCTCCATGCTCTTGTTTTCTCTTTCCGACTTCAATTCAAGCGAATAATGGTCCAGAACTTGTAGGTATGAATTTTCAATTTATCATAATGTTCTAAGCAGAAAGGAACGTAATAGCACGATTTGATTTGGTAAATTACCAGAATTACAGAAGATAGAACTATCAAGAATATATTTTCTTGATATGTTCAGAGGTTAAGTAGAATGAAAGAGTTATGTAACATGGTTCATGATAAAGGTATGATCTGTGATCCTTTATCACATTCCATTAGAAACTCAGCATGACTTACTGTAATATAATCACATTGGCCAAGTGTCATTATATTATACTAACCCATGCTTCAATTCCCAACACTTCTCCATAATTCATTCATAATTTTATACTTGGATTTTTACAGAAGTTTCCAATATAATGAAATACAGAAAACACAAAAAGCTAGATAATTTTGGACAAGAATATTTATGAAAATATCGTCAGAAATATTGAAGATATTTATGATGATATTTTGGAATTTCTAAGTTCGAAGATTGATGAAGAAAAATTTTCCGCAAGATTTTAACATGACTTCGGAGCAAGATATTCACTAAAGATTTCATCGGATATAGAATTATCTGGATTCTTTGAATATAGGATTTGGTCCTTGCATTTGTCCTTGGTCTCCTTCATGGTTAGCTCAATCTGTTTTTCAGTACCAAATTTTCTATCGAGCGTTCCCAACATTCCATTCTTTATTATCAACTTTTGGCCGTTTAGACCATTTACGATTTTGCTGTTTCCTCTGCTTTTAATGCAGCAATATCTGAATTGTCGGTTATCAATCCGAGGTGGTTTCAGGAGAACTGTGTTTTTAGATGATTAAATGCTGATGGTAATATGGTGGAATATGAAAGTTTCCCCGGTAACAATAAAAGAGAACGCATATATACCAAAGTTATAATAAGGTTGTTTTGAACGAAAAGTCGAAGTTGTCTTGCTGGAGCTGTGACAAAATTTGCTACTTTGAAAAGGAATTGCAAAATTATATTTCAGTAATAACAATGCCCAAGAAGCTAGCACAGATATGTTTTAAACGTTCACTCAGGTTCCGAGTGTTTTTAGGTGCATAACTATATGCATCATTCTTTTCTTCCGGAGATGAAGTATGGTTGGTTCATCCTCTAGATTGAGGTGCTTTCAACAATCATGAAAGATTTGAACGCGGATTGTAATCGTCAAGATACAAATGAGGTTTAAGATGAACTCAAATGGCAAACTTGAAGAATTGTTTAGTTTCATATGTTATAATCAATATTTTAATTCATTTTAATTGTCCACTGTTGGTAATCCATAGTTCAAAGTCCACAGTTAGCAATTCAATAATTCATATATAGTTTAATATATAACATTCAAATTAATTAATACGTATCGTGACCCGTGTACATGTCTCAGACTCGATCACAACTCAAAGTATATATATTATTATAGAATCAACCGCAACCCTGTATAGCTAACTCCAGCATTACTGCATATAGAGTGTCTATGGTTATTCCAAATAATATATATAGATGAGTCGATATGATATGTCAAAACCTTGTATACGTGTCCCGATATTTAAAGTGCGTAAAATAAATAACAGAAATTAAATGACGATAAATAAAATTGCGAGAATTAAAATTGCAATAAATAAAATGTGATAAATAAATTGCGATAAATAAAAGGTAATATGGAATTAACAGTTAGCTAGGAACAGTTAGCGTGGATTCTTAACAAAATTTCTCATAGTTAATTTGTTTGTTTCTAACAAATTTTATTTTGTTCAATGTTTTCTTCATTATGCCACTTGTTGGATTCTGATAAATCAAAATCCAAATATGAATTTGAATACAAATGGTTATTCTGTGGTGAACGGATACATATATCGGTGGATGTAAGTAGGATAGTAAATGACTGTTGAATCAGATTCGAAGAATGTACGATGTAACTTATTAATGTGAAATCTAAATATTCCTCGGGTATTACCTACCCGTTAAAATATTTTCACCATTAACAGTTTGTACGAGAGAATTTTTAATTACAATCTTATTATATTTTCTTCAGATGTAATCATGGATTTAATGAGTTAATATAGTATTAAACTCATTTGGTTTACCGTCAAAACTAGAATACATAATCTCTATAACATTAGCGATCACATAATTGCCATGAAGAACGAAGATAATTAATGTAGAACGATACGTAGAATAAAGATTATATTCGAGGTACAGAATTTGCTATTGAGGCATATGATGTTGAAACTGGGTTTATTGGTGGTACTATTGGTGCTGGTGATGTTGTTAAAGCTGGTAACTTTTGCACCATATTTTCCAAATTGATTACTCAAGCGTGAAGCTTGTTGACTTCTTCCATTATTCTAGGATGATTCTCAGTTCGGAACAAGCGAATGAATAAAGTTTTGAATTTGAGATAGTATATAATCATGACGAGATATTCGGAAAATGAGGGTGAAAATGGTGTTTCGAACAGGTTCGCCGGTAAGTGCTTCAGGTTCTTCGCCAAGAGATGAATTTGGTTGATGAAAAGGGTCACCTTCTTTTTGTCTCCAATGATTAAGTAGGCTATGAACCCATCAGATGAATTGGTTGATTCATTCTGGTGACACTGCTTTCGGAGCTTAGGTGAAACTCCATATCGGAATAGCTGTCGGAATCCGAGAAATTCGAACTGATTGAGGGATTCATCTCGTACGATCAGATGAAGGATTTTCGATAAGAAATAGATTATAGGATGTATATTAGTACCCAGCAATACATAATTTACATATGCATATATAATACTAAAATCCCATAAGTTACGGAGGAATCTACGGAAGCTGTCAGGCAAAGGTAACAATAACAGATACGCTAAGATATGAATTTATCTATATACTTTCTATGCAATAGAGGCAGTAAGAGGTGTCTAGACTTTAAGGATGATAAGTAAATAATTTTCGACACGAAATGTTAAGCAAAACTTTTGACATGCAGACACGGTCAAAGTCCAGACCCACTAATGCATCTAAACAACTACTAGTTAGACACACTAATGCAAGACCTGGTTCGCTAAGACCACCGCTCTGATACCAACTGAAAGGACCCGTTCATATACATTATAAACGATTCACGATAGTTGATTTCATTGCGAGGTACTTGACCTCTATATGGTACATTTTACAAACATTGCATTCATTTTTAAAAGACAAACTTTCATTTACATCGAAAGTTGACGGCATGCATACCCTTTCATAATATATCCATTTATAATTGACTTAATAATAATCTTGATGAACTCGACGACTCGAATGCAACATCTTTTGAAATATGTCATGAATGACTCCAAGTAATGTCTCTAATATGAGCTAATGCATAGCAGAAGATTTCTTTCATACCTGAGAATAAACATGCTTTCAAGTGTCAACCAAAAGGTTGGTGAGTTCATAGGTTTATCATAAAATAATAAAATTCATCATTTTGATAGACCACAAGATTTAAATGATGCATGGTACAAATGGGCCCGAATCCTATACCCACCTATAATGTACATGCGATATCTTTTAAATACAGTACACCTTTCTCGTGTACAAAATCATCTTTCATAAATCTTAGTAACCGTACACATATCTCGTGCAAAAAAATAACATACACATAACCTGTGTATAAAAATCATTCTCTCGATACATAACATTCACTTTTCATTGCTTTCATAGCTTGGCTTGGTAACCGACCTTAACATATAATGCGCATAATAATATCCCCAAAACAGAACATCTCGTCTGTATAATAATCATATAAACTTTGAAGTACTAAACACCACGGCCACTAGCCCTTCCGTATAATGAACATTCTGGGTGGAGGTGTTAAACCCGGTAGCTACCTTTAGGATTCGCGTCAATTAGGCGTGCACTAATTCTCAAAATTAGTGATGTTCCCTAATTCTTAGGTTACCAAGCAATAATAATCAGGGGAAAAATATTCATATCAATTGTGGCAATTATCACGTCCACATAATTCAATGGTGGCAATTATCACGTCCACATAATTCATTCGAGGAATGTTTTGCTTGTGTCTATCTCGTCAAACATTTATAAAAGCATTTCATATATTCACAGTTCAAAATATATATCAAAAGCATTTAATAAAGCAGTTGTAAAAACATCGCATGTATTCTCAGTCCCAAAAATGTAAAGAGTAAAAGGGAGCAAATGAACTCAAGCATATAAATATTGTAAAACAGTCTTTAAAACAGTGCATGTATTCTCAGTCCAAAAATATAAAGAGTAAAAGGGAATCAAATGAACTCACCTAATGTATTTTATAGTAAAAATACATATATCTATATCGAATAATGCAGGGTTGGCCTCAGATTCACGAACCTATATCATCCGTATATATATTAAAACATATATTCGTAATCGAATAATTATAACTTTATGTAATTAGTTTGTATATATCTTTGATAATGATTATTATCAATTTAGTTATATACATCTACATATATATATATATATATATATATATATATATTTATATATTTTAAAAATGCTTATTTTATTATATATGGATATTTATATAAATATTGGTAATCTAATTAATTTATACCTATATGTAGTATACTTATAAGTATATTTTACATAAATAATAATGTTTGATATATATAAAAAGTTGTATTTAATTATATTAAGATGAAGATTACTAATAAATTCTCGTTAGTAATACTTAATGACGTTACTTAATCTAGTTGATAATAATATTAGTCATAGTATTTACGTTAACATAATGATAATAATAATAATACATCTATTAGTAGTTAATAAATATAATAATAATAGTAGTAATAACAATATCTTTAGTTATAACTTTAATTGTAATAATGATAGTGATAAATGATAACTAATACTTATTAGTAATAATAATAATAATAATAATAATAATAATAATAATAATAATAATAATAATAATAATAATAATAATAATAATAATAATAATAATAATAATAATAATAATATTCGTAATACTATCAATAATAACAATAACAATGACAATAATAATTAAGATAACAATATTAATAACCATAGTAATAATAATAATAATAATAATAATAATAATAATAATAACAAAATTTATAATAGCAATGATAATAATAATACTAATATTAATAAAAGAAATTGATTACTACCTTAAAGGAGAGTGTCCTAAAAAATTTAGCAGCCCATTCCCAGGCCGGGACTAGAACCCGCGACCATTAGAATACCCATACGCCCCTCTAACCAGCTGATCCGTTACCATTTTTCTGATTATTACTCCAAGTAAAAAGTATTTATCCCGTATCTATTTCAATTCAACTTCATCTTCCTTGTTTGATAATTCCATCGGCCAAATTCAAATCGTCATAAAAAATGTGTTTTTTTAAACTTCAAAATAATAATGATTAATAACTATTATATGATTGTATTTTTTGTAAAAAAAATAAATAAAAGAAATCAGTACCTGCTCGTCGAAATAAGGAAGATGAACAAAAATTGGGATTTTGGTTTTTAGACGTTTTTAATTAAAACTTTCAACATGAATTGTGTTTGAAATCGTTTATGGAAACTTTAGAAATTATCAATTAAATCAGAAACCTCATAACGAATTCGAATTCCTTTATAAATAACTCGTTTGACTTTTAAAACCCAAACTTTGACTCTCAAAATTCGAGCTCGATTTCGTGAATTAAAACTTGAAAATTTGAAGATAGTTTGAGTAAAGGATTATTAACAAAACTACATTATTAGATTTTGGAATTTCTAAAAAAAATCGAATTTTGATTAAAAATGCCCAAGAACATGGACTTCGCTTCCAGTTCTTTATTTTTTTTTCTTTATCAGATATATGTGAAGGTAATTGATAATTGATATTGAGGATCTATTGTTGATTGAATGTAGTAATACATCATCGAAATTTCTTGTTTTGTAGCAAATGGATTTGACCAAAAAGATTAATCAGAGAAAAATATTAAAAAGGGATTAAGGCATTTAACAAATTTTGGCTGCTATATAACGTGATTTGTACTGAATTAAGGATTGGATTCTTCAATCTAATACGGTTGAAAGTGATGTGAACTGAAGTGATCCTTTGTTTCATCTAATTCAACATCTAAATAATCAAGAATTAAAAATAATAATATTTGTTTATATAATATGGCTATATATGTATATATCAGTATATATGCGTATATATATATATATATATATATATATATATATATATATATATATATATATATATATATATATATATATATATATATATATATATATATATATATATATATATATATATATATATATATTGTATATGTAGTTATGCATAAGTTTGTATTGTACCCTTACATATTAAATATGTTTATATACTTGTACCTTAATTATATAAGAAACATAATATTAATAGTTATATAAACATTAATATTAATTTTAGTAATATTAATGTAATTAATAATAGCAATAGAATTAATAATAGTATCAATGATATTAGTAAAGGAGATAAATTGTATTATTTTCTAATAACTATAGTGATTATAATAATAATAGTTTATAATAATGATTCTAAATTTTAATAGCTAATAGTAATACTAAAAATAATAATACTAATGTTAATATTAATAGTAATAATAAAAGTACTAAAATTATTATTATAATAACTATATTTTTAACTTATAATTACATTTAATAAGTTAATATGTAATATTTAATAATTATAATATATATAATAACATGTATTTAATATTTAATATTTATACATTTTAATATATTACCATAAACATATAATCAGCAATTATGTATTGCAATCATATATATATTTTCAACTATTATATATAATATGGTTTTAAATATTAAATTTTGTTATTTAGATAAACACATTAATTGTTTATTTTGAAACAAATAATTTAAGATATCCATTTAATCATTGACAGAACTTATTCGAAATCATTTATATATGTATATCTATATTATATGTTCGTGAATCGTCGAGAACAGTCGAGGGTTAATTAAATATATAAAAGTAGTTTAAAATTTTGAGATCCATCATTACAGACTTTGCTTATCGTGTCGAAATCAAATAAAGATCAAGTTTAAATTTGGTCGGAAATTCCCGGGTCGTCACACATAACCCGTTTCTCCTTTGCTTGGTTCAAATCTAGGTTTACTTCCTTTAACACCCAAAATGCTTTATGCTCAACCTCCACCGGGAGATGGCATGCTTTTCCATACACTAGACGAAATGGTGTGGTTCTTATTGGTGTCTTAAATAGTTCGAAATGCCCATAAGGCATCGTCAAGCTTGGTGGACCATATCTTAGGATTGTTATGAATCGTCTTTTCTAATATCCTTTTCAACGCACGATTTGTATTCTCGACTTGACCACTCGTTTGAGGGTAGTAAGGGGTCGAGAAACTATGCGTTACACTATACTTTTCCATGACTCTTTTCATAAGATGGTTCGCAAAATGCGTGCCTCGATCCGAGATTAACGCTTTTGGAACACCAAATCTAGCAAACAAACTTTTCAAAAACTTTGCCACAACTCTCGCATCATTGGTTGGCAAGGCTTTAGCCTCAGACCATTTCGAGACATAAACAACCGCGACCAAAATGTAAAGGCACTTATTTGAGTTTGGAAATGGGCCCATGAAGTCTAGGCCCCACACATCGAATACCTCACATATTTGAATCTCGGTTTGAGGCATTTCATCTCTTTTTGAAATGGAACCGGACTTTTGAAAAGAATCACAACATTTCACCAACTCGTGGGCGTCTTTGAATATAGTGAGCCAATAAAAACCCGAATCGAACACCTTTTTAGTGGTGTGATTCGGTCTAAAATGGCCACCCGTGGGCCCACTATGACAACTTTTTAAAATCTCTCGGGCTTCTTGCCCATATACACACCTCCGGATCACTTGATCCGCCTCGATGCGAAACAAGTCCGGGTTTTCCCAAAATTAATACCTTAGGTCATTGAAATTTTTTTTCTTTTGTTGATATGAAAGCCCTTTTTTCAAAATATTTGAGGCCAAATAGTTTGCAAAATCGGCAAACCATGGAACTTCATCGATTAAATCAACCCTCATTAAATGTTCACCCAGGAAAGTGTCCCGAATTTTTGACTCATCAAATGGTTGTAGCCCGGGGTTGTCTAGCCTTGACAAATGGTCGACCGCCACATTCTCGGCCCCCTTTTTATCCCTTATTTCTATATCAAACTCTTGCAATAGTAGAACCCACCAAATTAACCGATGTTTCGAATCTTGTTTTTGAAAACGATATCGTAACACGGAGTGGTCCGTGTATACGATTGTTTTAGAAAGCACAAGGTAAGATCAAAACTTATCGAAAGCGAACACTACCGCGACAAGTTCCTTATCGGTAGTGGTGTAATTCAATTGAGCCCCGGTCAACGTCTTACTTGCATAATAAATTGGTCTAAAGTGTTGGTCAACCCTTTGACCAAGGACCACCCCGAGCGCGTAGTCGCTCGCATCACACATCAATTCAAAATCTTTATCCCAATCGGGAGAGATAAGAATCGTAGGATTGGTGAGCTTTTCTTTTAACAAGTTAAACTCCTCAGTGCAATCATCATCAAACAAGAAAGGTTGGTCCTTTTCTAGCAATTTGGTCATGGGGCGGGCGATTTTTGAAAAATCTTTTATAAACCGGCGATAGAATCCCGCGTGCCCAAGAAAACTTCGGATTGCTTTCACATCCGATGGTTTAGGTAATTCTTTTATCACGCTAATTTTAGCTTTTCAATTCCCACCTTTGAAATTTTATGTCCCAAAACCACCCCCTCGTTGACCATGAAGTGACATTTATCCCAATTAAGTACCAAATTTGCTTTTTCGCAACGGGTCAACATTTTATCAAAATTTTTAAGACAATGGTCAAACGAGTCCCCAAAAACCGAAAAGTCATCCATGAATACCTCCATTGTGTCCTCTACCATATCCGAGAATTGCAAGGATACACCTTTGGAATGTCCCCGGGGCATTACACAACCCGAAGGGCATTCATCGAAATGCAAAAGTACCATAAGGACACGTAAAGGTAGTTTTTTCTTGGTCCTCAGGATCTATAGAGATTTGGAAGTATCCCGAAAACCCGTCAAGAAAACAATAAAACTCTTTTCCACTTAAATGTTCAATCATTTGGTCAATATACGAGATAGGGAAATGGTCCTTTCTCGTGGCATCATTGAGACGCCGATAATCTGTACACACCCACCATCCCGTGATGGTTCTGGTCAGAACAAGCTCATTTTGGTCATTTAAGATCACCGTGGTCCCACCCTTTTTGGGCACCACTTGAACAGGACTCACCCATGGTGAGTCCGAAATGGGGTGGATTAAACCCGCATCTAGCAACTTAATAACCTCTTTTTTCACAACGTCTTTCATATTAGGGTTAAGTCTCCTTTGTCTTTGGACAACCGGTTTAAAGTTCTCCTCTATGAGGATTTTATGAGTACAATATGATGGATTGATCCCCGGGATGTCCGTGGTCTTCCATGCAATTGGTTTATGGTGAGACTAGACAAGTGAAACAAGCTTTGACTTTTGGTCAGAGGTGAGTCTAGATGAGATTATCACCGGAAGTTAACTTGATTCTTTGAGATAAGCATACTCAAGATGCTCGGGGAGCCCTTTAAGCTCAAGAGTAGGAGGTTCTTCCCATGAAGATTTAATTCTAAATCTATCTTCATTAGGTATAGCCTCGAATGACTCTTCCTAAATTGTTTCACTTTCAAGCTCATTTTCATCAACACTAACATTCATCAATTCATTAAAATCGGCTTCTAAGTCCACAATTTCATTTTCAAAAATTTGGTTGAACCCCGTGGTATCAACCCCCAAAAGCTTTTCAAGCTCCTCATCAACATAAAGGTCAATATAGTCAAGGGCATAACACTCATCATCATCGGTGTTGTCCGGTTGCTTCATAGCTTCTCGGATATTTATGGTAACACGCTCTTCACCAACTCCAATGTTGAGTTGGTTGTGTTGCACCAAGATGATGGTATTGGCGGTAGCAAGATATGGTCTTCCTAAAATGAGGGGGACTTGAAGGTCCTCCTTCATCTCCATGATAACAAAATCAACTGGGAACACCAAGGAGTCGATTCTCACCAAGATGTCCTCAGCGATGCCAATGGCGGTGTCAAATGAATGGTTGGCCAATCTTATACGAATTCAGGTCAGTTTAAGAGGTCTAAAGCCAAGTCTTTCATAAAGTGAATGGGGCATTAGGTTAATGCTTTCTCCCAAGTTGGCAAGCGCATTGGACACTTCCGAGTCATCGAACTTACATGGGAAAACAAATTTTCCCGGATCGCCTAACTTCTTAGGGATCCTTAGCCTTGATGCAAGTATCTTATTGCACGCCTCTTCAATAAAGAAAGATGTTTCCTCATGATATTTACCCCTTTGAGAGATTAACTCTTTGATGAAGCCCCCATAATTGGGCATCCCTTTGAGCACATCGGTAATTGGCAAGTTGACCTACACATTTTTCATCATATCTTGAAACTTTTTATATTGAGCCACCAACTTATCCTTCCTTAAAGCCTTTGGATATGGAACCGGCCTTGTAACCTTCAAAGGATCTTTACCCTTTTCCTTACCCTTATCATCCTTAACCCTCATTGAGTCGACATTTTCTTTATCCTTCTCCTTATTAACCCCGATTTCCTCCTCAATGAAGCTTGGTAGTGGTTCTTGGGTGATAAATGGTTGTGGGCATGGATCCTCAATTCCTTCATTCAAAGTTAGACTTCGAGTGGTTATGGCATTGACATTTTCATTTCGGTTTGGGTAGTTAGGGTTTTGGTTGGTGCTTTCAATAGGACTAACCCTTGTAGTATTGTTGTTGTTTTGGTTTTGTTTTCAGTTATTGTTGTAAGTGTTTGGGTTAACTTGGGTGTTAGATGGTAAGGTGCCTTGAGGTCTTTCGGAAACTTGACTTGAAAGCCTCCCAATGGTACTTTCTAGGTTTTGAAATGATGCTTGTTGGTGCTTCAATTGTTGCTTTAAGAACTCATTCTCCTTTAACAAAAATGCTTCAGTGGTTTTCGCCTTCTTGATGTAGTTTTGCATAATCTATTCTAAACTTTTAGAAGGTTGGGAAGATTGGTTGTTTTATTGATTTTGTTCGTTTTGTTGAATGTAACCTTGGTTATTTTGTGGTTTATTATAACCTTGGTTTTGATAACCTTAATTTCCTTGGTAATTTGGGTTAGGTTGGTTGTTGTAAGATTGGTTGTTGTAAGGTTATTTGTTTTGGGATTGAAAGTTGTTGCCTTGGTTTTGGTTGTAATTGGAGTTGTATCCTTGGTTTCGATTTTGGTTGGTGAATCTGGGTGGTGCATTGGTTTGATTATTGAATGACACTTGCTTTTGATTAGGGCTGTAATAGCTTTGGTTCGATGTATAAGAATTGTTGTCTTGGTTTGAAGTCCCTCCCCTTTGATAGTTTTGATTACTCACGTAATTTACATGAGCATCCGAATTTATGGGAATATCGTCCAAGTCAATGTGGTTACATTGATTGATTTGGGGACAATTCTTGGTGAGATGTGGTCCTTCACACCTTTGACAACCTACTTGCATTGTGACTATCGATTGTTGTAGCTTTTTCAACTCTTTCTCATACATTTGAAATTGATTGTTCAAGCTTGCTAAGGTAATTTGACCATCATCACTCTCCACTTGAGCTACACTTTTCCTTGTCAAATCTCGTGGTGAAGGTGCCCATTCATATGTATTAACCAAGACGTCTTCTAACAAAATTTCAGCCGCATTAGGTGATTTGTACATAAACACTCCACCCGAAGAAGAATCGAGATATTGCCTTGTCAAAGCATTAGTACCCCGGTAGAACGTGTTTATGTATTCCTTCTTCGTCAAACCATGCGGTGGGAAAGCTCTTAGTAACTTCTTGAAATGTACCCACGCATCATACAAAGACTCATCACCCCGTTGGGTGAATCCATTAATTTCCATTCTAAGACGCTGCACCTTTGAAGGTGGGAAAAAGTGATTGATAAACGCATCGGTTAAATCTTGAAATGACCTAATAGAATGGGATGACAAAGTCCTTAACCAAACTTTCTCTTCTCCTTGAAGTGTAAAGGGGAATGCCCTTAATTTAAAAGCGTCATCGGAGACATTTTTGGTTTTGTAGATATCACAAATATCATTTAAGTGTTGGATGTGTTCAAAAGGATTTTCTTCTAACAACCCATGGAAGAACATATCCTTGATCATCGTGAAAAAGCTACCCTCGATCTTCTAGTTATCTGCTTCAATTGGTGCTTTTGTGATAGCCGGAGGAACAACCGTTTGAGCCACCAACCTAACATTCCACGTTGGAGTGTCATTTGGATCATTTTCTTGTTCTTTATTAACCAGTAAACCATGACCATTCGGATTATCTTCTTCTCCTCCGTCCATATCTATCAAACAAAATGGCCAAACCTCAAAATACTTTCTTAAATCCCGTTCTTCTCTACGCTTATAAACCCGTGCAAGTGTTTTTTCGGGTCAGAAAATGGATGTGTGAACTCTTGATCCTTTTGGGATCTCCTTCTCATACACCAAAATACCTAACCTTCAATAACAACATAAACACAAACGGTTTTGCAATACAATAATATATAAAAACAATAAAAGTAACTTTTGTAAGGATGAATCCATACAAAAGGATCGAACAACTAAAAGTTTAAACCAAAAACCCAACTTAGCTCATCGATCCCCGGTAGTGGCGCCAAGAAAGTGTGATGCGTGTGGAACAATACATCATTTACCCTCACAATTTATACAAGATTCAAATATTACAAATAAGCACACACAACTAGCGAGCACTTAGAACCCGGTTATTATAGCACTTAATGTAAGTATCCTTATCAAGTTCATCCCAAAAGAGCGGTATAAGTTGAAAAATTGAAACTATTAATTGTCATAGGGTTTGTTTGATTGGGGGTATTGCGATTGATTTTAACTATCAACTAAACTTGCCCAAATAAACAAACTTAAACTTAGCGATTATAACTAGCAACAAGTAACAAGTATTGAGATCTAAATCAATTAATAAAGAGTGTTCACTTACCTAATCCTCTCTATGCCTGGATTGCCCTTATTTTACCCAAATTGATATAACATTAGTTGTTTGAACTATTAGTTGTTTAGTATTACTACCTGATATTGCTCTAAACATACATATTATTCGACGCAATATCAGTCATATTTCATCAGCTTTTATCATTTAAAAAGACATTCAACGTATAATATTCAAGAAAAACGACAAAAGTGGACAAGAGCTTGAAGTTTGAAGAAACGATGATAAAATGATAGTTTTAACCAAATTTATATCAAGAAACGTTTATCCGAATGAAAGTACAAGATAGATGAAGAAAAGAGTTCAAATGGAAAGTGCCAAGTCAGTACACGTCAATACGGGATCAACAAAGAACAAACGAAAAAGAAAAATAAAGGAAACTGTCATTAACACATACGCGAATCGTGTAGGTCTACACGAAACGCGTAGTAATTTGTTCTTACGCGAATCGTGTAGCCATACACGAAACGCGTAGTATTAGGCAGAACATAATCATTGATTCAGATAAGGGCGGCTGGCTTTTGAGTTTTAAAACAATTCTTTTGTTGAATTGTGATACAGCAAGGAACCAATTAAGCTCAACTACTCCCTTCTATTCATGTTAAATACGGAGTATGTACAGAGAGGGAGAAAAAAAGAGGACACATATCAATTACTATACAAAAATTGTTACTTTAGTTACTTTATATTTTTCAAGTACTCCGTATAATTTAGTTCCATATTATAGTTGAAGAATTAAGATAGTTTCAAATATTAAGGGTGTATTGTTCGTGATTACGGGTGTTATTATTGTAATTTTCTACCGTTTGAAGTTAATGAAAGTGAAGATATTTTAGTAAGTTTACTCTGTTAAAATTATCGTTGTTATTATGTTTGCATATCCATATTTTTATGTTTACCCTAGCGTAATGAATAGCTAAATTTTCATAGTGTTAGCTTAGATGTAGAGCCCCTAGTGAAATGGATTGTTACCATTTGTAAAAGTTAAAATGTAACTTTAGTATTTTTAATATTGAGCCTAGTTAAAAGAACCATTATTGTATAATTAGGTATTTAACTCTTGCCACTTAATTTATTAAATTTAAATAACGAAAGTTGTTTTTATTTACATAAATTAAGCTTCAACATTAAAAATGATCTAGACGAATTTATGGATAAGTTATTAACACCAATTTAGAAATAAACTTCGGTGGTTTGGGTAATATCAATAATTATATGATAGTGAAATTATAAAAAGGGAAACCGTTATAATTTGGGTATTGGCGAAAGTTAAAACTAGACTAGGTCTCAATTTAAATACTTAAGGAATAGTAGCTATCTAAAAAGAATCCGATGAAAATTAGATTTATTTTAGTTAGTTGTAACCTTATATTTTTTCGAAAGAAAAATATAAAGTTTATTACTAAAACATTTTAAATAGGGCGTAAACTCAAAACAATCCATGGACCTAGGGTTGACACATTTAAGTAAACACTCCCATTTATCCCATTTATATTTATTATAAAAGTATTATTATTATTATTTACGAATTATTATTATAAAATATAAAAGATTACATAAAAATACTTAAAATTCGTACCAGACTGTTTGTCACATAGTATAAGTCATACGCGAAACGTGTATGATTACACGAAACGCGTACGCCTGTTTATCAAACTGTACGATCAGATCTACACAATTCGTGTAAGGTTTAAGATATACGCGATACGCGTATAAATACGCGAAACGCGTAGACAGTAATCCGGCTACAGTACCAGTAGGGTTAAAATTAGGGTTTTAATTATTTAATTAGTTTAAAATTAGGGTTTTAGCCTTTTTACTATTATATTTAGGTTATTACTATATAATTTATATTAGTTCTTATAAAATACTTTAATACATGTTAAATCCTAATAATTAGTGTTAATTATAATACTTTATAATTAGAAATTAGTTTACAATTAGTTAATCATTTTAATTCCTTTTAATTTGTATTAATCTTTTTAAACATGTCATTTAATTAATTTAAATAAGTTTATATTATAATTGCTCAAAACAAGATTCTAAACATATAGTTTTATTAAAAGTTACTATTTTACTAATTACCCTTTAGTAATAAAATATTCGCATCCTAATTAGTATAATCTCATTTAGTTCCTTTTTAAGTTAATTATTGTAATCTTGTAATTTTATTTATGAAATTAGTTTAAGTTATTTTCTTTTACTGTTATTTTATAAATTCCTAATCCAAAACCCCCTTTAAATAAGTTTGACATCAAAGACTATTAAAAACCATTAAACACTCCATCTCCCTGTGGAACGAATCGGATTTACCGACAAACTAAACTACACGGATAGGACTAGTTGCCTATATATGTGTGAAATCAACCTGAATTCAATAAAATACCACATATACAATAAATCAATTCGTGTAACAAAACAACTCAAATCCGTTCAAAATAAAGGTTACGTTTCGCACCATCAACTTTTTGGCGCCGCTGCCGGGGAGTTGGCAGTTAAATAAATAGATAATTTTTCTGATTCGTAGTAGTAGTTGGATTTGTACGTGGACCGGGTTGTTGGATCACCAATTTTATTGGTCAATAGAAGGATCCTGCCCCTCTGCTGCATCTTTTGGCTATTCGAAACGTGGGCAAAATCAGAAGGAAAATCTGTTTGTTTAAGGGTTTTTATCATTGTTTTTATGTTATTCGATCCTCTCGAGGAAATTCATTTCCAAGAAAGTTCAAAGTTTTTGAATAAATCCTTTAGTTCTTTGTACAATTTCCCAAATTGTATGATCCGTTCAATCCTAAACTCGTTAAACTTAATCCGGAACCTCAAAGAATTAATAAAAGTCAAAAACAACAAAAAGAAGTACTAGTAATTTTAAAACACCGAAAAACACTAAAAAAAAAAAAAGAGAAACAAGTAGGTAACCCTAGATAAACCTTTAGTGAAGTGATCTCATAATAGAAATTAATGTATGAACTTACGTTCCTCCAACGCTGAATTAACTCCTTCACATCCTGAACCCGAAAGAAAATTCCACGAACGCTTAAGAGCTCAAGAAGTAGAATCTCTTGCTAAAAATTTAGAGTCACTTTCCTTAGAATCCGACTCTGAACCAATAATTCAACCAATCATAGAGCCGATTATTAAAGAAGAAGAAGAAATGGTTGATACAAATCAAACGATGGAAGCATTAATGAAGGCCACAAGAAAAGGTCAAGGCCACGCAATCATCCAACCCACGATGAGTGATGGCTTTGAAATAAAAGGTCAATTTTTACACATGGTGACTAATACATGTCAATTCGGTGGAGCCCCAAATGAGGATGCTAATGAGCATCTTCGTAAGTTTGTAAGCATTTGCAAGCTTTTCAAAATCAAAGATGTCACCGATGAAGTTGCATGTTTAAAAATCTTTCCATGGTCCTTAAAAGATGATGCAAGAGATTGGCTAGACTCATTACCAGAAGGTTATATTGAAAACTGGAATGATATGATGGATAAGTTTTTGTCAGAATTCTTTCCTGCTTCAAAAGCAGCAAAATTACAAAGTGATATAAATCACTTTATGCAAAAGCCTAATTAAACTCTTTATGAAGCTTGGACCCGATTCAACAAAATGCTTAGGGTATGTCCTCAACACGGGTTGAATACATTCCAAAAGGTCCAAATATTCTATAAAGGAGTCAATGTGGCAACTAGAAAAGATATAGATGTTGCAGCCGGAGGTTCGATCATGAAGAAAACACCTGAAGACGCTCACACAATCATTGCTGATTTAGCTTCCCATTCCCATAATTGGCATCAAGAAATAGAATTCTCTAGATCATCAAATGTTGCTAGTATTGAAAGCAATGATGAAATTGCTTCTTTAAAAGTTCAAATAGCAAATCAAGCAAGGTAAATCGAGAAAGTAACCAAGGAAATGCATGCTATCAGAGTAGGATGTGAACTATGCCAAGGTCCCCATCTTACTAGAGATTGTGATCAAAGTACAATGGAAGAGCAAGCAAATTTCTTAGGTTACTTACGAAAAGGTGAAATGAACTTCAGTGATTTTCCAGCTGTAGAAGCAAACAACCGAAAATATCCTCCTATAAACAGCTATCAAGTAGGAGGACCTTCAGGATCAAATAATAATAACTATCAAAATAATAATAACTATCAAAATAATAATAACTATCAAGGAGGAAATCCAGGTTACCAAAATAACCGGAATTTCCCAAATCAAAATCAAAGAAATCCGCCACCAGGTTATAATAACCGAAATCAACCTCAACGGAATTATCAAAATAATTTCCAACACAATCAACCACAACCACTAGCACTTATGCAACCACAACCATTAGCAATTATGCAACCTCAACCTGAGAGGAAATCTGGTTTAGAAGATCTCTTAAGAGATTTTATGGTTAAGCACGAGCAAAATGCAGAGCTCCAAACTCAGCAAATCCGAAATCAACAAGCCACAATACAAAACTTAGAAAGGGATGTTGGAAGGATATCACAGTTACTATCAGAGAGACCACCAGGTACTCTCCCCTCAAATACTCAAGTGAATCCTAACAACCCCCAAACAAGGAACGAGCATGTAAATGCTATAACTACTAGAAGTAGTTTAACTACTAAACCGGAGACTCTTAAGTCCCCGGAAGTTCCCTTATGTCCTTCTATTTTACAAATACCGGTTGATGAAAATGAGCAAGTTGACAAAGAACAAGAGAAAGATGATCCACCTGAGGTCATACCAAAGAAAAGTGAAGAACCAACAGTAAAGGTGCATAAGGAACCCATTCCATACCCAAAAGCATTAAAGAAAGACAGACTCGCAAGGCGGTATGAGAAATTTGCGGACATGATTAAGCAAATTAGCATTAACATGCCACTCACGGAGGTTCTTAGGGATATGCCCAATTACGGGAAGTTTTTAAAGGATCTCATATCCTCGAAGGGTAAATACCACGACGTTTCTGCCACATTCCTCCATGAGGAATGTTCGGCCATCTTAAAGAAACAAAATGTACCTCCAAAATTAGGAGACCCTGGTAGTTTTATCATACCATGTATGATGGGTGATTCGGTAGTGTACGATGCACTAGCCGACCTAGGTGCAAGTGTTAACTTAATGCCTTACTCGTTATATTTAAAACTTGACTTAGGAGACTTAAAACCAACCCGAATGGGTATTCGATTAGCAAACCAATCATTTGATACTCCCATAGGTATAGCCGAGGATATACTTGTAAAAGTTGGCTCACTTATCTTTCCCGTCAACTTCGTTATTCTAGAAATGCAAGAGGACACAAAAGTTCCTATCATTTTAGGACGTCCTTTCCTAAACACTGCAGATGCTATCATTAATGTCCAAAAAGAACAATTGAGTCTAGGTGTGGGAAACGAGAGAATAATTTGTCACATTGACAAAGCCATGAAAATACCCACTTCTACCGATGACTCTTGTTTTCAAATTGATGTTATAGATCTTTGTGTCGAGAATGAATTGAAGGAGCTACTTGAAATTGATATCCCGGGGTTAGCCCCGGTAAGTGAGAATGAATACTTCAATATTGATAAAGATTTTGATGAGTTGATGAAGGTGGTCACGGATGACGAGACCATAATAGAAGAAATTCCCATGGAAGAGGAATCGTTTGAGGAAATCAAAAATGAAGATAGATTTCGTATAAAAAATTCCTTAGAAGAACCACCCGTACTAGAGCTTAAAGAGCTACCCAAACACTTGGAGTATGCTTATCTCGAAGGTACATCTCAATTACCAGTAATTATTGCTTCACATCTTTCAGATAATGAGAAGGATAAGCTAATTTCTGTATTAAAAACCCATAAAAAGGCTATAGCCTGGAAAACAACCGACATTTCGGGAATAAACCCGTCTTATTGTACACATAAAATTCTCCTTGAGAATGACTACAAACCCGTAGTACAAAGACAATGCAGGCTAAATCCCAACATGAAAGAGGTTGTTAAAAAGGAGGTCGTCAAGCTTCTTGACGCCGGGTTAATCTACCCCATCTCCGATAGTCCATGGGTTAGTCCAGTACAAGTAGTACCCAAAAAGGGGGGTACAACCGTTATATTAAATGAAAAGGATGAACTCGTTCCAACTAGAACAGTTACCGACTGGAGAGTCTGTATTGATTACAGACGTCTAAATGATGCCACTAGAAAGGATCATTTCCCATTACCTTTTATTGATCAAATGCTTGAACGATTAGCGGGAAAAGAATATTATTGCTTTTTAGACGGTTTCTCCGGTTACTTCCAAATTCCAATTGATCCCAACGACCAAGAAAAGACCACATTCACTTGTCCTTTCGGTACCTTTGCCTATCGCCGCATGCCGTTTGGTTTATGCAATGCACCCGGAACCTTTCAAAGGTGCATGATGGCAATCTTTGATGATATGGTAGAGGATTGTATGGAAGTCTTCATGGATGACTTTTCCGTGTTTGGAGACTCCTTTGAATCGTGTCTTTTCAATCTAGAACGTATGCTTATCCGATGTGAGAAAGCAAACTTGGTCCTAAATTGGGAAAAATGCCACTTCATGGTGAAAGAGGGCATTGTACTTGGTCACAAAATATCTCGTGCGGGAATAGAGGTAGATAAAGCTAAAATTGAAGTTATCTCTAAGCTACCTAAACCATCAAATGTTAAAGCAATTAGAAGGTTTCTTGGTCACGCAGGATTCTATAGGCGATTTATCAAAGATTTTTCTAAAATCGCCCGCCCATTGACCAAACTTCTTGAAAAGGATGCTCCATTTGACTTCGATTCTAATTGCGAGAATGCATTCTCGATTCTAAAGTCAAAACTCACACAAGCTCCAATTATGGTATCTCCGGATTAGAGTATGCCATTTTAGCTAATGTGTGACGCAAGCGACTATGCTTTAGGTGTTGTTTTAGGACAACGTCCCGATAATCATTTTCTTCCGATTTATTATGCTAGTAAAACTCTAACGGGAGCCCAAATTAATTATACCACCACGGAAAAAGAACTCCTAGCGGTTGTTTATGCATTTGATAAATTTCGGTCATATTTGGTGTTGTCCAAGACCATTGTTTACACGGACCATTCGGCACTTAGATACCTATTCTCGAAACGAGATGCAAAACATCGTCTCATACGTTGGGTTCTTTTACTTCAAGAATTTGACATTGAGATACGTGACAAGAAAGGAGCTGAGAATCTAGCTGCCGATCATTTATCCCGACTTGAAAACCCCGAATTAGATAAACTTGATGATACAATCATCAAAGATACATTTCCTGACGAATCTCTAATGAGGGTTGAAAAAGAATCTGAAATCCCATGGTTTGCCCATTTTGCAAACTATCTTGCTTCAGACATTCTACAAAAAGGACTTACTTATCAGCAAAAGAAGAAATTCTTTGCAGATTTGAAGTCATATTTCTGGGAATACCCAGACCTATTTCGTGTTGGTGCGGATCAAATAATTCTCCGTTGTGTGTACGGACAAGAAGCTCAACAAATTCTTGAGCATTGCCATCAAGGGCCAACCGGCGGTCATTTCGGACCAAACCACACTGCAAGAAAAATCCTTGAATCGGGCTTTTATTGGCCCACGATCTTTAAAGATTCCTATGATTTCGTTCGGACTTGTAACGCATGCCAACGAACGGGTAACATCACGAAAAAGGATGAGATGCCTCAAACCGGCATCCAAGTTTGTGAAATCTTTGACATTTGGGGAATCGATTTCATGGGACCCTTTCCAAGTTCACATAAGTGCAAGTACATACTAGTAGCCGTTGACTATGTATCCAAGTGGGCTGAAGCAAAAGCTTTACCTACAAATGATGCTAGGGTGGTGGTAAACTTCTTGAAAAATATCTTCTCACGCTTCGGAATCCCAAAAGCGCTCATATCCGACCGAGGAACACATTTTACCAACAACCTTCTTGAAAAGGTGTTGAAGAAGTATGGCGTAACTCATCGTTTCTCTACTCCGTACCACCCGCAAACAAGTGGTCAAGTAGAGAACACAAATCGTGCCTTAAAACGCATACTTGAGAAGACGGTTAATAACAACCCTAAAATCTGGCAACGCAAGTTAGATGACGCGTTGTGGGCTTTTAGGACTGCTTATAAAACACCAATAGGTACCACACCATTTAGACTTGTATACGGTAAAGCGTGTCATCTACCTGTTGAAGTTGAACACAAGGCATACTGGGCTATGAGAGAATGTAATACTGACCTTGTACAAGCCGGAGAAAATAGGTTATTACAACTTAACGAACTAGATGAATTAAGATTACAAGCCTACGAAAATTCTAAAACATATAAAGAAAAAACTAAAGTATGGCACGATGCACGATTAAAAAAGAAAGAATTTGAACAAGGGGATAAAGTATTGGTATTCCAATCACGTTTCAAGTTTTCACCTGGTAAACTTAGATCCCGATGGACTGGGCCATATATAATAAAACAGGTTTTTCCATCTGGATATGCAGAGTTGTATGGTAAAGATGGTGGAACTTTCAAAGTGAACGGACACAGACTCAAGTTATACTTTGAAGAAATCAATACTACGAAAAGAGACGAAATCACCTTCTACCCTAAGGACAAATAAATTCAGGGTAACTCTAAGGTTTTAAACTCCATTCTCGATTTTTATTCTTATCTTTAAGAGTGGGGTTAGATTGGTCTTTCCCTAGTAGACCCTAAAGAACTAGTCTTCTCCCTCCATTCTACCTTTTTAATTTCTTTTTATTTTTATTGTGTAATTTCAAGATGCGCAGTCAGTATATCTACAACCATTTCATTTTAAAGTGCGATAAGATTTTACCGAGGGATGTGGTGTTAGATATTAAGAAAAGATGCGATAAGGCGAGGAAAGAAGAAAGACAGAAACTAAATGAGACAAACTATGCAAGAGGAAAATCTAAATCAGCTAAAAGGCGTCGAGCACGTCATTTGGGTAAATGTGTGAAATGTGGAAAACCGACTCACTCCGGAGATTGCCCAAAGAACCAAACGAACTCTAATTACGAGTACGTAACCTTATGCCGAGAAGGGCCTTTAAAATGTGCAGAAGAAAACCTCTTAAACCAGCGAGGTTACGCCTACGAAGCAATGGGGAGTGAAATAATGCGACTCCACTACGAGGCGAGCCAACGAGGCTTCACTCTTTAAATCTTTTTCTCGCCAATTGTGTGTTTGTGCATTTTTGTGTGTAATGTTTTGGTGTGTTTGGTTTGTTTTTGTTTGTTGTATGTTCTATTAAAACGGTCTACCATTTAAAAGTGATGAACCTTGAGTTCAATATGTTTTCATTGAAAACGATAAATGTTAAGTGTTACAACTGAATTATCGTTTTTCAAATTGCACGAAATTTCTTGTTGGATTCATAAGATATCTGTTAAATAGTAAACCACGAAAAAAAAATAAAAAAAAAATCCTTTCTACTAAATTGAAGGTGAAACGCCTTGAGTTTAACTTGTTTCTTTGAAAATGAAAATGTTTAGGTGTCACAACTGAATTTTCATTCTTTAAATTGCACAAAATTTTTTGTTAAATTCTAAAAGTCTACAGTAGATTGCAAAATATACCTTTTTATCAATAACCGTAAAAATATATAACTTGTAAATCTTTGTCGTGGATAATGATAGGTTTGACGACCGAATTTATCTCTACCTAATCGATAGGAAACAAAGTTTTAAGTTTGAAAATTAGTTGATTTAGGGGTATACAAAAAAATAGAGTGTATTTTAATTCGTGTAATTTTTATTTTTCATGTACTTGTTCTAAAAATTAAAAATGTTAATATTTTTAACACAAAAAAATAGAGTGTTTTTATTTTATTTTAAATTTGTTTTCGAAAAAGATTAAAAACTTTAACTTTTAATGGATTGAATTTTATAAATTGAAATTACAAATTTATAAACGGATTAAGATCAGGTGTAACAACCGAATTTCCGTTACAAATATAAATTTATAAAAGATATTTTAAAAATTCAATTGATTTTAAGTTAAAAAAAAAAAAAAAAAAAAAAGCATACGCGTAACGTGTGGTGGTACACGAAACGCGTGGATCCCAGTTATACACGAAACGCGTATACCTACGCGAAACGCGTACGGTCAAAAATTGGGACATATCAGATCGAGCAGCAGCCTGTTTTGTTCACTCCATTCTTATTATTTCTGCTGCTGAAACGAGAGAAATCCCCAAAAATCACACCCAAAACTTAAATTAACACTTCCAATCTTCCCCAATTCTTCAATTTTTCAACATGCCTAGATTGGTAAGGGTCCTAAACCCATTTTACCTCATGTTCTTCAAGTTTTTCATTATTTATTTTTATGGCTTTAATCCGAATTATATGCATGATATTGTTGATTTTTGCTTGATTATTGCTATATCTATGTTGTTAGTAAGATAATAAACCCGATTAGCATGAAAAAAAGATGTTTAATTGATTATTGAAAAATTAGGGTTTATACAAATTGGGGATAATTGAAAAATTGATACTGAGGTGTGTTATTTTGGTTGTAATTAGGTGTTTTTAAGTGTTTTGTTGGAAGTTAGAACTCTTGAACATGATTTCGATTGTTTGATTTTGTGATTTTTAATTTTAGCCTAAATTTGATAATTTTTGTAAATATCATGAATCAAGTATGAATTGTAATGTTGTTAAGGATTATTTAGAAGCTGAAATGCACGCAATGTGATTGAATTGAATTCGATATACTTAGATAAATTGCGTGTTTTCACTTATGAATTAAACTTTGTATATGAAACTTGATTTTTGATTTATGATTTTTGATTTGTTTTGTTTTGTTTTGAATCATAGAACTAAATCTTCCAATGTTGTTGAAATAAATTGATTCATGTGGTGTTGAAAACAAGTTTGTAGGTTGAATTTAGACTCTTTGCTAACATTAACACATCCTATTGGGATGATTTTCTTGTTTTAAAATGTTATGCAGGGACCATTTAGAATGAGGGCATTTAACCAACAACAAGCACAAGATCAAGTTACCCCCGAAATGGAACAACAACTCTTGAACCTACACCCGATCCTGCAATTTCCTAAAGAATTACATCAAAGGGTGCAAAAAGTTAAGGATTTACTCATTCTGGTAAATCGAACCATCTCTCCAGTTTACGTTGTTGATTGGGATCCCCTAGGAGACTCAGTCAACTTAGATACACCGATAAGGGAAATTTTAACCCAAAGTTTCACGAATGAATTTGGGGAAATTAGGTATTATAATGACTTTGAGAGATTGTTTAGATTGAATTCTCCTGTATATAGAGAATTGTGTTTGGAATTTTACTCTACCGTTAGGATGAATATAAACCCGGAAAATATCGAAGATACTAGATTTCTACAATTTCGACTGGGTGGGGTAGATAGAGTAATGTCCCTAGGCGACATGACTATGGCCTTAGGGATTTATGACGGTAATGAGATGAATGCTCCCGGTTTTTGGGAATATATTTTTACAGGAGCTAAGTATACAAGAGATTATGATTCTTTGAGCGTCTGGCGTTCTTTTTCCCAAAAGAATACATATGTAGCAGGCCAAGAATCATACCTTAAGATCACTGATGTTCGCTATCGAATAATTCATAAATTTATAGCGAATACAATTAACCAAAGGGCATTCCTTAATACAGATAAGATTAATTATGTTGACCTTTGGTATTTGGATGCAATTAGAGATAGGGATACATTTATTAGTATACCCTATGGAGTGGCCTACTTTTTGGCCCATATAGGTAAGGGTGCTCGAGGATCCAGTGACATGTCGGGGGGTCACTATGTCACGTGTTTGGCAGCCTGGTTCGGTCTTGACCCGAACGAATTAGATCCTCCAATCCAGCCGATAGATCAACGGGTTTGTACTTTAGGATTGGAGGTGTATAAGACAGCTAAGGCTATACGTGTGAGGGGTGGGGTACGTAGTTTAAGGCAACAGGAAGTTGCTGCTCACGCACCTATGGAGGAGGATGATGAACCCGCGAGGGAAGCTAGGAGGAGACACAGAGAGACAGATCAGGCTAGCTCGTCTCATACAGGTACTTCTGATTTCGATATGCTCCAAAATTCTTTTAACGCATTGAGTTTAGATGTACGTAACTCATATCAAAACTGGGGAGTTAGATCAGAAGACCAGTATACTGCTTTGTCTCGACAATTGGGGGATATTAGGCATATCCAACTAGATCAGTATAATATTCTGTCTAACATCCGATACGATCAGAGGGGTCAGGGAGCACAATTAGAGTGGGCGCATCATCAGGCATATTTATACACGTCTAACCCGCAGAATTACGCACCCTCAGACTATCCTTCATACCCCCAATGGCAGACACCCAATGACCCTCTACCTCCACCATATGACCATAACGCTGCCATAGCCGCGAGTCAGGATGCATATAGGCGTTTCTACGAGGAACAACGCCTAAACGAACAACGGCAGTGACAGCAACAGGAAGAAGGCGATCAGGGAGGCCCATTTTGGAATCCATTTAACTAGTTCTATTCTTTAAAACATTTTTATTTTTATGGTTTGTAATAACATAATAGTATGGTGTGTATTGATACTTTTAATGTTTCTTATGTTTTATTATATATTAGCAAGAAAGTAGTGTGGGGTAAAATTGTTTTGTACGATTGAAGTACAACCCCATGTTTTGTATGTTTTTAACATGGTTTTGACAGGTGCAGAAGAAAATGCAATTAGACGAAACGAAACATCGAATTACATTGTGATACAAACGTTGGATAAAATCATAGGTAAAACAATTTGAAAATCCAAATCGGTTAACAAAGGAAGTTCCAAATACTTCACACTATTTGTCCTCTCAAATTTATACATTATTATCTGATTTTATGTAATGAGGGCATTACATAATCTTAAGTGTGGGGTGGGAATATATATGTTCTCGAGAACTTATAATTTGGTGATTTTTATCAAGATTTATAAAAATTTTAAATAAATATATCAAATGAATTTTTAAGGTAACTACGAGCGATTAAAGCATAGGTGTCAAAAACCGAAATTATCGTCTCAATACATTAAAAACGCATAAGTTTATTTGTTTAAAACCTATAAAAGAAAACCAATTATAACAAGAATTTATAAGCCTTATGTTGAGAACCATATATCACATGTTTCTATGAAGTTATTGCAGATATCATTGCTTTGGAACTTATAAACCTGAATATTCCATTATTACGAGTAATAGAGGATGAATCAAGTCCATCCCGTAAGGAAGTAAAGTCTTCCAAATTGACACACTTGCTAACTTATGTTAGAAGATGTAGTCCAGAACAGCTGTAGGTTCACGAAAAATCTTGAAAAGTCTTCCCTAAAATCGGCTGGAAATCCACCTAACCTCAGCATCAAACAGGGTTTTTTGGTGGTCAGACTTATCCTAACCATGAGATGGATCTGTCTCGTACAATGGGGGGGCACAATGCAAATTAGCTTTTAAGACTAATGAATCTAATCCCCAGATGGATGATCTCCGTAAAGATCAACCGCATCTATGTTTGACCGCGGTCAACATACATATGCCATAACAAATTGAGGTGTGTAAACTCATGGTTCACCGATGATATTTGGACACGATATAATTTTGTTCTAAAACTCATGCTATTTTATGAATTATATTGTGTAAAACTATTTTTTGGACATTCGGCTTCAAGTTCCATGATACTACAATCATGGGGGCGAATAGCTTGCTAATCGCCGACTGAGACTTCGGTTTTCAGTTACCCTCAACCGGAATTTGAGGTTAAAACTGGAAAACGTGTCTAGTGTAAAAACTAGCATGACATTTTATAAAATCATAAAACGTTTTCACAAGGTCCAATTTTCCCTAAGGATCCAAATTTTTAAACCCTAATCACGAGTTTCATGTTTGTTTCTGTTGTCAGAATTTCGTTTCGTGTGGTGTGCGTGTGATTCAATAAAAACTGTGTTGTGTAAACTATTCCATATAGCGTGTGTTCATTTCGTGTAGTGTGTGTTGTGTGATCTAAATGTTCAATAAGGAAAAATATATAATGTTCTAATTCTGTTAAAAGATGTAATTGCTTGAGGACAAGCAACGTTCAAGTGTGGGGTATTTTGATATTGCTCTAAACATACATATTATTCGACGCAATATCAGTCATATTTCATCAGCTTTTATCATTTAAAAAGACATTCAACGTATAATATTCAAGAAAACGACAAAAGTGGACAAGAGCTTGAAGTTTGAAGAATCGATGATAAAACGATAGTTTTAACCAAATTTATATCAAGAAACATTTATCCGAATGAAAGTACAAGATAGATGAAGAAAAGAGTTCAAATGGAAAGTGCCAAGTCAGTACACGTCAATACGGGATCAACAAAGAACAAACGAAAAAGAAAAATAAAGGAAACTGTCATTAACACATACGCGAATCGTGTAGGTCTACACGAAACGCGTAGTAATTTGTTCTTACGCGAATTGTGTAGCCATACACGAAACACGTAGTATTAGGCAGAACATAATCATTGATTCAGATAAGGGCGGCTGGCTTTTGAGTTTTAAAACAATTCTTTTGTTGAATTGTGATACAGCAAGGAACCAATTAAGCTCAACTACTCCCTTCTATTCATGTTAAATACGGAGTATGTACAGAGAGGGAGAAAAAAAGAGGACACATATCAATTACTATACAAAAATTGTTACTTTAGTTACTTTATATTTTTCAAGTACTCCGTATAATTTAGTTCCATATTATAGTTGAAGAATTAAGATAGTTTCAAATATTAAGGGTGTATTGTTCGTGATTACGGGTGTTATTATTGTAATTTTTTACCATTTGAAGTTAATGAAAGTGAAGATATTTTAGTAAGTTTACTCTGTTAAAATTATCGTTGTTATTATGTTTGCATATCCATATTTTTATGTTTACCCTAGCGTAATGAATAGCTAAATTTTCATAGTGTTAGCTTAGATGTAGAGCCCCTAGTGAAATGGATTGTTACCATTTGTAAAAGTTAAAATGTAACTTTAGTATTTTTAATATTGAGCCTAGTTAAAAGAACCATTATTGTATAATTAGGTATTTAACTCTTGCCACTTAATTTATTAAATTTAAATAACGAAAGTTGTTTTTATTTACATAAATTAAGCTTCAACATTAAAAATGATCTAGACGAATTTATGGATAAGTTATTATCACCAATTTAGAAATAAACTTCGGTGGTTTGGGTAATATCAATAATTATATGATAGTGAAATTATAAAAAGGGAAACCGTTATAATTTGGGTATTGGCGAAAGTCAAAACTAGACTAGGTCTCAATTTAAATACTTAAGGAATAGTAGCTATCTAAAAAGAATCCGATGAAAATTAGATATATTTTAGTTAGTTGTAACCTTATATTTTTTCGAAAGAAAAATATAAAGTTTATTACTAAAACATTTTAAATAGGGCGTAAACTCAAAACAATCCATGGACCTAGGGTTGACACATTTAAGTAAACACTCCCATTTATCCCATTTATATTTATTATAAAAGTATTATTATTATTATTTACGAATTATTATTATAATATATAAAAGATTACATAAAAATACTTAAAATTCGTACCAGACTGTTTGTCACATCGTATAAGTCATACGCGAAACGTGTATGATTACACGAAATGCGTACGCCCGTTTATCAAACTGTACGATCAGATCTACACAATTCGTGTAAGGTTTAAGATATACGCGATACGCGTATAAATACGCGAAACGCGTAGACAGTAATCCGGCTACAGTACCAGTAGGGTTAAAATTAGGGTTTTAATTATTTAATTAGTTTAAAATTAGGGTTTTAGCCTTTTTACTATTATATTTAGGTTATTACTATATAATTTATATTAGTTCTTATAAAATACTTTAATACATGTTAAATCCTAATAATTAGTGTTAATTATAATACTTTATAATTAGAAATTAGTTTACAATTAGTTAATCATTTTAATTCCTTTTAATTTGTATTAATCTTTTTAAACATGTCATTTAATTAATTTAAATAAGTTTATATTATAATTGCTCAAAACAAGATTCTAAACATATAGTTTTATTAAAAGTTACTATTTTACTAATTACCCTTTAGTAATAAAATATTCGCATCCTAATTAGTATAATCTCATTTAGTTCCTTTTTAAGTTAATTATTGTAATCTTGTAATTTTATTTATGAAATTAGTTTAAGTTATTTTCTTTTACTTTTATTTTATAAATTCCTAATCCAAAACCCCCTTTAAATAAGTTTGACATCAAAGACTATTAAAAACCATTAAACACTCCATCTCCCTGTGGAACGAATCGGATTTACCGACAAACTAAACTACACGGATAGGACTAGTTGCCTATATATGTGTGAAATCAACCTGAATTCAATAAAATACCACATATACGATAAATCAATTCGTGTAACAAAACAACTCAAATCCGTTCAAAATAAAGGTTACGTTTCGCACCATCACTACCAAACCTTAATCAAATTATACTTTTGCAAACTCACATAAGCATGGTATCCTAAGATCCAGTTAAGTATGAGTTGGTTATTGAGATTATGCTTGGGTTGAAATCACTTAAAACCCTTCAACTATCAAAATCACTTAAGATAGTCGAACACCACTATGTTGAACAAAGGTCAATTGAAAACCAACTTAGATTAAGAACACAATCACTTGAAATCCCTATTCTAGTTGTCTAGATCACCTAAGGTGTTGAAGCACAAATTGATTCACTTCTCAAATCACTAAGAGAGCTACTCAATCTCTGTAATCAAAGTAAAACCTATATCAAATCATAGCAATGGACCTCATAGCTAACACAAAAACACTTTCTCGTGTATTTTCATTCAAAACAACTTTATTCAATTGATTAAGGGCTAATCCTATGCATTAGAGATTCATAGATAAGCAAAAACAAACAAATTAGCCAAGCATGGCTAATATTACACTAATAATAAGCATAGAAACACAAATAAGCATCATCTTGAGTGATTACAAGTAATTAGTTCAAAACTAGATAAAGAAAAGTGAAGATTACAACCCAAAATGCAAAGAGATGAAGATCTAGAGCTAAACTATGATAGAACTTGAGCTTGCTTCCTTCAATTCACCTTCAAACTCTAATGGATGATGAAATTAGGGTTTTGTGTGTGAAAATCAGACTAAAAACTGCAGCTCTTTTGATAATGACCTCCTCTCTTTCCTTTTATAGTGTTGAAAATTCTGGGCTGAATTAGCGTCAGGAGCGCCGCGTTTGACTCAGGAGCAGCGCTTTTGGCTTAGTTTCGGGAGCGACGCTTTTGAATTTAGGTGCGGCACTTTTCATGGTAGGAGCGGCGCTTTTGGAAATTAAGAACGGCTCTTCTGGCTACTGGTGGAAATTGGTGCCAAAACGTGCATAAGAGCGCCACTTTTCACTAAAGTGCGGCGCTTTTGATCATGAGGAGCGGCGCTCCTTTACTAGGTGCGACACTTTTAGTGCTGAATCCTGCACTTGTCATTTTCTTTGCAACTTTTGATTAGGATTTGGTCAATTTTACACCAAATCAGGCTTTTAGCCTTGAATCGACATTTTAGTGCAGAAAAACAAATTTCGGGCCCAACGATTCTCAAAAACGAATGAAATGAGGGAAATATTGCGAGATAAAACGTGTATAATTGGAGCTAGATCATGTGGGATTTTAGCTCCCTAAAATTTAAGAATGAACATTAGGGACAATGTTCCTCTAAGTGTGGGATAGCGGTGTAGTACACCGTTATTAGCTATGGGATGCTCGGAAAATGTTCTTAACTTAAAATTTTACTAAGCTTTTCGAGTATACCTACTATTTAGATTCTTTGTCCTCAAAGTAAATTTTTCAAAGTTTAGATACATTTTCCGACATGTTCAAACTCTAAGTGTGGGATTTTAGCTCCCTAAAATCTAAGAATGAACATTAGGGACAATGTTCCTCTAAGTGTGGGATAGCGGTGTAGTACACCGTTATTAGCTATGGGATGCTCGGAAAAATGTTCTTAACTAAAAATTTTACTAAGCTTTTCGAGTATACCTACTATTTAGATTCTTTGTCCCCAACGTAAATTTTTCAAAAATTTTGGCTAAATGATACTTTCTGAAAAAGTACTTTCGAAAATCAAGCGTGTTTGTTCTAAAATTAAGACAAATGAGGACATAAATCTTCTTAAGGATGAACCGATTCTCTAAAAAAGCAATGCATGACTAGGTATTATCAACCCAATATAATTGTTGTGAGGCACCCCAAAAATGGCCCATTAAGCATTCATTTTTAATGCTTCACTATCTTCCATTGAGAGTGCAGTTGTTAGCATTTAGAGTTAGAACTTGACCTTGACATACATTTCGAGGCCAATGGTTAATAGGCACCATACGAGGTGTATGTGCGATACTCCTTCTGAAATCATTCTGAATAGAGAAGACAAAAACCATCTGCTTCCGTTTCCACTCCACGCATTTAAACCGACCAACTCACGCCAAAGAGTTGATGAATCAGAAAATACTCACCCCCAAATTCACTATCAAATACGTTACCCATTCCACTATCTTTCCTTTCTCATTTCCAAAATCTAGAACAAAGTTTACTTCAAACACTTGTCGAAAAATTTTAAAATTTCAGACTATTTTTGATAGGTCAAAAAGACATATTTCTTGTGAAATATCTTTCTATCTATGCATAATAAGAAATAGACAAAGTTATGAAGATGAGATATGCAAAAAAAATATTGAGCAAAGTCTCAAAAAACTAAAGAAGAGAAAAGTCTTCAAATAAAAGTAAAGATCCCCCAAGAAAATGAAGATTGTGACCCAGGAGAATTGCAAAAAAAAAAAAAAAAAAAAAAAAAAAAAGCAAAGTCTTCACTGAAAATCAACACCCTCTAAAGGAACTCTTCAACAAAAATAGAGTGTCATCTTTCCTAGAAAAAGTATATCCTCGTGAAACGGAAATCTATCGAATCTCTCTAAATTTTAATGATACGAAAATCACCCTTTTCGCCATATCAAAACCTTCACTTTTCTCCGCACACCAAACTTTAAACCCACTCTTACTCTTGAAAGAATGATTATGGAGAAGATCAGTGTCGTCCTTATCTTACCGGTGGAGATTTGATTCTTGGTCAAGCCTATGAGAATACTTGCAACATGACTGGCTATGAGCGAATTCATTTCATAGATTGATAGGGAACCCCAAACACTTGAGTGATTTGAGTGACCCGTGTAAGGAAGCCAAAGTCATGTAACCTCCACTCATGCTTGCAGAGATAGTTTCTACCCTTTTAGAAGGCGGTTTGTCTGATTTTGCTCTTATAATAAATAACAAGACACTTGAATAATAGAACATAAACCTCAGAAGCATCCTTGAACTCAAAATAAAATAAATGTTTGCTTGAGGACAAACAAAGTCTAAGTGTGGGATATTTGATATCGGCTAAAACGTCACATTTTTACCTCGATATTAAGGCTCAAAAATAATAAAGTTCCAAACTTTATCGCCAAAATAATTACTTTGTTAGTTAATTTGGTAGATGTAGTAATCACAAAGGCGATGCAAAAAGAATCAAGTAAAACGGAGCTAAAACGGAGATTCTAGAGCGAAAATGGTTAAAGACAAGTTACGACCCCGGAAACCACGTTACGATCCTGGGAACAAACAAAATGATCAAAGCAAAATAGCAAGACCAGGGCAGAAAACGGCCTGCCATACGGCCTGCCCACATTACAAACGGCTTGCCTGGCACCGGGCATTGAAAACGGCTTGCCCTTCGTACCGGCCTCCAAAAATGGCTTGCCAGCCGGCCTGCCAGTCGTCCTACCTGTCGTCCTTCCTGCCGAACTACTTGCCAGTTTTATTTACAACTTTTCCTATAAATAGGTGGCACATCCCACCATTTCAACACACACCTTCTTCACTTCTCTCTCTAAAATGTCTCTCTATTATCGCTCTCTAGTGATCAGTAGGAGATTAGTTCTCTCTCTACTTTCTCTCTCTAGATTCTAGAGAGAGAAAAGTACAGAGATTAGAAAAATAATTATCTCTCTATTGTCGCTCTCTAGTGATCAATAGGAGAGTAGTATGTAGTTACTAGTAGAAGCTATCAAGCATTGTAACGCTAGGGATATTATGAAGAGATACAAGTGTTATTCTGCCAACATTATTTGGTAATATCTATCCTTTCTTTTATTAATTTATTATAATATTCTTATTTGATGTTTGTGATTTATTAATATTAGAAATTCTTGTTGCCATGATGTGTGAGTAATTACTTGATTGTTTGCCATGATTTAATAATGTTAGTTAGGGATGATTATCGTTGCGTACTCGCTTTCTGTCTATGATATTAAACCTCGTTATTATCGTCCTTCCACCAATAAACGTGATTAAAACCTTTTATAAAGTTGACAATTATAAGGTAATTAATTATATGTGTTTATACATTGGTCAAGGTTTGAACCCATAGGAAATACTATAAAGTACATGGGGAATTACCATAGGACCAGATCAAAACATTGGTCAAGAGTATAAGACTCGAGGAAATACTGTTGCAATAGTAGAGTACATTTTGATGAACTATAGGACCACTTGAACATGGTCAAGGTTAGAAGCTATGGAACCACTATAAGTGTAGTACATGGTGGATAACTAAGGGATTTATTAGGTAGATTTAAGTAAGGGCTGGTTTAAGTCATAAATGGGAATTTAACATTTTACAATACAAACTAAGCTTATACATCTTTAAGGATGACTGAAAACTATCAGAGGTTCTAATTTATCTACAAACCCTTAGATTTTACCAAACCATTAACAGAATGGAATTCGAAACACAATCATAACCACTCACTTGGGTGATACACTAAGGTGTTAAGAAATGTTTGATATTATATATATATATATATATATATATATATATATATATATATATATATATATATATATATATATATATATATATATATATATATATATATATATATATATATATATATATATATATATATATATATATATATATATATATATATATATATATATTTGGCTATGCTACTTTATTCGTGCGCCCAAGGTATGCATTGCATCCAAGATGGGCCGCTTATATCCTTAAACCGGATAAAGCGTCGGGAGTTGAGCATAGCCCATCCGATCAGAATCACGATAGCCTAGTTCCTCGTGACATGCTAATCGAGAATCAATTAGTAGGGACCTAGTGTTTACACCAAGCTATATCTCTCCAATGAGTGTCTCGCAATCATCCCGACACTACATTATCTTAAATCATGGTGAACCACGGCTTCTCTGTCCTTATCTGTTTCATGCTAGCTAGCTTATTTTAATTATATTGCTTTAATATTTTAAATACAATTATAAATCAAATCAACCCAAATATAGCCTTTACACAATTTGGTATTCCGGATAAAAATGGTGTCTAAAATAAACCGGTTGGACTTGGTTGTTGGATTTTCCGAACAGTTGCCAATTTATTGGGACCAAAAGGATCATGCCTCTCCACAAAAGGTGTACCTGGCCACTAGTCTTGGATACTAAATTATGTACAAACCCAATCTTAATTACTAAATTATCTGAATAAGCTCCGTTTCAAATTCGACCGCTCAAGAAAGCACCCTAGGTCATATTTGCCCTTGCTAACCCATATGAAGGAATAATAGATTTAGGCCCAGCAAAATATAAATTTAAAACTCTGTTGATAAGTTCATATCGACACCTTGCGACCTAACGACACCGCATAAATAAACCGTCCGATTCAGGCATATCAGTGTCATAAATGGAGAAGTATATGTGTCACAACCTCTGGGCTTTAAAGATTTTGAAAAACCATATCATGTGTTTAAACTTAAGAACGCCCTATATGGACTCAAAAAAGCTCCTAATGCTTGGTATGAGAGACTTAGAACCTTCCTTATCAATCAAGGATATGAAATGGGAAAATCGATAATACATTATTCGTCAAAAAGCATGAAAATGATTTAGTTATTGTTCAAATATATGTTGATGATATTGTATTTAGATCTACTAACGAATCTCTTAGCAATGAGTTTTCTAATTTAATGCATGATGAGTTTGAAATGAGCATGATGGGTGAACTCAAGTTCTTTCTCGGACTCCAAATTAAGCAACTAGAAGATGGAACGTTCATCAATCAACAAAAGTATATTCATGATATGCTCAAAAAGTTTGGAATGGAAAACTCGAAACCAACGGCTACTCCTATGGCTACTAATATAAAGCTTACTCTCGAAGAAGAAGGAGATTCATTCGATATCACCAAGTATAGAGGAATGATAGGATCTCTTCTATACTTAACGGCAAGCTGACCCGATATTATGTATAGCGTGTGCTTGTGTGCAAGATTTCAAGAGAATCCCAAAATGTCTCACGTTGAACCGGTTAAACGAATCTTTAGATACTTAAAAGGTACCATGCATCTTGGGCTATGATACCCAAAGTTCACCGATGTTGACATTATGTGCTTTGCGAATTCCAACCATGGAGGGTCATTGATTGATCGAAAGAGCACAAGTGATGTATGTGAATTTATTTGGCTCTGCTGAACCTCATGGTTCTCCAAGAAATAAACATCTGTTGCACTTCTACCACCGATGCGGAATATGTTACCGTGGGAAGAGCATACGCACAAGTGCTATGGATGAAACAAACCTCCATCGACTACGATATCATCTCTTCTGAAATACCTATATGTTGTTGATAGGTCAGATCATGTTGAGATTGAGAGCTATGACAAATTAGGATGAGATTCAGTAAAGAAGAAGAAGACTCAATAAGAGAGAGATTCGGTAAAATTTACATTCCACAGCTTCTAGAACTCAGTTACAACACAATGGCTATCTAATTAGGACTACATAGGTTCCTTATATAGCCCTCTTCAAAGGAACCATCATTTAAGCATGTTTCACATTAACACTATACAACTTCGGGGTCCTAACAATCACCCCCTTAGTGTTAAATGTGAAATTTACAGTATAATCCTATTGAGTAATCTTGAGAGGTCCAAACGTTAGTTTCCATTGTGTGCCATCTAGTTTTGAAACTTCAACTTGATTTTCTGAAATTTGTTTAGAAGGTTTTCAGACGCCCCACGCTTTTTTAGATCTCCCTCATTTAATGGATATTCATCCATTTCTTAAAAATACCTTCTTTTTCTTTGGCCACGAAGAATCTCAAATTGCCTAGTACAGATCCGGAGCTTCAGACGATCTCTGATATGCTTTATGAACTCTCTAAGACCCATTTTCATGTCAGTGTCATCAAACTTGCTTTAATGTATTTTAAGATACTTCAGTTCAGCCTTGAGTGTACCATCTGAATATTTATTTAACTCTTCAGTGCGGATGAACACTTTTTCCTTCTGAAAATTCACAAATACAAACCTTTCGGGTTCGAACTGCAATTGAAACATTCTCATATCCTTCAGTCCCTCTGTAAATTGATTCGAACAAGTTATTCGAATCTTTTTCCTATTAGCTTTGAGACCAATTTGAAAATCTTCACGTCTCATCAGTTCAATTGTCTCCATCATGTATCTTTTCAATGCTTCCAAAGCTTGAGATTTAGCAAAAGGTCTGTTAGTGATGATACTGAGGTAGTTGTATATGTGAATGATGTCAAGCAAATCTATATTTTGAAAATCAGCTTCTGTGAACTTGTACTCCTTCTCATCTTCTCTAATAACATGGAACTGACTGATGACGTCTCTTTTCTCACTTATTTCCACTCTGACTCGAGTAATCTTTAACACTTCTGAAATACGATACTTCCTTTGAAGCCACAAATCATTTTCATCCTTGTTGATATGTTTCCTCCACATAAACTCATACCAGTTTCTTTCATTAGCTGGAAGCAATCGTGAACCTATATAGGTATACCTTTTACTTCTTGGTGTTTCGTTAATGCAGAATGATCAAACCAAAATCGTTAAGTGTAATTAGATTTCGGGTTTGAGTGCTTAACTTGGGAAAAAGAGTAGGTTGATTGTTTTAACTCCAATAATTGTGCAAACCCCGATTTGGAATCTGGATTCCAAGGGCGTAAAACAACCAATTGAATTAAACTTATTCGATCGAAATCGAATAAGTTAATATCTTAATATGAATTAACTCGGATGGTGATTAGAGCACTGATCGGAATTAAGTTAACGACTGGAGTAATGCAACCGTAATTGATTTTGGCAGAGTAACATTAATGCATCCAGTGTTGTCCAAATGAAAGATCTTGTTTACGTATTTATAGATGTTTAGGAGGGAATGGTGGCGTGGCACATGTCCCTTTCATGGTTGTAACGACATTTGCAAATCTGAGGGGTGACGTGGAACCCGTCCCTTTCGTGGGGAATAATAGATCCTAACGAACTTCCCTAGATTTGTGGGCTGACGTGGCATGCAACTTGCTTTCTGAAAGAACCCGTTAATATACATTATAAACGATTCTCAATAGTTGATTACATCACGAGGTATTTGACCTCTATATGATACATTTTTCAGACATTGCATTCGTTTTTTAAAAGATAAACTCTCTTTACATCGAAAATTGACAGGCATGCATATCATTTCATAATATCCAACTATAAATGACCTAATCTGTCATTTGATTAATAATAATCTCTATTGAACCCAATGACTTGAATGCAACGTCTTTTGAAATATGCCATGAATGACTCCAAGTAATATCTTTAAAATGAGCAAATGCACAGCGGAAGATTTCTTTAACACCTGAGAATAAACATGCTTTAAAGTGTCAACCGAAAGGTTGGTGAGTTCATTAGTTTATCATAAGCATTCATTTTCATCATTTTAATAGACCACAAGAATTTCATTTCCAGTTCTCATAAATATACGTCCCATGCATAGAGACAAAATTCATTCATATGGATTGAACACCTGGTAACCGACATTAACAAGATGCATATACAATATCCCCATCATTCTGGGACACCCATCGAACATGATAAAATTGAAGTACTAAAGCATTCCAAATTCCAGAATGGGGCTTGTTGGGCCCGATAGATCTATCTTTAGGATTCACGTCAATTTGGGGGTCTGTTCCCAAATTCTTCGGCTACCAAGCTAAAATGTAGTTTCGATCATTCAACCATATAATGTAGTTTCGATTACTTGTTCCTATTTCATAAAACATTTATAAAAATTTCGCATGTATTCTCAGCCCAAAAATATAAAGGGTAAAAAGGCAAATGAAACTCACCATACTGTATTTCGTAGTAAAAATACATATAACATCATTGAACAAGTGCAAGGTTGGCCTCGAATTCACGAACCTAAATTAAGTATATACATTTATATGTTGGTCAATATTCGTCTAACAATTTAGGTAAAGTCATAGTGTACCACAATCCTAATGCTCGAGTCTAGTATGCAAAAGTCGACAAAAGTCAATTTGACTTAAAATGATTTCCAAAAATTTATACATGATTATTATATAGTTTAAATATCTTCGTTTTATATTTTTAAATATTTTTAAAAGATTTATTAAAGTAAATAATATAATTCATTTATTAATAAATAAAACTTTAATAAAAAAATAAAAAAAATATACTTTTATATATCTTAAGTAATAAAATTTATAAAGTTCATAAAAATATTATGATAGATCTTATTAAGGTAATTATATTATTTGATAAAATAACATTGATAATAATAATAAGTAAAAGTTGTATTATTTTGTAATAATAATTATTATTATTCTATTAATAAAAAATATCAATATTTATATTTACTCAAATTGATATTATGATAAAATGATAATTCTAATTATAATAACTTTAATATTTACGATGATTTTTAATATTAACTTTAAAATAATAATTTTATTTAAAATGATCATAATAATGATATTTTATAATAATAATGACATTTCTATTAAAATGATATTTTTTTATAAAATGATAGTTTTAATACTAACGATACTTTTAATAATAATAGTAATCATAAAAATAATAAAAACGATAATTTTATCTAAATCAATATCTTATAATATTTTAATTTCATCATGATACTCTTACTCATTATTTCCTAATCGTTTCGTTTAATAGCTTTTAATCGACTTTTATATCGTTTTCATAATAATGATAATAATAGTAATCAAAATAATTAGGTGTTACTAATATTAGTTTTTAATTACGATAATACTAATAATGATAATTACTATGACATTATTAACGATAATACTAATAATTATTTTAATGATAATATAATAATAATAACAATAATAATAATAATAACAATAAAAATAACCATTTTTGAATAATGATATATATCTTAATAATAATAATAATAATAATAATAATAATAATAATAATAATAATAATAATAATAATAATAATAATACTAATTATAACTTTAACAATAATAACGATAGTAATAATAATAAAAATAACAATTTTTAATGATAATTCCTTTTATTGATAAAGACAAGATAAAACTAGAACGATGATAATAACGACGATAATAATAATCATTTTTAATAATAATACAAAAATTCAATTGACTATAACTTCTAATCCGTTCCTCGAAACCATTCGATACCTGAATGAAAAGTTCTTAATTTTTCGCTAGCTTCCCAATGACATGAATATCTTATACCTTATCTTAACTGCATATGTAACTAATTCAGGATTCAACATAACCTATCTAATGACAATGTCAAAAATACAACCATGCATAATCCTATATACTCGAGCACTAGTCAGGGATACACTAATAATATATAAAAGTTAAGTTATGAGTGCTCACGTATCAATATTGCAGGAAAGTACGTAGACGCAACGAAGACCATAAACACTAGGTTGATCTCACGAGCATACCCTCGAACATTACCCATCACTTCCATAGCTATAACCCATAATTTCCTTAGCCCTATCCTACTCAAAAAACCCATCTTGAAAACATATGAGCAGGACCTCGTCGTAGTATTTTATGTATACTACTAATAGTAACACTACTAAATAATACTAATAATAAAAAGATTAATAATATTAATCTTAATAATAATAATAATATTAATAATATATTTATATTTATATTCTTACGGAGTGTTTGTAATGAAAACTGAATTATATAACCCAAACTCGTTCGCTTATAAAGGGATGTTGGCACCACCTACCACCTCATGCACTTGCATGAGTTTGTGAGAGGGATCTCATGCAAGTGCATGAGCCCTTATTTCAGCCTACAATCGTCCATAGTTTTGCCGACATTTTGTATATTATTATTTAATATATAATATATTTAATTTATATAATTAATTATATATTATATAATATTTACGTGCATAGTTGATTTGTAATTTTTGTTCCAATGACTTGTACGTTGACACTCGACTAATGTCTCAGTTCCGATTTTTCGAACGACGTTTCGTACACTTAGAAAGCTAGTACTTTACGTTTTGCGACGTGTACCTTTATCAATAATTTGACTTACTCATCAATAAATTACCTTATAATAAATGTAACTTATAAAATTGAGCGTTGTGGTCATTTGCTTCTAAAAATTAGTGGTTCGTTGTTTGTCAAAATATATAGTTTAAATCAGGACGTTTTAAGACTAAGTTATATATATTTATATTTTCATTTTGAAATATAAATTTGAACTATTTACTTAATATAGTTTTTTTTTCAAAACTAATGTCATTCAAAACTTATATATTTAAAAATTGTTTAAATATTATGAATTACTATTTCGTAACATTTGAATTTTAAAATTTCAAATTGATATAGTTCATTTATATACAAACGTTCATAAAACATTTTAATAACTAAATTATTTTACATTCAAATATCATTTTATTAAAAAGGTTATATTAGTAGAAGTTGTTATATCATAAAACATTTTAGAGAAGTAAGATTAAATATACTTTTCATAGGTTTCAAGTTTTTAACGTTTATTGGTGCAACGTGATATAAAGTCTAAAGGTTATGTAAACGTATAAAATCATTTTAATGTAAAACGTTAATTTACTTAATTTGTCGATATCCATCTTCTAAGTTATTTACATTCCATATTCCAACTTTAAAATGATAGTCATACTAGTTATCTTATTAACATCACGAGGAAAATATTGTAAGGTATGAATTGAAAATCAAATAGGAATCTTCACTAACTCCTATCTAGTTCTTGTTAGTTGACACTTTGTTCTTATATGTAAAATCACTTTACCATTTTCCGAATATGGTTAAAAGGAAAAGGTTTCCTAAATCAAAGTGGACCTCCTAACAGGGACTCGCAGCCATAATTCAATGTATCTAATAATTTAATTATTTAATATTATCTTTTAATTCCGTCAATAATTATTTTAAATATATTTTAAAACAACATTCATGTAAAGTATTATACGTCTAATATTTGTTAATGTTTTCAAGTTATAATATATACATATATAATCATATCCGTTCCTATAATGGTTCGTGAATCTTTGGAATTTGGTTGAGGTTAAATGAATGTATGAACACAGTTTAAAATTCTTGAGATTCAACTTACAAACTTTGCTTATCGTGTCGGGAATATATAAAGATTAAAGTTTAAATTTGGTCGGAAATTTCCGGGTTGTCACAGTACCTACCCGTTAAAGAAATTTCGTCCCGAAATTTGATTGGGATGGTCATGGCTGACAAAAAGTATGTTTTAATGACGCATATAAGTTGAGGATTAGGGTTTTATCATCATTGAGTAATATGGATAAAACCATTTAAATTTTGTGAAGAGTACGAGTGAAGCTATTACCAAAAGAGTGAAATGAGTAGGTAGAGATTAATCATATCTTTTGACGTAGATAGGATTGATTTCCAAGTTCAAGAGATTTGGATAAAATCTTCGTGATAGGATTTGATTCTTAGATAATCAAGGGAATTAAGATCTGCTTTAAATGCGATCATCTGTTTTGATTTCTCTGTCGTATATTTTACTATAAATCCACCTCCTTCATTTCCTTTTAACTCACTCCTTCCATTATTTCTAACTCATACTTTAAATCATTCATCAATATGCTCCATCCAGTTCTGCTTCTTGATATATTCCTAACCTTCATATCGGTCATTCTTCTTTTTCATCTACCGCCGAAAGAATCTATTTACTTCTACTATACACTTGGTTTTATAGTGTTTTTAGTTCTTTCGCGTCTTTATATTGCTATATCTATTGATATATATGGTTTATAATTTCTGGGTGGTTGTTGGGTTTTATATCTTCTCTTATATTTCGATGTCCCTGCTTCTGTTTCCCATAAACATTGTTATCTTCAGTTAATGCTTTATTTTATTTGCTGCGATTTATACCCCAATTTATGTTTCGGAGCTTTGTCCTTTCGTTCCTTCTTCTTGCGATTAAGCACCGCTTGTAATGGTACAAAATTCGCAGATATGAATTTCGGAATGAACATTGTTAATGTTCTAGGAAGGAAATTGTAATGGTACGATCTTCACTTGTCAAATTACCAGAATACCTCGGAAAAGGCTGAATCATCAAGAAATATTTTCTTGATATTTTAGAGGTTAAATAGAATACAAGAGTCGTATAACATAGCACATGAAGATGTTATGATCTGTGAATCATCACGTTCCATTTAGAAACTCAGCATGACTTACTGTAATATAATCACGTTGATCAAGTGTCATTATATTATACTAACTCATGCTTCAGCTCCCAACACTACTTCAAAAATATTCCTATTTTAAACTCAAATGTTTCAGAATTTAGAAACTAAAATAGTTTCTTTTATGATGTAATACAGATAGCGCGAAGAGGTAAATGATTTCAGATAAGAATAATTATGAAAATATCTTCAGAAATATGGAGGATATTTATAATGAAAGATACGATGATATCTTAGAATTTCTAATATCAGAGGATGATGAAGAATATTGTCCGCTGGGGTTTAGAGTCAGAAGCAAGGTATTCGTTAATGACTTCAGTAGGTACTGAATCATATGGATTCTTTGAAGTCAGGTTCAGTCTTTGTGATTTATCCACAGCCTCCTTCATACTTTGCTCAATCCGGTTTCCAATTCCAAGACTTCTCTTTTTCTGCGTTTTGCCAGCACACTTATTCATTATCATCAAACTTTTACTGTTAAAGTCGTTTATAGTTTTTGCTGCTTTATCAGCATTTCAAGAACTAGTTCACAGTTTAAGGTGTTTTTCAGAAACTTCTCATTCAAAGTATGTAAGTCCAGGAGATAGACGTTATATGTACACATATAACTGTTGGCGTAGACATGCTGCGAGATTTCAAAATACTGATTGATAATTCCCGATGAATTGTATGGCAATTCTCGTTACAAGATGCGAATGAGTAAATGATGGGGTTTCGATAAATATAATGATTCTTCGGAAGGTCAAAGATCAGTGAAGTTGTGAATAAGTTTGTTGCTAATGTGGTGGAATATTAAAGGTTCCCTAGTAACAATAAAAAAGCACGCATATATCAGGGTTATAATAAGGTTGTGTCGAATGAAGAGTCGAAGTTGACTTGCTGAAGCTGTGACAAAACTGACTACTTTGGAAAGGAATTGAAAAGTCATTTTTGCTAATAAATGTCAAAGGATTTGACACAGATATGTGTTGAATTATGACTTTAGTTTCGAGAGTTTTTTTTAAGTACATAACTGTGGGTAATATATGGTTGGATCATCATCTCGATTGCTCATTATTTGAAGTGTTTTCAGAAATTTTCGAAGGGTTTGAACACAAATTGTAATTCGTTAATATACATTTGATGTTCTAACACAGTTTTGAAGTCAAAGTATAGCTTTGAAACATGTAGGAATCTAAAAGTGATGGTACCGGTTATATATCGAATTGAATTCTGAGGTTTCCAAATCAGAATATGTAATTGAGTTTGAATAAGTATGGTTGTTTTGATTTCTATAAAAGAATGTATATTATTGTGAAAGTAGGAAGTATAGTTGATAATTTGCTTAATCAGATTCGAAGAATGTAACATATTAATTGTGAATATATATATCTCTCGGGTATTACCTACCCGTTAAAAAAAATTTCACAATTAATATTTTGTACAAAAGAATTTTTATTACAGTCTTTATGAAAATATATGTGCATATATTCTCTTCAGATGTAACATAGATTTTAATGAGTTAATACTAAATTAAACTCATTCGATTTGCGGTTGGAACTAGAATTGAATAATCCCTTGAAGGCTTTAGAGATTACATAAGTATTTCTTCAATAATATTGAAATTATGAATCAATACTTCGTTATTTATTGAGACGTGATGTTGGTTTTTGTTAAATTCTTGTGAACTTCGCAAAGTACGAATGATGTTCGCTGAAAAGTTTTGGTTACATCAATGATGAAAGTGTAAAATCAAATATATACTTGATTTATTAGGAATTGGAATTTGTTGAATTGAGACAGAGATTGTAGTTAAAGATGGTTAAGTTGCGGGCGAAGGACGTACATTATTGCATATTTGTAATATGAATTAACTGAGTAGTTAAGATTCACACACAATAGCTTAGCACGGAAAGATTTATTTTTATTTCAAAATATATATATATAAAATATACATATAATTTCTTCAGAGGGAATGAGTTAATTCTTCATAACTCGTTGATACAATATACGCGTTATTGATTCGCAATGATGTCCACAGTGATTCTTGAACTGACGAAGTTTGTGATGTTATAGGTGTTGTTGACTCTGATGTTGACTGTACTGACGATGCTGGTGACGCTGATGGTACTGTTGATGCTGTTGATGCTGTTGGTAAAACAAGTTTAGCTTGTTAATCACACGCCATTTTTGTCAGGGTTTCTACTCTTCCTTCTATCATTTTGGTTCGCTTAACTGATTTATGGTTAGGGCTAGATTAGATAATCTCTAAGACTTTAGAGATTACATAATCGCCGCAGAATGTTTCTCCAATGAAGTTATGAATTTATACTTCGTCAATTATTGTTGTTGGTACTCCTTGATATTTATGGTGCGTATGACGTTGATGCTCGTGGGACAGATTGTGAAGTTGAGGTTTACGACGCGGTTGTGGTTGGAGGAGGTAATGGTACTGTTGGCGTTGATGATGGTGGTACTGGTTATGCTGCTGGTGCTGCTGCTGCTGGTGTTTGTAATCTTTGCACCATATTCTCCAAAGTCACTACCCGAGCGCGAAGCTCGTTGACTTCTTCTATTACACCGGGGTGATTGTCAGTTCGGACGAGCGGATAAATAAAATCTAGAATTTGATGTAGTATGTAATCGTGACGAGATACCCTGGGAATGAGAGAGAAAATGGTGTTTCGGACAGGTTCAGCGGTAAGTGCTTCAGGTTCTTCGTCAAGAGGGCAATGCGGTGGATGGAAGGGATCACCTTCTTCTTGTCTCCAATGATTGAGGAGGCTATGAACCCATCCCCAATTCATCCAGAATAGGTGATGACTGATTGGTTGATCCATTCCAGTCACACTGCTTTCGAAGCTTGAGTGGGATTCAATTTCGGAATCCGAGTGACTTGTACTGATGACAAATTCCATTTTGTACGATTGGATAAAGGATTTTTCGATATAAAATGATTTCCTGGCTATCGGGTGGTATTCTATTTACATAGGATATCTATATATATATAGATCAAAAGATTTCGTAGATTACAGAGGAATTTGCGGGATATGTCAGGCAAAGTTTAAAGTAACAGATACGATAAGATATGGTTTAGCAGATACGCTAAGATATGAATTTTGTCTATACACTACTCATGCAATTAATGTAGCATGACGTGTCTAGACTAATAATGATAAGCATATAATTTCCTAAGGATGATAAGCAGATGATTTCCGACTAGAAATGATAAGCAAAACTTTTGACATGCAGACACGGTCGAAGTCCAGACTCACTAATGCATCCTAACGACTTATCAGTTAGACACACTAATGCAGACCTGGTTTGCTAAGACCATCGCTCTGATACCAACTGAAAGAATCCGTTCATATACATTATAAACGATTCTCAATAGTTGATTACATCGCGAGGTATTTGATCTCTATATGATACATTTTTCAGACATTGCATTCGTTTTTTAAAAGATAAACTCTCTTTACATCAAAAATTGACAGGCATGCATACCATTTCATAATATCCAACTATAAATGACCTAATCTATCATTTACTTAATAATAATCTCTATTGAACTCAACGACTTGAATGCAACATCTTTTGAAATATGCCATGAATGACTCCAAGTAATATCTTTAAAATGAGCAAATGCACAACGGAAGATTTCTTTAACACCTGAGAATAAACATGCTTTAAAGTGTCAACCAAAAGGTTGGTGAGTTCATTAGTTTATCATAAGCATTCATTTTCATCATTTTAATAGACCACAAGAATTTCATTTCCAGTTCTCATAAATATACGTCCCATGCATAGAAACAAAAATCATTCATATGGATTGAACACCTGGTAACCGACATTAACAAGATGCATATGGAATATCCCCATCATTCCAGGACACCCATCGGACACGATAAAATCGAAGTACTAAAGCATTCCAAATTCTAGAATGGGGCTTGTTAGGTCCGATAGATCTATCTTTAGGATTCACGTCAACCATATAATTCGCGTCAATTTGGGGGTCTGTCCCCAAATTTTTAGGCTACCAAGCTAAAAAGGGGCATATTCGGCTTCGATCATTCAACCATATAATGTAGTTTTGATTACTTGTATCTATTTCGTAAAACATTTATAAAAATTTCACAAGTATTCTCAGCCCAAAAATATAAAGGGTAAAAAGGCAAATGAAACTCACCATACTGTATTTCGTAGTAAAAATACATATAACATCATTGAACAAGTGCAAGGTTGGCCTCGGATTCACGAACCTAAATTAAGTATATATATTTATATGTTGGTCAATATTCGTCTAACAATTTAGGTTAAGTCATACTGTACCACAATCCTAATACTCGAGTCTAGAATGCAAAAGTCGACAAAAGTCAATTTGACTTAAAATGATTTCCAAAAATTTATACATGATTATTATATAGTTAAAATATCGTCGCTTTATATTTTTAAATATTTTTAAAAGATTTATTAAAGTAAATAATATAATTCATTTATTAATAAATAAAACTTTAATAAAAAAAATAAAAATAAATATACTTTTATATATCTTAAGTAATAAAATTTATAAAGTTCATAAAAATATTATAATAGATCTTATTAAGGTAATTATATTATTTGTATTACATATTTATTTGATAAAATAACATTGATAATAATAATAAGTAAAAGTTGTATTATTTTGTAATAATAATTATTATTATTCTATTAATAAAAAATATCAATATTTATATTTACTCAAATTGATATTATGATAAAATGATAATTCTAATTATAATAACTTTAATATTTATGATGCTTTTTAATATTAACTTTAAAATAATAATTTTATTTAAAATGATAATAATAATAATGATATTTTATAATAACAATGACATTTCTATTAAAATGATAATTTTTGTTAAAATGATAGTTTTAATACTAACGATACTTTTAATAATAATAGTAATGATAAAAATAATAAAAACGATAATTTTATCTAAATCAATATCTTATAATATTTTAATTTCATCATGATACACTTACTCATTATTTCCTAATCGTTTCATTTAATAGCTTTTAATCGACTTTTATATCGTGTTCATAATAATGATAATAATAGTAATCAAAATAATTAGGTGTTACTAATATTAGTTTTTAATTACAATAATAATAATAATGATAATTACTATGACATTATTAACGATAATACTAATAATTATTTTAATGATAATATAATAATAATAATAACACTAACAATAACCATTTTTGAATAATGATATATATCTTAATAATAATAATAATAATAATAATAATAATAATAATAATAATAATAATAATAATAATAATAATAATAATAATAATAATAATAATAATTAGATAATAATAATAATAATAATAATAATAATAATAATAATAATAATAATAATAATAATAATTAGATAATAATAATAATAATACTAATTATAACTTTAACAATAATAACGATAGTAATAATAATAAAAATAACAATTTTTAATGATAATTCCTTTTATTGATAAAGACAAGATAAAAATAGAACGATGATAATAACCACGATAATAATAATCATTTTTAATAATAATACAAAAATTCAATTGACTATAACTTCTAATCCGTTCCTCGAAATCATTTGATACCTAAATGAAAAGTTCTTAATTTTTCGCTAGCTTCCCAACGACATGCATATCTTATACCTTATCTTAACCACATATGTAACTAATTCAGGATTCATTATAACCTATCTAATGACAATGTCAAAAATACAAGCGTGCATAATCCTATATACTCGAGCACTAGTCAGCGATACACTAATAATATATAAAAGTTAAGTTATGAGTGCTCACGTATCAATATTGAGATTCAATATTGCAGGAAAGTACGTAGACGCAACGAAGACGATAAGCACTAGGTTGATCTCACGAGCATACCCTCGAACATTACCCATCACTTCCATAGCTATAACCCATAATTTCCTTAGCCCTATCCTACTCGAAAAACCCGTCTTAAAAACATATGAGCAGGACCTCGTCGTAGTATTTTATGTATACTACAAATAGTAACACTACTAAATAATACTAATACTACTAATAATAATAAGATTAATAATATTAATCTTAATAATAATAATAATATTAATAATATATTTATATTTATATTCTTACGGAGTGTTTGTAATGAAAACTGAATTATATAAACCAAACTCGTTCGCTTATAAAGGGATGTTGGCACCACCTACCACCTCATGCACTTGCATGAGTTTGTGAGAGGGATCTCATGCAAGTGCATGAGCCCTTATTTCAGCCTACAATCGTCCATAGTTTTGCCGACATTTTGTATATTATTATTTAATATATAATATATTTAATTTATATAATTAATTATATATTATATAATATTTTCGTGCATAGTTGATTTGTAATTTTTGTTCCAATGACTTGTACGTTGACACTCGACTAATGTCTCAGTTTCGGTATTTCGAACGACGTTTCGTACTCTTAGAAAGCTAGTACTTTACGTTTCGCGACTTGTACCTTTATCAATAATTTGACTTACTCATCAATAAATTACCTTATAATAAATGTAACTTATAAAATTGAACATTGTGGTCATTTGCTTCTATAAATCAGTGGTTCGTTGTTTGTCAAAATATATAGTTTAAATCAGGACATTTTAAGACTAAGTTATATATATTTATATTTTCATTTATAATATAAATTTGAACTATTTACTTAATATAGTTTTTTTTCAAAACTAATGTCATTCAAAACTTATATATTTAGAAATTGTTTAAATATTAAGAATTACTATTTCGTAACATTTGAATTTTAAAATTTCTAATTGATATAGTTCATTTATATACAAACGTTCATAAAACATTTTAATAACTAAATTATTTTATATTCAAATATCATTTTATTAAAAAGGTTATATTAGTAGAAGTTGTTATATCGTAAAACATTTTAGAGAAGTAAGATTAAATATACTTTTCATAGGTTTCAAGTTTTTAACGTTTGTTGGTGCACAGTGATATAAAGTCTAAAGGTTATGTAAATGTATAAAATCATTTTAATGTAAACGTTAATTTACTTAACTTGTCGATATCCATATTCTAAGTTATTTACATTCCACATTCCAACTTTAAAATGATAGTCATACTAATTATCTTATTAACATCACGAGGAAAATGTTGTAAGGTATGAATTGAAAATCAAATAGGAATCTTCACTAACTCTTGTCTAGTTCTCGTTAGTTGATACTTTGTTCTTATATGTAAAATCACTTTACCATTTTCCGAATATGGTTAAAAGGAAATGGTTTCCTAAATCAAAGTGGACCTCCTAACAGGGAATCGCAGCCATAATTCAATGTATCTAATAATTCAATCATTTAATATTATCTTTTAATTCCGTCAATAATTATTTTAAATATATTTTAAAACAACAACGTTCATGTAAAGTATTATACGTCTAATATTTGTTAATGTTTTCAAGTTATAATATATACATATATACATATATAATCATGTCCGTTCCTATAATGGTTCGTAAATCTTTGGAATTTGGTCGAGGTTAAATGAATGTATGAACACAGTTTAAAATTCTTGAGATTCAACTTACAAACTTTGCTTATCGTGTCGGGAATATATAAAGATTAAAGTTTAAATTTGGTCGGAAATTTCTGGGTTGTCACACTTGCATGCTCGTTCCGTTATCAGGTGATCATTCCGGGACAGAGTGTCTGCTCCGGGTAATGTACTTTCTCTGGGACAACGTGCTTGTCCCGAGAGAATATCTTCGTGTCGGGTTGGAATGTCGTGACGGTACTGTCGGCAGGTTGATTCCGGTTAAGGCATCACTGTGCTCTCAATTTAGCCGGGTAGGTTTCGCTTTACACTTGTTCCAAGTGTTTCTTCACGATTATGATTATCATGACTAGCCGTACGATGCCGGCTATGATTATCGTGATCGCCTGTATGGTGCCAGTAATGTGAATGTCATCCGGTTTCTCGGTCTTGCCATTTCTCTGGCATGGTAAAGTTTCCGGGATGACGTTAGACGGATGTCGAGAAAATAAGTCCGCATTCCGGGACGCGCGGTACCGGGTAAGATTTTTGTCGGGATGCTTGCCTATTTTGAGACTCATTATGCGTATCATTAAGTTCCCCCAGTTTGGTGGTGGTAGCCGGAACGGTTACCGTCGTTGAACTTCCGAGACAGGGCCACACTTCCTGATTGGATGTGCATTTAATGCTTGTCAGAGCGAAAAGACGGTTTCTGCAAATTCGCCCCCTTTTCGTGTTCTTTTCGTTTTTCAACTTTTTGGAACGGCGTTCGAGAGATTTCTTTTTGCTCTTTTAATCATTACTTTTATTGATCCATCTTTTAATCTGATCAGTTTTCTTAAAGCCTATAAATAGCTTCCCTTTTCCAATATTTCTACTTTTTACAGCCTTTGTGCCTTAAATGCTTTTTTTCAAAAAACCAACAGTTTTTTACGAAAAAGGTACCTTTTCTATTTCCTCCTTCTTTATTATTTTTTTTTTGTGTTTTCGTACATATGGCGGATCAGTCTTCCACTTCTACTAGCGTAGATGTTCCCGAAACTTCTTGTAGACCTTCTGTAAATGTTAATGGAATCATGAGTCTAGTATGCGATAGATATCTTGACGAGATGGTACAAAAGTACCCGTTTTTATCCCGTTATTCATTGAGGGTGCTCGATGCCGTACATGGGGCCCATAAGCCTCCTTCAGGCATGGTTACCTTTTATGGCCATGCCATTAGTGTGGGCAACTTTTGATTGCCCTATTCTGAGTTCGTGTATCAGTTTTTTGAGCACTATGGCATAGCGCCTGTACAGGTACATCCCCATGCGTACCAAAAATTGGTGATGTAGGAGATGTACCTTAATCACTATCACATTCTTCCTATTGTCTGCATGTTCCGATTCTGCTTTTCTATCTCGAAGTCTAAGGTTGGATGGTTTACCATCAAACGGAGAGCGAAAATCAATTTTACTGGAGATATGGACACGTCATTTAAGGAGTGGCGGGAGTCTTTCTTTTTTGTCGATAGCAAAGGACTGCCACCACGATTTGTTAGGCTCTGCGTATGGGCAGTTGACGTTAAGAAGAGAGCCAACAAAGTCCCGAATTTAAATGTTGCCGAGAAGGCATGTATAGAAGCTCTTCGGGGGTTTAATTTTCCGCAGCGGCCATACCCGGAGGCTATGCTCATGTTAAGGGGAGTTAGTCACCAATGGCCAGACCAGAATACCAAGCCTGTTCTTCATTTTAATGGAGCAGGTGAAGACTGATCCCAGCCAACTGTTATGTCGCCTGGTTAATTAATCATATATTAACCTTGTTTATGTTTGATGTTTATACAAGAGCGATGGAGTTTGCTACCGCGTTGGGTTTTGGTGATCTGGCGGAAATCCGGGTGGAGAGTATCCCGGTCAATCCGGGAGAGCAACCGGATGTCGTTCCTTGGGACCTGGAGCAGAATGACGGCGACGGGGCCCGCTGTGCTAGAGAAGCATGCTGCGGTGAAGAGGAAGATTCAGGACCTTCCTCGTCTTCGAAAGAAATCCAAAGGTGATTATCTTGTTTTGGTAAACTAATCTTTATTTTTTTTAAAAAAAAAATTTACTCGTCTTGTACTTATCTTTGATGATTCTTGTTTTGCAGCTATAGCTGAGCCATCTATGGGTGGTGGCACGACCAAAACGGAGCCCCTAAACATAGGTGATGCTGAACAGTTTTCCCTGGAGAGTATTGATGACATGCACTTCCAAATTTCTGTAGGCGATGACCTTGTTCGCTCCTTCTCTCAACTAGATATTGATTATCCCGATTGCACAAGTTTTTTGGAGAAGGGGGTTTCTTCTTCCCTTCGCCAATCGATGTCTGCCCTCTCCCGAAAAGAATCCATGGCTATTCGATCCCGGGCATTCATGGCGATGAATTCACTTATCCTGGATGGTTTTGACCGGGAGAAACAAGTGACAGACCTGGAGTGTCAGCTAAAAGCTGCTCGTGATGAGTTGTCTCAAGCTCCCCTTGCCCGGGAGGCTGTTAAAAGTTTGGAAGCTCAGCTAAGGGCTACCAAGGAGGAGCTCGTCCAAAGGGAGAGGGAGGTTGTTACTGCTCGAGAGGAGTGTAAACGTCTGCGAGGGCAATCTTCCCTCTATTCTGAAGAAAGCTATCAATTCCCCCACCGTGAAATTGCCCTTTCAGGATTACTTGGATAGTGTTGGGTCGGCCAATTTCACCCGTGCTGTTAGGTTGATGCAGAAGCATCATGTTGGTGGGGTTGTCTCCTTGCATCCCGAAATTGCCGGGAAGGTGAATCCAGCTGCTCTGCAGGAGATTCAGGCTGCTGAAAAAGCCTTAAAGGAGATTTGTTTTGGAAGTTTTGATGATCTCTACGACAACGATGATACAACCGTTCAGCAGCTTCTAGATTTTAATTTCTAGAAATTCGTATCGCACAGTTGTGCATTTTTGGTGAAACTTGTAATGAATTATGTATAGTTAATGAAATTTTGATTTCAAGTATTTCGTGTTGATTTTTCTTGAGTTGAACTAGTTCATATCTTCGTATGTATGCCTAGAATACATTTGTGTTAGTTTTGGCGTGTACACCATGCAGTCACGCGTGTTTATGCCATCTACTCATTGGCCGTTTATCAGTATAAACTTGTACCGACGAGGGCTAGGCAGTCACCTCTTAAGGGGGTACAAATGCATGGGGCTTATGTGGATGCCAGAATCTATCTGCCGCTAGTCGTTTATAATTGTTTGAACATCGTTGTGAATAACATAATGACAAAGTTATTGTAAACGGTAAAAAGCTTTTTATTAGTTCCTTGAAAAAGAAAAACATACATCAGTTCTTTTATTACAAGAAAAAAGACAAAAATCAAGATAACCGTGAGTTGAGGTGATCAATTTCAATCACGGTATCCATCGAAATCTCAGTTACTTCACTCAGCCACTTTCGTTTTCCTCAACCTCTATCTTGTCTTGGTTAGAACTTTCATGACTTTCGGCCCTTGAACATTTGAGTGTCAGATTAAGGGGTTTAGCCTTTTCGCGCACACCATTAAAATATTTCTCCCACTCCGACCGGCGACGTTGTCCGGCAACTGCCTTTTCTGCCATATGAAGCATGTCTGAACTTCTGCTATCAGGGTGTGCCGTCGGGGAGAAAAAGGTTAGCCTTTTGAAAATAGAAACACGTTCTTCCTCAATGACATGTGGTGTCTTCCATGATTCGGTGTTTAGCCTACCTGCCGGGTTGGGAGCTTGAGTATGCCATGAGCGGTAGATGCTATGGCACCAAACTTTTTGAAGAATTTCCTTCCTAGTATCACGTTCATGGCAGTCACGGATTTAACGACATAAAGTCGATGATTTCGCTACGAAGATAGGGTCGAGTACCTACCGTGACCGTTGCCTTGAGCATACCAATTGTTTCTTCAGTGCAACCAGAGAATCCAGAGATGATGGCATTAGATTGTCTCATCTTCCTTCCGACACACTTTGGGAGCCGGGAAAGGCAATGAGTGTATAGAACTTCGACTTCGCTTCCCATGTCAGTGTACATCTCGTTCACCGGGAATCCATCTATCAGCTCGGTAATGACTACCGGTTCATCCCAAGAGTACCGTGGTGGTATTGCCGGGAAAGTGATGGTAGCGTCTTTCTAGGAATTCTATGGGAGAAACTAGTTCTTCTGAACATTGATCATGTTGATAACAACTTTATCCTTTGCTTTCTCTCGTTTCTTGTCATCCTCCTTCTGCCAGCTGAATGTTTTGTTAGGGTCAGCCTTTTTGAACTTCCGTCCTAACAACAAGTGATTGAGTTCACCTGCTTTGATTTTAGCGATGATTTCGCGTATTAGCGCGCCTTGCACTCATCGGTGTCATGACCATTGTCTTCATGGAACTCGCAATACTTGTCTAACTTTTGACCATCACGCTTTTCCAGCAGTGCCGGTGGAGTAAACTTTGCCTTCACGGGTTCTGTTAACAGTATTTCCCTTGGAGTTTTGGAGAGGCTGTCAATTAGGGACCCTTTATCATACGGCTTACGGCTGCTCTTGTCATGCCTATGGATGTCATGGCTTTTGCCGTGGTTGTTGTGATTTTTGTTGTGGCTTTCACTGCGCCTGTTACTGTCATGGCGGTTCCTGCTGTTGCTTCTCCTCTCTTCTTCTCTTTTCCTCTCTTCTCGATGATACCCAGCCTGTCTCTCCCTCCCCGAGTGTTGGTATTGTCTGGCTACCATTACGGCATCTACAAATGTACCCGGGATGTTCCAGCGGAGTTCTGAGACAAGTGACGGGTGTGCGTCTTTGTCCAGGCACGTGATAAATCCGGAAATCTGCTGTGTTTCCGGGAGTCCTGGGATTTTCTGACATTCCAGCATATACCTTGTGATGAAGCTTTCGATCTTTTCTTCCTGGTACATTGGGATTTCGTGAGCATACAGGTGCGTATACGTGTGTCGGCGGAGGTTCTGATATTGCATGAGGAATTTTTCTTGCAAGTCTGCGAAGCAAGTGATTCTGTTAGGTGGTAACTTTGCAAACCACTCCCTGGCATCCTACTGTAGTACCGTCAGAAAAAGATGACACGCCACCTCATCACTCTAGTGCTGGGTTTTCATAGCACCCTTAAATATTTGCAAGAAATCATCCGGGTCCGTGGTGCCGTTATACACCCCCAAAGTGACTGGGATGACGATGTTAGCTGGGAGTGTGCAGCTAGTGATCCATTCGCACAACTTCTGGCCTGTAGCTGACGTCTCAACTTGTCACTTTGCTTTGTTACCGGTGATTAATGCAAAGAGATTTTCGAGTGTTGTCCCCTCGACGGCGGGTTGTGATAGGGAATGTTTGTACGCCGGGGGCGCAGCCTGCATGAGGAGCTCGATCAACCATGCGTTTGCGGCAGCCTTGTCGACACCCTCGCTTCCCGCACTGATGCTTAGCACTGGACCAGTTTTCAGAACGTCTAGAGTTTGCGATTGTTGCCTTTCTGCTAGACTGTTATCATTCAGCATGGACTTCAGCTTTTTGATTACTTGCTTCTCGACATCGGCTGAGATCATTTTGGTGATCATATCGGTGTCATTCTGAGATGATCCGATGCAGCTTGATCCACCAGTTTTGAGACCAAGAGTGCCGAGCTTCAACCTATCTCCACCGAGCGGTGATCCCTCATGTATATCCTCATCGTCGTCGGAGACATTCATTTCGTCTTTTGATGCGTCACTGGAGTGAATGTGAGCGATTGACTGCTTTTAAGGTTGACGTAGCTCCACCGGTGGTGAGCTTCCTTTGTTCAAAGGTGGCTGAACATCGTCGTTCGCACCTTTCTTGCTTGCCGTTTCGCTACGTGGTTTCACTGTGTTGTTCGTACCTTTAGGTGGCGCCATTTGATCAAACCAAAATTGTTAAGTGTAATTAGATTTTGGGTTTGAGTGCTTAACTTGGGAAAAAGAGTAGGTTGATTGTTTTAACTCCAATAATTGTGCAAACCCCGATTTGGAATCTGGATTTCAAGGGCGTAAAACAACCAATTGAATTAACCTTATTCGATCGGAATCGAATAAGTTAATATCTTAATATGAATTAACTCGGATGGTGATCGGAGCACCGATCGGAATTAAATTAAGGATTGGAGTAATGCTACCGTAATTGATTTTGGCAGAGTAACATTAATGCATCCAGTGTTGTCCAAATGAAAGATCGTGTTTACGTATTTATAGATGTTTAGGAGGGAATGGTGACGTGGCACATGTCCCTTTCATGGTTATAACGAACTTTGTCAATCTCGAGGGGTGACGTGGCACCCGTCCCTTTCGTGGGGAATAACAGATCCTAACGAACTTCCCTATATTTGCGGGCTGACATGGCATGCAACTTGCTTGCATGCTCGTTCCGTTATCAGGTGATCATTCCGGGACAGTGTGTCTGATCCGGGGTAATGTACTTTCTCCGGGACAATGTGCTTGTCCCAGGAGAATATCTTCATGTCGGGTTGGAATCTGTCGGCAGGTTGATTCCGGTTAAGGCATCACGGTGCTCTCAGTTTAGCCGGAAAGGTTTCACTTTACACTTGTTCCAAGTGTTTCTTCACGGTTATGATTATCATGACTGGCCGTACGATGCCGGCTATGATTATCGTGACCGGCTGTATGGTGCCAGTTATGTGAATGTCATCCGGGTTCTCGGTCTTGCCGTTTGTTCGGCATGGTAAAGTTTCCGGGATGACGTCAGACGGATGTCGAGAAAAGAAGTCCGCATTCCGGGACGCGCGGTACCGGGTAAGATTTTTGCCGGGATGCTTGCCTATTTTGAGTCGAATCATTATGCGTATCATTACGGAAGATTTTATAAGCATTTTCCTCGATGAATGTGTTTCGTTAGATTATGAAATCATGTTCAACTCCCAATAGCAGTCTTTGTTCCCGATTCTTAAAGAATACACCGTTGTTGTACTTGAATCTAGAATTCACTGTTTCACTTTAAGTAGAGGTACCAGAAGTTGAACTTTCATTTGCATTTATTGGATTTGAACTCGATGATGGTGTAAAATTTGATGAATGATCAGTAGGATTTGTCGTGTCATCTGTTGGAACATTGTCATCTTCAATATGATCAAAGATGTCATCCTCATTTGGATTAACGAAGAGATTGTCTTCATCTTCATCAGAAGAATCCATTTCATCATCACTTTCCGTTACCGGATCAGGATTCCCTTCATCCGCAATTTCTACATCCTCAGTAATAGATGATACTGTACATAACTTTCTTAGAATGACAAACCCATCATCATCTGTTTCTTCAAGATAAAAATCACTAAAGTTCAAATCCTCATCAACCGGTCCACTATCAGCCTCAGTATGAATAATTGGAATTATGACTTGCTCAGGTTCCTTGTCATCAATATCATTATGAGTATAAATCATTTCTGATTCCGTATGAACCTGTTGAGCTTGAGAAGCTGATGTAGACCTTACACCACCACCCCTAGTTGAAATGTTCACCGTTAGAGATTCTCCATCTACTCCTATCTCCCCCTCATGGCTATTCTGAGGATCATAATCCTCATGTTCATCATCACGGTGAGGGCTTAGAGGAGAAGAGCAAGAAGTAAGTGGATGTCGTATGCGAGCGCGAAACATTGCTTGAAGCGAAGTACGTCAAAGAACATCAAGATTAACTCTAGAAAACATACGACTGAAATATTCTTGCTCCAAATCATCATAATAAATTGGTGAACGCGGGGGTGATGGTGGAAAAGTAACCATAGGAACAGCAGCAGCATCTGTTGAAGGCGATGTCGGTGGAAGTGTTTGATTTGCCATGAGGGCAAGTAAGGATGAGCATGCGGATTATTCATATATGTAGGGTTGTACATACTACTAGTCAGATTCGTGATATCCCCTTCTGATGGAGGTTGGGCAACAACCGGAGTTGTCACCAGTGAAGATTCGATTGAATCACCCACCTCCATGAATTTAGTCTCATGGGACTCTGACAGAGTAGCAGAACTACCCGTCGATTTAGCTCTCGTGGAGATTATATCCCTGACTCCTGAAGTCACTGACATACCATGATGTGGCATATCTCTTTCGGTTAAAGACTTGTCCCCCAGACCTTGAGTTTCAGAGTCCAAAAGAGAAGTGGTTTGAACCAATGGATCAATTGCTTGAACCAAAGGAACAGTCTGCTGGAATTCTGATAAATATCCCGAAGGATTGTCATGTTGACTCGTTTCCATGGGACGTGGCAGATCTCCCTCATCAAGATAAGCCGGACCTCCAGGCCCTGTTGTAAGAGGCACTACAACATCACTTAGATGATGTATATCAGGAGGATTTCCAGCCGATACGAAGGGTGCCTTTTCAAGGTTTTTCGGCTCCCCTTCGGCCGTTCTGGACTTCAATGATTGAGTTTCCTCAATCAATTGAGTCAATGCAGACTTTACTACAGAGGAAGACTTTACTTCCTTAGATGCTGAAGCACCTTGCTTAGTGGGATTTATTATTAAGTCCTGTTTAGATTGGATGGGCTTATTGGTATTTTTACCATCCTTGCTTTCAGCTCTCTTGCCTACCGAAGCTTGCGCTTCATTTAGTGTAGGGCTTACTGTTATTATTGGATGTGATACGGAGATGGGTGAGGGTGACGTATTTGGCTCTAGGTCTTGGTCCGTATCATCAATGGTTGGAATAACTGTTTGGCGGAAGATAGGAGTCGAAGTCCTAGATTTAGTTACTCGTTGGGTTGGCGGAGTCTGAATCATCTCATCAGGCATATATCGAGTTCTCTTTGGAGAATGTTTGGGAGATGATTCAGTTGCTGATGAATCGGTGTCACTGCTGTCCTAAGGTGTAGTTGATAGGGTAGGTTCAATCCTAAGAGGACTGGGTTCCCTGATCCTCATGGGTTGAGCTTGTTGTGCTACCCTAGGGCGTTTGAGGTTTATCCTAAGTGGAGGATTAGGTGGCCCGGGTGGTTGTACTACAGGTTCCTCTACAACCTCTGGGGCTGGAATCGCGGCTGGTTCAACTTGTTCTTGTTGTACCGGGTTCGGGAGAGGTATTCCTACAGCCTCAAAATAAGAACGCATTCGAACGTCTTGGGGTTCAGCAAGCCTCACTAGCCAGTTTGGAATTGGCGCAGTGAATTGATTATCTGAAATCACCGGGGTATTCATCTTTAACTCCCCAAACCGTTTCATCTGTAATCCATGTGTACCTGGTACAAAAATATTTGCATTTCTGCAAGCATTAATAGCATCAAGGATAAAGGTACTGAAAAACCTTTCACAAGGGATGTAGGAACCCCTTGGTTTTTCAACTTGTGCTTGAACCAAATCCCACAAGAGTTCTGCAAAATCTGGAGTTTCTACTCTTGTGAATGAGTAGAACAACTTGAGCATTGGCACAGCTAAGCTATCAGATCCACTCCTTGTCATCAACAAGCATCTGTTGATGATTGAGAAGATCACATACCACCGGGAGTGCAAATACTTCTTTTGAAACTTAGCTGGTGGAACATTAGTTGCTCCAACATATCCAAGTTGGAAGATTGAGCTCATCATCTGCTGAGTAGCAGGAAAAGCATGAGCATTTTGTATAAGAGGAAGTTGAAAGATCCTCCTGAAGTCAGCTTTGGTGATACTCCTGTATCCTTGTACCCCTCTCAGCTCAAATTCAAATTTGACTGGTTCTCCCTGTGGATTGGCAGCAGTGGATTGTGTAGCCTCCACAAATCTTATTGTTCTATTCAGAAGTTCCAAGTCTGTGACTGGCACACTAATTGTTGAGCTTAGAGCAGGCCATAAAGTATGCCTCTCTAGAATAGCAGTCCGGTAATTACAGGGAATGTTGGTTTCAAAATTGATGAAGTGATTGTTCGCCATTTAGCTGTATAAATAAGAAATAGAAGACCACAATATGTTATCATAAAGCACATATCTCTTTTCTTATTTCCTTTGAAAACCTTTGTATTTTTTTCAGATTTTATAATTTTTATGGTTTTTCTAAGTTATGAAAATCATTTATTCCAAATATGAGCAAACATTTGATATACACGATATTCATCACATTACACCCTATCATGTAACTTCAAGTATAGATTATAAAGAATCAGAACAACACTTAGTCAATTTTGAGCACAAATAAGCAGATTCGATATTCCTTAAATCTTTAGATTCGGTAACCAAATTAGCTTGAGTTTTCAATTTAAAGACTCAGAATAAACATGTTAAGTGTTTGAAGACAAAAATCAGAATTTTTCAAGGTACCAAATATCAGATTCGGTATCAAGTCAAGAACAGATTCGGTATCTTCAAATTTGTAGATAATCACTCAAACATGCATATTCAATCTCATATCATGTAAGATCATAACCATAATCAATTAACCACTCAATTAAAACAGAAAATCATGTTAATTGTTTGAACAGATTCGGTACTGTAGCAAGAACACATTCCGTATATACAGAATCTATCAAATAATCAATTAAACATGCAATCAGACTTGGTCAATTGATAGATCAACCAATTTAACTCAGATTAGACAAGATTTCATGTTAATTATCCTAATCATTTGAGTTTAATCAAATATTAAAGGAATTCGACTCAGATTCAGTATAATCAACATTATTTCAAAAATTGAGTGTCATAATCCTGTTATATTGATCTTTTCTAGTTAATAATCATTCAATTATCTCAGATCTACAAGTATTCATCTTAAACATTGATTAAAATGAGAATATACAAAAGATTTGAAGATAGAGAAGGACGAATTCGGTAGATTAGGCAGATTCGGTATGTTCAGTCAGACTCGGTATGTAATTAAGAACAGTAAGAGAGTAAGTTTGACTTTGACCCTCCTTTTATAGATACTGGAGAAAAGATACCGAATGGGCTTTACCGAATGGGCTTTACCGAATGGGCCTATTATACCGAATGCAGTTCATTTTTCAAAATTTTGTCAATTTAACTTCAAATCTTGACAAATATTTATCAAGAATTTTTAAGATTATCATTCTTTCCATGAAAAGTATTTGTGAGACAATTTTTGAAAACTTTGAACTTACCGAATCTGCACTGTTGGTTGTCAGATTCGATATAATACCAAAATTAGCATTTATTCATTAAAATTTAAATCTTTTTGGATTTTTTACATTTCCAATTTTTATGAATTTTCTCAAAACAAGATTTTTACTTAGAAAAACTTTGCATTATGTACAAAGTACAAATCTTTATTGATACCAATTGTTAAAACGGGTTGCATACTGAGATGTATACAAGCCTTAGTGAATTATTTCAGATTTGAAACAAACATTTTATGAATTCACTTTTGAAAAACAATTTTCTTTTTATTTTCTCCCTTTTTCTCCCCCTCAAAATGTGATATACAAGTTAGTAAATCAGCATTTTGATATGTTTCCAAGAAAATGAATTAACTCCCCCTTGAAATATGACATCAATGAGTTACATCCCCCTTTTGTGACTATTGAGACAAAATGCCCCGGAAGTTAACAGAAAAACAAAAGCTCCCCCTTGAAACAAAGGTTTTAAAACATAAGGAATCATTTGCTCCCCCTAGAAAGTATATATACTCCCCCTTAACACAAGATCCCGTGCATAAGTCCCAAAAAGAACTAAGGAATGTCAAGCACTATATTCTACCATGCCAATTTCTTTAATCAAGAACTTTAGCCTAAGTTCATCTAAGGGTTTAGTGAACATGTCAGCTAATTGCACTTTAGTAGGCACGAAGTATAACTCTACATCCCCTTTTTCTACATGGTCCTTAATGAAATGATAACGAATATCTATGTGTTTAGTCTTAGAATGCTAGAATGGGTTGCTAGTTATTGCAATAGCACTTTGTGAATCACAGTAAATTGGGGGTCTTAGAAATCTTAAAGCCATAGTCCAAAAGTTGAGTTTGCATCCACAGAACTTGTGAACATAAGTGAGCTGCAGCAATATACTCAGACTCAACAGTTGATAAGGAAACACAGTTCCACTTTTTGGATGACCAACCGACTAATCTATTTCCAAACATCTGAATTGATCCAGATGTGCTTTTTCTATCAACATGGCAACTACCATGATCAACATATGTGTAACCAGTGAGATTGAAATCGGATCCATGAGGATACCAGATTCCAAGGTTAGGTGTACCTTTTAGGTACTGAAAGATTCTAACCACTGCTTTGGAGTGTGATTTCTTAGGGTTTGACTGAAAGCGAGCACAGACCGTTACAGCAAATGTAATGTCCGGTCTACTAGCAGTTAAGTACATTAATGATCCAACCATGCTTCTATAAAGCGTAACATTAAAGGGTGCCCCATTTGTATCAGCATCCAGCAATGTCCTCATTGGGGTTGTCATTAGTTTTAAAGAAGTCAGTTTAAAACATTTTAGCATATCATTGATATACTTTGTTTGACTGATAAAAATCTCATTTGGTAATTGTTTTACTTGTAACCCCAAAAAGAAATTAAGTTGGTCAAGCATGCTCATTTCGAATTTGCTGGCCATAAGGTCACCAAATTCTTTGCATAAAGCTGGGGAAGTGGAACTAAAAATAATGTCATCAACGTAAATTTGAACCAAGAGAATGTGACCGTGGTTTTTACGGATGAAGAGCGTTGTATCAATTGTTCTACGAGAAAAGCCGTTATCCAGTAAGTACTTTGTCAAGGTCTCGTACCATGCACGCGGTGCTTGCTTTAAACCATACAAAGCTTTCTCCAAGAAATAGACGTAGTTTGGATGAATGGGATCAACAAAGCCTTCTGGTTAATCGACATAAACTTCCTCTTGAAGATAACCATTTAGAAAAGCGGTTTTAACATCCATTTAAAATACCGTGAACTTCATATGAGAAGCAAATGTAAGAAATATACGAATAGCCTCAATTCTTGCAACTGGAGCAAACGTTTCATCATAATCAATACCCTCTTATTGTCGATATCCCTTGGCCACAAGACATGCCTTATTTCAAACCACAATTCCATCAGAATCCTTCTTGTTCTTAAAAATCCACTTAACCCCTATTGGTCGTTGACCCTTTGGTCTTGGAACTAATCGCCATACTTTTAATCGTTCAAATTGATTGATCTCTTCTTGCATTCCTACCACCCAGTTTGGATCTAGTAAAGCTTGATCAACAGTTATTGGTTCAATCTTACTAAGAAAGGCAGTATATAAACACATATTCCGAGTAGCCCTTCGAGTTGAGACTGGAGCATAAGCATCACCAATGATAAGATCTATCGGATGACTTTTAGTCCATCGGTTGTTATGTGGAAGTGGATGTACATCAGTGGTATCCATTGAAACATCAACCGTTGTTGACGTTGAGCCTTGATCCACTTGTTCTGATGTAACACTCTCTAATGGATTCAATTGAGTATCTGGAGAAACATCTGGAGTTGTATCACCTGATGAATCTTGAATTGGTTCAATATTATCAGTAGGAGGGGGGAGGGAGGATGAAGAAACAATGGGTGAATTAGTTGGTGTTGAATCTTCATCAAAAAGACTTGGTTGAGTCTCCACAGTAGTGGATTGAGTTGGTGTTTCAGATACGGCATTAACATTTGAATTACGTTGAGGAGCATAAAGACTATCAAACAAGATATCCAGTTCCTCTGTGTTACCGTAGGAACACCCTTCTTCGATAAAATTGAGTTTTGTGCGGAAGAAGTGGTCGGAAGGTTGGGATCGGGTTTTGAACTGAATTGTTCAAAAGCCATTCCGTAGAATTCATCGAACTTGACATTAATTCTTTCCTTGATCGTCTTTGTCCTTTTGTGATAAACACGATAAGCAACTTTGTTCGAAGAATAATCAATAAATATGGCCTGATCACCATGAGGATCAAACTTTCCAAGGCTGTCAAAATCGTTAAGCACATAGCATATACAACCAAAAACACTAAAATATTGACATTCGGGCGTCTACCATATAGTGACTCATATGGAGTTTTATCAAAACGTTTATTAATGACACAACGATATTGGGTATAACATGCAGTTGAGATGGCCTCCCCCACATTTTTGGAGGTAGTTTGGAGTAAGCAAGCATCATTCGAGCTACTTCACACAACGTACGATTACGTAGTTCGACTACTCCATTCTGTTGGGGGGTTCGAGTAGCAGAGAACTGATGTTAAATGCATTGGTCTTTAAAATAACTATCAAGCAAGTCATTCTTAAATTCCGTCCCATTATCAGTTTGGATGCTCTTAACATGTTTGTTAAAAGAGCGTTGAGTCTTTTTAATGAACTCACTGATAATGGTGGGGGTTTCTGACTTAGTTCGCATAAGAAAAATCCATGTAAATCGGGTATAGTCATCTACAATGACAAGCACATGTTTCCGGTCACCGAGGCTAGAAATACGCATGGGTCCACATAAGTCCATATGTAATAATTGTAAAGATGATGAAGTACTTGGGTTTTGCTTAAGCGGATGATTAGTGCATTTCAGCTTAACCATCACACATGATGGAAAAACATGATTCTTATCATATTGAAAGGCTGGAATACCATTAACTAGGTCTTTTGAGACCAGTATTAATACCCTTGTAATTCAGGTGTGACATCCGGTGATGCCATAACCATGAATTTTCTTTAGTGGAACGAGTAGCCAAACACATGGTTTCATGTGATGGTGCATCATTGAGGTCAATAGTATATAGTGAAACATAACGTTTACCAACAAGAAGATCATTTCCTTCAGTGGATTGCACCGAGCATTGATGACGTTCAAATAGAACTTTGAGATCTCCATCACAGAATTGACTGACACTAAAAAAACTGCACCCCAAACCCTCAACATATGAGACCCGTTTGATCGTTATGCCATTTTGCACATAATCTCCATAACCCGTTATCGCTACAATCTCATCATTTCCAAATGTAATCGTTCCTAGGAATTTGTCAACGAAACTGACAAGCAAGGATTTATCGACCGTCATGTGTTGAGAACAACCGGAATCGATATACCAAACACAGATGCTGAAACCTTGTAAATGTTAATTTCCTAGAGTTTAGGTACCCAAAGTTTCTTGGGTCCTTTACGGTTAGTACCAGCAATAAACTTTGGATCAACAATAAACTTTGGATCAACGATGAGATAATCACGTAAAGCATCATGCAATTTAGACAATAAAGCATCATTTAAAACCACATTACATGAAGCATCATACGCAATATCAAGTTTTACATCATTATCAGAAGTCTTAACACATAACTTATTCCATACAGATGTTTTGTTCACAGAAGAAAATTGAAATACATGTGATGACTTCCTAGGTCGACTAGCAGATTTCTTTGGTTTGTTAGCTACTTTCTTAGCTGTTGACTTAGGGACCCATACAGACTTGTAAGTCAAGTTTGAATTATGACCTGTGACACGGAAAACACCTCTGTTAGCTAGACGTCCAAACTTTTCAGTTGACACATGAGATGATTGATTTTGCAAAATTTCTAATTTGATTTTATGTTCCTTTGCATCATACTCACGCAAATCAAGTTTAGGACTCGTGTGTTGTGTAGACTTAACTGATTTCGATAAAAGACTCTCCTTTGATGTATTTGACATCAGAATCATAGGAATCTTTTTAGTTGACACAGAACCATCATGAGAATGAACCTTTTTGATAACATATTGTGTTGTATGTGCAACTTTTGAAACACGGTTACCAAATTGAGAACGTAGAGGATTTTTAAGAATGGTAATGGGTTTTGCATCCTTAGATGTTGTTGTCCCCTTCCCCTTCTTAGTAATCTCACCAACACATTCAGACATATTGGTTTCAACAGTAGATGGTTGCTTAAGTGTGTTAGCTTATTTCAGTTGAATTATCTTTTGTTTTAAGCTTTTAATCTCAAGACATATTTCCTCAGCAGAAACTATCACTTCACCATCCTTAAAGGCATAAGTACATTCTTTCTTAGGAAGTGGAGGCAATTTATCACATAAAGCAAGCATTTGTTCTAATGATTGACACTTAAGTTGCAAGTCAATTTTCTCCTATTTAAGTATAGCTACTATAGGATTCAAATTACGTACAGCAGGTATGTTTGTATAAAATTCATTTAAAGGATCAATTGTTCTTTCAAAATCTATCATAGGTTCAATAGTTGGTTCATCTTGAGGCTCTACCTTTTCATCTAAAGAATTTTGACCTAGGAATTCTATCTCAAAGAAGACAGTTAGTTCATGTGCTAGGTCTTCACAGAAAACATCATCAGGACATGCAGGTAAGGCCGGTAGAATTGGTTTCACATCAAAATTTGGTTCATCAAACACTTCATCTATGGTAATAATGCTAGAACTAGGTTTGTTAAACACTTCATTCTCAAGCATTAAAATGTACTTTTCTAGCATGAGTGTAGGAATATAAGCCAATCTACGTTTAGGCACATAGTCAGCACATTGCATATTCTTTTCAGTTTCAACAAGTTCCTTCAAGAAATCAGGATTTGATTTACCCATTTTAGCATTAATTTTCTCATACATTAAGCTAATTTGATGGTATTTTTTAGATTTGCGATTAACAATAATATCATCAAAAGTAGCATCAGAAGCATGCACAAAATGAGATGGCAAACCAGCTTGAAAATAATCAGAATGATATAATCCTGGAATCTTATTGAAAGCTTCATCTAAAATCTTAGGATCTTCATAACCCAACCCCCACTTTTTACCTTGAATCTTTTTTGGTCTATTCATGAAAATTGTTTGCTTTGAAAGTTCCATATCAATGATAGCTTTAGATTTCTCTGTACGATAGATTTTTTTTCTCATATCGAGCAAGTTGAGCTTTCGTTTGAATAGACTCTTATGACAATGAAGAAATTTTAGTGTTCTTCTAAATTATGGTGTCTTCCAAATTAATAATTTTCTTGTTTAGCTTTGAAAGTGTGGGTGCATGTTGGTTTTTCAAATCAGAAAGATCTTTTTCTAAGAATTGAACTTTTTCTGCAAGTCGTTCCGATTTTAGACGATAATCATTCCTAAGGACTTTAATCGGATGAATTGTCTTTTTAAGATCTTCCAACTCAGTTTTCGTAGAGCTGAGTTGGAGTGTCAATCTTTGCACCTCCGATTGTAATTTAGATGAAAATGGTCTGGTCTCATTTAGTTTGATTTTATATTTTAAAACCTTGTTTTCAGATTTTAAGCCTTTGACTTCTTTTGACATTGAGATCGGATTCTTCATCAAGTCATTTTGCATTTTTATAAAATCAGGTGTGATTTCAATTGATTGTACCTCATCATCATCAGATGTTGAGTCGGAATTCTCCATTACTTCTTTAGCCTTGATGAGCTTAGTCACCTTGCAACATTTGCATGATCCACCACTGAATCTGAATCGTCAGTCCAGTTAAACCAAGTATCATCAACCGGTTTCAGCTCTCTTCCAGTTTCCACAATCTTTACCATCAACATTTTCTTCTTGTAGTAAGCCGCATCCTTTTTCTTAGGCATCTTGCACTCACGAGAGTAGTGGCCAGCTTTGCCACAATTGAAATAGATTGAATCGTCCTTCTTGGAATCATCAGCACATTGTTGTTTTGATTGATCAGGTTTCTTATAGTAGGAGGAAAAAGATGAGTTCTTGAGTTAATTGCTTGATTTGCCTTTGAACTTGTGTTTGTTCAAGGCTTTGGTGAACATGGCAGCCATCTTGACTAAGTCAAGGTGAGAATCATCAATATCAGAAAGATTCAAGTCATCAGAATCAGTTGATTCTTCAACAAGAACTTTCTTGGATAATCTTTTGGAAGAAGTAAATGATTTGCTCTTCTTTTTGGCAATTAGAGCAAGTGGATCACTTGGAGACGACTCTTTCCTTCCCTCTTGAAGTTTAGATACCTCTGATTGATAATGCATAAGAACTCCAACAAGCTCATGAATAGTTATCTTGTCAATCTCTTTGATAGATCGAACAATGGTTCCATAAGGAAGACAATCAACATTGAGCTTTTTGAGAAACTTCATGTTGACTTCTGCATTTACTTTTATGATCATACACCTTTTCAAATCATTGAGAACACCATTGAAATGAAGGTAGGTATCCTTGAGTTGTTCTTCGGGTTCCTGCTTGAAATCTTCATAAAATCCCAAACCCTTATTCAATTTAATAACATCTGACATGTCATAACCTTCTTGCTGTCGTTTGATCTAATCCCATATATCCTTTGCAGTGGTGTTGCTATCAACATTTTCAAATAGCTCATACGGGATAGCTTGCATAACAATATTCTTTGCCTCTATGTCACCCTGAGCTCTCTCTCGTCTATCACCAGAGAGTTCATAGACTGGAATTGACATACCAGTATCCGGATGAAACTCTACAACTGGACCATCTCTCAAAGAAGCCCATATGTACTTAGCTTTCTCACCCTTGTAGTCTATGTATTGAGTGATACGGTGGAGCCACTGAGTGTACTTGCCATCAAACAACACCGGAGGTTGGGAATCTGATCCAATGATCAAAGTATCTTGGGTAGACATCTTAAATTGAGGTAGATTCGGTAAAGATTCGATATTAAACAAATCTAGGATAAAGGTTCATAAAAATCTAACAAGAATGTCAGATGTGACGACCCGGGAATTTCCGACCAACTTTAAACTTAATCTTTATATAAGTTCGACACGATAAGCAAAGTCTGTAATGTTAGAGTCTCAAAACTTTTGAACTGTGTTCATGTATACATTTGACCATCGATCATGCTCGACGATTCACGAACAATTATGTGTAAATAGATATGTAAATATAAATGTAAGTATATATATAAATAGTAATTTGAAACATAATATGAATTATTATATGTTGTTGTTATTAACTTAATTATGTAAAATAAAATATGATATTATAATAACTACTATTTAAAATAGATCAATATATAAAATTAAAGTAGATTATATATATATATATATATATATATATATATATATATATATATATATATATATATATATATATATATATATATATATATATATATATATATATATATATATATATATATATATATATATTATATGGAATGTATATGGCTTTGAAGTTAGTAAACCTTCAAATGTCAGTCATTCAATATTAAACAAAGTTAAACACGAACACTTATAAATATACAATAGTAAGTTATTAAATAATATATTTACATAAATTTTATCCATAACTATTATAGGTATACTATAGATATGTATGTATATATATAAAATTTATAAATATTATATGAAGAAATTAGGATATTTCAGTCTATGTAAATATTAGTATGATAATATCAAGCTTATAAGTATTATTTTTAATATTATTATTATCATCATTATTATTAACAATATTATCAATAATGATTATCATTAATAATTAGCATTATCAGTGTTATTACTATTATTATTATTATTATCATTAAAATATTATTATCATTGTTAATATCATTATAACTAGTAGTTAAATTATAATTTTAGTTATTATGATTAATATTAGTATTATTATTAGATATTATTATTATTATCAAAGAACTATTATTATTTTTATTATAAATTATTATTGTTTCTATTAATGTTATTATTAGCATTTTTTTTATTATCACCAATGATAGTGTTATTAATATTAACATATTATTATATTTAGTATATTTATTTATTAATATTAAAAAAATAATGCATATAAGAAACAGATTATTACGCGTATTATAAGAGATAAAGTTTTTTTTTTGTCTTCTTCATTCTTTATCTATTATGTTGTTCTTCTACCCGTGAACCTGTCAAATTCCATAACCCTACAAATAATTTGAGTTGATCATTATTACAGTAAAAATCGAACACTCCTTGCAATATCCTTCTAAACTACGAATTAAATTGTCAAAGAACCAAAAACAAATACATTTTTTTCTCTTTTTTCCTTGTACGTATCACTTTTTATCAATAGATCAAATTATGATCAATTTTAAAAATCTAGAATTGCAGAGTTGTTAGGAATTCCTTTTGAAAACTTTCTGTAAAATTTCAAGCCTCAATTCATCAAATTGATGATTAATTTCGAAGTCAAAGTTGTTTTTCAAAAAGTCAACAAATTTATTCATGGTAAAATTCGAGGTTGTTTTTACGTTTTAGGATCAATTGATAATATAGATAGTTTCTAAAAATTGTTTATAAACTTTTCATGTCGAAATCTGTAACTAAAACGCGTTTAAAATCAAAATCATAAATTTGTTTTTGTTTGTTCATCGTCGCTGCACAAGCAGGCTTTTTTTTCGAATTCATTTAAATATTAGATAAATGTTTCTGAATCTATTTTCTTATCTTAACTTAAACCTTAAATTGTTATTGATTAAAAAATGTCTCCTGGTCGACTTACTCACATGAAGAGGAAGATGAAACATAGTATATAGATATAACAGATATATAGATATAAGTGGGGTTGTAAATCAGAAAAGCATAGATGGTTCGTTAGTTAGAGTGTTGTGTTGGGTTTCGAGAGGTCTCAGGTTCAATCCCTGGTGGTGCAATTCTTTTTAAAATGGGCTTTCTAAGGTAGTTTTTCAATTTTAACAATCATTATTATTATTATTAATATTAATATTATTATTATTATTCTTATTATTATTGTTATTGTTAGTATTATATATATTAATTATACTATTGTTATTAGTATTGTTATTGTTATAATTAGTTATTATTATTACTACAAGTATCATAATTATTATTATTAGTAATGCAAAAATAAGTGTTGGTTAATATTATTATGAATATAATTACAATTATAAATAATATTAATATTATTATTATTTTGTTACCAAGTAACATCATTAAATATTAATAGTGTTATTATTATTAGTATTAGCAATATTGATATAAGTATTATTATGATTAGGATTATTATTATTATTATTATAAAATCAATACAAGTTATTACTATTTTCATTAATATTATTATTAATATCATTTTTGTAATTATTAGTTTTACTATTATTATTATTAACATAAGTATCAAATTTTAACAATATCGTTATTATTATTAGTATTATCAATATTAAGAAAGTTATTATTATTAGTAAATCATTATTATCAAAACTATCATTTTGTTACAGATAAATATTGTGTACCTAAAATATACTTAATACATATATTGTAATTATACTAATAGTTTATATACCTACATAATAACATTATTTATATAAATACTTATATATAACAAACTAATGATATCTTTTATAGAATACTAACCATATATATACAGATATATTAATATAACTAAATATATAGATATTAAACATTTTGAATATATACACAAACTAAATAAGTATAATATATAATTTAAGATATAATATATAAACTTGCTCGATTACGATTATACATTTTAATTTATATACAAATGATATAGGTTCGTGAATCCGAGGTCAACCCTGCATTGTTCAGTTTTGTCATATGTATTTTACTACAAAATACAGTATGGTGAGTTTCATTACTCCTTTTTTAAATGCTTTTGCAATATATATTTTTGGGACTGAGAATGCATGCGCTTTTATAAATGTTTTACGAAATAGACACAAGTAATCGAAACTACATTATATGGTTGAATGATCGAAGCCGAATATGCCCCTTTTGCTTGGTAGCCTAAGAATTAGTAAACTGATCTACTAATTGACGCGAATCCTAAAGATAGATCTATTAGGCCTAACGAACCCCATCCAAAGTACCGGATGCTTTAGTACTTCGAATTCGTTTTTATCATATCCGAAGGATTTCCCGGAAGGACAGGGGATATTCTTATATGCATCTTGTTAATGTCGGTTACCAGGTGTTCACCATATGAATGATTTTTGTCTCTATGCATGGGACGTATATTTATGAGAACTGGAAATGAAATTCTTTTGGTCTATTAAAATGATGAAAATGAATGATTATAATAAACTAATGAACTCACCAACCTTTTGGTTGACACATTAAAGCATATTTATTCTCAGGTATTAAAGAAATCTTCCGCTGTGCATTTGCTCATATTAGAGATATTACTTGGAGTCATTCATGACATATTTCAAAAGACGTTGCATTCGAGTCGTCGAGTTCATCAAGATTATTACTAAGTCAATTATAGTTGGTTATATTATGAAATGGTATGCATGCCGTCAACTTTCAATGTAATGAAAGTTTATCTTTTAAAAACGAATGCAATGTTTGTAAAATTGTATCATATAGAGGTCAAGTACCTCGCAATGTAACCAACTATTGTGAATCATTTGTAATCGATATGGACTTCGTCCGGATGGATTAGGACGGGTCACTTCATCAGATTCGGTACTTTAACAGATTCGGTAAAGGTTCGGTACTGTAGCAGATTTTGTAAATGGTTCGGCACTGTAGCAGATTCGGTAAATATTCGGTAAACCAGATTTTGTAACAGAAACTGATCAGTAACACAAGTAACACACCAAGATTCAATATGGATTTGGTAACCACACGATTTGAAGCCTTAGAACACTTAAACCAATGAATTGAGTGATACCGAGATTCTGGTTCGGTATTTGACTCGGTAGTCAAATTCTGTAAACTTTTAAATGCAAACACAATCCAATTCCTTTGAATTAGATTTGGTAACCTTGCTGCACAAGAAAAAAAGTTAGTAACAAACAGAATATCAATGATACCAAATGTACAGGATACCGAATGTCAACTGTAGCAGTTGACAATACCGAGTCTAAGTATAAAACTTAGAAAAAAAATCGAATCCTTTCTCAAACCACACCAATTAGCTGTGTATGATCAAACCGAATGTGATAGAATCACAAACACACCACAACCTGCAACACTTAAGCTGAATTTCTAGATATGAAGCAGATTCGGTATGGCAGTTAAGATACCGAATGTTGATCGAATATTCAAAACTTGAAGAATTGATGAAATTGAACCGTCAGAAATGTGATTTAACACCTCACGAGCACAACTGAATCCACACACCTTCACTAAAATACAGAATCAAGCTTGAATTGAACAACACCGAGAGTTTTAGCCACGAACTCTAAAAATCAACTTGATTCTCCATAATTGATGTTAAAAAGCTGTAATGATGATCGTAACTCTTTCTAATAGACCTAATACACCTTCGCTGAACATATCACAAGAATCTGAACGTCAGATTATCAAATTCGATTATACCAAATCTGATTCAATCTAACCGAATGTGATCAGATTATGTAATCTTCAATCTCTGGATCGATATGGTGATGTAATATCACTCCCTGGGAGCTCTGATACCAAATGATAGGTCAGATCATGTTGAGATTGAGAGATATGACAAGTTAGAATGAGATTCGGTAAAGAAGAAGAAGACTCGGTAAGAGAGAGATTTGGTAAAATTTACATTCCGCAGCTTCTAGAACTCAGTTACAATACAATGGTTATCTAATTAGGACTACATAGGTTCCTTATATAGCCCTCTTCTAAGGAACCTTCATTTAAGCATGTTTCACATTAACACTATACAACTTCGGGGTCCTAACAATTGTGATAATAAAAGTGCTATAGACTTATCTAAGAATCAAATATTACACTCTAGGACTAAACACATAGACATTAAGCATCACTTTTTATGTGATCATGTCCAAAAAGGTAATATTGTGATTGATATGGTAGACTCCTTAGAAAATATAGCTGATATATTTACTAAGCCCCTAAAAAGGAGACCTTCACTCTACTTAGGAACGGGTTGGGAATGATGGAACTTGTGCCTTAATAAAAATGATCCCACTGAACCCGTTCGGTCGAAGGACGGTCGACCGTAGCCTCGGCCGCACAAAACCTGACGGCTGTTTTGTCTTTTTCTCACCATCTTTATTATCTAAATAACCTTTTCACCAACCCCACTAATTCTTTAAACCCCAACCACTAGATTCCAGATTTCATTGTCTCCTTTCTCACCAACATCTCTAGTGGTCCTCCACGGTAAGCATCCAAATTCTTTAATCTTGCTTACTTTCAAAAAATTTCTCTGGTGATCATTTACTCTTTACATAATCTCATATGAGAATATATATTAGGGTCTTTCATACTAATAGGGACAGTTGTTTTGATGCATACCTTATAAATTGTGTGAAAGCTTCTTTGCAAAAATCATTACTAATAGAGTACCATGTAAGAACTTTTTCTTGCATAATTCAAGAAATGTTATTTTTGAAAACCACTCATACACACACAAATATTTGATCAAGTTCTTGTGATAAATGTCAATCTCATGATACTTATCAAATGTTGGCAAACATAAACTGAAATGATGAAACTTGTCTATCTTTTCAAAATGGCACAACACACATGTTTTCAAAATGAGTCTAGACAAAAATTAATCAGCACATGTTTAGCATATAGGTTTTCAAAAATATGTTGTAAACATGATTTCTTTGCTAAAATGTTCACGTTTCTAGGAAATGACTAACACATAAAGACACTGTGCGGCATATCACCGATAACAAATGGAAACTTGAACCCTTCTTGAAGAAAGAGTTGTTCACTACGATGAATTTCCAAACCTCCAGACGAAATTCACTCAAAAAGAATGTCTTTCTTTCTTAAACCTAGATGTAGTCATCTATCAATCTCTTATTCGGGAGTTTTATGCCAACACTGAACTTGTCCACCCAAAACAAGTCAAATTCCAACTTTGTAATAAAATTCACTCTTGGCCTCTCTCGTACTTTGCTTCGGTTATGAAGATTCCCTCACATGGTCGCCAATTTTACACTCATCGAATCGATATTAGATCATTGCATTCCACATACCCCACACAAGAGGTACTATCCATCATCTCTAACTCGGACGTACCTCACAACCTAAACCAACGAATCCTTGTTCGAGACTCCGAGATTCATCATGATCTTCCGCTCCTCTTAACCGTCATTCGACATAACATCTTTTGTAGGGAGATTTCTATCGATCATCTCTCAGGAACCGAAGTGGCCATTATATGGTCCTTTCTCTCCAATGACGCCATAAATTTAGCATTTATCATGACTCAACGAATGAGAAATCTTCGTGAACTACCCAACTGTCCACTTCCCTACTCTATTCATCTCAATCGCATCTTTCGACACCTAGGTGTGATAACTCCTCTAAGGGTTCCTCGTCCCTGTCAACCACTCCGCTCACTTTTTGGATTGCAACTCCTATCACAATTCTCTCATCCGACTCTGAGGACTATGCAATATCTGATGCCGTCAGCACCAATGCTAATTATCTTTAAAATGTTGGTTAGAAAAATATTAAGGGCGGGTAGTTATGTTAACTAGCCTATGATTAAGACTTATGATTATGATATTTTATGTGTTATGTACTCTAATTATGACTTTTATGCATACTAATCCTCTTTCTATGAGTCTTATGTTGCACATTTCAAGGGAGAGCTATATCATCTACCTATATGTAAGATTCAAGGGGGAGAATTACTCTAGGGCGCGCTTAGTTCCAGGGGGAGCTAACCTTTTTGCTTCGACAAAAGGGGGGAGAAAATGTATGGTAAGTGATGTTAACACCTGTGTTATATTGTACGTTTAAGCACACTTACATAGGTTTATCATCATCAAAAAGGGGGAGAATGTTGGTTAGTGATCCAATGATAATATTCAAATGTTAACCACTTTGTTTTGATGATGACACCTAGTCTTATGTGCTTAAAAAGCGCATAGAACAACACTAGTTCACGAGCCTACATGTCTCTAGCAAACGACCAATACAAATAAAAGAGTCATTTGAAAAACTCTGGATGAGCACAGTTGGGTCCACGGTCGACCGCAGGTCAAACTGTGGATGCCCTGTACCTTGGTTCTGAGGAACAAGGTACATGGTCGACTCCATGGTCAACCGTGGGTCGACCTAGTTTTCACTGTCCAATTTTTTGATTAAATAAAGTTTGACTACTTCGGGCCACCTATAATCTATAAAACTTGTTTCAACATACTTAGAATAGTTGCCCCCTTCATATCCAAATGAATTTTGGTCACTAAAACGCTAATCTTGGTTAATCACACCTAATGACGTCTTAATGACACTTTAGCTTGTGATCAATGTGTTGGTGATTTAGGGTTTTAAGAAAACAATTTTCCAATTAATTATTATCATGTACATACATATAATAACAATAACTTTAAGCGGAAGCATGTTAATTATATTAATAATAAATCACCAAAACAGATTCATATGATTTATATGGTTAAATAAATAAATACAACAAGAGAGTTAAAAAATTATACCTTTCTTGTAGAACCGGATTGAAGGAAGAGAAACTAACAACCAAAGATATGATTGCCGCTAGGCTAGTCCACACTACACTTCGATCAACGTCAAATGGATGTGCTAGTCCCGTCAAGTAATAATAAATAATCATAAGGATTATTTATTCAATAAATAACTAAAGGTTTTGTTGGAATTTTTTTTTCGATGCATAAAGAAAACTCAAACAGAAAGAATACACTCCTATGTTTGCCGTCGAAATAAATCGTAAAGTGGTTTTAGTTTTTTGCGTAAAGAGTAAAACTTGTGGGTTTTTTTAATATCTCTTAAACAGAACCAAAGATACATAATATATATATATATATATATATATATATATATATATATATATATATATATATATATATATATATATATATGTGTGTGTGTGTGTGTGTGTGTTAATGTCGGTGAGAAATCCCGAGTGCATATCAAACAAAATCTTTACTCCGTATTACATATTCTTGTTTCACAAAAATTTCTTAGTGCATAAGTAAATTACTTTATTAATTAATTCAATCAACATCTTAATCAATTAATTAATTGTATTTAATTACTTGAATAATATATATTAAATATATATTATTAATTGACGTCTAGGTGTATAAGTGTGTGACCCCGAAGGCTCACATAAACTCAGCCATATAGTTATGTGTTGTACCTTGCGCATAAATCTTTCAGACTCCCACTTGTGCACGGCACAACACCAAGTAACTATACAAACAATGGTTAGCGTCTAGCAATACGCCACTGTCCCTAAATTCATGTGAGGGTAGTTTCTCAGAACTGCTCATGGTAAGTGTTAAATGTCATTTATCCCTTTGTTTCAGATACTTTAGTTAAACTTGAGACATGGATCATCAGTCATTCTCACTTGCTTAACAATTTTGTTTCTCGATTTTCAGAAGTGAATTAGATCACCAAACTAATTAAGTATTATCTCAATTACATTTGGGTGCGGCCACACAAATATCTTATTCATTCATCGAGGAGCTCAAAAGTATCTAACTCCAAATAGGCTGGAGGAACAAATCCTATTTTGCCTACACGTGTCTGTCACGAGCTTCACATTACACCCAATAATGGCTTTTATAACAGCCTTATTCAGGACAGCGTTTAACCATATCAAAGTATAATGCTCCACACATCAAAACTGGCGTGCATCTCAAGTCTAAGGACATTATGACATAACTACTTGCGAGTTTCACTATTGACGCCTATCCATGCAGTGAAATCTCGAGGTTGGGTCATTCCAATATTCATCATATGAATACATGTGAGTTTGATACTAACACTTTACACCATATCAAACACTCAAATTTGTCTTAGTTTGATCTTACTCTCGTATCATTAATCGACAATGGAAAATTTAGAATAAGTCATTATTCACGGATTTAAACATGCAAATATAGAACACGGTAATTATGAATAAAAATGATCATAACACATTATATCAATTCATTACAAATAAAAACTGCTTTGATGTTCCAATTATCCAAATACTAAAATTACATAAAACTATTAGCTGTTCTAAGCCCAATGTTCCTAGAATGCTCGACATGCTTGGTACAAGACATTGGCTTTGTGAACGGGTCAGCTAGATTGTCTTCTGTTGGAACCCTTTGAATACGTACGTCACCTCTCTCTATAACTTCACGTATGTAGTGAAATTTTCGAAGGATGTGTTTGGAACCACGTAGAACTCCTGGTTCATTTGCTATTACTATAGCACCAGTATTGTCGCAATACATGTCCATGGGATTTTCAATGCTGGGAACAACGCCAAGCCCAGATATGAATTTTCTGATCCAAACAGCTTCCTGGGCAGCTTCAGATGCAGCAATGTATTCTGATTCTGTTGTAGACATCGCTGTAGTGCACTGCTTCGAGCTTCTCCAGTCGACTACACCTCCGTTCATAATGAAAACGTAGCCAGATTGTGATCGACTATCATCTCGATCAGTTTCAAAACTAGCATCAGTGTAACACTTTACGCTCAGTTCATCGAAACCTCCGTAAACTAAGAACATATCTTTAGTGTTTCTCAAATACTTCAATATATTCTTTACAGCAGTCCAGTGACTATCACCTGGATTCTGTTGGTATCGGCTCGTCATATTGAGAGCGAAAGAAACATCTGGTCTAGTGCACCTCATAGCATACATGATGGATCCAATAGCTGAAGCATATGGAACTCCAGTCATTTGCTTCACCTCTGCGGGTGTAGAGGGGGCTTGAGTCTTACTCAATACCACATTTGGTTGCATTAGAAGACTACCTCGCTTGGAAGCTTCCATCTTAAATCGCTTTAAGATTTTGTCAACATATGCACTTTGACTTAGACCTATTAACCGCTTAGATCTGTCTCTATAGATCTTGATTCCTAGGATATACGCTGCATCTCCCAGATCTTTCATAGAGAAACATTTTCCAAGCCAGGACTTAACGTCTTGTAGCGTTGGAATATGATTTCCCATGAGTAATATGTCATCAACATATAAGATCAGAAAGACTTTCACACTCCCACTAGCTCTCATGTATACACAGGGCTGATCAAGGTTTTGTGAGAAGCCAAACTCTTTGATTTTCTCATCAAACTTCTTGTTCCAACTCCTTGATGCTTGCTTTAATCCATAAATATATTTCTGAAGCTTGCATACTTTATTAGGATACTTAGGATTCACAAACCCTTCAGGTTGCACCATATATACGTCCTCGCTAAGGTGACCATTTAGGAATGCGGTTTTGACATCCATTTGCCAAATCTCATAGTCATAGTACGCTGCTATAGCTATGAGTATCCTAATAGCTTTAATGTCCGCTACCGGAGAAAAGGTCTCTTCATAATCAACCCCGTAGGTTTGAGTATAACTTTTTACTACTAAGCGGGCCTTAAAGGTGTGTACATTTCCATCCATGTCGGTCTTCTTCTTGAAGATCCATTTACACCCAACAGGCTTACTGTTTGGTGGGAGATCGATCAAGCGCCAAACTTGATTATCTTTCATGGACTGCATCTCTTCATTCATAGCATCTTGCCATTTATCAGATTCAGGATCTGACAATGCAGCTTTGTAATTAGTGGGTTCGCCCAGATCCCCTAATTCCAAGTCCTCCGTCGTAACCATAAGGTTTAACCTTTCAGGTGTACGAGAGGTTCTATTAGATCTACGAATGAGACATGCTTCGTCCTTTGCCTCGACACTTTAATGTTGAGGCTCAGTACGAATTTCGCTAGTGCCTACAGTGAAATGTCCCGTTCTTATTGATTAAAAACGTTCCATATTAATTGATTTCGTTGCGAGGTTTTGACCTCTATATGAGACGTTTTTCAAAGACTGCATTCATTTTTAAAACAAACCATAACCTTTATTTTATAAATGAAGGTTTAAAAAGCTTTACGTAGATTATCAAATAATGATAATCTAAAATATCTTGTTTACACACGACCATTACATAATGGTTTACAATACAAATATGTTACATCGAAATCAGTTTCTTGAATGCAGTTTTTACACAATATCATACAAACATGGACTCCAAATCTTGTCCTTATTTTAGTATGAAACAGTGGAAGCTCTTAATATTCACCTGTGAATAAACATGCTTTAAACGTCAACAAAAATGTTGGTGAGTTATAGGTTTAACCTATATATATCAAATCGTAACAATAGACCACAAGATTTCATATTTCAATACACATCTCATACATAGAGATAAAAATCATTCATATGGTGAACACCTGGTAACCGACATTAACAAGATGCATATATAAGAATATCCCCATCATTCTGGGACACCCTTCGGATATGATATAAATTTCGAAGTACTAAAGCATCCGGTACTTTGGATGGGGTTTGTTAGGCCCAATAGATCTATCTTTAGGATTCGCGTCAATTAGGGTGTCTGTTCCCTAATTCTTAGATTACCAGACTTAATAAAAAGGGGCATATTCGATTTCGATGATTCAACCATAGAATGTAGTTTCACGTACTTGTGTCTATTTTGTAAATCATTTATAAAACCTGCATGTATTTTCATCCCAAAAATATTAGATTTTAAAAGTGGGACTATAACTCACTTTCACAGATTTTTACTTCGTCGGGAAGTAAGACTTGGCCACTGGTTGATTCACGAACCTATAACAATATATACATATATATCAAAGTATGTTCAAAATATATTTACAACACTTTTAATATATTTTGATGTTTTAAGTTTATTAAGTCAGCTGTCCTCGTTAGTAACCTACAACTAGTTGTCCACAGTTAGATGTACAGAAATAAATCGATAAATATTATCTTGAATCAATCCACGACCCAGTGTATACGTATCTCAGTATTGATCACAACTCAAACTATATATATTTTGGAATCAACCTCAACCCTGTATAAATAACTCCAACATTCACATATAGAGTGTCTATGGTTGTTCCGAAATATATATAGATGTGTCGACATGATAGGTCGAAACATTGTATACGTGTCTATGGTATCTCAAGATTACATAATATACAATACAAGTTGATTAAGTTATGGTTGGAATAGATTTGTTACCAATTTTCACGTATCTAAAATGAGAAAAATTATCCAATCTTGTTTTACCCATAACTTCTTCATTTTAAATCCGTTTTGAGTGAATCAAATTGCTATGGTTTCATATTGAACTCTATTTTATGAATCTAAACATAAAAATTATAGGTTTATATTCGGGAAAATAAGTTACAAGTCGTTTTTGTAAAGGTAGTCATTTCAGTCGAAAGAACGACGTCTAGATGACCATTTTAGAAAACATACTTCCACTTTGAGTTTAACCATAATTTTTGGATATAGTTTCATGTTCATAATAAAAATAATTTTCTCAGAATAACAACTTTTAAATCAAAGTTTATCATAGTTTTTAATTAACTAACCCAAAACAGCCCGCGGTGTTACTACGACGGCGTAAATCCGGTTTTACGGTGTTTTTCGTGTTTCCAGGTTTTAAATCATTAAGTTAGCATATCATATAGATATAGAACATGTGTTTAGTTAATTTTAAAAGTCAAGTTAGAAGGATTAACTTTTGTTTGCGAACAAGTTTAGAATTAACTAAACTATGTTCTAGTGATTACGAGTTTAAACCTTCGAATAAGATAGTTTTATATATATGAATCGAATGATGTTATGAACATCATTACTACCTCAAGTTTAGTAGGTAAACCTACTGGAAATGACAAGAAATGATCTAGCTTCAAAGGATCTTGGATGGCTTGAAAGTTCTTGAAGTAGGATCATGACACAAAAACAAGTTCAAGTAAGATTTTTACTCGAATTAAGATAGTTTATAGTTATAGAAATTGAATCAAAGTTTGAATATGAATATTACCTTGAATAAGAAAGATAACCTACTGTATATAACAAAGGTTTCTTGATCTTAGATGATTACTTGGAATGGATTAGAAAGCTTGGAAGTAAATTAGTAAACTTGAAGGGATTTTTGAAGTGTTCTTGAAGTGTTCTTCCTATGATGATTATAGCTTGATTCTTGAAGTGATTTTTGATGAAGATGATGATTAACTACTGGAAAAATACGTTCATAATAGTGTGTGTGTGTGTGTGTGTGTGTGTGTGTGTTGAGAGAGAATTAGAAAGAGAATTGGAAGTGAAATGGAGTGAATGATGAGTGGTAAATGGTGAGTGGTGAGTGAGGTTAAAAGGAGTTCTAGTTAGTTGACTAGCTCATGGTAGAAGTTAAAATTGATTAGTCATACATGACATAATCAAGAGTGGAATCCCATGCTAGTTCCTATTGGTATATACCCATATAAGTACGTTTTGAAGCTGTGTATAATACGGGTAAGAATACGACTAGAATTCTTGATGAAAGAAAAGAATGGGAAAGTAACTGTAACCATTTTCGTTAAGTATGAGTGTTTTGATATATGTCTTGAAGTCTTCCAAAAGTATTTTAATACATCTAAATACACTACATGTATATACATTTTAACTGAGTCGTTAAGTCATCGTTAGTCGTTACATGTAAGTGTTGTTTTGAAACCTTTAAGTTAACGATCTCAATTAATGTTGTTAATCCATTGTTTATTATATCTAATGAGATGTTAAATTATTATATTATCATGATATTATGATATATTAATATATCTTAATATGATATATATACATTTAAATGTCGTTACAACGATAATCGTTACATATATGTCTCGTTTCGAAATCCTTAAGTTAGTAGTCTTGTTTATATGTATATAACTCATTGTTAATATACTTATGGAGATACTTACTTATCATAATCTCATGTTAACCATATGTATATCCATATATATATCATCATATCGTTTTTACAAGTTTTAACGTTCGTGAATCGCCGGTCAACTTGGGTGGTCAATTGTCTATATGAAACATATTTCAATTAATCAAGTCTTAACAAGTTTGATTGCTTAACATGTTGGAAACATTTAATCATGTAAATATCAATCTCAATTAATATATATAAACATGGAAAAGTTCGGGTCACTACATACAGAAGGTAATGTATCTTGTTCTTGAATTTCTTCAAGATCTACAGTGCTCCCACTTGCTTCCTGTAAGAGGAGACTCTTCTCCAAAAACTCAGCATATCTAGCAGTGAAAACCTTATTTTCTGCTGGATAGTAGAAGTAGTATCCCATCGTTTCCTTTGGGTATCCTACAAAGATACATTTGATAGTTCTGGACTCAAGTTTGTTTGGTGTATAACGCTTCACGTGAGCCTCACAACCCCAGACTTTCAAGTAAGACAGATTTGGGACTTTTCCATGCCATATTTCATATGGTGTCTTGTTTACCTTCTTGGTTGGAACCATGTTGAGAATGCGTGCAGCAGACTCTAGACCATATCCCCAAAAGGATGCTGGTAGAGTTGTTAGACTCATCATTGATCGAACCATGTCAAGTAAAGTTCGATTTCTCCTTTCTGACACCCCATTATGCTGAGGTATGTAAGGAGGAGTAAACTGTGAGACAATCCCACGATCTCTTAGATGATCTAAAAACTCTTGACTCATATATTCGCCTCCACGGTCGGACCGTAGAACCTTAATGGTCTTTTCGAGTTGATTTTCTACTTCATTTTGAAACGCTTTGAAAGTTTCAAATACTTCATGTTTATGTTTAATCAATTAAATATAACCATATCTACTGAAATCATCAATAAAAGTAAAGAAGTAGGTAGCTCCATCTCTAGACATTGTTCTAAATGGGCCACATACATCAGTATGAATGAGTCCAAGTAGATCACTTGCCCTTTCAACCTGGTGGGTAAAGGGTTTCTTTGTCATTTTTCCAGATAAACAAGATTCACATATGTCAAACGACTCATTACCGGTTGACTCAAGAAGCCCATCGTGTTGCAGCTTTGTTATGCGTTTCTTGTTTATATGACCAAGACGACAATGCCATAGATATGTGGAATTCAAATCATGCTTGAATTTCTTAGAGCTACAGTTAAATATAGAACTTTCGTTTGGAACAAGATTATGCATGTCAATTTCAAAAATACCATCTCTAGGAATAGCATTAAAATAAAAAATATTATTCTTAGAAACCGAAATACCATAATCTGTGAATACATGATTATAACCATTATCTTTCAAACGAGAAACTGAAATAACACCTCTAGTAATAGAAGGTGCATAGTGACAATTATCTAAAATAAGAATAAGTCCACTTGGGAGGATGAGCTCATAGCTTCCTATAGCTTCGACAGCTGCACGATCGCCATTGCCAACGTACAGATCTAAAGCCCCCTTACTCAGCTTCCGAATTTTTCTAAGTCCATGCATATCATTACAAATATGAGTACCACAACCAGTGTCATACACCCAAGTTTTATTAGGAAAATTATACAGTTCTATAACGAAGATACCTGAAGTGCTGGTTGAACCAGCCTTTCCCTTCTTCAACTCTTCCAAGTAAAGCACACAGTTTCGTCTCCAATGACTAATCTGGCCGCAATGGTGACAAGCCATGTCCTTTGCGGGATGCTCTTTCTTTGCTGGTGGTGGAATTTTCTTCTTAGGTGTGTAAGCTTTCTTACTCTTTCCTTTTGCCTTTCCACTTCCAGCTTGCGGCTTTCTTTTCTGGATTTTACCTTCCTTTATGGTTAAGACTGCAGGAGTCTTCTTTAGTAGCCCCTTTTCTGCTTGCTTAAGCATTGCATGTAGCTCAGGAATGGTTTTTCCCATGCTATGCATATTGTAATTCATTACAAATCCATCATAGTCCTTGGATAGTGAAGTAAGTATCAAGTGCACTCCAAGAACTGGTGGCATAGCATAACCTAGGTGCTCCAATTGATCCAGATAGCCTTTCATCTTTAAGAAATATTGGCTAACCGGTTGTGAAATGTCCCGTTCTTATTGATTAAAAACGTTCCATATTAATTGATTTCGTTGCGAGGTTTTGACCTCTATATGAGACGTTTTTCAAAGACTGCATTCATTTTAAAACAAATCATAACCTTTATTTCATCAATAAAAGTTTAAAAAGCTTTACGTAGATTATCAAATAATGATAATCTAAAATATCATGTTTACACACGACCATTACATAATGGTTTATAATACAAATATGTTACAACAAAATAAGTTTCTTGAATGCAGTTTTTACACAATATCATACAAGCATGGACTCCAAATCTCGTCCTTATTTAAGTATGCGACAGCGGAAGCTCTTAATAATCACCTGAGAATAAACATGCTTAAAACGTCAACAAAAATGTTGGTGAGTTATAGGTTTAACCTATATATATCAAATCATAATAATAGACCACAAGATTTCATATTTCAATACACATCCCATACATAGAGATAAAAATCATTCATATGGTGAACACCTGGTAACCGACATTAACAAGATGCATATATAAGAATATCCCCATCATTCCGGGACACCCTTCGGATATGATATAAATTTCGAAGTACTAAAGCATCCGGTACTTTGGATGGGGTTTGTTAGGCCCAATAGATCTATCTTTAGGATTCGCGTCAATTAGGGTGTCTGTTCCCTAATTCTTAGATTACCAGACTTAATAAAAAAGGGGCATATTCGATTTCGATAATTCAACCATAGAATGTAGTTTCACATACTTGTGTCTATTTTGTAAATCATTTATAAAACCTGCATGTATTCTCATCCCAAAAATATTAGATTTTAAAAGTGGGACTATAACTCACTTTCACAGATTTTTACTTCGTCGGGAAGTAAGACTTGGCCACTGGTTGATTCACGAACCTATAACAATATATACATATATATCAAAGTATGTTCAAAATATATTTACAACACTTTTAATATATTTTGATGTTTTAAGTTTATTAAGTCAGCTGTCCTCGTTAGTAACCTACAACTAGTTGTCCACAGTTAGATGTACAGAAATAAATCGATAAATATTATCTTGAATCAATCCACGACCCAGTGTATACGTATCTCAGTATTGATCACAACTCAAATTATATATATTTTGGAATCAACCTCAACCCTGTATAGCTAACTCCAACATTCACATATAGAGTGTCTATGGTTGTTCCGAAATATATATAGATGTGTCGACATGATAGGTCGAAACATTGTATACGTGTCTATGGTATCTCAAGATTACATAATATACAATACAAGTTGATTAAGTTATGGTTGGAATAGATTTGTTACCAATTTTCACGTAGCTAAAATGAGAAAAATTATCCAATCTTGTTTTACCCATAACTTCTTCATTTTAAATCCGTTTTGAGTGAATCAAATTGCTATGGTTTCATATTAAACTCTATTTTATGAATATAAACATAAAAAGTATAGGTTTATAGTCGGAAAAATAAGTTACAAGTCGTTTTTGTAAAGGTAGTCATTTCAGTCGAAAGAACGACGTCTAGATGACCATTTTAGAAAACATACTTCCACTTTGAGTTTAACCATAATTTTTGGATATAGTTTCATGTTCATAATAAAAATCATTTTCTCAGAATAACAACTTTTAAATCAAAGTTTATATCATAGTTTTTAATTAACTAACCCAAAACAGCCCGCGGTGTTACTACGACGGCGTAAATCCAGTTTTACGGTGTTTTTTGTGTTTCCAGGTTTTAAATCATTAAGTTAGAATATCATATAGATATAGAACATGTGTGTAGTTAATTTTAAAAGTCAAGTTAGAAGGATTAACTTTTGTTTGCTAACAAGTTTAGAATTAACTAAACTATGTTCTAGTGATTACGAGTTTAAACCTTCGAATAAGATAGCTTTATATATATGAATCGAATGATGTTATGAACATAATTACTACCTTAAGTTCCTTGGATAAACCTACTAGAAAAGAGAAAAATGGATCTAGCTTTAACGGATCCTTAGATGGCTCGAAGTTCTTGAAGCAGAATCATGACACGAAAACAAGTTCAAGTAAGATCATCACTTGAAATAAGATTGTTATAGTTATAGAAATTGAACCAAAGTTTGAATATGATTAGTACCTTGTATTAGAATGATAACCTACTGTAAGAAACAAAGATTTCTTGAGGTTGGATGATCACCTTACAAGATTGGAAGTGAGCTAGCAAACTTGAAAGTATTCTTGATTTTATGTAACTAGAACTTGTAGAATATATGAAGAACACTTAGAACTTGAAGATAAAACTTGAGAGAGATCAATTAGATGAAGAAAATTGAAGAATTAAAGTTTTTGTAGGTGTTTTTGGTCGTCGGTGTATGGATTAGATATAAAGGATATGTAATTTTGTTTTCATGTAAATAAGTCATGAATGATTACTCATATTTTTGTAATTTTATGAGATATTTCATGCTAGTTGCCAAATGATGGTTCCCACATGTGTTAGGTGACTCACATGGGCTGCTAAGAGCTGATCATTGGAGTGTATATACCAATAGTACATACATCTAAAAGCTGTGTATTGTACGAGTACGAATACGAGTGCATACGAGTAGAATTGTTGATGAAACTGAACGAGGATGTAATTGTAAGCATTTTTGTTAAATAGAAGTATTTTGATAAGTGTATTGAAGTCTTTCAAAAGTGTATAAATACATATTAAAACACTACATGTATATACATTTTAACTGAGTCGTTAAGTCATCGTTAGTCGTTACATGTAAGTGTTGTTTTGAAACCTTTAGGTTAACGATCTTGTTAAATGTTGTTAACCCAATGTTTATAATATCAAATGAGATTTTAAATTCTTATATTATCATGATATTATCATGTATGAATATCTCTTAATATGATATATATATATATATACATTAAATGTTTTTACAACGATAATCGTTACATATATGTCTCGTTTAAAAATTATTAAGTTAGTAGTCTTGTTTTTACATATGTAGTTCATTGTTAATATACTTAATGATATGTTTACTTATCATAGTATCATGTTAACTATATATATATCCATATATATGTCATCATATAGTTTTTACAAGTTTTAACGTTCGTGAATCACCGGTCAACTTGGGTGGTCAATTGTCTATATGAAACATATTTCAATTAATCAAATCTTAACAAGTTTGATTGCTTACCATGTTGGAAACATTTAATCATGTAAATATCAATCTCAATTAATATATATAAACATGGAAAAGTTCGGGTCACTACAGTACCTACCCGTTAAATAAATTTCGTCCCGAAATTTTAAGCTGTTGAAGGTGTTGACGAATCTTCTGGAAATAGATGCGGGTATTTCTTCTTCATCTGATCTTCACGCTCCCAGGTGAACTCGGGTCCTCTACGAGCATTCCATCGAACCTTAACAATTGGTATCTTGTTTTGCTTAAGTCTTTTAACCTCACGATCCATTATTTCGACGGGTTCTTCGATGAATTGGAGTTTTTCGTTGATTTGGATTTCATCTAACGGAATAGTGAGATCTTCTTTAGCAAAACATTTCTTCAAATTCGAGACGTGGAAAGTGTTATGTACAGCCGCGAGTTGTTGAGGTAACTCAAGTCGGTAAGCTACTGGTCCGACACAATCAATAATCTTGAATGGTCCAATATACCTTGGATTTAATTTCCCTCGTTTACCAAATCGAACAACGCCTTTCCAAGGTGCAACTTTAAGCATGACCATCTCTCCAATTTCAAATTCTATATCTTTTCTTTTAATGTCAGCGTAGCTCTTTTGTCGACTTTGGGCGGTTTTCAACCGTTGTTGAATTTGGATGATCTTCTCGGTAGTTTCTTGTATAATCTCCGGACCCGTAATATGTCTATCCCCCACTTCACTCCAACAAATCGGAGACCTGCACTTTCTACCATAAAGTGCTTCAAACGGCGCCATCTCAATGCTTGAATGGTAGCTGTTGTTGTAGGAAAATTCTGCTAATGGTAGATGTCAATCCCAACTGTTTCCGAAATCAATAACACATGCTCGTAGCATGTCTTCAAGCGTTTGTATCGTCCTTTCGCTCTGCCCATCAGTTTGTGGATGATAGGTAGTACTCATGTCTAGACGAGTTCCTAATGCTTGATGTAATGTCTGCCAGAATCTTGAAATAAATCTGCCATCCCTATCAGAGATAATAGAGATTGGTATTCCATGTCTGGAGACGACTTCCTTCAAATACAGTCGTGCTAACTTCTCCATCTTGTCATCTTCTCTTATTGGCAGGAAGTGTGCTGATTTGGTGAGACGATCAAATATTACCCAAATAGTATCAAAACCACTTGCAGTCCTTGGCAATTTAGTGATGAAATCCATGGTAATGTTTTCCCATTTCCATTCCGGGATTTCGGGTTGTTGAAGTAGACCTGATGGTTTCTGATGCTCAGCTTTGACCTTAGAACACGTCAAACATTCTCCTACGTATTTAGCAACATCGGCTTTCATACCCGGCCACCAAAAATATTTCCTGAGATCCTTGTACATCTTCCCCGTTCCAGGATGTATTGAGTATCTGGTTTTATGAGCTTCTCTAAGTACCATTTCTCTCATATCTCCAAATTTTGGTACCCAAATCCTTTCAGCCCTATACCGGGTTCCGTCTTCCCGAATATTAAGATGCTTCTCCGATCCTTTGGGTATTTCATCCTTTAAATTTCCCTCTTTTAAAACTCCTTGTTGCGCCTCCTTTATTTGAGTAGTAAGGTTATTATGAATCATTATATTCATAGATTTTACTCGAATGGGTTCTCTGTCCTTCCTGCTCAAGGCATCGGCTACCACATTTGCCTTTCCCGGGTGGTAACGAATCTCAAAGTCGTAATCATTCAACAATTCAATCCACCTACGCTGCCTCATATTCAGTTGTTTCTGATTAAATATGTGTTGAAGACTTTTGTGGTCGGTATATATAATACTTTTGACCCCATATATGTAACGACCCGACCAAAACCGTTATTGACGGCGTCGTTAACTTAGGTCCCGTTGCGTGGTCGTAGTCCCTATATGAGACTCGTTTGACCAAAATTATGTCGCGTTCATTTGAAAGGTACAAAGTTTAGTTTAACAAACGGATCGACAATAAGTTTAAGTTTACAAAGTTATAAAGTATGAATGAAATAACTTGCGACATAATTAGTTTGAAACCACAGTTGCTATAAATAGCGTAAGTAAGTAGACAAAAGTTTGAATCCAAAAATGTTATCCCTAGCGTATGCATGCATGGTAGACTCCAATCAAGTAATCAAAGAGTGCGGAAGCGTGTAACAAATAGCCATGTGAAAACCTGAGAAAACATAGAAGAATCTGTCAACGCAAAGACGTTGGTGAAATCATAGGTTTGAGTAAGTGAGTAAAAGTAAAGTAAGTCGAACCACAAGATTTGCAAAGTTGAAATAATAGTAGTACATTCTAAAAGTTAATATTCACGAGCACCCAATTATCAAAGCTTAACGTTCCGTCCGTTGAATACCCCATCAATTAGTGCTAGAACAACACTGTTCCCGAAAATATATTTCATTCGTAAACGGTAGCGAACCGTTTGAATGAGGGTTTGTCAAACCCATATGGCCATATAACATAAGTTCTCGCTTACACCATCTGATGTAACTAATGATAATCGGATTGAGGATTTTCGTTCTAAACTCGTATGTAGAATGTTTGTTTTCCCGTTCTTGTGTTCACTTAGTTCAAAAGAATCGTTTATGTTTTCTCATCCCAAAAGTAAGTTCAAAAGAGTAAAAAGTGGGACTATGATCTCACCTCGAGTGCACGAGTATAAAGGTACTTCAACAAGTAAACGTGTGCATGAAAGTTGCTTAGCCTTGACCTAAACAAGTAAGTTGTATCAATTAACCGGTTACGACACAAGGTCGGGTGAAATGTGTTCAATTAGTCCTATGGCTCGTTACGACTCGATTAAGTATAGCATGTGAATCACGTTGTCAAGTTTCATACAAGAAACAAGTATAAAAGCATGTTAGAATGATTGTATAAAAGTTTGGTTAAGTTTGACTAAAAGTCAAACTTGGTCAAAGTCAACGAAAAAGTCAACGCGTTCGGGTCGGGTCCCGAACTATTTTTCTATGCTAAATATTCATATACAAGTATATTAAAACAAGTTTCATGTGAATCGGAGGTCGATAGCTAGTCAAACATTTCGCGTGAAATGCGCCAAACAAAGCAGAATCTGGCCAGGCCAATCCGCGCGCCGCGCGGGGATGGGGCGCGCCGCGCCACCATCTGGGCAGAAATTTCTGGTCAGTTTTTCAAAATATGCACGAACCAAAACATTTTCCAACCCAACTCTTGACCCGCAAACACTTATAATGCCTATCATATATCGTCGAAAAGGTATTTTGACGAGGAATACAACTAACCACATATCATCAATCAAAAACATCATTTACAATAACCGAAAACTCGTCAATTGATCAAGAAAGGTTTACTTTCAAGTTTCAAGTTCGTAAAACGTATTTTATGATTCGGGAATCCAATTTACACATACGATATGCCGTTTTGAAGGTAATGAAGCATACATTACAACTAAACACTTACTAATAACATTTCATGGCATACGAAACATCAAAAGCTCGTTTTAAGTCTATCAAACCCTAACCAAAATCCGCAAAAATCAATATTCATGTTTTTGAAGTTTCCTTAATCAACCTACGCATCAAAAAGAAGCTAGTGATACTAGTAACATAATTAAAACATGAACTTTAACAATCTAACAACATTAACTCATCCAAAATCAAAGATTTAGCACACCCATTTCAAATGTTCAAACTAGTTACTCAAAACAACGAATCGAGCAAACAAAACATATATTCATGTTATACACGAGCCATAGACACTAACTAACACAATTTCAAGTCAAAAACACGAATTTATAGAAATATAGAGTTTCTAGAAAGTTACCCAAAAGAGATGAAGTTGGTATCAAATTGTAGAGGATGAAGAGAGGATTCCAAATATGTAATTTGTTTTGTTGCTAGCTCCCTAAACCGAATTTAGATGATGATTTTGTGTTTGAGGTTTTGAGAGAATAAAAATGGAAGTAATGAAATGGGGAGGTTGAAATGAATGGAGGAGGGTGAAGGTTGACTAGTTGACCTAGTCATCTCTTTGCCCTCTTGGCAAGTTTAGTCCCTCAAGTTTCAAAGCGGGTGCGGGAATTAACCAAACGAATATTTTAAAAACGCTCGGGTAAACGAGTGATGTTATAATTAAATAACGAGAATATTATGAACGTTTGTTAACGGAATCTACGAATATAAATAACGAAAGATATTATTTTAAAAAAAAAGACAGTGTTAAAAATAATTTTAACGGAAAAACGCGGGATGTTACATTACCTACACCTTAAAAGAAATTTCGTCCCGAAATTTAGTTGGAAGTAGTAGTTGTTGTTTCTTCCTCGAGATCTTGCGTTGTAAATTATACGGATAAGTGAAGGTACGTCCTTGGGCATTTCAACGAACTTCGACGGTCGGGATTTTTACGTTGGATTGAAATTTGGTTTCACGATTCATGGTTTCAACCGGTCCTCCTAGGAATGAAGTTTATCGTCGATAGTAAGCTTATCGAAAAGGAACAGCAAGTTACGTCTTCAGGTTCTATGTAGGATGAACGGAGACTCAAATGAGTCGGAAAATCTAGACGACAAGCAACGGGTACCATACGCTCCATGGTTTCAAAAAGGATTAGTATATCGCGGATTTAGCATTCCTATGTTTCCCGAAACGGTTTACACCTCCTCAAGGTGCGACTTCTAACGTGACGCGGTTTCCCACGTGGAATTTGAAATGTTTACGTCTAACATCGGCGTAGCTCTTGGTGATTACGAGTCGCGTAGGGTTTTACCTGAATATGAATAAATTTTCTCGGTCGCTCATGCATAATCCCGGTCCCGGTGAATTGGTCATCGTTTACTTGGTTTCGACAAAAAGGAGGATGACGTTTCTGGTCATATAAGGTTTCGAAGGCGTGGCGTCAATACTCGAATGAAAATTTTGTAGTAAGAGAGTTTGATTAAAGGCAAAGACGTTTCTCAAGAAAATTTGAAGTTGGTAATACAAATTCGTATTATGGTTTCCAAGGTTTAAATCGCATGTTTGTTCGGTCCGTCGGGTTGTGGATGGTAAGCGGTACTCATGTCTAAACGCGGTCCCGAGGCTTTTTGTAAGGTACTCCAAAATCTAGAAGTGAAACGAGGATCTCGATCCGAAACGGGGTACATTTCCCTAAGGCATATTGAACAAGTTTGCTAGGAATTGAAAACGTTAGCTAGGACAAATTTCTCAAGAAAATTCGCGTCGCGGAAGATTTATCGGTTTCCAAAAACGTTCGTCGGGGCAAGTTCTTATCGGGTTTTGAAAGAAAAACGTTCGTCGGAACTATTCACCCTCGAGGTGAATACTAGTATCACGTGGAGAGTCCCTCCCTCCATTGAAAGTTTAGAATAAAGATTTCCTGAACCGGAAGTACGAGTGTGGTGAGAGAGAAGTTTCCGCCTCAGTGCGAGCATAACGAGTAAATTGTAATTAGTCAATAAGACTGTGCGAGGACGAGCTAGTATACACGTGTAACATACGGTTGAAGCCGAGAGGAATCGGTAATTCATTCGGAAGCATAAATACAGTTCGACAAAAGTCGAAGGTGTGTCCCCGGTATGGTTGTTATCAATATTCTCGGAGTTTTCAGATGTCCAAACATGAAAGGATGAAGTCATGTACATGGCACATGGTGGTGTTTAGGTTGATCGAGTCTAACCACCATCACGTGTCACTAGAACTTTGGTATGTCTTACCGTAATATAACCACGTTGATCGAGTGTCGTTATATTACGCTAACTCATACCTCCATTCCCACATCACTCCATAGATTCAAGTTCGTGTCATCGTGAAGACCTAAAATGAACAAAATGTAACGACGTCTCAAACGTGACTCATATTAAATCGAAAGAATTTCTGCAAATCTAAGGAAGCGTTCCCCGAGGGAAGTGTATAAATGATTGTTCACGTCAATGTGGTTCGAGTCAGACAATAAGGTATTCAGGTATGAAAAGAGTAACGAGTCATGATAACGAGTAGCACGCAACCGTAGTGATAAATGTTGATGACGATACTCACCTAGAGTAGTGATGGTAGTAACACCAAAAAGTAGATAGTAAGAAACACCAGTGGGAAACCGATAGTAAGTTGAAACGGTGGCAAATAACAATCCGGGAGACAGAGTTCCCGAACAAGTGTGACTAATGAAGTCGTCGTCATCCATACGTGTATGAATCATGAATTTACGTGTGTTACCAAAAAGTGGCGGAGTACGAGTTCGTATGATGAAGGTTGGGTACCATTAAAAAGTTTGCCTAAGAATGATTCAAGTATAATGCACAAGTAGTCAAGTAAGTGCTATCTATAGCAAATGTATGTCAGAATGCAAATGCTAACTATCCAGTTGTAGTCTAGACTCACTAATGCGTCCTAACGACTCTGTTAGACACACTAATGCACGTCCTAGTTCCCTACAACCAACGCTCTGATACCACTTGTAACAACCCGACCAAAACCGTTATTGACGGCGTCGTTAACTTAGGTCCCGTTGCGTGGTCGTAGTCCCTATATGAGACTCGTTTGACCAAAATTATGTCGCGTTCATTTGAAAGGTACAAAGTTTAGTTTAACAAACGGATCGACAATAAGTTTAAGTTTACAAAGTTATAAAGTATGAATGAAATAACTTGCGACATAATTAGTTTGAAACCACAGTTGCTATAAATAGCGTAAGTAAGTAGACAAAAGTTTGAATCCAAAAATGTTATCCCTAGCGTATGCATGCATGGTAGACTCCAATCAAGTAATCAAAGAGTGCGGAAGCGTGTAACAAATAGCCATGTGAAAACCTGAGAAAACATAGAAGAATCTGTCAACGCAAAGACGTTGGTGAAATCATAGGTTTGAGTAAGTGAGTAAAAGTAAAGTAAGTCGAACCACAAGATTTGCAAAGTTGAAATAATAGTAGTACATTCTAAAAGTTAATATTCACGAGCACCCAATTATCAAAGCTTAACGTTCCGTCCGTTGAATACCCCATCAATTAGTGCTAGAACAACACTGTTCCCGAAAATATATTTCATTCGTAAACGGTAGCGAACTGTTTGAATGAGGGTTTGTCAAACCCATATGGCCATATAACATAAGTTCTCGCTTACACCATCTGATGTAACTAATGATAATCGGATTGAGGATTTTCGTTCTAAACTCGTATGTAGAATGTTTGTTTTCCCGTTCTTGTGTTCACTTAGTTCAAAAGAATCGTTTATGTTTTCTCATCCCAAAAGTAAGTTCAAAAGAGTAAAAAGTGGGACTATGATCTCACCTCGAGTGCACGAGTATAAAGGTACTTCAACAAGTAAACGTGTGCATGAAAGTTGCTTAGCCTTGACCTAAACAAGTAAGTTGTATCAATTAACCGGTTACGACACAAGGTCGGGTGAAATGTGTTCAATTAGTCCTATGGCTCGTTACGACTCGATTAAGTATAGCATGTGAATCACGTTGTCAAGTTTCATACAAGAAACAAGTATAAAAGCATGTTAGAATGATTGTATAAAAGTTTGGTTAAGTTTGACTAAAAGTCAAACTTGGTCAAAGTCAACGAAAAAGTCAACGCGTTCGGGTCGGGTCCCGAACTATTTTTCTATGCTAAATATTCATATACAAGTATATTAAAACAAGTTTCATGTGAATCGGAGGTCGATAGCTAGTCAAACATTTCGCGTGAAATGCGCCAAACAAAGCAGAATCTGGCCAGGCCAATCCGCGCGCCGCGCGGGGATGGGGCGCGCCGCGCCACCATCTGGGCAGAAATTTCTGGTCAGTTTTTCAAAATATGCACGAACCAAAACATTTTCCAACCCAACTCTTGACCCGCAAACACTTATAATGCCTATCATATATCGTCGAAAAGGTATTTTGACGAGGAATACAACTAACCACATATCATCAATCAAAAACATCATTTACAATAACCGAAAACTCGTCAATTGATCAAGAAAGGTTTATTTTCAAGTTTCAAGTTCGTAAAACGTATTTTATGATTCGGGAATCCAATTTACACATACGATATGCCGTTTTGAAGGTAATGAAGCATACATTACAACTAAACACTTACAAATAACATTTCATGGCATACGAAACATCAAAAGCTCGTTTTAAGTCTATCAAACCCTAACCAAAATCCGCAAAAATCAATATTCATGTTTTTGAAGTTTCCTTAATCAACCTACGCATCAAAACGAAGCTAGTGATACTAGTAACACAATTAAAACATGAACTTTAACAATCTAACAACATTAACTCATCCAAAATCAAAGATTTAGCACACCCATTTCAAATGTTCAAACTAGTTACTCAAAACAACGAATCGAGCAAACAAAACATATATTCATGTTATACACGAGCCATAGACACTAACTAACACAATTTCAAGTCAAAAACACGAATTTATAGAAATCTAGAGTTTCTAGAAAGTTACCCAAAAGAGATGAAGTTGGTATCAAATTGTAGAGGATGAAGAGAGGATTCCAAATATGTAATTTGTTTTGTTGCTAGCTCCCTAAACCGAATTTAGATGATGATTTTGTGTTTAAGGTTTTGAGAGAATAAAAATGGAAGTAATGAAATGGGGAGGTTGAAATGAATGGAGGAGGGTGAAGGTTGACTAGTTGACCTAGTCATCTCTTTGCCCTCTTGGCAAGTTTAGTACCTCAAGTTTCAAAGCGGGTGCGGGAATTAACCAAACGAATATTTTAAAAACGCTCGGGTAAACGAGTGATGTTATAATTAAATAACGAGAATATTATGAACGTTTGTTAACGGAATCTACGAATATAAATAACGAAAGATATTATTTTAAAAAAAAAAGACAGTGTTAAAAATAATTTTAACGGAAAAACGCGGGATGTTACAATATAAGTAGTGCCTCCAAGTCTTTAATGCAAAAACAACCGCGCCTAATTCCAAATCATGCGTCGTATAATTTTGTTCGTGAATCTTCAATTGTCTAGACGCATAAGCAATCACCTTCGTTCGTTGCGTTAATACACAACCGAGACCTTGCTTTGATGCGTCACAATAAATCACAAAATCATCATTCCCTTCAGGCAATGACAATATAGGTGCCGTAGTTAGCTTTTTCTTCAATAACTAAAATGCTTTCTCTTGTTCATCATTCCATTCAAATTTCTTCCCTTTATGCGTTAATGCAGTCAAGGGTTTTGCTATTCTGGAAAAGTCTTGGATGAACCTTCTGTAGTAACCAGCTAGTCCTAAAAACTGGCGTATGTGTTTCGGAGTTTTCGGGGTTTCCCACTTTTCAACAGTTTCTATCTTTGCCGGATCCACCTTAATACCTTCTTTGTTCACTATGTGACCGAGGAATTGAACTTCTTCCAACCAAAATATACACTTTGAAAACTTAGCGTACAATTCTTCCTTCCTCAATACTTCTAACACCTTTCTCAAATGTTCACCGTGTTCTTGGTCATTCTTTGAGTAAATAAGTATGTCATCAATGAAAACAATGACAAACTTGTCAAGGTATGGTCCACACACTCGGTTCATAAGGTCCATGAACACAGCTGGTGCATTAGTTAAACCAAACGGTATGACCATAAACTCGTAATGACCGTAACGTGTTCTGAAAGCAGTCTTTGGAATATCATCCTCCTTTACTCGCATTTGATGATATCCAGAATGTAAATCGATCTTCGAATAAACCGACGAGCCTTGTAGTTGATCAAATAAGTCGTCAATTCTCGGCAGTGGATAACGGTTTTTGATGGTAAGTTTGTTCAACTCTCTGTAGTCAATACACAGCCTAAATGTACCATCCTTCTTCTTGACAAACAAAACAGGAGCTCCCCACGGTGATGTGCTTGGTCGAATGAAACCACGCTCTCAAAGTTCGTGTAATTGGATTTGAAGTTCTTTCATCTCGCTGGGTGCGAGTCTGTAAGGAGCACGAGCTATTGGTGCAGCTCCTGGTACAAGATCTATTTGAAATTCAACGGATCGATGTGGGGGTAATCCCGGTAATTCTTTCGGAAATACATCGGGAAATTCTTTTGCAATGGGAACATCATTGATGCTCTTTTCTTCAGTTTGTACTTTCTCGACGTGTGCTAGAACAGCATAGCAACCTTTTCTTATTAGTTTTTGTGCCTTCAAATTACTAATAAGATGTAGCTTCGTGTTGCCCTTTTCTCCGTACACCATTAAGGGTTTTCCTTTTTCTCGTATAATGCGAATTGCATTTTTGTAACAAACGATCTCTGCTTTCACTTCTTTCAACCAGTCCATACCGATTATCACATCAAAACTCCCTAACTCTACTGGTATCAAATCAATCTTAAATGTTTCGCTAACCAGTTTAATTTCTCGATTCCGACATATATTATCTGCTGAAATTAATTTACCATTTGCTAATTCGAGTAAAAATTTACTATCCAAAGGCGTCAATGGACAACTTAATTTAGCACAAAAATCTCTACTCATATAGCTTCTATCCGCACCCGAATCAAATAAAACGTAAGCAGATTTATTGTCAATAAGAAACGTACCCGTAACAAGCTCCGGGTCTTCCTGTGCCTCTGCCGCATTAATATTGAAAACTCTTCCGCGGCCTTGTCCATTCGTGTTCTCCTAGTTCGGGCAATTTCTAATAATGTGGCCAAGTTTTCCACATTTATAACAAACTACATTGGCATAACTTGCTCCGACATTACTTGCTCCGCCATTACTCGTTCCGACACCATTTGTTCCTTTCGTTCTATTAACCCCTGGTCCGTAGACCTCACACTTTGCCGCGCTATGACCATTTCTTTTACACTTGTTGCAAAATTTGGTGCAGAACCCCGAGTGATACTTTTCACACCTTTGGCATAGCTGCTTCTGATTGTTGTTGTTGTTGCGGTTATTATTGTTGTTGGGATGATTGTTGTAGTTGCTGTTGTTGTTGTTGTTGTTGTTGTTGTTGTTGTTGTTGTTGTTGTTGTTGTTGTTGGGCCGTTTGTTGTAGTTGCGATTGATGTTGCGATTGTTGGGATAGTTGTTGCGATTATTGTTGTAATTGCTGTTGCTGTTGTATTGGTGATTCTTATCACCGTTTTCCTCCCACTTTCTTTTGACATGCTTCACATTGGCCTCTTCAGCAGTCTGTTCTTTAATTCTTTCTTCAATCTGGTTCACTAGTTTGTGAGCCATTCTACATGCCTGTTGTATGGAGGCGGGCTCGTGTGAACTTATATCTTCTTGGATTCTTTCCGGTAATCCTTTCACAAACGCGTCGATCTTCTCTTCCTCATCTTCGAATGCTCCCGGACACAATAGGCACAATTCTGTGAATCGTCTTTTGTACGTGGTAATATCAAATCCTTGGGTTCGTAACCCTCTAAGTTCTGTCTTGAGCTTATTGACCTCGGTTCTGGGACGGTACTTCTCGTTCATCAAGTGCTTGAATGCTGACCACGGTAGTGCGTACGCATCGTCTTGTCCCACTTGCTCTAGATAGGTATTCCACCATGTTAACGCAGAACTTGTGAAGGTATGCGTAGCATACTTCACTTTGTCCTCTTCAGTACACTTACTTATGGCAAACACCGATTCGACCTTCTCGGTCCACCGTTTCAATCCGATCGGTCCTTCGGTTCCATCAAATTCCAAAGGTTTGCAGGCAGTGAATTCTTTGTAGGTGCATCCTACACAATTTCCTGTACTGCTAGATCCAAGGTTATTGTTGGTATGTAGCGCAGCCTGTACTGCAGCTATGTTTGAAGCTAGAAAAGTACGGAATTCCTCTTCATTCATATTCACGGTGTGTCGAGTAGTCGGTGCCATTTCCTTCAAAATAGTCAAATGGAACAAGTTAATCATACAGAATATTAAGAGTAGTTAATAGTATTTCGTAGCATAATATGAACTCATTTATAAAAGCTTTTTCTTCATATTAGCGTTTTATAAGTTTAAATTCGGGTAGTACCTACCCGTTAAGTTCATACTTAGTAGCTAATATACAATTCAACTACTACAATTCTATATGAAAAACTGATTATAATAATATTTCGCGTTCAAACTTTTACACAATATTTTACAAACTTACAATACCGCTTATTTTACATATAGCATGAAATATAGCACACAATAAATTTGATACAAGATGGTTGTGAAGATAATTCTAGCTAGTACACAAGTCGTTCAGCAAAGACAATAAAGACACGTAATTCATACGTCCAGAAACAAGTCATGCATTCTGGTTTTACTAGGATTACTTCCCATCCTTGGTCTTGTGGAACATAACCGTTATGGCCGTTGATAAGACAGCGTGTTGTAACGTCGTCAAAGGGACGAGGGTTACGTAATGTCCAACAGTCCCGTAACAATCTAAAAACCTCATTTCTTACCCCAATTACCGACTCTGTCACTTGTGGGAACGTTTTGTTTAATAGTTGTAGCCCAATGTTCTTGTTCTCACTTTGGTGAGAAGCGAACATTACTAATCTGTAAGCATAACATGCTTCTTTATGTTGCATGTTAGCCGCTTTTTCTAAATCACGAAGTCCAATATTCGGATATATTGAGTCAAAATAATTTCTTAACCCATTGCGTAAAATAGCATTTGGGTTCCCCGCAATATATGCGTCAAAGTAAACACATCGTAACTTATGGATTTCCCAATGTGATATCCCCTATCTTTCGAACAAAAGCCTTTTATAAACCAAGGCATTCTTGGAACGTTCTTCGAATGTCTTACAAACTGATCTCGCCTTAAATAGTTGTGCCGAAGAATTCTGACCGACTCTAGACAAGATTTCATCAATCATGTCTCCGGGTAGGTCTCTTAAAATATTGGGTTGTCTATCCATTTTGTGTTTTTATACTGTAAAATAGACAAGAGTTAGATTCATAAAAAAAATACTTATTAATACAAGCAATTTTTACATATATCATAAAGCATAAGCATACTATATTACATATATTACACCACACGAATACAACTATCTTATTCCGACTCGCTTGTTTCTTCTTCTTCGGTTTTGGTTCGTTTTGCCAAGTTTCTAGGGATATATGATGTTCCCTAATACGAGCCGTCGTTTTCCACATTGGTTTAGAAAAACCTGGTGGTTTAGAGGTTCCCGGGTCATTGTTACAACTTAAGGACTTCGGGGGTTGACGATACATATAAAGTTCATCGGGGTTGGAATTAGATTTCTCTATTTTTATGCCCTTTCCCTTATTATTTTCTTTTGCCTTTTTAAATTCAGTTGGGGTAATTTCTATAACATCATCGGAATTCTCGTCGGAATCCGATTCATCGGAGAATTGGTAATCCTCCCAATATTTTGCTTCCTTGGCGGAAACACCATTGATCATAATTAACCTTGGTCGGTTGGTTGAGGATTTTCTTTTACTTAACCGTTTTATTATTTCCCCCACCGGTTCTATTTCTTCATCCGGTTCCGATTCTTCTTCCGGTTCCGATTCTTCTTCCGGTTCCGACTCTTCTTCCGGTTCCTCTTCGGGAACTTGTGAATCAGTCCACGAATCATTCCAATTTACATTTGACTCTTCATTATTATTAGGTGAGTCAATGGGACTTGTTCTAGAGGTAGACATCTATCACATAATATCAAACGCGTTAAGAGATTAATATATCACATAATATTCACATGTTAAAAATATATAGTTTCCAACAAAATTTGTTAAGCAATCATTTTTCAAGTAAACACGGTCGAAGTCCAGACTCACTAATGCATCCTAACAAACTCGATAAGACACACTAATGCAAAATTCTGGTTCTCTAAGACCAACGCTCGGATACCAACTGAAATGTCCCGTTCTTATTGATTAAAAACGTTCCATATTAATTGATTTTGTTGCGAGGTTTTGACCTCTATATGAGACGTTTTTCAAAGACTGCATTCATTTTAAAACAAATCATAACCTTTATTTCATCAATAAAAGTTTAAAAAGCTTTACGTAGATTATCAAATAATGATAATCTAAAATATCCTGTTTACACACGACCATTACATAATGGTTTACAATACAATATGTTACAACAAAATAAGTTTCTTGAATGCAGTTTTTACACAATATCATACAAGCATGGACTCCAAATCTCGTCCTTATTTAAGTATGCGACAGCGGAAGCTCTTAATAATCACCTGAGAATAAACATGCTTAAAACGTCAACAAAAATGTTGGTGAGTTATAGGTTTAACCTATATATATCAAATCATAATAATAGACCACAAGATTTCATATTTCAATACACATCCCATACATAGAGATAAAAATCATTCATATGGTGAACACCTGGTAACCGACATTAACAAGATGCATATATAAGAATATCCCCATCATTCCGGGACACCCTTCGAATATGATATAAATTTCGAAGTACTAAAGCATCCGGTACTTTGGATGGGGTTTGTTAGGCCCAATAGATCTATCTTTAGGATTCGCGTCAATTAGGGTGTCTGTTCCCTAATTCTTAGATTACCAGACTTAATAAAAAAGGGGCATATTCGATTTCGATAATTCAACCATAGAATGTAGTTTCACGTACTTGTGTCTATTTTGTAAATCATTTATAAAACCTGCATGTATTCTCATCCCAAAAATATTAGATTTTAAAAGTGGGACTATAACTCACTTTCACAGATTTTTACTTCGTCGGGAAGTAAGACTTGGCCACTGGTTGATTCACGAACCTATAACAATATATACATATATATCAAAGTATGTTCAAAATATATTTACAACACTTTTAATATATTTTGATGTTTTAAGTTTATTAAGTCAGCTGTCCTCGTTAGTAACCTACAACTAGTTGTCCACAGTTAGATGTACAGAAATAAATCGATAAATATTATCTTGAATCAATCCACGACCCAGTGTATACGTATCTCGGTATTGATCACAACTCAAACTATATATATTTTGGAATCAACCTCAACCCTGTATAGCTAACTCCAACATTCACATATAGAGTGTCTATGGTTGTTCCGAAATATATATAGATGTGTCGACATGATAGGTCGAAACATTGTATACGTGTCTATGGTATCTCAAGATTACATAATATACAATACAAGTTGATTAAGTTATGGTTGGAATAGATTTGTTACCAATTTTCACGTAGCTAAAATGAGAAAATTATCCAATCTTGTTTTACCCATAACTTCTTCATTTTAAATCCGTTTTGAGTGAATCAAATTGCTATGGTTTCATATTGAACTCTATTTTATGAATCTAAACAGAAAAAGTATAGGTTTATAGTCGGAAAAATAAGTTACAAGTCGTTTTTGTAAAGGTAGTCATTTCAGTCGAAAGAACGACGTCTAGATGACCATTTTAGAAAACATACTTCCACTTTGAGTTTAACCATAATTTTTGGATATAGTTTCATGTTCATAATAAAAATCATTTTCTCAGAATAACAACTTTTAAATCAAAGTTTATCATAGTTTTTAATTAACTAACCCAAAACAGCCTGCGGTGTTACTACGACGGCGTAAATCCGGTTTTACGGTATTTTTCGTGTTTTCAGGTTTTAAATCATTAAGTTAGCATGAAATATAGATATAGAACATGTGTGTAGTTAATTTTAAAAGTCAAGTTAGAAGGATTAACTTTTGTTTGCGAACAAGTTTAGAATTAACTAAACTATGTTCTAGTGATTATGAGTTTAAACCTTCGAATAAGATAGCTTTATATATATGAATCGAATGATGTTATGAACATCATTACTACCTTAAGTTCCTTGGATAAACCTACTGGAAAAGAGAAAAATGGATCTAGCTTCAACGGATCCTTAGATGGCTCGAAGTTCTTGAAGCAGAATCATGACACGAAAACAAGTTCAAGTAAGATCATCACTTGAAATAAGATTGTTATAGTTATAGAAATTGAACCAAAGTTTGAATATGATTAGTACCTTGTATTAGAATTATAACCTACTGTAAGAAACAAAGATTTCTTGAGGTTGTATGATCACCTTACAAGATTGGAAGTGAGCTAGCAAACTTGAAAGTATTCTTGATTTTATGTAACTAGAACTTGTAGAATATATGAAGAACACTTAGAACTTGAAGATAGAACTTGAGAGAGATCAATTAGATGAATAAAATTGAAGAATGAAAGTGTTTGTAGGTGTTTTTGGTCGTTGGTGTATGGATTAGATATAAAGGATATGTAATTTTGTTTTCATGTAAATAAGTCATGAATGATTACTCATATTTTTGTAATTTTATGAGATATTTCATGCTAGTTGCCAAATGATGGTTCCCACATGTGTTAGGTGACTCACATGGGCTGCTAAGAGCTGATCATTGGAGTGTATATACCAATAGTACATACATCTAAAAGCTGTGTATTGTACGAGTACGAATACGGGTGCATACGAGTAGAATTGTTGATGAAACTGAACGAGGATGTAATTGTAAGCATTTTTGTTAAATAGAAGTATTTTGATAAGTGTATTGAAGTCTTTCAAAAGTGTATAAATACATATTAAAACACTACATGTATATACATTTTAACTGAGTCGTTAAGTCATCGTTAGTCGTTACATGTAAGTGTTGTTTTGAAACCTTTAGGTTAACGATCTTGTTAAATGTTGTTAACCCAATGTTTATAAAATCAAATGAGATTTTAAATTATTATATTATCATGATATTATCATGTATGAATATCTCTTAATATGATATATATACATTAAATGTCTTTACAACGATAATCGTTACATATATGTCTCGTTTAAAAATTATTAAGTTAGTAGTCTTGTTTTTACATATGTAGTTCATTGTTAATATACTTAATGATATGTTTACTTATCATAGTATCATGTTAACTATATATATATATCCATATATATGTCATCATATAGTTTTTACAAGTTTTAACGTTCATAAATCACCGGTCAACTTGGGTGGTCAATTGTCTATATGAAACATATTTCAATTAATCAAATCTTAACAAGTTTGATTGCTTAACATGTTGGAAACATTTAATCATGTAAATATCAATCTCAATTAATATATATAAACATCACTACAGGTTGCCCCAACTCATGTTTGCAAGCGTGAAACGCTTTCATAGTTTCAAACAATTCATGTTCTGCCTGCTGTTGGAACATCGTCTTGAGTTCCTCGATCATGTCATATGCATTGTAGTCCATTAAGTTCCTTTGGAGCTCAGAGGTCATGCTAGTAAGCATAAGACATGCCACTTCAAGTTGTTCGTTATACTGCTTAGTATAAGCATTACGAACAGTAGCATTAGCAGTTTCAGGTGGGGCTTCAGGTAAAGGATTTTCCAGATGGTGCAACTTCCTTTCAGACTTTAAGACAATCCGAAGGTTTCGATACCAGTCAATGAAGTTGTTACCATTCAATTTTTCCTTCTCAAGGATTGACCTTATGGTCATGTTGTTTACAGATTGAATTGCGTTAGATGTCATCTACAAAATAAACAAGGTTCTTTTAGTATCTTTAATAATTATCCTTTTATAAATTAACTACCCATGTTTTTAAAAAAAACTTATAAAACTTTTAATTTACGTAAAAGGCTAAGATCCACATTGTGCTTCCACTATCACATCAGTTGATCTGCTAGCAATGGTGGATTCAATCGGTAGGCGGCGGGTACCAATTGCATTACAAGTGCAACTCTTAGATCTTTATGGGACTCACGACATTTAGTGTCTAACACTAGTGTCATGCTGGCATGTTTAGTCCCATCCTTGTCTCGGGTTGCGGTCTCACCTCTCAACTCGATTAAGTCATCCAATTGTGAAGCGTGTAAAAATTAATCTAGGTCTCACGCATAGATAATGATCACCTTGAGTTATAATTCAACTAGGTCTCACGCATAGTCAAAAAAATAACGACAAGTGTTTCAACCGAATTGGACGGCACGACTTAAATTTCGCCGGGTATATTATACAATTTTAATAATCTTTAAAAAAATTGTGTTACGAATATTACATGCATACAATATTCTCCTCACAAGTTAAAAACGGTTTAACTTGATTTTAATTATGTTTTGATTTTAGTTGTCACATGGCAAATTATACACAATCACATAACATATAAAATGCAACCAAACAAAATAAAACATAATAAGTATGTGCATAGCCTCAACCGATGAAAATCCTATGCTTGGTCTCACGAGCCATTATGAGAACCAAGCGGTCAACTAAAGGGACAATCACAAAAGTAAACCCTAGAAGCTCCCACTTGCGTCAAGATCTCATGATGACCAAATGTGCTCTTTTACCGCATCTCTTACATCTTTTGTCCAACGACTTTACTGCAAGTGTGTCTTGCTGGCCAAGTTCCGTTCACTTCAAGTCATTTATTCCATCATGGAGGTTACATTTAATTTTTAAAATAAAATACAACTAAACTAGAATTGTAAATTACATAATTGGCTCAAAACGGCCTCCCAAAATAAAAGATTAAATTACATCAATAAATAGCCATAAAAACAATGGCATCCAAACAACCACAAACATACAAGATCACAACACATACACACGGTCTAGGTTTTCATTGGCTATGCACAATTAAATCATCATAATAATAACATGATCATGACAATAATTATGGCTTGCTCCATGGCACAAGATGCATGTCTTGGCCATGGATAAAAAAAATATACAAATATATACACAAGCCATTTAATCAATAACAACCACGCAAAAATATACTAACCGTATAAAAACATAAGAGGCTCTTGATACCACTGTTGGTGATTTAGGGTTTTAAGAAAACAATTTTCCAATTAATTATTATCATGTACATACATATAATAACAATAACTTTAAGCGGAAGCGTGTTAATTATATTAATAATAAATCACCAAAACGGATCCATATGATTTATACGGTTAAATAAATAAATACAACAAGAGAGTTAAAAAATTATACCTTTCTTGTAGAACAGGATTGAAGGAAGAGAAACTAACAACCAAAGATATGATTGCCGCTAGGGTAGTCCACACTACACTTCGAACAACGTCAAACGGATGTGCTAGTCCCGTCAAGTAATAATAAATAATCACAAGGATTATTTATTCAATAAATAACTAAAGGTTTTGTTGGAATATTTTTTTTTCGATGCATAAAGAAAACTCAAACAGAAAGAATACACTCCTATGTTTGCCGTCGAAATAAATCGTAAAGTGGTTTTGGTTTTTTGCGTAAAGAGTAAAACTTGTGGGTTTTTTTAATATCTCTTAAACAGAACCAAAGATACATAATATATATATATATATATATATATATATATATATATATATATATATATATATATATATATATATATATATATATATATATATATATATATATATATATATATATATATATATATATATATATGTATGTATGTATGTGTGTGTGTGTGTGTGTTAATGTCGGTGAGAAATCCCGAGTGCATATCAAACAAAATCTTTACTCCGTATTACATATTCTTGTTTCACAAGAATTTCTTAGTGCATAAGTAAATTACTTTATTAATTAATTCAATCAACATCTTAATCAATTAATTAATTGTATTTAATTACTTGAATAATATATATTAAATATATATTATTAATTGACGTCTAGGTGTATAAGTGTGTGACCCCGAAGGCTCACATAAACTCAGCCATATAGTTATGTGTTGTACCTTGCGCATAAATCTTTTACAATGTTAAACACATAAGTGTTGCTAAAAGTCCTTTTGCAAAAGTCATCCTTTTTAAATCTAAAATAAATGTAGATATGATTAGGATGGTCATTAAAGTCCCAACTTAAGAGATGTTCTCCACTTGATTAATTATTAGGCATTACTTACATGCTTAATAAGTGATTAGTGTAACTTTCCAAAAGTCTTCATCTAAAACAACTGGGTCTTATTTGGAAGGTTGCAAGTAACCAGTGAATGCATATACTTGCAATCAAATATTGACAAAAGACTTGAAGACTTGTGAAATGAAGTTTGGAAGCTTGTGATTGTCAAAGGATCAAAATTCTGCATTTGCCATTAAGAGAAATCAATGACACACTACTAGTACAATGAGACTTTTCTCTTTTAAGCCAATGTCAAGTTCCAGGAATACATCCAAGATAAAAGGGTAATGCAGGTCTTTTCAGATGTTTTTGGCTTCTAATTGCAACCATCCAATAAGGGAAAATGATAAAGTTAAAGGTCTCAAACGGATACAAATTCAGGGGTCAGAGACCTGTACGGTCGACCCACGATTGACCGTGAGGTGAGCCGCACGCATCCGGGTTTGAATTTCTCTTTCCTATAAAAGCCAAGTCTTGGAGCATTTGAAGACTCACCTCTTGCACTTACGTTTTTATATATTTACTGATATCATTCAAATACTTTTGTAATCTATTTAGAGTGATTATAGCAAGAGTGATTGTAAACTTAGTTGTGAGTTTACTTGTAAACTATTTTCTTAAAGGGATCTAGAAGATAGTTGTGGTTTCACTAAGTTGGAGCATTAGGCTGTTGTGGTAAGAGCATTTGGTGATTGTGAATTCTTCAAAGGGACGTAAGGGTTCATAAGTTGCGGCTTATCAAGGAGCTAGTGTTGTATCCGTACACTCCACCGAGTTTGGAGTTTCGTAGTGAAACAAACTCTCAATTCGTTAGAATTGAGAAGTGGATTAAGGAATATTAGTTAACATCCTCCCGAACCACTATAAATCTATGTGTTTGTTCTCTTATTCCTTATCTTTGTATTTACTTTACTTGTGAACAAACAATTCAAATCACACTATAGTTATCTCAAGTTCTAAATCGAAAAACTTTGTAAAAATCAACTATGTAACTATTCACCCCCTCTAGTTACTTACCACGCGTTACGACTAAGCGTTGCGCAATAACAGATGATGATTGGGGCACACAATACGATTGACTACCTCAGCACCCACATGTGTCCGTATCATGCGATGCATGGTGGTGCAACACATTGTTGTATGGCGCATGCTCCAACACATCGTTTCATTACTAGTGGATACATGCGCGCTCTTGACTTACGGCGGTGGCGTATTTATAAGTTATAAATGATATATCTTCAACATATCATACCGAACTTGAGGAATTTGATGATGTGTATAGCTCATCAAAATTGGTCTTGTGCTTGCTAATCTTTTAAAGTGATGTTTTATTTGGATTTTGTTGAAACACTCTTTGGAAGCTCTTGATAGTACATAGATTTTTTTTATTTTTATTTTTTGATATTTTTGGTTAATTTTTTTTTTTTTTTAAATTGATTGATTAATGTTTTGGATTACTCAAACAAAGTTTAGCAAAAGTCAAAGCATATGGGAATATAGATGGCACCCACCCCCACCAAATAACAGTCACCACTCACCACTACACACCACTGCAGTTGAATTCATTCATTTTAGTAATTTGAAATCAGGTTGTCAATGGTTGATACAAAAGTTGAGACGATATCAAGATTAGCCCAATGGAGGATCGATAATTTTGGTCCTTGTACTTATAAACGTTCTGAACCTTTTAAAATCGGCATTTGGAATTGGTACTCACTCAGTTTTTTTACTCAAACCCTAGCTACTTATTTCATTTCCTTTGTTTAATTATTACTTGTATATTAACTGAATGAATATACGAATTCATAGGCAATTATCAGTTGAGAAGAATCGGTATTTGTATATTCGTTTGTTTCCTGAGCCATCTCGCATATCTAAAGAACAACCACCGATTGCTAAATTCATCCTACGTGTCACCACCACCGCAACCAATCGCCGACCATATATCTCTCCAAGTATCATTCATTCATCCTTTTTTATTTAATTTTGGATTTTAATGTTTGAAAATATTATATTACTCCGTATTATTATTCACGCTACAATTTTGCATCTAATTTTTGACACTCATATTACAAGTTTTCGTAATATAGGTTATTATTATGTGTTACAAGTTTTCGTAATATAGGTTATTATTATGTGTTACTGATCAACCATTTATAGATTACAAAATCAAAAGATAAACCCTAATATTAATTGAATAAGGATTCTAATTTATCTATAATGCTAGTTCCACTCAATATACAATTATACAATACTTATACTAATACTAATAGATACAAATATGGTAAGCATATACATATATGTTAACTAATACATTATTGTCAAAAGTCAAGGTCTGGTTAATTATATTGGCAACCGAGTTTGAGATAATCGTGTTACAGCTTTTTACGAGTACATAGTTAGTTAAGTATGGAATATAATAACTATAGCTATAGCTATAGCTATTGTTGTTAAAATTAAAACAACAAATAAAAAACCATCAGACTGTTACAAATAAGCATCGTTTTATAACCATGTAATTGTCTTACAACCATGATGGATATGTATTATTATATTTTGTTGTGATGCAATTGATATCTTCATGTGCACTTTAAGGAGTTAGTTAAGCAAACTATGCCAATCTCACATAAGTTGTGATTTTAATAATGTGTCAAATAAATTATGCTGTAGCTTAAATATTGAATGAATTGTTTTGTTTCAAAAATATAAAATGATAGAATGTTGCTAAAATAACTTGTAAAATTGTACCGTATTGATTCGAAAATCAAACAGATTGACTTTAAGTTTGGATAGTGCTAGGTCGAAGTTTTATAATAAAAAGTGAGCTTCTTTTTGAAACAAAGAAAAGCAAAGTTAAGAAAATACAAACGCCGGACATTCAGTTTTAACCTATTTATGTGAAAGTTAAGAAATTGGGTTAAAATCATATCGCTATTAGGTCAAACTGGCTTAAAATGTGTGTGGCTGTGGCTTAAAGAGTTTGCTAATGCTACGTTGTTTAATGTCACAGTTCATGAGAGACTTCTTCGAACCAGTGAAGACTTTGTCTGGCCGGTTGATTCCACTTTTCATGGTCGATTCATCATTGATGTTGAGTTTTTGGACCTGCACGTTTATTCAGCTAATGTAAGCTACTTAATTTTATATGACATTTCATTTGAATGGTGAAGTATAGTCTCACAAAATTTCAACCCTTTTCTGTGTGAATAAGTTGATTTAGGTTACAATGTGTTGATAACGGGTCAAATTTAATGAAGTTCTAAAAAAGACATGTAACAAACTAGGTTAACGGGTTGCATACTCAAGTGTTCTTACTTCCAAAGTCAGGTTACTTAAAAAAATATTGATAATATTGGAACAAAATGATTATTTAAGTTATAATAAATAATAAATGTACCAATTGGTCAAGAAAATTTTAAAATCGCACTATATAGAATGTCAAAGTAAATTGATCTGTTATGACCCGTTTGAAAACTGTACTCGATTGGATATGTTAATCTACATGCCCATTTTTCTCCCTGTATGATCTTTGACAAGTTTTTCTAAAGATGGCAAGATGGGTGGGTTCCAGTATCAGGTCAAAATTGGTTTGAATCTAAACATTACCCGAAACAACACATCCATAGATCAGTGAGGTACAATTTCTCCCCAAAATCTTACTGCAGGGTGAAGAACCAAGTTCAATATGGCCAAACGACGGAATGCTCCGATCATCAGCAACCGAGAGCATCCTTCGTTGTCTCTCACGCATGCTTCACGAATCCATCGATGCTGATGTCACCATTAACACAAGCGAAGGAACATTAAAAGCCCACAAAGCAATTCTCTCCGCAAGTTCACCCGTTTTCCACAGCATGTTCCTACACAACCTACAAGAAAAAGAATCATCCACAATCAATATTCAAGACATGTCTCTCGAATCATGTACCGCACTTTTATCTTACTTATATGGAACCATCAAACAAGACGATTTCTGGAAACATCGTCTATCACTTTTAGGTGCTGCGAATAAGTACGCGATCACAAATTTGAAGGATTTGTGTGAAGAAAGTTTGTTGGAAGATATTAATTCTGGAAATGTTCTTGAAAGGCTTCAAGAAGCTTGGCTTTATCAGCTTGATAAGTTGAAGAAGGGGTGTTTGACTTATTTGTTTGACTTTGGGAAAATATATGATATTAGAGATGAAATTAATAATTTTTTTATGACTGCAGAGAGAGAACTTATACAGGAGATGTTTCAAGAGGTGCTTACAGTGTGGAAACCAGCTTAAGAGTTTGCGATTCGGGTCACTTGGCGGTTTTTTAAGTATGGTACTTGTGTATTTATTTACTTAAACTGAAGCTGTTTGTATATATTTATTTATATTTATATTTTACTAACGTTGAACTAAGTGTGTAGAGCATATAAGTTGTAATGCTGCATGGCTGTAAAATATAGGTGGTGTTTGCATTTTTTTTAAACCGTGTGCTCCTTACCCTGATCGAACCTAAATTGAGCTTTGTGATAAGCGATTGTACATAAGTTACTCACTTTGCATGTAATGGAGCTCTTTCTTAATGGGTGCTTTATTAGAACTTGTTTAAAAAGCAGAGAAATTGGGTTATTTTCAATAGGAAATAGATGACAAGCCATAGAACTTGAATAGCATGGTACCGTTAATATAATGTGACTATGTTAATCGATTAAAAGAAACTTAAATTAGTGGAAGGTCATGTACATGTGATCACTGTACCTGTTAATATTCGTACCATTGAAGAAAGTAGATACTCCGTATATAGTGTTGATATGAATAAGGGATGTTAATCATTTTTTAGATGACTACTTAGTAATTAAAAGCGCGTAAATGGATAACGGGTTCAACGTTGAGGGGATAGCAAACATTGTTATTCATATTTTTGCAGCCTAATGGCATTATCATGTGGTTGTTACCGACTATTACTATGCTGCTAGTGAGGTTTGAATTAAGACCTCTTATGATATTTTAAGACTTCTACCACTATGTTAGGTTTTTCATGTTCAAATTATCCGGAGAGGATGATTTTTTTTTTTTTTTTATTTATTCAAATGTATGTATAATCATATTATCCCATAACCGTTTCTGACCCTTTCTTTAGCTACCCCGAGATATGTTTCAATCATGTGTATATTAACCTATAATTACAACGACATAACAACAATACCTAATCCTGGATGAGTGTGGTACCTCGTACCCCAAGAACATTGCTTTCAAATAGACCTTTGCTGAACTGAAAAACATATACCGAAAAGATAGTTCTTTTCTATTATATTTTCGTAGTTCATATCGAATATTAGATTAGTTTATCCTATCTTAGTGAGTCATTTCTTTAAACAAGTAGGCTAACCAAAATATACAAGATGGATTCTGGCAATGCAACGACGTATATATTAACCTATTACATCATCAAGTTATTTAATCAGTACCAATGAATCAAAATTAGAAGTGCTCAATACCCAAACCACTATTAGTTTAAACATTTTACCATCAATATTCATCTAAAGTTTTTTAAAATCACACACGTATTATCTCCAATCTAAATTTACCAAAATGCCCTTGCCTAGTATTTCCTTCCCTAAACAAAATCTTTGAACCAAAAATAGATCATATGTCAATCAGGCTGTAGCATCTCTGCCACCTCTTCGACTAACGGCCTCACAAAGCCGACACGGCAACGTGTCCAGGCTGGCAGCCCGCGTAACCCCATAGTTTCCCAACACACCACACCGTCTCCACGCATGATACTCCGCATAACCTATCGGATCATTCGCAAGTGCCTTAACATATTCAACTAGTTCATCGATCGACTTAAATTTAGTCCCATCGATAATCGAATGTGGAGGAACAAAATCCATCACATTTGGTGCACCAAAATATATAGGAATCGCCCCAGAATCTAACGCGTAGAACAACTTCTCGGTTACGTAGCTCTCGGTGTACGTGTTTTCAATTGCTAGAACAAATTTGTAGTGTGACATGGCACAATGTAGATGGTCCCACCATTTAGGAGATGCATTCGGGTCTTTCACGCATTCGGGGTATAACGAGAGTGCTTTATCGAGACCACCCACGTTGTTTAAGCATTTACCAAAAGAATGATGTGGCAGCTTGCTAAGTATGCTTTTTGCGAGCTGATTTCGTTGAGGAAGACAACGTGATGATGACCAATAAATGAGAGTATCCTGTTATTGTAGAGACGAATAAAAATTAAGGATAGCTAATGTTATTGTTGTTATTACTATATAGTAAGGTGGAAATTTCAACCCGTTCACTTATGAGTAGGCCTACTCGGTTCATGTTTTGATCTTAAACGGGTCAAATGAAGCTCCTAAAAAGAAAATGAATTAAATGGAAATAAAATCCCTTAAAAGACAGTCTCAATGGCTTTATTAATATAGGGCAGTACTCTATCAAGAACATTAATATTATTATTATTTTTTATTCATTTATTTTTTTATTTTCTTTTGTAAATGGCCAAAAACGTTTGTGGGTCAACATAATCTGACCCATTTTAACCTGAACCCGTTTTGACCTGTAACCCAACCTTACCCCTTTTTACTACCTCAAAGATATAAAAAATATAAAGAATAAATGTTTGGTAGGGTACTTACATTGTTTTTATAGGGAGAAAGATAATAATTACGACTATTGTGAAAGAGGCCACCAGCATAAGTTGACTGAACATCATCTTCGGCATGATAACTGATGAAAATATCTTCGAAACCGGATCTTCTTCTTCCAGCTTCAAGATCCATGTACACTCGAAGTGGATCTCCAGTCCGTCTCTAAAAAGATAATAGATACAACATATCTGAATTAGACAACAAAATTTCTACATTTTCGTCTCAATGTTAATCAAACATAAAGGTGAAAAATTATCGATAAACAGATGAACGGTAGATTTAGTTTAGGGAAAATTGCAACATACACAGAGATCGGCGAATTGCAACATACAACAGATTATGGAATGTTAGATCAGCATGTTCTTAAAAAAAAGGAGTAATCGGGGATAAATCAGAGTAATCAGGGATTTTCAACGGTGATTAAACCCCATTACTACTTCGTTATTAAGTTAATATCTACAAACTACACATTAATTCGCACTGAAAAAACAATCACTTCCTCTTGCTCATAACAAAGATAACTAACATAATCAATAACATAGCATAACTGTATAGTATATAACTACAAACATTATCAATTTCAATTCTAATAACATGTATGCCACACATATAATTCAAAAGGAATCAAACCAAACACAAACAAGCAAGTTAAGTGCAACACAAGCATACAATTAAAATGCTAATTAAAAAATGTGCTAGTACCTTAGATGGAGGTGTAGAGGTTTCAAAGAACAGGGCATCAGGTTTATCAACAAGAACAGAAGATTTAGTCCACAAACAGCTCAACCCACATCTACATGAATACAAATTATCCAAATTATCAGGAATCCAAGTCCACCCTTTAATCAATAAACCAACATGATTCATCTTTAACTCACTACATTCATGTTCATCACCCACTTGTAAAGATGAAAAATTTCCCCCTTTTCTCATCAAACCCATATGTTTTTGTTTGAAATTAGAACAACCCACTTGAGAATCCCATTTTTTGAAAGTACCCAATAAGTATTGAAATGGGTCTGGATCAGATTGGGGTACAGATTGAGGTTGACTTTTAATTTGACTTGTTGAAACTGGGATTGAAGAAGTGGTGGCAGATGGGAAATCAATAAGAATGTAACAGAAGAAGATGATGAGTGAGAAACCTAACATAATTGCTATGGCGATTGAATTTAAGGGTTTCAAATTCAATAGCATCATTAATTATTATGGTTTAGGGAAATGGGGGTTTCCCTAAATTAGCAGATGAGTGCAAATAGTTAAGAATTGAGATCGGTGTAGATCAGATTTTGTTGTGTGAAATGATGAAGAATTTTCATGATCATTTATGTTTTTGCAGAAAGAACAAAGAAAAGTGTATAAAACAAACTAATACGGAGTACTAGTAAAACAAGAAAGGGTTGTTAAAGGATTAATTTGCAAGTTTAATCATTATTTTTGTGTTGTCAATCAAAAACAACTTTAAAAATATGGAAATTAACCAAAAAGTTTTATAACAATATGACCAATTTATTCTTTTATATTTTTGCCATTTGCGATTTGCTTACGCATATTCACAAATTGCAAATGACTTTTGCGAATGGGTGATCAAAATTTTTGAATCTCGACTTGTAAACTTTACAAGGTCATGTCTTTTGATTACTAATTGTTTCTTTAGAATGCGTGTACTTTTTCGAGATCTATATGTTAGTATAAAAGCCGAAGTTCCAATTTACATTTAAAGTAGACCTCATGTTCGGATTTGCATTTTGTGTACCAATGTGTCATTTTACGATATGTGTTGTTTATTTAAATTGATTGAGGGGTTCCATGTACTTTTAGTCACATTGGTGGTAAAGTGAACTAATTACAAACTAGAATGTTCTATAACAAGTTACGAGCAATCAAATTACGTTTAAAGGTCAAAATCAATGAAAATTTCAAAATGAAGGTCAACGCCGTCAAATTTTATAAAAGAGACAAACTGCCTTCAAAGCATATGAAAGAACACGTACACATCTGACCCTCACAACATAGAGAGGCAATCATCATACTAGTTGGGGAGCAGTTCTTTATGAATGGATCCAAGAGGGACGTTAGAAAATTTATGGAGGTGGTTTGGAATGCGAAAAACATCAAAGAAGAACACATCAAGGCTGATCAAACGTGGACAAGGAAGGAAATCGCCTTGGCAATAGACAAATAAGCCAATGCACTAGATAAATAATATATAAAGAGAGATTAATAATAATTAAAGACAAGGAAGATAAATGTAACATCCTATGATCGGGCCTAGGTGAAATGACCATTTTACCCTTGGGTATGACGTAGTTAATGATTTTAATAATTGTATGTTTATAATTATTTGTGTATTTGATTAAGACCAGTTTGTGACAAGGGTCACTGAACAGGTTCGTTTGTTTAATTTGGACTCCGTAGGGCCTCCTAACGTAGTGCGTAAGATATCAGATAACTGATAACTGATAAATACCCGTATGTCGTGGGGTATGGGTTTTTATCCCTTTTATAAGCTTGCTTCTAGACATTTCTTGCATTTTCCCCAAAATTGAAAATTAGACCGTACCTAATTTCTTGCTCTATCAAACTCTAAGTGATTCAATATTAGAAATTGGATCAAGTAGCCTAAGTGACTGATTTCTAGCATCCTTGTGATCATCTAACTAGGTTTGGTTACTTGAATTCTTGGTATGATTCTTAGAAATTGGGGTTTTATGAGTTTTGTATAAAAGTGTGATTTTATAGCTTGAATCTTGCTAAAACGTGTTTGTATTTGCTAATTGATGTTAGAAATATGTTCTATAGTTGTTATATGATGTTTTTGAGTGAGATTCATGACCTGAACAAGCAAAAATTGAGTTTTGGGTGTGAAAAACCCAAAAACAGCGACATAATGTTGTTCTTTAGCATCCGTACGAGTGACAGCTCAACCACGTGGTTGATCACGAGTTTGAGGGCTCAACCACGAGGTTGAGGGCTCAACCACGCGGTTGAGCACTTGTCAGCTTTTGGTAAAATTGAAAAGGGCATAACTTTCAAATCGTAATTCCGTTTTTGATGAATAAACTATCGTTAGAATCGTATTGAGGTGTACTTTCTAATGATAAGGTTTTAAGAAGCTAATTAATCTTTATATTAGTCGGAAAAAGGGGTTTTAGCGTGTATGTCATGTTTTGCACGCGCTTGTATGATGATATTGATTAGATACATGATGTGGACTTATGAAATGATGAATATATGATGATATGACCTATTTTATAGTATGATTTGACTATAATATGGATTTGGATATGTATATTGACTTCGTTTGTGTTGTTCTCGGGTGATAAGAACAAGGAAGAAGCTCAGAGTTAGATAACTGAGCTGTTACTGGTAATCGGTGAGTGGGATTATCTCTTGGTGTAGTATAGAGTAGCAAGTTGATCTACTATGTTTATATTGCCGTTAGTTTTCATGTTTAGTAGTTATGTTGTACCGTTGATCGCAGTTTAGGGTTGCCATGCTTTTAGTAAGTATTAGTTGTCTGTAGTAGTAGTTGTTGACTGGTTGTATGTGCACTTGTTGTTATTGTTGTTAGAACCTTGATCTGTTAGGTTCAACTCAGAGAGGTCAACCTAGTTGTGGTTAGGTCCAGTTGGCTATTGTTTGTTGAGTATAGTGCTGAATGACGCATCACCTACGTGTGAATGACTATACTAGGGATTCAGTAGTAAGGATTATCGTTAGACTCTAGCCTGATCAGCTAGTGGTCATGTGCTCGTACAAGCTGTCGGTCCTCTAGTTGGAGCATAGTTGATAGTTTTTGTATGTTGTAAGTTGTTATAGTTGTAGTGGTCCAAGTTGATACTGTATGCTAGATGATAATGCTAAAAACGAACATATATTTCATAGCATTATCCCTCAAGAAAGACAAGCTTTTAGTTGCAATTGTTCTATTTACAAGTGATATTCATTTAAATAATAAAAGGTGAAGACAAAAGACAGATTCGACGAATTGAAGACGCAAACGACCAAAAAGCTCAAAAGTACAAAGTACAATCAAAGTGGTTCAAATTATTGGTGAGAAACGTCTCGAAATTACAAGAGTACAAGACGCGAAACACAAAATACAAGATATTAAGTTGTACACAAGGACGTTCGAAAATCCGGAACCGGGACCAAAGTCAACTCTTAACGCTCGACGCAACGGACTAAAAATTACAAGTCAACTATGCACATAAATATAATATAATATATAAATAATTCTTAAAATTATATATATATTATATTTATATTTTAAAAACCGTCGGCAAAGCTAGGATCCAAAGAGTGAGCTGGAATCCACAGATCCGCACTCGTGCTACTTTTGTGAAGGAAACCACCGCACTCGTGGAACTCTACAGTACAACGTGGGCCTATAAAAGCCATCGAATTCTGCACGAATTTTACACATCTTTTTTCTCTTCTTCCTTCATACGTAAATATATATATATTATATTTTAATTTTAATTTTAATTTTAAATTCTAATAATAAGGGTATGTTAGCAAACGTTGTAAGGGTGTAAGTCAAAATTCTGTCCGTGTAACGCTACGCTATTTTTAATCACTGTAAGTTATGGTTAATGTTATTTTTAATTTAATGTCTCGTAGCTAAGTTATTATTATGCTTATTTAAGTCGAAGTAATCGTGATGTTGGGCTAAATATTAAAATTGGGTAATTGGGCTTTGTACCATAATTGGGGTTTGGACAAAAGAACGACACTTGTGGAAATTAGACTATGGGCTATTAATGGGCTTTATGTTTGTTTAATTAAATGATAGTTTGTTAATTTAATATAAAGATTTACAATTGGACGTACCTATAAATAACCATATACACTCGATCGGACACGATGGGCGGAATATTTATATGTATGAATAATCGTTCATTAACAAAGTATTAAAACCTTGGGTTACACGCAGTCGATATCCTGGTGTAATTATTAAACAAAGTATTAAGACCTTGTTACAGTTTAAGTCCTCAATTAGTTGGAATATTTGACTTCGGATATAAGGATAATTTGACGAGGACACTCACACTTTAAATTTATGACCGATGGACTGTTATGGACAAAAACCAGACGGACATATTGAATAATCCAGGACAAAGGACAACTAACCCATGGGAATAAACTCAAATCAACACGTCGAACATCATGATTACGGAAGTTTAAATAAGCATAATTATTTTATTTTCATATTTAATTGCACTTTTAATTATCGCACTTTTATTTATTGTCATTATATTTAATTGCACTTTTAATTATCGTATTCTTTAATTATCACAATTTTATTTTATAGCACTTTTATTTATCGCAATTTCATTATCGTTATTTACTTTACGCTTAAAATTAAGTTATATTTATTTTTAATATTTTACATTAGGTTTTAACTGCAACTAAAGTTTTAAAATCGACAAACCGATCATTAAACGGTAAAAAAAAACCTCCTTTTATAAAATAATATTACTTATATATATTTTTGTATTTTTACAAATATAGTTTAAAAAAAATATAGCGTTAAACTTGGCTAAAGTTCTCTGTGGACGAACCGGACTTACTAAAAACTACACTAATGTACGATTAGGTACACTGCCTATAAGTGTTGTAGCAAGGTTTAGGTATATCCACACTATAAATAAATAAATAACTTGTGTAAAATTGTATCGTATTTAATAGTATTTCGTAGTAAAAATAATACTATTTCATATACCCCTCGCATAACAACAAGTATTTTTGGCGCCGCTGCCGGGGAACAACACTTAACGCCGAAGCGAGACGCTATTAAAAAAATTAGTTTTTACGTTATTTTTATAAAAATATATTTACATAAGTTTTAAATATCAAAAATATAAAAACATAAAAAAATATATATCTTTAAGTCTTTAAAAAAAAGAAGGTATTTTTAGTTATAAAATACTAATAAGTTATTTTTATTTAAAATATAAGTTTTAGTTATATTATAAAACATTTTCTATAAAATAAAAACAAAAAATTAAAAAAACAAAACATAAAAAAAAAAAGAACCTGTCGAATTTTCTGACCTGCATCTGATCTGTATCTGAGGTATCCGCACTCGCGGTACTTTTTGCCAGCTGGGATCTGCACTCGCGGAGGTCTCTAACAGCTGCAACCTCAGACAGCATTAATTACGTATTAGGGTTTTAATTTAATTATTATTATTATTATTAAACCCTAATTAGGGTTAATTATTATAATAATTTAGTTTTAGTTTAATTAAATTTGTATTTTTAAGTATTAATTAGTTTTATTACTTATAAAATTAATACTTTTATAAAATAAATAATATAAAAATTGTATTTTTATAAAAATTGTATTTTTATAAATTTAAGTTTCTTTTTATATTTATATCTTTTTAATCGTTTATTCATAATATTTATATTTATCACTCGTAATTAATTTTAAATTTAGTATTTTGCCATAGTTATTTTTATTTTTAGATTTTTAGGCTTTGCCGTAAAATCCCTTAAGTGCTTTTTATTTAGACTAAGATTTAAGTGCTTTAGAATTTTGCGACGCCATTTTTAAATTTTAGTACTTTGTTTAAGTTATTGCCGTTTTGGGATATAGTATTTTTCTAAGCTTTAATATTTTTAGACGTAACTTTAAATTCTTAGTTTTTAGTTCCTTTTTAAGTTTCGACGCGCTACTTTCTTATTTTTATTTTTCGACGCCTATTATTTTTCGACCTTTTATTTTTCGACGTTTTCGACGCGCTCTTTTTCTTTCTTATTTCTCGCCGCTCTAGTTTTTTTTAGGAAATAGAATTTTCTATTTCTTCTCTCTAATTTCTTTAAATTTCAACGAAAAATTATTTTAAGTGGTTAAATTGATAGACATCCAAATTTTCTGCTTCGTAGTAATAGTTGGATTTGTTAGTGGCTGAGTTGTGAGCTTCCGATTTAAAGGGTTCTGGCTCCCTGCTGCATCTAATGGCTATTCGAAACGTGGGCAAAAGCAGAAAAGTCTATTATTTGGATAACTTATATAATTTTTCTTTCTTTTTAAAAACTAATAGGATATTCAGTGAATGCACCGAGCAAAACGTTCACCACCTTTTGTACGTTCACCACCTGTAACTCGATCAAGACATCTAGCAAATATTGTCGCCGTTGATTTTTCTTTAGAATCGTCATCCAGTCGACCAAGTACTCCAATTCAAATTTCCGATAATCCATTTTTTGAACCCGACATCACAATTGAGAATCCGGAGAATATTCAGGGACAATTCATAGATCCTGAACCATTAATCTTTCCTCCAGAACCACCAATCATTCAAACAGAAATTGTCGAGGAACCAACCATTAAATCAGAATCCTCTAGTGATTCAGATTCAACAAATTCAATCATGGAAAATCTGGCACTTCTAAGTATGGAAGACCGAATGAGATCTAAACGTACTGGCCAAGGTCACGCAATTACTCAACCTGACATTAATGCGCCAGATTATGAAATCAAGGGACAAATTCTACACATGGTAACTAATCAATGCCAATTTAGTGGTGCGCCGAAGGAAGATCCAAACGAACATCTTCGAACCTTTAATAGGATCTGTACTCTATTTAAAATAAGGGAAGTGGTGGATGAACAGATTTATCTCATGTTATTTTCCTGGACTTTAAAGGGAGAAGCCAAAGATTGATTAGAATCGTTACCTGAAGGGGCGATTGATACATGGGATGTTTTAGTTGAAAATTTTCTTAAACAATTCTTTCCGGCATCTAAAGCCGTGAGACTTCAAGGAGAAATTGTTACGTTCACACAAAGGCCAAATGAAACTCTATATGAGGCATGGACAAGATTTGGAAAGTTATTAAGAGGATGTCCGCAACATGGTTTAGACACCTGTCAAATAGTACAAATATTCTACCAAGGATGCGACATCACTACACGAAAAGACATCGATATAGCAGCTGGTGGTTCTATTATGAAGAAAACCGCAACCGATGCTTACAAAATTATTGATAACACTGCTTCCCACTCACATGAGTGGCACCAAGAAAAAGATATCGTTAGATCATCTAAAGCAGCTAGAGCCGATTCTAGCCATGACTTCGATTCCATTTCTGCAAAGATAAATGTTGTCGAGAGACGAATGGAAAAGATGACTAAAGATATCCACTCAATACGAATTAGTTGTGAGCAGTGTGGAGGACCACATTTGACAAAAGATTGTCTCAGTATTGAGCTAACAATGGAATAAAGAGAGAATGTTTCATACATAAACCAAAGGCCTAGAAATAATTATCAGAATAATTATCAACCGCCAAGACCAATTTACAATCAAAATCAGAATTATAACCGAAATGTTCCATACAACAACCAACAAGGTCCTAGCAATCAACAAGTATCCAATAATACTTACAATCAGCAAAGACCTATTTTTCAAAACAAACCAAAACAAACCGATGATAAAAAGCTAAATTTAGAAGACATGATGTCGAAGCTAGTTGAATCTCAAACTCAGTTTTTCACATCTCAGAAACAAACGAATGAAAAAAATGCTCAAGCATTTAGAAATCAACAAGATTCTATTCAAAATCTGGAACAAGAAGTGAGCAACCTAGCAAGGTTAATAGGTGAAAGAAAACCGGGAAGTCTACCTAGTGATACAAATGCTAACCCCCGGAATGAAACAGCTAAAGCCATTACCACAAGAAGTGGTATTACACTTAAACCACCTGAAATACCTGTAATTTTTGATGAAGCTATTCCTACTCCACAAGAACCACAACCTGAACAAGATAAAGAAACATAACCGGTAGTTGAAAAGGTTAATGAAGATAACACAGTTAAGGCTAAACCTTATGTTAAACCATACCAACCACCACTTCCTTACCCGAGTAAGATGAGAAAAGAGAAACTTGAAGCCGAGCAATCCAAATTCTTGGATATGTTTAAACAAATAAATGTCAATCTTCCTTTCATTGATGTAATTTCAGGAATGCCTAGATATGCTAAATTCTTGAAAGATCTAATCACAAATAGAAATAAAATTGAAGAACTCTCGGCTGTTACAATGAATGCTAATTGTTCTGCAGTGCTGTTGAATAAGATACCAGAAAAACTTTCAGATCCAGGAAGTTTCACAATTCCATGTTTTCTGAGTAGTCTTAGTTCAATAGAAGCATTGGCAGACTTAGGTGCTAGTATAAATTTAATGCCGTATTCACTATACGCTAAACTAGACCTTGGAGAATTGAAACCAACACGAATAAGCATACAACTAGTCGATCGATCAGTAAAATATCCTAGAGGGATAATGGAGAACATGCTAGTTAAAGTTGGTACTTTAGTATTTCCAGTAGATTTTGTTATTCTGGACATGGAAGAAGATTCTCGAGTACCTCTCATATTAGGAAGACCATTCTTAAACACGGCCAAAGCAATAATAGAAGTGTTTGGTAAGAAGCTAACCCTAAGTATAGAGGACGAGAGTGTTACCTTTTCTGTTGATAGAGCCATGCAACAACCGCAATCTACAGATGATACATACTATTATATTAATACTATAGATTCACATGCAGAATTGTTAGAAGAATTTCCAGAATTACAAGGAACAGGAGAATGTTCTTTAGGAGAAGGAACTGAACCAATTGATGAAACTGAAATGTTAGCTACACTAATGGCTAATGGATATGAACCAACAACAGAAGAAATTCAAATGCTAAAAGAAGAAGACATATATTGATATAAATCATCGATAGAAGAACCACCGACATTAGAGTTAAGCCACTTCCAAACCATTGGGAATATGCTTATTTACATTGTGAATCTGAATTACCTATAATAATATCGTCTTCTCTTACTGAAAATAAAAATCTCAACTCATTTCTGTGTTAAAAGCTCATAAATCAGCTATTGCATGGAAGATTCATGATATTAAAGGAATAAGTCCTTCGTATTGCACACATAAAATCCTTATGGAAGAAGGTCATAAAACGTATGTGCAACGCCAACGAAGACTAAATCCTAATATGCAAGATGTTGTTAAGAAAGAAATTATTAAACTGCTAGATGCAGGTTAAATTTATCCAATCTCTGATAGTCCATGGGTAAGCCCAGTTCAATGCGTGCCTAAGAAGGGTGGCATGACTGTCATCACAAATGAGAAAAATGAGCTTATTCCTACTAGGACTGTAACAGGATGGCGTGTTTGTATTGATTATAGAAAATTAAATGACACCTCCAGAAAAGATCACTTTCCCTTACCTTTTATTGATCAAATGTTGGAAAGATTAGCCGGAAATAGTTACTATTGTTTTCTTGATGGTTTTTCCGGATATTTTCAAATTCCAATAGCACCCGAGGACCAAGAGAAAACCACGTTCACGTGCCCTTATGGTACGTTTGCTTACAAACGCATGCCATTTGGACTTTGCAATGCCCTTGCAACCTTTCAAAGGTGCATGATGGCGATTTTTCATGACATGATAGAAGAATGCATGGAAGTTTTCATGGATGACTTTTCAGTCTTCGGTGATACTTTTGAAACATGTCTAGTTAATCTTGGACGAATGCTTATTAGATGCGAACAATCAAATCTAGTACTTAATTGGGAGAAATGCCATTTCATGGTTAAAGAAGGCATCGTTCTTGGTCATAAAATTTCAAAGGAAGGAATTGAAGTGGATAGAGCTAAAGTAGATGTAATTGCTAAACTTCCACATCCCACCAATGTTAGAGGAGTTAGGAGTTTTCTAGGGCATGCCGGTTTTTACCGACGTTTCATAAAAGATTTTTCTAAAATTGCCACTCCTATGAATAAACTCCTAGAAAAGGATGCTCCATTCATCTTTTCAGATGAATGTATCAAATCTTTTAATATTCTTAAAGAAAAACTCACTAATGCGCCAATTATGATAACTCCAAATTGGAATCTACCGTTTGAACTAATGTGCGATGCAAGTGATTTTGCAATGGGAGCCGTTTTAGGACAAAGGATTGAAAAATGATTTCAACCTATTTATTATGCTAGTAAGACGTTACAAGGAGCACAAACGAATTACATAACTACTGAAAAAGAACTCCTTGCTATTGTCTTTGCTTTTGACAAATTTCATTCATATCTCGTTCTAGCAAAAACGGTGGTCTATACCGACCATTCTACTCTTAGATACCTATTTTCGAAACAAGATGCCAAACCAAGATTAATCCGTTGGATCTTACTCTTACAAGAGTTTGATATTGAAATCCGAGATAAAAAGGGAGCAGAAAATCTCGCCGCTGATCATCTTTCTCGTCTTGAAAATCCCGAATTAGAAGTTCTAAGTGAATCGGCCATACAAGACAACTTTCCTGATGAATATCTATTGAAGATAGATTATAATGAAATTCCATGGTTTGCAGACTATGCAAACTACTTAGTATGTGGATTCCTTGAAAAAGGATTGTCGTACCAAAAACGAAAGAAATTCTTTAGTGATATAAAACACTATTTCTGGGAATATCCACATTTGTTTAAAAGTTGTCCCGATGGAATAATACGCTAATGTGTATTCGGAAATGAAGCTAGTTAAATTTTAAACTATTGTCACACAGGACCAACAGGAGGGCATTATGGGCCTCAACTTACAGCAAGAAAAGTTTATGATGCTGGGTTCTATTGGCCTACAATTTTCAAAGACGCACACCTTCTTTGCAAATCCTGTGATGCATGTCAAAGGGCCGGAAAAATAAGTCAACGTGATGAAATTCCACAAAATGTCATTCAAGTATGTGAAGTATTTGACATTTGGGGTATTGACTTTATGGGTCCATTTCCAAAATCTCATAATAATCTATACATTCTCGTTGCCATTGATTATGTATCTAAATGGGCGGAAGCACAAGCTCTCCCAACTAATGATGCACGAGTTGTAGTCAACTTTTTAAAACGTCTTTTTGCAAGGTTTGGAACACCAAAAGCTTTAATAAGTGATCGGGGTACTCATTTTTGTAATAATCAACTTGAGAAAGTTCTCAAAAGATATGGAGTAACTCATAAAATCTCAACCGCTTATCATCCACAAATAAGTGGACAAGTTGAAAATACCAATCGAGCTTTAAAACGTATTCTAGAGAAAACCGTAGGATCAAATCCGAAGGAATGGTCCATGAAATTGGAGGATGCACTCTGGGCTTTTAGAACAGCCTACAAAACTCTAATTGGAACCACACCTTTTAAACTCGTTTACGGAAAAGTATGTCATCTTCCAGTAGAAATTGAACACAAAGCATTTTGGGCTTTGAAGACATGTAATCTTGATTTACATGAAGCCGGACGTCTACGATTAAGTCAATTAAACGAATTAGAAGAATTAAGACTTGAGGCATACGAAAATTCGTTAATCTATAAAGAAAGAACGAAGAAATGGCATGATAAAAGAATCAGAAGTTTAAAAGAATTTAAAGAAGGAGACAGAGTTCTTCTTTTCAATTCACGACTCAAGCTATTTCCTGGAAAATTGAAATCAAGATGGTCTGGACCATTCATAGCCAAAAGAGTGTTCCTATACGGAACAGTAGAGTTAATAAATTCAAATGGGATTGAATTTAAAGTTAATGGTCACAGAGTTAAACATTACGTACATGATCCGATGGAAGTTGACAACAAAGTTAATCACAATTTCAACACCACATCTAACTAAGTGTGGGGAGGTTCGAATCTTTTTAGGGTAATATGTATTTATGATAGAGTTAGATATTCTGTTTTCGTGTAGTTCTCAAGAATAGAATCTGAATGGTCTTTCTCTAGCAGACCCTAAAGAACTAGTCTTCTCCCCCCATTCTGAATTTTTATTTTTTTTAGGTTTTACGAGATGAAGACTTCCTGTGAACTAAACCATGGTCTAATGCTACACGCTTTGATCACTAAACGTAATAATGACACCCTTCCAAGTGAATTGGTATCATTAATCAGAGGTAAATTGGACGGAGTAAGAAAAGAATCCAGGAACGAAAATAATAAGTTACATTTTGGTAAAGGAAAATCAAAATCCGCAGCGAAAAGAAGAGCACGACACCTTGAAAGATGTCACAAATGCGGAAAATTGTCACATGAAGGTAAATGTTCAAATAATCAAACATATTCCAATACCGAATTTGTTACTTTATGCAGAGATGGACCGTTCATATGTTTCGAAGAAAAAACGTTGAATGCTCGAGGTTACGCCTATGTAGCTATGGAAAACCAATTAGTCTGACTATCTTATGAGTGGGCTAAAGCAGGTCACTAAGAATTCTATTTCATAGGTAAGTATGTACAGCTTTTATTTTTATTTTTATTGCTTTGAACCTTTTGATAATAAACGCTAAATTGTTCGCTATAAAGTATTAAATTGGTATTCAATAAAATTAAGTTTTGCGACCGAAATTATTGATATCATACAAAAATTTATTACATCACTGAGAAATTTACCGTTTATTCTTAAGGTATATATATCTTTAATCAATCAACCCAAAATATTTCAAAAATTCGTCAGGAGTAAAACTAGGTAATATAGCCGAAATTACTTTACCGAAAAGAGGGGCGTATATTTTTGATAATATTTGATTGATTAAAGTGGGATAAAAGACCAAAAAGATTTTTAATTTTATTTTTACTTTGTTTTTAAAATTTATATTAAATTATTAATGTAAACTTTTTAAAATCAATATATTTAAGTTTGTAAATATTTGAAAATTTTATATTTCTAATATAAGTTTGTATGTATAAAAACAAAAACATAATAAAAATTTCGTGTGAATTTATAATTTTCATAATATGAATTTTTAATTTTATGTATTTTAAATTTAAGTTTGGTGTGAATTTAAAAACAAAAATGTACTTTATTTCGTTAAGTTAAAAATATGATTTTTAAAATTCGTCGTGAGTTGAAAACTAGGTCGTTGAACCGAAATTGCTCTACCCAAGGGAGGGACGAGAACTTTTATTATCATTATTTTTAATCTTATTGAATTAAAGTATGCCAAAAACATTAAAAAAACCCAAAAATCTTTGCTTTTAAAACAACGCTTTAAAATGACGAAATTTTAAAATTTTGTTGAGGGACGGACTAGGTCAACGTACCGAAACAACCTCGTCCTAAAAAGGAAAACAAAATTTTAAATTAATCAAATTATATGTTTTATTAAGTTTAAGGTTTTATAAAAAAAAAAAAAATCAGCACTCGCGGTACTTTATGGGTACCCACCACAGCACTCGCGGAGGTCTGGAATCTCAACCCAGATAAACTAGTCGAACAGACCAGTTTCCACACACCCCATCTCATTTTTTTGCGAAAAAACCCACAAAACCACTCCCAAAATCGCGATTTTTCACCGATAAACATCAAATTTTTTGCTAAAATCATGTTGAGAAGGATGCTACCAAGAAGTTACTCAAGAAAATCGGTAATTTCTACATCTAAACACCCTTTAATTCGAATTATTAGTGTTCTTGAACAAAAATATACCTAATTTGATTTTGATGATTTCTAGTGTAATTGTGCTTAAATTGATTGTATATTATGCTTGTATAACCTAGATTGATGCTATTTAACATGATTAGAAGCCTTAAACTTCAAATTTTGAGTAATCTAGGGTTTGTGTTCTTGAGCAAAATTGAGGCTTTTTGATATAAACGGGTTATGGCCGAATTTCGTTGTTAGTTTATACTAAATTGAGTAGTGTAACATGTTTAGGTTGCTAAATGATCAAAACTTTGATCCTAAACATGATTTTCAAGAATTAAAGTGGACTTTTTAAGTCAAAAATGCATGAACTCAATTTAATTGATATGAATGCCATTTGGAACTTGTTTAATTGCCAGTAATGATTATTTTGACATGTTATTTGAGATAAAGTCTAAAGAACATTGTATACATTCTCATATATGTTCATTTGTAAAAGTGTAGAATTGTTAATATTATGAAAATGTGTATAAAGTTTAATATAGATTAAACATGTCATTGTAATTGTTTTGATTTATGATTTTGCTAACAATAATGCATATTTGAATGCAAAAAAATTGTGTTTGATATGTTTTGCAGACTGAAAGAGGTGAATCTTCATCTGCATCTCAGGCTCACGATGCTTCTCCTGAGAATGCAGCAGAACAGGAGATTAATGACCTATATAGACAAGAACTACCACATCAATTCATTCCATATTCAAATATAGATTTGGCAGATTTACATCCTAATTTAAGGGTTGATCGACATTGGATAGATTATCCAAAATACCAGAGGAACTTGCACACCCTTCAGTCTAATGTTGTTGAAGTACCTAGAGTTATAGATTGGGAACCGTTAGAAACAGTTGGATTGGCCGGTCCAATCAGAGAATTACTTACACAAAGGTATAGTAATTCTACTTTTACTGATTGGGAACGTTTGTTTAATATACGTAGGCGTGTATATAGAGAATGGTGTGTGGAGTTATTGTGTAGTATTGAAATAAATGATAGGGTATCTACCTTAACCGATCGTAGTTTTATTAGATTTTTATTAGGAGGTGTGATGCGCCATATGTCTCTACTAGACATGGCTCAGGCTTTGTGTATATATACGCCTGAGGAACTAGCATCTACTGATTGTCAAAGATTGATAGTTGAGGGTAGGAGGGTTGATGAGAATTTTGATATGAATGGTGTATGGAGTAGAATGACTAGGCATAACCGATTTCGTGGGGGGAATAACTCTTATACTGATATTGATAGAGCTAAGCTAAGAGTAATCCATAGGTTCTTAGCAAACTCGATTACACAGCGAGGTAAGAACAAAGAGAAAGTAAATGAGAATGATTTATTTTATCTCATGTGTATTCGAGACCCACAGAGCGCTGTGAGTATACCTTATTGTGTGGGTTATTATTTATCAGCTATAGTTAAGAGTATACGGCCTAATGGGATAATAGGAGGTGGTATCTTTGTTACCCTAATTGCTGAGTATCTCGGTGTCGATAGAAATTGGGGGGATTAATAATTGCAGCACCGGAACCCTGTGATACAATTGGTTTGAAAGTATATCATGGTGCTAAGGTTTTAAAGAAAAAACATAACGCTGTAGTACCATATGATGGCTCGCATCCACATGTCGAAAGAGATCAGCAGCAAGGTAACGCGGGAGGGGGGAACGAGATGACAGAAATGCAACTTTTTATGGCTCATCATGAGTATGAAATGGCTAGACAACGAGCATTTCAAGATTGGCAGTATCATCAAAACCAAATCATAAGTCATCGTGCACATATAAATGCAGCTTATATTGCGACTCCAATGCCCATATTTCCTCCCTGGACTATACAGACCCGACCACCGTACCCTACATATGACCTAGCTCAAGCATTCTACAGTACATACGGCTATGAATGGGATCCCTACTGGCACCATCCTTATCAACCTTGATTTTCTTTTACTTTTATTTTTATTTATTTGGTAACTTGTAATTTTATATTTTTAATATTTCTTTTTATACTTTAATAGTTTTTATTTTCTAACTTTTATTATTAGATTTTTAATAATTTTTGAATGTGGGGTGATATACCCAACTTTAAAAATATGTATATATATGTTTGTAGTTTATCTCATGTACAAAACAGGGTAAAACAACGCATTTTCAAAGACTGGCATTAAGTTCAGCAAAAGCTAGTACTTTTGACGACAAAATGAAAAACAAATGTGATGAAACAACAAGACGGAATGAACAAATGATGTGCACCATTTATCATTCAACAAACAAACGCCAATTTATTTGAAAACTTTGGTAAAATTTAATCATTTTTCTACGCTAATCACCCTCAATAATTTAAATTGTTACTGATTTCTTGCAAATGAGGGCATTGCAAGATCTTAAGTGTGGGAAGGGGTTAAATTCTTTCGAATTTTTAAAATTTTAACTTATACACTTGGTTACCATTAAAAATACTAGTAACGCAGTAGTTGTATTAGAATCTAGTGCTCTCTGATAATAAAGAACAGCCCTAGTCTTATATACTGACTACCCAATTCTAGTAAAAAAAATTTCAAAATTTTCAATTAAATGAACTCAAAATCATGTTTATACATATTTATGAACGATAAAACTAGGTGTTAACACCGAAATTATTGTTACCTCAGAAAGGACATAAATTGAGAAACAAACCAAAATGTTAGAATTCATTCAAAATGGAATAGAGGACAATAAAAAGACAAAGAAATGAAAATAAAAGCCAAGTGTGGAAAAAATTACCAAGTTATTTAAAACATATATCACATATTTTTTTACAAATAACTGAAGATACTTTTGTTTTAGATTAAACTAATCAGTTTTACCCATTTTACTATAATATATTTGAAAGAAAGATGGATCTACACGATGAATCAATTCCATCATTAAAAGGAAGTAAAGTCTTCCGAAAAAGAAACGCGCTTCTTGATTTAGGTCATGAAGTTGTCGTCCAGACCAGCTGTAGGTTGACGAAAAATCTAGAAAAGTCATCTCTAAAATCAGCCGGAAATCCACGGACCTCAGCATCAAACAGGGTCGTCAAGTGGTTAGACTTATCCTAACCATAAGAGGATCTGTCTCGTAAAATGGGGAGGGCGCTGTGCAAATTAGCTTGATAAGACTAATGAATCAGATCCCCAGAAGGGATAATCTCCTTAAAGATCAAAAATCAGCTTTTAAGACTGATATTACTCAATCCTAGAGATTGACCTTAAAGATTGAGAATTCAAACTCATGGAATTCGATGATATCTAAACTCGAGCTTGAACGAGAAAATATTTTGATCAAAATTACAAACCGATTTGTTTTCTGAGAACCCATTTTTAATGCGTTCATTACCATTGAACGTAAAATCCTAGGAATTCACCTGGAATTCATTAGGTCACCTGAACCAAATCGGGTGTCAAACGTAAGAATGGTGGTTGCATAGCATGGTCGAAGACAGGACCTTGTGCCAGACCATAAAAACTATAGGGTGAGCTTTAGTATTGCTCCTACCAAGGATAGTAATTGCATCCGACACGTTATAGACCATAATTAAAAGCATGTCAGGGGACATTGCCTTAAAAGTTGCTTGTTCAACGCTTTCCTTTACAACCGGACGGTAGTTTACCGAAAGGTAATATACGGAGCAAGTATACTGGACGTGTTGCTTTCCCAATACAAGGTTAGCAAGTGGGTGACACAAAACCATAAGTTTTGAGCTAAAATTTTCAAATCTGAAACCCGCCAAACCCACAAAAACAATTTGCAAACACCGGTGAAGGGTTATTCCGGAAAACTTATCTAGGGTAAAAGCTAGATTGAATTTTCAAAAGATCAAATGTTTTCATAAAGATCCAATTTCCTTAAGGATCTAAATTTTTATAGTCATGTGGGACTGTAAACCACATCGCTACTACCATTGTTCATACCGCCGTATAGAAATCACTGATGTACAAAGTGTGAAGAATAAAGAAGTGATTCTAGTATTTTTATTTCAAGACTATATTGCTTGAGGACAAGCAACGCTCAAGTGTGGGAATATTTGATAATGCTAAAAACGAACATATATTTCATAGCATTATCCCTCAAGAAAGACAAGCTTTTAGTTGCAATTGTTCTATTTACAAGTGATATTCATTTAAATAATAAAAGGTGAAGACAAAAGACAGATTCGACGAATTGAAGACGCAAACGACCAAAAAGCTCAAAAGTACAAAGTACAATCAAAGTGGTTCAAATTATTGGTGAGAAACGTCTCGAAATTACAAGAGTATAAGACGCGAAACACAAAATACAAGATATTAAATTGTACGCAAGGACGTTCGAAAATCCAGAACCGGGACCAAAGTCAACTCTCAACGCTCGACGCAACGGACTAAAAATTACAAGTCAACTATGCACATAAATATAATATAATATAATATATAAATAATTCTTAAAATTATATATATATATATTATATTTATATTTTAAAAACCGTTGGCAAAGCTAGGATTCAAAGAGTGAGCTGGAATCCACATATCCGCACTCGCGGTACTTTTGTGAAGCAAACCACCGCACTCGCGAAACTCTACAGTATAACGTGGGCCTATAAAAGCCATCGAATTCTGCACGAATTTTACACATCTTTTTTTTCTTCTTCCTTCATACGTATATATATATATATATATATATATATATATATATATATATATATATATATATATATATATATATATATATTATTTTAGTTTTAATTTTAAATTCTAATAATAAGGGTATGTTAGCAAACGTTGTAAGGGTGTAAGTCGAAATTCTGTCCGTGTAACGCTACGCTATTTTTAATCACTGTAAGTTATGGTTAATGTTATTTTTAATTTAATGTCTCGTAGCTAAGTTATTATTATGCTTATTTAAGCCGAAGTAATCGTGATGTTGGGCTAAATATTAAAATTGGGTAATTGGGCTTTGTACCATAATTGGGGTTTGGACAAAGAACGACACTTGTGGAAATTAGACTATGGGGTATTAATGGGCTTTATATTTGTTTAATTAAATGATAGTTTGTTAATTTAATATAAAGATTTACAATTGGACGTACCTATAAATAACCATATACACTCGATCGGACACGATGGGCGGGATATTTATATGTATGAATAATCGTTCATTTAACCTGACACGGGAATGGATTAATAGTTAATAGACTTATTAAAATGAGGGTGAATTATGTACAAGGATACTTGGCATAATTGTTAACAAAGTATTAAAACCTTGGGTTACACACAGTCGATATCCTGGTGTAATTATTAAACAAAGTATTAAGACCTTGTTACAGTTTAAGTCCTCAATTAGTTGGAATATTTGACTTCGAATATAAGGATAATTTGACGAGGACACTCGCACTTTAAATTTATGACCGATGGACTGTTATGGACAAAAATCAGACGGACATATTGAATAATCCAGGACAAAGGACAATTAACCCATGGGAATAAACTAAAATCAACACGTCGAACATCATGATTACGGAAGTTTAAATAAGCATAATTCTTTTATTTTCATATTTAATTGCACTTTTAATTATCGCACTTTTATTTATTGTCATTATATTTAATTGCACTTTTAATTATCGTATTCTTTAATTATCGCAATTTTATTTTATAGCACTTTTATTTATCGCAATTTCATTATCGTTATTTACTTTACGCTTAAAATTAAGTTATATTTATTTTTAATATTTTACATTAGGTTTTAACTGCAACTAAAGTTTTAAAATCGACAAACCGATCATTAAACGGTAAAAAAAACCTCCTTTTATAATAATAATATTACTTATATATATTTTTGTATTTTTACAAATATAGTTTAAAAAAAAATATAGCGTTAAACTTGGCTAAAGTTCCCTGTGGACGAACCGGACTTACTAAAAACTACACTACTGTACGATTAGGTACACTGCCTATAAGTGTTGTAGCAAGCTTTAGGTATATCCACTCTATAAATAAATAAATAACTTGTGTAAAATTGTATCGTATTTAATAGTATTTCGTAGTAAAAATAATACTATTTCATATATCCCTCGCATAACAACACTAGACCTCTTAATAGTTTCATTCACTTAGCCTTGTGCTAACCCCTTACCTCCTCCCTTGAAGGTTTTGGATCTTAGTACTAGTAGGGACGGGAATCGGATTGACGACATGTTTGACAAGCTACTCTGATGTCGTGTCTTTAAGTTGTTTAAACAATCGTTATGTAACACTGGATTTGTAGTAATATAACTTGTACGATTTCTATTATAAATGTATGTGTGTATGTTTTATAAAAAAGGTTAATTTGGTAATTGAGTCTATCGCTGTGATTTAAAAAAAAATGGCTGGTTTTACAAGTTGGTATCAGAGCATAGGTTTGGCCGCATGTACGTTGTGTTGAATGTCATGTTCCCAAACCTTGTGTTGTGTCAAACATATCCGAGGGGACAAGTTAAGTGAATGTAGGGATTACATGCATTAGTTGATAGTCTAACATGTTTTCCACGAAGCGTTTGTGTGAGTTTTTGTGGTAGTGCAGATATGGCAGATAATATAAGAAACGCAACTGGTCCGTCAGCCCCTAGAACATTTAGAGCCCCAGATGAAGACGGGTATGTGTCAGAAGATAATCCGCAGGAAAAAATTCCAGATTTGGAAAGTCAACTAAAGGAAGCACATGATCGAATAAGGGAATTAGAACAACGTCAGGTAACAATGAATCCAAGTGGTAGTGTACCGGATCCGATGTTTAGTGGGTATCCAGTGCATTCAAATATTTATCAGAAAACTGGAAGTGCTTTTTACAACAATAGTAATGGTTTCCACCTTAGTACCAGTTTCCTCAACAGTATCAGATGTCACCTCAGTTTAATCAACAGCTCCCGAATTAGATGTGGGTCAGATATCGGCCAAAAAGTCACATTTTTACCCCCGATATTGAGCCCTAAATCCATAAAGTTCTAAAATTTATCGCCAAAATAATTTTCTTTTCGGTTAATTTTATAGATTAAGTAATTACAAGGGCAATGCAAAAAGAATCGAGTACAATGGAGCTAAAACGAAGAATTTAGAGCGAAAACGGTGAAAGACAAATTACGACCAAGGAAATCAAGTTACGATCTAGGAAACAAGCTGACCAGGGCAGGCCATACGGCATGCCAGTGTGAAAATCAGTCTTCCATACGGCCTGCCAGCCGTATGCAGGCAATTTCCAACTCTATTTAAAGGGCTTTTTTGCATTCATTTTTACACACACTCAATTTGTACTTCAATTTAGATTTTCAAGCTTTTTAGTTAGTTTTTAGTAGTAGCTAGCTTAGCTTTTATTTTCCGGAGGATATCCCGACGAGTCCTTGCGATCTCGGACATATTTCTTCAGCCTTTTCAGGTTTTTATCCGAAACACTTGTCTTTTTATTTAAACATGTTTTGTTATTATTTATGTTTAATTATGTGTTATGACTTACTATGTTAGCTTGATTAATCTGTATGTTGCCATGATAGAAGTTTGGGTTAGCGTAGTTATGTTAAATTAGTACGGTTACCGTTGTCATGCTAAACTTGTAAGTCCGATAGATTTGTATGCTAGCATCTTAAGGATTGACCAATCTAGGTTGTGATCAAGACTTGTCCACCTATATGAACTTAGCTACTTCATAGGATTAAGGCCCCTGGTTATACTGTATCTGAAGATTCTATGAACTCGATATGGCCGGAGTTCCCGAGAGGCATCCAATGCGCTTTTAGGACACGGAACTTAGGAATTGAGACATGAATGACCTAGTATGCCTATTGACTGTTCCGAAGAGACCTCTTAGGAGCTGGTAAGATCTAGTTAGTGCCTCAACTTTATGACCCAAACCTATTGCATGTTCTTGTTTGATTGTTGCCCTAAGATTAAGACATATCAACTGTTTAGGTATCTATTAGGTTTCTATCTGCTTTACCTTCAGTCTATCAACTGTAATGTTGTATAATGTTTGGATTGGTACGATCTCATTAGTATGATGAAATGGTTGTTAGTTTTCATTTAAGGTTTTGTCAACTTAACCTGCGGACTCCTTCCGTTTGTGATCAGTGTTCAATCAACATGGTATATTGTTATTCAGTTAACTAAATTGATAACGAGGGTTAGGATTAGAACTCAACTCACTAATAAACCTATGCTTTACTGTGGATAACCTCCGAGGTATAGTTACCTTTCAATTATACAACCAAGTGACATACTTTTCGCTACTCAACGAGAACTCCGAGAGTCTAGAGATAAGTAGGTCTGTGTAATTGGCTCATCTAACCAGATCTACACCATTCTAATCTTAGCTTTAAACTAAACATAATTACCTTTCCCTAGCCCAAACTGATATCTTGGTCAACATTTCTCTGATCTGCATACTCCGGATATCCCTTCATAATCTTAACTTTTCCGTAATTAGGACTATTAGCTTAAAATCAACTACTATCCTTTATCTAGGTAATTTAATCAAAGACAATTATCCACTTGATCTTCAATTCATTAAACCATTCAAAAGTACGACCCTAGGTTAACTTACGCCTTCTTCCTTAGAAAGTTAAAAGTAAATTTAGGTTTCGCAAAATATAAATAATAAACCACTGCTCCCTCTCGTGATCGGCTGATCCCGACGCCTTGCGGCCTAACGACACCGCATAAATAAAACCGTCCATTTTGGTCATATCAAGAGAGAGACAAGTTTTTGGCGCCGCTGCCGGGGATTCGAATATTTTCTCATTTCGAATATTTCGATTGAGAAAAGTTTTAAACAGACAAAAGTATTGTTTAGTGGTGTCTAAGAAAGACAATTATACAACGACTTGGTTGTTGGATTTTCCGAACAGTCTCCAATTATATTGGAACCAAAAGGATCCTGCCTCTCCATAGTCGATCTGGCCACTTAGGTATGAAGTAATCTTTGAGAAGTCCTATCAATTCAAATATCCGATAAGGTTAGCGACCGAATTTCAAGAATAATTGTTTTAATTAAATTATCGATCCTCTTAGTCAATTAATATTTTCTAAAAGTTACTTTTAAGTCTTTTTAAACAGAAAACCTAAAAAAATGGAAGAACAAAACACCCTCGCTTCTATGCAAAAGTCATGCTTAGAAGAAATAGGAGGACCAATCACCTTAGGAACCGAAAGAATTCTTGAAATCAGTTCACATATGATCAAACTGGTCTGTATGATCTGTAAATTTAAAGGATTTCCGACTGACGATCCAAACTTTCACCTGAATAAATTTATCAGTCTGGTTGACTCTTTTAAGATGGAAGAAAATGAGAAAAACATTTTGAAACTTCATCTTTTTCAATATTCTTTGTCTACACGCGCTTTAACATGGTTTGATGAGCTTAAACCGAATTCAATACATTCATGGGAGGAATTAGCTACAAAGTTTTTAAACAAATTTTATCCACATTCCCTACAAACCTGTTTAAGAAATGACATCACAAACTTTTCTAAAAAAGTAAATGAGTCATTGTGTCTAGCATGGAATAAAGTAAAGGTGATGCTTTAAAGATGTCTGAATCATTCGTTAAGTCCGGCAGACATAATCTGTACGCTTTACAATGATTTGACCAAGGATGATAAGTCTCTTCTAGACATGGCCTCACAAGGCAATTTCATGTCACGAACAGCAGATGAAGCATGGAATCTCTTAGAAACAATAGCTGCACAACAGGAAGATTGGAGCAATGAAGCTGCTGAGAAGGATGACGTCTTCACTCAATTGGTAAAAATGCTGGAAACCAGATTACAAGATCCCACCCTCACTCTTCAAAGTTTATCAATTCCTGGAAGTCTCGATGTTACCAGAACCAATCTAAGGTATCCTTACCCTAGATGGGCATATAAACAGCAAAATAGCTCGGACTCTAATATAATTTTCTCGTTACACCAACCCACTCTCCACTCTAAGGAAACTTTAGTTGATTTTATGAAAAAGCAGTACATGATAAACCTTCAAGTCATAGAATGCCAATATAAGTTTGATACTTTAATAAAGACTTTTGAAGAGTTAATAACCAATTTTCAGCTTACGCTTAAACGATTAACCACTAAAGTTGAAACATAGTGTAGTGAGTTTGATGCCCTAGTAGTCACTAGAGGTGGGAAGAAAACAACTTTTAACATACCCATACAAGATTTTTTCGATACGGAACCTGTGCCAATTGACCCAGTTGTCAATCCACCGGAACCTATCTCTTCTAAAGCTTCGGAAGTTATCCCACAAGCCCACATACCTTTGCCAGGTAGGCTTAGGAAGCAAAAACAAGAAGCACAATCCGCTAAGTATTGTGATATTATTAAGAATCTGCATTTGAATATACGACTAGTAGATGCTGTAGTAGAAATGCCGAACTGCGCTAAATTTTTTAAAGAATTGCTTTCAAACAAAGAGAGATAGTTAGCTTACCCTTAAGTGAGGAATGTTCATTAGTGTTACAACATGGTATTCCCCCTAAGTTAGGAGATACATGAAGATTTACAGTACCTTGCTACCTGCAAGATGTCCAGATCAGCAATGCATTAGCAGACTTAGGAGCCAGTGTAAACCTAATGCCCTATTCATTATTCATAAAGCTAGGATTAAATGACTTAATACCTATCAGAATGACTATCCATCTCGCGGACTGATAATTTAAGATTCCTCGAGGAATAGTTGAGGATGTCCTAGTTAGAGTGCATAAGTTTGCATTCCACGTTGACTTCATCATTATGGATATTGAGGAAGACACGAAGGTCCCACTCATACTTGGCAGACCATTCTTGAATACTGACAAAGCCATAATTGATGTACACGAGAAATCACTGAAATTAAGAATTGGTAATGAAGAAGTCACGTTTAATGTCGACTCATGAGCCACCCATGCGAAGAAGATCTCAATCTCGCTGATTCTTTTCAAGAACTCGTCAACAATATCTGGAGGATACCATGGCTATACGCAGTCAAGATCAAATTTCTAAGGATCTGTTCTTTACACCTCCTGAAGGAAATCTCGACATCTGTTCAGCTATAGATCCTGGTAAATATAAATCTCCCCTCTCTGAAAGTAACTTTCTCGGCAAAACTATCCAAATAGAACCGCTAGGTCAAGGCATTCCCATACCTCTATTAAGGAGAAGACCGAATGAAGAAACAGATTTCATTCCGGTATTTCAGGAACCACAATCAAATGAGGACTGTGATGAAATTTCTTAACGATATTCGAATCCTTAGAAGGTTTAAATAATATATAGGGATTTGGTAACATATCTTGTAAGACTGGTTTCTTGGATCGAGTATTCATGTGATCTAAAATCATAAAAAGAATTGTTTTAGGAGAAAATATTTTAGACCTTAAAGGATATATATAATTATATTTTGAATTTAATCTAATTTTTCTTGTAATATTTAAGAAATATATTAGTATATTAGTAAATTTTAAATTTATAAATTAAATAAATATTAATGACATATTTAATAATATAAATATTAAATAACAACTTTTATTGCATAACAACGAATAATCAAACATACACTGCCTATTGAATCTTTCAATACTTAAGTGACTCGTCAGCGTCTAGGTTCGAGCAGGAGCCTTTAAATCGGAACCCCGGCAACCCTCCTCTAAAGGAAGACAGTCATCACCCGTTTTCAAGAAATATCAATAACCAAAGTATATCCAATTTCCGTATTTACCGCGCTCCCCGGCAGCGGCGGCAAAACGTTGATGTGCAAAAGTGTGCAGTGCTTAATTTGCCTTTCAAACTTTTAAATTTATAAAACCTTTGTTAATACACTTTTAACACCCTAACGAGCAACAAAACCCGGTCAGAGGTAGTATTTTAGGTTATCGTCCCAAGAGAGCGTAGATGCAGATAAGAGTTGTTTTATTCTTATTTTAATTCTGATTAAAGAATTAAATATATATATTTTTATGTCTTTTATGGGATAAATTTATCTCTTAGGAAAGAGATGCTTTTTAAGTTAAACAAAATAATAAAATAAAGTAGGAAATTCAGAATACAAATTAAACAGATAAAAGTAAAAGTAGTTACATGAACAACAAATTCATAAGGGAATCATATTAGGCAAGTTTCATGACTTATATTAACACAAAGCGGAATAACAATCATAGACCAATTATTATCCTTTAATAGGCTAAGCTAATTGTCGCATATCATTCAACAAGTAGGACTTAAAGCATATGCTAGACATGTGATGTGCATAACTAATATCTTAATTCTTCATGTTCAATTCAATTACATGATACACATTAATTTTGTGATGATGATCAATATGCAAATAGACTGACAAATTATATAAGCTATTAAACACCAAGTAGATCAACTCAAGTTACTAGCTGAAAGTCAATTACTACTAAGTTCTCATGCAATCATTAATTAAATAAATCCAAACAAAGGTTCTTCGATTAAGCCTAACAAAATCAAACTCTATTATATAAGCGTAATTCTAATTAAACAAGTTTATCACTATTATGCTGTTTAACCTAGTTGCATGCAATTCAATTTAACAAGTTTGATGGACTAGATCTAAACAAGTAGCATGAATCGAATAATAGATTATCGGATTAAGTACTATTCAACCCTAGAATCGTGTTATTTAATCATTAAGCATGGCAAACAAGTGTATTTAAGCAAAACAGATTCGAAACAGTTCAAGTACTATTACAGAAACTTGACCATACAGATCTGGAAAAGAACCAAAAATTGTACGGATAAAACACATGAAGCCGGCGGCTTCCTCCCAACCAAGCCGGCGGCTTGGGGTTGTGAGGCCGGCGGCTTCATCTGATTCCCAGATAAAGTTTAGTTTTCGTCCACGTAACCACTATGAACGTTTAGTTCATAGCAGAAGACGCACAGAAACAATAAAAATAAATAAAATAAATTAAACAATAAACTAAGGATAGAATCATACCTTAAAAAGGTAGATGCAAGAAACTTGAATTAAAAACTTGAATGATTCTTGTTTACAATGAATAAATCTAATCTAAGGGTTTAGAGAAAACCCTAAAAAGAAAAATGAACTAAATAGAATTATTGAATTTCTGAAACTGCATATGAAAACTGAGACCAGAGGCCTTTATTTATAATGTTCAGAGACGGTGGCCAAGCTGGCGGCTTCAGTGGGAAGCCTGCGGCTTGCGTTAGGTCGGTGACTCCTTCTGCAAGTTTAACTTTATCCACAAGCACAAATATTTTAACCATCATAATTAAGTCGGCGGCTTCGTGGAAGGCCAGCGGCTTCAGTGATCCACCAAATCTTTCTGATTTTGTTTCCATTTTTACTTAAACTTGGTTGACAAGTCGAGAAACCGTGTCCAATAGGTCAGTGGCTTCAGGATGAAGCCGTCGGCTTCCTTTGCTTTTTACTTAATCAACTAGCTCTTTCAATTTTACAGAGATTCTGGAACATTCTGACATATTCATCTCCAAGCCAGCGGCTTCCTTGGCTCCTTGCCGGCGGCTTCCTTAGCCTTTCTGCAATTTTCTGTGTTTTTGATCCTGTTTCAAACATAACTTTGATAAAATCTTTAGAAATACCTTTTTTCCATTTTACCCATTTCAGCGTGTTTTCATATTAAAATGCCTTTAAAATACTAACATAACTCCTCAAAATGTTATTAAAAAACTGTATAATTTTGGAGTTATCAAATTCTCCACACTTAAACTTTTACTTGTCCTCAAGTAAACCTTATAAATTATATCATGGGTATTAAAGTAAAATTGCAAAGTCAAAAAAATATGTCTTAATAAGATGTTAGTATTTATTATTCGCAAGAAGTAGTCTGAACCAGACCAAGGATTACAAGTAGTCCTAATGTTTATTAAGTCAAATTTATACAAGTTGGTCATCATTGGACTCTTTTATTTTCTAACCAGAGATTTTATAAGTGTATGGTTCTCATTGGAACTCTTTTCTGTTATTTCATTGGGCTCTTTTTCCTTTCATTTCTTTTGCTTTTATGCTTAGCATTTGCTTTACACTTGGCAATTTTTTCTAAGCTGGCCCTCATTGGGACTCTTTTGCTGCTTCAGTGGTCCATGCTTATTATACCATATGGTAGTGATTATAAGTTTGCACTCGTTTCACAATTTTTTTGGCTTTTCTCTTTTATCTTAAACAAGTAATCTGATCTCGAATTTGAGAGTAGTTCTATTATTAATGTTAAGATTAAGTTAGTAAAAAGACATAAGTTTGACTAAGAATTTTATACTTTTGAAAAATTTAAAATTGTACTCATTTTTCAACTTTTTCGGAAAAATTATAGTATCTTTTAATCTTTTTAAGTGAGTAATCACTTCCCTCCCCACACTTAGATTATGAAATGTCCTCATTGCATTTATAATAAAGATAATAATAATAAATAAAGGACATAATTGAAAATAAGGGAAAGAGTGATGTTACTTGATTGTAGGATCATAGAATGATTGCGGAACACTTTTGCGGACTTCCTTTGAATTTAATATAAATAACTTGACAAAATATTAAATAATGCGATGTATAACACAAACATAATTTTTCATTAATAACTTTCATCACTTAAACAATTTTAACACTTAGGAGCTATATTGCTCTTACATTCATAATTAAATAAGTAACCAAATAATAAAACATTTAGAAAAAACATAATCTTAATAAACATAAAGGGATAGGTAGTTTTGATTATAGAGTCGGTTGCGCGACTCATTCTTCTGACGGGATCACTCCTTAGGCTTATTTTCCCCACACTTATTCTTTTCTATTTCACACAACATCTTAATTTGTTGCAAGAAATTCAATGTGGTTTCAAGACCATTTCGAAATGATATTTCAAATTTAACATTCAATTCATGGATTTGTTTTCTCACTTCGGAACGAAGCTTATACTGCTCTTTTATGAATTCGGTCATTATTTTATCAACAGTAAGCTGATCATCATCTTCTTTATTAATTTTAACCATTTTTATATTTGAGCGAGGAACTATAGATCTTGGAACTAACGAAATAGATTCAATTATGGCACCATAACGAATAGTTAACGAATTATCAGCTTAGTTAATGGTGGTACGAGCAGTAGCTAGAAACGGAGATCCTAGGATTAGAGGAGTTATCGGATCTGCTTTCATGTCCATAACCACGAAATCAATTCTATAGAAAGCATAACCAACGATAACTTCAACTTGTTTAACAACCCCCAAAGGCTTATGTAAATGACTATCAGCAAAACAAACACTCCCTTGAATAGGTTCCAACGATGGTAACCCTAAACGATTGTAAACAGAGAACGGCATAACATTAATGCTAGAACCAGTATCAGCCAATCCAATAACAGGAATTGGACCACGAATTAAGCAAGGGATCTGAAATTCCCCTGGATCAGAACGCATAACAATAGGAATTTCAGGTGATGCATATGGATCTACGGGATTAATTGTGAATGAATAAAGTGGGTGGAAACCTTCTTTTCTCCTTTCTTCCAACTGTTTCATAGTATCAGCTAACCAATCATTTTTATTTTCACACTCCAATTTTTTAGTTTTTTCATTAGTAACTTCATCACTTTCATCAACCTTTTTATCAACCACTTCTTCTTTCTCATCAAACAACTCATGCATGAAAATTACCTCATCACGATCAAGACCTCAAACTTTAGCATCTTTTGATTTGTCTTCCTCATTAGTAGTCAACTTCTTTATTTCTTGATCATATTCTTCTTCTCCCATCTCAAACTCCCATAAGTACCTCAAACCAGGTTCATAAACATCAACCCTATTTACTTCTCGAATCACATTCACCTTTTTAAAACGAACTTCTTTAGAAACTTCAGATTCAGCAGGAACTTTACCCTCAACAAGTTTGAACAACTTAACAACATTACGATCTAAGTTTTGAATGGACGCTTGATGATTATTTTGTACTTGGGAAAGTTGAGCCTTTATGTTATCATTAGCTTCATTTTGATTTTTGATGAAAGTTAGGATACTTTCTTCAAGGTTAGACTTCTTGTCTGTTTGAGCATTAGAAGAATTTGGAATGAAGGGTGCTCTAACAGGAAAGAAACCAGGTGGATTTTTATTATTATTAGGATAAGGTGTATTATAATTATTACGGTAGTTTAGGTTTCCTTGAAATTGATTCACATAAGAGACATTCTCAACTTGCTCCATAGTAAGACGGGCAACACAATCTTTAGTAGCATGAGGACCTTGGCATCTTTCACAACCTACCTTAATCATATGCATTTCTTTAGTAAGCTTTTCAATTTGCCTTCCCAGATTACCTAACTGCACATTCATAGCCTTAACCATATCTTCAGAATCATAACTAACAGATTTTACCGAACGAGAAATGTCTAAGTCTTGTTGCCATTCATGGAAATGGGCAGCCAACTTATTAATCAATGTTTCAGCTTCTTCGGTAGTTTTACTCATAATGTTTCCTCCAACAGATGTATCAATATCTCTTCTTGTAGCAATATCACAACCTTTATAGAAAGTAGTTACCTTTTTAAACTTATCCAAACCATGTTGTGGACAACCTCCAAGCATTTGACCAAATCGTACCCAAGCAGAATAAAGAGACTCGTTAGTTTTCTGACGAAAATTAGCAATTTCAATTTGAAGGGTGACAATTTTTGATGCGGGAAAGAATCGAGTAAGAAATTTTTCAACCATCGTATCCCAACTAGTAATATCTCCTTCAGGTAACGAGTTTAACCATTCCTTAGCTTCATCTTTTAATGACCATGGAAAGAGGCGAAGATAGATGACATTACTTTCTACATTATTAATATTAAACAGATTACAAATACCTTTAAAATTCTGAATGTGAGCATTAGCATCTTCTTTTTCAGTACCCCTAAATTGGTTATCCTTAAGCAAATGAAATATAGGACCTTTAATATCACAATTTTCTTTTATAACAGGCTGAGTAATAGCATGACCTAATCCTTACCGACCCGCTTTCATTAATGCTTCCATTGAATTTTCATAGTCATTTCAATTTCTGAACAAAAAAGAGATCCCAAATTAGAATCAGGACTAGACGGGGGACTAGATAATGAATCATCATTAAAAGTAGTTCCCTCATTGAAATTTAATTTTTTAAAGATATTCGAATCCTTAGAAGGTTTAAATAATATATCGGGATTTGGTAACATATCTTGTAAGACTGGTTTCTTGGATCGAGTATTCATGTGATCTAAAATCATAAAAAGAATTGTTTTAGGAGAAAATGTTTTAGACCTTAAAGGATATATATAATTATATTTTGAATTTATTCTAATTTTTCTTGTAATATTTAAGAAATATATTAGTATATTAGTAAATTTTAAATTAATAAATTTAATAAATATTAATGACATAATTAATAATATAAATATTAAATAACAACTTTTATTGCATAACAACGAATAATCAAACATACACGGCCTATTGAATCTTTCAATACTTAAGTGACCTGTCAGCGTCTAGGTTCGAGCAGGAGCCTTTAAATCAGAACCCCAGCAACCCTCCCCTAAAGGAAGACAGTCATCACCCGTTTTTAAGAAATATCAATAACCAAAGTATATCCAATTTCCGTATTTACCGTGCTCCCCGGCAACGGCGCCAAAAAGTTGATGTGCAAAAGTGTGCAGTGCTTAATTTGCCTTTCAAACTTTTAAATTTATAAAACCTTTGTTAATACACTTTTAACACCCTAACGAGCAACAAAACCCGATCAGAGGTAGTATTTTAGGTTATCGTCGAAAGAGAGCGTAGATGCAGATAAGAGTTGTTTTATTCTTATTTTAATTCTTATTAAAGAATTAAATATATATATTTTTATGTCTTTTATGGGATAGATTTATCTCTTAGGAAAGAGATGCTTTTTAAGTTAAACAAAATAATAAAATAAAGCAGGAAATTTAGCATACAAAATAAACAGATAAAAGTAAAAGTAGTTACATGAACAACCAATTCATAAGGGAATCATATTAGACAAGTTTCATGACTTATATTAACAAAAAGTATAATAACAATCATAGACCAATTATTATCCCTTAATAGGCTAAGCTAAGTGTCGCATATCATTCAACAAATAGGACTTAAAGCATATGCTAGACATGTGATGTGCGTAACTAACATCTTAATTCTTCATGTTCAATTCAATTACATGATACACATTAATCTTGTGATGAGGATCAATATGCAAATAGACTGACAAATTATATAAGCTATTAAACACCAAGTAGATCAACTCAAGTTACTAGCTGAAAGTCAATTACTACTAAGTTCTCATGCAATCATTAATTAAACAAATCCAAACAAAGGTTCTTCGATTAAGCCTAACAAAATCAAACTCTATTATATAAGCGTAATTTTTAATGACCCGTCCTAATCCATCTGGACGAATACATTACATTTTGGTTACATCGCGAGGTACTTGACCTCTATATGATACATTTTACAAACATTGCATTCATTTTTTAAAAGACAAACTTTCATTACATCGAAAGTTAACAGCATGCATACCATTTCATAATATATCCAACTATAATTGACTTAATAATATTCTTGATGAACTCAACGACTCGAATGCAACGTCTTTTGAAATATGCCATGAATGACTTCAAGTAATATCTCTAAAATGAGCAAATGCATAGCGGAAGATTTCTTTTATACCTGAGAATAAACATGCTTTAAAGTGTCAACCAAAAGGTTGGTGAGTTCATTAGTTTATCATAATCAATCATTTCCATAATTTTAATAGACCACAAGATTTCATTTATATAAACATCCATCTCATATCAGGCATTTCACAAACTGCATAGAGATAAAAATCATTCATATGGTGAACACCTGGTAACCGACATTAACAAGATGCATATAGAATATCCCCAAAATAGAATTCTCTCGTCTATATAATAATAAGTTGAAGTACTAAAGCATCCGTACCTCGGATGGGGTTTGTTAGGCCCATAGATCTATCTTTAGGATTCACGTCAATTAGGGGTACTGTTCCCTAATTCTTAGGTTACCAAGCTAAAAAGGGGCATATTCGATTCGATAATCCAACCATAGAATGTAGTTTCGATTACTTGTGTCTATTTCGTAAAATATTTATAAAAGCAGTGCATGTATTCTCAGTCCCAAAAATATATATTGCAAAAACATTTAAAAAGGGAGCAAATGAAACTCACAATCCAAAATTTTGTAGTAAAAATATTCATACAACTAAACTGAACAATGCAGGGTTGGCCACAGATTCACGAACCTATATCATTCATATATATATATATATATATATATATATATATATATATATATATATATATATATATATATATATATATATATATATATATATATAATTATAATCGAACAAATTTATATATTATATCTTAAATTATATACCTTATATATTTAATTTGTATATATATTTAAAATAATTAATATTTATATGTTTTATATATATGTAATTATTATTATAGTAAAAATCAATAATTTGTTATATCTAATATTTATATAATTATTGTTAATATATTTATTCTAAGATTTTATGTAATACTAATATAATTATATTATGTATCAAGTATGTTTTTATGTATTTACTATTTATTTGATAAAATAATGTAAAGAAATCATGTTAATGATAAAAGTAATTATAATAATGATAATACTAATAATGATAAACAAAAATGATAGGTTTAATAAGAATGATAATTTTAAAAATAATAATAATGTTAAAATAATAATAATGATACTAATTAGCAAAAATGATAATTTTAATAATATTTATAATAATCTTACTAATCATGTTAATATTAATGATAATAATAATAATAATTATCGTGATCAATTTTTAAACTTATGACTATAGCTTCTAAAACTTTTAATTCCTAATTCTTACATACTAATCTTACATTTTTCTTAATATCATAATATTATCATTAACATTTGTAATAATAATATAATATAACAATATTAATAATAATTTTAATAATACTAATAATAATAATAATAATAATAATAATAATAATAATAATAATAATAATATAAATAATAATAGAATGATAAATTATACCATAATTCATGATGTCATCATCATAACATCGTCATGATCATCCCATCATCATCATCTTATCATTATCCTACATCGTTCATCATAACCTTTAACATAATCATGATCAACACCCGTATCGTCTCCATTTTAATATCGAACTCATCATATATCATCCATAACTATCATCATAATCAAGTCATCATCATCATCGTTATTACGTATATTGTTATTATCATATTAATTATCATCATGATTTCGTGAACATCCTTATCGTTCATCAACAACGTTGTATCATCACTATCCTATATCATCATCGACTTCACCTTAATCATCATCATACAATCATATAACAAAATCATAACAACATTATGAATATCGTTATATATATTATCTTCATTATCGATGGCACCACATATCATCATCATATATCAAACTTCTCGACCCAAAAGATCTCGGCCCAACATAAAAGATAATTGGGTCACGGCTCAACTGAAATAAATAAACTTCGGCCCAATCATTTAAACAAGAGGATTCAGCCCAATTAAAAAATAGAAGCCCAATCAGAAGTTTTAAACATGTAGCATCAGTTTAATAGCTCGACAGGAAATTAATGGGTGGGGTTGTTTGCCTATTGGATGTCGGCCACACAAAAAAATCACGAAGTAGGAATCAGAAAATAGCTAATCAGTGTGGTAGTCCTTCATCATAACTGATCCACTTATTCACCATCATCTTCGTTACTGATTGGAAAACGGAAAAAGAACTGTAGCAACGATTTAAATGGGTGAGTTGCAGGTTTATTTCGATGGTTTGGTGATGGTGATCGAATGGTAGAGCAGTAGCAGTAAACAACTATGATAATTGTTTATGGATTGATGGGTGTCGATGGTGGTGAGCAGGAATAGTAGCGGTGATGGAGTGAGGTGGTGATGGTGTGTGTTCTCATGGTGGTTGCTTGCAACAGTCGAAGGAATAGAAAAACAGTAGGGTGTCGCGTGTGGACTATGGTGGATGGTAATCAAAGTTCACGAGGGTTTAGGAGGGAGAGAGGGGAGAAGGTGGCGAGAGGGTGGTCATGGAAGAGGATGGTTACACGACGGTTTTCAAATAGAAACAGGAGAGAAACAGCAATGTTCAACGAGTGAAGATTTTCGAATAACATGAGTGGTTTTTGATTTGTTATGGTGATAGTGATTTATGGTGATCGAAGAAGGGGTTTTATGGTGGGTTTTCTACTGCAAAACAGTGACATTCGAGCAGGAACAGAAGGACGTAGCAGTGGTTTGTTACGGTTCATCTTCTACTTCAATTCATCATCGTGAGTTTTCATATTATCAATGTTACTTCAATAGTTGCAGTGGTGTTAGTTGTGAAACTGAATTAGAAACATGATGAATGGAAACAGTGATCGTTTATTGGTGTTTCTTGCTAGGTTTTTAAATATCGAATAGAAATAGAAAAACAGTGACAGTTAGCAGCCGGGTCTTTAACTCTTGTGCCGACGGTTTTTTTATATTTTATTTTATATATACTGAGAGTATATCGTGCTCCGTTAACAATTAGTGGAGGATAAAAGTCTTCAAAAATATCCCAAAATTTTAAATTAAATGTCTTTATTTATTTTTGTCATTATGGTATAGAATTCAGTCACTAACTATTAAATAAAAATTACATTAATTATTCACTCTCAACCCTAAATAAATATAAAAAGTTTTAAAAAATTCAACAAGTAGTTTCTAAATATATTTTAAATAAGCCTATAATTTATATAACCCATTTTCGGATCACCATTTATTTTAAAATAATATAAGTTTGAATTAAACTTGTTTAACATCCATCGAATGGTAATTGAGTGTTACTGTCGTTTACTAAATAGATTCGAAATCACAAAATATATATTTAATATACTTTATTTATATATATAGATATGTTTTAAATAATAATTATCATAATATCATATTTTTATTTTATTGTACATAATTAAATTTTAATAGCAATAATATATAATATTTCAAATTATATTTTCAATTACCATTTATATATATATATATATATATATATATATATATATATATATATATATATAAACACACATCTATATACAATTGATTGTTCGTGAATCGTCGGAAATGGTCACAGGTTAATTGAATACATGAACATAGTTCAAAATTGTGGAGACTTTAACATTACAGACTTTACTTATCGCGTCAAAAATATTAAATCGTATCGAGAGTTTGGTTTAAAATTAGTCAAAATTTTACGGGTCGTCACAGTACCTACCCGTTAAAGAAATTTTGTCTCGAAATTTGAGTGGAATAGTCATGGATGACAATAAGTATATTTTCATGACACATACAAGCTGAAAATTTGAGTTTTATCATCAGCGAGTAATATGAATAAAACAATTTGATTAAGTGAAGAGTACGAGTGAAGCTATCACAAAAGAGTTAAGTGAATAGGTGTAGATTCATCATATCTTTTGACGTAGTCACTGTTGAATTTCGAAATTCAAGGAGTTTAAAAAAAATCTTCGAAATCTACAAGATATGATTCTTCGGTGAATAAGGAAATCAAGATCTCTATAATTAAATACGGTGATCTGCCTCGATTATTCTGTCTGATATTTCTCTTATAAATTAAACTCTTCCGTTCCATTATCCTCACTATTCCTATACTTTCTTTCTTAGTTCATACATCCAAAAGATTATGAAAATCCTTAATCCAGTTCTAATCCTTGATATTTTCCTAATTATCATTTCTGTCATCCTTCTTTTCAATCTTTCACCAGAAAAATTTGTTTACTTCTACTATTACCTTGGGTGATACTATTCTTAATTATACTGTGTCTTTATATTGCTATTCATATTAATATCCATGGTTTGTAACCTCCGTATTGTTATTGGGCTTTATATTTTCTCTTATATTTTGGAGCTCTTTGCCTTTTTATTCTCTTCTCGAACCCTAGTAAGGCGAGTAACAGTCCAGAATTCGTAAGTATGGAGTTTCGAATGAATTTCATGTTCTAAGCAAGAAAGAATGTAATAGCACGATTTGATTTGTCAAATTACCAGAATCACTGAGAATAGAACTATCAAGAATATATTTTCTTGCTATGTTCAGAAGTTAAGCAGAATGAAAGAGTTATGTAATATGGCACATGATGACGTTATGATCTGTGAATCATCACGTCCCATTAGAAACTCATCATGACTTACTGTAATATAATCACGTTGATCAAGTGTCATTATATTATACTAACTCATGCTTCAGTTCCCAACACTTCTTCGAAACATTCATATTATAAATTCGAATTTTTCAGAATTTAGAAACAAACTTAGTTTCCTTTCTGATGTAACACTAATATCGATAAGAGATAAATGATTTCAGATAAGAATAGTTATGAAAATATCTTCAAAAATATCGAGGATATTTATAATGAAAGATACGATGATATCTTAGAATTTCTAATATCGATGGATGATGAAGGAGATTTGTCCGTAAAAGTGTAGAGTCAGGAGCAAGGTATTCATTAATGACCTCAGCAGATACTGAATCATTTGGCTGTTAAAATAGTTTATGATTGTCTATAGTTTCTGCTGCTTCATTCAGCTTTTTCATAACTCAAAGAACTGATTCGTAGGCTAGAGTGCTTTTCAGAATTTCAGAATGGAAGATCATAATTCTAAGAGATAAATATTATATGTATACGTATAACTGTTGATGTGGAACGCTGCGAGATTCAAAATACTGATTGTTAGTTCTCGGTAGTTGGTATGGCAATTCTCGTTATAAGATGGGGATAGGGTTTCGAAAATATAATGATTTTTCAGAAAGTCAAGGATCAACGAAGTTGTTGATAAGTTTACTGCTAATGTGGTGATATATAAACGGTTCCCCGGTAACAATGACGAAAGGACAATCGTATACATCAAGGTTATAATAAGACTAGTACGATTGAAAATTCGAAGTTGACTTGCTGGAGCTGTGACAAAATTGGCTAAGTTGGAAAGGTATTGCAAAGTTATTTTCGGTAATAACAACGCCAAAAGAGCTAGCATAGATACGTGTTAAATGTTTACTCCGGTTCCGAGTGTTTTCAGGTGCATAACTATATGTATAAACTCTTCCTTCCGTAGATGTAGTGCGGTTGGTTCATCCTCTCGATTGAGGTGTTTTCAAGAATCATGAAAGGTTTGAACGCAGATTGTATTCATCAAGATACAACGAGGTTTAAGATGAAATCAAGTGGCAAACTTGACGAATTGTTTAGTTTCATATGTTATAATCAATATTTTAATTCATTTTAATCGTCCAATGTTGGTAGTCCACAGTTAGTAGTCCACAGTTAGTAATTCAATAATTCATATATAGTTTAATATATAATATTCGAATTAATTAATACATATCGTAACCCATTGTACACATGTCTCAGACTCGATCACAACTCAAAGTATATATATTATTATAGAATCAACCTCAACCCTGTATAGCTAACTCGATCATTACCGCATATAGAGTATCTATGGTTATTCCAAATAATATATATAGATGCGTCGATATGATATGTCAAAACCTTGTATACGTGTCCCGATATTTAAAGTGCGTAAATTAAATAATAGAAATTAAATGACGATAAATAAATTTGCGAGAATATAAATTGTGATAAATAAATTGCGATAAATAAAATGTAATCAGTTAGCTAGGAACAGTTAGTGTAGATTCTTAACAAAAAAATTTCTCATAGTTAATTTGTTTGTTTCTAACAAATTTTATTTTGTCCAATGTTTTCTTCATTATGCCACTTGTTGGATTCTGATAAGTCAAAATCCGAATATGAAATTGAATGAAAATGGTTATTCTGTGGTGAACGGATTCGTATATCTGTGGATGTAAGTAGGATAGTAAATGATTGTTGAATTAGATTCGAAGAATGTACAGTGTAACTCATTAATGTGAAATATAAATACTTCTCGGGTATTACCTACCCGTTAAAATATTCTCATCATTAACAGTTTGTACAAAAGAACTTTTAATTACAATCTTTATGAAAATATACATACATATATATTTTCTTCAGATGTAATCATGGATTTAATGAGTTAATATGATATTAATCTCATTTGATTTACCGTTAGAACTAGAATACATAATCTCTAAAACATTAGAGATTACATAATCACCATGAAGAACGAAGATAATTTATATAGAACGATACGTAGAACGATGATTATACTTGAGGTACAGAATGAGATGTTGAGGTATAGATTGTTGATGGTACTGGTGCTGTTATTGATGGTACTGTTGGTGCCGGTGATGTTGCTAAAGCTGGTAAATTTTACACCATATTCTCCAGATTGATTACTTGAGCGCGAAGTTCGTTGACTTCTTCTATTATACCTGGGTGGTTGTCGGTTCGGACGAGCGGATGAATAAGATCTAAAATTTTAGATAGAATATAATCGTGGCGAGATACTCTAGAAATGAGAGTGAAAATGGTGTTTCAGACTGGTTTGCCGGTAAGTGCTTCAGGTTCTTCACTAAGAGGTGAATTCGGTTGGTGGAAAGGATCGCCTTCTTCTCATCTCCATTGATTAAGTCGACTACGAATCCATCAGATGAATTGGGGATGGCTGATTGGTTGATTCATTCTGGTGACGCTGCTTCCGGAGCTTAGGTGAACATCCATGTCGGAATAGCTATCAGATTCCGAAGAACTTGAACTAGTGGCGAGTTCCATTTCGTACGATTGAGTAAAGGGTTTTTCGGTATGAAATCATTTTCGGATATTGGATGATTTTCTAATTACATAGAATATCTATATTTAGAATAAGAGATGTCGTAAATTACGGAGGAATTTACGGAATATGCCAGGCAAAGCTTACAGTAGCAGATACGCTAAGATATGAATTTTTGTCTGTACACTATTCATGCAATCCAGGCAGTAAGATATGTCAAGATTAAGAATGATAAGCAAGTGATTCCCCAAGAATGATAAGCAGGTAATTTTCGACACGAAATGATAAGCAAAACTTTTGACATGCAGACACGATCGAAGTCCAGACTCACTAATGCATCTAAACAACTATCAGTTAGACACACTAATGCAAGACCTGGTTCGCTAAGACCACCGCTCTGATACCAACTTTAATGACCCATCCTAATCCATCTGGACGAATACATTATATTTGGTTACAACGCGAGGTACTTGACCTCTATATGATACATTTTACAAACATTTCATTCATTTTTTAAAAAACAAACTTTCATTACATCGAAAGTTGACGGCATGCATACCATTTCATAATATATCCAACTATAATTGACTTAATAATATTCTTGATGAACTCAACGACTCGAATGCAACGTCTTTTGAAATATGTCATGAATGACTCCAAGTAATATCTCTAAAATGAGCAAATGCACAGCGGAAGATTTCTTTCATACCTGAGAATAAACATGCTTTAAAGTGTCAACCAAAAGGTTGGTGAGTTCATTAGTTTATCATAATCAATCATTTCCATAATTTTAATAGACCACAAGATTTCATTTTTATAAACATCCATCTCATATCAGGCATTTCGCAAACTGCATAGAGATAAAAATCATTCATATGGTGAACACCTGGTAACCGACATTAACAAGATGCATATAGAATATCCCCAAAACAGAATCCTCTCGTCTGTATAATAATAAGTCGAAGTACTAAAGCATCCGTACCTTGGATGGGGTTTGTTAGGCCCTATAAGACCCAAATATTTATTGTACATAATGTATTTATGGTGTACAATGCGTGTATGAAGTGTACGAAGCACGTACGTGTTGCTTGCTCGAACGTCGAAGGAAACTGGACGTTGTCTAAAGTGATAAGGTGTGTACGTATCTTTTCAACCCCAAATAAAGTTTGAGTTGATGTTTCAAAGCCTTACCATTGGAAATAAAATCTTATTACGTTTCCAACGATATTTGATTCATCAAAAACGGAGCTACGGTCAAAAAGTTATGGCCAAAACAAGAAACTGAAAACTGACCTTAAGGTTGGAGCGGCGATCCACCTTATGGAACGGCGCTCCGATCCCGTGTGATGCAATTTTTAGCTTTTTTAAAAGGTTTAAATGAGGGGTACTTTGGTCTTTTCATTTAGGGTCGGATTAGGGTCACCAAAACTGATCTAGAACTCTATTGGAGCTCATTTCTCACCCACACAAACACTCTCATCCATATCTAGAGAGAGAGGAAGGGTTCTAGAGTGAGAGAGCTTGAATTGGAGAAGAAGGAGTTGGATTCTCACCAAAGCTCGGGTTTTAAAGTTGTTCTATTCGTCCACGGCATCATTTTGGTGGTATTGGTAAGTTCAAACTCCGAATTACATTTGTTAGATTTGATATTCAAGTTAGAGTTTGAGTTTGATTTGTTGTGAAACCCTCTTAGATGATGAAATGGGTTTATGGTGACTAGTTATTCTTGTCACTTGGCGGGTTTTGGGTTGGTTGACGATTTGGCCTTGATTAGGCTTTAATCTTGAGTTTAATCACTAGATTTAGTGATTATGAAAGTGTTGGAACCACTTTAGGTGAATTTGGATTGACTAATTTTGACTAGAGTCAAAATTAGGGTTTGGTGATGATTATGACCCAATTGTCAATCTAATAAGGTTTATAAACTTAAAATGGATTAAGTTGAAGTATAAAACCGAGTTAAATATGTTTTGGTGTCAAAACTCGCTAACGGCGCAATGTTGACTCCTTTGGGTCAAAATTAGGGTTTAAGTGTCATTATGGGCAAGATAGGTGTTTAACACCTATGATTGGGTTTAATTGGAATATTAGGACCATTCTCACTTGTGTTAGTGATTATTGGTTAATTTGGGCGCGATTGGTGCTTGGAAGTGCATTTGGGTCGAAATTGCACTAGTTGTCAATTTGGGTTGATTTGTATATCCACCCTAATTGTGTTACTTGTTATGTGATAAATGGAATAGGTACATTCCATCGGCGATTGCGGATTATTCGGTGGCATTCTTCAAGGCGACAAGGTGAGTGTTAATATCCTATGTGCATATGTATGTGTAGGATGGGTGCGGGTCGGGTGAAGTGGTTCTCGGTCATAGAGCTCACTTCACATATAGGTGGATTGATGGACTTGTGTATAGGTCCAATTGGCACGGTTGTGCGTTTTGGTTGACCACCTTTGACGAGGTGCACACTTTGTGTGTACGTTATCACATGGGCGGGTGATGTGGATTATATAACCCCAATGGAGAAGGGTTAATATTGTGAGTGGAATAATTATGCATTCATGTTTATGGCGTATTTGTTTGTGGATGTTATGGTAGCATCGAGTGTGAACCACGAGCCGGTAGCACTATAAAAATAGATGTGAACCACGAGCCGGTAGCATCGAGTGCGAACCACGAGTCGGTAGCACTATAAAAATAGATGTGAACCACGAGCCGGTAGCATCGAGTGTGAACCACGAGCCAGTAACACTATAAAAATAGATGTGAACCACGAGCCGGTAGCATCGAGTGTGAACCATGAGCCGGTAGCACTATAAAACGAGGCATGAACCACGAGCCGGTAGCGTCGAAGTGTGAACCACGAGCCGGTAGCACTATAAAAGAGTATGACTCAAATACGTATGGTGTGAACCACGAGCCGGTAGCACCATAGCGTTATGGTTAACCATATTGTGTTTGTGATTGTTTAGCATGTTAAATATTGTATACGTATAATGTTGTATTGTCGTGATGTAGCTAACCCTCCGGGTGTAGCTTATTGGCATTTGTTCACATTGTCGTTGGTGAACTTACTCATTGTTGATGTTGTTAGCTTGTTGCTTAGTGATCGTACTTTATGCTTAGATTAGCTTGACTTTATGCTTGGATGCTTCGGTATGCGGTATTTGTTTATTTATGTGGCGTGTCCATTTTATGCATATATATATATGTAGTATATTCTCACTCACTAAGTGTTAGCTTACCCTCTCGTTGTTGACATTTTTATAGATTGCATGGACGTGGCGGCTCGGGTAAGTGCGGGGACTAGTGGACTTGCGTAGTTGCTTTAAATTCATGCTTTTGGATTCGATTAGGATTGGGTAGCGTATCCCCAATCTCCATGCTCGGCTTTATTTTGTATTAAAAATCATGTGATTGAAAACTTGTATTTTGTACGAAAGTCTTAAAACGGCCGATGTGGGCCCGGTCTCGTAAAACTTATTTTTTGAATGGAACGTGTTAGTTTTTCATATATGAATATGTTGTGAAAAGCGTTTTGTCTAAAAACGTCGGGAAGTGGTCAAACATTTTCATGTTTTTGAATTTTTGGGACAGCAGCCTGTCCAGGCCTTTTTGCGCGCCACGCAGAAGGTTGGCGCGCCGCGCCAATAGCTGTGCAACAAAAATAAATTTTTTTTGTGATACTTTAAGCGGGTTCGAACGTGGTTTAGTTTGGGTTGTTACAAGTGGTATCAGAGCATGGTCTAAGGGATTTAGGTGACTTGAGATAGGTGCATAGACTTAGACTTTTGTATGTGCTTAATTTGTTGCGGGACTTGTAGGATTACGGGTCGGAATGGGTTATAGTTAGTGCCTTGTTTGTAGGAGGACTAACGTTTATATTAATATGTGGATATTATTAATATGTGATTGCGTTGTGTTTTGTTTATGTTTGCATTTGCATATATCATCGAGAGAGGCGGTCGTTGTACTAACGAGCCGATACGGCGTGTATGCGTAATAAGGACTTGCAAACCTTATTACGGGTGCAAATCGTGTCTAGCAAGTGATGTACGACGAGTGTTTAGCAAGATGGGGCGGTGTTGTGTGTGTGCTTTATATGTTCGTAATCTAATCGCTTTTGCATTCCTTAGAATGGCGACGGGAAACGGGATCGAGACGAACGACGCGGAGTTTAACGCTAGAGTTGCGGCCGCCGTTGCGGAGCAAATGAGTTTGTTTCGGGAAGAAATGGATAGGAAGTATTCCGAATCTCGGAGTAGTGGTGAAATGGAGCGTTGTCTTAAGAGCTTCATGAGGACTAAACCCCCGATGTATGACGGGAAACCGGATCCTTTGGTGAGCACAACTTGGATCTCGTCTGTCGAAGGGTGTTTTTGCACTATTGAATGCCCTCCCGAGAAAAAGACGAGACTCGCTACTAGTTTGTTGCGGGGTAGGGCGAAGGATTGGTTGGATGGTAAGATTGACCTTGTCGGTGGTGAAACGTTTATGGTGTTATCGTGGGACGAGTTTAAGAAGGAATTCTTCGAGAAGTTCCGAATTTCAGCCGATTCGTCGGAAATGCGTAATGAGTTGCAAAATTTGCAACAAGGTTCTATGGACTTGAATACTCTCAAGACGACCTTTATGGCGAAGGCTCGTTTTTGCCCGGAGTATTTGGAGAATGATCATTTGTTGATGCAAGATTTCTATTGAACCTTGAATGATGACTTGAAGAGTAAGATTAGCAGAGTTCAGGCGAAATCATTTGAGTTATTCGCCTCGACTAGAGGTTTTGAGTCGTATTCGCGATCGAAGGTTGGTGAACCTTCAAGTGAGAGAAGGGTTCTTTCTTATGGTGCTCCAAGTAAGAGGACTAAGGGTCCGAGTGCGAGCATGGGTGGTACACGGACGGGTATATCGGACTCGAGTGCGCCTAAGTGTTATAATTGTGGCATGAGGGGTCACAAGTCTTGGGAATGTTCGGTGCCAAAGGGTGATGGCATGGTGTGCTTCGTTTGCCAAGAGGAAGGACATCGTAAGTCAGAATGTCCCGAGTTAGCGGGGACGGGTGCGATAAGGAGACGTTAAGGTACGTTTCGTTTTAATAAATATGTCCTTCAATTATTTATTATGTGCCGTTGAGTTTGAGTTGGTTAAATGCATAGTGTTGTGCATGTTATTGATATGGGTGACGTTCCTAATGGAAGTACCCTATGGTGACGTTTTGATTGCTGGGCGAAGGGCGTAAGACTTGGCGTAACCAAGCATTCCTTAGTATTTGGGAAATGTTTCTACCAAGCCATGGAAATGAGTTTTGGTGTTCGGATGTTAGAGCGTATTCGCTCTCGTGTTGAAGTTGATGAACCATGAGGTTCGACGGGTGGGATGAAACCCGAGAAATCGAGTGTTTTGGATCTCGATGTATGTTAGTAAAGGAGTCTACGTGACGCGACATTAGGGTACCGAAGTGAAACCCTTAGTTACATGAGTAACTGGGTGAAGTTTGACAAGCCATAGCAATTGGATGATTGCGAGAGTAGAGCTGTGTAATTTGCGGTACACTTTTCGTTTGAAGTGTTAAGGATTGGTTGAAATCCTTCGTGTGCCGAAGATTGGAGTGAGATGTAGTGATGGGTCGTGTGAACCCAATTGTTGGTAAAGTCTACCTTTGGTAACATTGTACGGGTGCACGAGATGCGGTTATGGAACGTAATTTCAAGTGGGGGAGTTACACTCCCACACGAGGAGGTTTTAGTGTGAGATTTCGGACAATGCTTATGGTAGATCCGAAATTTGTGTCGGGACTTAGATTTGGTCGATTTGTGGTGGAGTACAATTTTGGTAAAATTGTACCTATGATTTTGGATTTGAATTATCACCAAGGTGGTAATGTGGTAAATCTCGTTGAGAGATAATGGACGGGTATGGCAAGCAAGGTGGAATCCCTCGGTTAAGGGATGTGCGTGGTGGATTCCCTTATAGAGAATTATTGTTTTGTGCCTATGTTCGATATAGGTGGTTCTGGCTCGATTGTGTGGATGGTTAGTGGTATCCGTAGGGTTCACTATAGTGTAGCAGAGCGCGATGTTGCACTACTCATTGTTTGAGGCCAAAAGTGCGTATGTGATTGATGAAGCATGACCTTCGGGGTCCGCTGACTTCATCATGAGATCGTTGATTGGTGAAGCAGGACTTTCGGGGTCCGCTGACTTCATCATGAGATCGTTGATTGGTGAAGCATGACCCTCGGGGTCCGCTGACTTCATCATGGGAGTATGTGATTGGTGAAGCATGACCGTTCGGGGTCCGCTGACTTCATCATGGGAGTAGTGATATATCGGTGAAGCATGACCGTTGACGGGGTCCGCTGACTTCATCCGGTGTTGAGTGATCTATCGGTTGTTTTATACACCGATGGTGGGGTCGTAAGGACCGTGTGGTGTGATCTATCGGTTGTTTTATACACCGATGGTGGGATCGTGAGGACCGTGTTGTGTGATTAGTGATGCGATAGCCATGTTTCGCTCACATGTTGTTACGGGTGTGACAATAGTCGATTTTGTACACCTTAGGATTAGCATTGCCATAGTCGTTTTGGGCGCTTTTAGTTTTAGCCGTTGCTTATGATGTTAGGATAGTGGCATATTGGTTGTATTGCGCACTACAAAGGATGTTTAGTGGTAAGTGTAATCCGTAAGGATTCATGTGGTTCGATCCTCAACGTTCGGATTGTTGACTTTAGGTTGAGACATGGTCGCTTTTAGCATTGTCCTTGGTAAAGGTACGCTAAGGAATTGATATCTTGGTACGAGATTGGTTGAGTTTTTCCCGAAATGGGGAAAAGAGCAGGTTTTAGTGCTCGGATAGTGGTTTTGATAAATCGCGGGTGACGATTTTAGTTGTTAAAGGTGATTCATTGGGAAGAATTGTCTAGGAAAGTTCAGATTGGAACTTAGGATTGAGGGCCGTTGAGTAGTTCTGGATTGGTTAAGTGGAGAAGATCACGAGGACGTGATCAAGTTTAAGTGGGGGAGAGTTGTAAGACCCAAATATTTATTGTACATAATGTATTTATGGTGTACGATGCGTGTTGGAAGTGTACGAAGCACGTACGTGTTGCTTGCTCGAACGTCGAAGGAAACTGGACGTTGTCTAAAGTGACAAGGTGTGTACGTATCTTTTCAACCCCAAATAAAGTTTGAGTTGATGTTTCAAAGCCTTACCATTGGAAAGAAAATCTTATTACGTTTTCAACGATATTTGATTCATCAAAAACGGAGCTACGGTCAAAAAGTTATGGCCAAAACAAGAAACTGAAAACTGACTTGAAGGTTGGAGCGGCGCTCCACCTTATGGAGCGGCGCTACGATCCCGTCTGATGCAATTTTCAGCTTTTTTAAAAGGTTTAAATGAGAGGTACTTTGGTCTTTTCATTTAGGGTCGGTTTAGGGTCACAAAAACTGATCTAGAACTCCATTGGAGCTCATTTCTCACCCACACAAACACTCTCATCCATATCCAGAGAGAGAGGAAGGGTTCTAGAGTGAGAGAGCTTGAATTAAAGAAGAAGGAGTTGGATTCTCACCAAAGCTCAGGTTTTAAAGTTGTTCTACTCGTCAACGGCATCATTTTGGTGGTATTGGTAAGTTCAAACTCCGAATTACATTTGTTAGATTTGATATTCAAGTTAGGGTTTGAGTTTGATTTGTTGTGAAACCCTCTTAGATGATGAAATGGATTTATGGTGATTAGTTATTCTTGTCACTTGGCGGGTTTTGGGTTGGTTGACGATTTGGCCTTGATTAGGCTTTAATCTTGAGTTTAATCACTAGGTTTAGTGATTATGAAAGTGTTGGAACCACTTTAGGTGAATTTGGGTTAACTAATTTTGACTAGAGTCAAAATTAGGATTTGGTGATGATTATGACCCAATTGTCGATCTAATAAGGTTTATAAACTTAAAATGGATTAAGTTGAAGTATAAAACCGAGTTAAATATGTTTTGGTGTCAAAACTCGCTAACGGCGCGATGTTGACTCCTTTGGGTCAAAATTAGGGTTTAAGTGTCATTATGGGCAAGATAGGTGTTTAACACCTATGATTGGATTTAATTGGCATATTAGGACCATTCTTACTTGTATTAGTGATTATTGGTTAATTTGGGCGCGATTGGTGCTTGGAAGTGCATTTGGGTCGAAATTGCACTAGTTGTCAATTTGGGTTGATTTGTATATCCACCCTAATTGTGTTACTTGTTATGTGATAAACGGAATAGGTACATTCCATCGGCGATTGCAGATTATTCGGTGGCATTCTTCAAGGCGACAAGGTGAGTGTTAATATCCTATGTGCATATGTATGTGTAGGATGGGTGCGGGTCGGGTGAAGTGGTTCTCGGTCATAGAGCTCACTTCACATATAGGTGGATTGATGGACTTGTGTATAGGTCCTATTGGCACGGTTGTGCATTTTGGTTGACCACCTTTGACGAGGTGCACACTTTGTGTGTACGTTATCACATGGGCGGGTGATGTGGATTATATAACCCCAATGGAGAAGGGTTAATATTGTGAGTGGAATAATTATGCGTTCATGTTTATGGCGTATTTGTTTGTCGATGTTATGGTAGCATCGAGTGTGAACCACGAGCCGGTAGCACTATAAAAATAAATGTGAACCACGAGCCGGTAGCATCGAGTGTGAACCACGAGCCGGTAGCACTATAAAAATAGATGTGAACCACGAGCCAGTAGCATCGAGTGTGAACCACGAGCCGGTAACACTATAAAAATAGATGTGAAACACGAGCCGGTAGCATCGAGTGTGAACCACGAGCTGGTAGCACTATAAAACGAGGCGTGAACCACGAGCCGGTAGCACTATAAAAGAGTATGACTCAAATACATATGGTGTGAACCACGAGCCGGTAGCACCATAGCGTTATGGTTAACCATATTGTGTTTGTGATTGTTTAGCATGTTAAATATTGTATACGTATAATGTTGTATTTTTGTGATGTAGCTAACCCTCCGGGTGTAGCTTATTGGCATTTGTTCACATTGTCGTTGGTGAACTTACTTATTGTTGATGTTGTTAGCTTGTTGCTTAGTGATCGTACGGTATGCTTAGATTAGCTTGCCTTTATGCTTGGATGCTTCGGTATGCGGTATTTGTTTATTTATGTGGCGTGTCCATTTTATGCATATATATGTATGTAGTATATTCTCACTCACTAAGCGTTAGCTTACCCTCTCGTTGTTGACATTTTTATAGATTGCATGGACGCGGCGGCTCGGGTAAGTGCGGAGACTAGTGGACTTGCGTAGTTGCTTTAGAGGCATGCTTTTGGATTCAATTAGGATTGGGTAGCGCATCCCCAATCGCCATGCTCAGCTTTATTTTGTATTAAAAATCATGTGGTTGAAAACTTGTATTTTGTACGAAAGTTGTAAAACGGCCGATGTGGGCCCGGTCTCGTAAAACTTATTTTATGAATGGAACGTGTTAGTTTTTCATATATGAATACGTTGTGAAAAGCGTTTTGTCTAAATACGTCGGGAAGTGGTCAAACATTTTCATGTTTTTGACTTTTTGGGACAGCAGCCTGTCCAGGCCTTTTTGCCCGCCGCGCAGAAGGTTGGCGCGCCGCGCCAATAGCTGTGCAACAAAAATAAATTTTTTTTTTGTGATACTTTAAGCGGGTTCGAACGTGGTTTGGTTTGGGTTGTTACAGGCCCATAGATCTATCTTTAGGATTCTCGTCAATTAGGGGTACTGTTCCCTAATTCTTAGGTTACCAAGCTAAAAAGGGGCATATTCGATTCGATAATCCAACCATAGAATGTAGTTTCGATTACTTGTGTCTATTTCGTAAAATATTTATAAAAGCAGCGCATGTATTCTCAGTCCCAAAAATATATATTGCAAAAGCATTTAAAAAGGGAGCAAATGAAATTCACAATCCAAAATTTTGTAGTAAAAATATTCATACGACGAAACTGAACAATGCAGGGTTGGCCTCGGATTCACAAACCTATATCATTCATATATATATATATATATATATATATATATATATATATATATATATATATATATATATATATATATATTAACACATATAATTGTAATCGAACAAATTTATATATTATATCTTAAATTATATACCTTATATATTTAATTTGTATATATATTTAAAATAATTAATATTTATATAGTTTTATATATATGTAATTATTATTATAGTAAAAATCAATAATTTGTTATATGTAATATTTATATAATTATTGTTAATATGTTTATTCTAAGATTTTATGTAATACTAATATAATTATATTATGTATCAAGTATGTTTTTATGTATTTACTATTTATTTGATAAAATAATGTAAATAAATCATGTTAATGATAAAAGTAATTATAATAATGATAATACTAATAACGATAAACTAAAATGATAGTTTTAATAAGAATGATAATTTTAAAAATAATAATAATGATACTAATTAGCAAAAATGATAATTTTAATAATATTTATAATAATCTTACTAATCATGTTAATATTAATGATAATAATAATAATAATTATCGTGATCAATTTTTAAACTTATGACTATAGCTTCTAAAACTTTTAATTCCTAATTCTAACACACTAATCTCACATTTTTCTTAATATCATAATATTATCATTAGCATTTGTAATAATAATATAATATAACAATATTAATAATAATTTTAATAATACTAATAATAATAATAATAATAATAATAATAATAATATAAATAATAATAGAATGATAAATTATACCATAATTCATGATATCATCATCATAACATCGTCATGATCATCACATCATCATCATCTTATCATTATCCTACATCGTTCATCATAACCCTTAACATAATCATGATCAACACTCGTATCGTCTCCATTTTAATATCGAACTCATCATATATCATCCATAACTATCATCATAATCATGTCATCATCATCGTTATTACGTATATTGTTATTATCATATTAATTATCATCGTGATTTCGTGAACATCCTTATCGTTCATCAACAACGTTGTATCATCACTATCCTATATCATCATCAACTTCACCTTAATCATCATCATACAATCATATAACAAAATTGTAACAACATTATGAATATCATTATACATATTATCTTCATTATCGATGGCACCACATATCATCATCATATATCAAACTTCTCGACCCAAAAGATCTCGGCCCAACATAAAAGATAATTGGGTCACGGCTCAACTAAAACAAATAAACTTCGGCCCAATCATTTAAACAAGAGGATTCGGCCCAATTAAAAAACAGAAGCCCAATCAGAAGTTTTAAACGTGTAGCATCAGTTTAATAGCTCGACAGGAAATTAATGGGTGGGGTTGTTTGCCTATTGGATGTCGGCCACAAAAAAATAATAATCACGAAGTAGGAATCAGAAAATAGCTAATCAGTGTGGCAGTCCTTCATCATAACCGATCCACTTATTCACCATCATCTTCGTTACTGATTGGAAAACGGAAAAAGAACTGTAGCAGCGATTTAAATGGGTGAGTTGTAGGTTTATTTCGATGGTTTGGTGATGGTGATCGAATGGTAGAGCAGTAGCAGTAAACTACTATGATAATTGTTTATGGATTGATGGGTGTCGATGGTGGTGAGCAGTAATAGTAGCGGTGATGGAGTGAGGTGGTGATGGTGTGTGTTCTCATGGTGGTTGCTTGCAACAGTCGAAGGAATAGAAAAACAGTAGGGTGTCGAGTGTGGACTGTGGTGGATGGTAATCAAAGTTCAAGAGGGTTTAGGAGGGAGAGAGGGGAGAAGGTGGCGAGAGGGTGGTCATGGAAGAGGATGGTTACACGATGGTTTTCAAATAGAAACAGGAGAGAAACAGCAATGTTCAAAGAGTGAATATTTTCGAACAACATGAGTGGTTTTTGGGTTATTATGGTGATAGTGATTTATGGTGATCGAAGAAGGGGTTTTATGGTGTTTTTTCTACTGCAAAACAGTGACATTCGAGCAGGAACAGAAGGACGTAGCAGTGGTTTATTACGGTTCATCTTCTACTTTAATTCATCATCGTGAGTTTTCATATTATCAATGTTACTTCAATAGTTGCAGTGGTGTTAGTTGTGAAACTGAATTAGAAACATAATGAATGGAAACAGTGATCGTTTATTGGTGTTTCTTGGTGGGTTTTTAAATATCGAATAGAAACAGAAAAACAGTGATAGTACAGCAGCTTGGTTTGTGTTTATGGAGCTGTAGATCGTGTTTTGTCGTGTTGATAATGGTTGTGAAAGTTGTCGATGGACGTGATCAAGGTGGTTGATAAAATGAAGGTGGTGTTCGGTTGCTCACGTCTAAAACAGAAAGAGAACCGAGAGTGAGAGAGGAGAGGGAGCAAGTGGTCGGGGATGGTGGTTGTTGATGGTGGGGTGGCGGTGATGGTGGTGGCAGTGAAGTGGCGATGGAAGAAGAGTGTGAAGGTGATGATGATTGATCAAGACTCATGTATGTGTGTATATTTTATATATATGTGCATATCATGTATATATATACATAAACTTGTAGTTTAGTTGTGAAGAAAGACAAAAATATAATACCAATCATTCAATCTAAAAAGCACAGTTAGCAGCTGGGTCTATAACTTTTGTGCTGACGTTTTTTTTATTTTTTGTTTTTTTATATATGTGTGTATATTTTTTTTAATTTTTTTTATTTAATATCATTATTATTATAATTTTGATTATTATCATGATTATTTATTATTATTATATTTATCAATATTATTATTATTATTATTATTATTATTATTAATAATAACATTAATATTAATATAGTTATTATTATGAGATATTATTACTATTATCATTAAGAAATATTATTATTAATATAAATTATTATTAACATTATAGTTATTAGAAAATAATACAACTTATTACATTAATCTTAAATAATATTATTAATATCAAATTTTTTTTATAATATTATATTTATTATTATTAATTATATTATTAATATTATTAAATTTTAATTAATTATAATTATCAATTCCTAATATATAAGATCTTGCGTACGATTAGAGAATCAAAATTTGTTTGGTGTCTCAATCCAACTATATTCCGACTTTGTTTCTGTCTCTAATCAGTTATCAATCTTTATCAAGTCGTACAAATTGTTGAATTTAACCAAGTGACTTTTGTTTTTTATATTCCTGAACGAATATTATTGTTAATCAAATTAGGATATAAATCCATCGAATGGCGCTGTATTATTAGTTAACTCACTTTGTTTCTTCATCGCCATTATCAATTAGCAAGTTAACAATTTTAAAGTAATCGAATTAAACCCAAAATAACCAAGAACACCCAAAACCGTCCCCTGTTCTTGCTTCATTTAATCAATAGCTAAACTTCGTAACTTATTTCAAAATGTAATATTGCAGTATGGTTAGTAATCCTTTATTCAATCTTTCTGCAAATTATGAGGTTCCAATTCTTTTTAATGTTTGAGAATTTTGGAGTCAAAGCTTTTGTTTAAAAAGTCAAACGTTTTGTTCAATGAGAAATTCGAGTTCAATTGGATGTTTCAAGTTCAATTGAAGATGTAGGAAGTTTCTAATAAGAGATTAGAACCTTTTTCATGTTAAAATTTTTAGCTTAAACAATCTAGAATTTGAAAACTAATTTTGAGTTCATACTCCATTTACAGCGAACTGTTACAGCAATGTTTTTATTTTTTTTCTTTTCGTTTTAACTAACTCAATCAACCAGTAATTGTTTCGGTTTAGATCATAAGACCTAAGTTAAATGAGATTGTTCCCTGATCGATTCATATAATGAAGAGGATGAAGAACATAGCAAATTGGTTAAATAAAAGTTAGTGTGTAATAAAAGCAGAAAAACAGATGACAGCGTGATGGTTGGGTGTTGGTGCGAATGAGCGAGAGGTCTCGGGTTCGATCCTGGTTTGGGTCATTTTCTTTTTAGAAGAACTTGTGAGGTAGTTTTTCATTTAAAAAAATTATTATTATTACTATTATTATTATTATTGTTGATGTTATTTTTATTATTGTTGTTATTGGTATTATAATTAATATTTGTTATTATTATCATTATTTGTTAGTATTATTATGAATAATGAAACTTAGGGTTATTATTATGTTTATCATTATTAATTAGTGTTATTACAAGTATTATAATTATTAATACTATTATTATTACTAATATAAGTATTATTATTATTATTATTATTATTATTATTATTATTATTATTATTATTATTATTATTATTATTATTATTATTATTATTATTATTATTATTATTATTATTATTAGGATCATTATTAGTATTAGTATTATTATTATTAGGATCATTATTAGTATTATGATAAAAATAATAAAAGTTACCATTTATTATTACTAACAATTAAAAATTACAAATATAACTACTATTATTATTATCATTATTACTAATAGTATTATCATTACTAGTATTATTATATTAGTATTAATATTATCATTAATATTACTAAAATTAAATACTAATATTATAAATCTTGCCATTTTAATATTATTATCAATATTATGAATATTATTAGTATTATTAATATTATTATAAAAAATGATACAATTTATTAGTAATATCATAAAAAAATTAGTATTATTATCATTTTAAAAATAGTATAACTATTATTATTAACATAAGTATATTAATAATGTTATTATCATTATTTTTATCATTACTACTATTAACTTAGTATAATTAGAACTACTGTTTAGGTAAACGAATGAAATACATAAATATATATATTTAACACATATAACATAACAAAATATTTTTATTATATAAAAGGAATACATGAAATATAAATATATTATTAATATAAAAATAACATCATTAATAAGTTATATATATAAACTTATTAGATTACAATTATGTATATTAATAAATATACAAATGATATAGGTTCGTGAATCCGAGGCCAACCTTGCACTTGTTCAATGCTGTCATATGCATAATTACAACGAAATACAGTATTGTGAGTTCATTTGATCCCTTTTACTCTTTACATTTTTGGGCTGAGAATATATGCGCTGCTTTATAACTGATTTACAACTGTTTTATTAAATGCCTTTGAAATCTATAATTTTGATCTGAGAATACATGAACTGCTTTTATAAATGATTGACGAAATAGACACAAATATTCAAAACTACATTCTATGATAGGATTATTTGGATTCAGAGGTTCGATTTCTATAAAGATTGTATTATCGACCATCGGTGAGATGATTTTGTCATTGCACGCACGCATTAGCTCCCGAAATGGTTCGATTTTGTAGTTAGTAACGGAGAGATGATTTTGTCATTGCACGCACGCATTAGCTCCCATTTTAGCTACCATCAGCGAGATGATTTTGCATTGCACGCACGCATTAGCTCCCGATGTATTGTATGGTATTGTATTCGGATTTGTAGTTAGTAACGAAGAGATGATTTTGCATTGCACGCACGCATTAGCTCCCGTTTTAGCTACCCTCTGAGAGATGATTTTGCATTGCACGCACGCATTAGCTCCCGTTGTAAAATTATATTGTATTAACTACCACGGTGAGATGATTTTGCATTGCACGCACGCATTAGCTACCGTTGGCTAGTTGTTTTGAAAGGTTTCGGTTTTCTTCATATGAATGATTTTACAGCAGGAGTAAACCTGCACAGATTGTTTTCTAAATATGAGTATCTTGTGGTCTATTATACTATTGGAAATGATTATTTATGATAAACTAATGAACTCACCAACCTTTTGGTTGACACTTTAAAGCATGTTTATTCTCAGGTATTAAATTAATTTTCCGCTATGCATTAGCTCATTTTAAGGATATTACTTGGAGTCATTCATGGTATATTTCGAAAGACGTTGCATTCGAGTCGTTGAGTTCATCAAGATTATTATTAAGTCAATTATAGTTTGATGTATTATGAAATGGTATGCATGCTGTCAACTTTCGTTGTAAAGAAAGTTGTCTTTTAAAAACGAATACAATGTTCGTAAAATGTATCATATATAGGTCAAATACCTCGCGATGTAATCAACTATTGTGAATCGTTTATAATGTATATGAACAGGTCATTTCAAATTAAACAAATTTATTACTATTATGCTGTTTAACCTAGTTGCATGCAATTCAAATTAATAAGTTTGATGGACTAGATCTAAACAAGTAGCATGAATCGAATAATAGATTATCGGATTAAGTACTATTCAACCCTAGAATCATGTTATTTAATCATTAAGCATGGCAAACAAGTGTATTTAAGCAAAAAAGATTCGAAACAGTTCAAGTACTATTACAGAAACTTGACCATACAGATCTGAAAAAGAACCAAAAACTGTACGGATAAAACACACGAAGCCGGCGGCTTGCTCCCAACCAAGCCGGCGGCTTGGGGTTGTGATGCCTGCGGCTTCATCTGATTCCCAGATGAAGTTCAGTTTTTGTCCATGTAACCACTATGAACGTTTAGTTCATAGCAGAAGACGAACAGAAACAATAAAAATAAATAAAATAAATTAAACAATAAACTAAGGATAGAATCATACCTTAAAATGGTAGATGCAAGAAACTTGAATTAAAAACTTGAATGATTCTTGTTTACAATGAATAAATCTAATCTAAGGGTTTAGAGAAAACCCAAAAAAGAAAAACGAACTAAACAGAATTATTGAATTTCTGAAACTGCATATGAAAACTGAGATCAGAGGCCTTTATTTATAATGTTCAGAGACGGTGGCCAAGCCGGCAGCTTCAGTGGGAAGCCGATGGATTTTCTTAGGTCAGGTGACTCCTTCTGCAAGTTTAACTTTATCCACAAGCACAAATCTTTTAATCGTCATAATTAAGCCGGCGGCTTTGTGGAAGGCCGGCGGCTTCAGTGATCCGCCAAATCTTTCTGATTTTGTTTCCATTTTTACTTGAATTTGGTCGGCAAGTCGAGAAACTGTGTCCAATAGGCCGGCAGCTTCAGGATGAAGCTGGCGGCTTCCTTTGCTTTTTACTTGATCAACAAGCTCTTTCAACTTTACAGAGATTCTGGAACATTCTGACATATTTATCTCCAAGCCGGTGGCTTCCTTGGCTCCTTGCCAGTGGATTCCTTAGCCTTTCTGTAATTTTCTGTGTTTTTTGATCCTGTTTGATACATAACTTTGATAAAATCTTTAGAAATACCTTTTTTCCCATTTTACCCATTTCAACGTGTTTTCAGATTAAAATGCCTTTAAAATACTAAGATAACTCCTCAAAATGTTATTAAAAAACTGTATAATTTAGGAGTTATCAGCACCCATCATGATAGCTCCTGATTGGAGCTTACCATTTGAAATCATGTGTGATACGAGTGAGTTTGTGGTTGGAGTTTTACTAGGACAATGAAAAGATAAGCACTTTCATCCAATCTATTACACCAGCAAAACCTTAACCGGAGCTCAAGAGAATTACACCACTATGGAAAAGGAGCTGCTAGCAGTAGTTTTCGCCTTCGACAAATTTCGTTCATATCTCATCCTGTCTAAAACTACAGTTTACACAGACCATTCAGCCCTAAAATATCTGTTCACTAAGAAAAATGCTAAACCATGACTCCTACGATGGATCTTACTCCTTCAAGAATTCGATATTGAGATTAAAGATAAGAAAGGAGCAGAAAACGTCGCAGCAGATCATCTTAGTCGTTTGCAGAACCCGGCGATGGAACAACTTGTTGGGCAAGATATTAGAGACAAATATCCGGAAGAACGGCTTATGAGCTTAGGACAAGCCAACATGGGATCACAATTCACTGATACTCCTTGGTACGCTGACATAGCCAACTACCTAGTTCCTGGAGTGGTACAGAAAGGAATGAGCACATCCCGAAGAAAGAAGTTCTTCAGGGATGCTAAGTACTACTACTGGGAAGATCCGTACCTGTTTAGAATTTACCCTGATCAGATAATCACGAGGTGCGTAGATGAGAAACAAGCAACAGGGATTCTTCGCCAATGTCACCACGTACCAACTAGAGGTCATCATGGAGTAAAATTAACCGCAAGAAAAGTCTACGAATCAGGATTTTATTGGCCTTCTAAATTCCGAGATGTGCAAGAGCTTGTAAAGCATTGCGAGGCTTGTCAAAGATAAGGTATTATCTCTATGAAGAATGACATGCCTCGGACTAATATCCAAGCTTGCGAAATCTTCGATATATGGGGATTAGACTTTATGGGGCCGTTCTCCAAGTCTAATGGGAAAGAATATGTCCTCGTAGCAGTAGATTACGTCTCCAGATGGGTCGAAGACCAAGCATTTCCATCCAATGATGCCAAGGTCGTCACCAACTTCCTGAAGAGACTCTTCTGCCGATTCGGAGCTCCCCACACTATAATAAGTGATAGAGGCACATACTTCTATAATACTATGACGACCCTCAATTTTCCATTTCTGTTTACTGTTCCATTATTAAAACTTCTTGTACTCATGAACTTTATTCAACAAAGCTTTGATTAAATAATAATGTTTGATCGATATTGTCTATTAATATAAGTTATGTATTTTGTGTGATATTTTATATATAAAGTTATATGTAATATAAATGTGACTTTATGTGAATTAACGTAAACTAAATGGGACCAAAATAAATTAATAAAAGTTAGGGGTTAATAATTAAACAAAATGTAATTAAATAAAATGTAGCCCAATATATATATATATATATATATATATATATATATATATATATATATATATATATATATATATATATATATATAATGTACATAAATAAATAATGCCGTGAAAAAAAAATATATAAATATGTATTATATAAATCAGCTGCTAGAATTAAGGGGTGAAATACTTGATCTCTAAGTATCCATAAATCCTAGTCTAATGCAAATTAGTGTGCTTGATCACCAAGAAATCTTAGGAACCTAGTGCAATTAGGAAACCCAAACTCACCTATAAATACTAATAATGCTCCAAATGAACATATATTTAGGCTCAATATCCTTCCAATATGTAAAGCTTTTAGTTGTAATTGTACTATTTTCAAGTAATAATCGTTTAAATAAATAAGTGTGAAGACAAAAGAAGAAAACGACAATTTGAAGATGCAAATGACCAAAAAGCTCAAATGTACAAGATATAATTCAAGTGGTTCAATTTATTGATGAGAAACATCCAAAAATGACAAGAGTACAAGTCGCGAAACGCAAAGTACAAGATATTAAATCGTACGAAAGGACGTTCAAAAATCCGAAACCGGGACATAAACTGAGCATCAACGCGCAAGTTAACGGAGCTAAAATTACAAGTCAACTATGTACAAGAATATAATATAATATATATATATATAATTATATAAAATTATATTATATATATATATATATATATATATATATATATATATATATAAAACATTGGCAAACTAGAAAACAAAAACATGTGAGCTGATCCAGCTGGCCATGCGATCGCATGGCCAGGATGCCTATAACCCATGCGATCGCATGGCACCCAAAGTCAGGCCAAGTGCTATAAATTGCAACGAATTCAGCGAGTTGTGTACACCATATTTTCTTTCTTCCTCTATAAAGAAACATATATATTTATATTTATAATATTAAGTTTAAATTAAGTTTAATAATAATTGGGTTAATGTAAGAAATGTTTTAAGGTTTTGTAAGTCGGAACTCTGTCCGTGTAACGCTACGCGATTAATCACCACTGTAAGCTATGTTCTTCCTTTTTAAATTAATGTCTCATAACTAAGTTATTATTATGCTTATTTAAGCCGAAGTAATCGTGATGTTAGACTAAATATTAAAATGGGGTTATTGGATTTTGTACCATAATTTGGGTTTGGACAAAAGATTGACACTTGTGAATATTGGACTATGGACTATTAATAGATGGGGGTATTGTCTAATTGAATGACAACTCATTGGAATCTGTTGAAACTATCTTCAAATTAGTTAATCTAATAATTATTAAATAATTATGCATGTCATATTTAGTGACGTTTATACGACATCTTTTACTAATAATTTAATTTAATCAATTGGATTGGGTAATTTATTATTCATTATGGCCAAGTGAATAAATTAATGTATCATGGACTATACAAGGGTAATTGGTGTAATTGTTAATAAAGTATTAAAACCTTGGATTATACGCAGTCGATAACCTGGTGTAATCATTAAACAAAGTATTAAAACCTTGTTACAGTTCGAATCCCTAATTAGTTAGAATATTTAACTTCGGGAATAAGGTTAATTTGACGAGCATTTTATAATTATGACCGATGAACTATTATGGACAAAAACAATATAGGTTTTAAATAATCCAGGACAAATGACGATTAACCCGGAGTAATAAGTTAAAATCAAAACGTCAAACATCATGGTTACGGAAGTTTAAATAAGCATAATTGTTATATTTTATATCTCATCGTACTTTTATTTACTGTCATTTATTTATTGTCATTTTAAATATTGTTATTTATTTTAAACATTTTAATTATAGTCATTTATCTTTACGCTTTATTTACAATCGACAAACCGGTCATTAAAAGGTAAATCCCCCCTTTTATATATTATTATTGCTATATATAATTATATATATTTTATATAAATATAGTTGTTAAAAATATAGTACGTAATCACTAGCTCCCTGTGGAACGAACCGGACTTACTAAAAACTACACTACTCTACGATTAGGTACACTGCCTATAAGTGTTGTAGCAAGGTTTAAGTATATCCCATCTATATAAATAAATAAAACTTGTATCGTATTTCGTCATTTTTCGTAGTAAAAATATAGTATATTTCGTACTACCCCTCTCACACATCAAGTTTTTGGTGCCGCTGCCGGGGACCCGGCGAAAGGCTATATTTTAAAAACTATATTTTTGTAAAAATATATTATTTCTTATTTCTTAAAATATTTTGTATTTACAATAAGTGTTAAAAAAATAATAAAATATATTTATATATATAGTTTTAAGAACTTTATTTATAAAACTAAAAAATACTTTTATTTTTAAGATTTTAAAATATAAGTTTATTATATTTTATATAAATATTCTAAATATATATTTTGTAAAATTAAAATCAAATAAATATTAATTATTAAAATTTAAACTGGGCCTAACCCGAATTAAAGCCCAATCCCTTTCTAGAATTGCAGACCATGCGACCGCATGGCTGTATAACCTCAACCTCATGCAATCGCATGAGATGAGGTGACAGGTCTGAAAACCTAGGACGTACGATTAAGGTTTGTGTTTAATAATTATTATTATTAATTAATTATTAATTAGGGTTTTAGTTATTTAATTAAATTTTAATTCTAGTTTTAATATTTAATTTGTAATATTAAGTTTTAATTAGTTTTATTAATTATAAAATTAATACTTTTATAAAATAATAATATAAAAATAATATTTTTATAAAAATATGTAATTTTATCATTTTTTGTATCTTTTTATTATTTAGTACGTAGTTTATAATTATCGTTCGTAATTAGTTTTAAACTTAGTTTTTGCTGTAGTTATTTTATATTTCTCGATTTTTAGGCTTTGCCGTAAAATCCCTTAAGTGCTTTTTCTTTAAATTAAGATTTAGGCGCTTTAGAATTTTACGACGTCGCTTATCTCTTTATATTTAATAGATTTTAGTGCCCTTCTAAGTAATTGCCGATTTTTCTTTTAGAATTACATTTTCAGTGCCTTTAGATTTAAGACTTTAGTTGCTACTTTTAAGTATTTAGTTTTTAGACTTTTAAGTTTTGACGTTTTACTTTCTTTTTATTATTTTTTGACTTTTATTTTTTGACGCTTATTTTCGACCTCTTATTTCTCGACGCGCTTTTTCTTTCTCATTTCTACGCTCTAGTTTTTAGGACATAGAATTTTCTTTATTTTCTTTAAATATCGACGAAAAATTATTTTAAGCGGTTAATAGTTGGATTTGTTAGTGGCGAGTTGTGGGCTTCCGATTTAAAGGGTCCTGGCTACCTGCTGCATCTATTGGCTATTCGAAACGTGGGCAAAATCAGAAAAGTCTATTAATTTGATAACTTATATAATTTTTATCTTTATAACTAATAGGATATTCAGTGAATGCACCGAGCAAAACGTTCACCACCTGTAACTCGATCAAGACATCTAGCCAATATTGTCGTCGTTGATTTTTCTTTAGAATCATCAACTAGTCGACCAAGTACTCCAATTCAAATTTCCGATAATCCATTTTTTGAACCAATCTCACAATTGAGAACCCGGAGGATATTCAGGGACAATTCAGAGATCCTGAACCACTAAGCATTCCTCCTGAACCACAAATTACTCATCCAGAGGTTGTCAAGGAAGAAACCATTAAATCAGAATCCTCTAGTGATTCAGATTCAACAAATTCAATCATGGAAAATCAGGAACCTCTAAGTATGGAAGATCGAATGAGAGCTACACGCACTGGCCAAAGTCATGCCATTACTCAACCAGACATTAATGCGCCAGATTATGAAATCAAAGGACAAATCCTAAACATGGTAACTAATCAATGCCAATTTAGTGGTACGCCAAAAGAAGATCTAAACGAGCATCTTCGAACCTTTAATAGGATCTGTACTCTATTTAAATTCAGAGAAGTTGAGGATGAACAGATCTATCTCATGTTATTTCCCTAGACTTTAAAGGGAGAAGCCAAAGATTGGTTAGAATCGTTACCTGAAGGAGCGATTGATACATGGGATGTTTTAGTTGAGAAATTTCTTAAAAGATTCTTTCCGGCATCTAAAGCCGTGAGACTTCAAGGAGAAATTGTTACGTTCGGGCAAAATCCAAATGAAACATTATATGAGGCGTGGACAAGATTCGGAAAGTAATTGAGAGGATGTCCTCAACACGGTTTAGACATTTATCAAATAGTACAAATATTCTACCAAGGTGTTGACGTTGCTACACGAAAAGACATCGATACAGCATCTGGTGTTTCCATTATGAAGAAAACCGCAACTGAAGCTCACAAAATCATTGATAACACAGCATCCCACTCGCATGAATGGCATCAGGAAAAAGATATCTTTCATTCATCTAAAGCGGCTAGAGCCGATTCTAGCCATGACTTTGATTTCATTTCCGCAAAAATAGATTCTTTCGAGAGACGAATGGAAAAGATGACTAAAGATATTCACGCAATACGAGTCAATTGTGAGCAATGCGGTGGACCACACTTAACGAAAGATTGTCACATTGAGCAAACGATGGAACAACGTGAGAATGTATCTTACATGAACCAAAGGCCGGGAAATAATTATCAAAATAATTATCAACCGCCAAGGCCAAACTTCAATCGAAATCAAAACATTCTTTACAATTCAAATGGACCCAACAATAACTCATATAACCAACAAGGTCCGAATAACCAACCAACTCAAAACAACACTTTCAATCAACAAAGACCTGGCTTGTATAAACCACCACAACAAACCGAAGAGAAAAGGCCAAATCTGGAAGAAATGATGGCAAAGCTAATGGAATCTCAAGCACAATTTATTACATCTCAAACCCAAACGAATGAGAGGTTTGATCAGTCATTAAGAACTCAACAAGCTTCCATTTTGAATATAGAAAAACACGTAGGTACTCTTGCTAGCATGATGAGTGAGAGGGAACAAGGAAAGCTACCGAGTAATACTGAAGTAAATCCTCGGAATGAGAATGTTAACATGGTGTCAACAAATTTTGAAATACCAGCACCAGAAGATGGGAAGGTTTTAGATGTGAGTAACAATGAAGAAGTTACACCACCACCACCACCCGAGTATGTAAAACCAGTGGTGGCACCATACAGACCACCCATCCCGTTTCCAAGAAAAGGAGTTGAGTATGAGCAATTGATAGGTAATAAAGTTTGTGATACCTTTGGAAAGAAGAAGAAGAATAAGAAAGTGCAAGAAACAAAAACCGTAAAAATAAACCCGGTAAAGACAGTTCCATCAAAACCTCCACCCAGGTTAGGTGATCCGGGTGAATTTATTGTTCCTTGTCTACTTAGTGATTGTGTCATGTATGATGTACTAGCAGATTTAGGTGCGAGTATAAGTGTTATGCCTCTTTCATTATACAAGAGATTAGGTGTAGGTGAGTTAAGTCCAACGGAAATGAGTGTTCGACTCTTTGATCAAACTATTAAACACCCAGTTGGAATTGCTGACAACCTACCCGTTCAAGTGGGTAATTTAACCTTTCTAGTCGAATTTGTTGTTATTGACATAGAAGAGGACTCAAACATTCCTCTCATTTTAGGTCGACCATTTTTAGCGTCCACCGGAGTGTTATTTGATGTAAGAAATGGTAGAATGACACTTAGTGATGGTGACAAATCGGTCACCTTTGTGATTCGAAAGTCTAAATCTCCACCAACCAAAACCGTTGAACCAACAAAAAAGATTGGTAAGAACCATGTTGTTTTACCAACTCCAACGGTAGTGCTTAACAATAATAAAACGCCTAAGTGTGGGGAAGATGAAGTAACACCTAATGATGACTTGATAACAAAGAACCCCGTTGTTGATACGAAATTAAATGACCCCGTTATTAATAGTTCAATGAAGAAACTTATTAAACGGATTCACGATGCTAGAACCAAGGGGAACTTTAAGTTATGTAACCGGTTAGTATCCAATCTATCGCCTAAAGAAAAGTCGAAACTAGTTGAATTTGTGGATATTACACAAGAATTCGACCAATGGCTTAAAGCAAAAGTCACAGATATGCAAGTTGATTATGGTCCAAGAAAAATTGACAATGAAGTTAACCACAATTTCGACACCACAGCTACCTAAGTGTGGGGAGATTCAAATGTTCTAAAAACAAAATGCTGTCTAGAGTTAGTTATTCTGTTCTCATGTAGTTCCGAGAATGGAATCCGATTGGTCTTTTCTACTAGCAGACACTAAAGAACTAGTTTTCTCCCCCCATTCTGAATTTTTTGTTTTGTAGGTTTTGTATAAAATTAATATGTTTTTTAAAAAAAAAAATTTAACTTTTGTGTGAATTTAAAAACAAAAATTTACTTTATTTCATTAAGTTTAAAAAAAATTTTCTAAAATTCATCGAAAGTTAAAGACTAGGTCATGGAACCGAAATTGCTTTACCCGAGGGCGGGGCGAAAAATTTTATTATCATTATTTTAATATTATTGATCTAAAGTATGCAAAAAAAAATTTTATATATATATATATATATATATATATATATATATATATATATATATTTTGTAGTTTATCTTATGTAAAACAGGGTAAAACAGCGCACTTTCAAAGACTGGCATTAAGTTCAGCAAAAGCTACTAATTTTGACGATAAGAAGCAAAACATATGTGAAATTACAACAAAAGGAATGAACGATGAGGCGCGCCATCTATCATTCGACGAGCTTAGTAATTACAAACTGGGTATTTTTAATCACTTTTCTACACTAATCACCCTCATGAATTTATACTTATAGTCTGATTTTATGCAAATGAGGGCATTGCATGATCTCAAGTGTGGGGAAGGGTTATAAATTCTCTCGGGTTTACACTTGGTTTAATTGCCAAATTTTATGAAAATTTGAAAAAATTTCAACTAAATGAATTCAAAATCATGTTTATACATATTTATGAACGATAAAACTAGGTTATAATACGGAAATTATTGTTACCTCAGAGAGAGCATAAATGGAGAAACAACCCAAAACACTTGAATTCATTTAAAATGGAATAAAGGAGAATAAAAAGGCAAAGAAAAGAATAAATAAAAGCTAAGTGTGGGAAGAAATTATCAAGTTCTTTAAAACATATATCACATATTTTGTACAAGATTATTGCAGGTACTTTTGCTTTGGACTAAACTAATCAGTTTTACCCGATTTACTGTAATATATTTGAAAGAAAGATGGATCTACACGATGAATCAATTCCATCATTAAAAGGAAGTAAAGTCTTCCAAAAAAGATACGCACTTCTCGATTTAGGTCAGGAAGTTGTCGTCCAGACCAGCTGTAGGTTGACGAAAAATCTAGAAAAGTCATCTCTAAAATCAGCAGGAAATCCACGGACCTCATCGTCAAACAGGGTCGCCAAGTGGTTAGACTTATCCTATCCATGAGAGGATCTGTCTCGTAAAATAGGGAGGGTGCTGTGCAAATTAGCTTGATAAGACTAATGAATCAGACCTCCAGAAAAGGATAATCTCATTAAAGATCAAAAATCAGCTTTTAAGCCTGATATTACTCAATCCTTGAGATTGACTTTAAAGATTGAGAATTACAAACTCATAGAATTCGATGATATCTAAACTCGAGCTTGAACGAGAAAATATTTTGATCAAATTAAAACCGATTTATTTTCAGAAAATCCATTTTCAATGCGTTCATTACCATTGAACGTTAAATCCTAAGAATTCACCTGGAATTCATTAGGTCACCTGAACCAAATCGGGTGTCAACCGTAAGAACAGTGGTTGCAGAGCATGGTCGAAGACAGGACCTTGTGCCAAACCGAAAAATTATAGGGTGAGCTTTACTATTTCTCCTACAAAGGATAGTAATTGCATCCGACACGTTGTGGACCATGAACATCTGCATGTCATTAGACATTGCCTTAACAGTTGCTTGTTCATCGCTTTCCTTTACAACCGGATGGTAGTTTACCGAAAGGTAATATACGGAACAAGTATACTGGACGTGTTGCTTTCCTAATACAAGGATTAGCAAGTGGGTGGCACAAAACCACAAGTTTTGATCTAAAATTTTAAAATCTGAAACCCACAAAAACATTTTGCAACACCGTTGAAGGGTTATTCCGGAAAACTTGTCTAGGGTAAAATCTAGCTTAAATTTTCAAAAGATCAAATGTTTTCATAAAGATCCAATTTCTTTAAGGATCTAAATTTTCATAGTCACGTGGGACTTTAAACCGCCTTTCAAATGTGCACTTTGCTTTGGAAACCGAAAGTAAATCGGCTATTTGATTGCAAGTGTCGTTGACCTGAACCCAAGGAAACTGTGGATGGCACACCCACCTTTAACCATGGTTCTATCGTTACTATCATTGTTTATACCGCCTATCATAATCACTTATGTATAAAGTGTGAAGAATAAAGAAGTGATTCTAGTGTGATTTTATTTCAAGTTCTATATTGCTTGAGGACAAGCAACGCTCAAGTGTGGGGATATTTGATAGTGCTCTAAATGAACATATATTTAGGCTCAATATCCTTCCAATATGTAAAGCTTTTAGTTGCAATTGTTCTATTTTCAAGTAATAATCATTTAAATAAATAAGTGCAAAGACAAAAGAAGAAAACGACAATTTGAAGACGCAAATGACCAAAAAGCTCAAATGTACAAGATATAATTTAAGTGGTTCAATTTATTGATGAGAAACGTCCAAAAATGACAAGAGTACAAGTCACGAAATGCAAAGTACAAGATATTAAATCGTACGAAAGGACGTTCAAAAATTCGGAACCGGGACATAAATCGAGCATCAACGCGCAATTCAACGGAGCTAAAATTACAAGTCAACTATGTACAAGAATATAATATTATATATATATATAATTATATAAAATTATATATATTATATATATATTTAAATAAAAAGTCGGCAAACTAGAAAACAAAAACATGTGAGCTGATCCAGCTGGCCATGCGATCGCATGGCCAGGATGCCCATAACCCATGCGATCGCATGGCACCCAATGTCAGGCCAGGTGCTATAAATTGCAACGAATTCAGCGAGTTGTGTACACCATATTTTCTTTCTTCCTCTGTAAAGAAACATATATATTTATATTTACAATATTAATTTTAAATTAAGTTTAATAATAATTGGGTTAATGTAAGAAATATTTTAAGGTTTTGTAAGTCGGAACTATGTCCGCGTAACGCTACGCGATTAATCACCACTGTAAGCTATGTTCTTCCATTTTAAATTAATATCTCGTAACTAAGTTATTATTATGCTTATTTGAGCCGAAGTAATCATGATGTTGGACTAAATATTAAAATGGGGTTATTGGATTTTGTACCATAATTTGGGTTTGGACAAAAGACCGACACTTGTGAACATTGGACTATTGACTATTAATAGATGGGGGTATTATCTAATTGAATGACAACTCATTGGAATCTGTCGAACCTATCTTCAAATTAGTTAATCTAATAATTATTAAATGATTATGCATGTCATATTTAGTGACGTTTATACGACATCTTTTACAAATCATTTAATTTAATCAATTGGATTGGGTAATTTATTATTCATTATGGCCAAGTGAATAAATTAATGTATCATGGACTAATTATAATAGGGGTGGATTACATACAAGGATAATTGGTGTAATTGTTAATAAAGTATTAAAACCTTGGATTATACGCAGTCGATAACCTGGTGTAATCATTAAACAAAGTATTAAAACCTTGTTACAGTTCGAATCCCTAATTAGTTGGAATATTTGACTTCGGGAATAAGGTTAATTTGACGAGCATTTTATAATTATGACCGATGAACTATTATGGACAAAAACCAGATAGGTTTCAAATAATCCAGGACAAAGGACAATTAACCCGGAGTAATAAGTTAAAATTAAAACGTCAAACATCATGGTTACAGAAGTTTAAATAAGCATAATTGTTTTATTTTATATCTCATCGTACTTTTATTTACTGTCATTTATTTATTGTCATTTTAAATATTGTTATTTATTTTACGCATTTTAATTATCGTCATTTATCTTTACGCTTTATTTAAAATCGACAAACCGGTCATTAAACAGTAAAACCCCCCTTTTATATATTATTATTACTATATATAATTATATATATTTTATATAAATATAGTTGTTAAAAATATAGTATGTAATTACTATCTCCCTGTGGAACGAACCGGACTTACTAAAAACTACACTACTCTACGATTAGGTACACTACCTATAAGTGTTGTAGCAAGGTTTAGGTATATCCCATCTATATAAATAAATAAATAAATAAAACTTGTATCATATTTCGTCATTTTTCGTAGTAAAAATATAGTATATTTCGTACTACCCCTCGCACACATCAGATACCCTCATGTTATTCCAAGTTTTCACCACAAATTAAACCCTTCAATCTGCAATTAGTCGACTGATTATCCAGGCTCACCTATAAATACCCTCATGTTATTCCAAGTTTTCACCACAAATTAAACCCTTCAATCTGCTGATTATTCACCCGGGCTCTAGTAAAATGTATCACGATGTGAAAGAGTTTTATTGGTGGCCTAATCTTAAGTCTGATATTGCTGATTATGTGAGCAAGTGCCTTACTTGTTTGAAAGTTAAGGCCGAACATCAAAAGCCGTTTGGTTTACTTTAACAGCCGGATATTCCGCAGTGGAAGTGGGAATGTATCACTATGGATTTCATTACCAAGTTGCCCAAGACTTCAAATGGAAATGATACTATATGGGTCATAGTGGATCGTCTTACTAAATCTGCACACTTCTTACCGATCAAAGAAATCGACAAGATGGAGAAATTATCACAACTTTATATCAAAGAGATTGTCTCACGTCATGGAGTCCCTATTTCAATCATTTTCGATCGCGACAGTCAATTTATTTCTAGATTTTAGAAAACCTTACAATCTGCTCTTAAAACTCAACTCGACATGAGTACTGCTTATCATCCGTAAATCGATGGTCAAAGTGAACGAACCATTCAAACATTGGAAGATATGCTTCGTGCTTGTGTTATGGATTTTGGCAAAGGTTGGGATAGACACTTTCCTTTAGCTGAATTTTCTTACAATAATAGTTATCACTCAAGTATTAAGGCTGCACCTTTCGAAGCCTTATACGGACAAAAATGTAGATCCCCACTGTGCTGGGATGAACTAGAGGATAGACAATTAACTGGTCCGTAAATCATTCATGAAACTACAGAGAAGATCGTTCAGATTAAGAAACGATTAGAAACTGCCCGCAGCCGACAGAAGAGCTATGCTGACATTCGTCAGAAAGACTTAGAATTCCAAGTTGGTGATAAGGTCATGTTGAAAGTATCCCCTTGGAAAGGAGTCGTTCGTTTTGGTAAATGGAGCAAACTAAGTCCGCGTTTTGTTGGACCTTTCAAGATTATCGAAAGAATTGGTCCCATGGCGTATCGATTAGAACTACCTGCTGAGCTTAGTAATGTACATGACATGTTTCACGTCTCAAATCTGAAAAAGTGTCTTGTTGATGACACACTCTTTATTCCTTTAGATGACATTCACATTGATGATAAGATGCACTTCATAGAAGAACCAATTGAGGACGTGCATCAAACTGAAAAACGCTTGAAACAAAGCACTATACCTATTTTTAAAGTTCGTTGGAATTCACGACGAGGCCCCGAGTATACCTGGGAACGTGAAGACCAAATGAGACGGAAATATCCCCATCTCTTCTTAACTGCAGATGCATCCGAGAAGTCCACCTAAAACTTCGGGATGAAGTTTTTATTAACGGGGAGGTACTATGACTACCCTCAATTTTCCATTTCTGTTTACTGTTCCATTATTAAGACTTCTTGTACTCATGAACTTTATTCAACAAAGCTTTGATTAAATAATAATGTTTGATCGATATTGTCTGTTAATATAAGTTATGTATTTTGTGTGATATTTTATATATAAAGTTATATGTAATATAAATGTGACTTTATGTGAATTAATATAAACTAAATGGGACCAAAATAAATTAATAAAAGTTAGGGGTTAATAATTAAACAAAATGTAATTAAATAAAATGTAACCCTAATAATAAAATATATATATATATATATATATATATATATATATATATATATATATATATATATATATATATATATATATATATATATATAATGCACATAAATAAATAATGCCGTGAAAAAAATATATATATAAATATGTGTTATATAAATCGGCTGCTTAGAATTAAGGGGTGAAATACTTGATCTCTAAGTATCCATAAATCCTAGTCTAATGCAAATTAGTGTGCTTGATCACCAAGAAATCTTAGGAACCTAGTACAATTAGGAAACCCAAACTCACCTATAAATACCCTCATGTTATTCCAAGTTTTCACCTCAAATTAAACCCTTCAATCTGCAATTAGTCGACTGATTATCCAGCTTGTTTCCCTCCCTTCTGTGTCGACTAGAATAGCCCTTCTGCAGCTTTCTTTTGTCAATCAACAAACCCACAAAAACCCTGCTGTAATCGACTACCATAGCAGCCTGTTTCTTGCTATTTCTGTCGAGCCATTCAGACCCAAGACACCCTTCAATTGGGTCGTTGCTGCTGCTGCTGGTTCCTGTTTCTTTTCGCATCACCATCATCATCATAAGTCTTGATCTCTAGCTCATAAGGTAGCCTAAACCCTAGCTTAATCTTGTTTTAAATTTATTACTTTTAAGATTATAAGTATATTGTTATAAGTATGATTAAATTAAATTATGATCATGAAGAAGTAATAAATTGTTAATGATTAATGGATATAAGTATTATGTATAAGTATTGTGATAAAAGATTATTAGTTAATGATGAATACAAGTTTTTGAATTCATGTTGAATTATGATTAGAGTTATGAATAAGGTTAATGGTATAGATAAAGATTATGAAAAAAAATTGATTATGAATATTAAGATTAGGGTTAAAAGTTTTGAATAATAATTATGGTTAATAAAGATTAGGGTTGATGAATATTGTATGATTAATTATGTAGTATTATGGTTATGAATATGAGTAAAAGATATGATTTTATGTGCATGAGTTTGTTTAGGAAGTAATAAAGATCATGATGTACATGCATGCATGCATGCATACGTACGTATGTGCATGTATACATTGTAGGTATATGTGTGTGTATGTGTGTGTATATGTAAATATATACATATGTGTATATGTACGTGTATATATGTAGGTATATGTACGTGTGTATGTATGTATGAATGTGTATTTTGTAAGTATTATAATAGGTTAGTAAAAATAATAAGAAAAGTAATAAGTGCATATGTATATGTATCATCTTACACTTATATATATGTAACACATACACCTAATATATATATACTATATAGTTAAGAACATGTGTGATCATAAATAAAGAATATATATATATATATATATATATATATATATATATATATATATATATATATATATATATATATATATATATGTGTGTGTGTGTGTGTGTGTGTGTGTGTGTGTGTATCACATAGGTATTTATTTATATATCTAACACCTACAAGATTATAGTATGTATGTATATAAAACATGATAAGGTCTTATAAGAATGGTTAATTAATTATGGGATAATTAAAGAATAATAATACTATTATTATAACTTATACACTAATCTATATAGTAACACTTAATTACACTAAATATATTATCACTTATATATATATATATATATATATATATATATATATATATATATATATATATATAACTAATAAGTATATTAATAACTTGTTATGTGTATACACTTATAACGTGAAGGTTATAATTAAAGATAGCGTACAAATACTACAAACATCACCGCTACTTGTGGCCTAGGGTGATCCTTGTTACCATTATGGGACGCTTGTGGATCTCGAATGCCAAGACTTAGATTCTGGTCAAGAGATCCTGGGCCGCTCGGTAACAATAGATCATTCGAGTGACTTGCATATTAGCAACGAAGTTTGGGCGAGATTGTACAACATCTTTGTTAAGAATTATAACCCGAACTTCTTAAACTAGAAGCTTACTATAAGTGGAAGCTTTCCATAAATAGTAAGTTTCCAAATATAGAAACTTTTGAGAAATAGTAACTTTTCTCAAAAACCGTCACTGTTAATATAGTATGCTATATTAATAAACAAACTTTATGTCTATTAGACATTAACTAATTAAACATTATATCTCTAGGTTGAGATCTCCGTTTACACACTCCGTTCATACTACTTGCGTGGAATTTCTTGCTTGCTACTAAGGTGAACCTCATAGCCCCACTTTTTAACTTGCTTTATATATTTATTTTGAACTTTTGGGGTGAGACACATGTTTTCTTTCAAACTGTTTTACGCTTAGACACAAGTACACGAAAACTTTATTTTGATTAGTTCAAACTGTGCTATGACATGCTTTGTTTCATGCTTAATCCCTGCCATGATATCGTTAGTTTCTGGAATTTTGGCAAGCTTAATTGTTGTGGGTAGCACTATTGAGAGTAACGTCTCTATCCGGATGACCGTTGATCAATGGATACATAATAATGATTTAACGACACGAACGAATAAAGTGTTCACGGGGTAACTTGTTTAGTTTCGATATCATATACCTCGGCACTACTAATGAACTAATTAAGCTTTATAACTAAATATTGTGGTCTAAACACTATTATAAACCTATGTTGTTCACTCAACCATTTTGGTTGACACTTTAAGCATATTTTGTCTCAGGTGAAGATTGCTAAAGATTTGTGTGCTATTTGAACTTTGCTGCTTTTGGAGTCCGCATATTATCATTTATATTTTTGCATTAAAACACTTAGTTTACATTTACTTTTGTTAAGGATTCATTTGTAATGACTTAATACTTTCCGCTGCTATAATACAATGGTTTTTAATTAAAACGTCTCATATAGAGTCGTTCTTGCTTTACACTTGTGTTATGATATTGGTTAGTCACATATGACCCCCGGTCCCATTTTGAGGGTGTGACAAATACCCAATTTATGAAGGTGATGAACAATACAGAGTTACCCACAAGATATCCACTGCCTATCATCCGCGGACTAACGGACAGGCAGAAGTCACTAACAGAGCACTCAAGAGAATTCTAGAACGCACCGTCAGCCATCATGAGGATAAATGGGCCGAAAAACTAGATGATGCTCTGTGGGCATTCCAGAATGCTTACAAGAACCCTCTAGGAACTACACCCTACCGCTTCATCTATGGGAAAGCCTGTCACCTTCCGCTGGAACTAGAGTATAAAGCTCTCTGAGCATTGAAAACCAGTAACCTTGATCCTTCAGTAACCGCTAGGCATCGGAAGATGCGGATGAATGAACTCACTGAATTAAGAGACTAAGCATACGAGACGTCATATATCTATAAGGAACAGACGAAGCTGACACACGATGCAAAACTGATACCTACAAAGTTCGTTCCTGGAGATAAAGTCCTACTATTTAATTCTCGATTCAAGAAATTCGCTGGTAAATTCAGATCACGATGGAGTGGACCATATAAAGTAATACACGCTTTTCTGCACGGAGCCGTAGAATTAGATGTACCCATAATGTAACTTCAAAGTCAACGGTCACCGATTGAAATCATATCTAGAAGACCACGACAGGGAAGAGCATCTCTTCTTCTTTGATCCATTCTGAAGACATGCCAGAAAAAGTCGAGCTATAATGACTTGATAAACAAAGCACTCTTGGGAGGCACCCCCTGCTTATCCTTTTAATTTCTTAATTTTTATTTCAATTTATTTTTAGTCTACAAAATATTTTCCTGTGCACTAACCCTAAGCGCCATACTTGCGCTTAGTAATTACTAGTTTGTTGAAATGTATCGAGGCAAAATGCCAAGTTCAGGAGCTTCTTATTGCATTCCCATTCGCAGGAAATGGACTCCCAGGGTTTACCTATCAGAGATCAGCACAGATCAGCACAGGCCATCGATGGGACAGCTAGGCCCTAGACGTTTGATTCTAGAGAGTGTTGAGGAGGATATCAGTACAGCACCGCCAGCTCCTCCAGTACGAATCTCCATGCATTTAGCTTCGAGACCTGCTGAGCATTCAGAGCCACGTGAGCCGCAGATTGTGATTCACCATGGAGCCACCATGAGTGACCCAAATGTCACATGGGTGTTAATTAGAGATCATCAGAGACTCTATAGAGCTTTCAGAGCATATCTTCAGCGTGAAGGAATGCCCCGGAGTACTCTAGGCCCTTCATCATTTAGACTAGCACGTCGTGTTCCACCAACCCAACAAGCTACTCACAGGCGCTCCGCTCCTGTCTCAGTTCATTCAGTAGCCTCAGCAACCATCCCAGTTCGTGCTACTCCTATCACTCCGCCTGTTTTAGCTATTTCGCCTGCTCTAGTCATTGAGACGGTCCCTATTCATGAGCTACCTGAAGGCTGCCACTTAGTCACAATCCTATATCAGTTGAGCCACCCATGGCCCAGGTCTTTGAGATCACCGGAGCATCCCTAATGAAGAGCCATTTCTCGAACCTATCACACCTGGAGATACCATCGGACCTTTTTCTAGACACACTATTGGGCCCTGAGTTGGATGCAGGACAGCCGCTTGAGTATTTGCTGAGACTTGAGGACGATGATGATATCTTCGGACCTAATGGATACTTCACAAACACCGCTCTGCAAACTGGCCAGAAGAGTATTTCGTAGACTACTTTATTTTAGTTTTGCCTTTATTATAAAAGCATTGTATAAAAAGTTATATATCTAGTGGAAATGCTACTCTCTTTTGTTCTTCATGTAGAATTTTATCAAAGAGACTGGTCCTTTCCATCACTAGGAGCATTAGGAGCCTGACCATAGGAAAGCCCAGCATAAGGAGAGTAACCTGACCGTAGAGAAGTAATCTTTCCACAAACATCTTTCAATTATTACGCACTAAAATCTCTAAGTGTTGGGTTGTCCAACTTAGAGATTCTAGAAGATATTGTCCTCAATTTATCATTGTATTAAAATATTCTATTCTAAGGAACATTAGGGACAATTTTCTTCTAAGTGTGGGGTATTGGGTAAAGGTTTAAGGACAAGTAACCTTAAACGCCAAGATTTTGAAAAATTCTTTTGTCTAAAAAGTAATTAGCAAAGAATATTAGGGAAATTCGAAAAATTCTTACCTCGTTTTACCCAAAAGATTCTATAAAATTGTTAGAAATCAGTTTTTGGAACATTCACTGGAACAGAACGATTAAGCTAAAACTCATGATTTGTGTCAAAAGATTTCTTTCGAAAAAATATGTAAAAGGCTATGCATGACCAAGCACGACCCCTACTCCCAAAAAGTGAGGACTCTTGGACCCAAAGTATTTGTATGACCCATCAAATCTACAGTACTTTGTCAATTCATTTGATGAGCGTGTCGGTGTAGGGTTTAAGTTAGAACTTAGTTTTGACATACGTTTCAAGGCCAATGGTTAGTAAGCGCCATACGTGGTGCAGGTGCGATCCTCCTTCCGAAATCATTCTGAATAGAGAAGACAAAAGCCATATGTTTTCGTTTCCACTCCACACGTTTAAAACTGACCAACTTACAGCAAAGAGTTGATGAATCAGAAAATACTCACCCCAAATTAACTCCCAAAGTACATTACCCATTCACCTTCATTCCTTTTCTACTTTTCAAAAAGATCCAGAGATCAATAAAGAGATAGATCGATCGAATTTGCTTCAAAAGCACTTGTTAAAAGATTCTGAACCCCCGATTGTTTTTGATAGGTCAAAGACCTATTTTTGATGAATTATCACTTCCTCTCTGGGCACCAGGAACAAAGGACAAAAGTTATGAAGAAAAGGGTATGCCAAAAAAAATAAAAAAATTTGATGATTATGAAAGAGCAAAGTCTTTAGAATAAAGGCAAAAAAAACCCGAGAAGTTGCCCAAAGAAGGATTGTCGGAAGAGCCGAGAAAAATTCTAGACAAAATTCTTAGCAAAATCTGCATCTTTTGAAGAAACTTATCACGGAGTTCAAACCATTCTCTATCCAAAAATGGATATTCTGAAGAATCAAAATCTATCAATTCTCTTTAAAAGTTAAAAGATCTGGATAACTTTCACCTTTCCATTAACACCTCAACCAACCTTATAACCCGTCTTCCTCTTGAAAGAATACCTAGGAAGAAGATCAGTGTCGTCATTACTTAACCGGTGGAGATATCGATGCTTTACCAAGCCTATGATGAGAACCGTTACATGACTGGCTTCTGAGCGACAATACAATTATAATAGGGCACCCTAAACACTTGAGTGATATGAGTGATCAGCTAGTAAGAAGCCTAGTCATGTACACTCTACATCTGAGAGTTAGGAAGTACGCCTTTTTCACTATGAACGCGATTGAGATCTAGCGACTAAAACCATCGAAGTTCAAAACTTTTTCTACTACTTTCGAAAGATGCGACGACATCTGATAAAAGCATAACAAAAGAATCCAAGGGTGGATGAGGGAGAATTGATTAGAAAAGAACCTTATATTCTCACTTTTTGCTTGAGGAGAAGCAAAGCTAAGTGTGGCGTATTTGATATCGGCCAAAAAGTCACGTTTTTACCCCCGATATTGAGCCCTAAATCCATAAAGTTCCAAATTTTGTGACCAAAATAATCGCCTTTTAGGTTAATTTTGTAGATTAAGTAATTACAAGGGTAATGCAAAAAGAATCGAGTAAAACGGAGCTAAAACGAAGAATCTAGAGCGAAAACTGTGAAAGACAAATTACGATCAAGGAAATCAAGTTACGATCCAGGAAACAAGCTGACCAGGGCAGGACATACGAATTGCCATCCAGCTTGCCATACGGTCTGCCAGTGTGAAAAACGGCCTGCCATACGGCCTGCCAGCCGTATGCAGGCAATTTCCAAGTCTATTTAAAGGGCTTTTTTGCATTCGTTTTTACAAACACTCAATTTGTACTTCAATTTAGATTCTCAAGATTTATAGTTAGTTTTTAGTAGTAGCTAGCTTAGCTTTTATTTTTCGGAGGATATCCGACGAGTCCCTGCGATCTCAGGCATATTTCTTCTGCCTTTTTAGGTTTTTATCCAAAACGCTTGTCTTTTTAATTAAACATGTTTTGTTATTATTTTTGTTTAATTATGCTTTCTGATATTACCACGTTAGCTTGATTAATCTGTATGTTGCCATGATAGAAGTTTGGGTTAGCGTAGTTACGTTAAATTAGTATGGTTACCGTTGTTATGCTAAACTTGTAAGTCCGATAGATTTGTATGCTAGCATCTTAAGGATTGACCAACCTAGGTTGTGATCAGGACTTGTCCACCTATATGAACTTAGCTACTTCATAGGATTAAGACCCCTGGTTATACTGTATCTGAAGATTCTATGAAGTCGATATGGCCGGAGTTCTCGAGAGGCATCCAATGTGCTTTTAGGACACGGAACTTAAAAATTGAGACATGAATGACCTAGTATGCCTATTGACTGTTTCGAAAAGACGTATTAGGAGCTGTTAAGATCTAGTTAGTGCCTCAACTTTATGACCCAAACCTATTGCATATTCTTGCTTGATTGTTGCCCTAGAATTAAGTCATATCAACTGTTTAGGTATCTATTAGGTTTCTATCTGCTTTACCTTCAGTATATCAACTGTAATACTGTACAATGTTTGGTTTGGTATGATCTCATTAGTATGATGAAATGGTTGTTAGTTTTCATTTAAGGTTTTGTCAGCTTAACCCGACGGACTCCTTCCGTTTGTGATCAGTGTTCAATCAACAAGGCATATTGTTATTCAGTTAACTAAACTGATAACGAAAGTTAGGATTAAAACTCACCTCACTAATAAACCTATGCTTTACTGAGGATAACCTCCGAGGTATAGTTACCTTTCAATTATACAACCAAGTGACATACTTTTAGCTACTCAACGAGAACTCCGAGAGTCTAGAGATATGTAGGTCTGTGTAATTGGCTCATCCAACCAGAACTACACCATTCTTATCTTAACTTTAACCTAAACATAATTACCTTTCCCTAGCCCAAACTGATATCTTGGTCAACATTTCCCTGATCTGCATACTCTGGATATCCCTCCATCATCTTTACTTTTCCGTAATTAGGACTATTAGCTTAAAATCAACTACTATCCTTTATCTAGGTAATTTAACTAAAGACAACTATCCACTTGATCTTCAATTCGTTAAACCATTCATAAGTACGACCCTAGGTTAACTTACGCCTTCTACCTTAGAAAGCTAAAAGTAAATTTAGGCCCCGCAAAATATAAATAATAAACCACTGCTCCCTCTCGTGATCGGCTAATCCTGACGCCTTGCGGCCAAACGACACCATAAATAAAACTGTCCGTTTCGGTCATATCAGGGTCCGTATCAGATGCTGACGTTTCAACAACCGAAGAAATGTACCTTCAAATAGTTTCCAAATTATAATCCGCCAGAGTACTCAGAAAGTTCTAGCCCAACGGTAACCCTTAACTGGTTAATAGAGATAGAAAGGATTTTTGAGGCCTGTTAGTACGAACTGGAATTACAGGTTATTTATGCTAGTTGTATGCTGAAAAATAGGGCAATTGTTTGATGGGTTACGGTTATTTCTAGTATACCGAAAGAGCAAGTGATCATGATTACTTGGGAATAATTTTATAGTAAAGTTTGTGAGCAGTATTGTTCATCCTATCACCTCAATCGAAATAAGACAGAATTTCTGGCAATGAAAATGATAGATCAGGTGACGATAGATGAGGTGATTGAGCAGTATATGGATAAATTAAGGTTCGTACAACAGTGGGTTCCAGATGAACAGTCCGGAACTCAGCATTTTGTTAATGTAATTTTACCAGAGTACAAAACAATGGTTAGGATGGCGACGATGTTATCGCAAGCATTTGTTATGGCCAAGATGGTAGAAGATGACGTCAGAGCAGCAAGAAATAGAATGGTAGATTATGTGATAACACAACAAGATCAGGTGATGAGTCAGTCAGATTCTAAGTCAAATAAGTCTGTTAAGTTGAAACAGAAAGTTGGGTCAGAACAAAGTAGGTCCGCATCAAGTCCGAATTCATGGTGTTATGGTTATAGATCATCTCATAGTGGTCCTTATTCAGATTCAATCAAAAGATGTTTAAGATGTGGAATTGCGGGCACGAGATTTGGATGTGTTCTGCGGGCACGAGATTTGGATGTGTTCGTTCCAAGAGGATATATGTTGAAAATTTCATCAAGTGGGGCATAGGTCAGCTCAGTGTCCATACGCAAGAAGATCAGGTTTTGGAGCGGGGTCAGGAGCGCAGTCGGGATCGGCAGGTGGATCTTCAGGTTCTCCGGTAGGGCAGAAAAGAAAGAATCTACCTACGGCAGAAGCAAGAGCTTATCAGATGGTTGCTAATACAAATACAACTTATGATGTGAATACCGGTATGTTCTAGAATCCTTATACTATTTAGTATTATATATATATATATATATATATATATATATATATATATATATATATATATATATATATATATATATATATATATGATTGTGTATATATATGTTTTAGTATAGTGGACTTCGACTGTAGTGTTAGTTATTTTTGTTGCGTTATGTTGCTTAAGTGTTGGTTGTGACTCGTATATGCCTTGTGGGGTAAGGGTAACCTTTAGATTGATATTTGTGTTTAAAACCATGCATGGTGATGTGTTATGTTTTATGTAGTGGACTCTTGGACGGCAATGGACTATTAGATAATGACATTGTTGTGACTGATATGATGGAAAGAGAGTTGTGTTGATTGGATAATTCCTTTGCTTAATCGGATGTATGACACTGCTAGTTGAGTGTATTTTGACATTAATGGATGTATGTTGTGATTGATATGATATTAGTGGACCTTATTGACTAGATAATTTCCTATGCTTGTTGGATGCGTGACAATGTTGGTTGGTTATGTTTGGACAATTGATGACACTGTTTGGGTAATAGTGATTGAACAGACAGTTTGATTAGTTGTAAAGTAGTTAGTTTATTGCTGATGCTTCTAGGAGAGACCGATTGAACTTAAGTTTGTGGATAAGACAAGTAGGGTTTTTTGGTTCGACGACACGGAATGAAAGTATGATTTAGGACAATATACTTGTGTCCGGCCAACAGAAGTATATTGTGGTGAGTCATACGGAATTTTTGGGAAGCTGAAGGAAAATTAGGTGGCATGTGCTAGATTGGATTGTTATATAACTGGAAATGAGATGAATAATCTCTGAAGTTCTGTTGACTTAAGGAAAATTGCGTGGGCATATGTATAGATTTTAACATGATGACTAATTCTATTACCTAAGCTTGGGATAATTGTGAAAAGTTGACTATGTAAAGAGTTGAATTGTACGACAGATTGTGAAATTTGATGATACATAATGGCTTATAAACATAAATTATGCCTTTGATTATTGGGTTGACCGTGAAATTGTGGGTTCAAGTCGTTAACCGATGGACGTTGTGGTAAATTCTATTGTATCAGACGTATATTGACTTTAGGAATCTCATTTTTCTATGCAATTGTAGTGGATGATGGCGGTATCAAGGAGACGATTGATAAGGTTTGACCGAGTGTTTTGACGGTTAAAGAAACAATTTGGGTTTTGTTGACCATAGTTGACCCGATTCTGAGGACAGAATCTCTTTTAAGGGGGGTAGATTTGTAACATCCTATTATCGGGCCTAGGTGAAATGACCATTTTACCCTTAAGTATGGCGTAATTAATGATTTTTATAATTGTATGTTTATAATTATTTGTGTATTTTGTTAAGACCAGTTTGTGACAAGGGTCACATAACAGGTTCGTTTGTTTAATTTGGACTCCGTTAGGGCCTCCTAATGTAGTGCGTAAGATATCAAATAACTGACAAAATACCCATGTGTCGTGGGGTATGGGTTTTTAAGCCATTTATAAGCTTGCTTCTACACATTTCTTGCATTTACCCCAAAATTGAAAAGTAGACCGTACCTAATTTCTTGCTCTATCAAACCCTAAGTGATTCAAGATTAGAAATTGAATCAAGTAGCCTAAGTGACTGATTTCTAGCATCCTTGTGATCATCTAACCAGGTTTGTTTACTTGAATCCTTGCTTTAATTTTTAGAAATTGGGGTTTTATGAGTTTTGTATAAATGTGTGATTTTATAGCTTGAATCTTGCTAAAACGTGTTTGTATTTGCTAATTGATGTTAGAAATATGTTCTATAGTTGTTATATGATATTCTTGAGCGAGATTTATAACCAGAACAAGCAAAAATCGAGTTTTGGGTGTAAAAAACCCAAAAATAGTGACCTGATGCTGTTCTTTAGCATCCGTACAAGTGACAGCTCAACCACATGGTTGAGCACGTGTTTGAGGGCTCAACCACATGGTTGAGGGCTCAACCACGCGGTTGAGCACTTGTCAGCTTTTAGTAAAATTGAAAAGGGCATAACGTTCAAACCGTAACTCCATTTTTGATGAATAAACTATCGTTGGAATTGTATTGAGGTCTACTTTCTAATGATAAGGTTTTAAGAAGCTAAATCAATCTGTATATTGGTCAAATAAAGAGGTTTTAGCATGTATGTCCTATTTTACACGCGCTTGTATGATGATATTGATTAGATACATGATGTGGACTTATGAAATGATGAATATATGATGATATGACCTAGTTTATAGTATGATTTAACTATAATATGGATTTGTTTATGTATATTGACTTCATTTGTGTTGTTAAAAATCAGGTGATATGAACAAGGAAGAAGCTCAGAATTAGATAACTGAGCTGTTGCTGGTAATCGGTGAGCGGGATTATCTCTTGGTGTTGTATAGAGTAGCAAGTTGCGCTACTATATTTATATTGCCGTTAGTTACCATGTTTAGTAGTTATGTTGTACTGTTGATCGTAGTTTAGTGTTGTCATGCTTGTAGTAAGTATTAGTTATCTGTAGTAGTAGTTGTTGTTGACTGGTTGTATCACTTGTTGGTATGGTTGTTAGAACCTTGATCTGTTAGGTTCAGCTCAGAGAGGTCAACCTAGTTGTGGTTGTTGTTGAGTATGGTACTGAATGATTCATCACTTACTGTGGATGACTATACTAGGGATTCAGTAGTAAGGATTATCGGTAGATTCTAGCCTGATCAGCTAGTGGTCATGTGCCCGTACAAGCCGCCGATCCTCTAGTTGGAGCATAGTTGATAGTTGTTGTATGTTGTAAGTTGTTACAGTTGTAGTGGTTCAAGTTGATACTGTATGCTAGACCTCTTAATAGTTCCATTCACTTAGCCTTGTGCTAACCCCTTACCTCCTCCCTTGCAGGTTTTGGATCTTAGTACTCGTAGGGACGGGAGTCGGGTTGACGACATGTTTGACAAGCTACTCTGATGTCGTGTCTTTAAGTTGTTTAAAATGATCGTTATGTAACACTGGATTTGTACTAATATAACTTGTACGATTTCTATTATAAATGTATGTGTGTACGTTTTATAAAAAAGGGTAATTTGGTAATTGAGTCTTCTGCTGTGATTTAAAAAAAATGGCTGGTGTTACAATAAATGAGAAGTCTTGATCCCAAACTAACAAGATGTTGTAAAGGAGGATGAGTACAATTTTTAACTAACCATCTTTTTCAAAGTATAAAGTAATTATAATATATTAGTCAATATAACTTTCAACTATTTTTTTATTAATTTAAATCTTAAAGAAATCACGGTTAAGTTAAGCTGAACACTGGTATAGTGGTATGTTGATACATTAATATATTTATTCTTTGTTTAGCTTAGAACAATTTCAAAGCTAAGATTATGCGAATTACAAGAACTAATATCGATGTGTAAAGCCTTTTCAACTTTTGAGTTGAAGCCTTCTACTCATAGAGTTCTTGATGATATTCGGTAAAATCGATAAACCATTGTACAAAAGCAATATGTAGTTTTATAGACAATTAGGTGAAAAGCTTATATATAATTTCAGCTACATGTTTCCCTTTCTTCACATTTGTAGCTAAATAGGATCATCCAAAAATGAAAAGTCCTTTTCATGATTTTTTGCATTAAATCAAAGATTTTATTTGCACATTGATATTGCTTGTTTTATACATGTATATATATATATATATATATATATATGTGTGTGTGTGTGTGTGTGTGTGTGTGTGTGTATGTATATATATACACACATATATATACATACACATATATACATGTATATATACATATGTGTGTGTGTATACACATATATATGTATATTTATACACACATATATATACATATGTGTGTGTGTGTATACATATATATATATGTATATATACACACACATATATATACATATATGTATATATGTATATATTAATGTATATGTATATATATGATCAAACCAAAATCGTAATTGATGAACGTGGATTTAGATTTGAGTGCTTGATTTGTGGAAAATAATGAATCGAATGTTTTAACTCCAATAATTGTGCAAACTCGATTCGGAATCTGGATTTCAATAGCGTAAAACAAACGATGAGATTAACCTTATTCGATTTTGGTCAAATAAGTTAATATCTTAGAGTAAAAGCTAACTCTAATATCGACCAGAATCTCTATCAGAGTTGTATTTTCAGCTGGAGAATGTTACAATAAAGTACTTGGGCAGAGTAACATTAATACATCCAGTGTTGTGTAATGAATGGTCTTGTGCGCGTATTTATAGGTGTTATGAGGGAATGATGACGTAGCACATGTCCCTTTCATGGTTATAATAAACTTCACCAGATCCAAGGGCTAACGTGGCACATGTCCCTTTCGTTGGTATAACAAACAGATCCTAACAAACTTTCCTAGATTTGTGGGCTGATGTGGCGTACTTCCTATTTGTGTGTTTCTTCCAGGACCATGTGCCTGTTTCGGGACGGTACAGTCATTCCGAGATGATGTGGTGTGTCCGACTATAATGTGACGGAAGAATGTCTTGCTCTTGGTTAGGATTTTGCTCGATGTTTATTTCAAGTGCCTATTTACGGTATTCTTATGATCGGGTAAGTTTGCAACCGGTTCGTGTTTCGTAATGATCTTTGTAAAGATTTTCAGGTGACCGGCGTGTTTGGTTAAGTAGGCCTTCATGTGAAAATGTGGTTCATAACCTCTCGGCATTCTGTACCCGGGTGAGTGGTGTGGCCAGCACACTTGTCCGGGCACGATGGGCTTATGTGACTTTACAGCTAGCTTCTGTCCGAGATACTTATTCTCGGGTGTGCACATGAATAACCTTCTGGCCAGTTTGCTAACGTGGGGCCGAGAAGAGGTTCTTTACCCTGGACCGTTCACACTAGTTATGTTCCAGGCGGAACGTTGTCAATAATGTGTCTTTTTGATATGGATCATTATACGTATCATCAAGTCCCCCCAGTTTGGTGATGGTAGCCGGAACGGTTGCCTTTATCAAACTTGAAAATGAACCCACATTGCTGATTGGATGTTCATTAAATGCTCGCCAGTTTGAAAAGACAATTTTTTGCAGACACGCCCCCCTTCTGTATTTTTTCCATTTTTCGACTTTTTGAAACGATTTTTGAGGGACAGCTTTTTGCAATTTCAATCATGACTTTTTTAGAGATGTATCTCTAATCTTGACCGTCGGATCAATTTTCTTTGAACCTATAAATAGCCATCGTCCGCATTATTCTCATTTTTTACAACCTTCGTATCTGCAAACGTTTCTTCTTCCAAAAACGAACAATTTTTACACGAAAAAGGTAACTCTTTCTCTTTTCTTCTTCCTTTCTACGTTTTAAGTGTATTTTTTTATATATAAACGTGGACAAGGAAGGAAATCGCCTTGGTAGTAGACAAATAAGACAATGCACTATACAAATCATAGATAAAGAGAGATTAATAATAATTAAAGACAAGGAAGATAAATGAGAAGTCTTGATCCCAAACTAACAAGATGTTGTAAAGGAGGATGAGTACAATTTTTAACTACCCATCTTTTTCAAAGTAAAAAAATATTTATAATATATTAGTCAATATAACTTTCAACTATTTTTTTATTAATTTAAATCTTATAGAAATCACGGTCAAGTTAAGCTGAACACTGGTATGTTGATACGTTAATATATTTATTCTTTGTTTAGCTTAGAACAATTTCAAAGCTAAGATTATGCGAATTACAAGAACTAATATCGTTGTGTAAAGCCTTTTCAACTTTTGAGTTGAAGCCTTCTACTCATAGGGTTCTTGATGATTTTCGGTAAAATCAATAAACCATTGTACAAAAGCAATATGTACTTTTATAGACAAGTAGGTAAAAAGCTTATATATAATTTCGGCTACATGTTTCCCTTTCTTCACATTTGTAGCTAAATAGGATCATCCAAAAATGAAAAGTCCTTTCACGAATTTTTGCATTAAATCAAAGATTCTATTTGCGCGTTGATATTGCTTGTTTTGTACATGTTTGTTTACATATATATATATATATATATATATATATATATATATATATATATATATATATATATATGTGTGTGTGTGTGTGTGTGTGTGTGTGTGTGTGTATATACACACATGTATATATATATATATGTATGTGTATATATATATATATATATATATATATATATATATATATATATATATATATATATATATATATATATATATATATATATGTGTGTGTGTGTGTGTGTGTGTGTGTATATATACACACATGTATATATATATGTGTGCATATATATATATATATATATATATATATATATACATATATATATATACATATATATACATGTATATGTATACATATATATACATGTATATGTATATATATATATATATATATATATGTATACATGTATATGTATATACATATATATATGTACATATATATATACATATATATATGTACATATATATATACATATATATGTATATATATATACATATATACATATATACATATATATATATATATATATATATATATATATATATATATATATATATATATATATATATATATATATATATCACAGACAAGATCAGTGATATGTTATGTATATTTAATCAATTATGCGTACTTTCGATACTTAATAAATTACAAAATTGATTTCAGATAAATTTAGTGTTTTGATGACCTTTTGGAGCTAAATGGAGAATCAAGTAACAAGTCAAAGATGATTGAAAGCAAAGAAGGCGAAGTTTAAGAAGATGGAATGCTGATATTCTAGTGCATACTAAAAAAACGCCGCCTTCAATTTTGGAAGCGCCGCTTGGTACCTAATTAAGAAATTTAAAGAGAATGATCAAAGTGCCGCCTTGGAGAAGAAAGATCTACTTGTATGGATGAAGTGCCTCTTTGGAAGGTGGCGCCACTTGAAAATATTACCGAGAGGTTTGAGCTCAAATAGAAAGCGTCGCTTTCCATTAAAAATGCTGCTTTGTTGATAGAAAACGTTAGAGAAAGAGCTGCTTTGTTCTAGGGTTGGGGATAATTTCCACCGCGGAAGCGCTGCTTCCTCAATGTAAGTGCTCGTTTTGGCATGTCGGTCCCGAATACTATAAATACAACGAGAGGCAAGTTTTGAATAACCTTAGCCATTTTGAGCCGTCCCCTATGTGATTTTGGAAAGTTCTTCGAGGTTTTTTAATGCCATTTAACACCCTTTAATCGTCACGGAACAAGCTATTATCACGAATTCAAGCAAAAATCATCCAAATTCTATGTCAATTCTTTGTCTATGATGAATTGTATCTTTTTGTTTTGATTTATATTAACAACATGATTCTTAGATAGTTTAGTTGTGTTTACTTAGACTAAATGCTTGTTTATGTTTGATTAATTTCGTTTGGTTGATTTTCTTATTGTATAATTTATTACTTGAATAAAAGAATCACATTTATCTTAATAGTATTTATTCGATCGAATTGGTTGCTATTTTTGTCGGCTTGAATTGACAAATAAACAATTAATATAGTGATTTAAAATTAGTTACAATAGAATTGTATGTCCATCCTGACCAAGGAGACGAATTAGATTCAATAGAGAAATATGATAGAAGTGAGTTGTATGTGATGACCAGTTAACGCATTTGGTGGTGACCACGACCGTACAACGCTATAAATTCAAGTCATTAAGTTTGTTGATTGTTAATTAGCATGGATATCTAGGCAGCAACGTACGGCTAGACCTAGCTAAATGACTTCACGCACGATATGGAATTAACTAGGTCTTAATCTTATAATCTAACATACATGTAAATAAATGTAAAAATATTCGTGTTGATCTAAGTGTCTCTTTCCTTTTAATCTTTTATTACTTTTATTCAATGTATTATAATTATACTTTTCTTTACCGTTCATTAAACGGAAACTCCCCATTTGCTTGTTTATTTGTTTTAGTTAATTAATCACATCCTTAGTTTTACATTCCTAAATTACATCCACATTGTCCTTGGAATGATATGTATATTACCTTGTACTGTACTACTACACGATTAGGTACACCATATGTAATTGTGTTTTAGTCACTCTTTAGTATTATCGTGTTATTATATTTTATAACTTGATTTTAACACATAAAGTTTTTGGTTATAAATTTTGAGAGATGTAAAAAAATAAATTCAAGAATTTACATATGATTTTAATGACTATTAATAGATTGTAGTTGACCGGTGAGGTATTTTGCCTTAGTTAACTGTTAGGTTTCTTGTTAACTATGAGTTTACTTGGGATGAGATTGGTACGGATACCGAATCGAAACTGAAAGTATCGAAATTGAAATTGTCCAAAATCAAGAACCGAATACAGAACCAAATTAATAAAACGATACCGGTTCGGTACCGGTGTTGGTATTTTTAATACCGAATGGTACCGAATTTACATAACATTTGAGTAGCTTGACACATTTATAATAGGATTGCTTGTGCTAAATTGTACAATGCAGTGTTGAACTATGGTACAATAAAATGGTTGATGTTTTAACTTTTAAAATGTTCTAGGTTCACTAATTGTGATTGTAGTCTTTGTATATATATCTGACTGACTACCCGAGTTGTATATATTCAATAAGGGTATATATAAGATATTATGGGTATTTGAATAACTAGTGAAATGATCCGTGGAATTACGGGTTTACTTATACGAATCAGTTAATGATATATTTTAGGTATTTAGTGAACGTAAATCCTAAAGCCATTTAGTTTAATGATCCGTGAAACCACAGATGCGGACTAAGAAGCTTGTCATTGTTTTTACAAACATATTGATATACTTAACTTGGTTAGAATATATGAACTACATTTATTCTCCCACGACGTTCTTCTAATTTTCATCACAATTACTATTTTCCTTGTCATAAAAGCCTACATTACAACATTTTATTGAGACATGTATTTCGTATACATATGTAACGTAATTAATCCCGTAAAGAGAACCCATATTTGAATAATAATAATATAATAATAATAAAGTTGCTATAAAATTGAGTATTTATATTTTTAATAATTATTATTAGTAATAACAAATGCCTATTTAATTTTTTTTTTAAATTTAAAATACAATTATTATATGAAGGTTGTACAATATGCTTCAAAGGTTGTACATGTGTTCATGGGGTGTTTTGTAAAAGATTGTACAATTTGTTTTAAAATTTGTACATATGATCATGGAGATATTTTATCATAAGGTTGAACATAATGCTTTAAATATTGTACATATGGTCATTGATGTGTTTTACCATAAGATTGTACATAATGTTTCAAATATTGTACATATGATCATGAGAGTGTTTTATCATAAGGTTGTACATATACTGCTTCATATATTATATAATGAACATGTTAATATTTTTATTAAATACAATTAATTATTTTAATAACATTATCATGATTGACTTAGACATTTTTCCCTTTATTGTTGAATATTTTAAGCTTGAATAATCCATATTTATGCCATTATAGAGATTTATTAGACATATATATATATATATATATATATATATATATATATATATATATATATATATATATATATATATATATATATATATTATCTATTTCATGACTCACACTATCACTTGAATTCATAGCATTTCCATCCACAAAGATATTTTCTTACTCGTAAATATAAGAACTTTATTTATATATAAATATATTTTGTTTCACGTAAATATAAGACCTTTATTTATCATCTATATAAATAAAATATAATATACATAGATAGATAGTTGTTACTCATCATTATTAGAAGTTGTACGTTATTTTTGTTTTTAGACTTTGAATTTAGTTAATATTTTATCTAAAAGCTATCCATATTTTATCTATAAATAGCTTCTTTTTTTATTTTTTATGTGTTTTCTTAGACGTAATTAATTAATTAATTTTAGTTAATTAATAATGACATCATAATTAAGAAAAATTAAAGGGTAATTAGTGAAAAGATGACATCATCATTTTAGAGGTTTATATGAATATATAGATAGATAGATAGATAGATAGGACCTCCTATGTGTTAGATGATAGGTTTGGCCAAAGTTCAATCTGTGGGCTTGAGTCCGTTAAATATTCTAGGGTTATGTACTATATAAATAGTGGCAAATGTAATCAATAATATTTACGGGGAATTCATTGTCAAACATGGTATTAGAGCGGGTTTGATCTCGAGATCTAGTCAGCCGCCTTGAGCCGCTGTCCCTATTCCGCCAAGTCAAATATTCATACTCACCGTCAAAACCTAACCACTGCTTCCGCCTTCTATCTACGTGTTGTGTTGTGTTTTGTTTTTTATTTAATATCTTGCAAAATTCAAAAACCCCATAATCATAACAAAGACGTAGCCTCCAAAGATCTCATTTAATCATCCAAACCCTACCTATCATCTAACGCTATGGTGCTGTTTGTTTTTTAAGATGTTTTTGTCTGAAGATCTGCGGACCATGTCTGTTAAGAAGATGTGGTCTGAAGGTCTGTATGCTGAATAATGAAGTCTGTTTGTTTTTATATCTGCAACATAACTTAATTCTATCTGCAGCACTTAGAAGTACATTTCTAAGTCTACGAGGCTACAGACATAATAAGACATTATTTTATCTTATGTCTTCAGAAAAACAAACTGTCTGCAGTAAAAACGTCTGCGGGCGCACAGACATAAGACATAATAAGGTCTACAGACAGGAAAACAAACAACACCTATGTGATTTAATTTATTGATGTTGATCAGCTAATCTAAGGATGTTTTTTGTTCTGGACTTGCAGGTGTGCTTATGTGATTGTATCGAGGGTTATTAAAGGAATAATTTTTTATGTCTATGTTATACTTCAAGTTAGTTTGAGACTTTATTGGTGGGGAACAAGACAACACGCATTGATTGAAAATGTTGTATCTTCATTAGTCTGTTCAAGAGTTTTTTGGAACACACTAGTATTAGACGGTTATAAGACTTGTAAAAATGGAGGACTTAGAAGTCAGATCTAAGTATCTAACACAATTAGATGTAAAAAGACGCTTTAACTTACTGATATATTGTAAAAAACTTAATCTTCGAAAATTCGGTTGCCAAAATCGGTTTTACCGTACCGATACCGAAACCGAAAATTCCCAAAACCAAGAACCGAAAATCGAAACCAAAACTCTGTCGGTACCGATTTTCGGTACCTGTACGGTTTCGATTTTTCGGGACTTTTGCTCATCCATAGAGTTTACTAAGAATTTATTGAAATAGAACTCGGATTTATTGGCTTGGATGGGAAATGAACAAGTTTCAAAATTTTATGCTAATTCGTTGCGATTCAAGAGATATTAGATAAAGCGAGTTTGAGAATAGCTTGATTGATAAGTCTTCGGTCGTGGATGGTTCATGTTTTGTTGATTTTGATGTGACGACCCGGAAATTTCCGACCAAATTTAAACTTAATCTTTATATGTTTACGACACAATAAGCAAAGTCTGTAATGTTAAAGTCTCAAAAACTTCGAACTGTGTCCATGTATACATTTGACCTTTGAACTATTCATTTACCCTGTGACTGTCCCCGACGATTCACGAACAACTGTATTATAAATAAATATGAATATTGAATTAAATATTCGAACATGTTATATGAATATTACATAATTAATAATAGGTAATGATAATATAATAAATGTAAATGCAAGTTTAAATATAAATATAAATATTATTATTATTACTTTCATAAATATTAATAATAATATATTTATTATTATTATTATTAATCCAATATAATAAATAGATATAAAGTTTGATATATTTAAATGGTTATCATTAATACTACTAGTATTATTGTTATCTTTATTAATATCATTAATATAATTACTATTAGTATTAGTATTAGAATCAGTATTAGGAATATTATTGTATATATAGATATGAGGTGTGATAAATAAATTGTTATAATATAATTATTACTAATGTTATTATTACTAATAATATGACTAATAAAAAAATATTAGTAACATTATAATTAATATTATTATTAGCAATATTATTGTAGATATTAGTATCATCTATAATATTAATAGTATTATAAAGTGTTATTATTATTAATTATAACATTCGGAGTATTACTATAAGATGGATCATAATTTATAAACACACATATATATACATATGAATATATAAATACAGGTACATATATACAAGCATATCAAATCAGATATATATATATATATATATATATATATATATATATATATATATATATATATATATATATTCGCAGATAGTTATACAACTACAAAATATATACAGCAATATTTGGTTAGATTAATTAATACAGATTAAGATATATACCAGATAATAGATATATAACAGTTAAATAAATAAACACAATTTTATGGTAAACAGATATATATTATACGCATAGGATCCTGGTTATCTATCATTATCAGCTAAATTCTTCTTACGTCCTCTGTATACTCGTGATTATATGTCGACTATATTATTGTTATAACCTTCGACATCAGCAAATCATAATTGGAGAAGAAAATATTTTTTTTAAAAGGGAAACCGTCGGTCCCTGCCTTCAACACTTTTTAACCATAATTTGATTTCAAAATCTAAAAATGTTGTTATGATAGGAATCCTTTACTTAATCTTTCTTCCAAATCTCAACTTCCAATTCCTTAAAATGAGTTCTAATTGTTGAGGTCAAAGTTTAGTTTCAAAAAGTCAACACATGTGTTCATCATAAAATTCGAGTCTATGATGTTGTTTCCGGTTAAATTGAGGTTGGAGAAAGTTTATAAGGATAATTTGGGACCTTTTTCATGTTGTAAGTTTAATCTAAAACGTTGTAAAATTTGATTTTTGCATTTGAGTTCATGCGTGTTCATCCTGCAGTAACAGGTTATTTTTTTATTGTAATTGCTGTTTTATTTAATTCAAACAAGCTGTATGGGTCGTTTATATTTTAATTAAGGAACCTGAATTGTTTATTTAATTAGTTGTCGTTAATATTGTTATCCCTAATCGAATTCGTTGCTGAGGAAGAAGAAGATAAATATGGGAATACATAATACGGTTTATATAAATTTGAGGAGAGATATAATCAGAAAAACAGAGATGGCTGAGTGGTTATGGGGTGTTTAGTGTAACCGAGTGGTTGCGAGTTCGAGTCCTGGCTCAGGCAGATTAATCTTTTTAAGCCTTTAAAAGGTAGATTTCATATTTATTATTATTATTATTATTATTATTATTATTATTATTATTATTATTATTATTATTATTATTATTATTATTATTATTATTATTCTTGTTATTATTATTATTATTATTATTATTATTATTGTTATTATTATGATTATTATTATTATTGTTATTGGTATTATTAGTGTTATAACTATTATTATTATTATTATTACTAATACAAGTATTAAGTATCATTTATTATTATTATTATTAAGTATTAAGTATTATTATCTTTATTATTATTTTTACTAATAGTATCATTATTATTATTTTAACAACTATAGTATTATTAAAAGAATCTTTTTTAGTAAGAATATCATTATTATTTTTATTATTATCATAAGTAGTTGTATAATTATCATTATAAGCAAATACAACGTTTATTATTATTATTGATATTATGTTACCAAGTAAACATTTTTGTATATAAAAATATACTCTTAGTTATATTACATATAAGTATGTATTAATCATATTAATATTTTTATATAAAAATTCATATATAATCAATTAAGTATTTTAATATAATACTAACCAAATATATTAATAAAACTATATAAATATTAGTAATTTTAAATGTATATACACAAATTAAATATATATAATATATAAAATAAGTTATACTAATTGAAATTGTTCAATTACGATTATATGCATTAATATATATATATATATAAATGATATAGGTTCGTGAATCCGAGGCCAACCATGCACTGTTCAATATAGTCATATGTATTTTTACTACAAAATACAATATGGTGAGTTTCATTTGCCTTTTTACCCTTTATATTTCTGGGCTGAGAATACATGCGCAATTTTTATAAATGTTTTACGAAATAGACACAAGTAATCAAAACTACATTATATGGTTGAATGATTGAAGCTGAATATGCCCCTTTTTGCTTGGTAACCTAAGAATTAGGGAACATCACTAATTTTGAGAATTAGTGCACGCCTAATTGACGCGAATCCTAAAGATAGATTTATTGGGCCTAATGAACCCCATCCAAAGTACCAGATGCTTTAGTACTTCGATGTTGTTTTTATCATGTCCGAAGGATTTTCCGGAATGATAAAGGATATTCTTATATGCATCTTGTTAATGTCGGTTACCAGGTGTTCAATCCATATGAATGATTATTTTTGTCTCTATGCATGGGACGTATATTTATGAGAAATGAAAATCTTGTGGTCTATTAAAATGATGAAAATGATTATTTATATAAAACTAATGAACTCGCCAACCTTTTGGTTGACACTTTAAAGCATGTTTATTCTCAGGTACGAAAGAAATTTTTCGCTGTGCATTTGCTCATTTTAGGGATATTACTTGGAGTCATTAATGGCATATTTCAAAAGACGTTGCATTCAAATCGTTGAGTTCATCAAGAATATTACTAAGTCGTTTATAGTTTGGATATATTATGAGATAGCATGCATGCCTGTCAACTTTCAATGTAAAGGAAGTTTGTCTTTTAAAAACGAATGCAATGTTTGTAAAATGTATCATATAGAGGTCAAATATCTCGCGATGTAATCAATTGTTGTGAATCGTTTATAATCGGTATGGACTTCGTCCAGATGGATTAGGATGGGTCCTTTCAGTTGGTATCAGAGCTGGTATAACGCCGTCCATGTGTGGCGGGTTAGTCGTAAAGGAGGTTCTCACAGTGTTACCTGTGATGAAGCATTGGCTCTTACTGTAGTGACCCGAACTTTTCCATGTTTATATATATTAATTGAGATTGATATTTACATGATTAAATGTTTCCAACATGTTAAGCAATCAAACTTGTTAAGACTTGATTAATTGAAATATGTTTCATATAGACAATTGACCACCCAAGTTGACCGATGATTCACGAACGTTAAAACTTGTAAAAACTATACGATGACATATATATGGTTATATATATAGTTAACATGATTTTATTATAAGTATGTATCTCATTAGGTATTTTAACAATGAGTTATATACATAAAAATGAGACTATTAATTTAAGAAACTCGAAAACGATATATATAACGATTATCGTTATAACAACGTCTTACTAGGTACATATGAATCATATTAAGATATTGATACACTTGGTTAATTATGTTAAATGATAAGTAAATATATTATTAAGTGTATTAACAATGAAATACATATGTAAAAATAAGACTACTAACTTAATGATTTCGAAACGAGACATATATGTAACGATTATCGTTGTAACGCCATTTAACTGTATATATATCATACTAAGATATATTATATATCATAATATCATGATAATATAACAATTTAACATCTCATTTGTTATAATAAACAATGGGTTAACAACATTCAACAAGATCGTTAACTTAAAGGTTTCAAAACAACATTTACATGTAACGACTAATGATGACATAACGACTCAGTTAAAATGTATATACATGTAGTGTTTTAATATGTATTCATACACTTTTTAAAGACTTCAAGACACTTATCAAAATACTTCTACTTAACAAAAATGCTTACAATTACATCCTCGTTCAGTTTCATCAACAATTCTACTCGTATGCACCCGTATTCGTACTCGTACAATACACAGCTTTTAGATGTATGTACTATTGGTATATACACTCCAATGACCAGCTCTTAGTAGCCCATGTGAGTCACCTAACACATGTGGGAACCATAATTTGGCAACTAGCATGAAATATCTCATAAAATTACAAAAATATGAGTAATCATTCATGACTTATTTACATGAAAACAAAATTACATATCCTTTATATCTAATCCATACACCAACGACCAAAAACACCTACAAATACTTTCATTCTTCAATTTTCTTCATCTAATTGATCTCTCTCAAGTTCTATCTTCAAGTTCTAAGTGTTCTTCATATATTCTACAAGTTCTAGTTACATAAAATCAAGAATACTTTCAAGTTTGCTAGCTCACTTCCAATCTTGTAAGGTGATCATCCAACCTCAAGAAATCTTTGTTTCTTACAGTAGGTTATCATTCTAATACAAGGTAATAATCATATTCAAACTTTGGTTCAATTTCTATAACTATAACAATCTTATTTTAAGTGATAATCTTACTTGAAATTGTTTTCGTGTCATGATTCTGCTTCAAGAACTTTCAAGCCATCCAAGGATCCTTTGAAGCTAGATCTATTTTTCTCATTTCCAGTAGGTTTATCCAAGGAACTTGAGGTAGTAATGATGTTCATAACATCATTCGATTCATACATATAAAGCTATCTTATTCGAAGGTTTAAACTTGTAATCACTAGAACATAGTTTAGTTAATTCTAAACTTGTTCGCAAATAAAAGTAAATCCTTCTAACTTGACTTTTAAAATCAACTAAACACGTGTTCTATATCTATATGATATGCTAACTTAATGATTTAAAACCTGGAAACACGAAAAACACCGTAAAATCGGATTTACGCCGTCGTAGTAACACCGCGGGCTGTTTTGGGTTAGTTAATTAAAAACTATGATAAACTTTGATTTAAAAGTTGTTATTCTGGGAAAATGATTTTTATTATGAACATGAAACTATATCCAAAAATTATGGTTAAACTCAAAGTGGAAGTATGTTTTCTAAAATGGTCATCTAGACGTCGTTCTTTCGACTGAAATAACTACCTTTACAAAAACGACTTGTAACTAATTTTTCCGACTATAAACCTATAATTTTTCTGTTTATATTCATAAAATAGAGTTCAATATGAAACCATAGCAATTTGATTCACTCAAAACGGATTTAAAATGAAGAAGTTATGGGTAAAACAAGATTGGATAATTTTTCTCATTTTAGCTACGTGAAAATTGGTAACAAATCTATTTCAACCATAACTTAATCAACTTGTATTGTATATTATGTAATCTTGAGATACCATAGACACGTATACAATGTTTCGACCTATCATGTCGACACATCTATATATATTTCGGAACAACCATAGACACTCTATATGTGAATGTTGGAGTTAGCTATACAGGGTTGAGGTTGATTCCAAAATATATATAGTTTGAGTTGTGATCAATACTGAGATACGTATACACTGGTTCATGGATTGATTCAAGATAATATTTATTGATTTATTTCTGTACATCTAACTGTGGACAACTAGTTGTAGGTTACTAACGAGGATAGCTGACTTAATAAACTTAAAACATCAAAATATATTAAAAGTGTTGTAAATATATTTTGAACATACTTTGATATATATGTATATATTGTTATAGGTTAGTGAATCAACCAGTGGCCAAGTCTTACTTCCCGACGAAGTAAAAATCTGTGAAAGTGAGTTATAGTCCCACTTTTAAAATCTAATATTTTTGGGATGAGAATACATGCAAGTTTTATAAATGATTTACAAAATAGACACAAGTACGTGAAACTACATTCTATGGTTGAATTATCGAAATCGAATATTCCCCTTTTTATTAAGTCTGGTAATCTAAGAATTAGGGAACAGACACCTAATTGACGCGAATCCTAAAGATAGATCTATTGGGCCTAACAAACCCCATCCAAAGTACCGGATGCTTTAGTACTTCAAAATTTATATCATATCCGAAGGGTGTCCCGGAATGATGGGGATATTCTTATATATGCATCTTGTTAATGTCGGTTACCAGGTGTTCACCATATGAATGATTTTTATCTCTATGTATGGGATGTGTATTGAAATATGAAATCTTGTGGTCTATTATTATGATTTGATATATATAGGTTAAACCTATAACTCACCAACATTTTTGTTGACATTTTAAGCATGTTTATTCTCAGGTGATTATTAAGAGCTTCCGCTGTCGCATACTTAAATAAGGACGAGATTTGGAGTCCATGCTTGTATGATATTGTGTAAAAACTGTATTCAAGAAACTTATTTTGTTGTAACATATTTGTATTGTAAACCATTATGTAATGGTCGTGTGTAAACAGGATATTTTAGATTATCATTATTTGATAATCTACGTAAAGCTTTTTAAACCTTTATTGATGAAATAAAGGTTATGGTTTGTTTTAAAATGAATGCAGTCTTTGAAAAACGTCTCATATAGAGGTCAAAACCTCGCAACGAAATCAATTAATATGGAATGTTTTTAATCAATAAGAACGGGACATTTCACTTACTATTTGCGATCCCTTACAAGGGTTGGCAGTAGCCGAGAGGCAGGACCTAAAATCAGTATCTGAGGTACACTCAGTGGTCACCAGACGGTTAGCTAGGAAGGCACTGGGTGGGACGGTGGTTGTCCCCAATTGTCTTTCAGTTGGTATCAGAGCGGTGGTCTTAGCAAACCAGGTCTGCATTAGTGTGTCTAACTGATAAGTCGATATGATGCATTAGTGAGTCTGGACTTCGACCGTGTCTGCATGTCAAAAGTTTTGTTTATCATTTCTAGTCAGAAATCATCTGCTTATCATCCTTAGAAAATTATCTGCTTATCATTATTAGTCTAGACACGTCTTGCTACATTAATTGCATGAGTAGTGTATAGACAAAAGTTCATATCTTAGCGTATCTGCTAAATCATATCTTATCGTATCTGTTACATTAAACTTTGCCTGACATATCCCGTAAATTCCTCCGTAATCTACAAAATCTTTTGATCTATATATATAGATATCCTATGTAAATAGAATACCACCCGATAGCCGAAAAAATCACTTTATATCGAAAAAAATCCTTTATCCAATCGTACAAAATGGAATTCGTCATTAGTTCAAGTCACTCAGATTCCGAAATAGAATCTCACTCACACTCCGAAAGCAGTGTGACCAGAATGGATCAACCAATCAGTCATCACCTATTCTGGATGAATTGGGGATGGGTTTGTAGCCTCCTCAATCATTGGAGACAAGAAGAAGGCGATCCTTTCCATTCACCACATTGCCCTCTTGACGAAGAACCTGAAGCACTTACTGGCGAACCTGTCCGAAACACCATTTTCTCTCTCATTTCCAGAGTATCTCGCCACGATTATATACTACATCAAATTCTAGATTTTATTTATCCGCTCGTCCGAACTAAAAATCACCCCGGTGTAATAGAAGAAGTCAACGAGCTTCGCGCTAGGGTAGTGGCTTTGGAGAATATGGTGCAAAGGCTACAAACACCAGCAGCATCACCAGCAGCATAACCAGTACCATCATCATCAATGCCAACAGTACCATTACCCCCTCCAACCACAACCGCGTCGTAAACCTCAATTTTACAATCTATCCCACGAGCACCCATGTCACACGCTCTGTAGATATCAAGGAATACCAATAACAATAAACGATGAAGTATTGATTCATAACTTCATTAAAGAAACCTTCTGCAGCGATTATGTAATTTCTAAAGTCTTAGAGATTATCTATTCTAACCCTAACCAGAAATCAGATGAGTGAACCAAAATGATAGAAAGAAGAGTAGAAACACTGACAAGAATGATGCGGGATTCGCAAGTTAGACTTGTTTTACCAGCAGCATCAACAGTACCGTTAACATCACCAGGACATTCAGTGCCATCAGCATCGTCAGAATCAGCAACACCTATAACATCAAAAGCTCTGCCAGTTCAAGAATCACCGTGGACATCATTACGAATCAATAACACATATCTTGTATCAACGAGTTATGAAGTATTAACTCATTGCCACTGAAGAATTTATATGTATATCTTATATATATAAATTTTTAAACCATAATAAATCTTTCCGTACTAAGCTATTATGTGTGAATCTTAACTACTCGGTTAATTCATACTAATAATATGCTATAATGTACATCCTTCGACAATGACTTAACCATTGTTAACTACAATCTCTGTTTCAATTTAATGAATTCCATTTCATAATAATCAAGCGTATTATTCAAATATATGATTGATTTTACACTTTCATCATCGAGGTACTCGAAACTTTTCAGATAACATCATTCATATCTTGCGAAGTTCACAAGAATTCCACGAACACCAACATCACGCAAAGTATAAATTCATAATATTATTGAAGAAATACTCCGTAAAAGTGATGTAATTTCTAAAGTTTTAATAGATTATGCAATTCTAGTTGCAACTGTAAATCAAATGAGTTTAATATTAACTCATTAAATCTATATTACATCTGAAGAAAATATATATGTAAGTATATTTTCATAAAGATTGTAATTAAAAATTCTTTTGTACAAACTGTTAATGGTGAAAATATTTTAACGAGTAGGTAATACCCGAGGAATATTCAGATTTTACATTAATAAGTTACACTGTATATTTTTCGAAGCTGATTCAACAGTCGTTTACTATCCTACTTACATCCACCGATATACAAATCCGTTCACCACAGAATAACCATTTTCATCAAATTTCATATTTGGATTTTGATTTATCATAATCCAACAAGTGGCATAATGAAGGAAACATTTGACAAAATAAAATTTGTTAGAAACAAACAAATTAACAATGAGAAAATTTGTTAAGAAACCTAAAACAACCCGTCTTAATCCATCCTGACAAAGTCCTTATCGATTATAAACGAATCACAATAGCTGGTAACATCGCGAGGCATTTGACCTCTATATGATACGTTTTATAAACATTGCATTCTTTTGAAAAGATATACCATAAATGAATATTTAAAATTCAATGTTTTCGACATCTGATGATTTCTACATATAGACAATCACCGTAAATAACAGTTTACAAGAATACTTCCGTTGACAATGCAATCAAAATAAATACACGGTGATGATTTTGTGAATGCAATGCTTCCTCGAATAAAACATGTATAACTCCATGCACATAGTTTCTCTAACATATATTCAAACAGCGGAAGACTTCTAGGAACCTGAGAATAAACATGCTTTAAAGCGTCAACATAAAGTTGGTGAGACATAGGTTTAATGCTAGCAGCGTTATAAATATAGACCACAAGATTTCATATACATAAACGTTTTAATAAAAATATTCTAAGTGGTTGAGCACTTGATAACCATACTTAACATTTAATCAACGTCGCATATTCCCTTTATTATGAAATCTCACTACACCGTACCAAGTGTAGTCACTGAAACGAAGTACTGTGCAACCGTTGAATACTGGTCGTCCAGTCCGGTTGGGGTTGTCAGGCCCGATAGATCTATCAACAGGATTCGCGTTTACAATACCTCATGTAAATAGTAGTTACCAAGTTACAGGGAAGTATGCCAGTGGTACAACTCAACGTAGAATATATATTTTTAATCACTTGTGTCCATAACGTAAATCATAAAATACATGTATTCTCATCCCGAAATATTTAGAGTTTAAAAGTGGGACTATATACTCACTTTTGCTTTGAAGATATTTAACACGACTTGGTCTCCGATAGATATCACGAACCTAACCATATATATAATATATTAACATATTTTCTTTTCAAATAATCGTTACATATATACTTATAATACTTTTAATATCTATTAGTCCGTAGTTAGCAGTCCGATGTTAGTGGTCCAGAATTAGTTGCTCAATAAATAAATAAAGACCCCATCGTATTCGTATTGATCAGAATTAATCTCGACCCATGGTACCATGTTGTCAAATGACGTGTTGCGTACATAAAGTACCGTGTTGTCAAATGACGTGTTGCGTACAATCATGAGGTCTTATAATTAATCTTCTTGTGTTGTTTACGGGTGGTCCTGAAATATATAAAATCAAATCATAAGTAAATATATATAAAATATCATATTAATTAGCAAAGATATGATTAGTTTAGTTTTACTCCAATTAATTTCGTAGCTAAACTAGCTTTGGATACCCAATTTTGTTTTAGCCGTAGTTTCTTCAATATAACTCCGTTTTTGTTGGTTCAACTTGCCACTTCCTTGGATCGAGTCATTATTTATGAATATGAACTGTAAATACCTTAGTTTGCATTTGAAATCACAGGTTATAGGTCAAACTTTGGTGAATCTTATGAAAGTGATCATTTCCGTTGTAAAAACAACATCTAGATGATCATTTTTACAAAAATACTTACACTTTGAGTTATACCATGAGATTTTTATATATTAACATATTCATAAGAAATATCATTTTTCCAGAATATAAACTTCCAATTCAAAGTTTAAGATGGTTTTTAATTATCCAACCCAAAACAGCCCCCGGTTGCACTCCAACGATGTTGATTCAATTTTAAGGTGCTCTTTGTAAAATCAAGTTTTATCTTGTTAAGTTAGCATATCATTATGATATATTACAGGTCTTGAAGTATTTTAAAAGTTAAGTTAGAAGGATCTATTTAGTTTGCGAACAAGTTTGAAATCATTCAAACTATGTTCTTGTTGTTATAATTTATAACTCAAAATAAGATAGCTTTATGAATATGAATCGAATAAGATTATGAATAAGGTTACTACCTCAAGTTACTTGGATAAAGCTACTGGAAAGGAAGTATAATTCTTGATCTTCAAAGAGTTTTTGAAATGGGTTCAAAAGATTGAAAGTATAAACTTGAAATGGATGATCTTCATGTAGTGTTCTTGTTTGGTTTTTCTTATGATAATTTTAGGTTGTTTTAAGGCTTATAATTAAAGTGTTTTTGCTGAATTGAAGTAGTAGAACAAAGGCTTTCAAGTGTGTGTTTTTAGGGAGTAAAATCTTAGAATAAAAATTGAAATGGAAATGATATAGATATAGATATATAAAATGTCATATGTATATAGATATAAAGAGATTCCAAGTTGAAATTTTAGCTAGAAGTTTAATACTAGATGTTAAGAGTTGTTAAACATGTCTCCCCCATGATTAAAAAGGTTGGAAATGATGTTTTGCTATTGGTATATACGAATAGTAAATACATCCAGAAGTTGTGTATAATACGGGTATAAATACAAAATTATTTTGTTTATGTGTTTAAAGATGTCTCATGAGTCATATATAATAACAAGGATGTCATTTTCCATGATAAAAGGTTGAAAATGATGTTTTCCTATTAGTATATTCCAATAGTAAATACATCTAGAAACTGTGTATTAATACATCTTAATACAATACATATATATTTATTTTAACTTAGAAGTTATAACGTCGTTAAGCGTTATATATATATATATATATATATATATATATATATATATATATATATATATATATATATATATATATATATCGTTTCGAAGTCCTTAAGTTAGTAGTCTCATTTTATATATATAATCCATTGTTAATATATTTAATGAGATACTTAATTATCATATATTCAAGTTAGGTATAATCCATATATATCCATATATATACATAAGTATATAATTAATACAAGTTATGACGTTCGTGAATCGTCGGACAAATGGATAGTCAATTGTTTGTATAAAACGCATTTCAAAAGTTTTAAAACTTGTCAAAATTCATTGCTTATCATGACGAAATTATTAAATCATATAGAGAATTAGTTTAAAATAAGTTGAAATTTTCCGGGTCGTCACAGTACCTACCCGTTAAAGAAATTTCGTCCCGAAATTTGAATGGGATGGTCATGGCTGACAATAAGTATGTTTTCATGACGTATACGAGTTGGAAATTAGAGTTTTATTATCATCAAGTAATATTGATAAAGCAATTTGATTTTTGTGAAGAGTACGAGTGAGGCTATCACCAAAGGGTGAAATGAGTAGGTATAGATTCGTCATATCTTTTGACGTAGATAGGATTGATTTCCAAGTTCAAGAGATTTGGAGGAAAATCTTCATAATGAGATTTGATTCTTCGATAATCAAGGAAATTAGAATCCGCTTTAAATGTGATCATCTATTTTGATTGCTCTGTCGGATCTTTTACTATAAATCCACCTCCCTTCATTTCCTTACAACTCATACCTTCTATTCTTCTTCCCTCAATTCATACTTTAAAACATTTATCAGTATGCTTCATCCAGTACTGATCCTGGATATACTCTTAACTTTCATCTCTGTCATTCTTCTTTTTCATCTACCACCGGAGGATTTTATTTATTTCTACTATTACCTTGGGGTTATAGTATTGTTAATTCTCCCGTGCCTTTACGTTACAATACATATTGATATACACGGTTTGTAATTTATTTGTTGTTGTCGAGCTTTATATTTTCTTTTATATTTAACAGTTCCATACTTCTGTTTCCTCTTCCCGACTTCGAGTCAAGCGAATAATGGTCCGGAATTCGTAGGTATAGATTTTGAAATAAACATAGTTAATGTTCTAAGAAGGAAATAGCAATTGCACGATCTTGATTTGGTAAGTTACCAGAATGTCCGAAAAGATAGAATTATCAAGGAGATATGTTCTTAATATGCTTGGAGATTGGGTAGAAAGTAAGAGTTGTGTAACATGGCACATGATGACGTTATGATCTGTGAATCATCACGTTCCATTTAGAAACTCAGCATGAATTACTGTAATATAATCACGTTGATCAAGTGTCATTATATTATACTAATTCATGCTTCAGTTTCCAACACTACTTCAAAACATTCATATTTTAAACTCGAATTTTTCAGAATTTAGAAACTAACACAGTTTCTTTTATGTTGTAACGCAGATATTGTGAAGAGATAAATGATTTTTGATGAGGATAGTTGGGAATATATCTTCAGGAATATCTGAGATATTTATAATGAAAGATACGATGATATCTTAGAATATCTAAGATCAGAGAATGACGCGAAAAATCTGTCTGTGAAGGTTTAGAATAAGGAGTAAGGTTCTTACTAACGGTTTCAGCAGACACTGAATCATTTGAATCCTTTGAAGGTAGATTTCGTCCTTATGATTTGTCCACGACCTCCTTTATACTTTGCTCAATCCGTTTTCCAGTACCAAATTTTTTCGTTCGAGCTTTTCCAATCTGTTATTCTTTATTGTCAAACTTCTGACCGTAATTGTTGTCTACTGTCTTTACCACTTTATCTGTCTTTTCCAAAACTTCATAGCACTAATTCGTAGGCTGGAGCGTTTTTCAGAAACTTCACATTTGAAATATGTAATTCTTGGGGATAGACGTTGTATATATATATAATTACTGAAATAGAAACGCTGTGAGATTTCAAAATACCAATTGTTGATTCCGCCAAAGGGGTAACGAGTTGCTGGTACATCTGCTGATAATGTCGTGGAATATAAAAGGTTCCCCGGTAACAAAAGGGTAATCGTATGTATTACAGGTTATAATAAGGCTACTTCGAATGGAAAGTCGAGGTTGACTTGCTGAAACTGTGACAAAATTTTCTATTTTGGGAAAGGAATCGTAAAGTTATTTTTGCTAATAAATGCTAAAAGATTTAACGCAGATACGTGTTAAATTATGTTCTTAGTTTTGAGAGCTTTTCAGATGCAAGACTGCGGGTAATGTGTGGTTGGATCATCATCTCGATTGTCCATTATTTGAAGTGTCTTCAGGAATTTCGAAGGGTTTGATCATAGATTGTAATTGTTAATATACATATGATGTTTTAGGACTTTGAATGGCACAAATATTTTTCTGGGTTCTAAGAATCGAATGATGTTCTAGCATAGTTTTGAAGTCAAAGTATAGTTTTGAAAGATGTAAGAGTCCTAAGAGTGATGTCTTCTGTTAAGTCTTGACTTAGATTTCGTTTTGTCGTAATCAAATTTGGATGAGAATGGTTGTTTTGATTTCTATAAAAGAATGTATATTATTGTGAAGGTAGTGAGTATAGTTGATGATTGTTGAATTAGAGTCGAAGAATATAATCATATTAATTGTGAATTTATATATCTCTCGGGTATTACCTACCCGTTAAAAAATTTCACAAGTAATGTTTTGTACCAGAGAATTTTATTACAATCTTTATGAAAATAGATATACATATATATTTTCTTCAGATGTAATCATGAATTTAATAAGTTAATATAATATTAGACTCATTTGATTTTCGGTTTGAGCTAGAATAAGTAATCTCTAAAACGATTAGGAACCACATATTCTTCACAGAATATTAATGAAGTTATGGATCAATACTTCATTATTTATTCTTATATATATTTCCTTAGTGAATCATGCTGATACTCATTGAACTCTTGCTAACTTCGCAAGATATGAATGTTGTTTCCCAGTAAGCTTCGAGTACATTGAAGATGAAAGTGTAAAATCAAACATATTATTGAATAATACACTTGGTTTATTATAAAACGGAATTCATTGAATTGAAACAGGGATTGTAGTTAACGATGATTAAGTTGCTGACGAAGGATGTACATCATTGCATATTTGTAGTATGAATTTAAACGAGTAGTATCTACCCTTTTTCAATTCATACTTAATAGCTTAGTACGAAAAGATTTATTTTGATTTCCGAATTCATATATATAAAATATTTATAAAAATTCTTCAGAAGAATGAGTTAATACTTCATAACTCGTTGATGCAATATACGCGTTATTGATGATGTCCACGGTGATTCTTGAACTGGTGGAGCTTGTGATGTTAAAGGTGCTGACGATTCTAACGATGTTGACAGCACTGACTGTGTTGGTGAGGCTAAGGGTACTGCTGATGCTGTTGGTAAAACAAGTCTAGCTTGTACCTTACGCATCATTCTTGTCGGGGTTTCTACTCTTCCTTTTATCATTTCTGTCCACTCATCTGATTTATGGTTAAGGCAGAAATAGGTAATATCGATGTCTTTAGAGATTACATAATCACCATAGAATGTTTCTCCGATGAAGTTATGAATCAATACTTCATTGTTTGTTGTTGTTGGTACTTCTTGGTATCTATGGTGCGTGTGACGTTCATATCCGAGGTACGGATGGTGATATTGAGGAGTGTGATGCGGACGTGATTGTTGGTGGTGGTAATGATCCTGTTGATGTTGATGATGGTGATAACGTTGATGCTGGTGATGCTGCTGGTGCTTAGGGTATTGAGGCTTGCGATGTTGATGTTATTGACGGTACTGGTTATGCTGCTGATGCTGCTGATGGTGTTTGTAACCTTCGTACCGTATTCTCAAAAACCACTACCCGAGCGCGAAGCTCGTTGACTTCTTCTATTACACCGGGGTGATTTTCGGTTCGGACGAGATGATAAATAAAATCTAGATTTTGATGTAGTATATAATCGTGACGAGATACTCTGGAAATGAGAGAGAAAATGGTTTCTCGAACAGGTTCGCCGGTAAGTGCTTCAGGTTCATCGTCAATAGGGCAATTTGGTGGATGGAAGGGATCACCTTCCTCTTGTCTCCAATGATTGAGGAGGCTACGAACCCATCCCCAATCCATCCAAAATAGATGATGACTGATTGGTTGATCTATTCCGGTCACACTGCTTTCGGAGCTTGAGTGGAATTCCAAATCAGAATCCGAGGGACTTGAACTAGTGACGAGTTCCATTTCGTATGATTGAATAAAGGATTTTTCGATATGAAATGATTTTCCGGCTATCGGGTGGTATTCTAATTATATAGAATATCCATATATATAGAACAAAAGATCTCGTAGATTACGGTGGGATTTACGGAATATGTCAGACAAAGTTTACAGTAACAAATACGCGTAGATATGAATTAGTAAATATACTAAGATATGAATTTTGTCTATAAACCATTCATGCAATGAATGCAGTAAGACGTGTTTAGACCTAAGATGATAAGCAGGTAATTTCCTACGGATGAGAAGTAGATGATTTTCGACACAAAATGATAAGCAAGATTTTGACATGCAGACACGGTCGAAGTCCAGACTCACTAATGCAACCTAACGACTTATTAGTTAGACACACTAATGCAGACCTGGTTCGCTAAGACCACCGCTCTGATACCAACTAAAACAACCCGTCCTAATCCATCCGGACGAAGTCCTTATCGATTATAAACGAATCACAATAGCTGGTTACATCGCGAGGCATTTGACCTCTATATGATACGTTTTATAAACATTGCATTCTTTTGAAAAGATATACCATAAATGAATATTTAAAATTCAATGTTTTCGACATCTGATGATTTTTACATATAGACAATCACCGTAAATAACAGTTTACAAGAATACTTCTGTTGACAATGCAGTCAAAATAAATACACGGTGATGATTTTGTGAATGCAATGCTTCCTCGAATAAAACATGTATGACTCCATGCACATAGTTTCTCTAACATATATTCAAACAGCGGAAGACTTCTAGGAACCTGAGAATAAACATGCTTTAAAATGTCAACATAAAGTTGGTGAGACATAGGTTTAATGCTAGCAGCGTTATAAATATAGACCACAAGATTTCATATACATAAACGTTTTAATAAAAATATTCTAAGTGGTTTGGCACTTGATAACCATACTTAACATTTAATCAACGTCGCATATTCCCTTTATTATGAAATCTCACTACACCGTACCAAGTGTAGTCACTGAAACGAAGTAATGTGCAACCGTTGAATACTGGTCGTCCAGTCCGGTTGGGGTTGTCAGGCCCGATAGATCTATCAACAGGATTCGCGTTTACAATACCTCATGCAAATAGTAGTTACCAAGTTACAGGGAAGTATGCCAGTGGTACAACTCAACGTAGAATATATATTTTTAATCACTTGTGTCCATAACGTAAATCATAAAATACATGTATTCTCATCCCGAAATATTTAGAGTTTAAAAGTGGGACTATATACTCACTTTTGCTTTAAAGATATTTAACACGACTTGGTCTCCGATAGATATCACGAACCTAACCATATATATAATATATTAACATATTTTCTTTTCAAATAATCGTTACATATATACTTATAATACTTTTAATATCTATTAGTCCGTAGTTAGCAGTCCGATGTTAGTGGTCCACAATTAGTTGCTCAATAAATAAATAAAGACCCCATCGTATTCGTATTGATCAGAATTAATATCGAACCATGGTACCATGTTGTCAAATGACGTGTTGCGTACATAAAGTACCGTGTTGTCAAATGACGTGTTGCGTACAATCATGAGGTCTTATAATTAATCTTCTTGTGTTGTTTATGGGTGGTCCTGAAATATATAAAATCAAATCATAAGTAAATATATATAAAATATCATATTAATTAGCAAAGATATGATTAGTTTAGTTTTACTCCAATTAATTTCGTAGCTAAACTAGCTTTGGATACCCAATTTTGTTTTAGCCGTAGTTTCTTCAATATAACTCCGTTTTTGTTGGTTCAACTTGCCAATTCCTTGGATCGAGTCATTATTTATGAATATGAACTGTAAATACCTTAGTTTGCATTCGAAATCACAGGTTATAGGTGAAACTTTGGTGAATCTTATGAAAGTGATCATTTCCGTTGTAAAAACAACATCTAGATGATCATTTTTACAAAAATACTTACACTTTGAGTTACACCATGAGATTTTTATATATTAACATATTCATAAGAAATATCATTTTTCCAGAATATAAACTTCCAATTCAAAGTTTAAGATGGTTTTTAATTATCCAACCCAAAACAGCCCCGGTTGCACTCCAACGATGTTGATTCAGTTTTAAGGTGCTCTTTGTAAAATCAAGTTTTATCTTGTTAAGTTAGCATATCATTATGATATATTACAGGTCTTGAAGTGTTTTAAAAGTTAAGTTAGAAGGATCTATTTAGTTTGCGAACAAGTTTGAAATCATTCAAACTATGTTCTTGTTGTTATAATTTATAACTCAAAATAAGATAGCTTTATGAATATGAATCGAATAAGATTATGAATAAGGTTACTACCTCAAGTTACTTGGATAAAGCTACTGGAAAGGAAGTATAATTCATGATCTTCAAAGAGTTTTTGAAATGGGTTCAAAAGATTGAAAGTATAAACTTGAAATGGATGATCTTCATGTAGTGTTCTTGTTTGGTTTTTCTTATGATAATTTTAGGTTGTTTTAAGGCTTATAATTGAAGTGTTTTTGCTGAATTGAAGTAGTAGAACAAAGGCTTTCAAGTGTGTGTTTTTAGGGAGTAAAATCTTAGAATAAAAATTGAAATGGAAATGATATAGATATAGATATATAAAATGTCATATGTATATAGATATAAAGAGATTCCAAGTTGAAATTTTAGCTAGAAGTTTAATACTAGATGTTAAGAGTTGTTAAACATGTCTCCCCCATGATTAAAAAGGTTGGAAATGATGTTTTACTATTGGTATATACGAATAGTAAATACATCCAGAAGTTGTGTATAATACGGGTATAAATACAAAATTATTTTGTTTATGTGTTTAAAGATGTCTCATGAGTCATATATAATAACAAGGATGTCATTTTCCATGATAAAAGGTTGAAAATGATGTTTTCCTATTAGTATATTCCAATAGTAAATACATCTAGAAACTGTGTATTTTTACATCTTAATACAATACATATATAGTTATTTTAACTTAGAAGTTATAACGTCGTTAAGCGTTATATATATATATATATATATATATATATATATATATATATATATATATATATATATATATATATATATATCGTTTCGAAGTCCTTAAGTTAGTAGTCTCATTTTATATATATAATCCATTGTTAATATATTTAATGAGATACTTAATTATCATATATTCAAGTTAGGTATAATCCATATATATCCATATATATACATAAGTATATAATTAATACAAGTTATGACGTTCGTGAATCGTCGGACAAATGGATAGTCAATTGTTTGTATAAAACGCATTTCAAAAGTTTTAAAACTTGTCAAAATCCATTGCTTATCATGACAAAATTATTAAATCATATAGAGAATTAGTTTAAAATAAGTTGAAATTTTCCGGGTCGTCACGAAACCACGCTAACGAAATCCTAGCTAACTGTTCCTAGCTAACTGTTAATTCCGTATTACATTTATTTATCGCAATTTATTTATCGCAATTTATTTATCGCAATTTAATTATCGCAATTTTAATTCTCGCAATTTTATTTATTGTCATTTAATTTATGTAATTATTTTACACACTTTAAATATCGGGACATGTATACAAGGTTTTGACATATCATATCGACACATCTATATATATTATTTGGAATCACCATAGACACCCTATATGCAGTAATGATCGAGTTCTCTATACAGGGTTGAGGTTGATTCTACAATAATATATATACTTTGAGTTGTGATCGAGTCTGAGACATGTACACGGGTCACGATACGTATTAATTAATTCGAATATTATATATTAAACTATATATGAATTACTGGATTGTTAACTGTGGATTACCGACTGTGGACTAATAACATTGGACAATTAAAATAAATTAAAATATTGATTATAACATATGAAACTAAACATTTCTTCAAGTTTGCCACTTGATTATAACATATGAAGCTTCGAAGTTTAAATGGGGGTATAAATCACAGTACATTGGAGAGAATATTAACTTTGGATATCAATGATTACAGAAGGATAGAAGCAGAGACATCAAAATATAAGGGGAGATATAAAACTCAACAGCAACTCAGAAATTACAAACCGTGGATATTAATATGAATAACAATATAAAGACACGGTATAATTAAGAATAGTATCACCCCAAGGTAATAGTAGAAGTAAACAGATTTTTCTGGTGGAAGATGGAAAAGAAGGATGACAGAAATAATAATTAGAAAATATCAAGGATTAGAACGGGATTAAGAATTGTCACAATCTTTTGGATGTATAAACTAAGAAAAAAAGTATAGGAATGGTGAGAATAATGGAATGGAAGAGTGTAATTTATAATGAAAATATCAGACAGTGTAATCGAGGCAGATCACCGTATTTAATTATAGAGATCTTAATTTCCTTACTCGCCGAAGAATCAAATCTTTTAGATTACTAAGATTTTACCTAAATCCCTTGAATTCCGGAATTCAACAAAGACAACGTCAAAAGTGAAGACGTACCTTATTTTCTAAATTCAACCATGACTACGTCAAAAGTTATGACAAAAACTTATTTTTCTCATTCCACTATTTTTGATAACTTCACTCGTACTCTTCGAATAATCGAATGATTTTATCTTTATTACTCAATGGTAATAAAACTCTATCTATCAGCTCATATGAGTCATGAAAACATTTTTATGGTTAGCCATGACGACCTCACAAAAATTTCGGGACGAAATTTCTTTATTGGGTAGGTACTGTGACGACCCGAAAATTTCTGACCAAATTTAAACTTAATCTTTATATGTTTACGGCACGATAAGCAAAGTCTGTAATGTTAAAGTCTCAAAAACTTCGAACTGTGTCCATGTATACATTTGACCTTTGAACTGTTCATTTACCCTGTGACTGTCCCCGACGATTCACGAACAACTATATTATAAATAAATATGAATATTGAATTAAATATTCGAACATGTTATATGAATATTACATAATTAATAATAGGTAATGATAATATAATAAATATAAATGCAAGTTTAAATATAAATATAAATATTATTATTATTACTTTCATAAATATTAATAATAATATATGTATTATGATTATTATTAATCCAATATAATAAATAGATATAAAGTTTGATATATTTAAATGGTTATCATTAATACTACTAGTATTATTGTTATCTTTATTAATATCATTAATATAAATACTATTAGTATTAGAATATTAGGAATATTATTGTATATATAGATATGAGGTGTGATAAATAAATTGTTATAATATAATTATTACTAATGTTATTATTACTAATAATATGACTAATAAAAAAAATATTAGTAACATTATAATTAATATTATTATTAGCAATATTATTGTAGATATTATTATCATCTATAATATTAATAGTATTATAAAGTGTTATTATTATTAATTATAACATTGGGAGTATTACTATAAGATGGATCATAATTTATAAACACATATATATATATATACTTATAAATATATAAATACAGGTACATATATACAAGCATATCAAATCAGATATATATATATATATATATATATATATATATATATATATATATATATATATATATATATATATATATATATACGCAGATAGTTATACAACTACAAAATATATACAGCAATATTTAGTTAGATTAATTAATACAGATTAATATATATACCAAATAATAGATATATAACAGTTAAATAAATAAACACAGTTTTATGGTAAACAGATATATATTATACGCATAAGATCCTGGTTATCTATCATTATCAGCTAAATTCTTCTTACGTCCTCTGTATACTCGTGATTATATGTCGACTACATTATTGTTATAACCTTCGACGTCAGCAAATCATAATTGGAGAAGAAAATATTTTTTTTAAAAGGGAAACCGTCGGTCCCTGCCTTCAACACTTTTTAACCATAATTTGATTTCAAACGAGATTTCAAAATCTAAAAATGCTGTTATGATAGGAATCCTTTACTTAATCTTTCTTCCAAATCTCAACTTCCAATTCCTTAAAACGAGTTCTAATTGTTGAGGTCAAAGTTTGGTTTCAAAAAGTCAACACATGTGTTCATCATAAAATTTGAGTCTATGATGTTGTTTCCGGTTAAATTGAGGTTGGAGAAAGTTTATAAGGATAATTTGGGACCTTTTTCATGCTGTAAGTTTAATCTAAAATGTTGTAAAATTTGATTTTTTCATTTGAGTTCATGCGTGTTCATCCTGCACGAACAGATTATTTTTTTTATTATCATTGCTGTTTTATTTAATTCAAATAAGCTGTATGGGTCATTTATATTTTAATTAAGGAATCTGAATCGTTTATTTAATTAGTTGTCGTTAATATTGTTATCCCTAATCGAATTCGTTGCTGAGGAAGAAGAAGATAAATATGGGAATACATAATACGGTTTATATAAATTTGAGGAGAGATATAATCAGAAAAACAGAGATGGCTGAGTGGTTATGGGGTGTTTAGTGTAACCGAGTGGTCGCGAGTTCGAGTCCCGGCTCAGGCAGATTAATCTTTTTAAGCCTTTAAAAGGTAGATTTCATATCTATTATTATTATTATTATTATTATTATTATTATTATTATTATTATTATTATTATTATTATTATTATTATTATTTATTATTATTATTATTATTATTATTATTATTATTATTATTATTATTATTATTATTATTATTATTATTATTATTATTACTATGATTATTATTATTATTATTATTATTATTATTATTTTTATTGGTATTATTAGTGTTATAACTATTATTATTATTATTACTAATACAAGTATTAAGTATCATTTATTATTATTATTATTATTAAGTATTAAGTATTGTTATCTTTATTATCATTTTTACTAATAGTATCATTATTATTATTTTAACAACTATAGTATTATTAAAAGAATCATTTTTAGTAAGAATATCATTATTATTTTTATTATTATCATAAGTAGTTGTATTATTATCATTATAAGAAAATACATCGTTTATTATTATTATTGATATTATGTTACCAAGTAAATATTTTTGTATATAAAAATATACTCTTAGTTATATTACATATAAGTATATATTAATCATATTAACATTTTTATATAAAAATTCATATATAATCAATTAAGTATTTTAATATAATACTAACTAAATATATTAATAAAACTATATAAATATTAGTAATTTTAAATGTATATAAACAAATTAAATATATATAATATATAAAATAAGTTATACTAATTGAAATTGTTCAATTACGATTATATGCATTAATATATATATAAATGATATAGGTTCGTGAATCCGAGGCCAACCATACATTGTTCAATATAGTCATATGTATTTTTACTACAAAATATAATATGGTGAGTTTCATTTGCCTTTTTACCCTTTATATTTTTGGGCTGAGAATCCATGCTCAATTTTTATAAGTGTTTTACGAAATAGACACAAGTAATCGAAACTACACTATATGGTTGAATGATCGAAGCCGAATATGCCCCTTTTTGCTTTGTAACCTAAGAATTAGGGAACATCACTAATTTTGAGAATTAGTGCACGCCTAATTGACGCGAATCCTAAAGATAGATCTATTGGGCCTAACGAACCCCATCCAAAGTACCGGATGCTTTAGTACTTCGATGTTGTTTTTATCATGTCCGAAGGATTTCCCGGAATGATAGAGGATATTCTTATATGCATCTTGTTAATGTCGGTTACCAGGTGTTCAATCCATATGAATGATTATTTTTGTCTCTATGCATGGGACGTATATTTATGAGAAATGAAAATCTTGTGGTCTATTAAAATGATGAAAATGATTATTTATGTTAAACTAATGAACTCACCAACCATTTGGTTGACACTTTAAAGCATGTTTATTCTCAGGTACGAAAGAAATCTTCCGCTGTGCATTTGCTCATTTTAGGGATATTACTTGGAGTCATTAATGGCATATTTCAAAAGACGTTGCATTCGAGTCGTTGAGTTCATCAAGAATATTATTAAGTCGTTTGTAGTTTGGATATATTATGAGATAGCATGCATGCCTGTCAACTTTCAATGTAAAGGAAGTTTGTCTTTTAAAAATGAATGCAATATTTGTAAAATGTATCATATAGAGGTCAAATACCTCGCGATGTAATCAACTGTTGTGAATCGTTTATAATCGGTATGGACTTCGTCCAGATGGATTAGGACGGGTCCTTTCAGTTGGTATCAGAGCTGGTATAACGCCGTCCATGTGTGACGGGTTAGTCGTAAAGGAGGTTCTCACAGTGGTTCCTGTGACGAAGCATTGACTCTTACTCCTTGCGATCCCTTACGAGGGTTGGCAGTAGCCGAGAGGCAGGCCCTAAAATCAGTATCTGAGGTACACTCAGTGGTCACCAGGCGGTTAGCTGAGAAGGCACTGGGTGGGATGGTGGTTGTCCCCAACTGTCTTTCAGTTGGTATCAGAGCAGTGGTCTTAGCGAACCAGGTCTGCATTAGTGTGTCTAACTGATAAGTCGATAGGATGCATTAGTGAGTCTGGACTTCGACCGTGTCTGCATGTCAAAAGTTTTGTTCATCATTTCTAGTCAGAAATCATCTGCTTATCATCCTTAGAAAATTACCTGCTTATCATTATTAGTCTAGACACGTCTTGCTACATTAATTGCATGAGTAGTGTATAGACAAAAATTCATATCTTAGCGTATCTGCTAAATCATATCTTATCGTATCTGTTACTTTAAACTTTGCCTGACATATCCCGTAAATTCCTCCGTAATCTACAAAATCTTTTGATCTATATATATAGATATCCTATGTAAATAGAATACCACCCGATAGCCAGAAAAATCACTTTATATCGAAAACAAATCCTTTATCCAATCGTACGAAATGGAATTCGTCGTTAGTTCAAGTCACTCGGATTCCGAAATAGAATCTCACTCAAACTCCGAAAGCAGTGTGACCGGAATGGATCAACCAATCAGTCATCACCTATTCTGGATGAATTGGGGATGGGTTCGTAGCCTACTCAATCATTGGAGACAAGAAGAAGGCGATCCTTTCCATTCACCACATTGCCCTCTTGACGAAGAACCTGAAGCACTTACTGGAGAACCTGTCCAAAACACCATTTTCTCTCTCATTTCCAGAGTATCTCGTCACGATTATACACTACATCAAATTCTAGATTTTATTTATCCGCTCGTCCGAACCGAAAATCACCCCGTTGTAATAGAAGAAGTCAACGAGCTTCGCGCTAGGGTAGTGGCTTTGGAGAATATGGTGCAAAGGTTACAAACACCAGCAGCAGCACCAGCAGCATAACCAGTACCATCATCATCAATGCCAACAGTACCATTACCCCCTCCAACCACAACCGCGTCGTAAACCTCAATTTTACAATCTATCCCACTAGCACCCATGTCATACGCTCTGTAGATATCAAGGAATACCAATAACAACAAACGATGAAGTATTGATTCATAACTTCATTAAAGAAACCTTCTGCAGCGATTATGTAATCTCTAAAGTCTTAGAGATTATCTATTCTAACCCTAACCAGAAATCAGATGAGTGAACCAAAATGATAGAAGGAAGAGTAGAAACACTGACAAGAATGATGCTTGATTCGCAAGCTAGACTTGTTTTACCAGCAGCATCAACAGTACCGTTAACATCACCAGCACATTCGGTGCCATCAGCATCGTCAGAATCAGCAACACCTATAACATCAAAAGCTCCGCCAGTTCAAGAATCACCGTGGACATCATTACGAATCAATAACACATATCTCGTATCAACGAGTTATGAAGTATTAACTCATTGCCACTGAAGAATTTATATGTATATCTTATATATATAAATTTTTAAACCATAATAAATCTTTCCGTACTAAGCTATTATGTGTGAATCTTAACTACTCGGTTAATTCATACTACTAATATGCTATAATGTACATCCTTCGACAACGACTTAATCATTGTTAACTACAATCTCTGTTTCAATTTAATGAATTCCATTTCATAATAATCAAGTGTATTATTCAAATATATGATTGATTTTACACTTTCATCATCGAGGTACTCGAAACTTTTCAGATAACATCATTCATATATTGCGAAGTTCACAAGAATCCCACGAACACCAACATCACACAAAGTATAAATTCATAATATTATTGAAGAAATACTCCGTAAAAGTGATGTAATTTCTAAAGTTTTTAGAGATTATGCAATTCTAGTTGCAACCGTAAATCAAATGAGTTTAATATTAACTCATTAAATCTATATTACATCTGAAGAAAATATATATGTAAGTATATTTTCATAAAGATTGTAATTAAAAATTCTTTTGTACAAACTGTTAATGGTGAAAATATTTTAACGGGTAGGTAATACCCTAGGAATATTCAAATTTCACATTAATAAGTTACATTGTACATTCTTCGAAGCTGATTCAACAGTCGTTTACTATCCTACTTACATCCACCGATATACAAATCCGTTCACCACAGAATAACCATTTTCATCAAATTTCATATTTGGATTTTGATTTATCAGAATCCAACAAGTGGCATAATGAAGAAAACATTTGATAAAATAAAATTTGTTAGAAACAAACAAATTAACTATGAGAAAATTTGTTAAGAAACCACGCTAACGAAATCCTAGCTAACTGTTCCTAGCTAACTGTTAATTCCGTATTACATTTATTTATCGCAATTTTAATTCTCGCAATTTTATTTATCGTCATTTAATTTATGTAATTATTTTACGCACTTTAAATAACGGGACATGTATATAAGGTTTTGACATATCATATCGACACATCTATATATATTATTTGGAATCACCATAGACACTCTATATGCAGTAATGATCGAGTTCTCTATACAGGGTTGAGGTTGATTCTACAATAATATATATACTTTGAGTTGTGATCGAGTCTGAGACATGTACACGGGTCACGATACGTATTAATTAATTTGAATATTATATATTAAACTATATATGAATTACTGGACTGTTAACTGTGGACTATCGACTGTGGACTAATAACATTGGACAATTAAAATAAATTAAAATATTGATTATAACATATGAAACTAAACATTTCTTAAAGTTTGCCACTTGATTTAATCTTAAACCTCATTGTATCTTGACGAATACAATCTGCATTCAAACCTTTCTTGATTCTTGAAAATACCTCAATCAAGAGGATGAACCAACCACACTTCATCTACGGAAAAAAAGATTTATGCATATAGTTATGCATCTGGAAAACTCTCAGAACCTGAGTAAACGTTTAACATGTATCTGTGCTAGATCCTTTAGCATTATTATTACCCAAAATAACTTTACAATCCCTTTTCAAAGTAGTAAATTTTGTCACAACTTCAATAAATCAACTTCGACTTTCATTCGAAACAACCTTATTATAACCTTGATATATATGCGTGCTCTTTTATTGTTACCGGGGAACCTTTTATATTCCACCATAGTACCATCAGCGTTTAATCATCTAAAAACACAATTCTCCTGAAACCACCTCGGATTGATAACCGATGATTCAAATATCGTAGCATTAAATGCAGAGGAAACAGAAACATTATAGATGGTCTAAACGGCCAAAATTTTGATGATAAAGAAGGAAGTGTTAGGAACACTCGATAGAAAATTTTGTACTGAAGAACAGATTGAGTAAACCATGAAGGAGATCAAGGTCAAATACAAGGACCATACCATATATTCAAAGAATCCAAGTAATTCTGGATCCGATGAAACCTTCAACGAATATCTTGCTCCGTACTCATGTTAAAATCTTGCGGAAAATCTTTCTTCATCAACCATCGAACTTAGAAATTACAAAATATCATCATAAATATCTCTGATATTTCTGAAGATATTTTCAAAAATATCCTCATCCGAAATTATTTATCTCTTCGTGCTATCTATATTACATCATAAAGGAAACTACTTTAGTTTCTAAATTTCTTTAAAATTCGAGTTTGAATTATGAGTGATTTTGAAGTAGTGTTGGAAATTGATGCATGAGTTAGTATAATATAATGACACTTGATCAACGTGATTATATTACAGTAAGTCATGCTGAGTTTCTAATGGGACGTGATGATTCACAGATCATAACATCATCACGTGTCATGTTACACGACTCTTACATTCTATCTAATCTATAAGCATATCAAGAACATATTTTCTTGATAATTCTACCTTTTCTTTTGAATTCTGGTAATTTAACCAATCAAGATCGTGCCATTACAATTTCCTTCTTAGAACATTAGCCATGTTCATTCGAAACTCCATACCCACAAATTCTGTACCATTAATTGATGTGCTTAATGGATATAAGAGAAAACAGAGCAAAAAGCTTCGAAGTTTAAATGGGGGTATAAATCACAGTACATTGGAGAGAATATTAACTTTGGATATCAATGATTACAGAAGGATAGAAGCAGAGACATCGAAATATAAAGGGAGATATAAAACTCAACAGCAACTCAGAAATTACAAACCGTGGATATTAATACGAATAACAATACAAAGACACGGTATAATTAAGAATAGTATCACCCCAAGGTAATAGTAGAAGTAAACAGATTTTTCTGGTGGAAGATGGAAAAGAAGGATGACAGAAATAATAATTAGAAAATATCAAGGATTAGAACGGGATTAAGCATTGTCACAATCTTTTGGATGTATAAACTAAGAAAGAAAGTATAGGAATGGTGAGAATAATGGAATGGAAGAGTGTAATTTATAATGAAAATATCAGACAGTGTAATCGAGGCAGATCACCGTATTTAATTATAGAGATCTTAATTTCCTTACTCGCCGAAGAATCAAATCTTTTAGATTACTAAGATTTTACCTAAATCCCTTGAATTCCGGAATTCAACAAAGACAACGTCAAAAGTGAAGACGCACCTTATTTTCTAAATTCAACCATGACTACGTCAAAAGTTATGACAAAAACTTATTTTCCTCATTCCACTATTTTTGATAACTTCACTCGTACTCTTCGAATAATCGAATGATTTTATCTTTATTACTCAATGGTAATAAAACTCTATCTATCAGCTCATATGAGTCATGAAAACATTTTTATGGTTAGCCACGACGACCTCACACAAATTTCGGGACGAAATTTATTTAACGGGTAGGTACTGTGACGACCCGGAAATTTCTGACCAAATTTAAACTTAATCTTTATATGTTTACGACACGATAAGCAAAGTCTGTAATGTTAAAGTCTCAAAAACTTCGAACTATGTCCATGTATACATTTGACCTTTGAACTGTTCATTTACCCTGTGACTGTCCCCGACGATTCACGAACAACTGTATTATAAATAAATATGAATATTTAATTAAATATTCGAACATGTTATATGAATATTACATAATTAATAATAGGTAATGATAATATAATAAATGTAAATGCAAGTTTAAATATAAATATAAATATTATTATTATTACTTTCATAAATATTAATAATAATATATGTATTATGATTATTATTAATCCAATATAATAAATAGATATAAAGTTTGATATATTTAAATGGTTATCATTAATACTACTAGTATTATTGTTATCTTTATTAATATCATTAATATAATTACTATTAGTATTAGTATTAGAATCAGTATTAGGAATATTATTGTATATATAGATATGAGGTGTGATAAATAAATTGTTATAATATAATTATTACTAATGTTATTATTACTAATAATATGACTAATAAAAAAAAATATTAGTAACATTATAATTAATATTAATATTAGCAATATTATTGTAGATATTATTATCATCTATAATATTAATAGTATTATAAAGTGTTATTATTATTATTAATTATAACATTGGGAGTATTACTATAAGATGGATCATAATTTATAAACACATATATATACATATGAATATATAAATACTGGTACATATATACAAGCATATCAAATCAGATATATATATATATATATATATATATATATATATATATATATATATATATATATATATATATATATATATATATATATATATATATATGTATGTATATACGCAAAGAGTTATACAACTACAAAATATATACAACAATATTTGGTTAGATTAGTTAATACAGATTAAGATATATACCAGATAATAGATATATAACAGTTAAATAAATAAACACAGTTTTATGGTAAACAGATATATATTATACGCATAGGATCCTGGTTATCTATCATTATCAGCTAAATTCTTCTTACGTCCTCTGTATACTCGTGATTATATGTTGACTACATTATTGTTATAACCTTCGACATCAGCAAATCATAATGGGAGAAGAAAATATTTTTTTTAAAAGGGAAACCGTCTGTCCCTGCCTTCAACACTTTTTAACCATAATTTGATTTCAAACGAGATTTCAAAATCTAAAAATGCTGTTATGATAGGAATCCTTTACTTAATCTTTCTTCCAAATCTCAACTTCCAATTCCTTAAAACGAGTTCTAATTGTTGAGGTCAAAGTTTGGTTTCAAAAAGTCAACACATGTGTTCATCATAAAATTTGAGTCTATGATGTTGTTTCCGGTTAAATTGAGGTTGGAGAAAGTTTATAAGGATAATTTGGGACCTTTTTCATGTTGTAAGTTTAATCTAAAACGTTGTAAAATTTGATTTTTGCATTTGAGTTTGTAACATCCCGCCTTTTTCCATTTACTTTTCCGTTTAACTATTTAAGTTCCGTTATATGTTTATAACACATCTCGTTAATACGCGTTTGAATTATCTCGTTTAAGTAATTCCCGTACCCGTTTCCTAAGTTGAGGGACTAAAGTTGCCAAATGGAGAAAGAGATGACTAGGTCAACTAGTCAACTCTTTCCCCTCCATTCATTTCATCACCTCCCAAATAATACTTCACCCTTTTTCTCTCAAAACCCTCAAACCTTCAATCATCATCCAAATTCGTTCAAGAAGGATTCGATCAAAACAAATTGCATATTTGAACTCCTCGTGATCTCCTCTTCGTTTCCATACCGATTTCATCAATTTTGGGTAACTTTCTAAAATCACTAATTCTTGTGTTCTTGAGATTTTTAAGTTATAAGGTTGTTAATTAGTGTCTATGGCTCGAGTCTAGTTTGTTTATGTGATTTGTATGCTCGTTTTTGATATTTTGATGTAACTAGTTCATATTGAAAGAATGCTTGCTTAATCTTGAGTTTTAGGTGTTCATATGTTGTTGAATGATGAAAGTTCATGTTTTAATTGTGTTCCTAACATCACTAGCTTCAAATTGGTATGTAGGTTGACATGGATTAGTTTCATATGCAAGATTGTTAAATTTGTGATTTTGGATTAGGGTTTGATGAGCTTTACATGAACTTTTGATGCGTCAAATGCTATGAGATATTGTTGTTAAGTGTTTTGTTGCAATGTGTGTTTGATTACCTTCGAAACGGCATAACATACATGTAAATTGGTTGCCCGAATCATAAAATGCGTTTTTGGAACTTAAACTTTGATTATGAATGTTTAATTACGGTTTTTGGTTGTTGTAAGTGGAAGTTTGATTGATGAAATGTACTTAGTTGTATTCCTCGTCAAAATACCTTTCCAACGATATATAATAGGCATTATAAGTGTTTGCGGGTCAAGAGTTGGGTTGGAAAAGGTTTTGGCTCGTGCATACTTGGGAAAAACAGAAACAGACCTGCACAGAGGGTGGCGCGGCGCGCCCCTACCCCGCGCGGCGCGCCAAATGGCCTGGCCAGAATTCTGTCCAACTTGGTCAATTTTTGAATAATGTTTGGCATGCTACGCACCTCCGATTTACATGTAACTTGGCCAACATGCTCATATATGATTTCTAAGATTAGAAAAATAGTTCGGAACCCGACCCGAACGTGTTGACTTTCGTTGACTTTGACCGACCAAAGTTTGACTTTTTGTCAAACTTAACCAAATGATTATACAACCTTCCTAACTTATTTATATACTTGTATCTTGCATGAAACTTGGCAATTTGATTTCACATGCTAAATAATCGAGTCGTAACGAGCCATAGGACTAATTGAACATCTTTGACCTATCGTGTTTACCGTTATTGATACAACCTATTGTTTAGGTCAAGACTAGCATTGTTCTTGCACACGTTTACTTGTTGAAGTACTTTACTACTCGTGCACTCAAGGTGAGATCATAGTCCCACTTTTACTCTTTTTGAGCTTACATTTGGGATGAGAAAACATAAACATTTCTTTACTAAGTGAACACAAGTACAGGAAAAACAAACATTCTACATACGAGTTTAGAACAAAATCCTCAATTCGATTATCATTAGTTACACTTGCCGGGTGTAAGCGAGAACTTATGTTGTATGGATCCATATGGGTTTGACAAACCCTCATTCAAACGGTTCGCTACCGTTTACGAATGAAATATATTTTCGAGAAACAGTGTATGTTCTAGCACTAAGTGATGGGGTTCAATGGAAGGAAATGTTAAGCATTGATAATTGGGTGCTCGTGAAACAAACTTTTGGAATGTATTACTATTATTTCATTGATGCAAATCTTGTGGTTCACTTGTACTTACTTACTTAAACCTATGATTTCACCAACGTTTTCGTTGACAGATTTCTATGTTTTTCTCAGGTCCTTGAACGATACATGATACATGCTTCCGCTCATTATTTGATACTTGCATTGGATGTCGAGTATATGTGCATTTCATGGAGCGTCTTTTGACTTTACTTTAAACCGTGTCGCCTAGATTTCATTCGTATTATAACGTTGTAACTTAACTATTGGATGAACAATTCTTGTAAACTTTGGGAACAATCTTTATTTAGAAATGAAGGCGACATATTTTGGTCAAACTTTGTCTTAAAGACTTATGACCACGTAACGGGACCTAAGTAGACGGCGCCGTCAAACATGATTTGGTCGGGTCGCTACAGATGGTATCAGAGCGTTGGTTGTAGGGATTTAGAGTTCATTAGTGTCAACCCCGAGTCATAGGGTACATTGGTGAGTCTAGACTACAACCGACATATAGACTTGAAGTAGGAATTACTTGACTACTTGTGCATTTATACTCGAACGTTTCTACTCATATCTACTCTTAGTTCATCTTAATCTCACGTTGTTTAATTTGATTGACACGCCACCTTGACTATATGAAATGATGTCGAATGCACATATGAATTAGGGTAATATAATTTCCGGGATTATATTACGGTGACTCGTATGAACGTTCCGACATTATGACATAAAGAATTTAAGGCGAGTCGAGGAAAAAAAAAAAAAAAAAAAAAAAAAAAAAAAAAAAAAAACTTCTCTTTATCTTTATTCTATATCACGGTTAGTATTATTGAGAATACTAATCAATGATATTCTTGTGTCTTGAAGGAACAATGGCTCCTCGTCGTGTACGCCGCAATGAAACTCCCGAACAAGCTCTCGAACGGATGATAGCTACCGCCGTAGATGCGGCCATGGCCGGTCACTCATCCAACAACAATAATAATAACAACCACAACAACAACAACAACAACAACAACAACAACAATGGAGCCGTAAACTCAAACGAGGGATGCTCCTATAAAGCTTTCATGGGGTGCAAACCTCACACTTTTGATGGAACCGGGGGACCGGTCGTGCTCACCCGATGGTTTGAGCAAACGGAAGCCGTCTTTAGCATAAGCGGTTGTCGGGACCAAGACAAGGTCAAATACTCCACCCACACGTTCTCCGGTGTTGCTCTCACTTGGTGGAACACCTATGTTCAATCGGTGGGTATCGATGAAGCTCATGCCCTCTCTTGGGCCGATTTGAAGGAAAAGATGATTGTCGAATACTTTCCGCGCGAAGAAACCCGAAAGCTCGAGGAAGAACTAAGAGCTTTGAAAGCGGTCGGAAACGACCTTAAAGCTTATAATCAACGCTTCGCCGAACTATCCTTGATGTGTCCTAATCTTGTTAACCCCGAATCTCAAAGGATTGAGCTCTACATGCTCGGTCTTCCAAAAAGCATCAAACAAGGGGTGATGTCATCCAAACCCACTACTCATCAAGCCGCTATGAACATGGCTCGCCAACTAATCGAAACGGTTGACGAAATCGTAGTTCTGGCACCTAAAGCCGAGGATAAATCGAGCGGCAACAAAAGAAAGTGGGAACCCTCCCAATCAAGCAACAACAACTTTGCTAAGAAGCCTTACACCTCCGACGGCAAGAAAGGTTATGCCGGGAACCTACCTCTTTGCAACAAATGCAACAAACATCACTTTGGCGAATGTAGTAAGATAATTTGCCACCGGTGCCAAGGAGTTGGTCATAAGGCCAACGATTGTAAAAGTGCCACTCCCGTCGCTCGAAAGTGGCCCAATGCACCAAAGACGGGCACTTGTTACGAATGTGGCCAAACGGGTCATTATAGAAATGCATGCCCGAAAAGGAAAGATAACACCAATACGCGCGGCCGAGCTTTCAACATCAACACCGAGGAAGCCCGGGATGACACTGAACTAGTCACGGGTACGTTTCTTCTCAACAATTCTTATGTCTCTTGCTTATTCGATTCGGGTGCCGATAAATGCTTTGTATCCAAGACTTTGACTCATTCTTTTAGCACTCCACCTCTTCCATTAGATACCACTTATACCATTGAAGTAGCTAACGGAAAACTATTAAGTGCCGACACATATTACCGGGGGTGTACGTTAAACATTTTGGGTAAGGAATTTGAAATTGACTTGATACCCATGGAACTAGGAAGCTTTGATGTAATAATCGGTATGAATTGGTTAGTCAAAACGAAATCTCACATTCTTTGTGATCTTAACGCAATCCGAATTCCTATCGAGAATGGTGAACCTTTGATTGTTTATGGCGATAAGAGTTGCACCAGACTCCACCTCGTTTCGTGCCTTAAAGTTAGAAAACTACTCCGTAAGGGTTGTTTTGCGATCCTTGCCCACGTTAAGAAAGTCGAGTCCGATGAGAAGCACATCGATGATGTGCCAATTGTTAGTGACTATTCCGATGTATTTCCCGATGAATTGCCGGGTCTTCCGCCTCATCGACCGGTTGAATTCCAAATCGATCTTATTCCGGGAGCCGCACCCGTAGCGCGTGCACCATATAGACTCGCTCCATCTGAAATGCAAGAATTGCAAAGTCAAATCCAAGAACTACTTGATCGTGGTTTTATCCAACCTAGCCATTCACCTTGGGGCGCTCCGATTTTGTTTGTTAAAAAGAAAGACGGATCCCTACGAATGTGCATTGATTATCGCGAACTAAATAAATTGACGGTTAAGAACCGATATCCTCTGCCTCGCATCGATGACCTCTTTGATCAACTACAAGGGTCTTGTGTATATTCGAAAATCGATCTCCGCTCGGGTTATCATCAATTGAGGGTTAAGGGGGAAGATGTCTCCAAAACCGATTTCCGGACTCGTTATGGTAGTTATGAATTCCTTGTCATGCCATTTGGTCTCACTAACGCACCGGCGGTGTTCATGGATCTTATGAACCGCGTGTGCAAACCGTATCTCGATAAATTCGTTATTGTGTTCATTGATGATATATTGATCTATTCCAAAAATGAAGAAGAGCACGAACAACATCTCCGACTTGTGCTTGAACTCTTGAGACAAGAACGACTTTATGCCAAATTCTCCAAGTGTGAATTTTGGTTAAAGGAAGTTCAATTTCTTGGTCATGTTGTAAGTGACCAAGGTATTAAGGTCGATCCAACGAAAATCGAAGCCATTAGTAAATGGGAGACTCCTACTACTCCTACTCACATTCGTCAATTTTTGGGTCTCGCCGGGTACTATCGTAGATTCATCGAAAATTTCTCTTTGGTTGCACGTCCTCTGACTGCATTGACTCACAAGGGAAAGAAATTCATTTGGGCGACCGAACATGAATCCGCATTCCAAATCTTGAAAACGAAGCTAACCACCGCTCCTATCTTGTCACTTCCCGAAGGCAATGATGACTTTGTTGTATATTGCGATGCCTCAAAACATGGTTTTGGGTGTGTATTGATGCAACGAACGAAAGTCATTGCTTATGCTTCTCGACAACTCAAAATTCATGAACGAAACTATACGACGCATGATCTCGAACTCGGAGCCGTTGTCTTTGCACTTAAAATGTGGAGACACTATCTTTATGGAACCAAGAGTACTATCTTTACCGACCACAAAAGCCTCCAACACATTTTCGATCAAAAGCAACTAAACATGAGACAACGAAGGTGGATTGAAACCTTAAACGATTACGATTGCGAGCTTCGTTACCATCCCGGGAAGGCAAATGTAGTAGCCGATGCTTTAAGTCGAAAAGAAAGAGCGGTGCCTCTTCGTGTCCGAGCCTTAAACATCACCATCCACACAAACCTTAATAGCCAAATTCGAGTAGCCCAAGATGAGGCTCTCAAGGATGAAAACCTTTCACACGAGCTCTTGAACATTCTCGTCTCTCGATTCGAAATTAGGGAGACCGGACTCCGATATTACGCCGGAAGGATTTGGGTGCCTAGTTATGGGGACCTACGAAGCCTTATTTTAGATGAAGCCCATAAGTCACGATACTCGATTCACCCCGGTGCCAATAAGATGTACCACGACCTTAAACAACTATATTGGTGGCCGAACATCAAAAGGGACGTAGCTACTTATGTTTCCAAGTGTTTGACATGTTCCAAAGTCAAAGCCGAACACCAAAGACCGTCCGGACTACTTCAACAACCCGAGATCCCGCAATGGAAGTGGGAAAGGATAACGATGGATTTTATCACCAAGCTACCAAAAACGACGGGCGGTTATGATACCATTTGGGTTATTGTTGACCGTCTCACCAAATCCGCACACTTCCTTGCCATGAAAGAAACGGACAAAATGGAGAAACTTGCACAACTTTACATTAAGGAGATCGTGGCCCGACACGGTGTACCTTTATCGATTATCTCCGACCGAGATGGCCGTTTCGTTTCTAGATTTTGGCGTACATTGCAAGAAGCGTTGGGAACGCGTTTAGACATGAGCACCGCATATCATCCTCAAACCGATGGACAAAGCGAACGTACAATTCAAACCTTAGAGGACATGTTACGAGCTTGCGTGGTTGATTTCGGAAAAGCTTGGGACAAGCACTTACCTCTCGCCGAGTTCTCTTACAACAATAGTTATCACGCGAGTATTAAAGCCGCACCTTTTGAAGCGCTATATGGCCGCAAATGTCGTTCACCTCTTTGTTGGGCCGAGGTGGGCGACGTGCAAATCACCGGACCCGAACTCATTCACGAAACCACCGAGAAAATCATTCAAATCCGAGATAGGCTTAGGACGGCCCGAAGTCGTCAAAAGAGCTATACCGACAAACGACGCAACGATCTTGAATTTCAAGTCGGTGACCGAGTAATGTTAAAAGTCGCACCTTGGAAGGGTGTAATCCGTTTTGGGAAACGCGGGAAGCTAAATCCGCGGTATATTGGTCCTTTCGAAATCTTGGAGCGTATTGGAACCGTTGCTTATCGTTTAAATCTTCCGCCTCAATTGAACTCCGTTCATCCTACCTTCCATGTATCTAACTTGAAAAAGTGCCTTGCCGAACCCGATATCGTCATCCCTCTTGAGGAGCTTACCATTGATGACAAACTTCATTTTTTGGAGGAACCGGTTGAAATTGTGGACACCTCCGTCAAGACATTGAAACAAAGCCGAATCCCGATTGTTAAAGTCCGTTGGAACGCCAAAAGGGGACCCGAGTTTACTTGGGAAAGACAAGATCAAATGCAAAGGAAGTATCCTCATCTATTCGTGAATTCGGAAACGCAAGATCTCGAGGAAGAAACAACGACTACTACGCCTACTTAAATTTCGGGACGAAATTTCTTTTAAGGTGTAGGTAATGTAACATCCCGCCTTTTTCCATTTACTTTTCCGTTTAACTATTTAAGTTCCGTTATATGTTTATAACACATCTCGTTAATACGCGTTTGAATTATCTCGTTTAAGTAATTCCCGTACCCGTTTCCTAAGTTGAGGGACTAAAGTTGCCAAATGGAGAAAGAGATGACTAGGTCAACTAGTCAACTCTTTCCCCTCCATTCATTTCATCACCTCCCAAATAATACTTCACCCTTTTTCTCTCAAAACCCTCAAACCTTCAATCATCATCCAAATTCGTTCAAGAAGGATTCGATCAAAACAAATTGCATATTTGAACTCCTCGTGATCTCCTCTTCGTTTCCATACCGATTTCATCAATTTTGGGTAACTTTCTAAAATCACTAATTCTTGTGTTCTTGAGATTTTTAAGTTATAAGGTTGTTAATTAGTGTCTATGGCTCGAGTCTAGTTTGTTTATGTGATTTGTATGCTCGTTTTTGATATTTTGATGTAACTAGTTCATATTGAAAGAATGCTTGCTTAATCTTGAGTTTTAGGTGTTCATATGTTGTTGAATGATGAAAGTTCATGTTTTAATTGTGTTCCTAACATCACTAGCTTCAAATTGGTATGTAGGTTGACATGGATTAGTTTCATATGCAAGATTGTTAAATTTGTGATTTTGGATTAGGGTTTGATGAGCTTTACATGAACTTTTGATGCGTCAAATGCTATGAGATATTGTTGTTAAGTGTTTTGTTGCAATGTGTGTTTGATTACCTTCGAAACGGCATAACATACATGTAAATTGGTTGCCCGAATCATAAAATGCGTTTTTAGAACTTAAACTTTGATTATGAATGTTTAATTACGGTTTTTGGTTGTTGTAAGTGGAAGTTTGATTGATGAAATGTACTTAGTTGTATTCCTCGTCAAAATACCTTTCCAACGATATATAATAGGCATTATAAGTGTTTGCGGGTCAAGAGTTGGGTTGGAAAAGGTTTTGGCTCGTGCATACTTGGGAAAAACAGAAACAGACCTGCACAGAGGGTGGCGCGGCGCGCCCCTACCCCGCGCGGCGCGCCAAATGGCCTGGCCAGAATTCTGTCCAACTTGGTCAATTTTTGAATAATGTTTGGCATGCTACGCACCTCCGATTTACATGTAACTTGGCCAACATGCTCATATATGATTTCTAAGATTAGAAAAATAGTTCGGAACCCGACCCGAACGTGTTGACTTTCGTTGACTTTGACCGACCAAAGTTTGACTTTTTGTCAAACTTAACCAAATGATTATACAACCTTCCTAACTTATTTATATACTTGTATCTTGCATGAAACTTGGCAATTTGATTTCACATGCTAAATAATCGAGTCGTAACGAGCCATAGGACTAATTGAACATCTTTGACCTATCGTGTTTACCGTTATTGATACAACCTATTGTTTAGGTCAAGACTAGCATTGTTCTTGCACACGTTTACTTGTTGAAGTACTTTACTACTCGTGCACTCAAGGTGAGATCATAGTCCCACTTTTACTCTTTTTGAGCTTACATTTGGGATGAGAAAACATAAACATTTCTTTACTAAGTGAACACAAGTACAGGAAAAACAAACATTCTACATACGAGTTTAGAACAAAATCCTCAATTCGATTATCATTAGTTACACTTGCCGGGTGTAAGCGAGAACTTATGTTGTATGGATCCATATGGGTTTGACAAACCCTCATTCAAACGGTTCGCTACCGTTTACGAATGAAATATATTTTCGAGAAACAGTGTATGTTCTAGCACTAAGTGATGGGGTTCAATGGAAGGAAATGTTAAGCATTGATAATTGGGTGCTCGTGAAACAAACTTTTGGAATGTATTACTATTATTTCATTGATGCAAATCTTGTGGTTCACTTGTACTTACTTACTTAAACCTATGATTTCACCAACGTTTTCGTTGACAGATTTCTATGTTTTTCTCAGGTCCTTGAACGATACATGATACATGCTTCCGCTCATTATTTGATACTTGCATTGGATGTCGAGTATATGTGCATTTCATGGAGCGTCTTTTGACTTTACTTTAAACCGTGTCGCCTAGATTTCATTCGTATTATAACGTTGTAACTTAACTATTGGATGAACAATTCTTGTAAACTTTGGGAACAATCTTTATTTAGAAATGAAGGCGACATATTTTGGTCAAACTTTGTCTTAAAGACTTATGACCACGTAACGGGACCTAAGTAGACGGCGCCGTCAAACATGATTTGGTCGGGTCGCTACAGAGTTCATGCGTGTTCATCCTGCATGAACAGGTTATTTTTTTTTATATTGTAATTGCTGTTTTATTTAATTCAAACAAGCTGTATGGGTCGTTTATATTTTAATTAAGGAACCTGAATCGTTTATTTAATTAGTTGTCGTTAATATTGTTATTCCTGATCGAATTGGTTGCTGAGGAAGAAGAAGATAAATATGGGAATACATAATACGGTTTATATAAATTTGAGGAGAGATATAATCAGAAAAACAGAGATGGCTGAGTGGTTATGGGGTGTTTAGTGTAACCGAGTGGTCGCGAGTTCGAGTCCCGGCTCAGGCAGATTAATCTTTTTAAGCCTTTAAAAGGTAGATTTCATATTTATTATTATTATTATTATTATTATTATTATTATTATTATTATTATTATTATTATTATTATTATTATTATTATTATTATTATTATTATTATTATTATTATTATTATTATTATTATTATTATTATTATTCTTGTTATTATTATTATTATTATTATTATTATTATTATTATTATTATTATTATTATTATTATTATTATTATTATTACTATGATTATTATTATTATTGTTATTGGTATTATTAGTGTTATAACTATTATTATTATTATTATTATTATTATTATTATTATTATTACTAATACAAGTATTAAGTATCATTTAATATTATTATTATTATTATTAAGTATTAAGTATTATTATCTTTATTATCATTTTTACTAATAGTATCATTATTATTATTTTAACAACTATAATATTATTAAAAGAAACATTTTTAGTAAGAATATCATTATTATTATTATTATTATTATCATAAGTAGTTGTATTATTATCATTATAAGCAAATACAACGTTTATTATTATTATTGATATTATGTTACCAAGTAAACATTTTTGTATATAAAAATATACTCTTAGTTATATTACATGTAAGTATGTATTAATCATATTAACATTTTTATATAAAAATTCATATATAATCAATTAAGTATTTTAATATAATACTAACCAAATATATTAATAAAACAATATAAATATTAGTAATTTTAAATGTATATACACAAATTAAATATATATAATATATAAAATAAGTTATACTAATTGAAATTGTTCAATTACGATTATATGCATTAATATATATATAAATGATATAGGTTCGTGAATCCGAGGCCAACCATGCATTGTTCAATATAGTCATATGTATTTTTACTACAAAATACAATATGGTGAGTTTCATTTGCCTTTTTACCCTTTATATTTTTGGGCTGAGAATACATGCGGAATTTTTATAAATGTTTTACGAAATAGACACAAGTAATCGAAACTACATTATATGGTTGAATGATCGAAGCCGAATATGCCCCTTTTTGCTTGGTAACCTAAGAATTAGGGAACATCACTAATTTTGAGAATTAGTGCACGCCTAATTGACGCGAATCCTAAAGATAGATCTATTGGGCCTAACGAACCCCATCCAAAGTACCAGATGCTTTAGTACTTCGATGTTGTTTTTATCATGTCCGAAGGATTTTCCGGAATGATAGAGGATATTCTTATATGCATATTGTTAATGTCGGTTACCAGGTGTTCAATCCATATGAATGATTATTTTTGTCTCTATGCATGAGACGTATATTTATGAAAAATGAAAATCTTGTGGTCTATTAAAATGATGAAAATGATTATTTATGTTAAACTAATGAACTCACCAACCTTTTGGTTGACACTTTAAAGCATGTTTATTCTCAGGTACGAAAGAAATCTTCCGCTGTGCATTTGCTCATTTTAGGGATATTACTTGGAGTCATTAATGGCATATTTCAAAAGACGTTGCATTCGAGTCGTTGAGTTCATCAAGAATATTATTAAGTCGTTTATAGTTTAGATATATTATGAGATAGCATGCATGCCTGTCAACTTTCAATGTAAAGGAAGTTTGTCTTTTAAAAACGAATGCAATGTTTGTAAAATGTATCATATAGAGGTCAAATACCTCGCGATGTAATCAACTGTTGTGAATCGTTTATAATCGGTATGGACTTCGTCCAGATGGATTAGGACGGGTCCTTTCATTTGAGCTCTATTGATGTCACTACTACAAAAACGGAATTAAAAATCGATTTTAAGGCTTTAGAAACTGATTCCAAAACCCATTTCAAAACCGGTTTCTAAATTGGGAAGTCTTTAAACACAAAACTGAAATGGAATTAAAAATGTTCAGATAATATATTATCGAACATAAAATAGTTTGGTTGATTCTTACTAGGGGTTCAAATACTCGACTCGTTAAAAGCTCGATTCGAGCTGTCTAAACGAGCTAGAACCCGAGTTTGAATTTATTTTGAAGCTTGTTTAGTAAACGAGCTTGAACTCGAGCTTCATATTTCAAGCTCGAACAAGCTCGAGAGCCTAGCCGAGCTCGAACCTTGATGGTTTACACCCCACTTCTTATACAATCTGATTATATGATTCTCTCAGTAAAAGTTGAGGATTTTGGATTTTGGATTTTTATGTTCAGTTCTGGACTTCTAGCGCTGACTGCTGAGTATCGTATCAGACCCAAACCCAAATAACCACCTAAGCATCACACATTCACACGGATTCCACGTCTCCACCCCTTTGAGCTTTTTGTACACAACCTAAATACACAAAAACCATTTCACTCTCCGTACGTCAAAATTCATCAACTATCCCAAATCGGCAAATTCCTAATTCTGTTACTGTATTAATTAAATAATTTTATTAATTTGTTATACTTAATCAAAATCCAATTTCATTATGAGAACTCGAAATGCAGACAACCCTAAATCAACTCCTCCGGTCAAAAAAACCCCACCGGCACGGAAATCATCGTCCAAAAAACCACCACCTGCCGCCGCACAACCACCACCTGATGCCACCGTTACCCCTAAACGTAGAGGAAAGGCCGTTGCCACCACCACCACTCCAGAAACACCAGGTAAAACCTCTATATCCGAGTTTCTGTTAAAAGCTAGCTTTTATACTTTTAATTAGGGTTAATTGTTTTACTATGTATCCAACTTAACTCACTATTTTGTATGCATTAAACTGATTAATTATTGCTATTGTCTGTATCCAATTAGGTAACCAGCTTGTTTTGGTGACGGTTTACAAGTTATATGATTTGACATACAATAACATAGATTGAAATTTTGATAGTACAATAGGATCGTTGAAATTGGATACATATCGAGTACATTTTGATAGATTAATCCCTATAAGTATTAGTTAATAGGTTTAAAGTTGTTTTGACGGTGTTATACATGCAATTGTAGATTTAAAATTAGAGGAAAATGATGATGTAGTGAAAGTAACACCACCTGCAACTAAATCTGGAAGTAAAAGGACTGTTAAGAAAGTCGTTAAAAGAACTGTAATAAGGAAAAAACCGAAAGCTGCACCGACTGCTTCAGTTAAACTAGAAGAAGAAGATGATGAAGAAGAAGAAGATGATACTAATAATGAAGAAGAAAAAGAAAAGTCTGATGATGTTGGTGTGTCGATTAAAGACGAGGATGATGATGTTGTTTGTGGTGAAGATAGTATCAAAGATGTGGAAGGAGAAAAAGATGATGTTCAACCGCATGTTGAAATTGTTGCAGGTAATGAGGTTGTGAAAACCGATGAGAAAGAAGATATAGATAAAGTGGAGGAATGTTTGAATGTCGAGGAACCGAGTTTGGAAAAGGAGGGAGTGGATGAGAAAGAAAGTAAGGAGATAGATAACGATGAACCGTTTGAGGATGAGGAACCTGAAGAAGATGTTGAAAAAGATGAACACGATGTTGAAAAGGTTGTCGAGGATCAAGAAATTGTAGTTCAAACGGAGATTGAAAAATTCGAGGTGGAGAATGAAGAACCGGTTGATATGTATAAAGATAACGATGAGGAATTTAAAGAAGAAGATCCACAAGAACGAGTGTGTTTAAGTGATGGCGAAAAAAATAAGGATGATGAAGATGAGTTTGTTGACGATAAAGGGTTGGATGAGGAACATGCAGAAATTGCTGCTGCTGCTGAGGATCGAAGAAGAAGGAAAGAATTTGAGATATTCGTTGGTGGATTGGATCGAGATGCAACAGAAGAAGACGTTAAGAAAGTTTTTAAAAATGCGGGAGAGGTTGTTGAAGTTCGAATGCATATCGAGCTACCGAGTAATAAAAATAAAGGATACGCGTTTGTTAGATTTGCTAACAAGGAACAAGTTGCTCGTGCTTTAGCAGAAATGAGAAATCCTGTTGTAAGTTATTGTCTTTCTGTTTGTTATTTATTGCTTATGGGCAATTGGGTTGAGTTGAGTTGGGTTTGGGTCGAACCCAAATGGGTCAGATTTTTTTAGTAGGTAAACGGGTCGGACCCAATCGGGTCGGATTGGGTCGAGACCCAGTTGTTCCCTAAATTTTTAAAATGAGATAAAAGTCTTACGATGAGCATAACTTATGGGTTGACTTTGACTTTTTTTTTTTAAATTGCTAATTAGAAGTTGTTGGCAGATACGTGGCAAACGATGTGGAACTGCACCAAGTGAGGATAACGACACGTTGTTTTTGGGAAATATTTGCAATACGTGGACAAAAGAAGCGGTAAGTTTTTTTTTTTTGTTTTTTTTTAGTTTTTTATTTCTTTGATTATTACACATTCATGTTCAGCTCATTTGAATAGTTAACACGGTGCAGATAAGACAAAAACTAAAGGAATATGGGATTGAAGGTCTTGAAAGGATCACACTTGTTGCTGATACACAACACGAAGGGTTGAGTCGTGGTTTTGCGTTTCTTGAGTTTTCGGGTCACCCGGATGCTATGCTTGCTTACAAAAGGCTTCAAAAACCTGATGTTATATTCGGCCATCCTGATAGGACCGCGAAAGTAGCGTTTGCTGAACCTTTGCGTGAGCCGGACCCTGAGGTTTTGGCTCAGGTCAAATCTGTTTTTGTTGATGGGCTGCCACCTCATTGGGATGAAGAAATTGTTAGGGAGCATTTAAAATGCTATGGTCATATTCAGCGGGTTACGCTGGCACGAAACATGTCGAATGCTAAAAGGAAGGATTTTGGGTTTATTGATTTCACTACTCATGAAGATGCTCTTGCATGCATTGATGGAATAAATAAAAGAGAATTAGGCAATGAGAAGGTAAGGTTTCATATTAGTTCTAGATTGATTTATGTATGTATTTATTTTTCTATGTAACTTTTGGGATGGGAAGAATTGGAGATTTTGTTGAAGACGATGTTACGTTAGTATTCTACAACTATGTTTATTGGAGTTAAGCTGATTATTATATTGGTTATTATAGATGAAAGTGAGAGCAAGGCTATCAAATCCTCTACCAAAAACGCAAGCTGTAAAAGGTGGATTAGCAGGAGGATTTCGAATTGGTCAAGGAAGTGGGGCCACCTTTCCAAGAGCTGGTATGCATATACATATAAAGATAAAGAAACAAATATAATAATTATAATTACATTTTTAAAAAAAATATTGTTTGTTTGTGTTACAGGGAGGGGTTTTGGAAGAGGTGCACATCCTGCCAATCGTATGAACTTTCCACGAGGCAGGGGTTTTTATCAGCATGGACCTGGTCAAACCAGTAGATCGGGTTTTGCAGAGGATTACCCGCCTGCTGGTCCTCATCCCCCTTTCAGAGGGAGACATAATTTCGGTAACCCTTTTTTGAATACACACACACTCACACACACTCACACACAAGGTTGCAAAATTCGCTATTTGGGGATTAACCGGTCGGGACTTTGGAAGGAGTAATCAGCAATTCGGGGATTAATCGAATGTACTTTTCATATATTTAAATTATATATTTCAAATTATATGTGTAAATATAGAAGAAAACCGTAAATATAAACATAAAGTTTAACATAATTGTCTAAAATCGTTTATTTTGTTCAAAAGTCTAAACCTCTTGTGTAAATTCATTTTAAAATGTTAACAAATTTTGACTTTGACTCACTTTTATCAAGAAATCCGATTTTGACCCATTAATCGACGTCGACTGATTAATTAAACGGCCTTTAGAAAAACGAAACGGATTGTTCTTACAAAGGAATAATCGGAGATTAGTCGGGGATTAATCGGGTTTTTTACAATACTGCTTATATATAATATATATATGTATATATATACACCAAGGTTGGAGAACTCGGATCTCAGTTAGATCTCGTTTGGACATTTTTGGGGAGATCTCGTCATCTCGGAAAAAGCTCGGGGAGATCTCGGACTTTGACTTATGTTGGCTTTTTTATTTTTTAGTATAAATTTATGTATCTATAAATAAATATATGTATATTTATATACATTTTTACGAGATTTACAAGAAAATCTGAGAAATGAGTGAGGAAATTCGAGAAATTACGATATTTTACGAGACAATCCGAGAAATGAGCAAAAAAATTAGAGAAATCGTGGCTTTGTCCAAGTTTGACCCCGTTGACCGGGAAATCTCGGGAGATGGACATCTCGTCTCGGTTGCTTTCTTAAAACGAGAACTCGGGGAGAAATAAGGAGATTTACAACACTGATACACAAGCATATATATATATATATATATTTATATATACATATATATACATATATATACATATATATACATATATATATATATACATATATACATATACATACACACACACATAGGGTCATCATCAATAGGGAAGCACTTTTTTGGGGGAAGTGGGGAGAAGTAATTTTTATTTTTTGAATTTGTTTTTTCAAACATTAAGATCACATGAAAATATGAACATTCAAAAAAGACACTTTGTGAAGAATGTTATTATTTTGGCGAGAAAACACTCGAAGAAATAAATGATAACAACTAATGTTTTAATTAGAGTTTTTATTCATCGTTTTTATTTTCATCTTATGTGAAGTTTTTTTTTCTTCCAAAATTTAGCCCGATTTAGAGTTTAGGGTTTAGGGTTTTGAGTACCCAAAACCCCAAACCCTAAACCGTTCGTGTTAAAAATTCAATCTAAACCCTAATTTATAAACCGTAATTTCTAAACCCTAATTTCTAAACCCTAATTTTTAATCCCTTAAAAAACAAACTTTAATTAAAACATTACATATGATGCATGTTATCATTTATATATATCTTCGAGCGTTTTCACGCCAAAATAATAACATTTATCACAAAGTTTCCTTTTTAAATGTTCATTTGATCTTAATGTTTGAAAAAAAAATTTCAACAAAAAAAAAAAAAGAAAAAAAATCACTTCCCCCAAAAAAGTGCATCCCTCTTGATTAAAACACTACACACACACACACACACACACACACATATATATATATATATACATATATAAATATAAATATATATGTATATACACATGTATGTATGTATCTGTACACACGTATGCTTACGTATGTGTATCTATTCACACGTATGTCAGTATGTGTATGTATGTATATATTTATATTTTTTATTTGCTTTCATTCTCCAAGTTACATATTTGTTTATGCAGGAGGGAGGTGGGATAATTTCCGGGGTCCACATCAGCCATCTAGTCAAGGCAGTATGCCACCTAGATACGATGTTGATAGGCCGAGACATGGTGCTAATATGAATCGTGATCATATGCCAATGAGAGGGCAACCTTTTTATCCTGAAGAGCAGTTCAACAGACCTTATAGTGGGAGGCGCTATGAAGACCCGTACACTTATGATGATCCTTCACGTGGAGTAAAACGTCCATATTATGCAGTAAAGTTCACTACTTATTTCTTTTTACTTTTTCTTAGAAAAAGAAAATCATGTTCTAATACCATATGACTTTCTTTTTGGCTTTAGGACCAGGATCCTGGCTATAGTGAGTCTAGCAGAGCCCGACCTCGTTTGGATTACTCTGACCCATCGATTTCAGTTTCTGGAAATCGTTATCGAGGTTCTAACCTTAGTCTAAAATGCTCATCTGTAGTCTGATTTTTGTGGTATATTTTTAATCTTTCTATCTCCTACTTTACTAACTCAGTGAACTTTTTATGATATTTAGGAAGTGGAAGTGGTGGACCTTCACGTGATTATTACAACTATGATGTGATTGTTCTTTTTCTTTTTCATGTTTGTGAATCTTTTAAACGTTATATATTGCCATTTTAACATCCAATATCTTTTTACTTGCAGTATTCATCTTACTACAGGGGTGACCGGCCTTATGGTGGCGAGGGCCCTTATGGCGGTGAGCAGCCATATGGCGGTGAGCGACCGTATGGCGGTGAGCGACCGTATGGCGGTGAGCGGCCTTATGGCGGTGAGCGGCCTTATGGCGGTGGTCATGGTTATGGTGTTGATCGTCCTTATGGCGGTGGCCGATCTTATGGTGGTAGATACCACTACTAGACTACATATGTACTGGTAAAATGAGTATATTACATATGTTACCTTTCTCCAATATCTTTAGTTTAGTATTCTTGATGCCATTTTTTGTATTGAATTGTGTTCAGGTATCAACTTAACAGCTGGATATGATTTGCTTATTGGAACCGTTGCAGCTGCCCTGCAGGAAAGCCGTTAATCCTTTAAATCTTTCTCTTTAGACTTTCCTTTCCTTTTATTTATTGGTTTGTTTTAGTGGACACATGATATGTTGGGCTAAGTTTTAGATTGTCCCGTTTAGTCGGAGACCGATATGTAAGTAAATCTTATGGAAGGAGTTTAGTCTAAGATGGTAAGTTCAACGTAAGGACTGAATTTGGTTGGATCTATCTAAAATATAAGGCATCTCCAATTTATGAACATTGTTGTGGATTTTCGTGTTTTTAAGTGAATCTTGAAATCGGAGGTTTTTCAGATATTGATCCAAGGGGATAGAATTGATGTAGTTTCTAAGCCTTTTAGACATCCCTTTTGGTTATTCTTGTGGAGACGTTGTGGATTTTATTACTTATTATTTTGTATTTCGTCTGGAGTTTTAATCAGGTTGAAGGAAAATATAATAAGATAGTAAGATATATATTTAAAACTCTGATGGATCAGGATATAATATTTTGGAAGTAACTTTTGAGGGTTCTTCTGTGGATCTTGGATATGGACATGAAAATCATCTGCTATTTGTTGCAGCATATTATGCATCTTGATGATATAAGTTATGTGCTTTCTATAATGAAATTCACTGGTTGACGCAGAACTTTAAACTCCCTTTCTATATGCGCTTTATGTGAAGGTTGTTGGGCAAGATCTTTAAACTTTGGGTTTCCATTTAATGTTTCATTTCTTAAGGTTTCTAAGCAATTTGATTAATGGTTTAAGGTTTGATTTGTGGTAGTGTGAGCATTATCTCAACAAATTTGTTGAATTGTACATAAAATATATAAGTAAAGAGCCCGTTACTTCATTTAATCAGTTCAGTTAACTTGAGAGATAAAAATCAGAACTAGGATTGGGAGATTGGAGACTACAAATGAAGAGCAACATGTTTATTTTTGAACCAAATATTTAAGAGGTGTCTATGAGATTTTTAGGCGTACAAATCTTAATTTTTCTAAAAGAGTATCTATTTAAATATTGTGTATACAAGAGGTTTTAGGTTTGTTTCAGTGTGTTGGTTTTGTAGTCATATTGGTGAAAGTTTTAGTTTTGGCTTCAAAATTTTCTGATTCAGAATAAAACAGATATGATGGTTGCATCTTTACAAGCCACTTCCTGCATTTTGTTGTCCTAGGTTTTACTTCTAGTCTAAGTAATTTGAAGTAGCATGATATCATTGATATTTTATTTACATAAAATTTGGTATATGGCTGAAATATAGCTCTTTAGTTAATTTGGTACATATTGTTAAGATAGGGTCGCTAAAGATTCACATCGTATTGGGGTTCATGTTATCTTAGAATTTGCTTGTTTGATACCTGCTTCATGTAAACGGTTAAATGGATTAGATTGTCTTTGACTGGGAAGGAGAGTATTTTTACTCAGATGTACGCAACAACATGTACGTTTCATCCCATGACCGTTTTTGACCCTTTTCCCAGCCCTCTTAAAGGTATGATGTTGGTGAGACCTTATATATCCTATGGTTAGATATGTTGTTCTACCTTTTACTTGTGGTAGTTTTTGTCTAGCTGAATCACTAGAAATTTAGTTTTTTTTTTACATGTAAAAGTTAATTTGTGTTGTTTCATCTGCCATCATGAAAACTTCTTCCTTTAAACTTCTCATTCCTTTTACGGTCCTGCTTTGCAGCTAAGCTATAGGTGCATACATGTATTACTTTTTCACAATACGTATGCATGGATCATTGGGCAGCACTTACTTATCTACATAATCTGCATAAAAAAACGTTTTGTGATCCGATTTGGTAATTATTTCATTTCAGTTTGTGTTACATATTGCAATTTCTGAAGTCCGGGATGTTGTTTAAATGCTATAAACAAAAAGTAAAATGTAGTCCTTGTTTCATTTAGTTTGATCTGAGTTTGCTTTTAACCGTTTTAGTACAATGTTATAGGATCTTTTGGGTAATTTGAATTATGGTTTGACACTTTTTCTGCACCACATAAAAATTGACTGCCAGCAAAAATATACAAATAACCTGAGAGGAGGTAGATTTTTTACAACCTTGGACACATTTAATTACCAATTTTATTTTATAATCTTTAGACTATCCAAACGTTTTATTTAGTTCAGAAAATATGTGTATACAATAGATGTTTGCTGTTGAAAAATTAAATAATGGCTATTTACAATCTTTTTCTAAGGGCCAGTTGCACTGCCCACATCTCTCGTGACGTGTGGATGGAAGAAAGCTCAATCCATGTTTGTATTTAAAATAAAGCATTACATTTTCTAAATTTCTACCGTTTAACTTTATCAGTATAATAATCCGTTATATGTATCTTTTCATATATTGAAAGGGAATATGGTTTGAAAATACATTAAACTTTTACTAAATACCTATTGTATGCAATATGCATGCAACTTTAAGGATGCATTCTCCAGTTTTTTTTATAATAGAAAGGAAAGGAAACTGACAGATTAAAAAATAACAGTGATTCTCGAGTTTTTATTTTAAGTGAAAAGGAGAAGAGAGTAGAGGATTAGAAAGGATAATACATTTATATTTCATTAACAACACTCTCCGCCCATATTTGGACGGATTAGGGAGGATAGTAAAACACTATCATCCCCTTTCTTTTCCACTACTTTCCGTTGAAAAATAAACTCAAGAATACTGCGTAAGATCTTATTGTATGCATTCAACTTTTTAAGTTGTACTATTGTATTTACTTAACCTGTTATAATATGTAAATTTCCAGGTCACATGTCAAATAAAATTATGTCATTGGTCCCTCATGTTTGTCAGATATTGTATGCTAGTCATTTATGTATTTTTGATGCTGTTGATCCCTCGTCTTCTTAAAGTCATCAAAATTAACAAAACCATCACCATCAAAACCATCTATAACTTAGAGATTTATTTTAGCAGAAAACAAAAAAGGAAGTATGGGTGTACAAAGAGATTTTAGGAGTCATGTATGTATATGTATTTCCATTCAAGCATTGATAGAACTTTAAAGCTACACATCCCTAAATTAGATTAGAACCTTAGATATTCAAACCGAAATCAAAACCCCGAATTTCGAAAAAAACAAGAAAAGGATGCAATTTCCGACTAACAAATTCCTGCTAACCGTAAAATTATATCACGACCAGCAGCGAAAATAGGTGCAACATCAATCACAGCGAAAACTTGTTACCAGATTCTTGATAAATAACACTTTTCTTTTATACTTTCCCCTTTTTAATTTTATAGGCCAACCCAGTTGCCGAGTTATCTTCTTCCCTTTTCACCATGACTCATAAGGAGAGTTATCAATCTACTGCTGCAACCTTGGTTCTTTTGTCAGGACATGTGGTTCATGGCCTAAAAATGCAGGAGGCCCAAGAGGCTATTGTTGCCAATGACATTCCTAATTCCACCAGGTTGAAAAAGCTGGAGATTGACTTACAAGATGTTAACTTGAAGTTAAAAATTGCAGTAGATGTTACAAAGAAAAAGGATGAGACAATGCGGTTGGTGGAGAGTAAGTGTGTTACAGAGAGAGTTGAAAAGGAGAAAGTGATTGAAGAGAAAGAAGCCTTGTTGAAGGAGAATGAAGAATTGAAGAAGACGTTGGAAATATAGAAGCGTGTTACTGAAGAGAACACTGTTGCTGCTGCTACCTCTAAAAAGGATTTCATTGATTTGAAGGTTGGCCTTCCTGCCCTTGTGTAGAGAATATTAAGTTCTAATCTTGTTGGCCGTACCTTCGATAGATATCTTGTTGCTTCGACTGAGAAAGACATATCTGATGTTGTTGAGGGAATTGTGAATACTCTTCCAGACAAGCCTGACCCATTACCAATTGCAATTTCCAAACACATCAAACCTGATGCTGAGGCTAAGCTACAGGCAATAATTGAGGAAGTATCTACCCTGAAGATTGTTGCATTAGAGGAAGTGTGTGGCAGAGAAGATGTTTCTGTTAAGGACATCCTGGAAGTTCCCATTTGAAAACATTTGATAACTTGTCTTGTAATAACAATTTATGATTTGACTGTATGTTTACTTTATGCATATTTTGATTCCTTTCTCATGAATATGCCATGCTTCTTTATGCTTAACATGTGCTTGATACTATATATGTGTCTAACTATTGTTAATAATAGAAGCTTGGATACCATATGCCATATGATATAAAAGATTTTTGCCTTAAATTGATTTTGACATGGCATATGTACCAAATCTGTATCCGTTGTCCGTTCTCCGACAAAAGTCATTTCATCAATTGCCGATGTTATAATGATGAATTTATCAACTCAATAATTTTTGCTATTATATGTTCATAATGTATATGATTTATCAAAATTATATGCTTGCTTCACATTAGCTTGTTGATAAAACATGTATGCTTTAACTATTTTCGCTTGGCGAATGTATCAATATGTTATTCGTTCTCCGTGCTGCGTAATAAGATTTATTTGTAAAGATGTGTTGACTATTTAAAATCAAATTTTGAAATAAATATTGAATCAACCCTGATGCCTTTATGTTAATCAATGTATCATAAAAATGATAAGTCTGTAAATATGTTATTAAAGAATTATCAGTGTTCCGTTTCGCGTGTTGCGCTTAGGCATTGTGCGGCTTTCAAAATACACTTGTATTTTATGTTCGAACTTTTCTGTTTTTCATATAGATGGATTTATGCAATTGGGATAAATCATTTTGTATGTCATGACATTTAAGAGATATCGTATTTTTGCCTCGGTGTTCTCTAGCTCACGCTAGCCGATCCCTTGTATCTATAATGTTGACACAAGAGTCTCTACCATCGGGGGCATAAAAATGCCTTGCCTTATGTGGGTAGGTAAGAATGCCATGTTCTACATTCGTAACGCGTATCACTTTGCGTGTAAAAAAAAGAGAAAATATCATTGATATTCAACTGCTGCACTTACAATTTTTTTTTTTTTTTTTTTTTTTTTTTTTTTTTTTTTGTAACATCTTCGTAAGGATAGGGTTATCAGGCCTATCCAGAAAACTATAAAAAAATGTATTGTGCTTATTTGAACTGTTGAAATAAAAAATATGTTTAACAAACTGCACTGCACAATTCATGTTTAACAGTGTGCTCTCCGTGCAGCGTCTTACGTTATGGGTCTAAGGCTCCCACATTTTGGGTGGCTTGAAATACCCCATCACATCATTTCTGCTAAATAACTGCCTTGACGGTCCACCCCTGACATATTTCTCCTGCTCTTCATAAACAACTGACATTTCTCTTGCCGGTCCCACATACTCAGAGTGCACTACAGCAATGCCATTTGGAGTAGGGAATCTTAATTCCGCATGTGGTGTCGAAGAAATTGCTTCAAATTTGCGAAGTTTTCTTCTTCCGAATAGAGCATTGAACCTTGATCTGCCATCAAGGATTGTGAAGTCTACGATTTATGTTCTGACCATAGGATGTGCTCCCAACATTACATCCAGTTTAATCTTACCAACTGTCTTCACTGATTCTCTCGTAATGCCAGCAATCTTCAAGTTTGTGTAGCATAATCTGTCTTTCACACTGAACGGATAATCTCAGAAACAATCCAAATATAAGATATCTGCATCACTACCTGTATCAGTATAGATTCTGGTAATGCGCTTGTTCGCAATTACAGCTGAGATAACCACGGGCTCCTCTAACAGACGCCAATTTGGAATAGTATGAGATACAATGGGAGCATACATTCATTGCTCCGTCCTGCGTTCTCCGTCTGACTCATACTCGTTCCCCTCATTCCAAACAACCTTGATGTGTTTTTCAGGGGTTGGATCCCTTTCATCTTTTCTCTCCTCTATTCTGTTCCAATCACGCCGTCCACTGTGACGCACCCTTCTTTGCCAAGCAAAACGCTTATTTGGATCATTCCTCCTGTATTGCTTTCCTGGCAATAAGTGATTCAGTTCTCCTGCTTTGATCTTAGCAATAATCTCCCTCATCAATGACTTTCAATTGGCAGTGTCATGTCCGTATGCCTCGTGGAAATCACACCATCTATCACTCTGTGGTCCTTGTCGCTCCTCCATTGGTGGTGGAGGATTAAAGGTTTCTTTAATAGACTCGGTGAATAAGATCTCTTTTGGAGTTTTTGTTAAAGCCATGATGAGTGGATGCCTGTTTAATGGTTTTCGATAATGGTATTTGTCGTTTGGGTGATTATTGCCCCGCCAACCATGTTGTTGCCTTTGATAACTGTTGTCAAACCCACGTTGTCTCTGATAATTGTCATTCATGTTTCGTCCTCCGCTCTGCTGCCTATAATTCCTCTGGTAATCATCAACTCTTGGATGTCCCATTTCACCAGCCCTTAAATGCTTTTGTGCAACAATCAATGCTTGGTGTAATGTTTTTGGGACATCATATCTCAACGCATGAATCAAGCTTGCAAAGCGGCGCTGATCAAGGCAAACAATGAAACCTGAAACAAGCTGAGATTCTGGTATATCAGGTATTTTTTTGACACTCGATGGTGTAGCGTTTCATAAAATTGCTTAGTGATTCATTCTAATGCATTGTTATTTCATGTGCATCAAGATGCGACAGCGTGCAACTTCTCAGACTTTGGTATTGCATCACAAGCTTTGCTCTTAAATCAAGGAAACTGGTAATACTCCTAGGTGGAAGACTTGCAAACCACTCTCGTGCCATTTTCTGCAGCACCATAGGAAACATATGACATGCAGTTTCATCTTTCCAATGTTGCAATCGCATAACACCCTCAAACATAGTAAGAAAATCCTCTGGATCAGTTGTTCCATCATAAACACCAATTGACGGAATCCCTAAATTTCTTGGTAATGGATATTCTGCAATTCGAGTGATAAAACATTTAGTTGACTCTGTCATTGCCGGCGGTTTGATAGCTTCATCTCCTGTAATAAAAGAAAACAAATTGTCCACAGCCGTTGCACAGATAGCGGGTTGTGCCAACTTCTGTTTATACTTTGATGGCGCCGTTTTGGTTAAAATTCCATCTAATAACTTTCTTGCCATTTCTTTAGTCATAAAGAATTGCTCTTCTTCATCTTCATAGTCCCATTCATTCTCCACAAAACCTTCATCATTACGTTCATGCTCAGTATCATCCACAAAAGTGTTCAACTGATTGAATAGTTTGAACAATTGTTGTTTAGAAATTAACTTTCCTTTACTAGTATGCTTCACATCAGATGTTCTCTTAAAAGAAACATTGTGCGTTCCTCGCTTAGCTTTTCACATTCCTCCACTTGAATTCTCAAATAATGGTTTCTTCAATCGCGGTATAGTTTCATTCACTTGTTCTTCTGCTGCACCAGTATTCAGTTGATCTTCTTCTTCGATTGAAGTTTCTTCCAGGGTTAATTGATCCACTGGTATATTTTCAATGAGAGTTTCATTGATTGGTTCAAGTGTTGTTCGTGCTGAAGTCATGCCAGTTTGCTTTGCGTTCTTGGTATTCTTGGTGGTCTTTGAAACGGATGGCGCCATATGTTGGTACGATTTTCCGTATAGCGGGCGTAAGGTACCAGTACAGGACACTATCCACCTAGCGTAGAGCGATAGTATGTTGATTGATGTTTGTCCTTGGGAAGTAATCCCTGCAGACCGGGAACACGGATGAGAGATCCGTGGGGTGGCCTCAATCAATCTGTGGATCAATCTGTTATTGATCCGTGTAGCGTTCTGCTGCTAAGCGATTAATGTTTTAGAGTGAGAAAGAACTGTGTGAGAGAGAAAGTGTATTTCTCTCTGACTGAAGTTCAGATGTGAAATGTGGTGACCCAGGGGGTCTATTTATAGGCGTAGAATGTCCGAAATTCTCGGGATACCGTGTCAATCGCTGATTAATTCTGTTATGCGCAAGGTTGGAGAACTCGGATCTCGGGGAGATCTCGTTTGGACTTTTTTGGGGAGATCTCGACATCTCAGAATAATCTCGGATGAAATGTCCCGTTCATATTGATTATAAACGTTCCATATTAATTGATTTCGTCGCGAGGTTTTGATCTCTATATGAGACGTTTTTCAAAGACTGCATTCATTTTTAAAACAACCATAACCTTTATTTTATCTATAAAGGTTTAAAAAGCATTACGTAGATTATCAAATAATGATAATCTAAAATATAACGTTTACACACGACCATTACATAATGGTTTACAATAAGAATATATTACATCAAAATAAGTTTCTTGAATGCAGTTTTTACATAATATCATACAAGCATGGACTCCAAATCTTGTCCTTATTTTAGTATGCAACAGCGGAAGCTCTTAATAATCACCTGAGAATAAACATGCTTAAAACGTCAACAAAAATGTTGGTGAGTTATAGGTTTAACCTATATATTATCAAATCATAATAATAGACCACAAGATTTCATATTTCAATATACATCCCATACATAGAGATAAAATTCATTCATATGGTGAACATCTGGTAACCGACATTAAAAAGATGCATATAAGAATATCCCCTATCATTCCGAAAAATCCTTCGGACATGATAAAAACGAATTCGAAGTACTAAAGCATCCGGTACTTTGGATGGGGTTCGTTAGGCCCAATAGATCTATCTTTAGGATCGCGTCAATTAGTAGATCGGTTTACTAATTCTTAGGCTACCAAGCAAAAGGGGCATATTCGGCTTCGATCATTCACCCATATAATGTAGTTTCATTTACTTGTGTCTATTTCGTAAAACATTTATAAAACTGCATGTATTCTCATCCCAAAATATTAGATTTTAAAAGTGGGACTATAACTCACTTTCACAGATTTTTACTTCGTCGGGAAGTAAGACTTCGCCACTGGTCGATTCATGAACCTATAACAAATATGTACATATATATCAAAGTATGTTCAAAATATATTTACAACATTTTTAATACGTTTTAATGTTTTAAGTTTATTAAGTCAGCTGTCCTCGTTAGTAACCTACAACTAGTTGTCCACAATTAGATGTACAGAAATAAATCGGTATATATTATCTTGAATCAATCCACGACCCAGTGTATACACGTCTCAGGCTAGATCACAACTCAAACTATATATATTTTTAGAATCAACCTCAACCCTGTATAGCTAACTCCGACATTACTGCATATAGAGTGTCTATGGTTGTTCCAAATAATATATATAGATGGGTCGATATGATATGTCAAAACATTTGCATACGTGTCTATGGTATCCCAAGATTACATAATATATTAGAATACATGTATAATACAATATAAGTTAGCTAGGATATGATTAATATAGATTTGTTACCAATTTTCACGTAGCTACAACAAGCAAAAATAACCAATCTTGTTTTACCCATAACTTCTTCATTTTAAATCCGTTTTGAGTGAATCCAATTGCTATGGTTTCATATTGAACTTAAGTTTATGAATCTATACAGAAAAATTATAAGTTTATAGTCGGAATTACAGGTTACAAGTCGTTTTTGTAAAGGTAGTCATTTCAGTCGAAAGAACGACGTCTAGATGACCATTTTGGAAAACATACTTCCACTTTGAGTTTAACGATGATTTTTGGATATAGTTTCATGTTCATAAGAAAAATCATTTTCCCAGAAGAACCACTTTTAAATCAAAGTTTATCATAGTTTTTAATTAACTAACCCAAAACAGCCCGCGGTGTTACTACGACGGCGTATATCCGGTTTTACGGTGTTTTTCGTGTTTTCCGGTTTTAAATCATTAAGTTAGCATATCATATAGATATAGAACATGTGTTTATTTGATTTTAAAAGTCAAGTTAGAAGGATTAACTTTTTTTTGCGAACAAGTTTAGAATTAACTAAACTATGTTCTAGTGATTACATGTTCAAATCTTCGAATAAGATAGTTTTATATGTATGAATCGAATGATGTTATGAACATCATTACTACCTCAAGTTTAGTAGGTAAACCTACTGGAAGTGACAAGAAATGATCTAGCTTCAAAGGATCTTGGATGACTTGAAAGTTCTTGAAGCAGAATCATGACACGAAAACAAGTTCAAGTAAGATTTCTACTCGAAATAAGATTGTTATAGTTATAGAAATTGAATCAAAGTTTGAATATGAGTATTACCTTGTATTAGAAAGATATCTTACTGTAAATAAGAAAGATTTCTTGAGGTTGGATGATCACTTTACAAGATTGGAAGTAAGCTAGCAAGCTTGGAAGTATTCTTGATTTTATGAAACTAGAACTTGTAGAATTTATGAAGAATACTTAGAACTTGAAGATAGAACTTGAGAGAGATCAATTAGATGAAGAAAATTAAAGAATGAAAGTGTTTGTAGGTGTTTTTGGTCGTTGGTATATGGATTAGATATAAAAGATGTGTAATTTTGTTTTCATGTAAATAAGTCATGAATGATTACTCATATTTTTGTAATTTTATGAGATATTTCATGCTAGTTGTCAAATGATAGTTCCCACATGTGTTAGGTGACTCACATGGACTGCTAAGAGCTGATCATTGGAGTGTATATACCAATAGTACATACATCTAAAAGCTGTGTATTGTACGAGTACGAATACGGGTGCATACGAGTAGAATTGTTGATGAAACTGAACGAGGATGTAATTGTAAGCATTTTTGGTAAGTAGAAGTATTTTGATAAGTGTAAGTCTTTCAAAAGTGTATGAATACATATTAAAACACTACATGTATATACATTTTAACTGAGTCGTTAAGTCATTGTTAGTCGTTACATGTAAATGTTGATTTGAAACCTTTAAGTTAACGATCTTGGTAAATGTTGTTAACCCAATGTTTATTATATCTAATGAGATGTTAAATTATTATATTATCATGATATTATGATATATTAATATATCTTAATATGATATATATACATTCAAATGTCGTTACAACGATAATCGTTACATATATGTCTCGTTTCGAAAACCTTAAGTTAGTAGTCTTGTTTTTACATATGTAGTTCATTGTTAATATACATAATGACATATTTACTTATCATTTATCATGATTAAACATAGTGTATCAATATCTTAATATGATTCATATGTATTTAGTAAGACGTTGTTATAACGATAATCGTTATATATATCGTTTCGAGTTTCTTAATTCAATAAACTCAATTTTATGTATATAACTCATTGTTAAAATACCTAATGAGATACATACTTATCATAATATCATGTTAACTATATATATATATATATATATATATATATATATATATATATATATATATATATATATATATATATATATATATATATATATATATATATATATATATATATATATATATATATATATGTCATCATATAGTTTTTACAAGTTTTAGCGTTCGTGAATCACCGGTCAACTTGGGTGGTCAAATGTCTATATGAAACCTATTTCAATTAATCAAGTCTTAACAAGTTTGATTGCTTAACATGTTGGAAACACTTAATCATGTAAATATCAATTTCATTTAATATAAATAAACATGGAAAAGTTCGGGTCACTACAGTACCTACCCGTTAAATAAATTTCGTCCCGGAATTTTAAGTAGTTGAAGGTGTTGACGTATCTTCTGGAAATAAGTGCGGGTACTTCTTCTTCATCTGATCTTCTCGTTCCCAGGTGAACTCGGGTTCTCTACAAGCATTCCATCGAACCTTAACAATTGGTATCTTGTTTTGCTTAAGTCTTTTAACCTCACGATCCATTATTTCGACTGGTTCTTCGATGAATTGAAGTTTTTCGTTGATTTGGATTTCGTCTAACGGAATAGTGAGATCTTCTTTAGCAAAACAATTCTTCAAATTCGAGACATGGAAAGTGTTATGTACAGCCGCGAGTTGTTGAGGTAACTCAAGTCGGTAAGCTACTGGTCCGACACGATCAATAATCTTGAATGGTCCAATATACCTTGGATTTAATTTCCCTCGTTTACCAAATCGAACAACGCCTTTCCAAGGTGCAACCTTAAACATGACCATCTCTCCAATTTCAAATTCTATATCTTTTCTTTTAATGTCGGCGTAGCTCATTTGTCGACTTTAGGCGGTTTTCAACCGTTGTTGAATTAGGATGATATTCTCGGTAGTTTCTTGTATTATCTCCGGACCCGTAATCTGTCTATCCCCCACTTCACTCAAACAAATCGGAGACCTGCACTTTCTACCATAAAGTGCTTCAAACGGCGCCATCTCAATGCTTGAATGGTAGCTGTTGTTGTAGGAAAATTCTGCTAACGGTAGATGTCGATCCCAACTGTTTCCGAAATCAATAACACATGCTCGTAGCATGTCTTCAAGCGTTTGTATCGTCCTTTCGCTCTGCCCATCAGTTTGTGGATGATAGGCAGTACTCATGTCTAGACGAGTTCCTAATGCTTGCTGTAATGTCTGCCAGAATCTTGAAATAAATCTGCCATCCCTATCAGAGATAATAGAGATTGGTATTCCATGTCTGGAGACGACTTCCTTCAAATACAGTCGTGCTAACTTCTCCATCTTGTCATCTTCTCTTATTGGCAGGAAGTGTGCTGATTTGGTGAGACGATCAACTATTACCCAAATAGTATCAAAACCACTTGCATTCCTTGGCAATTTAGTGATGAAATCCATGGTAATGTTTTCCCATTTCCATTCCGGGATTTCGGGTTGTTGAAGTAGACCTGATGGTTTCTGATGCTCAGCTTTGACCTTAGAACACGTCAAACATTCTCCTACGTATTTAGCAACATCGGCTTTCATACCTGGCCACCAAAAATGTTTCTTGAGATCCTTGTACATCTTCCCCGTTCCGGGATGTATTGAATATTTGGTTTTATGTGCTTCTTTAAGTACCATTTCTCTCACATCTCCAAACCTTGGTACCCAAATTCTATCAGCCCTATATCGGGTTCCGTCTTCCCGAATATTAAGATGTTTCTCTGATCCTTTGGGTATCTCATTCTTCAACTTTCCTTCTTTTACAACTCCCTGTTGCGCCTCCTTTATTTGAGTAGTAAGGTTAGTACGAATAATTATATTCATAGCTTTTACCCGTATAGGTTCTCTGTCCTTTCTACTCAAAGCGTCGGCTACCACATTCGCCTTCCCCGGGTGGTATCGAATCTCAAAATCATAATCATTCAACAGTTCAATCCACCTGCGTTGTCTCATATTCAGTTGCTTCTGATTAAATATATGTTGGAGACTTTTGTGGTCGGTATATATAATACTTTTGACCCCATATAAATAATGCCTCCAAGTCTTTAATGCAAAAACAACAGCACCCAATTCCAAATCGTGAGTTGTATAATTTTGCTCGTGAATCTTCAATTGTCTAGACGCATAAGCAATCACCTTCGTTCGTTGCATTAATACACAACCGAGACCTTGCTTTGATGCGTCACAATAAATCACAAAATCATCATTCCCTTCAGGCAATGACAATATAGGTGCCGTAGTTAGCTTTTTCTTCAATAACTGAAACGCCTTCTCTTGTTCATCCTTCCATTCAAATTTCTTCCCTTTATGCGTTAATGCGGTCAAGGGTTTTGCTATTTTGAAGAAATCTTGGATGAATCTTCTGTAGTAACCAGCCAATCCTAAAAATTGACGTATATGCTTCAGAGTTTTTGGGGTTTCCCACTTTTCAACGGTTTCGATCTTTGCCGGGTCCACCTGGATACCTTCTTTGTTCACTATGTGACCGAGGAATTGAACTTCTTCCAACCAAAATGCACACTTTGAAAACTTAGCGTACAGTTTTTCTTTCCTCAATACTTCTAGCACTTTTCTCAAATGTTCTTCGTGCTCTTGATCATTCTTTGAGTAAATAAGTATGTCATCGATGAAAACAATGACAAACTTGTCAAGATATGGCCCACACACTCGGTTCATAAGGTCCATGAACACAGCTGGTGCGTTAGTCAATCCAAACGGCATAACCATAAACTCGTAATGACCGTAACGCGTCCTAAAAGCAGTCTTTGGAATATAATCCTCCTTCACCCGCATTTGATGATATCCAGAACGTAAATCGATCTTCGAATAAACAGACGAGCCTTGTAGTTGATCAAATAAGTCTTCGATTCTCGGTAGTGGGTAGCGGTTCTTGATGGTAAGTTTGTTCAACTCTCGTTAGTCGATACACAACCTGAATGTATCATCTTTCTTCTTGACAAACAAAACAGGAGCTCCCCATGGTGATGTGCTTGGTCGAATGAAACCACGCTCTAAAAGTTCCTGTAACTTACTTTGTAATTCTTTCATTTCGCTGGGTGCGAGTCTATATGGAGCACGAGCTATTGGTGCAGCTCCTGGTACAAAGTCTATTTGAAATTCAACGGATCGATGTGGGGGTAATCCCGGTAATTCTTTCGGAAATACATCGGGAAATTCTTTTGCGACGGGAACATCACTGATGTTCTTTTCTTCAGGTTTAACTTCCTCGATGTGTGCTAGAATGACGTAACAACCTTTTTCTTATTAGTTTTTGCGCCTTCAAACTACTAATAAGATTTAATTTCGCGTTGTTCTTTTCTCCGTACACCATTAAAGGTTTTCCTTTTTCACGCATAATGCGAATCGCATTTTTGTAACAAACGACCTCTGCTCTCACCTTTTTCAACCAGTCCATGCCAATTATTACATCAAAACTCCCTAACTCGACTGGTATTAAATCAATTTTAAACGTTTCATCCCCAAGTTTAATTTCTCTCTCCCGACATATATTATCTGCTGAAATTAATTTACCGTTTGCTAATTCGAGTAAAAATTTACTATTCAAAGGCGTCAATGGGCAACTTAATTTAGCACAAAATTCTCTACTCATATAGCTTCTATCCGCACCCGAATCAAATAAAACATAAGCAGATTTATCGTCAATAAGAAACGTACCCGTAACAAGCTCCGGGTCTTCCTGTGCTTCTGCCGCATTAATATTGAAAACTCTTCCACGGCCCTGCCCATTAGTATTCCCCTGATTCGGGCAATTTCTAATAATGTGGCCCGGTTTTCCACATTTATAACAAACAGCGTTGGTATTACTTGCTCCGACACTATTCGTTTCGGCATTACTTGTTCCGACATTATTTGTTCCTTTAGTTCTGTTAAACTTTGGTCCGTAGACCTCACACTTTGTCGCGCTATGACCATTTCTTTTACACCTGTTGCAAAATGTCGTGCAAAACCCCTGATGATTTTCTTCACACCTATGACATGGCTGTTTTTGGTTTTTGTTGCCGTTGTTGTTATTGAGGTTGTTGTTGGGATTGTTATTGTTGTTGAAACGGTTGTTGTAGTTGTTGTTGGGATGTTTGTTGTAGTTATTGTTAGGATTACGGTTATTGTTGCGATTGCTGTTGCGGTTGTTGGGATAGTTGTTGCGATTTTGGTTGTAATTGTTGTTGTTGTTGTACTGGTGACTCTTGTCACCGTTTTCCTCCCACTTCCTCTTGAGTTGTTTCGTGTTGGCTTCTTCGGCCGCCTGCTCTTTAATTCTTCCCTCAATATGATTTATGAGTTTATGAGCCGTTCGACTTGCCTTTTGTATAGAAGTGGGCTCGTGTGAACTCACATCTTCTTGAATCCTTACTGGTAACCCTTTTACAAACGCGTCGATCTTCTCTTCTTCATCTTCGAATGCTCCCGGACACAATAGGCACAACTCTGTGAATCGTCGTTCATATGTGGTAACGTCGAACCCTTGTGTTCGTAACTCTCTAAGTTCTGCCGTGAGTTTATTGACTTCGTTTCTAGGACGGTACTGCTCGTTCATCAATTGCTTGAATGCCGACCACGGTATTGCGTAAGCGGCATTTTGTCCTACCTGTTCAAGATAGGTGTTCCACCACGTTAACGCAGTACCTGTGAAGGTATGCGTAGCGTACATAACTTTGTCCTCTTCAGTACACTTACTTATGGCAAACACCGATTCGACTTTCTCGGTCCACCATTTCAATCCAATTGGTCCTTCGGTTCCATCAAATTCCAAAGGTTTGCAGGCAGTGAATTCTTTGTAGGAGCATCCTACACGATTTCTTGCGCCGTTAGCTGCATTGCTAGATTCAGAGTTATTGTTGGTATGTAGCGCAGCATGTACTGCGGCTATGTTTGCAGCAAGAAAGGTACGAAATTCCTCTTCGCTCATATTCATGGTGTGTCGAGTAGTCGGTGCCATTTCCTTCAAAATAGCCAACTAAATCGAGTTAATCATACAGAATATTAAGAGTAGTCAATAGTATTTCGTAGCATAATATGAACTCATTTATAAAAGCTTTTTCTTCATATTAGCGTTTTATAAGTTTAAATTCGGGTACTACCTACCCGTTAAGTTCATACTTAGTAGCTAATATACAATTCAACTACTAAAATTCCATATGAAAAACAGATTATAAAAATATATCACATACAAATATTCTTCAAACTTACAACTTCGCTATATTACATATAACATGAAATATAGTACACTTTGATACATGACAGTTTTGAAGATAAATCTAGTTAATACGCAAGTTGTTCAGCAAAAGAAATAAAGACACGTAATTCATAAGTCCAGAAACAAGTCATGCATTCTGGTTTTACTAAGACGACTTCCCATCCTTGGTCTTGTGGAAAATAACCGTTATGACCATTGGCTAGGCAGCATGTTGTAATGTCGTCAAAAGAACGAGGGTTTCGTAATGTCCAACAGCCCCGTAATAATCTAAAAACCTTGTTTCTCACCCCAACTACTGAATCCGTCACTTGTGGAAAGGTCTTATTTAAAAGTTACAATCCGATGTTCTTTTTCTCACTTTGGTAAGAAGCGAACATCACTAACCCGTAAGCATAACATGCTTCTTTATGTTGCATGTTAGAAGCTCTTTCTAATTCACGAAATCCTATGTTGGGATATGTTGAGTCAAAATAGGTTCTTAACCCGTAGCGTAAAATTGCATTTGGGTTCCCCGCATTTAATGCTTTAAAGAAAACACGGCGTAACTTACGGTCTCCCCAGTGTGATATACCCCACCTATCAAAGGAAAGCCTTTTATAAACTAAGGCATTTCTGGAAAGTCTTTCAAATGTTTGACAAGTTAATTTCGCCATAACTAAATGTGCTGATGAATTCTGACCGATTCTAGACAAGATTTCCTCAATCATATCCTCTGGTAGGTCTTCTAAAATATTCGGTTGTCTACCCTTAACGTCCATTTTGTTTTTATACTGTAAAATAGACAAGGATTAGATTCGTAAAAGATAATTAACAAACAATACAAGCAATTTTTACATAGAACATAAAAGTACAAGCACACTACAATACATATAATACACAACATGATTACAACCGTCTAATCTAAATCACTGGTTTCTTCTTCTTCGGACTTGGTTCGTTTTCCTAATTTTTTAGGAATATATGGTGTTCCTCTAATACGAGCCGTCATTTTCCACAATGGTTTAGAGAAACCTGGTGGTTTCGAGGTTCCCGGGTCATTGTTACATTTTAGGAAATATGGATGTTGTCGATACATATAAAGTTCATCGGGGTTGGAATCGGGTTTCTCTATTTTTATACCTTGTCCCTTATTATTTTCTTTCGCTTTATTAAATTGGGTCGAGGTAATTTCTATAACATCATCGGAATCCTCATCAGGATCCGATTCATCGAAAAATTGGTAATTTTCCCAATATTTTGCTTCCTCAGCGGAAACACCATTGACCATTATTAACTTTGGTCCATTGGTTGAGGATTTTCTTTTATTTGACCGGTTTTCTGTGGTTCCTACTATTCCCCCCTCCGGAACCTCTTCTTCTTCCGGTTCCTCTTCTTCTAGTTCCTCTTCTTCTAGTTCCTCTTCTTCCGGTTCCTCTTCTTCCGGTTCCGTTTCCTCTTCTTCCGGTTCTTCGGGAACTTGTGAATCTTGCCAATTTATATTCGACTCTTCGTTATTATTAGGTGAGTCAATGGGATTTGTGCTAGAGGTAGACATCTATCACACAATATCAAACATGTTAAGAGATTAATATATCACATAATATTTATATGTTAATAATATATAGTTTCCAACAAAAATGTTAAGCAATCATTTTTAAAGAAAACACGGTCGAAGTCCAGACTCACTAATGCATCCTAACAAACTCGATAAGTCACACTAATGCAAATTTTCTGGTTCTCCAAGACCAACGCTCGGATACCAACTGAAATGTCCCGTTCATATTGATTATAAACGTTCCATATTAATTGATTTCGTCACGAGGTTTTGACCTCTATATGAGACGTTTTTCAAAGACTGCATTCATTTTTAAAACAACCATAACCTTTATTTTATCTATAAAGGTTTAAAAAGCATTACGTAGATTATCAAATAATGATAATCTAAAATATAACGTTTACACACGACCATTACATAATGGTTTAGAATAAGAATATATTACATCAAAATAAGTTTCTTGAATGCAGTTTTTACATAATATCATACAAGCATGGACTCCAAATCTTGTCCTTATTTTAGTATGCAACAGCGGAAGCTCTTAATAATCACCTGAGAATAAACATGCTTAAAACGTCAACAAAAATGTTGGTGAGTTATAGGTTTAACCTATATATTATCAAATCATAATAATAGACCACAAGATTTCATATTTCAATATACATCCCATACATAGAGATAAAATTCATTCATATGGTGAACACCTGGTAACCGACATTAAAAAGATGCATATAAGAATATCCCCTATCATTCCGGGAAATCCTTCGGACATGATAAAAACGAATTCGAAGTACTAAAGTATCCGGTACTTTGGATGGGGTTCGTTAGGCCCAATAGATCTATCTTTAGGATCGCGTCAATTAGTAGATCGGTTTACTAATTCTTAGGCTACCAAGCAAAAGGGGCATATTCGGCTTCGATCATTCACCCATATAATGTAGTTTCGTTTACTTGTGTCTATTTCGTAAAACATTTATAAAACTGCATGTATTCTCATCCCAAAATATTAGATTTTAAAAGTGGGACTATAACTCACTTTCACAGATTTTTACTTCGTCGGGAAGTAAGACTTCGCCATTGGTCGATTCATGAACCTATAACAAATATGTACATATATATCAAAGTATGTTCAAAATATATTTACAACATTTTTAATACGTTTTAATGTTTTAAGTTTATTAAGTCAGCTGTCCTCGTTAGTAACCTACAACTAGTTATCCACAATTAGATGTACAGAAATAAATCGATATATATTATCTTGAATCAATCCACGACCCATTGTATACACGTCTCAGGCTAGATCACAACTCAAACTATATATATTTTTGGAATCAACCTCAACCCTGTATAGCTAACTCCGACATTACTGCATATAGAGTGTCTATGGTTGTTCCAAATAATATATATAGATGGGTCGATATGATATGTCAAAACATTTGCATACGTGTCTATGGTATCCCAAGATTACATAATATATTAGAATACATGTATAATATAATATAAGTTAGCTAGGATATGATTAATATAGATTTGTTACCAATTTTCACGTAGCTACAACAAGCAAAAATAACCAATCTTGTTTTACCCATAACTTCTTCGTTTTAAATCCGTTTTGAGTGACTCCAATTGCTATGGTTTCATATTGAACTTAAGTTTATGAATCTATACAGAAAAAGTATAAGTTTATAGTCGGAATTACAGGTTACAAGTCATTTTTGTAAAGGTAGTCATTTCAGTCGAAAGAACGACGTCTAGATGACCATTTTGGAAAACATACTTCCACTTCGAGTTTAACGATGATTTTTGGATATAGTTTCATGTTCATAAGAAAAATCATTTTCCCAGAAGAACCACTTTTAAATCAAAGTTTATCATAGTTTTTAATTAACTAACCCAAAACAGCCCGCGGTGTTACTACGACGGCGTATATCCGGTTTTACGGTGTTTTTCGTGTTTTCCTGTTTTAAATCATTAAGTTAGCATATCATATAGATATAGAACATGTGTTTATTTGATTTTAAAAGTCAAGTTAGAAGGATTAACTTTTGTTTGCAAACAAGTTTAGAATTAACTAAACTATGTTCTAGTGATTACATGTTCAAATCTTCTAATAAGATAGTTTTATATGTATGAATCGAATGATGTTATGAACATCATTACTACCTCAAGTTTAGTAGGTAAACCTACTGGAAGTGACAAGAAATGATCTAGCTTCAAAGGATCTTGGATGGCTTGAAAGTTCTTGAAGCAGAATCATGACACAAAAACAAGTTCAAGTAAGATTTCCACTCGAAATAAGATTGTTATAGTTATAGAAATTGAATCAAAGTTTGAATATGAGTATTACCTTGTATTAGAAAGATATCTTACTGTAAATAAGAAAGATTTCTTGAGGTTGGATGATCACTTTACAAGATTGGAAGTAAGCTAGCAAGCTTGAAAGTATTCTTGATTTTATGAAACTAGAACTTGTAGAATTTATGAAGAATACTTAGAACTTGAAGATAGAACTTGAGAGAGATCAATTAGATGAAGAAAATTGAAGAATGAAAGTGTTTGTAGGTGTTTTTGGTCGTTGGTATATGGATTAGATATAAAGGATGTGTAATTTTGTTTTCATGTAAATAAGTCATGAATGATTACTCATATTTTTGTAATTTTATGAGATATTTCATGCTAGTTGTCAAATGATAGTTCCCACATGTGTTAGGTGACTCACATGTGCTGCTAAGAGCTGATCATTGGAGTGTATATACCAATAGTACATACATCTAAAAGCTGTGTATTGTACGAGTACGAATACAGGTGCATACGAGTAGAATTGTTGATGAAACTGAACGAGGATGTAATTGTAAGCATTTTTGATAAGTAGAAGTATTTTGATAAGTGTTTTGAAGTCTTTCAAAAGTGTATGAATACATATTAAAACACTACATGTATATACATTTTAATTGAGTCGTTAAGTCATCGTTAGTCGTTACATGTAAATGTTGATTTGAAACCTTTAAGTTAACGATCTTGTTAAATGTTGTTAACCCAATGTTTATTATATCTAATGAGATGTTAAATTATTATATTATCATGATATTATGATATATTACTATATCTTAATATGATATATATACATTTAAATGTCGTTACAACGATAATCGTTACATATATGTCTCGTTTCGAAAACCTTAAGTTAGTAGTCTTGTTTTTACATATGTAGTTCATTGTTAATATACATAATGACATGTTTACTTATCATTTATCATGATTAAACATAGTGTATCAATATCTTAATATGATTCATATGTATTTAGTAAGACGTTGTTATAACGATAATCGTTATATATATCGTTTCGAGTTTCTTAATTCAATAAACTCAATTTTATGTATATAACTCATTGTTAACATACCTAATGAGATACATAATTATCATAATATCATGTTAACTATATATATATATATATATATATATATATATATATATATATATATATATATATATATATATATATATATATATATATATTCATATATATGTTATCATATAGTTTTTACAATTTTTAGCGTTCGTGAATCACCGGTCAACTTGGGTGGTCAAATGTCTATATGAAACCTATTTCAATTAATCAAGTCTTAACAAGTTTGATTGCTTAACATGTTGGAAACACTTAATCATGTAAATATCAATTTCATTTAATATAAATAAACATGGAAAAGTTCGGGTCACTACATCGGAGAGATCTCGGACGTTGACTTACGTTGACTTTATATTTTTTTTTAAATAAAAAAATATATATAAATATAAATATATGTATATTTATATATGTTTTTACTAGATTTTACAAGAAAATCCAGGAAATGAGTGAGAAAATTTTTAGAAATTACGAGATTTTACAAGAAAATCCGAGAAATGAGCAAAAAAAATCAGAGAAATCGTGGCTTCGACCAAGTTTAACCTCGTTGACCGAGAAATATCGGGAGATAGACATCTCGTCTCGGCTGCCTTCCAAAAAAAAGATCTCGGGGAGAAATAAAGAGATTTACAACACTGGTTATGCGAAGTATCCGAAAGGTCGGTGGCGTGTGCTGACGTAGCTGCGTGCTGCTCACGCGCCTAGTAAAAGGGCTTAAGCATTGAAGCTGCCTGCAGGGCTTACGCATGACGCTGAGCGGCCTGCTGAACGCTGGACGGCAATTGCTAAAAACTGTCAAGTATTGCCATCTTTTATGCTTTTTGATCCATTCTGCTGTATGAAAATGATGTTTTTATGCGTGTAACCCCTAGAATACACCATTATCGTACATGATAGGGATCAAAATATGAAATTCATCATGTACTTTTTGATGTTTAAGACAGCTCAACAATACCCAACACATAGTGACAAAGGTTAATAAGGTAATGACAGATAGTGACAACAGATTTTGAGTTCGATCACGAACTTCTGATCTGCTTAATGATGTAATGATGTAATTTGTATCCTGTTGATCTTTATGATCTATTTATAATATACATATATTTTCGCCAAAAAAAAAAAAAAAAGATAGTGACAAAAATTAAGCTTCAACAGTCACTTACCATAAATAGAAAAAGCAGAATTAGTACCAACTTTGTATAAGGCTCCATGCCTTTTATATTTTTAGCCGTTTAACGCTACTCTATAAATAGAGGATGATTTCTTTGTAACTGAATTAATTCTATTAAGCAGGGAACATTCAAAATATAGCTAATTAACTAACTTTATCAATTCAATTGATCAGATTCTGGTTTATCAATAAAAAAATCAAAAATAGTTAATTTACAACAATACGGAATGAATGTAGCATTCACGTTAGATGCGTCACCAATGACTGTATGACTCTAGTGGGGCGTTTTCCGTCAACGTTCGTGCCAGATCAAGGGAGAAGACAGCACTCAAATGGTGGGACTTAACATTTCCTTTCTTTTTTCTCTCCTTTTCCCATTTTGATTGTCACAATAACTAAAATTTTCTTTTAAAAAAACTTAGCCACAAGAGATAGTGAGTTGTAGGTAATCGAAGGGAAGAAAAGGTGTACATGGGGATAAGATTTTGATAGTCTACTTTGTTTCTATGATAGTTTTCTTTAATTCCCCTGTATTTTTGTTTGTGTTTGTGAATTTGCCTTCACTTAAATAAACTTAAATAGCCCATTTATCACCTAGAAGCCCATTTATAAGCTAGAAAACCATTTATAAGTTAGAAGCCCATGTATAAGTCAGAAGCCCAATTTTACGGCTAGAAGCCTTTTGTAAAGATAAAATAAAAGGATATTCGCCAAAATACACTTTTTTTTTAAAATTTTCGTTCAAAATACAGTTTTTGAAAAAAAATTGTCTTTTTACACCATTAGATCGACCAACAATATGGTCGACTACCCTTTTAACTTGGCCGGCATCTCATTTTTCAAGGTGGTCGACCAAACTTCATCCAGAGCATGGTCGACTACCACCTCAATTACACATGGTCGACCACAAAGAAAAAAAACAACGCGGACGACCAATGAGTTGGTCGACTTCCCTGGATTCAGGTTTTACGCATCCCGAAATCTGCAAAATCCGTGCAAGTCTTTAACAGTTGTTAGTGATACTTTTTCCAGCTTCTTTAATGTCTCCACACCTCAACAATTTTGGGAGTCGACCATGTATTGGGTCGCCTACATTTTTCCTTGTTGGGGTAGTGGACCATGAAAAAATGTGAGGTAGTCGACCATGTTTACACGGTGGTCGACCGGAAACTCAATGAAGCTTGGTCGACCACCTTGAAAAATGAGGTGGTCGACCAAGGTATATGGTGGTCGACCAAAACGTTGGTCGACTCAATGGTGTATATTGGCAAATTTTTTTAAAAAAGTGTATTTTGTGACAAAAGTTTTTAAAAAAGTGTGTGTTAGTCAATTACCCTAAAATAAATATAAAAGGGTGGTGTTGCAGTTGGTGTTGCATCAATGGGAGTGATGAGACCGGAACTTGTAATGAAATCGAGGCCCGAGTTTTAGGTATTTATGGATTGATTATTGCAGTTATTATTACTACTATAATCAATTCAAAGGCCAAATCCTATTATTTTTTTGATGGTTATGCGCATTTATCATCTGGTATTGCTTGTGGTCTTGCTGGACTTTCGGCTGAAATGGCTTCGGAATCGTTGGCAATGCTGGTGTTACGTATTTTATTCTTTTACACTTATTTCTAGTTTTATTTTCAGTGTGTTCTGTTTCAATAATTACTGAAGTATTTAAGTGTTATGTGTTTGTGTTGCTTAGTTGTTTGATATTTTATGGGCAGAACCAATACGTTCACATCCTTAACAAATCGATAGATAACTATAAGTATTCAGGAAGAGTACTTTGAGCAGTTATTAGTATTACTGATAACTACCTGTATTTATATGTTTTAGTAAATGAAAATAGGATCATCTACAATTTTATTGTTTCAAGGCAACATAATATGTGTAATGCCAAATCTCTGATATAACTTATTTTTTTTAACGTTCTTGGAATTTTTTTTTCTACTAGGTTGTGACTATGAATAGAAACCGCATATGAGGGGCAGTGGCGGAGGGATATAGAGCATGGTGTGGTCAAATGACACCAACGGATAAAAAAATAAGCTACTAGTTATGTAATATTTTAGGTAAAATTTGTGGATTCTAAACAATTGACACCAACCAAATTTTTATACATTACACTATCCCATATATAAAACTCACGGCCCAATTATTTTTTATTACATGTTGTCATTACTCCAATACTCCATTAGCCCACTAGCCCAATTCTATTATATTAATATGAAGTAATACTGAGCAATTGCAATTACGGAGTAAATAATACGGAGTAAAATTGCCTGGGGTTAAGGGGTTCATACGGAGTAAAGAAAATGACCAAATTGAATTTGTCGCTAGCAAAGGAGATTAGGAGAAGACGATAACCGCTACAAGTGTAACCATCAATTCTCAATTAAGTTTTTAATCTCAATTTAGGTATCAATATATCTTTTAGTCTGTTACTTGTATTTTTTTTGTTATCTAAAATTTTAGGGTTTATTATTTACTTACTTTTTTAAGTATTATGCTTAATTTAATTTGAGTGTTTGATAATCCTGATTTACTTGATATTATCATCATATTATGAATTGTTTATGTTACTTATTTGTACAATTTATTTAATGTTGATTTTATAGAGATGCAAGGCACACTTGATAACTTTGTAAGAAAAAGAAAACCATCCAATATGGGAGAACCTTCAAGCACAAATGTTTCCAACAAAATTCCAAGATCTAACTCTATTCCTTCAAAGACAAAAGAAATTGATATAACTAATCTTCCTTGGGATCCCGCAGACAGAAAAAATATATTAGACTATGACCCTAATAAAAGAGATGAAATTAGGAGACTTTATTTGCAAAGAGGACCTTTTCAACCACGTGGTCATGTGTGTCCGACAAAAAAAGTAGCGTCCGCTAATAGACGTTTTGTCCTAGCTTGGTTTGATGAATATTGTTGGTTAGAGTATAGCGTAAAGGCGGACAAGGCATTTTGTTTGTGGTGTTACTTATGTAGAGATCATGTAGATAAACAATGTGGGAGTGATGCATTTGTGACCGATGGATTTAGCAATTGGAACAAAAAAAAAATAGATTCAGTGTTCATGAGGGTGATGTAAATAGCTTTCACAATAGAGCACGTCTAAAATGTGAAGATTTAATGAAGCCAAAGCAATCTATAGCTGTTACTCTTAATAAGCAATATGATATTGAGAAGCAAGAGTATCCAATGGATTTTAGTCAAGCTGATAGAGATCATCTTAAGCGTGAACTTGATGTCTACTATGTGATTATGCGGCGCGATGAACAATTTGCCAACCTAAACGGGATTAGCGACCTAGCTAGATTGATGGTTAAAACTGAAAAAGATATATCATTTCGCTATGTCTACCGGTTATTAAAGCTTGCCTTGGTTTTGCCTGTTGCAACTGCAACAGTAGAGAGGTGTTTTTCGACAATGAAGCTTCTAAAATCATATTTGCGTAATCGAATGAATGATGATTTCTTAAATGGTTGTCTTCTTGGTGCCATAGAAAGAGAAGCGCTTGCTAGAGTTAAAGATGAAACAATTATGAATCGTTTCCAACGAATGAAATATCGTAGGGGACAATTGTAATACTAAAGTAAGTAGAATTCTTATTTTTGTACTTGATCGTAGTTTTTCGATTATTTTTGCTACGTAATACATTTCATTGCCATTTTATGACACCATCCACTTATAATCCTGGCTCCGCCACTGATGAGGGGTGAGAGTTTTGTCGTCCCTGTCTTGATTTTCCTTAGTTGATCTAAAGTTTGTGAGAAACCAGAGACAAGATTTCAATAGAATAATGGAACACAGGCCCAAACATGAACAAAACCATGATTGTTACGTGTAGATCTCATTACGTGCTTGATCATAGTAAAGGGATGTAATAATGTTTTCAAGTGCTTCTTTGACGATGTTACTTTTGATCTTATTATCTCCATTTAGTGTAGCATTGTTTAAGTTTATTTTAGCGATACATTTCTCAATCTGTATGTCGGTGACATTGATAAAATCAACTCTAACGCAAACTTTGGCCGTTAAAAAAAAAAAAAAAAAAAAAAAAAAATTCTAACGCAAACTATATATAATTGAACTACAATAAATAAATAGAACTTTAAAGGAAACGCGCCAACAGAAACTTTTCGATTATCATTATTAACAACCCTAATCCTGAACATCTAAATGTTATTTTGGTTAATAATGCATAAAGACTTACCTCTGATATCGGTTCTTAGATTCACTGATTTATTGATACAATCCCACATTGACTAGAGAACAAACTAGTTGATGCTTTATAAGGGTGGGTGTCCCCTCCTCCTTCAAGCTAGCTTTTGGGAGTGAGTTCTACACTACCCCTTGTAAGGTTGATGCATGCCTAGCGTGGGATAGGCTTGTATCATTGGTGCTCTCGTTGAGAGATCCCATCTTTCAAGATCCCAACACCTCGGAGTGGTGGCCTATGGAGTGGTGGCTTGGATTGGAAGAGAGAGGGTGCCAACCGTGACCAACATAGCCGTGACCAACGAGGCCTCGGAGTGGTGGCTTGGACCGAAAGAAAGGGTGCCAACCGTGACCAACGAGGACGTTGAATCTTTAAAGGGTGGGGTATTGATACAATCCCACATTGACTAGAGAACAAACTAGTTGATGCTTTATAAGGGTGGGTGTCCCTTATGCCTAGCGTGGGATAGGCTTGTATCATTTATCCTTGTAGAAAGAACCTAAATGTTAGAAACAAAGTTGATTTCCTAATGGAAACGAACTCTTGGGAGAGCTTGTGACATCTTTTGAGAATCAGACTATGGAATTCAAAATACAATACTAATGACATTTATCATAACTGATCAACAAGACATTATCATTTTCTTCTGCAAGGATAAATCTGTTGATCTAAGGACTGACAACAGAGGAAGTCTTTATGCACTATTTACGAATACAAAAATTAAGTGGTCAAGATAAAGACTGTTAATAAAGATAGTCTTTGCTAACACGTTTCCTTTATAGTTCTATTCATTCATTGTAGCTCTATTACATATGCTTTGTGATGCGGTTGGTTCTATCAATATCAATATCAATGTTAACAACATAAAACATACAGACGGGGAAATGTTTAGCTAATTAAAATGAACTGCATCTTCTAATAAAGGTAATAAGATTAAACGTAACATCGTTGAAGAAGAACTTGAAGACATTACATTACTTTACTATGATGAAACACGTAATGAGATCTATACAGATACAGACAACTAGTCATGATTTTGTTCATATTTGGTCTAACTCAAGAGATTTACTACGAAAAATGTTACAATTTTTAGAGATACCTACTTGAGTTATCTGTTCCAAGTTAACACAAGAGAATTATAGAAATGAGGTTGCTTGATTCTCTTTCTTTCTCGCACTAGGGATTTTTGTCAAAAGATGGCTACATCAACATTTGAGTATCTATACTACTTTACATTATAACATCTACAATCAGTAACACTTTCAATGACTAATGGGTGGAGTTCAACATTTGTTTTTTTCCCTTATTCATGTCACAACTTCTTTTTATATTTATGTTAATTAATAAATATGAAGGACAATAAGTAAATTCTAAGAACACCAAGGTTGTAAGTGTTGGAGTATGATACAAACACAAAGCGAGCAGAAGCATATTTAAAACATTACAAAATCATACTCTTCCAAGGACCCATTTACAAAACGTTTAGCAAACAAAACATAATTCTAACGAGAGAAGGATAAGATTACAACCTTTGTAGAATTTTGTAGATTGTTGCGGAGAACCCAAAGAAGTTTTCCTCTAAACAGTAGGCATCCAAAGTTCCAACCTTGCTCAATCTACCCCTTTTCTTAACGGATCTTTTCTTCTTCCATTTAAGATCACCAAAACCAAACCCCAATTTGAATCTCAAGTATTTTGGTTACTTGAAGATGAGAGAAAAGATGTGGAATAGTTTGAGATGAGATTGGTTGAATGCACACTACTAGTTGCATGTATGTGTTAAATAAAAAGCAAGCGTGTTTTTTCTCTTTCTCATGTGAGGTGGAGTGTAAGGTTGGTTAAACCAATGTGTCTAGATACAAAGTATCTAGTTTACGTACACTTTATTTAATTAATTACTAGTGAAACAATTTTTAACTAATTTATTAAATAAATCTCAAACTTATATAATTTATTAAACCATTATCAAATGTTCAATAAATTAATTCCCGATTGGAAGGTAGATCAAACAATTTTCGATTGGCCTTTGCGTGTGACCGAATATGATAAATGGACTTTATATTATTTAATGTCATGGGCATAATTTCGGAACATATGTACCACGGTCAAACTATTAGCCAACTCGAGAACATATTTCCAACAGTAAGTTCTCTAATTGGGGTTAATCGGTCGGAAAATTGTAGGGATTAATCGGCCAGATTGGAGATCAATGGGGGATTATCGCATTGAATTTTTATACATTTAAATAATAAGCTTCAAAATTGTATTTGTAAATATATACGAAAACCGTGGACATAAGCTTTAACACAATTTAACATAAACATAAATATTCATATGCGGGTAGAGGAAATATGTCTACATCTCATTTTCTCCATACCTCGCATATGCGGGGTTAGATATTATTGTTGTTGCTGTTGTTGTATAAACTTTCAATTGTTAAAATACTTGAAAGTGTTTAGTGTAAATTCATATATTAAAGGTTGACCAACTTTGAACATTTAAATTCATTTTTGACCATTGATCGGGGCATTGACTGATTAATTAGAGGGAGTTTGGAAAAACTTATTCGCTAGCTTCTAAAATGGGATTAATTGGGATTTTTAGAACCGTGCTAATAACACATTGAAGTTATGCAAATAAAGAATTTATTTCAGCTTTTTGTTGATTACGCATTTGATATTTGTTCACCCTTTTGAGTTTCATATAAAATTTACCACAAGACCTGCGTACATCATACAAATCTCAAATTATTTGATCAAAAATAAAGTAACATTATTAGCTTCGAATGTTCTTACATGCTCAATTAACTTCAACCTGGCAATTTTGAGATCATTATGTTATTTAGCAATACCACTCATGTGGTATTGGATTTTGTTGTTGTTGTTGTTGTATGTTATTTAGCAATTGTATGTGTTGAGATATGAAAACTTTAAACAAAAGGAAAGAAATCAAACTATCTTGGAGATTAAGTTAGCTTGGAAGCCAAGTTTTACTTAGGAAGCAAGTATTTTATTTTTGGATTGCCTTTGGCTTGAAGGACAAGTTAGCTTGTTCAACAAGTAGCTAGCTTTAATGTTTCACTATAAATAGACCCCTAGCCTAATTGTAATTGTGTGCACGAAAATAATAAGAAAATTTTTCTGGTTTGTGTCTGTGGAGTAAACCCTTCTCCGTGTTTGAAGTTGAGATATAACCACGTTAAATTCCTGTGTCGTTTATTGCTTTAGCTAATTCGTTTGTCGTTCGTGGGTGTGTGATTAGATTAAATCATACGTCTTGTTTGGGTCCTAAATCCTAACAATATGGATGAAGATAAATTTGAGATGAATTTATGCATCTATGAATTTCTCGATATTCTTCAATGGGTAATGACAAAAAACCATAGAGCACGCACTTTAACTAAGATTGATAAACTTATAAGTTATGTGGCTCCAATCTGAAATTCGAGTCGTTCTTAGATGTCTTAGCAACTATTAAATTGGGTGATTGTGTTTCAAATAATAAAAGGACAATATGACATCCTTGTTCTCAGTGTAGGTATATTTTTTAGTGCATCACTTTAATTCCGTCTTATTATTATTTTATTGAAGTAATATATAGTTAAAATAATTCCATTATACATGAAAGAAGTATTGGAGTTTTAATGGTGGATGCTCTATCTTGTATTCTGATCATTGTTGGAATAATTCTTGTTCTGATCTTTGCTGAACCACTTGAATTATATGGTCTCATTGTTAACATCATCATCTTCTCGTGATGCAAGGGCCGATTAACTTATACAATTTCTAATCATTGACATGTTATCTGAAAATGACGGCCGTCTCGGCCGACAAGTTGGTTTGGGGAGTAGCCTGTCTCGTTTCGCCCAAAAAAGTCTAGGAGAATGCTAAACGTAGCCCCAAGGGTTACGTTTAAGCATTTATTGCAAAGTGTTTATTTTTCATATTATAACGTACTTTTCATCTTAAATTCAGATAGTCAATTTAATCATGGAGAGGTGTAGTATTATACTAGTGAAATGACCTGTGGAATCACATGTTTGTTTAAACGAAACAATTAGTGACATGTTTTTAGTATTAAGTGAATGTAAATGCTAAAGTCATTTATTTTAATGACCCGTGGAACGGAACCATGGATTCGACTAAGAAACTTGTCGTTTTTATAAATATATAGAGACATGTATTTTCGCATACGTATTTAACGTTGTTAATCTCGTAAATAGAATTCATATTTGAATATTGATAAGATGATAATTATAATTATAATTTTTTAATAAAATAAATAATAATAATAATAATAAAGTTTGCTCAAAATTTGAGTATTTATATTTTTAATAATAATTATTGGTAAATAATAAATGTTTTTTGAAATTTTTTTAGAAAATTAAAATACAATTATTATATAAAGTTGTACAATATGCATTAAAATTTGTAAATGTGTTCATTGGGTGTTCTGTAGAAGATTGAACAATTTGTTTTAAAGTTTGTAAATATGGTCATGTGGGTATTTTATCATAGGTTGTACATAATGTTTCAAATATTGTACATATAGTCATGAGATGTTTTACCATAAGATTGTACATAATGTTTCAAATATTGTATATACAGTCATGAGGGTGTTTTATTTTCTTTCCATAATAATCGTAAAATTTATTTTTATTTTGTATGTTTTTATGGCATTATCGTGTTTTTTAATATTTTAATAATAATAAGATTTAATAGAATTAATATATAAAATACTAATGACATCATCATTTATGAAATTTAAATGTAATTAATTAAATAATGACATCATCATTTTAGAGGTTTATTAGACTATATAGATTGGGAATATTGACTTTGCAGTTAATCCTTAACCATAGCCCTTAGGCCTATGGTTATCATTTTTCAAAAGTCTAATTAGTTGGTCAACGCTAAAAAGTCGGGTCAAAATTCAGTCAAGGTCGGTCTGAGTGTGTCTGAGTCAAGGTTGACAAAAGTTGGGTCAAAATATTAATATATATTAATATATACACTCAAATTTTGTCCCTATAATAAAATATATTTATTTGATATATTTATGTGTAATATATAATGCTAAATATATACTCTGTATATTACTAAAAGTCAACGTTAGTCAACATCCGACTCCGTCTCGACTAAGTCTTGAGCTTTCTAACGATGGGTGTGTTGATAAGTGCAATCATCACGAAGATAGAAACGACAACCTCTCCAGACAATTAATAGAAAATCACGCGATTGCTGTTGGCATAAGGTCAGATCTTGTAAAGATTCCTCTCGTTTTTTGAATGTTAAAAATGCTGCCCGTAATCGTACTCAATATAATAACCAATTGAGGTCATTCTGTACCTCGTGTGTGAATGGATCCAATCAAGAGACTGATGATATGTTAGTTAATAATTCTTATGTCTCTGCTGATGGTGTAAAGTCAAATTCGAGCAATTCCTTTGAATCAGAGGGAATCAAGGAGTATGGCAAGAAGATTGGGCATGGCAAGAAGATTGGGCTCAAATGGAAGGAGAAATCCTCCCGACAGTAACTCCCTTTCCTTCCCTTTTCGTTATCTTTTGTTTATCAATGAAGTGTATTTCCTTAAATATTAGAGGGTTCGGGTGTGGGAAGGAGGATAAATGTCCTTGGGTCAAACAATTGATTCGTGAGGAAAAACCTAGTTTTTTAGCTTTACAAGAAACCAAAGTTAACATTATCAATCATAGTTGGGTTAGTGATATATGGGGATCAAACTCGTGTGAGTTTTTACAAAAAGAGAAGGTTGGGAATTCGGGAGGTCAACTTTTGGTTTGGGATACTAATGTCTATTGTTCTACTAATATTATTTCGTTTGATCGTGTGATTGGCATACGAGGTGTATGGAAGGCTTCGGGTGAAGAGTTAAATGTGGTTAATGTTTATGGGCCTCATGAAGACTCGAAAAAGAAACTGTTATGGGAGGCTTTATCTAAATTACTAAAGGATAATGATGATTCGTGGATCCTTTGTGGTGATCTTAATGAAGTCAGGTGTCCGGAGGAAAGATTAAATTGTGATTTCATTGATAGTAGAGCCAGGAACTTCAATGACTTTATCGATGCAAACAAATTACTTGATATTCCATTAGGTGGTAGAATCTTTACAAGGGTAAGTGATGATGGCGTGAAATTCAGCAAGTTAGATCGTTTCCTCATTTCGAAAAAATTCTTAAGCTTGTGGTGTGATTTGTCGGCCATTTCCCTTGATAGAAAGCTCTCGAATCATTGTCTTATTATCTTAAAAGACGACGAGAAAGACTTTGGCCAGAAACCGTTCAAGATTTTCGACGAATGGCTTGACCATAAAGATGTTGAGAAAATTGTCACTGATTCTTGGCACTCTCCGATTGCTAGTACATCTCGTCTGGACCGTTCTTTTGCTTATAAACTAAAAAATGTCAAAAAGAGTTGAAAAGGTGGAGTAAAGAAGTGTATGGATCTATCGATACCGAAATTGAAATAGCAAGAAAGCCAGCTATGGAATTGCAAATTAAGGCCGAAACAAGCAGCCTTACGGCTGCTGACCATGATAAGTGGATGGCGTCGAGAAAGGTGTGGTTAGAAAAAGAAAAGGAAAAATCAATATGCTTAGACAGAAAGCTAGAATCAGGTGGATTACGGAAGGTGATGAAAACACTCGTTATTTCCATTCGGGCATTAAGCGAAACTATAACAAAGGTAATATTCATGGTATAACCATCAACGGCTCCTGTATCGAAAACCCAAGTGATATCAAGCATGCGGCGTTTAGTCATTTCAGTCATCTCTTCGATAGCTCAAGTGGTGAAAGGCCTTGTTTTGAAGATCTCAACTATCCTTCCATCTCAGTTAGTAAGGCGGCTGAGCTGGAACATAAGTTTTCAGAAAGCGAAATCCTCGAGGCGATTGGTGATTGTGGGTCAAATAAGGCACCTGGCCCAGACGGGTTCAATATTAAATTCTATAAGAAGTTTTTGGGATGTCATCAAGATTGATCTTGTTAATGCGTTTAATTGGTTTTGGGAAAGATGTGATATTTCGAAGGGACGTAATGCCTCATTTGTGACTTTAATACCGAAAAAATCCAATCCTTTAGCTTTTGGTGACTTTAGGCCGATTAGTTTGATAAGTAGCTACTACAAAATTATAGCAAAAGTCTTATCTAATAGGCTTAAGAGGGTAATCCCTGAATTGATTGGGATCGAGCAAAGTGCTTTTTTGAAAGGTCGTTTCATCTTGGATGGAGCTCTTATTGCTAATGAAACGCTTGATTTTCTCCGTTGTAAAAAGTCTAAAAGTTTCATCTTTAAGATTGACTTTGAAAAGGCCTTTGATAGTTTGAATTGGGAGTTTCTTTTGGAGACTATGTGGTGCATGGGGTTTGGTGAAAGGTGGATTAGGTGGATCTCTGCTTGTATCAAGTCGGCTTCGGTTTCTATTCTTGTTAATGGTATCCGACTAACGAATTTACGCTTGGTAGAGGCTTTCGACAAGGCGACCCTCTATCGCCTTTTCTTTTTATCATCGCCGCCGAAGGTCTCAACATTCTTAGCAAATCGGCAATCGATAATGGCATGTTAAAAGGTGTTTGTGTTGGCTCTGAGAACATTGTGGTTTCGCATCTCCAATATGCGGACGATACAATTTTCTTTGGAGAATGGAGTAGGTCAAATGTTCGAAACCTTATGAAATTGTTAAAATGTTTCGAGTTAGCGTCGGAGTTAAAAGTGAATTTTCATAAAAGCACCATGTTTAATATTAGGATCCCCTTGGTTGAATTTAATGAAATTATCAATCACTTTGGGTGTCAAATTGGATCGTTCCCTTTTAAATATCTTGGAATTTCAATTGGGGCGAAGATGACTCGTGTTTGTTCGTGGCAACCGGTAATCGATAATATACAGAATAAACTCTCGGAATGTAGAATGCGTTCGATGTCGTTTGGGGGTAAAATTAGTCTTGATTAAATCGGTCCTTTCGAGTATCCCATTGTACTATTTCTCTCTTTTTCGTCCTCCACGGAGTGTGCTCAAGTTACTTGAGAGTATTAGGCGTATTTTTGTAAGACCCTGTTTCAGTTTCAGTCTTGTGCAGTTGAATGGGACGCTGTCCAGATGGTGGGACGCCTTCCAGTAAAGAAAGACTGGACGGCGTCCAGATTATTGGACGCCATCCAGATGAATTGGCGGGCCAGCTGTGCAGTTTTATTATATTAAGAGGGGTATTTATGTCTTTTCACTTGGAGCCAGATTTGTAGCCATATTATCAGTTGGGATTCAGTTTTGGATCACTTTTCACATCCACAAACACTCCCACTTCATTCTTAGAGAGAGAGTGATTCTAGAGTGAGATTTGGAGATTTGGGGAAGAAGGAGCTTGAATCGATCGAAAGCTCGGGTTTTAAAGTTGTTCCTTTCATTCTCGGCTACGTTGTGGTAGTATTGGTAAGTTCTAACTCCGAATTTCATTTGATAGATTTGAGTTCCAAGTTAGGATTTTGATTGTGTGTTCTTGAATAAGACCCACTAGTTGATAAATGGGTGTTTAAGCGAGTAAATAGTGTTGATGACCATTGTTGGTGGGTTTTGGGTTGGATGATGAGATTGATTAGTTGATAATCTTGTTTGGGTGTGAAATCACTAGTTAACTTAGATTATAAGTGATTAGTGGTGTAAGTTTGCAAAATAGGTGTTGTAACACCCTGTTTCAGTTTCTGTTTTGTTCAGCTAAGTGGGACGCCATCCAGATTTGGGGGACGCCGTCCAGTAATGAAGCATTGGACGCCGTCCAAAATGTTGGACGCCGTCCAACTTGTCTGACGGGCCAGCTGTTTTACTTTAAGATATTTAGAGTGGCAAAATGGTATTTTCACATGTGGAACGAGTTAAGGCCACAAGATCAATTCTAGGAGCCTCATTTGCTCCATTATCACCCACACAAACCCTCTCATCTTATTCTAGTGAGAGAGTAAGAGTTTAGAGAGAGAGAGAGAGAGAGCTTGATTTGGAGAAGAAGGACTCGGATTCTCACCAAAGCTCGGGTTTTAAAGTTGTTCATCTCGCTCCTAGCTACGTTGTGGTGGTATTGGTAAGCTCAAACTCCGAATTTCATTTGTTAGATTTGATATTCAAGTTAGGGTTTTGAGCTAGTTTGTTGTAAAACCCTTTTAGATGATGAAGTGGGTTCATGGTGACTAATTAGTCTTGTCATTTGGTGGGTTTTGGGTTGGTTGACGATTTGGCCTTGATTAGGCTTTGAAAATGAGTTTAATCACTAGGGTTAGTGATTATGGAAGTGTTGGAACACTTTTGGGTGTGTTGGTGTCAAAATGGGTAAGACGAGTGTTTAACACTTGTGTTTGAGTGTATTTGGCGTATTAAGACCATTGTCACTATTGTTAGTGATTATTTGTTAGTTTGGGCGCGTTTTGTGCTTGAAAGTGCATTTGGGTCGAATTTGCACTAAGTGTCAAATGGGTTGGTTTGTAAGTCAACCCTAATTGTGTTGTGTGTTTTGTGATAATGGAATAGGTACTTTCCATTGATGGGTTGCGGATTATTTCGGTGGCATTCATCAAGGCGATAAGGTGAGTGTTAATATCCTATGTACATGTGTATGTGTAGGATGGGTGCGGGTCGGGTGAAGTGGTTCTCGGTTATATAGCTCACTTCACATATAGGTGGATTTGATGGACTTGCGTTTAGGTCCAATTGGCACGGTTGTACGTTTTGGTTGACCACGTTTGGTGAGGTACACGCTTTGTGTGTACGTTATCACACGTGTTTGTGATGTGGAGTATATAACCCCAATGGCGAAGGGTTGATATTGTTGTGTTGTGGATAACCCCGATGTGGTGGATTTTATAATCCCGTGATCGTGGGTTTTGAATTGTGAAAGTGGATCTCGTGTAGTTCGGATTCACGGTGACGCGTGTAGTTCGGTCATCTTATCGGAAGTGAATCTCGTGTAGTTCGGATTCACGGTGACGCGTGTAGTTCGGTCATCTTATTGAGGTAGTGATCTCGTGTAGTTCGGATTACTAAGGCTCGTGTAGTTCGGTCAACCTCGATGTTGTCTTGTTGAAGATAGTAATCTCGTGTGGTTTCGGATTACTAAGGCTCGTGTAGTTCGGCCAATCTTCATTGTGGTGTTTGGTATTCGGTAATGGGTTAAGGGGTTAACCTTATTCGTTTATATATTGTTATGTATATTATTGTAGTGTTGTGATGTAGCTAACCCTCCGGGTGTAGCTATTTGGCGTTGTTCACATCGTCGTTGTTGAACTTATGTTTGTTGATGTATCTTTAGCTCGTTGCTTAGTGATTGTATGGTATGCTTAGACTAGCTTACCTTTATGCTTGGATGCTCCGGTATGCGGTATTTGATTATTTGTGTGGCGTGTCCATTTTATGCATATATATGTATGTAGTATATTCTCACTTACTAAGCGTTAGCTTACCCTCTCATTGTTTACATTTTTATAGATTGCATGGATACGGTGGCTTGGGTAAGCGCGGGAACTAGTGGACTTGCGTAGTTTACTTTATAAGACTTGCTTTTGGATTTGATTAGGATTGGGTAGCGTATCCCCAATCCCATGCTCGGTCTATGTTTTGAATTTAACTAAATGGGTCGAAATGGTCACTTGGTTGTAATTTGGGTCGATGTGGGCCCGGGGTTGTAAAACTCAGTTTTATAATGGAAAACTCTTAGTTTTAATTATTATAACATATTGTGAAAGTGTTTTGGTTTAAAAGTGTCGGGAAGCGGGTTTTTCGCCCGTGTGTAATTGTTAAACTGATCAGAACTTTTTAGTGTATTTGGACGGCGTCCAAGATGGTTGGACGCCGTCCAGTACTTCAGAGCTGGATGCCGTCCAGATAGCTGGACGTCGTCCAGATGAACTGTCCCAGAAATTTTTTTTTTTTTTGCACGTTTTTGGATGGATAACGGGTTGGGTCGTTACAAGTGGTATCAGAGCATGGTCTAAGGGATTTAGGTGACTTGAGATAGGTGCCTAGACTTAGACTTTTGTGTGTGCTTATTTGTTGCGGGACTTGTAGGATTACGGGTCGAAATGGGTTATAGCTAGTGCCTTCTTTGTAGGTGGACTAACGTTATATTAGTAATGCGGATATTATTAATATACTACTGTGTTGTGATGATAATTCTCGCGTGTGTTTATATCGCGTAGAATTTTGTTTGTGTTTGTTTATATCATCGAGCGAGGTGGTCGTTGTACTAACGAGTTGATACGGCGTGTGTGCGTAATAAGGACTTGTAAACCTTATTACGGGTGCAAATCGTGTCTAGCAAGTGATGTACGAAGAGTGTTTAGCACGATGGGGCGGTATTGTGTGTGTGCTTTATACGTTCGTGAGAAGAACGATTTGGAGTGAGAAGAACGATTTGGAGTTTAATGCTAGAGTTACGGCCGCCGTTGCGGAGCAAATGAGTGCGTTTCGAGAAGAAATGGATAGGAAGTATTCCGAACTTCAATGTAGTGGTGAAATGGAGCGTTGTCTTAAGAGCTTCATGAGGACTAAACCCCTATGTATGACGGAAAACCGGATCCTTTGATAAGCACAACTTGGATCTCGGATGTCGAAGGGTGTTTTCGTACTATTGAATGCCCTCCTGAGAAGAGGACAAGACTCGCTACTAGTTTGTTGCGGGGTATGGCAAAGGATTGGTTGGATGGTAAGATTGATCTTGTCAGTGGTGAACCGTTTATGGCGTTATCGTGGGACGAGTTTAAGAAGGAATTCTTCGAGGAGTTCCGAACTTCAGCCGATTTGTCGGAAATGCGTAATGAGTTGCAAAATTTGCAACAGGGTTCTATGGATTTGAATACTCTCAAGACAACCTTTATGGCGAAGGCTCGTTTTTGCCCGGAGTATTTGGGGAATGATCGTTTGTTGATGGAGGATTTCTATCGAACCTTGAATGATGACTTGAAGAGTAAAATTAGCCGAGGTCAAGCGAAATCGTTTGCAGAATTATTCGACTTGGCTAGAGGTTTCGAGTCGTATTCGCGATCGAAGATGGGTGAACCTTCAAGTGAGAGAAGGGTTGTTTCGTATGGTGTTTCAAGTAAGAGGACTAAGGGTCCGAGTGTGAGCACGGGTGGTACGCGGATGAATATATCGGATTCTAGTGCGTCTAGGTGTTACAATTGTGGCGTGAGGGGTCACAAGTCTTGGGAATGTTCGGTACCAAAGGGTGATGGCACGATGTGCTTCAATTGCCAAGAAGAAGGACATCGTAAGTCGGAATGTCCCGAGTTAGCGGGGACGGGTGCGGCAAGGAGACGTTAAGGTACGTTTCGTTTTAATAAATATGTCCTTTGATTATTTATTATGTGCCGTTTGAATTCGGGTTTGTTAAATGCATTGTGTTGTGCATGTTATGGTTATGGGTGACGTTCCTAATGGAAGTACCCTAGGCTGACGTTTTGATTGTCTGGCGAAGGGCTTAAGACTTGGTGCAACCAAGAATTCCTTGATATTTGTAGAGTGTTTATACCAAGCCATGGGTATGGGCTTTGGTGTTCGGATGTTAGAGCGTGTTCGCTCTCGTGTTGAAGTGATGAACCATGAGGTTCGTCGGGAGGATTGAAACCCGATAAATCGAGTGTTGATCTCGATGTATGTTGGTAAAAGAGTCCGCATGACGCGACATTAGGTGCCTCTTTTATACCTACTAGCGTGGTGTTCGGCTCCGATTGTGTTGCGGTTACATTGTACTTAGGGTACCGAAGTGAAACCCTTAGGTACATGAGTGACTAGGTGAAATTTGACAAGCTAAGCAATTGGATGATTGCGAGAGTATAGTTTATGTAATTTGTGGTACACTTTTCGTTCGAAGTGTTTAAGGATAGGTTAAGATCCTTAGTATGCTCAAGGTTGGAGCAAGATGTAATGATGGGTTGTGTGAACCCAATTGTTGGTAAAGTCTACCTTAGGTAGCATTGTACGGTTGTACAAGATGCGGTTATGGAACGTAGTTCCAAGTGGGGGAGTTACACTCCCGCACGAGGAGGTTTTAGTGTGAGATTTTGGATGACGCTTTTAGTAGACCCGAAACTTGTGTGGGGACCTAGTTTTGGTCGATTTGTGGTAGAGTACAATTTCGGTTAAATTGTACTTATGATCTTGGATATGAATTATCACCGAGGTGGTAACGTGGTAAATCTCGTTGAGAGAGAATGGACGTGTTTGGCGAGCAAGGTGAAATCCCTCGGTTAAGGGATGTGTGTGTCGGATTCTCTTCTAGAGAAATATTGTTTTCTACCTATGTTTGATATAGGTGGTTCTTGCTCAATTGTGTAAATGGTTAGTGGTATCCGTTAGGATTCACTATGGCGTAGCAGAGCGCGATGTTACGCTACTCGTTGTTCGAGGCCAAAAGGGGCGTTGATTGGTGAAGCATGACCTTCGGGGTCCGCTGACTTCATCATGGGATTATTGATTGGTGAAGCATGACCTTCGGGGTCCGCTGACTTCATCATGGGATTATTGATTGGTGAAGCATGACCTTCGAGGTCCGCTGACCTCATCATGGGAGTATGTGATTGGTGAAGCATGACCTTCAGGGTCCGCTGACTTCTCCATGGGACTAGTGTTATATTGGTGAAGCATGACCATTGACGGGTCCGCTGACTTCATCCGATGTTGAGATTTGTAAGTGGATCGCGTGTGTTTTCGGATTCACGATGACGCGTGTAGTTTCGGTCATCTTATTGTGGAAGTGAGTCGCGTGTAGTTCGGATTCACAAATGAATCGTGTGGTTTCGGTCATTATATTGAGAAGTGAGTCTCGTGTAGTTCGGATTCACATGTGACGCATGTGGTTGCGGTCATTCTTTTGGGATAGTGACTCTCGTGTAGTTCGAATTCACTAAGGCGGGTGTGGTTCGGCCAATCCCGATTGTTGTTACGAGGAAAGTAGTGAGTCGCGTGTAGTTCGGATTCACTAAGGCGCGTGTAGTTTTCGGCCAGCCTTCGTGTTGTGTGATCTATCGGTTGTCTTATACACTGATGGTGTGGTCGTGAGGACCGTGTTGTGTGATCTATCGGTTGTTTTATACACCGATGGTGAGGTCGTAAGGACCACGTGGTGTGATCTATCGGTTGTTTTATACACCGATGGTGGGGTCGTGAGGACCATGTTGTATGATTTAGTGATGCGATAGCCGCGTTTCGCTCACATGATGTTACGGGTGTAACGATAGTCGATTCTGTACACCTTGGGATTTGCGTTGCCATGGTCGTTTGGACGTTATCGGTTTTTAGCCGTCGTTATGATGTTACGGTAGTGGCGTATTGGTCGTGTTGCGCACTACAAAGGATGTTAAGTAGTGAGTGTTATTCGTAAGGATTCGCTTTTGTTCGGTCTTCGTCGGTTTAGATGAGTGACCTTATGTTGGTATATGTGGTTACTTTAGCATTGTACACGGTAAGGGTACGCTAAAGGGATTGATATCTCGGTTCGAGATTGGTTAAGTTTTCTCGATGTGAGGGATTCAGTATGGCTTAGTGCACGGATTGTGATTTGTTAAATCGCGTGCGACAATTTAGTTGTTAAAGGATGATTCATTGGGAAGGATTGTCTAGGAAATTCGGATTGGGACTTACGTTTGAGGACCGACGAGTAGGTCCGGATTGGTTATGAGGAAAAGTGAAAGGACCCGTTCATATACATTATAAACGATTCACAATAGTTGATTACATTGCGAGGTATTTGACCTCTATATGATACATTTTACAAACATTGCATTCGTTTTTAAAAGACAAACTTTCTTTACATCAAAAATTGACAGGCATGCATACCATTTCATAATATCCACTGTCCAACTATAAATTGATTTAATAATAATGTTTGATGAACTCAATGACTCGAATGCAACGTTCTTCGAAATATGTTATGAAAGACTCCAAGTAATATCTTTAAAATGAGCAAATGCACAGCGGAAGATTTCTTTAACACCTGAGAATAAACATGCTTTAAAGTGTCAACTAAAAGGTTGGTGAGTTCATTAGTTTATCATAATCATTTATTTCCATCATTTTAATAGACCACAAGAATTTCATTTCGAGTTCTCATAAATATACGTCCCATGCATAGAGACAAAAATAATCATTCATATGGTGAACACCTGGTAACCGACATTAACTAGATACATATAAGAATATCCCCTATCATTCCGGGATCCTCCTTCGGACATGATATAAATTTCGAAGTACTAAAGCATCCGGTACTTTGGATGGGGTTTGTTAGGCCCAATAGATCTATCTTTAGGATTCGCGTCAATTAGGGTGTCTGTTCCCTAATTCTTAGATTACCAGACTTTAATAAAAAGGGGCATATTCGATTTCGATAATTCAACCATAGAATGTAGTTTCAATTACTTGTGTCTATTTCGTCAAACATTTATAAAAGCGCATGTATTCTCAGTCCCAAAAATATAAAGGGTAAAAAGGCAAATGAAACTCACCATACTGTATTTCGTAGTAAAAATACATATAACGTCATTGAACAAGTGCAAGGTTGGCGTCAGATTCACGAACCTAAATTAATTATATATATTTATGTGTTGGTCAATATTTGTCTAACAAATTAGGTCAAGTCATAGTGTACCACAATCCTAATGCTCGAGACTAATATGCAAAAGTCAACAAAAGTAAATTTGACTCAAAATAATTTCCAAAAATCTATACATGATTAATATATAGTTTAAATATCATCGTTTTATATTTTTAAATATTTTTAAAAGATTTATTAGAGTAAATAATATAATTTATTTATTAATAAATAAAATTTTATATTAAATTTATATAACAAAATATACTTTTATATATATTAAGTAATAAAATTTATAGGGTTCATTTAATATCATAAAGATAATATGATAGGTATTATTAAAGTAAGTTATTACACGTAGTAAAATATGTTTGTATCACATATTTATTTGATAAAATAATATCTATAATAATAGTAAGTAAAAGTTGTATTATTTTGTAATAATAATAATTATTATAAAAATATCAATATTTATAATTACTAAGATGACATTATGATAAAACGATAATTCTAATTATGATAACTTTAATATTTACGATAATTTTTAATATTATCTTTAAAATAATAATTCTATTTAAAATAATAATAATGATATTTTATAGTAACAATGACATTTCTATTAAAATGATAATTTTTGTTAAAATGATAGTTTTAATACTAACGATACTTTTAATAATAATAGTAATGATAAAAATAATAAGAACGATAATTTTATTTAAATCAATATCTTATAATATTTTAATTTCATCATGATACTCTTACTTATTATTTCCTAATCGTTTCGTTTAATAGCTTTTAATCGTCTTTTATACCGTGTTCATAATAATGATAATAATAGTAATCAAAATAATTAGGTGTTACAAATATTTGTTTTAATTACACTAATATTAATAATGATAGTTACTATAACATTATTAACGATAATACTAATAATTATCTTAATGATAATATAGTAATAATAATAATAACAATAACAATAACCATTTTTAAATAATGATATACATATTAATAATGATAATGATAATAATAATAATAATAATAATAATAATAATAATAATAATAATAATAATAATAATAATAATAATTGGATAATAATAATAATACTAATTATAACTTTAACGATAATAACGATAGTAATAATAATAAAAAAATAACAATTTTTAATGATAAATCCCTTTTATTGATAAAGATAATAATAATGATAATAATAAGATAAAACTAGAACGACGATAAAAACGACGATAATAATAATCATTTTTAATAAAAATATCGAAAATTCAATTGATTATAACTTCTAATCCGTTCATCGAAACCATTCGATATCTAAAGGAAAAGTTCTTAATTTTTCGCTAGCTTTTCAAGGACATGCATATCTTATACCTTATCTCAACCGTAAGTGTAACTAATTCAAGATTCAACCTAACCTGTCTAAGGGCAATATCAAAAGTACAAGCATGCATAATCCTAAATACTCGAGCACTAGTCAGGGATACACTATTAGTATGTAAAAGTTAAATTATGAGTACTCACGTATCAATATTGAGATTCAATATTGCAGGAAAGGTACGTAGACGCAACGGAAATGATAAACACTATATTGACCTCACGAGCATACCCATGAACCATACTAAATCACCTCCATAGCTATAACCTATAATTTCCTTAATCCTATCCTACTCGAAAAATAATTTCGAAATCACTCGGACAGCGCTCCGTCGTAATATTTTATGTATACTAATAATATCTTGAAATAATACGGAGTAAATATATATATGCAAATCGATTGAGAGAGTTTAAAGAAAAATATTTTCAAGTTTCTATGAAATAATGAAACCTATTGAATTCTATTTATAATAGATTTTTGAATTATTAAAGTGAATTATTAAAGTATGAATTATTAAAGTGAATTATTAAAGTATGAATTATTAAAGTGAATTATTAAAGTATGAATTATTAAAGTGAATTATTAAAGTATGAATTATTAAAGTGAATTATTAAAGTTAAAGTAAAGTAAAAATAAAGTAAAGGTAAAGTTTAAGTATAGTAAAAGTATAAAACTATGTACGTATAATACGCGTATAAATATATATAATATTAATTTAAATCGTTATATATATATTTAATAAAATAAAATATAAATATCGTTATCTTTATCATACTAGTTAAGTAATGAGTTGTCAAAAGTGGTTCTAGATATTTATAAAAGTTATATACGTTTTAATAATAAAGTTCTTTTTAAACTGAAAACGTTTTTGTACGTTTGAAACTAAATAGATCAATCGAGTCTTTATGAGATTCAATCTTCCACTATCCTTTGTCTAGTTCTCAATGATTGACAATTTGTTCTTATTTATAAATCACTTTACCATTTTCCGAATATTGTTAAAATGGAAAGATTTCTCAAATCAACGTGGGCCTTTCAACAGAGACTTGTAATCATAATTCAATATATCTAATAGTTCAATCATTTGATCTTATCTTCTAATTTCATTGATAAACATTTTGAAACAGATACAATCATATAAAGTATTTAATCTAATATTTTGTTTACGTTTCAAGTTATAATATATATACACATATACATATATAATCATATTCGTTTAATGGTTCGTGAATCGTTGGAACTTGGTCGAGGTTGAATGAATGTATGAACATAGTTTAAAATTCTTGAAATTTAACTTAACAAATATTGCTTATCTTGTCGAAAACATATAAAGATTAAAGTTTAAATTTGGTTGGAAATTTCCGGGTTGTCACAGTACCTACCCGTTAAAGAAATTTCGTCCTGAAATTTGAGTGGAAAGGTCGTGAATGATAATAAGTATGTTTTCATGATGCATACGGGCTGAAAATTAGAGTTTTATCATCAGCGAATAATTTGGATAAACAATCCATTTATATGAAGAGTACGAATGAAGCTAACATAGAAGAGTGAAATGAGTAAGTGTAGATTCATCTTATCATTTGACGTAGATATGATTGATTCCCAGATTTCAAGGGATTTGAAGAAAATCTTCTTAATAAGATTTGACTCTCCGGTAATCAAGGGAATTAGGATCCGCTTTAAATGCGATCGTCCATTTTAATTGTTCTGTCAGAGATTTTCTTATAAATTCACCTCCTTCATTTCCTTACAACTCACACCTTCTGTTGATGCATTTTATGCAAGTCCCTAGACATCTACCCATGTCCATTGCAGGTACAACAGTTTACAGGCCACCGTGATTGCTCGTTATTATCTTATCCGTGTTTGTATGTGGTTACAGGAACTGCAGGAACGAGATTTAGATGTTTGACTATGTTAGACTTAGTCAGACGTATGAGTGAAGCCTCACTAGTACGGCTGACAGGCTCATACGCACGGTTGATGCTGAGCTAAGTCACAATTACAACCTAAATGAGAATACACGAGTGAGTGATCACCCGTACGGCTGATGAAGCCAACTCGTACGTGTGATGAATGAATCGTATGGGTGTGTCAACAGCAGGGGTATATAAAGTCTTATGTTCTTCATTTTAGGTTAAGCCTCTCATTTGTTACACACACTCAGATCTAGTGAGCTCCTCCGATTCTCTCTCAGTCCAAATCACCCAGGTGGTGAATAATAGCTCTAGGTGTTGATCTAATCACACTTGATTTAGTTGTGGTTTGACTAAATTAATCAAAAAAAACTTAACCTACTCACTAGAGGGTTTGATTTACTTATTCCGCCATTGTGTGAGTTAAATCTATTAATTTCTAAGTTCCTAGTCATGTTTCATCACCTTCTATTCTTTCCCCCTCAACTCATATTTTAAAGTATTCATCAATATGCTCCATCCAGTTCTGATTCTCGATATACTTCTAACTTTCATATCGGTCATTCTTCTTTTTCATCTACTGCCGGAAGAATCTATTTACTTCTACTATACTCTTGGGTTTATAGTGTTTCTAGTTCTCCCGTGTCTTTATATTGCTATATGCATCGATATATATGGTTTATAATTTCTGGTTTGTCGTTGGGCTTTATATGTTCCCTTATATTTCAAAGTCTCTGCTTCTGTCTTCTATAATCATTATCATTCACAGTTAATGCTCTCTTTTATTTGCTGTAATTTATACCCCAATTTCTATTTCGGAGTTTTGTCCTTTCGTTTCTTTTTCTTGCGATTAAGCACCGCTTGAAATGGTCCAGAATTCACAGATATGAATTTCGAAATGAACATTGTTAATGTTCTAGGAAGGAAATTGTGATGGCACGATCTTGACTTGTCAAATTACTAGAATACCTTGGAAAAGGCCGAATCATCAAGAAATATTTTCTTGATATTTTAGAGGTTAAATATAATACAAGAGTCGTATAACATGGCACATGATGATGTTATGATCTGTGAATCATCACGTTCCATTTAGAAACTCAGCATGACTTACTGTAATATAATCACATTGATCAAGTGTCATTATATTATACTAATTCATGCTTCAGTTCCCAACACTACTTCAAAATATTCCTATTTTAAACTTGAATGTTTCAGAATTTAGAAACTAAAATAGTTTCTTTTATGATGTAATACAGATAGCGCGAAGAGGTAAATGATTTCAAATAAGAAAAATTAAGAAAATATCTTCAGAAATATGGAGGATATTTATAATGAAAGATATGATGATATTTTAGAATTTCTAATATCAGAGGATGATGAAGAATATTGTCCGCAGGAGTTTAGAGTCAGGAGCAAGGTATTCGTTAATGACTTCAGCAGGTACTGAATCATTTGGATCCTTTGAAGTCAGGTTCAGTCTTTGTAATTTGTCCACAGCCTCCTTCCTACTTTGCTCAATCCGTTTTCCAGTTCCAAAACTTCTCTTTTTCTGCGCTTTGCCAGCACACTTCATCATTATCATCCAGCTTTTACCGTTTAAAGTCGTTTATAGTTTTTGCTACTTTATCAGCATTTTTTTTCCATTTTCGGAGAACCAATTCGTAGTTCGGAGTGTTTTTCAGAAACTTCACATTCAAATTAAGTCCAGAATATAGACGTTATATATACACATATAACTGTTGGCGTAGACATGCTGCGAGATTTCAAAATACTGATTACTAATTCTCAATGATTCGTATGGCAATTCTCATTACAAGATGCGAATGAATAAATGATGGGGTTTCAATGAATAATTATAATGACTTTTTGGAGAGGCTAAAGTTAAAGGGTAATGAAGTTGTTGGTACATCTGCTAATAATGTGGTGGAATGTAAAAGGTTCACTGGTAACGATGGTGTATATCTCAAGGTTATAATAAGGTTAGTCTGACTGAAAAGTCAAAGTTGACTTGCTAGAGCTGTGACAAAACTGGCTACTTTGAATAGGAGTCGCAAAGTTATTTTTGCTAATAAATGCCAAAGAATCTGACGTGGATACGTTGTTTAAACTTTTACTTTGGTTTCAAGAGTTTTTCGGGTACATAACTATGGGTAAGATATGGTTGGATCATCATCTCGATTGCTCATCATCGAAGTGTCTTCCGAAATTTTCGAAGGGTTTGAACACAGATTGTAATCGTTAACATACATTTGATATTCTAACACAGTTTTGAAGTCAAAATATAGCTTGTGAAAGATGTAAGGATCTAAGAGTGATGATTTTGGTCATATCTCAAGTTGAATTTTGAGATTTCAAAATCAGAATATGTAATTAAATTTTGAATGAGTATGGTTGTTTTGATTTCTATAAAAGAATGTATATTGTTGTGAAAGTAGGGAGTATAATGGATGATTTGCTGAATCAGATTCGAAGAATTTAACATATTAATTGTGAATTTATATATCTCTCGGGTATTACCTACCTGTTAAAAAAAATTCACAATTAATATTTTGTACAAAAGAATTTTATTACATTCTTTATGAATATATATATATATATATATATATATATATATATATATATATATATATATATATATATATATATATATATATATATATATATATATATATATTTCTTCAGATGTAACATAGATTTAATGAGTTAATGTTAAATTAAACTAATTTGATTTACGGTTGAAACTAGAATTGAATATTCCCTAAAGGCTTTAAAAAGTACATAACTTTTACGCAATATTTCTTTAATGACATTGAAATTATGAAGCAATACTTCGTTATTTGTTGATGTATGATGTTCGGTTCGTGGAATTCTTGTGTTCGCAAAGTACGAATGATGTTATCTGAAAAGTTTTGGGTACATCGATGATGAAAGTGTAAAATCAAATATATACTTGATTTATTATGAATTGGAATTTGTTGAATTGCGATAGAGATTGTAGTTAACGTTGGTTAAGTTGCGGCCGAAGGACGTACATTATTGCATATTTGTAATATGAATTAACCGAGTAGTTAAGATTCACACACAATAGCTTAGCACGGAAAGATTTATTTCAAAATATATATATATATATATATATATATATATATATATATATATATATATATATATATATATATATATATATATATATATATATATAATATACATATAATTTCTTCAGAGGGAATGAGTTAATTCTTCATAACTCGTTGATACAATATACACGTTATTGATTCGTAATGATGTCCACAGTGATTCTTGAACTGACGGAGTTTGTGATGTTATCGGTGTTGTTGATTCGGATATTGAATGTACTGACGATGCTGGTAACGCTGACGGTACTGTTGATGCTGTTGGTAAAGCAAGTTTAGCTTGTTAATCACACACCATTTTTATCAGGGTTTCTACTCTTCCTTCTATCATTTTGGTTCGCTTAACTAATTTATGGTTAGGGCTATATTAGATAATCTCTAAGACTTTTGAGATTACATAATCGCCGCGGAATGTTTCTCCAATGAAGTTATGAATTAATACTTTGTCAGTTATTGTTGTTGGTACTCCTTGGTATCTATGGTGCGTATGACATTGATGCTCGTGGGACAGATTGTGAAGTTAAAGTTTACGACGCGGTTGTAGTTGGAGGTGGTAATGGTACTGTTGGCATTGATGATGGTGGTACTGGTTATGCTGCTGATGCTGCTGCTGGTGTTTGTAATCTCTGCACCATATTCTCCAAAGCCACTGCCCGAGTGCGAAGCTCGTTGACTTCTTCTATTACACCGGGGTGATTGTCGGTTCGGATGAGCGGATAAATAAAATATAAAATTTGATGTAATATATAATCGTGATGAGATACTCTGGAAATGAGCGAGAAAATGGTGTTTCGGACAGGTTCGCCGGTAAGTGCTTCAGGTTCTTCGTCAAGAGGGCAATGTGGTGGATGGAAGGGATCACCTTCTTCTTGTCTCCAATGATTGAGGAGGCTACGAACCCATCCCCAATTCATCCAGAATAGGTGATGACTGATTGGTTGATCTATTCCGGTCACACTGCTTTCGGAGCTTGAATGGGATTCCATTTCGGAATCTGAGTGACTTGAACTGATAACGAATTCCATTTCGTACGATTGGATAAAGGATTTTTTTTCTCGATATGAAATGATTTTGGCTAACGGATAGTATTCTAATTACATAGAATATATATATATATATATATATATATATATATATATATATATATATATATATATATATATATATATATATATATATATATATATATATATATATATATATATATATATATATATATATATATATATATATATATATATATATATATATATATATCAAAAGATTTCGTAGATTACGGAGGACTTTGCGGGATATGTCAGCCAAAGTTTAAAGTAACAGATACGATAAGATATGATTTAGCAGATATGCTAAGATATGAATTTTTGTCTATACACTATTCATGCAATCAATGCAGCAAGACGTGTCTTAGACTAAAAATGATAAGCAGGTAATTTTCTGAGGATGATAAGTAGTTAATTTTTGACACAAAATGATAAGCAAAACTTTTGACATGCAGACACGGTTGAAGTCCAGACTCACTAATGCATCCTATCGACTTATCAGTTAGACACACTAATGCAGACCTGGTTCGTTAAGACCACCGCTCTGATACCAACTGAAAGGACCCGTTCATATACATTATAAACGATTCACAATAGTTGATTACATTGGGAGGTATTTGACCTCTATATGATACATTTTACAAACATTGCATTCGTTTTTAAAAGACAAACTTTCTTTACATCAAAAATTGACAGGCATGCATACCATTTCATAATATCCACTATCCAACTATAAATTGATTTAATAATAATCTTTGATGAACTCAATGACTCGAATACAACGTTCTTCGAAATATGTTATGAAAGACTCCAAGTAATATCTTTAAAATGAGCAAATGCACAGCGGAAGATTTCTTTAACACCTGAGAATAAACATGCTTTAAAGTGTCAACCAAAAGGTTGGTGAGTTCATTAGTTTATCATAATCATTTATTTCCATCATTTTAATAGACCACAAGAATTTCATTTTCAGTTCTCATAAATATACGTCCCATGCATAGAGATAAAAATAATTATTCATATGGTGAACACCTGGTAACCGACATTAACTAGATACATATAAGAATATCCCCTATCATTCCGGGATCCTCCTTCGGACATGATATAAATTTCGAAGTACTAAAGCATCCGGTACTTTGGATGGGGTTTGTTAGGCCCAATAGATCTATCTTTAGGATTCGCGTCAATTAGGGTGTTTGTTCCCTAATTCTTAGATTACCAGACTTTAATAAAAAGGGGCATATTTGATTTCGATAATTCAACCATAGAATGTAGTTTCAATTACTTGTGTCTATTTCGTCAAACATTTATAAAAGCGCATGTATTCTCAGTCCCAAAAATATAAAGGGTAAAAAGGCAAATGAAACTCACCATACTGTATTTCGTAGTAAAAATACATATAACGTCATTGAACAAGTGCAAGGTTGGCGTCGGATTCACGAACCTAAATTAATTATATATATTTATGTGTTGGTCAATATTTGTCTAACAAATTAGGTCAAGTCATAGTGTACCACAATCCTAATGCTCGAGACTAATATGCAAAAGTCAACAAAAGTAAATTTGACTCAAAATAATTTCCAAAAATCTATACATGATTAATATATAGTTTAAATATCATCGTTTTATATTTTTAAATATTTTTAAATGATTTATTAGAGTAAATAATATAATTTATTTATTAATAAATAAAATTTTATATTAAATTTATATAATAAAATATACTTTTATATATATTAAGTAATAAAATTTATAGGGTTCATTTAATATCATAAAGATAATATGATAGGTATTATTAAAGTAAGTTATTACACGTAGTAAAATATGTTTGTATCACATATTTATTTGATAAAATAATATCTATAATGATAGTAAGTAAAAGTTGTATTATTTTGTAATAATAATTATTATTATAAAAATATCAATATTTATAATTACTAAGATGATATTATGATAAAACGATAATTCTAATTATGATAACTTTAATATTTTCGATAATTTTTAATATTATCTTTAAAATAATAATTCTATTTAAAATAATAATAATAATGATATTTTATAGTAACAATGACATTTCTATTAAAATGATAATTTTTGTTAAAATGATAGTTTTAATACTAACGATACTTTTAATAATAATAGTAATGATAAAAATAATAAAAACGATAATTTTATCTAAATCAATATCTTATAATATTTTAATTTCATCATGATACTCTTACTTATTATTTCCTAATCGTTTCGTTTAATAGCTTTTAATCGTCTTTTATATCGTGTTCATAATAATGATAATAATAGTAATCAAAATAATTAGGTGTTACAAATATTTATTTTAATTACACTAATATTAATAATGATAGTTACTATAACATTATTAACGATAATACTAATAATTATCTTAATGATAATATAGTAATAATAATAATAACAATAACAATAACCATTTTTAAATAATGATATACATATTAATAATGATGATGATAATAATAATAATAATAATAATAATAATAATAATAATAATAATAATAATAATAATAATAATAATAATAATAATAATAATAATTGGATAATAATAATAATACTAATTATAACTTTAACGATAATAACGATAGTAATAATAATAATAAAAAATAACAATTTTTAATGATAAATCCCTTTTATTGATAAAGATAATAATAATGATAATAATAAGATAAAACTAGAACGAGGATAAAAATGACACTAATAATAATCATTTTTAATAAAAATATCAAAAATTCAATTGATTATAACTTCTAATCCGTTCATCGAAACCATTCGATATCTAAAGGAAAAGTTCTTAATTTTTCGCTAGCTTTTCAAGGACATGCATACCTTATACCTTATCTCAACCGTAAGTGTAACTAATTCACGATTCAACCTAACCTGTCTAAGGGCAATATCAAAAGTACAAGCATGCATAATCCTAAATACTCGAGCACTAGTCAGGGATACACTATTAGTATGTAAAAGTTAAATTATGAGTACTCACGTATCAATATTGAGATTCAATATTGCAGGAAAGGTACGTAGTCGCAACGGAAATGATAAACACTATATTGACCTCACGAGCATACCCATGAACCATACTTAATCACCTCCATAGTTATAAACCATAATTTCCTTAATCCCATCCTACTCGAAAAATAATTTCGAAATCACTCGGACAGCACTCCGTCGTAATATTTTATGTATACTAATAATATCTTGAAATAATACGGAGTAAATATATATATGCAAATCGATTGAGAGAGTTTAGAGAAAAATATTTTCAAGTTTCTATGAAATAATGAAACCTATTGAATTCTATTTATAATAGATTTTTGAATTATTAAAGTGAATTATTAAAGTATGAATTATTAAAGTGAATTATTAAAGTATGAATTATTAAAGTGAATTATTAAAGTATGAATTATTAAAGTGAATTATTAAAGTTAAAGTAAAGTAAAAATAAAGTAAAGGTAAAGTTTAAGTATAGTAAAAGTATAAAACTATGTACGTATAATACGCGTATAAATATATATAATATTAATTTAAATCGTTATATATATATTTAATAAAATAAAATATAAATATCGTTATATTTATCATACTAGTTAAGTAATGAGTTGTCAAAAGTGGTTCTAGATATTTATAAAAGTTATATACGTTTTAATAATAAAGTTCTTTTTAAACTGAAAACGTTTTTGTACGTTTGAAACTAAATAGATCAATCGAGTCTTTATGAGATTCAATCTTCCACTATCCTTTGTCTAGTTCTCAATGATTGACAATTTGTTCTTATTTATAAATCACTTTACCATTTTTCGAATATTGTTAAAATGGAAAGATTTCTCAAATCAACGTGGGCCTTTCAATAGAGACTTGTAATCATAATTCAATATATCTGATAGTTCAATCATTTGATCTTATCTTCTAATTCCATTGATAAACATTTTGAAACAGATACAATCATATAAAGTATTTAATCTAATATTTTGTTTACGTTTCAAGTTATAATATATATACACATATACATATATAATCATATTAGTTTAATGCTTCGTGAATCGTTGGAACTTGGTCGAGGTTGAATGAATGTATGAACATAGTTTAAAATTCTTGAAATTTAACTTAACAAATATTGCTTATCGTGTCGGAAACATATAAAGATTAAAGTTTAAATTTGGTTGGAAATTTCCGGGTTGTCACAAAAAGATCACGAGGACGTGATCGATTCTAAGTGGGGGAGAGTTGTAACACCCTGTTTCAATTTCTATTTTGTTCAGCTAAGTGGGACGCCATCCAGATTTGGGGGACGCCGTCCAGTAATGAAGCGTTGGACGCCGTCCAAAATGTTGGACGCCGTCGAACTTGTCTGACGGGCCAGCTGTTTTACTTTAAGATATTTAGAGGGGCAAAATGGTATTTTCACATGTGGAATGAGTTAAGGCCACAAGATCAGTTCTAGGAGCCTCATTTGCTCCATTATCACCCACACAAACCCTCTCATCTTGTTCTAGTGAGAGAGTAAGAGTTTAGAGAGAGAGAGAGAGAGAGAGAGCTTGATTTGGAGAAGAAGGACTCAGATTCTCACCAAAGCTCAGGTTTTAAAGTTGTTCATCTCGCTCCTAGCTATGTTGTGGTGGTATTGGTAAGCTCAAACTCCGAATTTCATTTGTTAGATTTTATATTCAAGTTAGGGTTTTGAGCTAGTTTGTTGTAAAACCCTTTTAGATGATGAAGTGGGTTCATGGTGACTAATTAGTCTTGTCATTTGGCGGGTTTTGGGTTGGTTGATGATTTAGCCTTGATTAGGCTTTGAAAATGAGGTTAATCACTAGGGTTAGTGATTATGGAAGTGTTGGAACACTTTTGGGTGTGTTTGGTTACCTAATTTTGAAATGGGTCGAATTAGGGTTTTGGTGTCAAAATGGGTAAGACGAGTGTTTAACACTTGTGTTTGGGTGTATTTGGCGTATTAGGACCATTGTCACTATTGTTAGTGATTATTGGTTAGTTTGAGCGCATTTTGTGCTTGAAAGTGCATTTGGGTTTAATTTGCACTAAGTGTCAAATGGGTTGGTTTGTAAGTCAACCCTAATTGTGTTGTGTGTTTTGTGATAATGGAATAGGTACTTTCCATTGACGGGTTGCGGATTATTTCGGTGGCATTCATCAAGGCGATAAGGTGAGTGTTAATATTCTATGTACATGTGTATGTGTAGGATGGGTGTGGGTCGGGTGAAGTTGTTCTCGGTTATAGAGCCCACTTCACATATAGGTGGATTTGATGGACTTGCGTTTAGTTCCAATTGGCACGGTTGTGCGTTTTGGTTGACCACCTTTGGCGAGGTTCACGTTTTGTGTGTATGTTATCACACGTTTTTGTGATGTGGAGTATATAACCCCAATGGCGAAGGGTTGATATTGTTGTGTTGTGGATAACCCCGATGTGGTGGATTTTATAATCCCGTGACCGTGGGTTTTAAATTGTAAAAGTGGATCTCATGTAGTTCGGATTCAAGGTGACGTGTCTAGTTCGGTCATCTTATCGGAAGTGAATCTCGTGTAGTTCGGATTCACGGTGACGCGTGTAGTTTGGTCATCTTATTGAGGTAGTGATCTCGTGTAGTTTGGACTACTAAGGCTCGTGTAGTTCGGTCAACCTCGATGTTGTCTTGTTGAAGTTAGTAATCTCGTGTGGTTTCGGATTACTAAGGCTCGTGTAGTTTGGCCAATCTTCATTGTGGTGTTTGGTATTCGGTAATGGGTTAAGGGGTTAACCTTATTCGTTTATATATTGTTATGTATATTAACGTAGTGTTGTGATGTAGCTAACCCTCTGGGTGTAGCTATTTGGCGTTGTTCACATCGTCGTTGGTGAACTTATGTTTGTTGATGTATCTTTAGCTCGTTGCTTAGTGATTGTACGGTATGCTTAGACTAGCTTGCCTTTATGCTTGGATGCTCCGGTATGCGGTATTTGATTATTTGTGTGGCGTGTCCATTTTATGCATATATATGTATGTAGTATATTCTCACTCACTAAGCGTTAGCTTACCCTCACGTTGTTTACATTTTTATAGATTGCATGGATGCGGTGGCTCGGGTAAGCACGGGAACTAGTGGACTTGCGTAGTTTACTTTAGAAAATTTACTTTTGGATTTGATTAGGATTGGGTAGCGTATCCCCAATCCCATGCTCGGTCTATGTTTTGAATTTAACTAAATGGGTCGAAATGGTCACTTGGTTGTAATTTGGGTGGATGTGGGCCTGGGGTTGTAAAACTCGGTTTTATAAGGGAAAACTCTTAGTTTTAATTATTATAACATATTGTGAAAGTGTTTTGGTTTAAAAGTGTCGGGAAGCGGGTTTTTCGCCCGTGTGTAATTGTTAAACTGATCAGAACTTTTTAGTGTATTTGGATGCTGTCCAAGATGGCTGGACGCTGTCCAGTACTTCAGAGCTGGACGCCGTCCAGATAGCTGGACGCCGTCCAGATAGCTGGACGCCGTCCAGCTGAACTGTCCCAGAAATTTTTTTTTGGTACGTTTTGGGATGGATAACGAGTTGGGTCGTTACAGGTGTTTTGACTTTGAGATTGGGTCAAAATGAGTTTTGTGTCAAATGTTGCAAGTAATGTGTTTTGATGATGAAACCTTGAGTGAAATGAGTTATTGGAACCTAATCACTAGTAGATTGTGATTATGGGGGTATTCGGGTGAGATTTGACTTAGTCAAAGTGGAAGTAAGTGCAAATGGGTCAATATTGCATTTATTGGTGTTTTGGGCATAAGCTAGAGTTTTAGCTTATTTGTTTGTAAATTACTTAGGTGATTTGCATTTGGAAGTTTAGGAGCTCAAGCGGGATTGCTTTTCAAGTAATCGAGGTGAGTGGAATGTTTATACGTTTATGTATATAATTTGGATGCTTGTGTGCGGCGTGGTAAGTGACATCCGTTAGGATTCACTTTTCGGGGACCACAATTGGGTTGGAAAATATAGTGAGTGATATCCGTATGGATAGCTCTTCGTTGGCTATATTTGGTTGCGATATGTGGTGAGTGATATCTGAAAGGAATAACTCTTTGTCGACCACGATTGGAGGTGAGGCATGTGACGAGTGATTAATGTTTGACCTATCGCTCTTCGTTGGTCACATGTGTGTGTTTGGTTATGTAGTGAGTGATTAATGGTTGACCTATCACTCTTCGTCGACTACATGTGTGCGTTTAGTTATGTGACGAGTGATTAATGCTTGACCTATCACTCTTCGTCGGTCACATGTTTAAGTTGGGTTATGTGGTGAGTGATTAATGTTTGACCTATCGCTCTTCGTCGGCCACATATGTGTGTTGGGGTAAGTGGTGAGTGTTATTCGTTTGGGGATCTGCTCTTTGTTGGCCACTTATCGTAGGATGGTAAGCGGTCCCGCTTTTTGTCGACCATCCTTGTGATTGAGGTAAGTGTTAACGTTTCAGTTGCACTTTTCGTCGGCCTCATGGTGCGTAGTGGTGAGTGGTTAACGTATTTGACCTACCGCTCTTCGTCGGCCACGTACGCGTTGCGATGGGTGGTGAGTGGTTAACGTATTTGACCTACCGCTCTTCATCAGCCACCATCGAGTCGAATGTCGACATTGTGTATGTTGGGGTGTGTAAGTTTCACTAGCATTGTGCGTATTTTGTTTTTGGCACGTATTATTGTTGAGATCTCTATGCTAATGGTGTTGACTTATTGTACGTACGATTATACGTTTATTGCGGTTTGCTAATGATAATTGTGTCGTTTGTGTAGGTGTATGCAAGTGATTGAATTATGTATGTATGCGTATAAGTATTGCATTCACTAAGCATTAGCTTACCCTCTCGTTGTTTACATTTTTAGGTTCGGAGGCGAACGTGGCAAGGGTATGCTCGGGATTAGATGATTTATCTTTTGATGCTTGCTTAGATTACTTTTGGATTCGACCTAGGATTGGGTAGTTTATCCCCAAACATCATGCTCGTAGTTGTTTGGAACTTAAACTCATTTGGGCCGAAACTCGTATTTTTGTATGTATTTCGTAAAACGGCCAATGTGGGCCCGATGTCGTAAAACTTGTTTAATAGTGAAAACTTCTTAGTTTTACTTAATATGAAGTGTTGTGATATTTCGTTTCGTTTAAAAGTGTCGGGAAACGTGTTTTCCGTTCTCGTGAAATGTCTTTTTGGACAGCAGCTGGAAGACCATTTGGACGCCGTCCAGATTGCTTGGACGCCGGCCTGACCTTCATAACTGGACGCCGTCCAGATAACTGGATGCCTTCCAGATGAACTGGTTATATAAAAAACAATTTGTTATGTTTTCGGTTGGATAACGGGTTGGGTCGTTACAAGTGGTATCAGAGCATGGTCTAAGGGATTTAGGTGACTTGAGATAGGCACCTAGACTTAGACTTTTTGTGTGTGCTTATTTGTTGCGGGACTTGTAGGATTACAGGTCGGCTCGGGTTTTAGCTAGTGCCTTAGATTGTAGGTGAACTATCTATGTATTGATTATGTTGTTATTAATCATGTTGTTTGCGTTGAATATCTAGCGAGATGGTTGTTGTATTCATGAGCTCGGCATGGCGTGTGAGCGTAATAATGCTTCGCGACCATTATTACGGTTGCAAACCAAGTCATGCAAGTGATGTACAACAAGTATTGAACTAGATGGGATGTACGAACGGTGGCATATTTATATGATTGTGAATATAGATCTTGGCGGTGTATGTAATTCACTTGTGTTGCGTTCCTAACCGAGTTCATTTCTTAGAATGAAGACGTGGAACAGACATGGTAATGATGATCAAGGCAAAGACTCCGAGTTCACGGCCAAGGTTGAGGCCATTATACAAAGGCATCGTGCGGCCTTTTTAGAGGACGTTAGGAAGATGTTCCTAGATTCGATTAACGAGCAAATAGTTGATCTAGTTAAGGAATAAGTTAAGATTGTCCAGCTCATCAACATCAACATCTCTATGATAAATAATTAGAGAAACAAAAGATCATTTCGATCGATAATGAATTGGTTAAGTGGATAACGATTGATTTAGGAGTAGCAATGAGTAGTAGATGCAACAAATACCAGTAATAAGTTGATAGGTTTTGGTTTGGGGATGGCAACTAAGGAAAACGAGAGTTTTGATTATAGTTGAACATGGGAGAAGGAGTAGAAAAAATAAACTTATGTTTAAATTATTAATATACTTATTATTATTATTATTTAATATTTAATATTAATATCTACGTACATATATGAGCTCATGTTATATTGCGTCTTTGATGTAAGAGAAGGTAGAATGACACTTAGGGATGGTGACAAATCGGTTACCTTTGTAAACCGAAAGTTTAGATCTCCACCAACCAAAACTGTTGAACCCATAAAAACGCCTAAGTGTAGGGAATATGAAGAAACACCTAATAATAACCCGATAACAAAGAACCCCATTGTTGATACGAAATTAGATGAACCCGTTTTTAACAGTTCAGTGAAGAAACTTTATAAACGGATTCAAGATGCTAGAATTAAGGGAAACTTTAAGTTATGTAACCGATTAGTATCCAATTTGTCGCCTAAAGAAAAGGCAATGTTAGTTGAATTTGTGAAAGTTACAGAGGAAATCAATAATTGGCTTGAAGCAAAAGTCAGAGATATACAAGTTGTTGATAGTCCAATTGAAAACGAAGTTAATCAAAATTTCGACACCACAGCTAACTAAGTGTGGGGAGAATCAAGTCTTTTTAAGGATAATATATATTTCTATTATAATTAGATTTTCTGTTTTCATGCAGTTCTCGAGAATGGAATCTGAATTGTCTTTCCCTAGCAGACCCTAAAGAACTAGTCTTCTCCCTCTATTCTGAATTTTTATTTCTTTTAGGTTTTACTAGATGAAGAATTCCTTTGATCTGAACCATGGTCTACTACTACACACTTTGATTACTAAACGTAATTATAACATCTTCCCAAGTGAACTAGTATCATTCATAAGAGGAAAAATGGACGAAGTGAAGAAAGAACTCAGGAAGAATCATCATAAGACACATTTTGGTAAAGAAAAATCAAAATCCGCAACAAAAAGAAGAGCACGACACCTTGAAAGATGTCATAAATGCGGAAAATGGTCACACGAAGGTAAATGTTCGAACAATCAAACATATTCAAATACCAAATTTGTTACTCTATGCAGAGAAGGACCGTTCATATGTTTAGAAGAAAAGTTATTAAAGAATCGAGGTTATGAAGCGACCCGTCCTAATCCATAAGGACGAATACATTACATTTGGTTACATCGCGAGGTACTTGACCTCTATATGATACATTTTACAAACATTGTATTCGTTTTTAAAAGACAAACTTTCATTACATCAAAAGTTGATAGGCATGCATACCATTTCATAATATATCAAACTATAATTGACTTAATAATAATCTTGATGAACTCAACGACTCGAATGCAACGTCTTTTGAAATATGTCATGAATGACTCCAAGTAATATCTCTAAAATGAGCAAATGCACAGCGGAAGATTTCTTTAATACCTGAGAATAAACATGCTTTCAAGTGTCAACCAAAAGGTTGGTGAGTTCATTAGTTTATCATAAATGATCATTTTCATCATTTTATTAGACCACAAGATTTTCATTTCTCATAAATACACATCTCATATCAGGCATTTCGCAAACTGCATAGAGATAAAAATCATTCATATGGTAAACACCTGGTAACGGACCTTAACAAGATGCATATAGAATATCCCCATCATTCTGGGACACCCATCGGACATGATAAACTCGAAGTACTAAAGCATTCCAAATTCCAGAATGGGGGGTTGTTAGTTCTCGTAGATCTACCTTTAGGATTCGCGTCAATTAGGGGCCAGTTCCCTAATTCTTAGGTTACCAAGCTAAAAGGGGCATATTCGGTTTAATAATTCAACCATAGAATGTAGTTTCGATTACTTGTGTCTATTTCGTAAAACAATTATAAAATCAGCGCATGTACTCTCAGTCCCAAAAATATATATTGCAAAAACATTTAAAAAGGGAGTAATGAAACTCACCATACTGTATTTTGTAGTAAAAATACATATGACGACATTGAATAAGTGTAGGGTTGGCCTCAGATTCACGAACCTATATCATTCATATGTATATTAACACATATAATCGTAATCGAACAAATTTATATATATTATTATCGTAGAGACCCATCCTAATCCATCCGGATGAAGTCCACATCGATTATAAATGATTCATAACAGTTGATTACATCGCGAGGTACTTGACCTCTATATGATACATTTTACAAACATTGCATTCGTTTTCAAAAGACAAACTTCCATCTCATTGTAAGTTGACAGGCATGCATTTCATTTCATAATATATCTAAACTATAAATGACTTGATAATATTCTTGATGAACTCAATGACTCGAATGCAACGTCTTTTGAAATATGTCATGAATGACTCCAAGTAATATCTCTAAGATGAGCAAATGCACAGCGGAAGATTTCTTTTGTACCTGAGAATGAACATGCTTTAAAGTGTCAACCAAAAGGTTGGTGAGTTCATTAGTTTAACATAAATAATCATTTCATAATTTTAATAGACCACAAAATTTCATATTTCCATTACTCATAAACATACGTCCCATGCATAGAGACAAAAATATCATTCATATGGATTGAACACCTGGTAATCGACATTCACAATATGCATATAAGAATATCCCCATCATTCCGGGATCCTCCTTCAGACATGATATAAATTTCGAAGTACTAAAGCATCCGGTACTTTGGATGGGGCTTGTTGGGCCCGATAGATCTATCTTTAGGATTCGCATCAAATAGGGTGTCTGTTCCCTAATTCTTAGATTACCAGACTAAAAAGGGCATATTCGATTTCGATCATTCAACCATATAATATAGTTTCAATTACTTGTGTCTATTTCGTAAAACAGTTATAAAAACAGCGCATGTATTCTCAGTCCCAAAAATATATATTGCAAAAGCATTTAAAAAGGGATTAATGAAACTCACGCATATAAATATTGTAAAACAGTTAATAAAGCATTTGTATGTATTCTCAGCCCAAAAATGTAAAGAGCAAAAGGGCAAATGAAACTCACCTAATGTATTTTGTAGTAAAAATACATATAACTATATCGAACAATGCAGGGTTGGCCTCGGATTCACGAACCTATATTATTCATATATCTATTAAAACCTATACATGTAATCGAACAAATTTATTATATTTTACATTATATATTGTATATATTTAATTTGTATGTATCTTTAAAAATGACTAATATTTATATATTTATATTAATATTTATATATGATTAATTGTATATTAAAAATACATCATTGTTATATATGAATATTTATATAAAAATTATGTTTATAATATGTAATATTATTATAAATATAATTTTTATACACATAATATTTATTTGTTGTAAAAATAATAATAATGATAATACTAGTAATAAAAATAATGATAATAATAATAATGATAATAATTTTTAATAATAATAATACTTCTGTTAATAATAATAATAATAATAATAATAATAATAATAATAATAATAATAATAATAATAATAATAATAATACTTGTAATAATAACAATTACTAAATAATAAACATACCAATAATAATTTTTATTCATAATCATTAATAATAAAAAATAATAATGGAAATAAAACTAAAAGAGTATACCCTTTAAAACTTCCTCTAAAAAGAATTGTCCAAGACGGGACTCAAACCTTCGACCTCTCGCTCACCCAACATACCCCCAAACCAACTGAGCTGCTCGACATTTTCTGATTTATACCACTGAATTAACACCTTTATCCCAAAACTGTTCTATCTTACTTGCCTTTGCTTCAGCCCAACCGAAAAATCAGTTGGGTCTCGGCCCACTTACAGCCCGACTTGGTAATCCAACACATAGCCCAGGTTGTTAAGTTGTTGGGGTTATGTTTCGATCCCAAAAAAAAATATAGAAACAGTACAGCAGATGTAGCAACAAGTTTTCATTTTTTTTAACCGTCCCCATCATTATCTTTATCATACCCTAACCCTAAACCTCCTCTTCCTCATCATTATCTTATCTTAACTTTATCATTATCGTCATAATATCATCGTGCGATCTATCATCATTCACGTTTATCACCTTCACTTATCATCACATACTTCATGATCATCATCGTCATTTAGATGATATGTGTGTTATCGTTGGATAAGAAAATAGAAACAGAATCGTTTAATATTCGTGGCCCAGCTGTGTTGTCTGGGTTCAATCATGGAAAATTAAAAACAAAGTCTCGGCCTTCGAAAAAAAAATGGATCTTGGCTTAAATACAACGCATGAAATATATAAAATTGGCAAATGGTTTCTTTGAGGTAATGGTGTCGGCCATTACCCTTTTAAAATTGTCCCATATGAAAAATCACTTTATTGAACTTTAATAACTTTGCACTATAAAATATTTAAGTTGACAACCGAAAGACTAAACAGCAAATATAGCGATTTTTCCATTGGATTTGTGGTGGTTCGATACAGAAAAAGAAACAGAAAAGAATGAGAGTGGTTTTCGAATTTATGGTGTTTGAAGGTGATGAAAGTGATGATGTTTGGGTTTGTAATCGAAATAGATGAGAGAGAGAGGTGGAGAGATATAAGGTGTTTATTCTTAATGGTGGTTAACGTTGGTGATGGTGTTCATGGAGGTGACTAAAGTGGTTGATGGTGGTCGTGGTGTTGGGTGGTTTTCGAAGGTAATAGAAACAGATACAAGCGAATAGTAGGAAGACATGGGGTGTTTGGGTTGTGTCTACACGGAATTGAAACAGAAAGCAAGAGGCGTAGTAGTAGAAACAGAAGAAAAGTAACAATGGCTGCAAGTTTCTTGGTGGGTTTCGAGTGTAGAGGATATTCGGTGGAGCTATGGTTTGGAGATAGGTGGTGAGACAGAAACATTGAGACAGAAACATTACGAGGCTCAGATTGTGTAAACACCCGAATAAAGTAGCTTTGCAGGTGGTTATTCGACTACTATCATAAAAACAGTAACAATTGTAGTTCAAGAAGGAATAGCCATGTAATAGTAGTGGGTTTTATTGTGACAAGTTACAACAGAGAAAAAAAGAAGAATGGCAACGTTTAGAAGTAGTATAATATGATGTTTTGGTGTATGCTTTTGATAAATGAGTTAATTGTTGACTTATAGTAGGAATACATCCCGTTCAAACAAGCAGACAAATATACTAAAAAATAAAAATTTAAAAGTGGAGAGCTACATGTAACAACTTTTAGATTATGTTGGTGTCAAATTCTTGGTTCGTACGAAATGGGGATTTGAGAAAATCAATTAAACACAGTTGAAAGCTATTGTTAAAAAATTTGGATTCCTTGTTTACGTATGATCTTTTATAATTATTATAAATAATTTTTTTTATTATGTTTAAATTAATAATAATACAAATAATAATAATAATAATACAAGTAATAATAATAAGTCACAGTATTAAGAATTTTAAGGGAATAAGTAATAATATTGTTATTAATGAATAAATAATTATAATTATATTAATAATAATTCTTTTACTAAAAATAATAATTTTAATAAAAATAATAATAATAATCCTTAATGATAATGGAAATAATAATATTTAATACTAATAATAATTTATTTAATATTTATATATTTTATGTATTTTACAATATACCTGTAATATTAATTGTATATAGGAATGATATATATATTTATTTCAATAGCAACTTAATTATTCTATATATTATTTCACATTTTCAATTCAAATGATTAAATTGTATTTTTGTATATACACTTTTATTTATATATATATATACATATACATTTACATTTTTATTTACACACAACTGTTCGTGAATCGTTAGGGAATAGTCAAAGGGTAAATGCATTCATGTAATCTGTTCCAAAGTTTTCGAGACTCAACATTACAGACTTTACTTATCGTGTCGGAAACTTATAAAGATTAAGTTTAAATTTGGTCGAAAATTCCCGGGTCATCACAGTACCTACCCGTTAAAGAAATTTCGTCCCGAAATTTGAGTGAGGTGGTCATGGCTAACAATAAAAAAGTTTTCATGACCAATATGAGTGGATAATTAGAGGTTTATCATCATTGAATAATAATGATAAAATAATTCGATTATTCTAAGGATACGAATGAAGCTATCGCAAAAGAGTGAATTGAAGAAGAATAAGATTTTCCTTAGCTTTTGACGTAAACAGGGTTAAATTTAGAAAATAAAGTGCGTCTTAACTTTTGACGTAGTCAGGGTTGAATTTCGAAATTCAAGGGATTTAAAGAAAATCTTCGAAATCTAAAAGATTTGATTCTTCAGCGAGTAAGGAAATTAAGATCTCTATAATTAAATACGGTGATCTGCCTCGATTACTCTGTATGATATTTCCACTATAAATTAAGCTCTTCCGTTCCATTATCCTCACCATTCCTATACTTTCTTTCTTAGTTCATACATCCAAAAGATTGTGAAAATGCTTATTCCAGTTCTGATCCTTGTCCTTATCATGACTATCGCCACAATCATTCTCCTTTTCCAACTTTCACCGGAGGAATCTATTTTCTTCTACTTTGCCCTTGGGGTTATAGTGTTTTTGATTCCCCTGTGTCTTTATGTGGCGATAAACATTGATATACACGGTTTGTAATTCCTATGTTTGTGATCGGCTTTATATTTTCCTTTATTTTTCGGAGCTCCATGCTCTTGTTTTCTCTTCCCGACTCCAAGTCAAGCAAATAATGGTCCAGAATTTGTAGATATAGAGTTTTGAATGATTATAATGTTCTAAGCAGGGTGGAACGTGATAGCACGATTTAATTTTCAAATTTATCAAAAATACAGACGATAGAACTATCAAGAATACATTCTTCTTGATATGTTCAGAGGTTATGTAGAATGAAAGAGTTATGTAACATGACACATGATGATGGTATAATCTACTATGAACCATCATCACGTTTCATTAGAAACTCAGCATGACTTACTGTAATATAATCACGTTGATCAAGTGTCATTATATTATACTAACTCATGCATCAGTTCCCAACACTACTTCAAAAACATTCATATTTTAAGCTCGAAAGTTTACAGAATATAGTAACTAACAGTTTCTATATGATGTAACATTGATAGTACGAATAGAATATTGATTTCAGATAAGAATAGTTATGAAAATATCTTCAGAAATATGGAGGATATTTATAATGAAAGATACGATGATATCTTGGAATTTCTAATATCGATGGATGATGAAGAAGATTTATCCGTAAGGGTTTAGATTCGGAAGCAAGGTATTCGCTAAAGATTTCATCAGAAACAGAATCATTTGGATTCTTTAAAGTCAAACTTATTCTTTGTAATTTGTCCACGGCTTCCTTCATAGTTTCGCATAATCCGCTTTCCGGTACTAAATTTTCTATTGAGTGTTTCCAAAACTCCATTCTTTATCATCAAATTTTTGACAGTTAAGGTCGTGTACAGTTTATGCTGCTGTATTTCAGCTTTTTCAGAATTTCAGAATGGAAGATCATAATTCTAGAGATAAATGTTATATGTTTGCATATAACTGTTGATATAGACATGCTGCGAGATTTCAAAATACTGATTGTTGATTCTCGGTATTTGGTACGGCAATTCTCGTTACAAGGTGCGGATGAGTACATGATGAGACTTCAATAGATAAATTTATTGATTTGTCGGAGAGATTTAAATCAAGGAGCGACGAGGTTGCTGGTACATCTGTTGGTAATATGGTGGAATATAATAAAAGGTTCCCCGGTAATAATAAAAGAGTACACATATAAATCAAGGTTATAATAAGGTTGTTTCGAACAAAAAGTCAAAGTTGACTTGCTGGAGCTGTGACAAAATTTGCTAATTTAGAAAGGGATTGCAAAGTTATTTTGGGTAATAATAACACAAAGAAATTAGCATAGCTACGTTTTAAATGTTTACTCAGTTGCCGAGAGTTTCTCAGGTGAAAAGTTATATGCATCAATCTTTTCTTCCGTAGATGAAATGCGATTGGTTCATCCTCTCGATTGAGGTGTTTTCAAGAATTACGAAAGGTTTGGACGCATATTGTAATCGTCAAGATACACATGAGGTTTTAGGATGAATTCAAGTGGCAAACTTGAAGATTTGTTTAGTTTCATATGTTATAATCAATATTTTAATTCATTTTAATTGTCCAATGTTGGTAGTCCTCGATTGATAGTCCACAGTTAGCAATTCAACAATTCATATATAATTTAATATATAATATTCGAATTAATTAATACGTATCATGACCCGTATTCGTCTCAGACTCGATCACAACTCAAACTATATATATTATTGTAGAATCAACCTCAACCCTGTATAGAGAACTCTATCATTATTGCATATAGAGTGTCTATGGTTATTCTAAATAATATATATAGATGCGTCGATATGATATGTCAAAACCTTGTATACGTGTCCCGATATTTAAAGTGCGTAAAATAAATAACAGAAATTAAATGACAATAAATAAAGTGCGTAAAGTAAATATCAGAAATTAAATGACGATAAATAAAATTGAGATAATTAAATTGCGATAAATAAAATGCGATAAATAAAAAGTAATACGGAATTAACAGTTAGCTAGGAACAGTTAGCGTGGATTCTTAACAAAATTTCTCATAGTTAATTTGTTTGTTTCTAACAAATTTTATTTTGTCTAATGTTTTCTTCATTATGCCACTTGTTGGATTCTGGTAAATCAAAATCCAACTATGAAATTGGATGAAAATGGTTATTCCTTGGTGAACGAATACGTATATCGGTGGATGTAAGTAGGATAGTAAATGACTGTTGAATCAGATTCGAAGGATGTACAGTGTAACTAGTTAATGTGAAATCTAAATATTCCTCAGGTATTACCTACCCGTTAAAATATTTTCACCATTAACAGTTTGTACGAAAGAATTTTTTTTTAATTACAATCTTTATGAAAATATACTTACATATATATTTTCTTCAGATGTAATCATAGATTTAATGAGTTAATATAATATTAATCTCATTTGATTTACCGTTATAACTAGAATACATAATTTCTAAAACATTAGAGATTACATAATCGCCATGAAGAACGAAGATAATTGATGTAGAACGATACGTAGAACGATGATTATACTCGAGGTACAGAATGAGATGTTGAGGCGTGTGATGTTGAAACTTGTGTTGTTGGTGGTACTGTTGATGCCGGTGATGTTGCTGAAGCTGGTACGTTTTGCACCATATTCTCCAAATTGATTACTCGATCGCGAAGTTCGTTGACTTCTTGTATTACTCCGGGATAATTGTCGGTCGGAACGAGCAGATGAATAAGGTTTCAAATTGTGGATAAAATATAATCATGTCGAGCTACTCTGGAAATGAGGGTGAAGTTGGTGTTTCTGATTGATTCACCGATAAGTGCTTCGGGTTATTCGTCAAGAGGTGAATTTGGTTAATGGAAAAGATCGCTTTCTTCGCGTCTCCATTGATTAAGTCGACTACGAACCCATCAGATAAATTGTGGATGGATGATTGTTTGATTCATTCTGGTGACGCTGCTTCCGGATCTTAGGTGAACATTCATGTCGGAATAACTATCGGAATAGTTATCGGAATCTGAGGGACTCGAACTGGTTGCAGGATTCATCTCGTACAATTAGATGAAGGATTTTCGATAAGAAATAGATTATAGGATGTAGATTAGTACCCTGCAATACATAATTTACATATGCATATATAATACTAAAATCCCATAAGTTACGAAGGAATCTACGGAAGCTGTCTGGCAAAGGTAACAATAATATATACGCTAAGATATGAATTTGTCTATACACTATTCATGCAATCAATGCAGTAAAACGTGTCTAGACTAAGAATAATGAGCATGTAATCTCATAAGGATGATAAGCAGATGATTTCCGACAAAAATGATAAACAAAACTTTTGACATGCAGACACGGTCGAAGTCCAGACTCACTAATGCATCGTAACGACTATCAGTTAGACACACTAATGCAAGACCTGGTTCGCTAAGACCACCGCTCTGATACCAACTGTAGAGACCCGTCCTAATCCATCCGGACGAAGTCCACATCGATTATAAACGATTCACAACAGTTGATTACATCGCGAGGTACTTGACCTCTATATGATACATTTTACAAACATTGCATTCGTTTTCAAAAGACAAACTTCCATCTCATTGTAAGTTGACAGGCATGCATACCATTTCATAATATATCTAAACTATAAATGACTTGATAATATTCTTGATGAACTCAATGACTCGAATGCAACGTCTTTTGAAATATGTCATGAATGACTCCAAGTAATATCTCTAAGATGAGCAAATGCACAGCGGAAGATTTCTTTTGTACCTGAGAATGAACATGCTTTAAAGTGTCAACCAAAAGGTTAGTGAGTTCATTAGTTTAACATAAATAATCATTTCATAATTTTAATAGACCACAAGATTTCATATTTCCATTACTCATAAACATACGTCCCATGCATAGAGACAAAAATATCATTCATATGGATTGAACACCTGGTAATCGACATTCACAATATGCATATAAGAATATCCCCATCATTCCGGGATCCTCCTTCGGACATGATATAAATTTCGAAGTACTAAAGCATCCGGTACTTTGGATGGGGCTTGTTGGGCCCGATAGATCAATCTTTAGGATTCGCGTCAATTAGTGTGTCTGTTCCCTAATTCTTAGATTACCAGACTAAAAGGGACATATTCGATTTCGATCATTCAACCATATAATATAGTTTCAATTACTTGTGTCTAATTCGTAAAATAGTTATAAAAACAGCGCATATATTCTCAGTCCCAAAAATATATATTGCAAAAGCATTTAAAAAGGGATTAATGAAACTCACGCATATAAATATTGTAAAACAGTTAATAAAGCATTTGCATGTATTCTCAGCCCAAAAATGTAAAGAGCAAAAGGGAAAATGAAACTCACCTAATGTATTTTGTAGTAAAAATACATATAACTATATTGAACAATGCAGGGTTGGCCTCAGATTCACGAACCTATATTATTCATATATCTATTAAAACCTATACATGTAATCGAACAAATTTATTATATTTTACATTATATATTGTATATATTTAATTTGTATGTATCTTTAAAAATGACTAATATTTATATAGTTATATTAATATTTATATATGTTTAATATTATATTAAAAATACATCATTGTTATATATGAATATTTATATAAAAATTATGTTTATAATATGTAATATTATTATAAATATAATTTTTATACACATAATATTTATTTGTTGTAAAAATAATAATAATGATAATACTAGTAATAAAAATAATGATAATAATAATAATGATAATAATTTTTAATAATAATAATACTTATGTTAATAATAATAATAATAATAATAATAATAATAATAATAATAATAATACTTGTAATAATAAAAAATACTAAATAATAAACATACCAATAATAATTTTTATTCGTAATCATTAATAATAAAAAATAATAATGGAAATAAAACTAAAAGAGTATACCCTTTAAAACTTCCTCTAAAAAGAATTGTCCAAGACGGGATTCGAACCTTCGACCTCTCACTCACCCAACATACCCCCAAACCAACTGAGCTGCTCAACATTTTCTGATTTATACCACTGAATTAACACCTTTATCCCGAAACTGTTCTATCTTACTTGCCTTTGCTTCAGCCCAACCGAAAAATCAGTTGGGTCTCGGCCCACTTACAGCCCGACTTGGTAATCCAACACATAGCCCAGTTTGTTAAGTTATTGGGTTTATGTTTCGATCCCAAAAAAAAATATAGAAACGGTACAGCAGATGTAGCAACAAGTTTTCATTTTTTTTTAACCGTCCCCATCATTATCTTTATCATACCCTAACCCTAAACCTCCTCTTCCTCATCATTATCTTATCTTAACTTTATCATTATCGTCATAATATCATCGTGCGATCTATCATCATTCACGTTTATCACCTTCACTTATCATCACATACTTCATGATCATCATCGTCATTTAGATGATATGTGTGTTATCGTTGGATAAGAAAATAGAAACAGAATCGTTTAATATTCGTGGCCTAGCTGTGTTGTCTCGGTTCAATCATGGAAAATTAAAAACAAAGTCTCGGCCTTCAAAAAAAAAAATGGATCTTGGCTCAAATACAACGCATGAAATATATAAAATTGGCAAGTGGTTTCTTTGAGGTAATGGTGTCGGCCATTACCCTTTTAAAATTGTCCCATATGCAAAATCACTTTATTGAACTTTAATACCTTTGCACTATAAAATATTTAAGTTGGCAATCGAAAGACTAAACAGCAAATATAGCGATTTTTCCATTGGATTTGTGGTGGTTCGATATAGAAAAAGAAACAGAAAAGAATGAGAGTGGTTTTTGAATTTATGGTGTTTGAAGGTGAAGAAAGTGATGATGTTTGGGTTTGTAATCGAAACAGATGAGAGAGAGGAGGAGAGATATAAGGTGTTTATTCTTAATGGTGGTTAACGTTGGTGATGGTGTTCATGGAGGTGACTAAAGTGGTTGATGGTGGTCGTGGTGTTGGGTGGTTTTCGAAGGTAATAGAAATAGATACAAGCGAATAGTAGGAAGACATGGGGTGTTTGGGTTGTGTCTGCACGGAATTGAAACAGAAAGCAAGAGGCGTAGTAGTAGAAACAGAAGAAAAGTAACAATGGCTGCAAGTTTCTTGGTGGGTTTCGAGTGTGGAGGATATTCAGTGGAGCTGTGGTTTGGAGATAGGTGGTGAGACAGAAACATTGAGACAGAAACATTACGAGGTTAAGATTGTGTAAACACCCGAATAAAGTAGCTTTGCAGGTGGTTATTCGACTACTATCATAAAAACAGTAACAATTGTAGTTCAAGAAGGAATAGCCACCTAATAGTAGTGGGTTTTATTGTGACGAGTTACAACAGAGAAAAAAAGAAGAATGGCAACGTTTAGAAGTAGTAGAAGATGATGTTTTTGTGATGACCCGGGAATTTCTGATCAAATTTAAACTTTAATCTTTATATGTTTCCGACACGATAAGCAAAAGTTGTTAAGTTAAATCTCAAGAATTTTAAACTGTGTTCATACATTCATTTAGCCTTGACTAAATTCCAACGATTCACGAACCATTAAGTGAACATATATGATTATGTATGCATATGTGTATATATTATAACTTGAAAATGTCAACAAAGTATTTAAACGTAAAATGCTTTACATGAACGCATTTGTTTCAATATGTTTATCAATAAAATTGGAAGATAATATATTATATGTAAATACAAGTTAATGTATAAATGATATATTATGATCATTACTTTCGTTAATGTTGATATTAATATTAATAATTGTATTATTAATATTATTAATTTTTAATATAAATAAGATTGGATATATATAAGTTGTTATTATTATTATCATTAATAATATTAATATTATTATAAGTAGTGTTAATATTAATAATATAATTGTTATCATTTATTTATTACTAGTATTACTAATATTATTGTTATTAATTATATTATTATTATTATTAATATAATTATTATTATTAATATTAAATAAAACTTAAAAATAGTACATGGACCCAATTCGGTTTGATATCCACATCAAACCATTATTCTGTGTTCCCCTGAATTCATATATATCTGTTAGGGATCGATTAGTATCCAGGATAATTACAAAATCTGTTAGAAATATTAATCAACCTTTATTTTTTTATTATTTCTTTTGTACTGGGTTTACAATAATAGACATCAAAATTCAATGTATGGGTCTCGATCAATTAGCTCACATTACTGATAAGAATTTTTCAATGTACCACAACCACCGTCACATCTCCACTACCTCTTTCATCAACCTTTCTAACTATCTTAAATTACTATCCTCTATCTCTATCCTCACATACAAGAACCCAATTTGTCAATCACCTTAACTGTCAGGACTCATCACTTTTCTCTTTTGTATTTCAATCACATACAAGTACCACCCCACAACTTCACCCACATCGACCACCCTCATCATCCTTGATGTGTAGCTAATCGATGCAATGTTTTCTGGTTCACCTTTTCTGTTCCAACCACCAACGAACACCAATATTCAAAGAACAACCAAACCATCACCACCACCAACGAAAGCTAACTGCCTCTCTTCTTTTTATTCGATCACCATCATCATACGAATAATCGAAAACCCACAGCTACAATTATTCTGTTTCTACTTCGTGCTCCTCACCATCGTTGCTTGTTCACGGTTGTTATCTTGGCTACTGTACCTTCAACGAAACCACCCAACCATCACTTGAAAACTGCCATCACCTCTCTCTCTCCTCCTTTTTCTCTCTCCTATTCTTAATCAAGAACAACCTGCTCGCTCCATTTTTTTTTCTGTTCTATATTTCTGTTCGAAGACCGACAAACCACAAGACCAACCAAAACTAAACCCAGTTAAATCTTGACTGCTACAAACCTGCTGTAGAGCAACGAGGCTTTAAACCACCATTGAGGTTCAATATTTTATGTTGCCATTGCCATCGTGTACCCTAATACAAAACCCAACACAGGCCAAAGACGTACCACTGCTATTTTGTTGTTTCCTTCGACTATTTCCTGCTGCCGTTTACTTCTGTTTCTAATCTATTTCAATAAGGAAAATAAATAGAAATTGAGTGGCTGCTTTATAAATTGTTGTGGCCAACAATTAGGTAATGAGTGACATGTGGTGTTTTAGTTCGTGTATATGACAGAAAAGGGAACCGAAATATATAATTTTTTTTATCTGGGTCGATTAAACAATGATGGAGTGGGCTACTAAACTTAAATTCCAATCCATATTCTATTTGTGTTGGGCCGTAATCTAATTATGTATTTGGACCGATATTGTTTAGTTATTATCTAGAGGTTATACCTTATTGAGTTAAGATATTGATAATGAAGTTAGAACTGAAGATATGATGATGAGATGAATAAGATCATGAGTAAGGGTGATGAAGACGTGATATGATGATGGTTATTAGGTTGATAGCGATTAATTTATGAAGAAGATAAACTGCTATGATTAGGTTGATTAAGTTGAGGTGCGAATTAATACAAGAAGGGTATCAACGGTTCAGTGGTTTAATGTGGTGTCGAGTCTACGAGAGGTCACAGGTTCGATACTAGGCCGGGGCATTCTTTTTGAGGCATTTTTAAAGGTAGTCATTTACCAGTGTTATTATTATTATTATTATTATTATTATTATTATTATTATTATTATTATTATTATTATTATTATTATTATTATTATTATTATTATTAGGAATATAAATATTAGCATGATTATTAAAATTATCATTTTTAGTAAAATTATTATTAACATCATTATTATTAAATTTTATCAATATTATTATTATTTTCATTATTTTCATTTTTAATATTAGTAACATTCTTATTATTATTATGATTATAGATACAAATATTATTATAGAAACAATTAAGTTACAAATTAAATAAAATTATAAATTTTATTATTACTATCATTACTATATTATTATTACAACAAACAAATATTTTTATCTATAAATAACTACAATTAATACATGTAACATAACTATATTAATATTCTTACTAATTATTTAACTAAAGTATATAAACTAGATATACTAATTAAATTATTTTTGACACCTATAAATTATTAAATATAACAAATATAGCACTAATAATAATATATAAATCTATTTGATTACAATTATATGTGTTAATATATATAGTATTGATATAGGTTCGTGAATTCGAGATCAACCCTAGACTTGTTAAATGACGTCATATGTATTTTTACTACAAAATACATTATTGTGAGTTTCATTTACCCCTTTTTACTCTTTACATTTTTGGGCTGAGAATACATGCAAATGATTTATTAACTGTTTTACAATATTTATATGCGTGAGTTTCATTATTCCCTTTCTAAATGCTTTTGCAATATATATTTTTGGGACTGAGAATACATGCGCTGCTTTTATAAATGTTTGACGAAATAGACACAAGTACGTGAAACTACATTCTATGGTTGAATTATCGAAATCGAATATGCCCCTTTTTATTAAGTCTGGTAATCTAAGAATTAGGGAACATACACCCTAATTGACGCGAACTCTAAAGATAGATCTATCGGGCCCAACAAGCCCCATCCAAAGTACCGGATGCTTTAGTACTTCGAAATTTATATCATGTCCGAAGGAGGATCCCGGAATGATGGGGATATTCTTAAATGCATATTGTGAATGTCGGTTACCAGGTGTTCAATCCATATGAATGATATTTTTGTCTCTATGCATGGGACATATATTTATGAGAAATGAAAATGAAAATCTTGTGGTCTATTAAAATGATGGTAATAATTATTTATGTTAAACTAATGAACTCACCAACCTTTTGGTTGACACTTTAAAGCATGTTTATTCTCAGGTATAAAAGAAATCTTCCGCTGTGCATTTGCTCATCTTAGAGATATTACTTGGAGTCATTCATGACATATTTCAAAAGATGTTGCATTCGAGTCATTGTGTTCATCAAGATTGTTATCAAGTCAATTATAGTTAGATATATTATGAAATGGTATACCGACCGTCAACTTTCGATTTAATGAAAGTTTATCTTTTCAAAAACGAATGCAATGTTTGTAAAATGTATCATATAGAGGTCAAGTACCTCGCGATGTAATCAACTGTTGTGAATCGGTTATAATCGATATGGACATCGTTCGGATGGATTAGGACGGGTCTTCACAGTTGGTATCAGAGCGGTGGTCTTAGCGAACCAGGTCTGCGTTAGTGTGTCTAACTGATAAGTCGTTAGGATGCATTAGTGAGTCTGGACTTCGATCGTGTCTGCATGTCAAAAGTTTTGCTTATCATTTCGTGTCAAAAATTTCCTGCTTATCATTCTTAGGGAATCACTTGCTTATCATTCTTAGTCTAGACACGTTTTACTGCATTGACTGCATGAATAGTGTATAGACAAAATTCATATCTTAGCGTATCTGCTACCTTATATCTTAGCGTGTCTGTTACAGTAACTTTGTCTGACAACTTCTGTAGATTCCTCCGTAACTTATGGGATTTTAGTATTATATATGCATATGTAAATTATGTATTGCAGGGTACTAATCTACCTCCTATAATCTATTTCTTATCGAAAATCCTTCATCTGATCGTACGAGATGAATCCTACAACCAGTTCGAGTCCCTCAGATTCCGATAGCTATTCCGATAGTTATTCCGACAGCTATTCCGACATAGATGTTCACCTAAGCTCCGAAAACACCGTCATCGGCATGAATCAACCAATCAGCCATTATCAATTCATCTGGTGGGTTTGTAGTCGACTTAATTAATGGAAACACGCACAAGGCAATCCCTTCCACCAACCGAAGTCACCTCTTGACAATGAACCTGAAGCGTTTACCAGCGAACCTGTTCGAGACACCATTTTCAGTCTCATTTCCAGGGTAACTCGACAAGGTTATATTCTATCCACAAGTCTGAACCTTATTCATCCGCTCGTTCTGACCGACAATCATCCTGGAGTAATAAGTCAACGAATTTCATGCTCGAATAATCAATTCGGAGAATATGGTGCAAAATGTACCAGCTTCAGCAACATCACCAGCACCAACAGTACAATCAATAACAGCACCAGTACCATCAACAATCCATGCTTCAATATCATCATATGTACTTTGAGTATGATCTTCGTTCTACGTATTGTTCTACCTCATTTATCTTCGTTCGACATGACGAATATGTATTCTCTAAAGTTTTATTTATTCTAGTTCCAACCGAAAAGCAAATGAGTTTAATATCATATTAACTCATTAAATCCATGAATGCATCTGAAGAAAATATATATGTATATATGTTTTCATAAAGATTGTAATTAAAAATTCTCTTGTACAAACTGTTAATGGTGAAAATATTTTAACGGGTAGGTAATGCCCGAGGAATATTTAAATTTCACATTAATAAGTTACATTGTACGTTCTTCGAATCTGTTTCAACAAGTCATATACTATCCTACTTACATCCACCGATATACAAATCCGTTCACCACAGAATAACCATATTCATCCAACTACATATTTAGATTTTGATCTATCAGAATCCATCAAGTGGCATAACGAAGAAATAATGAACACAATAAAAAAAATTGATTAGAAACAGATTAATTAACAATATGAAATTCTATTAAGAATCCACGCTAACAAAATCCTAGCTAACTGTTCCTAGCTAACTGTTAATTCCGTATTACCATTTAATTATCGCAATTTATTTATCGCTGTTTATTTATCGCAATTTATATTCTCGCAATTTTATTTATCGTCATTTAAATTCTGTTATTTACCTTACGCACTTTATTTATCGTCATCTAATTTATGTTATTTATTTTATGCACTTTAAATATCGGGACACGTATACAAGGTTTTGACATGTCATATCGACGCATATATATATATTATTTGGAATAACCATAGACACTCTATATGCAGTAATGATCGAGTTCTCTATACAGGGTTGAGGTTGATTCTATAATAATATATATACTTTGAGTTGTGATCGAGTCTGAGACGTATACGGGTCACGACACGTATTAATTAATTCGTATAATATATATTAAACTATATATGAATTATTAGACTGCCAACTGTGGACTATCGACTGTGGACTAATAACATTGGATAATTAAAATGAATTAAAATATTGATTATAACTTATGAAACTAAACAATTCTTCAAGTTGCCACTTGATTTCATCTTAAACCTCATTTGTATCTTGACGATTACAATCTACGTTCAAACCTTTCATGATTCTTGAAAACACTTCAATCGATAGGACGAACCAACCGCACTTCATTAACGGAAGAAAAGATTTATGCATATAGTTATGCACCTGAGAAACTCTCAGCAACAGAGTAAAAGTTTAACACGTAGCCGCGTCAGATCTTTTGGCATTTATTAGCAAAAATAACTTTGCGATCCCTTTTTAAAGTAGTCAATTTTGTCACAGCTCCAGCAAGTCAACTTCGACTCTTCATTCGAAGTAACCTTACTATAATCCTGATATATACAATTACCCTTTTGATACCGGAGAATTCTTTTTATATTCCACCATATTACCAGCAGACGTACCAGCAACCTCGTTGCTTTTTGGCTTAAATCTCTCTGATAAATCATTATATTTATTCATTGAAACCCTATCATATACTCATCCGCATCTTATAACGAGAACTGCTATAACAATTACCGGGAATCAGCAATCAGTACTTTGAAAACTCACAGCATATCTACATCAACAGTTATATATATGACATTTATCTCTTAGAATTATGATCTCTCATTCTGAAATTCTGAAAAGCACTCAGTCACAAATCAATACTCTGAATGTTAAAAAAAAAAAAAGCTGAATGAAGCAGCAGAAACTGTAGATAACCGTAAACGATCATAATCATCGAAAGTTTGATGATAAAGATTAGTTTGTTGGAAAAGCTCAGAAAAGTTGTAACTGAAAAGCGGATTGAGCTAATCATAAAGGAAACCAAGGAGAAATACAAGTAACATACCCTAAATTCACAGAACCCAGATAAATCTAGATCCGTTGAAATCTTTAGAGAATAACTTGCTCCGAAGTCATGTTAAAATCTTGCGGAAAATCTTTCTCCATCAACCATCGAACTTAGGAATTCCAAAATATCATCATCAATATCTTCGATATTTCTGAGGATATTTTCATAAATATTCTCGTCCGAAAATATATACCTCTTCGTGCTTCCTGTGTATCATTATATTGGAAACATTCAATAGAAAATTTAGTACTGAAAAGCAGATTATGCGAAACTATGAAGAACACCGTAGACAAATCGCAAAGAATAAGTTTGACTTCAAAGAATCCAAATGATTCTGTTTCTGATGAAATCTTTAGCGAATACCTTGCTTCCAAATCTAAATCTTTACGGATAAATCTTCTTCATCATCCATCAATATTAGAAATTCCAAGATATCATCGTATCTTTCATTATAAATATCCTTCATATTTCTGAAGATATTTTCATAACTATTCTTATCTGAAATCATTAATCTCTTCGTGCTATCAGTGTTACATAATATAGAAACTGTTAGTTTCTATATTCTGTAAACTTTCGAGCTTAAAATATGAATGTTATTGAAGTAGTATTGGGAACTGATGCATGAGTTAGTATAATATAATGACACTTGCTCAACGTGATTATATTACAGTAAGTCATGCTGAGCTTCTATTGGAACGTGATGATTCACTGATCATATCGTCATCATGTGCCATGTTATATAACTCTTTCATTCTACTTAACTCCTGAACAAATCAAGAAAATGTATTCTTGATAGTTCTATCTTCCGTGATGTTGATAAATTTGAAAATCAAATCGTGCTATCACGTTCCTTCCTGCTTAGAACATTATAATCATTCGAAACACTATATCTACGAATTCTGGACCATTATTCGCATGACTTGAAGTCGGGAAGAAAAAAACAAAAGCATAGAGCTTTGAAATATAAGGGAGAATATAAATCCCAATGACAACACCGAAGTTTCAAACCGTGGATATTAATACGAATAGCAATATAAAGACACGGTAGAATTGAGAATAGTATCCCCCCAAGGTAATAGTAGAAGTAAACAGAATTTTTCTGGGGAAAGATTGAAAAGAAGGATGACAGAAATGATAATTAGGAAAATATCAAGGATTAGAACGAGATTAAGCATTTCACAATCTTTTGGATGTATAGACTAAGAAAGAAAGCATAGGAATGGTGAGAATAATGGAACGGAAGAGTTTGATTTATAATGGTAGTATCAGACAGAGTAATCGAGGCAGATCACGGTATTTAATTATAGAGATCTTAATTTCTTTACTCACCGAAGAATCAAATCTTTTCGATTTCGAAGATTTTCTATAAATCCCTTGAACTCCGGAATTCAACCCTGTTTACGTCAAAAGCTAAATAAAATATTATTTTCTTCAATTCACTCTTTTGCGATAGCTTCATTCGTATTCTTAGAATAATCGAATTATTTTATCATTATTATTCAATGATGATAAACCTCTAATTATCAACTCATATTGGTCATGAAAACATTTTTATTGTTATCCATGACCACCTCACTCAAATTTCGGGACGAAATTTCTTTAACGGGTAGGTACTGTGATGACCCGGGAATTTCTGATCAAATTTAAACTTTAATCTTTATATGTTTCCGACACGATAAGCAAAAGTTGTTAAGTTAAATCTCAAGAATTTTAAACTGTGTTCATACATTCATTTAGCCTTGACTAAATTCTAACGATTCACGAACCATTAAGTGAACATATATGATTATGTATGCATATGTGTATATATTATAACTTGAAAATGTCAACAAAGTATTTAAACGTAAAATGCTTTACATGAACGCATTTGTTTCAATATGTTTATCAATAAAATTGGAAGATAATATATTATATGTAAATATAAGTTAATGTATAAATGATATATTATGATCATTACTTTCGTTAATGTTGATATTAATATTAATAATTGTATTATTAATATTATTAATTTTTAATATAAATAAGATTGGATATATATAAGTTGTTATTATTATTATCATTAATAATATTAATATTATTATAAGTAGTGTTAATATTAATAATATAATTGTTATCATTTATTTATTACTAGTATTACTAATATTATTGTTATTAATTATATTATTATTATTATTAATATAATTATTATTATTAATATTAAATAAAACTTAAAAATAGTACATGGACCCAATTCGGTTTGATATCCACATCAAACCATTATTCTGTGTTCCCCTGAATTCATATATATCTGTTAGGGATCGATTAGTATCCAGGATAATTACAAAATCTGTTAGAAATATTAATCAACCTTTATTTTTTTATTATTTCTTTTGTACTGGGTTTACAATAATAGACATCAAAATTCAATGTATGGGTCTCGATCAATTAGCTCACATTACTGATAAGAATTTTTCAATGTACCACAACCACCGTCACATCTCCACTACCTCTTTCATCAACCTTTCTAACTATCTTAAATTACTATCCTCTATCTCTATCCTCACATACAAGAACCCAATTTGTCAATCACCTTAACTGTCAGGACGCATCACTTTTCTCTTTTGTGTTTCAATCACATACAAGTACCACCCCACAACTTCACCCACATCGACCACCCTCATCATCCTTGATGTGTAGCTAATCGATGCAATGTTTTCTGGTTCACCTTTTCTGTTCCAACCACCAACGAACACCAATATTCAAAGAACAACCAAACCATCACCACCACCAACGAAAGCTAACTGCCTCTCTTCTTTTAATTCGATCACCATCATCATACGAATAATCAAAAACCCACAGCTTTAATTATTCTGTTTCTACTTCGTGCTCCTCACCATCGTTGCTTGTTCACGGTTGTTATCTTGGCTACTGTACCTTCAACGAAACCACCCAACCATCACTTGAAAACCGCCATCACCTCTCTCTCTCCTCCTTTTTCTCTCTCCTATTCGTAATCAAGAACAACCTGCCCGCTCCATTTTTTTTTCTGTTCTATATTTCTGTTCGAAGACCGATAAACCACAAGACCAACCAAAACTAAACCCAGTTAAATCTTGACTGCTACAAACCTGCTGTAGAGCAACGAGGCTTTAAACCACCATTGAGGTTCAATATTTTATGTTGCCATTGCCATCGTGTACCCTAATACAAAACCCAACACAGGCCAAACACGTACCACTGCTATTTTGTTGTTTCCTTCGACTATTTCCTGCTGCCGTTTACTTCTGTTTCTAATCTATTTCAATAAGGAAAATAAATAGAAATTGCGTGGCTGCCTTATAAATTGTTGTGGCCGACAATTAGGTAATGAGTGACATGTGGTGTTTTAGTTCGTGTATATGACAGAAAAGGGAACCGAAATATATAATTTTTTTTATCTAGGTCGATTAAACAATGATGGAGTGGGCTACTAAACTTAAATTCCAATCCATATTCTATTTGTGTTGGGCCGTAATCTAATTATGTATTTGGACCGATATTGTTTAGTTATTATCTATAGGTTATACCTTATTGAGTTAAGATATTGATAATGAAGTTAGAACCGAAGATATGATGATGAGATGAATAAGATCATGAGTAAGGGTGATGAAGACGTGATATGATGATGGTTATTAGGTTGATAGTGATTAATTTATGAAGAAGATAAACTGCTATGATTAGGTTGATTAAGTTGAGGTGCGAATTAATACAAGAAGGGTATCAACGGTTCAGTGGTTTAATGTGGTGTCGAGTCTATGAGAGGTCACAGGTTCGATACTAGGCCGGGGCATTCTTTTTGAGGCATTTTTAAAGGTAGTCATTTACCAGTGTTATTATTATTATTATTATTATTATTATTATTATTATTATTATTATTATTATTATTATTATTATTATTATTATTATTATTATTATTATTATTATTATTATTATTATTAGGAATATAAATATTAGCATGATTGTTAAAATTATCATTTTTAGTAAAATTATTATTAACATCATTATTATTAAATTTTATCAATATTATTATTATTATCATTATTTTCATTTTTAATATTAGTAACATTCTTATTATTATTATGATTATAGATACAAATATTATTATAGAAACAATTAAGTTACAAATTAAATAAAATTATAAATTTTATTATTACTATCATTACTATATTATTATTACAACAAACAAATATTTTTATCTATAAATAACTACAATTAATACATGTAACATAACTATATTAATATTCTTACTAATTATTTAACTAAAGTATATAAACTAGATATACTAATTAAATTATTTTTGACACCTATAAATTATTAAATATAACAAATATATCACTAATAATAATATATAAATCTATTCGATTACAATTATATGTGTTAATATATATAGTATTGATATAGGTTCGTGAATTCGAGATCAACCCTAGACTTGTTAAATGACGTCATATGTATTTTTACTACAAAATACATTATTGTGAGTTTCATTTAACCCTTTTTACTCTTTACATTTTTGGGCTGAGAATACATGCAAATGCTTTATTAACTGTTTTACAATATTTATATGCGTGAGTTTCATTATTCCCTTTCTAAATGCTTTTGCAATATATATTTTTGGGACTGAGAATACATGCGCTGCTTTTATAAATGTTTGACGAAATAGACACAAGTACGTGAAACTACATTCTATGGTTGAATTATCGAAATCGAATATGCCCCTTTTTATTAAGTCTGGTAATCTAAGAATTAGGGAACATACACCCTAATTGACGCGAACTCTAAAGATAGATCTATCGGGCCCAACAAGCCCCATCCAAAGTACCGGATGCTTTAGTACTTCGAAATTTATATCATGTCCGAAGGAGGATCCCGGAATGATGGGGATATTCTTAAAAGCATATTGTGAATGTCGGTTACCAGGTGTTCAATCCATATGAATGATACTTTTGTCTCTATGCATGGGACATATATTTATGAGAAATGAAAATGAAAATCTTGTGGTCTATTAAAATGATGGAAATGATTATTTATGTTAAACTAATGAACTCACCAACCTTTTGGTTGACACTTTAAAGCATGTTTATTCTCAGGTATGAAAGAAATCTTCCGCTGTGCATTTGCTCATCTTAGAGATATTACTTGGAGTCATTCATGACATATTTCAAAAGACGTTGCATTCGAGTCATTGTGTTCATCAAGATTGTTATCAAGTCAATTATAGTTAGATATATTATGAAATGGTATACCGACCGTCAACTTTCGATGTAATGAAAGTTTGTCTTTTCAAAAACGAATGCAATGTTTGTAAAATGTATCATATAGAGGTCAAGTACCTCGCGATGTAATCAACTGTTGTGAATCGGTTATAATCGATATGGACATCGTTCGGATGGATTAGGACGGGTCTTCATAGTTTTGGTGTATGCTTTTGATAAATGAGTTAATTGTTGACTTATAGCAGGAATACATCCCGTTCAAACAAGCAGACAAATATACTAAAAAATAAAAATTTAAAAGTGGAGAGCTACATGTAACAACTTTTGGATTATGTTGGTGTCAAATTCTTGGTTCGTACGAAATGGGGATTTGAGAAAATCAATTAAACACAGTTGAAAGCTATTGTTAATAAATTTGGATTCCTTGTTTACGTATGATCTTTTATAATTATTATAAATAATTTTTTTATTATGTTTAAATTAAAAATAATACAAATAATAATAATAATAATACAAGTAATAATAATAAGTCACAGTATTAAGAATTTTAAGGGAATAAGTAATAATATTGTTATTAATGAATAAATAATTATAATTATATTAATAATAATTCTTTTACTAAAAATAATAATTTTAATAAAAATAATAATAATAATCCTTAATGATAATGGAAATAATAATATTTAATACTAATAATAATTTATTTAATATTTATATATTTTATGTATTTTATAATATACTTGTAATATTAATTGTATATAGGAATGATATATATATTTATTTCAAGAGCAACTTAATTATTCAATATATTATTTCACATTTTTAATTCAAATGATTAAATTGTATTTTTGTATATACACTTTTATTTTTATATATATATATATATACATATACATTCACATTTTTATTTACACACAACTGTTCATGAATCGTCGGGAATAGTCAAATGGTAAATGCATTCATGTAATCTGTTCCAAAGTTTTCGAGACTCAACATTACAGACTTTGCTTATCGTGTCGGAAACTTATAAAGATTAAGTTTAAATTGGGTCGAAAATTCCCGGGTCATCACAATTATTAATGATACAATTTTTATATTAATAAATTATATGTTTTTATATATTTAAATAAACAACAAATTTAATATAGTTAAGTTTTGTATTATATATCTTTTTATCTAAGAAATCTTTTATTTACATAATGTAGTTATAATAATACTAGAATAAGTATAATGATAAAAATAATAATTTTAATAATAATAATATTGTTAGTATTAATAATAGTTTTTATATAAAAAAAATACATATTCAAAGTAATGATACTTTTTAGTAATGATTATATTAATTTTTAATAATAATAATACTCGTTAATGATAATCATTTTAATGAAAGTGATACTATTAATAATAATACTTATGTCAATAATAATAGTTCTAATATTTATAAAATGATAATAATAATAATCATAATCATACTAGTGATAATAATACTAAAATGGTAAAAATTATGTTTTTAGTAATACTTATAATAATACTAAAGATAATATTAACAATAATAACATTAACAATAGTTATACTTACATAATCATAAAAATAATAATAAGTGATAAATCATAATTATAATAATTATAATACTAATTGATATTTCTAATAATAAATGACACTCATAATACTTGATAATAATAATAATACCAATAATAACACTAATACTTAATAATAACACTAATAATAACAATAATAATCAATAACAATAATAATAATAATAATAATAATAATAATAATAATAATAATAATAATAATAATAATAATAATAATAATAATAATAATAATAATAATAATAATAATAATAATAATAATAATAATAATAATAATAAAAAATTAAAAGTGTATACCTTTAAAAGCTTGGTGTAAAAAGAAATGCTCCAGACGGGACTCGAACCCGTGACCTCTCGAACACCCGACACCCTCCTAAACAATACTGCTGTGCTTGTTTTTCTGTTTAATAACTCTAACCGTATATATATATATATATATATATATATATATATATATATATATATATATATAGTATCTGTTTATCCCTCTTCTTCTTCATATTAGAAATCGATCAGAGAACCAAATCAATCTAACAATTAATTACTTATTTAGTTTAGGATTGGAAATTTATACAGAATCGATTTGTGAATGATCAAATTAATTAAAACAAAAAAATAAAATAAACTAAAAAGCTGTACCAGCTTGGTTAATAACGAGTACCACTTGAGATCAAATTCGAATTTTTAGCAAGTTTCAGACCCCGATTCCTTCATAAAAAAGATTCTAAATTGTTCCAGTAAACTTCCTCAATCGACAATTTAATCTGAAATGCAAAAGCGAATGCGAATTTCTTGATGAACACTTCGTTTGACTTTTGAACATAAAACTTTGACTTCAAAAATCCGAATTCGTTTTAAAGAATTGAAGCTTGGGATTTTGCAGAAAGATTAAGTAGACAACTCCTAACAAGATTGCATTAACACTTTTTGAAATAGAAATCGAATTCGAGTTATGGCTAAAAAGAAGGAAGAAAAGAGGTCGACCCTTTTTCTTTCTGTCTGTTTTAATTTGAATTCCTATAAATGATTAAATGAATCAAGGTACTACCTATAATCAATCACAGCTGTTGTATAGTGAGTGTTGGATGTCGACATTTAAAGAGTTGCAGACAAGAAATCGAATCACGATCAGGAAAAAAAGAAAAAAATTAAAATAAATAGTGATATCAAACATAATCGTACATGTTTGCTGTTAATGATTCCCAATCCATTTGTTTCCATCTGAATACAGTTGATTGCTACTTGAAACTAATTTAAATTCCAAATATATACTTATGTTTTATATAATTTGATTTTAATAATTAGTAATTTATAATTATACTAATAATAATAATAATCAAAATACTAATAATAATAATTAATAATAATAATAATAGTAAGAGTAATAATAATAATAATAAGTCACAAATAATAGTAATTTTAGGGAAATTTATAATAATGATATCATTAATGATAATTATAATAATAATACTAATTTTATTAATATTAATAATAATATTAGTAATAATAATATATATCAAATTTCATATTTATATATTATAATTTAAAAATAACAATATTAATAACACTAATATTGATATTATTACTGATACTTAATATATACATGTATATATCTAACTGTATTTATATTCTCATTTGTATATCCCTTATATTTATATATTTATATCTATAGATTATAATTAATCCTATTAATAATAATATAATAATAGTAATAATAATAATACTAATAATAATGATAATAATTATTATAAATTGTATAACAATAACATTATTAATAAAATAGTATTGGTTATAATAATACTAATATTACTAATAATAACCATAATATTAATAATAATAATATTATATCAAATTATATATATTCAAGTTCGTATCTATAGACTATATATTTAAATAACACTAGTCTTGATATTAATATTGAAAGTAATAACAATATTATTATAACAACTATATTTTTACTTGTAATTATATTTAATAAATATTACAATGTAATGATTCTTAATAACAATCATATATACACATAGATAATAATGTCATATATATATATATATATATATATATATATATATATATATATATATATATATATATATATATATATATATATAACCATTTTATTAGAAACTTAATTATTCTATTTATTATTTTACATTTTTAATTTTATTTGATAAAAGGGTTTTATATTCAATCAAAATACTATATATGTACTTATTTCTATATATATATATATATATATATATATATATATATATATATATATATATATATATAGATATATATATATATATATATATATATATATATATATATATATGCATATGTATTTACAACAATTGTTCGTGAATCTTTGGGAATAGTCAAAGGCCAAATGAATATATGAAAACGGTTTAAAATTTTTGAAATTCAACATTACAGACTTTTCTTATCGTATCAAAGTTATATAAGGATTAAGTTTAAATTTAGTCAGAAATTTTCGGGTCGTCACAGTACCTACCCGTTAAAGAAATTTCGTCCCGAAATTTGAGTGAGGTTGTCATAATTAACAGTAAACATGTTTTTATGACGAATATGAGTTGATAAATAGAGTTTATTACCTTTGAGTAATAAGGATAAAATAACTCAATTATTCGAAGAGTACGAATGAAAATATCACAAAATGGTGAAATGAGTGAAATTAAAGGTTCGTCTTAACTTCTGATGTAGTCACGGTTGATTTCCGGGATTCAAGGGATTTAGGGAAAATCTTCGTAATAAGATTTGATTCTTCGGTAATTAAAGAAATTAGGATCCTTCTTGGTTAAATGCGATAATCTGTCTCGATTGCTTTGTTTGATATTTCACTATAAATCCATTCCCTTTGTTTCCTTTATATTTTGGAGTTTCATCCTTTTGTTTTCCCTTTTCGACTTTAAGTCAAGCGAGTAATGGTCCAGAATTTGTAAATATGAAATTCGAAATGAACATATCTAACGTTCTAAGAGAGAAGTTGTAATAGCACGATCTTGATTTGTTAAATTACCAGAATTCAAGAGAAAAGATAGAAATATCAAGAAATTATGTTCTTGATATGTTTATATATTAGATAGAATGTAAGAGTCGTGTAACATGGCACATGATGACGTTATGATCTGTGAATCATCATGTCCCATTAGAAACTCAGCATGACTTAATATAATATAATCACATTGATCAAGTGTCATTATATTATACTAACTCATGCTTCAGTTCCCAACATTACTTCAAAAAAATTCATACTTTAAATTCGAAGATTTCAGAATTTAGAAACTAAAATAGTTTCCTTTCTGATGTAACACTGATATCTTGAAAAGATAATTGATTTCAGATAAGAATAGTTATGAAAATATCTTCAGAATTATCGAGGATATTTATAATGAAAGATACGATGATATCTTAGAATTTCTAATATCGAAGGATGATGAAGAAGATTTGTCCGTAAAAGTTTAGAGTCAGGATCAAGGTATTCGATAATGACTTCAGCAGACACTGAATCGTTTGGATTCTTTGAAGGCGGGTTTAGTCTTTGTGATTTGTTCACAGTCTCCTTCATAGTTTGCTCAATTCATTTTCCAGTTCCAACATTTCTGAGCTTTGCCAACATACTATTCTTTATCAACTCTCAACGATTAAGGTCGTTTATGATTGTCTACAGTTTCTGCTGCTGCATTCAGTTTTTTCAAAATTCAGAGTATTGGTTCATAGACTGGGTGCTTTTCAGAATTTCAGAATGAAAGATCATAATCTTAAGGGAATAATGTTATATGTATACATATAACTGTTGATGTAGACATGTTGCGAGATTTTAAAATACTGATTACTGATTCTCGGTAATTTACAAGATGCGGATGAGCATACGACGAGGTTTCGATAAATATGATGATTTTTCGGAAAGTCAAAATCAATAAAGTTGCTGGTAAGTTTACTACTAATGCGGTGGAATATAAACGGTTCTCCGGTAACGATGATGAAGAGGCAAACGTATCTATCAAAGTTATAATAAGACTTATTTGAATGAAAGTCGAAGTTGACTTGCTGGAGCTGTGACAAAACTGGCTATCTCGAACAGGAATTGCAAAGTTATTTTCGGTAATAATAACGCTAAAGAAATTAGCACAACTACGTATTAAACATTTACTCAATTTTCGAGGGTTTTCAGGTGCATAACTGTATGCATCAATCTTTTCTTCCATAGATGAAGTGCGGTTGGTTCATCCTTTAAATTGAGGTCTCTTCAAGATTCATGAAAGGTTTGAATGCAGATTGTAATCGTCAAGATACAAATGAGGTTTAAGATGAAATCAAGTGGCAAACTTGAAGAAATGTTTAGTTTCATATGTTAATGTCAATATTTTAATTCATTTTAATTGTCCAATGTTGGTAGTCCACAGTTAATAATTCAATAATTCATATATAGTTTAATATATAATATTCGAATTAATTAATACGTATCGTGACCCGTGATATACATGTCTCAGACTCGATCACCACTCAAAGTATATATATTATTGTAGAATCAACCTCAACCCTGTATAGCTAACTCAAGCATTACTGCATATAGAGTGTCTATGGTTATTCCAAATAATATATATAGATGCGTCGACATGATATGTCAAAACCTTGTATACGTGTCCCGATATTTAAAGTGCGTAAAATAAATAACAGAAATTAAATGACGATAAATAAAATTGAGAGAATTTAAATTGCGATAAATAAATTGCGATAATTAAATTGCGATAAATAAATTGCGATAAATAAAATGTAATACGGAATTAATCAGTTAGCTAGGAACAGTTAGCTAGGAACAGTTAGCGTGGATTCTTATCAAAATTCTTCTCATAGTTAAATTGTTTGTTTCTAACAAATTTTATTTTTTGTCCAATATTTTCTTCATTATGCCACTTGTTGGATTCTGATAGGTCAAAATCCAAATATGAAATTGAATGAAAATGGTTATTTTGCGGTGAACGGATACGTATATCTGTGGGTGTAAGTAGGATAGTAAATGACTGTTGAATCAGATTCGAAGAATGTACAGTGTAACTTATTAATGTGAAATCTAAATATTTCTCGGGTATTACCTACCCATTAAAATATTTTCACCATTAATCGTTTGTACAAAAGAATTTTTAATTACAATCTTTATGAAAATATACTTACATATATATTCTCTTCAGATGTAATCATGAGTTTAATGAGTCAATATAATATTAAACTCATTTGATTTACCGTTAGAACAAGAATATATAATCTCTAGAATATTAGAGATTACATAATCGTCATGTCGTACGAAGATAAATGATGTAGAACGTCATGTAGAACGATGATTATGCTTGAGGTATAGATTGTGATGTTGAGGCGTGTATTATTGCGGTTTGTGTTGTTGCTGGTGGTACTGTTGATGCCGTTGATGTTGCTGAAGCTGGTATGTTTTGCACCATATTTTCCAGGGCTACAACTCGGGCGCGAAGCTCGTTGACTTTATTACTCTGGGATAATTGTTGGTAGGAACGAGCGGATGAATAAGGTTTAGAATTGTGGATAGAATATAATCGTGATGAGTTACCCTGGAAATGAGGCTGAAAATGGTGTTTCGGATAGGTTCGCTGGTAAGTGCTTTACGTTCATTGTCAACAGGTGAATTCGGTTGACGGAAAGGATCACCTTCTTCTTGTCTCCAAGGATTAAGTAGACTACGAACCCATCAGATGAATTGGGGATGGCTGATTGGCTGATTCATTCTGATGACGCTGCTTCCGGAGCTTAGGTGAACATCCATGTCGGAATAGTTGTTGGGTTCCGAAGAACTTGAACTAGTGACGAGTTCCATTTCGTACGATTGAGTAAAGGATTTTTCGATATGAAATGATTTTTTTGGCTATCGGATGGTATTCTAATTTACATAGAATATATATATATATATATATATATATATATATATATATATATATATATATATATATATATATATATATATATATATATATATATATAGAACAAAAGATTTCGTAGATTACGGAGGGATTTACGGAATATGTCAGGCAAAGTTTACAGTAACAGATACGCTAAGATATGAATTAGCATATATGTTAAGATATGAATTTTGTCTATACACTAATCATGCAATAAATGCAATAAGATGTGTCGAAACTAAGGATGATAAGCAAGTGATTCCCTAAGAATGATAAGCAGGTAATTTTTGACACGAAATGATAAGCAAAACTTTTGACATGCAGACACGGTCGAAGTCCAGACTCACTAATGCATCTAAATAACTATCAGTTAGACACACTAATGCAAGACCTGGTTCGCTAAGACCACCGCTCTGATACCACATTGAGCGACCCGTCCTAATCCATAAGGACGAATACATTACATTTGGTTACATCGCGAGGTACTTGATCTCTATATGATACACTTTACAAACATTGCATTCGTTTTTAAAAGACAAACTTTCATTACATCGAACGTTGACAGGCATGCATACCATTTCATAATATATCAAACTATAATTGACTTAATAATAATCTTGATAAACTCAATGACTCGAATGCAACGTCTTTTGAAATATGTCATGAATGACTCCAAGTAATATCTCTAAAATGAGCAAATGCACAGCGGAAGATTTTTTTAATACCTGAGAATAAACATGCTTTCAAGTGTCAATCAAAAGGTTGGTGAGTTCATTAGTTTATCATAAACGATCATTTTCATCATTTTAATAGACCACAAGATTTTCATTTCTCATAAATACACATCTCATATCAGGCATTTCGCAAACTGCATAGAGATAAAAAATCATTCATATGGTGAACACCGGGACACCCATCGGACATGATAAACTCGAAGTACTAAAGCATTCCAAATTCCATAATGGGGGTTGTTAGTTCCCGTAGATCTACCTTTAGGATTCGCGTCAATTAGGGGCCAGTTCCCTAATTCTTAGGCTACCAAGCTAAAAGGGGCATATTCGGTTTAATAATTCAACCATAGAATGTAGTTTCGATTACTTGTGTCTATTTCGTAAACCAGTTATAAAATCAGTGCATGTACTCTCAGTCCCAAAAATATATATTGCAAAAGCATTTAAAAAGGGAGTAATGAAACTCACCATACTGTATTTTGTAGTAAAAATACATACGACGACATTGAATAATTGTAGGGTTGGTCTCGGATTCACGAACCTATATCATTTTGTAACACCCCATTTTTCCCCGTACATGATTTATAGGTGTATTGTGTATGTACGATAGGCGTATGAAGGGTTCGGGACATGTTTGGGTGTTGAGGTCTTGTATGCAAGGAAGGGTGTCAGACCACGTTGAACGTCACGGCGCGACAAAGGAGGCCGCGGCGCGGCATTTAACTGAAATCCATATCAGAAGCTTGATTAAAAATGATCCCAAAACTAGGCAAATGTCGGGGCGCGACATTTGAGGCCGCGGCGCGGCGATACGGGCAAACTGGTACCAGATTCTTGTAATTTTAAATAAGGTTCAAGGGCAATTTGGTCATTTCACATTTGAGCCAGATTTGAGGCTTTAACCTCATCCATTCATTTCATTTCCTAATTTCATTTTCCTTTTCATTTCATTTTCCTCTCAAAAACTCAAACACCCATTTGATTTCAAAGGGATTTTTGGAAAGGAAGAAACGGGATTTGATCTTTGGCATAGTTGACAAGTTTGTTCTCCTCGTTCTTAGCTACACGGTGATACTAGTGGTAAGCTCTAACTCCAAATTTCATTTTCATTTTCATGTTCATCATTCAAATTTGGGGCTTTTGATTGTATGATTCATGGATGGAACCCATTTAGTTGTTAATTAGAAATTAACACCAAGATTTGGGTTTATAAGTGTTAAAGGCGGGTTTTGGGTTGGTTAATGATTTAACCATGTTTAAGACTTGTAAATGGTGTACAATCACTAGCATTAGTGATTATTGGTGTTTTGGAGACTTTTAGAGTTTTCGTGGTTGACTAATTTTGACTAGAGTCAAAATTAGGGTTTGTTGAGGATTTTAACCCGAATGTCGATTCAATGAGGGTTGTAAACTTAAAATGGATTAAGTTGGTGTATAAAACCGAGTTAAACATGTTTTGGTGTCAAAACTTGTAAATAGTGAGATTTTGATCTTATGGGTCAAAATTAGGGTTTATGGGCGATTTTGAGAACGATAAGTGTTTAACACTTGTGTTCGGGTTTAATTGGCACATTAGGACCATTATCACTTGTGTTAGTGATTATTGGTTAGTTTGGGCGCGGTTTGTACTTGTAAGTGCATTTGGGTCGAAATTGCACTAAGTGACGAATTGGGTTGGTTTGTAGATCCAATCTAAGTGTGTTGTTTAATTTGTGATAATGGATTAGGTACTTTCCATTGACGAGTTGCGGATTACTTGGAAGCATTTCTTCAAGGAGACAAGGTGAGTGTTAATATCCTATGTGTAGGATGGGTGCGGGTCGGGTGAAGTGGTTCTCGGTTATAGAGCTCACTTCACATATAGGTGGATTGATGGACTTGTGTATAGGTCCAATTGGCACGGTTGTGCATTTTGGTTAACCACCTTTGACGAGGTGTACACCTTGTGTGTACGTTATCACATGGGCGTGTGATGTGGAATATAGGCCCCAATGGCGAAGGGTTAATATTGTGAGTGGAATAATTTATACGTATGTGTATATGGCATATTTATTTGTGAATGTTATGGTATGAACCATCGAGCCGGTAGTGCCATAATGTGTGTGTGTGTGTGTGTGTGATAGGATGTGAACCACGTGCCGGTAGCATCGAGTGTGAACCACGAGCCGGTAGCACTATAAAATAATTGATGTGAACCACGTGCCGGTAGCATCGAGTGTGAACCACGTGCCGGTAGCACTATAAAATAATTGATGTGAACCACGTGCCGGTAGCATCGAGTGTGAACCACGTGCCGGTAGCACTATAAAATAATTGATGTGAACCACGTGCCGGTAGCATCGAGTGTGAACCACGAGCCGGTAGCACTATAAAAGAGTATGACTCAAATGCGTATGGTGTGAACCACGAGCCGGTAGCACTATAACGTTATGGTTAACCTTGGGTGTTTTACGCGTTGTTATAATATATATATATATATATATATATATATATATATATATATATATATATATATATATATATATATATATATATATATATATTGTATAAGTATAATGTTGTATTGACGTGATGTAGCTAATCTTCTGGTTGTAGCTTGTTGGCATTGTTCACACGTTGTTTGCGAACTTACTATATTGTTGGTGTTGTTAGCTTGTGCTTAGTGAACGTACGGTATGCTAGGTTTAGCTTGCCTTATTCTTTGATGCTTCGGTATGCGCTATTTGATTATTATTGTGGCGTGTCCATTTTATGCATATATATGTATGTAGTATATTTTCACTCACTAAGCGTTAGCTTACCCTCTCGTTGTTGATATTTTTATAGGTTCGCATGCTTGGCGGCTCGGGTAAGCTTGGGGATTAGAGATCTTGGCTAGGTTGCTTTATAAGATCTTGCTTTTGGACTCGATTAGGATTTGGGTAGCGTAGTCCCAAATCACCATGCTCGGTTTTGTGAAAACGTAACTAGTCGGGTCATAATGATTACAACCGAATTACGATTTAATAAATGAACCATTGTATTAGGGAGTTTAAATTATTGATGTATGTTTTAAGTTCGTTAAACTTACTTTGGTAACAAATATGTTTTGGAATTAGTGTAATGAGACCTAAAGTATTATTTAACGCGTATTAAAAGGAAAATTTTTTATGGGCCGGTTTTAATACGGGTTGGGTTGTTTCAAGTGGTATCAGAGCATGGTCTAAGGGATTTAGGCGACTTGAGATAGGTGCCTAGACTTAGACTTTTGTGTGTGCTTATTTGTTGCGGGACTTGTAGGTGAACGGGTCGGAACGGGTTATAGTTAGTGCCTTGTTTGTAGGTGGACTAACTAGGATGTTTGGCTTGTGTTGTGATGCTATTCCCTTGCGTGTGTTTATATCGCGTGGAATCGTCGTTGTGTTGGTTATATCATCGAGCGAGGCGGTCATTGTACTAACGAGTTGAGATGACGTGTGTGCATAATAAGGACTTGCAAACCTTATTACGGGTGCAAATCGTGTCTAACAAGTGATGTACGACGAGTGTTGAGCAAGATGGGGCGGTGTTATGCGTGTTGCTTTATACGTTTGTGGACTAATCATTTTGCATTCTTTAGAATGACGATGCGAAACGAGATCGAGACGAATGACGAGGAGTTTAACTCTAGAGTTGTGGCCGCCATTGCGGAGCAAATGAGTGCGTTTCAAGAAGAAATGGATAGGAAGTATTCCGAATTTTGGGGTATTAGTGAAATGGAGCGTTGTCTTAAGAGCTTTATGAGGACTAAACCCCCGATGTATGACGGGAAACCGGATCCTTTGGTAAGCACAACTTGGATCTCGGATGTCGAAGGGTGTTTTCGTACTATTGATTGCCCTCCCGAGAAAAAGACGAGACTCGCTACTAGTTTGTTGCGGGGTAGGGTGAGGGATTGGTTGGATGGTAAGATTGATCTTGTCGGTGGTGAACTGTTTATGGCGTTATCGTGGGACGGGTTTAAGAAGGAATTCTTCGAGGAGTTCCAGACTTCAGCCGATTTGTCGAAAATGCGTAATGAGTTGCGAAATTTGCAACAGGGTTCTATGGATTTGAATACTCTCAAGACGACCTTTATGGCGAAGGCTCGTTTTTGCCCGGAGTATTTGAGGAATGATAATTTGTTGATGCAAGATTTCTATCGAACCTTGAATACGCGAAATCATTTACGGAATTATTCGTCGTGGCTAAAGAGGTTTCGAGTCGTATACGCGATCAAAGATTGGTGAACTTTCAAGTGAGAGAAGGGTTGTTTCGTATGGTGCTCCGAGTAAGAGGACTAAGGGTCCGAGTGTGAGCACGGGTGGTACGCGGACGGGTATACCGGATTCTAGTGCATCTAGATGTTACAATTGTGGCATGAGGGGTCACAAGTCTTGGGAATGTTTGGTACCAAAGGGTGATGGTATGGTGTGTTTCAATTACCAAGAAGAAGGACATCGTAAGTCAGAATGTCCCAAGTTAGCGGGGATGGGTGCGGCAAGGAGACGTTAAGGTACATTTCATTTTAATAAATATGTCCTTTGATTATTTATTATGCGCCGTTGAATTTGAGTTTGTAAAATGCCTTGTGTTGTGCATATTGTTGTTATGGGTGACGTTCCTAATGGAATTACCCTATGGTGATGTTGTGATTAATGGGCGAAGGGCGTAAGACTTGGTGCAACCAAGCATTCCTTAGTATTTGGGAGATGTTTCTACCAAGCCATGGAAATGGGTTTTGGTGTTCGGTTGTTAAGGGCGTGTTCGCTTGTGTGTTGAAGTTGATGAACCATGTGGTTCGGTGGGTGGGATGAAACCCTTAAAATCAAGTGTTTTTGATCTCGATGTATGTTGGTAAAGGAGTCTACGGGACGCGACATTAGGTGACTCTTTTATACCTACTAGCGTGGTGTTCGACTCTGATTATGTTGTGGTTACATTGTACTCAGGGTACCAAAGTGAAACCATCAAGTACATGAGTGACTAGGTGGAAATTGACAAACTAGAGCAATTGGATGATTGCGAGGGTGTGGTTTGTGTAATCGTGGTACACTTTTTGTTCGAAGTGTTTAAGGATTGATTGAAATCCTTCGTGTGCTCAAGGCTGGAGCAAGATATGGTGATGGGTCGTGTGAGCCCAATCGTTTGTAAAGTCTACCTTTGGTAGCATTGTACGATTGTACGAGTTGTGGATATGGGACGTAGTTAAAAGTGGGGGAGTTACACTCCCGCACGAGGAAGTTTTAGTGTGAGATTTCGGATGATGCTTTTGGTAGATCCGGAAAATGTTGTCGAGACCTGGTTTTGGTCGATTTGTGGTAGATTACAATTTCGGATAAATTGTACTTATGGTTTGGATTTGAATTATCACCGAGGTGGTAATGTGGTAAATCTCGTTGAGATATAATGGACGTGTTTGGTGAGCAAGGTGAAATCCTTCGGTTAAGGGAGGTGTGTGTCGGATTCTCTTCTAGAGAACTTTTTTTTATGCCTATGTTTGATATAGGAGGTTCTTGCTCGTTTGTGTGGATGGTTAGTGGTATCCGTTAAGGTTCACTATAGTGTAGCAGAGCGCGATGTTACGCTACTCGTTGTTCGAGGCCAAAAGGGCGTTGATTGGTGAAGCATGACCTTCGGGCTCCGCTGACTTCATCATGGTTATTGATTGGTGGAGCATGACTTTCGAGTCCACTGACTTCATCATGGGAGTATGCGATTGGTGGAGCATGACCTTCGGGGTCCGCTGACTTCATCATGAGCGAGGTGTTATATCGGTGAAGCATGACCGTTGACGGGGCCCCCTGACTTCATCCGGTGTTGAGATTGGTGAAGCATGATCTTCGGGTCCGCTGACTTCATCATGGTAGTGGATCGCGTGTGGTTTCGGATTCACGATGATGCGTGTGGTTTCAGTCATCTTATTGTGGAAGTGAATCTCGTGTAGTTTGGATTCACAAATGACTCGTGTAGTTCGGTCATTCCTCCGGGATAGTGACTCTCGTGTAGTTCGGATTCACTATGGCGCGTGTAGTTCGGCCAATCCCGATTGTTGTTGTGGTGAAGGTAGTGAGTCGCGTGTAGTTCGGATTCACTAAGGCGCGTGTGTTTTCGGCCAGCCTTCATGTTGTGTGATCTGTCGGTTATTTTATACACCAACGGTGGGGTCGTAAGGACCATGTCGTGTGATCTATTGGTTGTTTGATACACCAATGGTGGGGTCGTAAGGACCATGTTGTGGGAACTATCGGTTGTTTTATACGCCGATGGTGGGGTCGTGAGGACCATGTTGTATGATTAGTGATGCGATAGCCGTGTTTCGCTCACATGTTGCTACGGGTGGGACGATAGTCGATTTTGTACACCTTGGGATTCGCGTTTCCATAGTCTTTTTGGGCGCTATCGGTTTTAGCCGTTGGATTATGATGTTACGGTAGTTGCGTGTTGGTCGTATTGCACACTACAAGGGATGTTTAGTGATTGGTGTTATCCGTCAGGATTCGTTTGGTTCGGTCTTCATCGCTTCGGGTTATTGACCTTAGGTTGAGACTTGGTTGTTTTTAGCATCGTACTCGGTAAGGGTATGCTAAGGAATTGATATCTCGATACGAGATTGGTTGAGTTTTCCCGATGTGAGGGATTGGGTTAGTGCTAGTGCTCGGAATTATGGAATTTGATAAATCGCGGGTGACAATTAAGCTGTTAAGGGTAACTCTTTGAGAAGAATTGTCTAAGGGATCGTTGTAGACTTCGGTTGTTGCGTGTATTGTACGTCTCGGGATGCGATCAAGTGTGTAATTTGTCATTGGATTAACCATTGGGTTAGCGAATTGTGGTGGAAGTCAGTTTGAAATGCATGATTGAGGACCGTGAAGTGTGGTCCATTTAGTTAAGTGACGAGGATCACGAGGACGTGATCGAGTCTAAGTGGGAGAGAGTTGTAACACCCCGTTTTTCTCCGTACATGATTTATAGGTGTATTGTGTATGTACGATAGGCGTATGAAGGGTTCAGGACATGTTTGGGTGTTGAGGTCTTGTATGCAAGGAAGGGTGTCAGACCACGTTGAACGTCGCGGCGCGACAAAGGAGGCCACGGCCCGGCATTTGAGGCCGCGACGTGGCGATACGGGCAAACTGGTACCAGATTCTTGTAATTTTAAATAAGGTTCAAGGGCAATTTGGTCATTTCACGTTTGAGCCAGATTTGAGGCTTTAACCTCATCCATTCATTTCATTTCCTAATTTCATTTTCCTTTTCATTTCATTTTCCTCTCAAAAACTCAAACACCCATTTGATTTCAAAGGGATTTTTGGAAAGGAAGAAACGGGATTTGATCTTTGGCATAGTTGACAAGTTTGTTCTCCTTGTTCTTAGCTACACGGTGATACTAGTGGTAAGCTCTAACTCCGAATTTCATTTTCATGTTCATCATTCAAATTTGGGGCTTTTGATTGTATGATTCATGGATGGAACCCATTTAGTTGTTAATTAGAGATTAACACCAAGATTCGGGTTTATAAGTGTTAAAGGCGGGTTTTGGGTTGGTTAATGATTTAACCATGTTTAAGACTTGTAAATGGTGTACAATCACTAGCATTAGTGATTATTGGTGTTTTGGAGACTTTTAGGGTTTTCGTGGTTGACTAATTTTGACTAGAGTCAAAATTAGGGTTTGTTGAGGATTTTAACCCGAATGTCGATTCAATGAGGGTTGTAAACTTAAAATGGATTAAGTTGAAGTATAAAACCGAGTTAAACATGTTTTGATGTCAAAACATGTAAATAGTGAGATTTTGACCTTATGGGTCAAAATTAGGGTTTATGGGCGATTTTGTGAACGATAAGTGTTTAACACTTGTGTTCGGGTTTAATTGGCACATTAGGACCATTATTACTTGTGTTAGTGATTATTGGTTAGTTTGGGCGCGGTTTGTACTTGGAAGTGCATTTGGGTCGAAATTGCACTAAGTGACGAATTGGGTTGGTTTGTAGATCCAATCTAAGTGTGTTGTTTAATTTGTGATAATGGATTAGGTACTTTCCATTGACGAGTTGCGAATTACTTGGAAGCATTTCTTCAAGGCGACAAGGTTAGTGTTAATATCCTATGTGCATATGTATGTGTAGGATGGGTGCGGGTCGGGTGAAGTGGTTCTCGGTTATAGAGCTCACTTCACATATAGATGGATTGATGGACTTGTGTATAGGTCCAATTGGCACGGTTGTGCATTTTGGTTAACCACCTTTGACGAGGTGTACACCTTGTGTGTACGTTATCACATGGGCGTGTGATGTGGAATATAAGCCCCAATGGCGAAAGGTTAATATTGAGTGGAATAATTTATACGTATGTGTATATGGCGTATTTATTTGTGAATGTTATGGTATGAACCATCGAGCCGGTAGTGCCATAATGTGTGTGTGTGATAGGATGTGAACCACGTGCCGGTAGCATCGAGTGTGAACCACGAGCCGGTAGCACTATAAAATAATTGATGTGAACCACGTGCCGGTAGCATCGAGTGTGAACCACGTGCCGGTAGCACTATAAAATAATTGATGTGAACCACGTGCCGGTAGCATCGAGTGTGAACCACGTGCCGATAGCACTATAAAATAATTGATGTGAACCACGTGCCGGTAGCACCGAGTGTGAACCACGAGCCGGTAGCACTATAAAAGAGTATGACTCAAATGCGCATGGTGTGAACCACGAGCCGGTAGTACCATAGCGTTATGGTTAACTTTGGGTGTTTTACCCGTTGTTATAAATATATATATATATATATATATATATATATATATATATATATATATATATATATATATATATATATATATATATATATATATATATATATATATATATATATATATATATATATATATATATAGTATACGTATAATGTTGTATTGACGTGATGTAGCTAATCTTCTGGTTGTAGCTTGTTGGCATTGTTCACACGTTGTTTGTGAACTTACTATATTGTTGGTGTTGTTAGCTTGTGCTTAGTGAACGTACGGTATGCTAGGTTTAGCTTGCCTTATACTTTGATGCTTCGGTATGCGCTATTTGATTATTATTGTGGCGTGTCCATTTTATGCATATATATGTATGTAGTATATTTTCACTCACTAAGCGTTAGCTTACCCTCTCGTTGTTGATATTTTTATAGGTTCGCATGCTTGGCGGCTCGGGTAAGCTTGGGGATTAGAGATCTTGGCTAGGTTGCTTTAGAAGATCTTGCTTTTGGACTCGATTAGGATTTGGGTAGCGTAGTCCCAAATCACCATGCTCGGTTTTGTGAAAACGTAACTAGTCGGGTCATAATGATTACAATCGGATTACGATTTAATTAATGAACCATTGTATTAGGGAGTTTAAATTATTGATGTATGTTTTAAGTTCGTTGAACTTACTTTGGTAACAAATATGTTTTGGAATTAGTGTAATGGGACCTAAAGTATTATTTAACGCGTATTAAAAGGAAAATTTTTTTATGGGCCGGTTTTAATACGGGTTGGGTTGTTTCACATTCATATGTATATTAACACATATAATCGTAATCGAACAAATTTATATACATTATTATTAATGATACAATTTATATTAATAAATTATATGTTTTTATATATTTAAATAAACAACAAATTTAATATAGTTAAGTTTTATATTATATATCTTTTTATCTAAGAAATCTTTTGTTTACATAATATAGTTATAATAATACTAGAATAAGTATAACGATAAAAATAATAATTTTAATAATAATAATATTGTTAGTATTAATAATAGTTTTTATATAAAAAAAAATACATATTCAAAGTAATGATATTTTTTAGTAATGATTATATTAATTTTTAATAATAATAATACTCGTTAATGATAATCATTTTAATGAAAGTGATACTATTAATAATAATACGTATGTCAATAATAATAGTTCTAATATTTATAAAATGATAATAATAATAATAATAATAATAATCATAATCATACTAGTGATAATAATACTAAAATGGTAAAAATTATGTTTTTAGTAATACTTATAATAATACTAATGATAATATTAACAATAATAATATTAACAATAGTTATACTTACATAATCATAAAAATAATAATAAGTGATAAATCACAATTATAATAATTATAATACTAATTGATATTTCTAATAATAAATGACATTCATAATACTTGATAATAATAATAATACCAATAACAACACTAATACTTAATAATAACACTAATAATAACAATAATAATCAATAACAATAATAATAATAATAAATAAAAAAAATTTAAAAGTGTATACCCTTAAAAGCTTGGTGTAAAAAGAAATGCTCTAGACGGGACTCGAACCCGCAACCTCTCGAACACCCGACACCCTCCTAAACCATACTGATGTGCTTGTTTTTCTGTTTAATAACTCTAACCATATATATATATATATATATATATATATATATATATATATATATATATATATATATATATATATATATATATATATATATAGTATCTGTTTATCCCTCTTCTTCTTCATATTAGAAATCGATCAGAGAACCAAATCAATCTAACAACTAATTACTTATTTAGTTTAGGATTGGAAATTTATACAGAACCGATTTGTGAATGATCAGATTAATTAAAACAAAAAAATAAAATAAACTAAAAAGCTGTATCAGCTTGGTTAATAACGAGTACCACTTGAGATCAAATTCGAATTTTTAGCAAGTTTCAGACCCCGATTCCTTCACAAAAACGATTCTAAATTGTTCCAGTAAACTTCCTCAATCGACAATTTAATCTGAAATGCAAAAACGATCGCGAATTTCTTGATGAACACTTCGTTTGACTTTTGAACATAAAACTTTGACTTCAAAAATTCGAATTCGTTTTAAAGAATTGAAGCTTGGGATTTTGTAGAAAGATTAAGTAGACAACTCCTAACAAGATTGCATTAACACTTTTTGAAATAGAAATCGAATTCGAGTTATGGCTAAAAAGAAGGAAGAACAGAGGTCGACCCTTTTTCTTTCTGTCTATTTTAATTTGAATTCCTATAAATGATTAAATGAATCAAGGTACTACCTATAATCAATCACAGTTGTTGTATAGTGAGTGTTGGATGTCGACGTTTAACGAGTTGTAGACAAGAAATCGAATCACGATCAGGAAAAAGAGAAAAAAATTAAAATAGATAGTGATATCAAACAGAATCGTACATGTTTGCTGTTAATGATTCCCAATCCATTTGTTTCCATCTGAATACAGTTGATTGCTACTTGAAACTGATTTAAATTCCAAATATATACTTACGTTTTATATAATTTGATTTTAATAATTAGTAATTTATAATTATACTAATAATAATAATAATCAAAATACTAATAATAATAATAATAATAATAATAATAATAGTAAGAGTAATAATAATAATAATAAGTCACAAATAATAGTAATTTTAGGGAAATTTATAATAATGATATCATTAATGATAATTATAATAATAATACTGATTTTATTAATATTAATAATAATATTAGTAATAATAATATATATCAAATTTCATATTTATATATTATAATTTAAAAATAACAATATTAATAACACTAATATTGATATTATTACTGATTCTTAATATATACATGTATATATCTAACTGTATTTATATTCTCATTTGTATATCCCTTATATTTATATATTTATATCTATAGATTATAATTAATCCTATTAATAATAATATAATAATAGTAATAATAATAATACTAATAATAATGATAATAATTATTATAAAATGTATAACAATAACATTATTAATAACAATAGTATTGGTTATAATAATACTAATATTACTAATAATAACCATAATATTAATAATAATAATAATAATATTATATCAAATTATATATATTCAAGTTCGTATCTATAGACTATATATTTAAATAACACTAGTCTTGATATTAATATTGAAAGTAATAACAATATTATTATAACAACTATATTTTTACTTGTAATTATATTTAATAAATATTACAATGTAATGATTCTTAATAACAATCATATATATACATAGATAATAATGTCATATATATATATATATATATATATATATATATATATATATATATATATATATATATATATGTATATATATATATATATATATATATATATATATATATATATATAACCATTTTATTAGAAACTTAATTATTCTATTTATTATTTTACATTTTTAATTCTATTTGATAAAAGGGTTTTATATTCAATCAAAATACTATATATGTACTTATTTTTATATTTATATTTATATATATATATATATATATATATATATATGTATATATATATATGTATATATATATATGTATATATATATATATATATATATATATATATATATATATATATGTATATATATATGCATATGTATTTACAACAATTGTTCGTGAATCTTCGAAATAGTCAAAGGCCAAATGAATATATGAAAACAGTTTAAAATTTTTGAGATTCAACATTACAGACTTTGCTTATCGTATCGAAGTTATATAAGGATTAAGTTTAAATTTAGTCGGAAATTTTCGGGTTGTCACAGGTTACGCTTATGTAGCTATGGAAAATCAAATTACACGACTCTCCTATGAGTCGGCTAAAGCAGGTCTCTGAGAATTCTATCTCACAGGTAAGTATGTACAGTTTTTTTTATTTTATTGCTTTTAACCATTTGATAATAAACGCGGAATCGTTCGCTATAAAGTATTAAATTGATATTCAATGAAATTAGGTATGTGAAACCGAAATTATTGATATCATACAAAAATTTAATTCATCACTGCGAAATTTAGCATTTATTCATAAGGTATAAATATCTTTAATCAATCAATTCAAAATATAGCCGAAATTACTTTACCCAAAAGAGGGGCGTATATTTTTGATAATATTTGATTGATTAAAGTGGGATAAAAGACCAAAAAGATTTTTAATTTTAATTTTTACCTTGTTTTTAAATTAATATTAAATTATTATTGTAAATTTTTAAAACAGATATATTTAATTTTTTAAATATTTTAAAAATTAATATTGTCAATATAAGCTTGTAAAATTAATGTATAAAAATATTAATGATATTTATATGAATTTTTAATTTTATGCATTTTAAATTTGGTGTGAATTTAAAAACAAAAAATGTACTTTATTTCATTAAGTTAAAAATATGATTTTTAAAATTCGTCATGAGTTGAAGACTAGGTCGTTGAACCGAAATTGCTTTACCCGAAGGCGGGACGAAAAATTTTATTATCATTATTTTTAATTTTAACGATCTAAAGTATGCCAAAAATATTAAAAAAATTCCAAAAACCTTAGCTTTTAAAACAACGCTTTAAAAAGATGAATTTTTAACATTTTATCGAGGGACAAACTAGGTCAACGTACCGAAACGCCCTCAATATAAAAGGAAACAAAATTTTAAATTTATTTTATTTTTGTTTTTATAAGTCAAAGGTTTTAAATTTAAAAAAAGGTCAGGTCCCCATGCGATCGCATGGGATATACCCTACAGATCCATGCGATCGCATGAAGGCAAAAATCTGGACAGAAACAAAAGCCAGCGACCTGGTCTCTGTCTTCCCACTTCAACACACACACATATACGAAAACTCTCCCAAACACCCTCAAATTTCACCAAATTTTCACCAAAATCAACGAAATTCGTCACAATAATCTGCTATAATCATGTCTTTTCTCAGATGGGGAAGCAGGAAGGTAAAAATTTCACACCTAAACTCATAAATTTCCTACTTTTTGTGATAATTTTAATTAATTGCAATAATTTAATTTTGTTAATTTCTAGTGTAATTAGAGTTAAATTGTTAGTATATTATGCATGTATAACCTAGATTGATGCTATTTAACATGATTTGAAGCTAAAAACTTCAAAAAATTTAGAAATCTAGGGTTTGTGTTCTTGAGCAATTTTGGGCTTTTTGATATAAACAGGTTATGGCCGATTTTTGTCATGAATTATTGCTAAATTAAGTAGTGTAACATGTTTAGGTTGCTAAATGATCCAAACATTGATCCTAAACATGATTTTTGAGAATTAAAGTAGACTTTTTAAGTCTAAAATTCATGAACTTGATTAATTTGATATAAATGCCATTTAAAACTTGTTTAATTGCTAGTAATAATTATTTTGACAATGTTATTTGAGATAAAAGCTTATGAACTTTGTAAATATTTTCATATATGATTATTTGAAAAAGTGTAGAATTGATAAAAATATGAAAATGAGTATAAGTTTAATATGGATTAAACATGTTATTGTAATTGTCTTAATTTGTTATTTTGCTAACACTAATGCATATTTGAATGCACAAATTTTGTTTTTAATGTGTTTTGCAGAGAAATACAGATACGGACAGTGCATCATCATCTAGGCAACCTGATCCGGAACCACAGCCAGAGATGCAATATCACGAACCGGAACAACAACCTGAACAACAACAACATTATGATCAACATGTGCCATACTATGAACCAGAACCATAATTTTTAATTGCCTACGTAGTATTTCCCGTTCATCATATAATAGAACACCCAACAATTCATGAAGAACAGTTGCATTCAAATTTAAGATTTGATAGAAGTTGGAGAGATTACCCGACGTACCAAAGTAACAAATTTAAGCTTTGGACCAAAAATGTAGAAGTACCAAGGGTAATAGATTGGTAGCCTTTGGAAAGGGTCCACCTAGCTAACTCAGTTAGGCAGCATCTAATCCAAAGGTATGGCAACTCTTCTTTTTCCGATTGGGAACGTTTATTTACCACTCGTAGGCCTGTATATAAAGAGTGGTAAATAAGCTAATGAGTACTATAGCTTTTAATAAGGATGTAGATAGGTTAGACGATAAGAGTTTTCTTTGATTTTTACTTGGCCGTAGGATGTACAGAATGTCCATGCTGGACATGGCCAGGGCTTTACAGATTTACACTCCCGCTGAATTACTATCACCTGATAGTACAAATTTGATTTATCATGGTGAGAGGGTAGATAGAAATTTTGACGCTAACGCCATCTGGAGGCGTATGTCAAATTTTAATGTGTTTACGCGGGGAGGAAGACACTCCTATTTAGATATTAATAAAGCCGAGCTTCGTATAATACATAGATTCTTAGCAAACTCGATTACACAAAGAGGTAACAACAAGGAGAAAATAACCTTACACGATTTATTTTACCTTAAGTGCATTCGAGACACTAGAGGCTTTGTTAATATCCCCTACTGTGTTAGTTTTTATCTGTCCAAAATGGTGGAAGGTATACAGGACGGGGGAATAATAGGAGGTGGTATTTTTGTTACTCTCATTAGAGAGTATTTAGGAGTAGATAGGGAACAAGGGGGTCCAATGATGGTAGTTCGGGAACAAGACAATACTTTAGGTTTGCAAGTCTATCAAGGTGCAAAGGTATTGACTAGGAGACGCAATTAGGCAATGCCATATCAGGGCAACCATCCACAGGTATAGAGAGGTTCGGAAGAGGAGATGGAGGAAGCAAATTACATCAGGGATGTCATTAGGGATAGTTTTACTGACGTTTTCCAGCATATAGATGAGGTAGAAATGACTAACGAGGCTAGGCATCATCGGTATGAGCAGTGGCAAGCCGCGAATGAGTATGAGACTTCCAGGCGACGCCAACACGATAGCTGGCAAGTTCATCAGCACTAAATCATGAGCCAGCTATCATATCATGTACCAAATAACTACATCCCGACTCGACCTGCTTACTATCCACCACATCAGCCCGACATGCAACCACCTTATGACCTGTACGACCCCAACCAAGCCTACCAGAACACCTATCACCAACCATGGAGCCCGAACGATGATATGAACTAGAATCCCTATCCAAATCAATAGTGTTCTATTGGTGATTTCTTATCTTTTATTATTTTTATCTATTTATGTTAAACATTTAACATTTTGATACTTTAATGTAATGTTTAATATTTTTATTATTTTGTACTAATATTTCATTTTTGTAATTTGAAAGTGGGATATTAAGTACCATTTCAAATTACCACGCATGTTTATATTTGTATTGTATGTATTTTATCTCATGTACACAACAGGGTAAAACATCGCATTTTCAAAGACTGGCATTAAGTTCAGCAAAAGCAACTAATTTTGATGACAAGATGTAAAATATATATGAAACAACAACTGCAGGAATGAACAAATGATGTGCACCATTTATCATTCAACATAAACAACAATATTGTAACACCGGCCATTTTTTTTTTTTAAATACACAGCGGAAGACTTTGTTAACAAATACAATATAAGCCACGTCTTTACATTAATTCGTGAAATTACATTTAAGTTTACACAACGGTGTTACGTTATTACAAAACATTATTTATACAAAAGCCCACATCAGAGTTGGGTTGTCAAACATGTCTTCTGCATCAATACCCATCCCATTTAGCAGTACCTAAACCTGCAAAGGGGGAAACATGTGGGGGATTAGCGCACCGCTAAGTGAATGAAATCTATCTAACAGATATAGCTTAAGCCACACACAAGCTATATATTAACAACAACACTTGCTAACTACCAACTAGCATACAATAAGACAATACGAGGATCGACGGCTTGTACGAGCACACGACTCCCAGCTGATCGGGCCTGAGTCTACCGATAGTCCCTGCTACTCAATTTACAGTATAGTTATCCAGATGCAGGGGATGCATCGTTCACACTATACTCCACAATCAGTAGCCTATGGACCCAACCTCCCCTAGGCACGGTTGACCTCATACGGACTCTAACCTCTCCTAGGCACGGTCTCGAGTCCCCAGTCTCCCTAAGCCCGATTGGTGCCATTCACACAGTGTACACATAATTCACATACAACATCAGGCAAACGATATTATTCTATCATGGCAATTCCTACACTATGCATGGTAAAAGAGTCAACCACAGTAGCATGATATGCTACTTAAACTCTATCCGTAGATAGACCCACTCACCAATTACCAGCAACTGCTCAGTTATTATTTCTGAGCTTCTTCCTTGTCCTTATCTCCTGAGAACAGCAAAAACCAAGTTAGAATAGTGTTCCCATCAAGATTAGACACACTGACAGCGAATTATAGCAAATTCATAAAAAAAAAATGCGTCCGCTAAAATTTTCATGCTTAACACTTATGCACTTTCAAAATTTACATCCTGAACACCAAAATATAAACGGGCAGCATAACGGCTAGAAAAAGGCACTTTGGTAAAACATTCTGCCTTGTACACACAGTCAGTCGACTGACACTTACAGTCGGTCGACTGTCAACACAATCGGTCGACTGACTTGTCCAGTCGGTCGATTCATTGGGTAATACATCAATCGGCTGAAGGCAAATCTCAGTCGGTCGGTTCACTCGCCAGTCGGTCGGTTCACCCTCAGTCGGTCGACTGTCGTCCGACAGTCGGCCGACTATGTTCATCTTCCTCAGAAACTGAACAAAGGCTACGGACTTCACGATGAAATCCTCAAATCTCGATCTAGAGCTCGTCTTAAACACCAAAATCGACCACAACTTGTTCACTACTTGTTATAGACTCAAAACTCACAACAATTTGACCATAACAACACTTAAATCACTTGTTTTGACACAAATTCAAGCTTTTTACAAACTCACACAAAACCAAGAATTTAACCACGAATTGAACACAAAAACACATGTTACTTACCTTGATAGACTCAGTAATCTGTAAGAAACAAGATGGTATGAACAATTTGAGCTCTAGAACACAATTTAGGAATTAGGGTTTGAAGAGGTGGAAGTTAGGTACGGGAGTGAAGAATGAATTTTCTAGAAATGGGAAGGAAATACAGTACACTAGTCTCTTAGTTGGGTTTAATTCCCACACTGAGCAACACATGGGTATTTACCAGTTATCTGATATCTTTCGCACAAGATTAGGTAACCCAAACGAGGTCCAAATAAAATAAACAAACCTGTTCTGGGACCCTTGTCACAAACTGGTCACAACACAATTATAATAAAACACTAATAAAATAATTAAAATAAAAATACTTAAGACTAAGCACAAACCCTAAGGGCAAAAATAGTCCACTTACAACTAGCCCGGGTTTTAGTCTGTTACAAATATGTTTGGAAACTTTGGTAAAATTTTAATCATCTTTTTACGCTAATCACCCTCAATAATTTAAATTGTTACTGATTTCTTGCAAATGAGGGCATTGCATGATCTTAAGTGTGGGAAGGGGTTAAATTCTTTCGGGTTTTAAAATTTTAATTTAAACACTTGGTTACCATTAAAAATACTAGTAATGCAGTAGTTGTATTAGAATCTAGTGCTCTCTGATAATAAAGAACAGCCCTAGTCTTATTTACTCACTACCCATTTCTAGTAAATTTTTTTAAAAATTTTCAAATAAATGAATTCAAAATCATGTTTATACATATTTATGAACGATAAAACTAGGTGTTAATACCGAAATTTTCGTTACCTCGTAAAGGACATAACTTGAGAAACAACCCAAAATGTTAGAAGTCATTTAAAATGGAATAGAGGAGAATAAAAAGGCAAAGAAAGAAAAATAAAAGCCTAGTGTGAGAAAAATTTACCAAGTTATTTAGAACATATATTACATATTTTTTTGTACAAATAATTAAAGATACTTTTGTTTTGAACAATATTAATCAGTTTTACCCAGTTTATTATAATATAAATAGAATTTATAAGGAAGTACAGTCTTCTGAGAAAAAGACACGCGCTTCTTGATTTAGGTCAGGAAGTTGTCGCCAAGACCAGTTATAGAGACTACAAAAAACCTTGAAAAGTTTTCTCAAAAATCAGGTGGAAATCCACGGACCTCATCATCAAACAGGGTCGTCAAGTGGTCAGACTTATCCTAACCATGAGAGGATCTGTCTCGTACAATGGGGGGCACCGTGTAAATTAGCTTATAAGACTAATGAATCAGATCCCCAGAAAGGATAATCTCCTTAAAGATCAAAAATCAGCTTTTAAGACTGATATTACTCAATCCTTGAGATTGACCTTAAAGATTGAGAATTCAAACTCATGGAATTCGATGATATCTAAACTCGAGCTTGAACGAGAAAATATTTTGATCAAAATTACAAACTGATTGGTTTTCTGAAAACCCATTTTCAATGCGTTCATTACCATTGAACGTAAAATCCTAAGAATTCATCGGAATTTATTAGGTCACCTGAACCAAATCGGGTGTCAACCGTAAGAACGGTGGTTGCATAGCATGGTCGAAGACAGGACCTTGTGCCAGACCGAAAAACTATAGGGTGATCTTTACTATTGCTCCTACAAAGGATAGTAATTGCATCCGACACGTTATAGACCATAATCAAAAGCATGTCACGGGACATTGCCTTAACAGTTGCTTGTTCAACGCTTTCCTTTACAACCGGACGGTAGTTTACCGAAAGGTAATATACGAAGCAAGTATACTGGACGTGTTACTTTCCTAATACAAGGTTAGCAAGTGGGTGACACAAAACCATAAGTTTAGAGCTAAGTTTTTCAAATCCAAAACCCACAAAAACATTTTGCAAACACCGGTGAAGGGTTATTCTGGAAAACTTATCTAGGGTAAAAGCTAGATTGAATTTTCAAAAGATCAAATGTTTTAATAAAGATCCAATTTCCTAAAGGATCTAAATTTTTAATAGTCATGTGGGACTGTAAACCACATTGTTACTACCATTGTTCATACCGCCGTATTAAAATCACTGATGTACAAAGTTTGAAGAATAAAGAAGTGATTCTAGTAAAGTTATATTCAAGTTCTATATTGTTTGAGGATAAGCAACGCTCAAGTGTGGAAATATTTGATAATGCTAAAAATGAACATATATTTCATAGCATTATCCTTCAAGAAAGATAAGCTTTTAGTTGCACTTGTTCTATTTACAAGTGATATTCGTTTAAATATTAAAAGGTGAAGACAAAAGACAGATTCGACGAATTGAAGACGCAAATGACCACAACACTAAAAAGTACAAAGTACAATCAAAGTGGTTCAAATTGTTGATGAGAAACGTCTAAAAGTTACAAGAGTACGAGACGCAAAACGCAAAGTACAAGATATTAAATCGTGCGAAAGGACGTTCAAAAATCTGGAAACGGGACATGAACCAACTATCAGCGCGTGACGCAACGGACCAAAAATTACAAGTCAACTAGGCACATGAATATAATATATATATATATATATATATATATATATATATATATATATATATATATATATATATATATAATTATATAAAATTATATATATTATATTATATTATTTATAAACCGTCGGCAAACAAGAAAACAAGAGATGTGAGCTGTCCAAGGCGGCCATGCGATCGTATGGCCAGGAAGGCTTAATCTCATGCGATCGCATGGCATACTGTAGCAGGTCAGGTCCTATAAATTGCAACGTTTGGTCGACGAATTTTACCTACATGATATCCATCTACTCTCTATCTCTCAAATATATATTTATATTTATATTTTAATTATAATTTTAATTTAAGTTTAATAATAATAAGGTTATGTTAGCGAATGTTTTAAGTTTGTAAGTCGAAATTCTGTTCGTGTAACTCTACGCGATTAATACTCATTGTAAGTTATGTTCAACCTTTTTAAATTAATGTCTCGTAGCTAAGTTATTATTATGCTTATTTAAGCCGAAGTAATCGTGATGTTGGGCTAAATATTAAGACGGGGTTATTGGGCTTTGTACCATAATTGGGGTTTGGACAAAAGAACGACACTTGTAGAAATTAGACTATGGGCTATTAATGGGCTTTATATTAACTAAACGATACCTCGTTAATTTAATATAAAGGCTACAATTTGACGTATCTATATATAACCACACACGCTTAATCGGGTACGGTGGGCGGGATATCTATAAATACTAATAATTGTTCATTTGACCGGACACGGAGATGGATTAATAGTTAATGGACTCATTAAAATAGGGGTGGATTACATTCAAGGGTAATTAGTGTAATTGTTAACAAAGTAGTAAAACCTTGGATTACACGCAGTCGATAACCTGGTGTATTCATTAAACAAAGTATTAAGACCTTGTGACAATTTGAATCCCCAATTAGTTTGAATATTTGACTTCGGATATAAGGTTAATTTGACGAAGATCCTCGCACTTTATAATTATGAACGATGGACTATTATGGACAAAACCGTATGGACATATCGAATAATCCAGGACAAATGATAATTAACCCATGGTAATAAATTAAAATCAACACGTCAAACATCATGATTACGAAAGTTTAAATAAGCATAATTCCTTTATTTTATATCTTATCGCACTTTTAATCATTGTACTTTCAATTATCGCAATTATCGTCATTTTATTTATCGCACTTTTATTTATCGCACTTTTATTTATCGTCATTTACTTTACACTTAAAATTAAGTTAGATTTATTTTTAATATTTTACATTAGGTTTTAATTGTGACTTAAGACATAAAATCAACAAACCGATCACTAAACGGTAAAAACCCCCTTTTATAATAATAATAATATTACTTATATATATATTGATACAAATATAGTTTAAAAATATAGCGTTAAACTTGGCTAGTTCCCTGTGGACGAACCAGACTTACTAAAAACTACACTACTGTACAATTAGGTACACTGCCTATAGTGTTGTAGCAAGGTTTAGGTATATCCACTCTATAAATAAATAAATAACTTGTGTAAAATTGTATCGTATTTAATTGTATTTAGCAATAAAAATATAACTACTTCGTATACACCTCGCATAACATCAGACTCCGACGACATTGTGGGTACATTGTACTTAGGGTACCGGAGAGAATCCCTTAGGTACATGAGTGACTTGGTGGAACTTTAACAAGCTATGGCAATCGGAGGATTGCAAGAATAAGCTTTGTGTAATTGGTGATGAACTCTTCGTTCAAAGTGATTAAGGTTGGAGCAAGACGTGGTGATGGGTCGTGTGAACCCAAAGATTAGAAAAGTCTACCTTTTGGTAGCATTGTACGGTTGTACAAGGTGCGTGTTGTGTTGGCTTTTTGTCGTTGCTTAAATGACGCCAACGGGTAACGGTGAACATCAATTTCTAGTGTGCGAAATGAATTCTTGAGAATTCGGGTACTACGACCAAGGGATAGATTGGTCACGTATTTTGGAGAGTGGTAACTATCGCGGGATGATGTTACCATGGCGATGCGGTTATGGAACGTAGTTCCAAGTGGGGGAGTTACACTCCCACACGAGGAGGTTTTAGTGTGAAATTTCGGATAATACTCGTGGTAGATTCGGAGTTGTGTCGGGGCCTAGATTTAGTCGATTTGTGGTAAAGTACAATTTTGGTTAAATTGTATTTATTGGTTTGGATGTGAATTATTACTTGAGGTGGTAATGTGGTTGAGCTCATTAAGAGACAAATGGGCGGGCTCGTTGAGCAAGGAAAGGTCACGTAGTTGAGGGATGGTGTGCCAAATTCTCTTTTAGAGAATTGTATTCTTGAACCTATGTGTGATATAGGTTATGTTTTGTGCAATCGTGATAGCGATGTTTGTGCATACGTATGATTTCGTGTGCGGGAGATTCCAAGTCGAGTGGAATGATTCTAAGTAGGCGTATATACTTTGTTTGTATGTATTGTGGCAAGTGCTATCCAATTGCGAGGATTCACTTTACGTTGGCCACAGTTGGAGGGCGATAAGTAGTAAGTGTTATCCGTTAGGATTCGCTTTTCGTTAGCTACTTATTAGTGTGTGCAGTGCGTTTTCCATTAGGAATCGCTTTTTTCGACCACCATCGAGACGAATATCGACATTGTGTATGTTGGGGTGTGTAAGTTTCACTAGCATTGTGCGTATTTTGTTGTTGGCACGTATTATTGTTGAGATCTCTATGCTAATGGTGTTGACTTGTTGTACGTACGATTATACGTTTATTGCAGTTTGCTAATGATATTGTGTTGTTTCTGTAGGTGTATGCAAGTGATTGAATTATGTATGTATGCGTATAAGTATTGCATTCACTAAGGATTAGCTTACCCTCTCGTTATTTACATTTTTAGGTTCGGAGGAGAACGTGGCAAGGGTATGCTCGGGATTAGATGATTTCCCTTTTGATGCTTGCTTGAATTACTTTTGGATTCGACCTTGGATTGAGTAGTTTATCCCCAAACATCATGCTCGTAGTTGTTTGGAACTTAAACTCATTTGGGTCGAAACTCGTATTTTTGTATGTATTTCGTAAAACGGCCGATGTGGGCCCGATGTCGTAAAACTTTTTTAATAGTAAAAACTTCTTAGTTTTACTTGATATGAAGTGTTGTGATATTTCGTTTCATTTAAAAGTATCGGGAAACGTGTTTTCCGTTCGCGTGAAATGGGCTTTTTGGACAACAGCTGGAAGACCATTTAGACCCCGTCCAGATTGCTTGGACGCCGTCCTGGCCTTCATAACTGGACGCCATCCAGATGAACTGGTTATAAAAAAAAATTGTTATTTTTCGGTTGGATAACGGGTTGGGTCGTTACAATTTTTTTTTGGGCGGGTCGAGTTTTGATTCTCCAAAACCTTCTTAGGTGAAGTGGGATTGCGTTCTTTCTTCATACGGGGCAGGGGTTTAAACATCGGGTCTCTCGCTAATAAAAATATTTCCTTACTTAGAAAGTGGAGGTGGAGGTTTTTAACCGATCCCGATACTTTGTGAGCTAAGGTAATACGTAGCATTTATGGGTCAAATGGGGGGTGTTTTTCGGGTTACAACACTGTTTTCTCATGCTCCTCAGGTACTTGGACAGCCATTCATAAAGCTAGTGAGTCCTCTGTTGGCACTGCCGGGTCTATTTTCAGCTCGTTTTCAAGGAAAGTATGCAACGGGGCTTCTATTAATTTCTGGGATGACGTGTGGTTAGGGACTGAAAGATTCAAAGATCGTTTTCCTCGTTTACACAGGATCGAAGCAAATCATGCTGCTTCTGTTCATCTTCGCATAGCAGGTGACCGTAGATCGTGGGAGTGGACGCGTGAGCCGAGAGGGCGTACAGCAACGGAATTTCGGGATTTTCAGGCGATAATTGCTGATGTCAACTTAGATTCGAACGCTGTTGATTCTTGGCGATGCTCGTTAACATCAGATGGTTCTTAATCGGTCAAGCAGATTTTGTGGGTGTTAGATTCCTGTTATCTTTCGAATACTTCGACAGGTAATGACATTTATCGCAACAAGCTTGTTTCTAAAAAAGTGGAAATTTTCGTGTGGAGGGCGTCGAAGAAAAGGATTCCGGTTAGATTGGAGCTCGATAAAAAGGGGATTGAGCTTCATAGTCTTCGTTATCCTATTTGTGATGGAGACTTAGATCGGTGGAGCACGCTCTTCTTTCGTGTAATTAAGTGGGTAATCTTTGGGATCGAATTTTCAATTGGTGGAATTTAAGCTTCAACATAAATAATTTGTTTAATCTCATCAAGACTTCCGATAGTAATAACTTCTCTAAAGTGGGCAAATTGGCATGACAAGCCACTCGGTGGATTGGGTTGTACCGCATTTGGTATTATAGAGATAACTTGGTGTTTCATAATAAAAAATGGAACATCTCGATGGTCTTAAGTGAGTTGCAACTTACATCCTTTGAGTGGATCTCCAGAAGAGTTCGTGGCGTTATCTTCGATTGGGACATTTGGAAATCTAATCCAAGCTACTACTTGTATCATTCCTAGCTCTTCTTTTTGTTGTTGTATAGTCCATGTTTGGTTGCTTTCTTCGCAACCGTGTTTGTTAGGTCGTGGTTTCGTGCTTCTTTGTTTTGTTAGTCTCGTGTTTCTTCCCCTCTTTTTGTGAGGGTGACTTTCGTGTATCATTTTCGTTTTTTAATTCATATATTGCTGTTCGAAAAAAAGAAGAAGATCTGATTCGTCTATTAAGAAACCATGCTACTATTTTTTATGTTATTAAGATTGTTGGTAACTAAACTGAAACAACTTTTACCCTCAACCAAAGTTTTAAGCTTCCATTGTTTAGTTACCTATTTTGTATCATACAAAATTACAAACATAAGTGTTCTAACATTGTTGATTATATAAAGCTCATTGCCTAGAAACTGGCTTGTACTTTATCTCTGTTATTTGAGTGACTCTATTACTCGTATAAGATAGCAAACTAGAACTGGATTGTTATTTTGTTACTTTTACAAATAAATTCCAACGGTTTCATGAAATTTGGTTTGAAACACTTGGACCAAAGACCACTCACCGATTTACCACATTTATCGATGTATTATGGTGTGGAACATGTGCCAGTCATCTTATAATCGTGAATAAATCAAGTATTTAAGTGCCAATTATATTAGCTGACAGCCTGACACTGTTGTATATTTCGTTCTGATTCACACAGGATTTCAAGATAGTCAAGATAGTCAGTTGTATACTAGTGTGTGGTCATATATAGTATAAGCTTATTATGTTATGTATTTATCCATAAATGTTTTTTTAAAGATTAGTACTTCTGTAGACAATATAACTCACCAGTTGCACGTAATGAAAGTTGTAACAGAAATGAGCAGCATTCGAAGCCACATATCGTACTTACTAATTGTAGCTAACTTAAGTCTCATTTCAAATGTATGAAACTTCTGCAGTTGCAATGAAATGGACGAGGCATCGGGTTTGTGTAGTTTTTTAGTGATGGCTGTATTGCTTCAGAAAAAGGGGTACATGTCTCATTTGAAATTTTGAATCCTTAACACATTATATAATGTATAATGTATATATCTTATATAAGGGTATTAGAATATAGATAGATAATTGTTTTTATTATAATATTTTTTTTTTAAAACTCGACTTTTATTAAGGCACCTACCTTCTAGCAAGCCACTAGAAGGCTAAAACATTTATTATTATTATTATTATTATTATTGTTATTATTGTTATTATTATTATTATTATTATTATTATTATTATTATTATTATTATTATCATTATTATTATTATTATTATTATTATTAATTATTATTATTATTATTATAATTATCATCATCATCATCATCATTGTGACGACCCGGGAATTTCCAACCAAATTTAAACTTAATTTTATATGATTTTGACACGATAAGCAAAGTTTGTAATGTTGAGTCTCAAAAAGTTTGAACTGTTTCATATATGCAATTGACCTTCGACCATTCCCGATGATTCACGAACCACTATTTGTAAATAGTTATGTGTGAATATATATATATAAATAATAATTGAAAATATAATTCGAAACATTATATGTTGTTGTTATTAAAACGAATTATGTAAAATAAAATAAAATAAAAATAGAATATTATAATAATTATTATTTACAACATAACTATATATAAATAAAGTATAGAAAAAATAAATATTAATTGATTGTAATACTCATTTGATGTTCTGATTGATATTAAGTAAGTTAAATTTAAAACTTATATGATTTTAAAATAAACGGTGATTCAAAAATGAGTTCTATAAATTTTAGGCTTATTAAAAATGTATTTAGAAACTATTTGTTAAGTTTTAACACCTTTTATATTTTACCCAGAAATGAGAGGGACAGTTGATGTAATTTTGGTTTATTAAATTAATGATTGAATTTTTTTACCATAATGACCAAAATAAATAAATATAGTTAATTTAAAATTTTGAGAATTTTCCAAAGACTTTTATCCGTCACTGATTAACCACGGAGTACGAAATCCAGTCCGTGATGAACTGTCGGCAGTAGAGTTTAAAGAGGTGGCTGCTGAGTTATTTATTATTAAATCATTGATGCACGTTTGAATTAAGGAATTCAATAACCCATATTACTGTACATGTCCTTCCTTCCAATGTATTAAATATAAACATATTACATATAGTTGCAGACAACTAAATTCACCACGCCCATTTCTATTTTTTCTACTTATTCTTTCCCTCGTGTCTCTTATGATCACCACCACTCTCGAACATCACCTTTTGTAGATCACCATCAGACTACCACCTCTGTTAGATTACGGTTACTATTCAAATAAGGAAACCCACAAATCCATATCCATCATCTTCATCACCTCCTTCTTTATATGGGTATATATATATATATATATACATTCGTACCACATGCTGCCATCTCCAACATCACCTTCACGACACCCATATCACTTTTGATCTCGCTGTTTTCTTGTTCGATTGACAACACCATCAAGAACCCCCATCAATCCTTGTTATTTTCGAACAATCCCAAACCATCATCAACCTCACTCTATCTCTCTCTCTCTCTCTCTCTCTATCTCTCTTTCTTCTATGGTTGTCCATCGAAGAACCCATATTGCTTATTTTGTTTCTTATGCGATCAAAACTAAAAACCCACTTGTTTCTACAATTGCTATTCGATTAAAACCCTTACCATACCAACGCTAACTACTCTCCTTTTAATTACAATCGATGTTTGCTATGCTTACTTCCTTTTGTTTCAGTTTCATTTGAACAATCACCATATTACCACCTCAAACAAACACCACCACTCGCCACTTGGTTTTGCTGTTGCAGTCACCACTCCACACGACCACAAACCATCGATCACAACACACACAAAACCTTTTGATATTTACTGTGGTGGTTATAACCATGAAAACTCTCGTAAAATTTCTTACTGCTATATTCAGTTTCTATTTGAACACCACAACCACCATCATCAAGTACTAATACTATGACTAATATGCCTATTTCTGTTCGTTTACAGACCCACAACAAACCCACTTGAAAACCTACAACATTGCCCGTTTATTTTAATAAACTAATAGCCATCAAAGTTGATAAATTATACCAACTTGGCGTGTTTCTATTTTTTCTTTCTTTTTTTTGTCTTTGTTTTCTTTTCCAACATATTCAAAGCAACTAGCCCTCTTGAATTATTAAAGTGATTACATGATGGAAGATGACATGAGAGTGGGGTTAATGAAGGTATTGTTAATGATTAAATAATGAGGTTTGATAGGTGATTAAATGTTAATGATGATGAACAAAACCTATCGAAGTCCTCTGATGCAGCTGCTATTACGGGGATCATTGTTATTTCTTCAAAATTTTGTGAACGAGCTGCTGCTATATTTTTATTTATCCCGTATGAATTGATCAGCCCATTAAGCAATTGAAGCCCAACATTTTGTTTTAAAGTCAGTCCATTATAAACGGGCCATTAAGCAGCCCAATATCATCACCACACATCCAAATATCGTTACTACTGCTCGATGGATTCCTTGTTTCTGTTCTGATCAAACCCAACGCAAACATGTTTTCGTTTTCTACACCAATATGAACAACCTGCTACTATTATTAATTGTTGACTACTATTAGGTCATCTTTAAGGTTGTTAACCGAGACAACCATCACCATCGATTTGTTATTATATATTTATATTCTGTTTGTTTAAATCGATCATCACCTTCGTAGCCCACTACTATTGATCAAAACCATATCACCCTCATTACACGAAAGCTAGTCTACTGCTGTACGTATGTTTCAACTACTCGAACAAGAACTATATTTCTCATCGAAACCCACTTAAATGTTACGTTGAAGTTGCCAACGAAGAACTAGGAACAGAGATGATCTTCAATCACCAAACACCCTTATGTTGCTACTGTTCGATTCAACACCAAGATCATCAACCCAATGATTATTCGATAACCACCTGCAAGCTATATTTTCATTTATAACCCAACACAACTTTCGAATAGGTGTTGGGTCTGTATACATGCCAAAAACCATCATCAAACCATTACCAAGAAGCTGCTACAGTGCCATTGTTTTCTGTATTGGAACGAAAAAAACCCAATCGCTACTTTTGAATTTCTGTTTTATGATAGTGATAAAGAATCGCATGACAGGCTGTCACCACGTACTTGTGTTTGTTCCTGTTGTAAACCAAACATCTTTTAAAATCATCTTGAGCCACTTGAGGTTTCTAAATGGACTTATAAAATGTTGGACTCCTTTTAAAAAGAACGATGGGCTTTTTATTGGACTAATTAAATGGGCTTGTAAATAGGTATATGTAGTAGTAGTATGATGACTAGGATCGATGGTAATAAGAATGATGGTAGTGATGTCAATGATGATCATGGGAAGTACACATAATGATGATGAAAGTATGATGTTGATGATGGTTGATTATGATGAGGATGATGATGGTATATTAGTATAAGATGATGATGATGTTAATGATCGATGACGATGATGATCGACGCATGGTGATGATCATGATGGTATAAATCTTATTATTTTTATTATTATTATTACTTTTATGAATATTATTATTATGATTATTATTATTAGGATTATTATTATTATTATTATTAATTTTATCATTTTTATTAATGTAAGTATTATTATTATTATTATTAACATTACTATTATTAATATTATTAATATTATTATTATTACTACTTCTAGTATTATTATAATTTTAATAAATAAATTATATTTATATAAAATTATATTTTTACATATATTCTAACTATACTAATATTACATATTGATTTAAATAAAATATTATTTCTATAAAATATTAATTAAGTTATGTATAATAGATAAACATATTTTTAATGATATCATATATATATGAATATTAATTAGTTACCTAAAATATATAAAATAGTTATAATTAATATATTTATTTATATAACATATAAATTAGTAATATAATAAGTATATTAATAATATTAACTTTTTAAAGATTATTATATGTATTAATTTATATTAATGATATAGGTTCGTGAATTCGAGGCCAACCTTGCACTTGTTCAATACCATCATAAGCTTAATTACTATGAAATACAATATTGTGAGTTCTTTTGATTCCCTTTTACTCTTTACATTTTAGAGACTGAGAATACATGCGTTGTTTTTACAACTACTTTATTAAATGCTTTTGAAATATATTTTAAACTGCGAATACATGAAATGCTTTTATAAATGTTTGACGAGATAGACACAAGCAAAACATTCCTCGAATGAATTATTATGCAGACAGAAGTTCTGCGGATTATTATTGAATTATGTGGACATGATAATTGCCACCATTGAATTACGTGGACATGATAATTGCCACCATTGAATTATGTGGACATGATAATTGCCACCATTGAATTATGTGGGCATGATAATTGCCACCAATGAATTATGTGGACATGATAATTGCCACCATTGAATTATGTGGACATGATAATTGCCACCAATTGATGTGAATGTTAAGTATCGAGAGAATGATTTTTATACACAGGTTATGTGTATTATATTTTGTACACGAGATATGTGTACGGTTACTAAGATTTATGAAAAAGGATTTCGTACACGAGAAAGGTGTACTTTATTTAAAAGATATCGCATGTACATTACAGGTGGGTATAGGATTCGGGCCCATTTGTACCATGCAGCATTTAAATCTCGTGGTCTATCAAAATGATGAATTTTATTATTTACGATAAACTTATGAACTCACCAACCTTTTGGTTGACACTTTAAAGCATGTTTATTCTCAGGTATGAAAGAAATCTTCCGCTGTGCATTTGCTCATTTTAGAGACATTACTTGGAGTCGATCATCGCAATGGGACCAGATGTTGGTGACTTCATCCAGATGGATTTGGACACGGTATGACATGTGGTATCAAAGCGGTGGTCTTAGCGAACCAGGTCTTGCATTAGTGTGTCTAACTGATAGTTGTTTAGATGCATTAGTGGGTCTGGACTTCGACCGTGTCTGCATGTCAAAAGTTTTGCTTATCATCCTTAAGAAATTACCTGCTTATCATTCTTAGTCTAGACACGTTTTACTGCATTGACTGCATGAATAGTGTATAGACAAAATTCATATCTTAGCGTATTTGATAATTCATATCTTAGCGTATCTGTTACTATAGACTTTGCCTGACAGCTTTCGTAGATTCCTCCGTAACTTATGGGATTTTAGTATTATATATGAATATGTAAATTATGTATTGCAGGATACTAATCTACATCCTATAATCTAATTCATATCGAAAATCTTTCATCTGATCGTACGAGATGGATCCCTCAACCAGTTCGAATTCCTCGGATTCCGACAGCTATTCCGATATGGATATCTACTGAGCTTTGAAAATAGTATAACCGGAATGGATCAACCAACCAGCCATCATCAATTCATCTGATGGATTCGTAGTCGACTTAATCAATGGAGACGCGGAGAAGGTGATCCCTTCCATCCACCACATTTCCCTCTTGGCGAAGAACCTGAAGCACTTACCAGTGAACCTGTTCGTAATACTATTTTCTCTCTCATTTCCAGAGTATCTCATCACGATTATATATTATCTCAAATTCTAGATCTTATTCATCCGCTCGTTTCTACCGACAATTATCCCGGAGTAATCGAAGAAGTCAACGAGCTTCGCTCTCGAGTAATTAATTTGGAGAATATGGTACAAAACCTACCAGCTTCAGCAACATCATCAGCACCAACAGTACCATCAATAAACAGCACCAGTACCATCAACAATCCATGCCGCAACACCTCATTCCGTACCTCGGGTATAATCATCGTTCTACGTATCGTTCTACATCAATTATCTTCGTTCTTCATGACGATTATGTAATCTCTAATGTTTTAGAGAATATGTATTCTAGTTCTAACTGTAAATCTAATGAGATTAATATTATATTAACTCGTTAAATCTATGATTACATCTGAAGAAAATATATATGTAAGTATATTTTCATAAAGATTGTAATTAAAAATTCTTTCGTACAAAATGTTAATGGTAAAAATATTTTAACAGGTAGGTAATACCCGAGAAATATTTAGATTTCACATTAATAAGTTACACTGTACATTCTTCAAATCTGATTCAACATTCATTTGCTATCCTACTTACATCTACAGAGATACGAATCCGTTCACCACAGAATAACCATTTTCATTCAATTTCATATTTGGATTTTAACCTATCAGAATCCAACAAGTGGCATAATGAAGAAAACATTGGACAAAATAAAATTTGTTAGAAACAAACAAATTAACTATGAAAAATTTTGTTAAGAATCCACGCTAACTGTTCCTAGCTAACTGTTCCTAGCTAACTGATTTCATTTTATTTATCGCAATTTAATTATCGCAAATTATATTCTCGAATTTTATTTATCGTCATTTAAATTCTGTTATTTATTTTACGCACTTTAAATATCGGGACACGTATACAAGGTTTTGACATATCATATCGATGCATCTATATATTATTTGGAAAAACCATAGACACTCTATATGCAGTAATGATCGAGTTAGCTATACAGGGTTGAGGTTGATTCTATAATAATATATATACTTTGAGTTGTGATCGAGTCTGAGACATGTACACGGGTCACGATACGTATTAATTAATTCGAATATTGTATATTAAACTATATATGAATTATTGGACTGTTAACTGTGGACTATCGACTGTGGACTAATAACATTGGACAATTAAGATGAATTAAAATATTGATTATAACATATGAAACTAAACATTTCTTCAAGTTTGCCACTTGATTTCATCTTAACCCTCATTTGTATCTTGACAATTACAATCTGCATTCAAACCTTTCATGATTCTTGAAAACACCTCAATGGAGAGGATGAACCAACCGCACCTCATCTACGGAAGAAAAGATTAATGCATATAGTTATGCACCTGAAAACACTCGAAACATGAGTAAACGTTTAACATGTATCTGTGCTAGATCCTTTAGCATTATTATTACCCAAAATAACTTTACAATCCCTTTCAAAGTAGTAAATTTTGTCACAGCTTCAGCAAGTCAACTTCGACTTTTCGTTCGAAACAACCTTATTATAACCTTGATATATATGTGTACTCTTTTATTGTTACCGGGAAACCTTTTATATTCCACCATATTACCATCAGCGTTTAATCATCTAAAAACACAACTCTCCTGAAACCACCTCGGATTGATAACCGATGATTCAGATATCGTAGCATTAAATGCAGAGGAAACATAAAATTTGTAGATGGTCTAAACGGCCAAAATTTTGATGATAAAGAAGGGAGTGTTAGGAACGCTCAATAGAAAATTTGGTACCGAAAAACAGATTGAGCAAACCATGAAGGAGACCAAGGCTAAATACAATGACTATACCATATATTCAAAGAATCCAGGTAATTCTGGATCCGATGAAACCTTCAACGAATATCTTGCTCCGTATTCATGTTAAAATCTTGCGGAAAATCTTTCTTCATCAACCATCGAACTTAGAAATTCCAAAATATCATCATAAATATCTGTTATATTTATGAAAATATTTTTCATAAATATTCTCGTCCGAAATTATTTATCTCTTCGTACTATCTATATTACATCATAAAGGAAACTACTTTAGTTTCTAAATTTCTTTAAAATTCGAGTTTGAAATATGAATGATTTTGAAGTAGTGTTGGAAATTGATGCATGAGTTAGTATAATATAATGACACATGATCAACGTGATTATATTACAGTAAGTCATGCTGAGTTTCTAATGGTACGTGATGATTCACAGATTTTAACGTCATCAAGTGCCATGTTACACGACTCTTACATTCAATCTAATCTCTAAACATATCAAGAACATATTTCTTGATAGTTCTATCTTTTCTAGTAAATTCTAGTAATCTAACCAATCGAGATCGTGCTATTACAATTTCTCTCTTAGAACGTTAGTCCTATTCATTCGAAACTTCATACCTACAAATTCTGGACCATTATTCGCTTGACTTAAAGTCGGGAAGAGAAAACAAAAGGAGGGAACTCCAAAATATAAAGGAAACAAAGAGGGTGGATTTATAGTGAAATATCCGACAGAACAATCAAGGTAGATTATCGCATTTAACCAAAGCGGATCGTAATTTCCTTAATTACCGAAGAATCAAATCTTATTACGAAGATTTTCTTCAAATCCCTTAAACTCTAGAGATCAATCCTATCTACGTCAAAGATACGACAAGTTACTCATTTCACTCTTTTGTGATAGCTTCACTCGTACACTTTGAGTAATTAAATTGTTTTATCCATATTACTCAATGATGATAAAACTCTAATTATCAACTTAAATTCGTCATGAAAACATTTTTATTGTTAGCTATGACAACCTCGATCAAATTTTGGGACGAAATTTCTTTAACGGGTAGGTACTGTGACGACCCGGGAATTTCCAACTAAATCTAAACTTAATTTTATATGATTTCGACACGATAATCAAAGTCTGTAATGTTGAGTCTCAAAAAGTTTGAACTGTTTCATATATGTAATTGACCTTCGACCATTCCCGATGATTCACGAACCACTATTTGTAAATAGTTATGCGTGAATATATATATAAATAATAATTGGAAATATAATTCGAAACATTATATGTTGTTGTTATTAAAACGAATTATGTAAAATAAAATAAAAATAGAATATTATAATAATTATTATTTACAACATAACTATATATAAATAAAGTATAGAAAAAATAAATATTAATTGATTGTAATACTCGTTTGATGTTCCGATTGATATTAAGTAAGTTAAATTCGAACTTATATGATTTTAAAATAAACGGTGATCCGAAAATGAGTTCTATAAATTTTAGGCTTATTAAAAATGTATTTAGGAACTATTTGTTAAGTTTTAACACCTTTTATATTTTACCCAGAAATGAGAGGGACAGTTGATGTAATTTTGGTTTATTAAATTAATGATTGAATTTTTTACCATAATGACCAAAATAAATAAATATAGTTAATTTAAAAATTTGAGAATTTTCCAAAGACTTTTATCCGTCACTGATTAACCACGGAGTATGAAATCCAGTCCGTGATGAACTGTCGGCAGTAGAGTTTAAAGAGGTGGCTACTGAGTTATTTATTATTAAATCATTGATGCACGTTTGAATTAAGGAATTCAATAACCCATATTACTATACATGTCCTTCCTTCCAATGTATTAAATATAAACATATTACATATAGTTGCAGAGAACTAAATTCACCACACCCATTTCTATTTTTTCTACTTATTCTTTCCCTCATGTCTCTTATGATCACCACCACTCTCGAACATCACCTTTTGTAGATCACCATCAGAATACCACCTCTGTTAGATTACGGTTACTATTCGAATAAGGAAACCCACAAATCCATATCCATCATCTTCACCATCTCCTTCTTTATATGGGTATATATATACATTCGTACCACATGCTGCCATCTCCAACATCACCTTCACGACACCCATATCACTTTTGATCTCGCTGTTTTCTTGTTCGATTGACAACACCACCAACAACCCCCATCAATCCTTGTTATTTTTGAACAGTTCCAAACCATCATCAACCTCTCTCTCTCTCTCTCTCTCTCTCTCTCTTCCATGGTTGTCCATCGAAGAACCCATATTGCTTATTTTGTTTCTTATGCAATCAAAACTAAAAACCCACTTTTTTCTACAATTGCTATTCGATTAAAACCCTTACCATACCAACGCTAACTACTCTCCTTTTAATTACAGTCGATGTTTGCTATGCTTACTTCCTTTTGTTTCAGTTTCGTTTGAACAATCACCATATTACCACCTCAAACAAACACCACCACTCGCCACTTGGTTTTGCTGTTGCAGTCACCACTCCATACGACCACAAACCATCGATCACAACACACACAAAACCTTTTGATATTTGCTGTGGTGGTTATAACCATGAAAACTCTCGTAAAATTTCTTGCTGCTATATTTCGTTTCTATTTGAACACCACAACCTCCATCATCAAGTACTAATACTATGATTAATATGCCTATTTCTGTTCGTTTACAGACCCACAACATCTCACTTGCAAACCTACAACATTGCTCGTTTATTTTAATAAACTAATAGCCATCAAAGTTGATAAATTATACCAACTTAGTGTGTTTTTATTTTTTCTTTCTTTTTTTTCTTTTGTTTTCTTTTCCGACATATTCAAAGCAACTAGCCCTCTTAAATTATTAAAGTGATTACATGATGGAAGATGACATGGGAGTGGGGTTAATGAAGGTATTGTTAATGATTAAATAATGAGGTTTGATAGGTGATTAAATGTTAATGACGATGAACAAAACCTGTTGAAGTCCTCTGATGCAGCTGCTATTACGGGGATCATTGTTATTTCTTCAAAATTTTGTGAACGAGCTGCTGCTATATTTTTATTTATACCGTATGAATTGATCAGCCCATTAAGCAATAAAAGCCAAACATTTTGTTTTAAAGTCAGCCCATTATAAACGGGCCATTAAGCAGCCCAATATCATCACCACACATCCAAATATGGTTACTACTGCTCGATGGATTCCTTGTTTCTGTTCCGATCAAACCCAACGCAAACATGTTTTTGTTTTCTACTTCTTCGATCATAAAAGTATCACTCAACCGCCACCATTACCAATATGAACAACCTGCTACTATTATTAATTGTTGACTATTATTCGGTCATCTTTAAGGTTGTTAACCGAGACAACCATCACCATCGATTTGTTATTATATATTTCTAATCTGTTTTTTTAAATCGATCATCACCTTCGTAACCCACTACTATTTATGGAAACCATATCACCCTCATTACACGAAAGCTAGGCTACTGTTGTACCTATATTTCAACTACTCGAACAAGAACTATTTTTCTCATCGAAACCCACTTGAATGTTACATTGAAGTTGCCAACGAAGAATAAGGAAAGAGATGATCTTCAATCACCAAACACCCCTTATGTTGCTACTGTTCGATTCAACACCACGATCATCAACCCAATGATTATTCTATAACCACCTGTAAGCTATATTTTCATTTGAAACCCAACACAACTTTTGAATAGGTGTTGGGTCTGTATACATGCCAAAAACCATCATTAAACCATTACCAAGAAGCTGCTACAGTGTCATTGTTTTCTGTATTGGAACGAACCAAACCCAATCGCTACTTTTGAATTTCTGTCGTATGATAGTGATAAGGAATCGCATGACAGGCTGTCACCACGTACTTGTGTTTGTTCCTGTTGTAAACCGAACATCTTTTAAAATCATCTTGAGCCACTTGAGGTTTCTAAATGGACTTATAAAATGTTGGACTCCTTTTAAAAAGAACGATGGGCTCTTTATTGGACTAATTAAATGGGCTTTTAAATAGGTATATGTAGTAATAGTATGATGACTAGGATCGATGGTAATAAGAATGATGGTAGTGATGTCAATGATGATCATGGGAAGTACACATAATGATGATGAAAGTATGATGTTGATGATGGTCGATTATGATGAGGACGATGATGGTATATTAGGATAAGATGATGATGATGTTAATGATCGATGACGATGATGATCGACGCATGGTGATGATCATGATGGTATAAATCTTATTATTTTTATTATTATTATTATTATTATTATTATTATTACTACTTTTATGAATATTATTATTATGATTATTATTATTAGGATTATTATTATTATTAATTTTATCATTTTTATTAATGTAAGTATTATTATTATTAT